>NC_064921.1:506050923-507280923 GCF_023897955.1 Schistocerca gregaria
TAGTGGAGCAACTAGACATGGCATGGACTCAAAAAATTACTGGGTGTCCCTTGCAAAAATATTAAGCCATACTGTCTCTACAGCCATCCACAACTGTGAAAGTGTTGCTGGTGTTGGATTTTCTGCATGGTTGACCTCTCGATTATGTCCCATAAATGTTTGATGGGATTCATGATGGGCTACCTGGGTGACCAAATCATTCACTCGAATTGTCCAGAATGTGGCCCGGTGATATGGCACATCATTGTTAGGGAATATGAAGTCCATGAATGGCTGCAAATGGTCTTCAAGTAGCCAAATATAACTATCTACAATGACCAACTGAGCTGAACCGGAGCTTGTTGACAACTTGGGTCCATGGCTTTGCAGGGTCTGTGCAACACTTGAACCCCACCATCAGCTCTTACCAACTGAAACTGGCAATAATTTGACCAGGCCATGCTTTTCCAGTCAGCTAGAGTTCAACCAACATGGTCACAAGCCCAGAAGAAGCACTGCATGTCTTGCTGTTAGCAAAGGCACTCGCGTCGATCGTCTCCTGCCATAGCCCATTAACACCAAATATTGCCACACTCTCCTAATGGATATGTTTATCGTGTGTTCCACATTGATTCCTGTGGTTATTTCACACAGAGACGCTTGTCTGTTCGCATTGGCAGCTCTATCCAAACACCACTGCTCTCAGTCAGGAGATGAAGGCCATTGGCCACTACATTGTCCATGGTGAGAGGAAACACCTGAAATTTGGTATCCAAACTACAGTCTTGACACTATAGATCTTGGAATATTGAATTTCCTAGCAATTTCCAGAATGGAATGTCACATGAAGCTAGCTCTAACTACCATTGTGTGTTCAAAGTCTGTTAATTCCCATCACACAGCCATAATCACATCAGAAACCTATTCACATGAATCACCTGAGTACAAATGACAGCTCTGCCAATGCACTCCCATTTATACCTTGTGTATGTAGTACTACTGCCATCTGTGAATGTGCCCATGAATTTTGCCACCTCAGTGTAATGTGAGGAAGCAATTTCTGAGACTATATGTGTTGAGCACTGCACTGTATTTTAGCGAATCAAGGACAGCATGAAAACTCGAAATGAAAAGAATTGAAGTATGTGACATGTAGTGCTACAGAAGGATGTTGAAAATTAGGTAGAATGATAAGTTAATGAGGAGGTTTTCTGCAGAACCAGTGAAGAGAGAAATATACACAAAAAGGCTATTTAATGTCATTGAGAAAATAGCAGCTTTTTCACATTAGCATTTTCCTTTCAAATTCACTAGTTTAAATTTAGATATCTTAAGAACAAACAGAATTAACAGTATAGTGTTGGATATTGTTAAACAGTGTACAGCTTCTGTTATTTGCTTGCCTTTTGTTAATGTATCCACCAACTCATTACCTTCCTTGGTAGCATCTCTAGAAAAGGATGAATAAATATAGAAATGGTAGTAAAAAGCTGATTATGATTAAATTTTTACCTGACAGCCATTTCCAAGCTTGTGTAGAATCGAGAGCTGTGCTGTGTCACAGTTTCCAAGCCTTCATCTTTCAGGTAATTTTGCAGCCAGCAAGATGCCACTGAAGTTGGATCCAAAAGGAGTGGTCGCAGTGATGCCTATTTCAGAAATGTTATGAAAGAAGGTATAAATTATGTTGCTAACAAAACCCTATTTACAAACACTTGCTTCCATATCTCTGGCTTCCAGTTGTGTGGCCAATAACTACTACCAATGTTTCAAAAACTCTGTGCATCAGTACTAGTTTTAGTATTATATTTCAGACTTTTATAGAACAGTAGTAAATAAAATATTAAACAATAATGGATTTCATACCATATCCGCCCTTTTTTTCACAATCTTATATCTAAAATTCAAAATTAACAAGTGATAATATTCCCACTTAAATGAAGTGTTTTCAAATTCAAATGAATTAGTAGATTGTCTCATCATTCAAAACACAGCCACTATATTCATTTATGCACTTACTTCTAATGTAAATATTAGGTCTCTCTTTTACATCTAACAAGGCATCCCTACAGAATATACAATCTGAACAGGTGACAATAATAATAATAATAATAATAATAATAATAATAATAATAATTGTTATAGGAATGACTATGTGGTATTACAGTAATGTCAGTTTTAACATTGTTAAGTAAATTTATCATAACATAATGTTGCTTTCCATTATGAAATATTACAATCTAATAGAAATGCATTTCAGAAAAAATCAGATTTAAAGGACAAGTAAACCAATCTGAGAGTGAGCAAGAAATTATAAGGCAAAGTTAGCTGATGAGTTGGGGAAAATAGATACAGGTGTCGAAAGACAGAGTAGTGTTGACAATGAGATAGAAGTACTGGTTCGCTGTTGGGCAAATGGCAGACAGCTGGAACAGGCAACATATAGAGCTTTATTCTCCTTTTGAGGGTGGTTGGGTTGTTTGGGGAAGGAGACCAGACAGCGAGGTCATCGGTCTCAACGGATTAGGGAAGGATGGGGAAGGAAATCAGCTGTGCCCTTTGAGAGGAACCATCCCGGCACTTGCCTGGAGTGATTTAGGGAAATCACGGAAAACCTAAATCAGGATGGCCAGACACGGGATTGAACTGTAGTCCTGTCGAATGTGAGTCCAGTCTCCTTTTGAATACCTTACTGTTGAGACTAGACACAGGCTACTGGGTGGCTTGTTCTGTAGTCACATAGCTGAAATAGACGAGATGGAGAAAGATTTAGTGAGTTATAAAGGTAAAGCCATGAAGCTGGAGATATAATATTTGTACTTCATTTATTAAATGGTGATCAGCATTTGATATTCGAGGAGAGGTTCTGAAAACACAACCTAAAATGGATGAAGAAAATAGTGTGTGTAAAAATGGATGAATAAAATAGTGTGCATATAAATCACATCCCCTGTATGGTAACAACAAACCTAACTGTGCAGAAAAAGGACTGATGTTACCAAAAAAGCCAATGTTATACCCAAACTGTATGCAAACATTCATGGCTAGGTTGAATCATTTGGAGCTGTTGGTATCTGTGCTTTGTTAAACTACATCACAGTAGTAAAATTTCTGCAGGACTGAAGGCTAGTCTACTTTCGTTTTACATAAAGAAAAAATTGTTTCTAACTTTCTGAGTTGAGTGTGGCCGAAAGAGAGATTTCCTGGATGCTATAACTCTTCATCTTTCCCATTTTAGATGTTCATCCTAATGACTGAGTTTGTATCAAAATATGTGACATAAATGGCCATATATTTTGATTGCATTCAATATCACAATGAGTATGGGAAAAACTGTTTCATAAAAATCAAACAATGAAAAATGCAGGATGGTATGTAACAGTATTGTGAAAAGGACAGCTGCTATTCATCACATAGCAGAGATAATGAGTTGCAGATAGACCAGCCAGACACTGTGGTCATGTGAGCCTGAGTTGATTTTGTGTGTGTGTGTGTGTGTGTGTGTGTGTGTGTGTGTGTGTGTGTGGTGTCTATTCGAGACAAAGGCCCAGTTGGCTGAAAGCTCACCTTCTGATAGTCTTATTGTTCTGCCACTCTGTGGTTCAGCATCTCTGCTATATGGTGCTTAGCAGCTGACCCCTTCACAACACTGTTTCATAAAAATGTTTGCTAATCAATTTTCTAGGTGAATTAGGGTCAGCTGTGATATTTAAGAGCTAAGTTGAAGACCCGGGTTTCGCATCCATCATGATAGTGAACAAAAGTCTTCATTAATACCTGATATGGCAGAAACAGTATTCTTACGATTGGTGTGTAGATACAGATGGACATTGTAAGCACATAAGTGACAGTTACAAGAATGAAACACTGGAAAATCCAGGATAAAGTTACAAGAGTGGAACTCAGATGAAGCATCATTGTCATAATCAGAGGAAAACGTTGGACCAACAACTAAATCCTGAGTGACAGCTGAGAACTATGTTTGCATGATAACTTTGATTCATTGGTGACTTGCTGATATCTGTTTTTTGGGCAGCTGTCGAATAATAGTAATGTGCTATTTCAGAAATTAACTTGTTTCACTTTTTACAAATAATATAAAAAAATCAGTAAGATTAAATAAATGTCATGTGACTAGGGGCTCCTGGCAGGTAGACCGTTCGTCGGGTGCAAGTCTTTCGATTTGACGCCATTTCGTCAACTTGCGTGTCGATGGGGATGAAATTATGACAATTAGGACAACACAACACCCAGTTCCTGAGCGGAGAAAATCTCCGACCCAGCCGGGAATCGAACCCAAGCGCTTAGGATTGACATGCTGACACATTCCACATCATTACGAAGTATTGTATTCATGATCTATGGAACAAGTACTAATCTAATCTAATCTGTCACGCTAACCACTCAGCTACTGGGGGCGGGCAGTAGGATTAAATGCCTTCCTAAAATCAAGCAGAGTTAAAACAGTTGCTTCACATCTAGGTGCACTGGAAGTACTTTGAGTACATTTATTATTAGTAAATCTTATGGTCTGACATAGAAAAACGGTAATGTCAGTTAAAATAAAACTGGTTTTATACAGTAATTACCTGTAATATTAGCAAACCATTTTGAAGTGACAATGTGTCTGGTGGTAATCCTTGAGAATGCCATACTAAACACTGCTGTTCTGTGCTTAGAAAGTCTGTTAGAGAGAAATGTTCTGCTTCTTCCCATCCCACTATCTTCTGCCAGTGAGACACATGTTTTTGTCTTGAATCTTCTGGTTCACTGCCAAGATAACAAACAAATGCAGCTGCCAGAAGACAAGAGAGTGGCATGTTTATAAGTTCTTCAGACAGTGTAGTAAGCTGAAATAGAAGATTTACATGGTATCTTAGTGCTATGAACTGAAACTTCTCACAAATCCTTTACAATTTTTAAACTATTAATTTTGTATAATTTCAAATAATTGATACTACTGAAACATACCCTGAGACCACCTACTGAAGTGTTTTGGATAAACATAAATTATGATATAACTTGAGCATGACAAATCATGACAAATTGATTACATTGGCATAAAGAAATTGTGATGTTAATTATTCTCAAAATTCGATAAATTATAATCAAAATAATAACTCACAAGGTAAGTTATTGTTCAGATCCCAAGTTCATCTGTATCATCTAGCCCAAAGAGTTCTTAATTATTTTCAAATGGAATTTTCTCACATCCAATCTCAGAACAGTCCAATTTCTATTACTCTTTCACACTAACAACTGCTTTTTCACCAATGGAAATTCTTTCCAATTTTTGATAAATCTTCACAAAATTATTGGATTAGAACCAATAATTACAAAGAATTGCAAGCTCTACGAAGTGTGTTCAAAATGACTCTCTCAAAATGTACCACTTATGTTAATTCCCAGGTAAAAAATCGTATAAGAGTGAATAGAACTCACCCTCTGAGAGTTCTTTTTTCATTGACTTAAAATCTTCTACACTCCTGGAAATGGAAAAAAGAACACATTGACACCGGTGTGTCAGACCCACCATACTTGCTCCGGACACTGCGAGAGGGCTGTACAAGCAATGATCACACACACGGCACAGCGGACACACCAGGAACCGCTGTGTTGGCCGTCAAATGGCACTAGCTGCGCAGCATTTGTGCACCGCCGCCGTCAGTGTCAGCCAGTTTGCCGTGGCATACGGAGCTCCATCGCAGTCTTTAACACTGGTAGCATGCCGCAACAGCGTGGACGTGAACCGTATGTGCAGTTGACGGACTTTGAGCGAGGGCGTATAGTGGGCATGCGGGAGGCCGGGTGGACGTACCGCCAAATTGCTCAACAGGTGGGGCGTGAGGTCTCCACAGTACATCGATGTTGTCGCCAGTGGTCGGCGGAAGGTGCACGTGCCCGTCGACCTGGGACCAGACCGCAGCGGCGCACGGATGCAGGCCAAGACCGTAGGATCCTACGCAGTGCCGTAGGGGACCGCACCGCCACTTCCCAGCAAATTAGGGACACTGTTGCTCCTGGGGTATCGGCGAGGACCATTCGCTACCGTCTCCATGAAGCTGGGCTATGGTCCCGCACACCGTTAGGCCGTCTTCCGCTCACGCCCCAACATCGTGCAGCCTGCCTCCAGTGGTGTCGCGACAGGCGTGCATGGAGGGACGAACGGAGACGTGTCGTCTTCAGTGATGAGAGTCGCTTCTGCCTTGGTGCCAATGATGGTCGTATGCGTGTTTGGCGCCGTGCAGGTGAGCGCCACAATCAGGACTGCATACGACCGAGGCACACAGGGCTAACACTCGGCATCATGGTGTGGGGAGCGATCTCCTACACTGGCCGTACACCTCTGGTGATCGTCGAGGGGACACTGAATAGTGCACGGTACATCCAAACCGTCATCGAACCCATCGTTCTACCATTCCTAGACCGGTAAGGGAACTTGCTGTTCCAACAGGACAATGCACGTCCGCATGTATCCCGTGCCACCCAACATGCTCTAGAAGGTGTAAGTCAACTACCCTGGCCAGCAAGATCTCCGGATCTGTCCCCCATTGAGCATGTTTGGGACTGGATGAAGCGTCGTCTCACGCGGTCTGCACGTCCAGCACGAACGCTGGTCCAACTGAGGCGCCAGGTGGAAATGGCATGGCAAGCCATTCCACAGGACTACATCCAGCATCTCTATGATCGTCTCCATGGGAGAATAGCAGCCTGCATTGCTGCGAAAGGTGGATATACACTGTACTAATGCTGACATTGTGCATGCTCTGTTGCCTGTGTCTATGTGCCTGTGGTTCTGTCAGTGTGATCATGTGATGTATCTGACCCCAGGAATGTGTCAATAAAGTTTCCCCTTCCTGGGACAATGAATTCATGGTGTTCTTATTTCAATTTCCAGGAGTGTATTATTTACATTGATGAGGTACTGGGCTTACTACCTGACATAAATTTCAATTTGATACCTCTATCCATTCCTGAGAAAAAAGAATCTTAAAAGGTGGACAAACTAACAGAGACGGACTACAAAATACCACAAAAATATTTTTATGTCATATAATAAAAAATAACAATTTTCAGTTTTTATCATTTATCTGTACTGTGATACCTCTCATGTTGTCAAAATGTTTCACTCTAGATCAACGTGAAGTATCCTGTAGGTTTTGTTGACTGAGTTTGTGAGTATCAGAGTATGTGATGTAAGTTGCTGTGTATTTTGATTGCACTGACTTAGAAGCCAATGGTTTGTAGCCCCTAGTACATAACAAACTTCAGCTTGATACCTCTACCCAATCCGGAGAAAAAGGGAGCTTAACAGTCAGTCAGACAGACAGACTTACAGACAGGCACAAGAAAAGTGATTCAGTTTTTATCAATCGACGTATGAAACCCTAAAAAATATTCTCATTTTATCATTAAATGCTAACACTTCAAGCATGTTGACAAGAGAACATGCAGATACATACTCCTGGCTGACATAGGCTGCAACAATCAAACTGCACATATCTCTAACTTGGGAAGAAGTAGAGAAACACACCTAGGCCAGTATCATTTTGCTGATGAGATTACTCTGTTTGTCTCTATTGCCTATAAACTTAAAAAAATAGCAAGTTTGAAAATAGGCCTGAAAATCAATACTGGTAAACAAACCAAAATGATTTCTGATCAGCACATTTAGAAGAAAACTGCACAAACTAACATGAAGTCATAGAACCAGTCAATGAGGTTTTATATTTACAACAATTTAAATGAATGACTCAACATCAAACGAAATATAATAGTAAACATTGTCTGGAAACTATTTAGTAAACCAAATAGTGTTTATAGGTCTAGTATTTTGATGCATTTGAAATAGAAACTTGACATTTGGTGTGTATTACAAATTTTTATTTTGGAAATTGGGCCTGTAGGTTCACAAGATAAAATAATAGTCACCTCTCAAAAATAGCAACTGGTCACTTTGGAGTGATGTGGATAGTGTACAACTGGAAGCAGGAAGTCAAGTGGTCCTACACTGTTGATGTGAATAAAGACAATGAAGTTGTGAGGAAGTGGACATCAGTTGTATGGAATCAGTGCAGTAGGATAGCTCAGTGTGAAGGTATGACAGAAAGGATGTATTGTGTTCTGAAGACCCATGATCACACTATGAATAACGTGTGTGATTTGGTGGAATGTCCACACAGACTAATCATTGTGTCTACAAGAAATTGTGTACTACTCAAAGACATGCCATTTGGTGTGAAAACAGTAGTTGTAAAAAGACTGTAATCAACAGGAACATTTCAAGAGATCATTATTCACAATAGCACATACAGCTTCAGTGTGTCAGACAACACAGGAACTGGATTGTAGCTGACTGGTGGATGTAATGTCTTCTGATAGGTCACAATTTTGCCACTTTTCAAATGATGTGAAGTGTTGAATGCCACAGTGACAGAATGCGTCATTTAACCTGCAATGTGTGAGGGGTGTAGGGTTGGGCAGGTTTGGCTTGGTGGTGTGTTCTGGGAGTTTTTGCTCCCATAGCTTGGGCTGATTCAAACAAGTTACTACAAATATGAACCAGGATTTTTATTTCAGCATTGTCAGAGGCCAGCTTTATTTACATTTTCATGGTGAATATGCCGTGAACATTCCCATCTTCCAAGGTAACAACAGCTGTGTTCACAGGTTTGCACACATAACTTTCTGGTTTGACAAACACTCATGCACCATATCACACCTAAATGGCAAGATAAACCACGTAACATTAATCCCATAGAAACATCTGAGAGTTATGTGGATTATTGGGTGAAACATAGAAATAAACATCCCCACAAGATGGTGGCTCTACAGGATCTACTCACAAGTGGTTGGAAACGGAACATCTGAAAAACTTGTGGACTCTATTCTACACTGAATTGAGATCACTATCATGAAAAGATGTGGTGCTGCATGGAGGTTGACTAATTTTATTTCCAGTGTGTTTACACACTGGGATTTACTCAGGGACAGAAAGCAAACAAATGGAACAGAGATCAGAATTGAATAGACTATGTAATTATGACTGTTACATTAATGAAATTGTGATAGGTAGAATCAGATGAATGGATGGTAAATGGTTCAAGAAAGTTCTTTGCTGGATTCCATGAGATACAAAAAGACTGAGAATAGATTACATTTGGAAAATGGCATGAGTAACATGGATTCATTTAGCTGGAAACTATAATGCATGGAGAGGTCAGCAGCAGGCCTTTATCCACCCATGGTCATCAAAAGACTGATCATGAGGATGATCTGTGCTATCTCAACACAAAAGTAACAAGGCAATTCACTTGAGTAATGAATTATTAGTCATTGGTTTCCAGTGCACAGCTGTATTGTGACGGTGAAAACTGCCCTTATGGAGTGTCAGGTTTCAACAAAATCTTTCATCTTAAGTGCAGTGGACCAAAAGTTTAAGGTGTGTTCTTGCACTCCATCGGAAGGCAAAAACACAAAAACTGCTGTTCTACCTCATTTGTAATAGTATGAAGAAATGTTTCAAGTAGCAGAAGAAGGAAATGAAAATATATCTGGGCACAATGTGTCATATTTACAAGATGATCATCACTAACTACATATACAGTAGAGTCTCGATAGTTTGAGTTTCCAATAATCTGAGCCTCCATTTTTTTTTAAAGGTTGCAACAATCTACTTTCTTTTTTACTGACATGATGAATAATGAAAACATCATTGCAAAAGATATGGAGAGAACAGCTCAATGACAAAGCAGACAACAATGCAAGCAACACCGACAATTAGCTCGCTGCCCTGTTGCACAAACATCTGTTGGCAGTATGGCACGAAATACCTCAACTGCTGCTGGCTGATACTGATCAAAACTGGGGAGTTCATACACTGCTGTAGTTCCCAGTACCTGTACTGTACAGTGTTGTGTGTCATTTTGTTTGTTGATTGTGTGTTCCATTGTACACCTTCCAAAGATGAGTGCTGTAACAAAAAAAGAGGAAATTTGAGTCTTTGCATCTAAAATTAGAAGCACTAAGATGAATTGACAAAGGAGAAACAATAAAAAAACTTGCTCTCGAGAATGGTGTCGGTGAAGTTATTGTTGGTGACTGGCGAAAAAACAGACTTAAATTGGAACAATTTTCTTCACAGAAATGCTCACACGAATCTCTCAGTTGAAGAAGTATAAAGAAGTTAGACTTAAAAAAAAAACAAGTGAGGCATTGTTCATGTAGTTTAACCCAACAGAGATAGAACAGTGCTCCGATTTCTGGCCCAAACTTGCAAGAAAAAGCTTTGTTTTTCAGAAACCAGCTGCAGGAAGGAGATTACAATTTCGCCACTAGTGTGGGATGGCTCAACAAGTGGAAGAAGAAGTATGGAGTGCGTCAACTAGATGTATGTGGAGGAAAACTCTCTGGTGACGCAGAGGCCATTTCAAAATTTATCGTCGAGTTCAAAAAAATCATAACTGAGAAGTTAGACTTAAAAAAAAACAAGTGAGGCATTGTTCATGTAGTTTAACCCAACAGAGATAGAACAGTGCTCCGATTTCTGGCCCAAACTTGCAAGAAAAAGCTTTGTTTTTCAGAAACCAGCTGCAGGAAGGAGATTACAATTTCGCCACTAGTGTGGGATGGCTCGACAAGTGGAAGAAGAAGTATGGAGTGCGTCAACTAGATGTATGTGGAGGAAAACTCTCTGGTGACGCAGAGGCCATTTCAAAATTTATCGTCGAGTTCAAAAAAATCATAACTGATGAAAATTTGTCTAATGAACAAATATATAACTGCGACAAAACTGGGCAAAATTTTAAAATGTTACCAGCGAGAACACTTGCTTCTTGTGAAGAAAAAAGTGCTCCTGGGCACAAAAAAAGCACAAGAGCGGCTCACAGTTATGCAGCTTCAAATGCAACTGGAAACCGCAAACTAAAACTAGTTGTGATTGGGAATTCTGCCAAGCCATGAGCATTCAACAATGTATCCATCTCAGCTCTTCCGGTTGTCTATGCACATCAGAATAATGCCTGGATGTACCAGGAAATCTTCAAGAACTGGTTTTTCAACTCATTTGTACCTGACTGCAAGAACTTTTTTAAAAGAAACAGGACTGCCATGGAAAGCAATTTTGTGATGGATAATGTGTCTCACATCCAAGTGCAGGAGAACTGCAGTGCGACGGTATCCGCGGCTTGTTTTTCCCACCAAACGTTACCTGTCTCATTCAGCCCATGGATCAGGGCATTCTGGAATGTCTATTTAAAAAAAAAAAAAAAAAAAAAAAAGTATCGATGGCGATTGCTACAGTCAATTCTGCATTCCGAAGACAACAAAAGAATTGCAGGAGCTTTGAAGAAAGTGACTTTGAAGGACGTCGTGCACTGGATTAGCGAATCTTGGAGTGAAATAAAGTCAGACACAATTTCTAAGTCATGGAGGAAAATTCTACAGGAAAGTATGCCAGATACAGAAACTGAAGATTTAGCAGATGAGAATGATCCAACCATTGTGTAATTTAATCAGAAGATTGCCAGGGTGTGAAGAGGCAGAAGATATGGAAGTAGGCGAGTGGTTAAATTCGGACGAACAGTTGGAAGTGACATGGTTAACATTCCATCGCAGTGTGAGAGTGACAAGGATGACGAGGCAGAGGCTGCACCTATGATGACTCACACCAATGGCTACGCTGCTCTTGAGGCCGCCATATGCTACGTGGAACAACAGCCTGAGGCGACACCAACTGACCTGCGGCTCCTGAGATGGTGGCGTGACATTGCCACGAAGAAAAGTTGCAGCTTCGCCAAACAAAAGACACTTCGCTATTACTTGTCTAAATAAATAATTATTGTTATTCTGCCAATGCAAATGCATGTGTAAATACTTTTATTTTAATAAAGTTCATATTTTGACCTGTATTACTTACAATATCATAATATTTCTTTTTCCCATTTAAATTTCAATAGTCCGAGTTTTCGACAGTTTGAGGTGGTTCTGATCCCATTCACCTCAAACTATTGAGACTCTACTGTATTTCATTAGTTTTCAAAATTGCAGCATCTGTCTAATTTCTTTTCTTACTGAGCTCATACATAATATTTCCTGATTGAGTACAAGAATATGCCAGCAATAAAATTCATTCACTGCCTCTGAACAGATCAGTTCTGATAAAACGTGGCACAGCATAAGGACATAGTTCAAGTTTGGAAAATACTCATACACTAACATGCCACAACAAACAGTTTCTAAGAAATGAGGGCAGATTTATTTTACAGTGAAACAACTGGCATAAAATCATCACAGTAATACTCCTCAAATTCCAGTGGTAGACATAGTAAGAAATAGGTTATGCAGCACCGACAAACATACTCTCAAAATTCCAATTTAAGAAAGAAAAACTTTATTTCCTTGTAATACGCTTCCTAAATAATGACCCAGATGGTGAAATTCAGAGAAATTTTGGTCTATATTGTAGAGTAATGACAAACCTTTTCCCCATCTCCAGATGGATCAGTAAGGCACTGCATAGGGACATAATACTCCAGAGCTTCAAAGATATTCACCATTCAGATCTCAGATTTCATAAATCTACCAGTGACAGCCAAATATTTTATTTTAACAGAATGGCCATGGTGGAAATACATTCTGATGAATGCTTTATGAATGTAATAATGATTGTGGTTTCAGGTAAAAATTGTAATGGGAAGTAGTTGTATGGCATTAGTGTAGCAATGTCTACTGAAGAAGCTCATTTCGTCAGATCCACAATGACACAATGTCTCTTATGCAGTAATACTTGTAGACCTCACACTGGTTTGCAACTACTGAAGTGTGATACTTATGTTAGCCCCATGCTTGGAAAATTATGTAGTGTACTTCCTGTCCTACATTTTTTTATTACAAGTATTTATTTAATTCATATTTCGTAGATTCAGGTACCAAGTGAATCCCAATGATATGGAATGTGTCAATTTGTACATACTTCAAATAGAAGTTATATAAATATAGTAAAAGACACAATCAAAATATAATATCAAATGAAGAACATGTATTAAATCAACAGAAACTTGTGTTACACCATTGAAGGATCAATAATATATGAGAAAGCAAAGTTAAGCTAAATATTACAATGAATCAATACATGAATACCTAAACTCAAATTTATAAATGCAATATTTCTAAAACAATTGTGAGTTTAGTGGTGACTTCCATTTTCTCTCATAAATCCACTGATTGTATAAAAGGTACTCTTTCAGAATTTGTTTCAATTTTGGCAGTTGTTTATGAAGGCATTTGATGTGTGGTGGGAGTGCATTAAACAGCACAATGCCGGAGTAATAAACTCCTTTTTGAATCAGGTTAAGAGTTTTCTATTCAATGTGCTGAATTTTTCCATTTTCATTTATAGTCATGATATTCACTGTAGTCTTTGTAAAGGGGAAGTTATTACGGACAAAGATCAACAAGGAAAACATATACTGCGAGGAGGTGGTAAGAATATCTTAAGAAACAAGTACCTGCAAGGGTGTCTGTGCTGCACATCACTCATTATCCTGCTGGCCTGCCCCCCACCCTCCCTCCTAATGAAGTTGGTTACCCCAGAATATATCAGTACACGACATCAATCAACTAAAGTAGGAAGCCTTAATGGTATACACTTCAGCCACTGAAGCAATAATTCATAGTGCAATATTGCTGAGCTATGGTAAATCTTTCCATAAGATGAAGAGTGTCAGTTGACAAATTACATTTGCTGTCTATATATGCGCCCAAATATCATATCCTCAACTTTTTTCAAAGGTTGTCTCTCACTTTATGTTAATGTCTCCAAGATTTCTTTGTGTTGCATGGAACATCATATAATGGGTTTTATCTGCAGTGATGGGGAACCACTTGAAGAAAACCAATTCAAAATTTCAACGTAAACTTTCTTCATATTTTGTTCAAGGTTGTTAACTGACAATTTGTCAAAGAGAATTGTAGTACCATCTCGAAAAGGATAAATTTACTCTTTATATTGAATAAAAAGAAAGGTGAGTAATGAAAATAACATACAGCAGCAGACACAGTGCCTTGTGGTACACAAAAAACTCATGATGAACCACTCAGATGACACAGGTTCTCCACATGATACATTCAGCATTACAGTCTCCTTTCTGTCCTTCAGGTTTGAGTGAAGCCATGATGCAACAGTACCATCTAAAACATAATATCCTACCTTTTTCAAAAGAATTTGATTGTTTAAACACCTGAAGGCTTTTGAAAGATTAGAAAAAATACCTACTACAGAATTCTTTGTTGGTGGTTTCCAAAATTTTATTGTCGAAAGAGAGTGCTGCCTGGCCAGTGCAAAGACCAGCATGAAACTCAAATTGACTTTTGCTGAGGATATTGTGAAAGTTGAAATAATTGAAAATCAATTTGTGCACAAGTTTTTCACGAATTCTGGAAAAGATAGTTAATCCTTGAGTGGGTGTGCCTATGTATAAAGTGTGCCAATCACAAAGAACATTGTTTTGTACCATTCCATTGTTCTTTTACAATTGTGAGGCCAAACCTGTTCCTTCATTACTGCTTCAGTTGTGTTGTCACACATCAAGCTGAGCAGCAATAACATAAAAGAAACAGCAAGCTAAGTGAGAACAAAATTATGATCGGTGCAAGAAAATGACCTAGATTTCGAGCTAGCAGCACAATCCTACAGTGAGGCAATTATCTATGAGATAATTAATAATCAATTAAGTGGTTGGCAGGAATATGATGAAACTGTGTTGTTTAACCCTTAATGACAAATGTCATGAATTTGTATCATACCAATGCTGTGTTAGCAATTGCAAGATTAACTGTTTTTTAGTGCCAATGACAGCAGGCTGGATGTTTCAGGTACCTTTGAAGTGTCACGATTTTCGATTTTTGTCTTTCATCATAGACAAAGAGTTTTGATTTTTATCTTCCATCTAGAAATTTATTCAGGTATTAAGGGGTTAATTCTTTGAGTGGATCATTAGTGTGGGGTAACACTTAAGGCACAGCAAGACTGATATAATGAAAGTTTATTTTATTATTATCTAATTAAACAGTGATTCAGCTCATATAATGTAAGTTCAAGTTATTGTAGTGTAATTAAACTAAGATTTAACTGTGATTCTGCTCATACATATTTATTTTGATAACATAATGAAAGCTGTTAATTACAAGTGTAGAAAGTACACCACACACACATCCACTCGTATTGTGAGAAATAGTGCGCCCACTTGAAGATTAAAAGGGAGACTGGGCAATAGTTTGTGACATTATTTTTATCACTTTTCTTAAAGAGCTGTATTACTACAGTCAGTTATTGTTTATCAGGGACAATTCCCTCTTGCAGAGATGTACTGAACATGTTTTATGAGACTGGACGTATACATTTATAACAATATTGTCCATACCATTGTTGTTGTTGTGGTCTTCAGTCCTGAGACTGGTTTGATGCAGCTCTCCATGCTACTCTATCCTGTGCAAGCTTCTTCATCTCACAGTACCTACTGCAACCTACATCCTTCTGTCCCTTTTTTGTCCCTGGTCACAATGTGATTCAGATATCCCTTCTGTTTTTGCCTCTGAAACAACTGTTCACAAGCGCACAAACGCCGTTCAACATCTCTTGGTTTCAGCTCACATGGGACCCAAGTTCCTTATTTCTGAATCATGCCCATAGCCTTGAGAAGTTTTGAAATAGCTTCCTGTGTCACTCCCACTTATCATGCCAATTTTTGACATGAGTCTTCACTCAGCAATGTCTCCAATTCTGCAGCTTCGAAAACATTCTCTCTTCCACCACTATGCCGGTCTATGATGTTGAAATCACCATTCTTGAAGTGTTGAAACCACTCATGACACGTTCTTTCACTAATAGCATCCTAGCCATACATACTTAAGAGCATTTGATGAGACTCAACTGCTGGTTTGTTCATATTGAAGGAAAACAGTAACAACTCCTGCAAATGGCGAGAATTATGCTTGTAAACTGACATTTTCAATCAAGAACAACTACATGATGCAGACACAAATCGACTAATGTTTGAATGAGGTTATGTTGACTGCAATCCAAGCTAACTGTCTGATGTCTGATCTGTTTCTCTTGACCGCTACTTACCGTTGTCACCATCTATCAGCTAATGGTGGAAGCAAAGTTTACACCTTGTATTATTAATATTAAATTTACCCACATTTACAGACCTCATATCATTTACTGTCGTGACATTTTTGCACCTAATGCTTTTTGTTTATTGTTTACTATCTTCCATTCTGATGATTATGTTCATGGATGTTTTGCTTTGACCTTAGCTGCATAATTTCATACTTAATGCTGTCATTTTCTCTTCACAGGTCATTCATTACACACTTAAAACTTGAAATATGTTCACTTTGCTTTGTGAATTCAGTTTTGCACTTCACGTACACTACCTTTTTAACATATCACTGTAATTCATTTTATCAGTAAAATAACACAGGCCCTACACTTGCTCTTGTTGCCACTTCAATGATTTTTGTGTGAAGAGTCTCTGAGGGCAAACCATCAAAAATCAACTTCAGAAATTTAGGCACAAATTAAATGAAGAGAAAGCAGCTTGAAGGGGACTACATACATTGTAAAAAATGCATTATTAATTTGAAATACTAATGAACTACGAAGATTATATCTTAACTATTCCTTGTGGGCTCCTGACTGAAGTAGCAGGTGGCTATATATATAAACTGGTCTGCAAAACTTAAAGAGGAAAATAACTTTTGCATGATGTTTCATTGAAAGTAGGATATGGTTCCTAATAGATTAGTGTTCACCATGGTTAGCAATGCTTGCTGCGATATGAGCTCTAACACCAGTCTCCAGGTGGCGTGGAATTCTTGTGGTAAGGTGTTCCATTACTCCAGCAGAGTGGCTGACAAGTGCTTGATGGCCATTGGTACCTGTGGATGTGTTGCAATTCATCTTCCCAACACATCCTACACTTGATCGAAGGGTTTGAAGTTGGAGATATAAGCAGGCCAGTCCAATCACTGAATATCTCTCATTGCAAGAGATATTTCACTTGCATTGTTCAATATGGTCCTACAGTTTCATCCACAAAAGTGAGTTCAGGGTCAAATGCACACAGAAAAGACACATAGGTATGGAGTACAGTTATACAATAATGTTGTCCAGTGAGTTGGAGGTCAATATGCCCAAGCAACATTATGCCTTCCCACACTATACCACCCAGACCACCAGAATGATCATGTTTGACAACATTCCTGGGTGCATTATGTCTTCTCATCTGTTTCTGTCCACAATCACTATGGAGACTGAATCTGCTCTCATCTGAGAAGAGATCACAACACCACTCGTCATTGGTCCAGTGCCCACGCTCCTGGCACCATCGCAAATCTCTGAACATGGTACACTCACAAGTCTACAACATTGTGACACTGAACTCCTTCCCCATGTGCACCTTTTCAAGAGTGCATTTTGCCCTAACTTCATTTTGGTGGACGACAAAGTCCAATCACATCAAACTGTTCTGGTGGAGGAGCTCCTTGAATGAGACGATATTCAGCAAATGGACTGGTACTAGATTCCTTGATAAATCCCAATGAGCACGTATGGAATGCATTCGGGAAATCCACAAGTACCAACAACCATCCAGCAGTTGTCAAACACGCTGGTGGAAGAATGGAATGCTCTGTCAAAAGATCTTGTAGCCAGCAGGAGAACATGTTGCACAGCATGTGTTGCCATCCCTGGTGATCACACAGCCTTTTATTGTCTTTGAATAAAAGTATCATTTCTGTCTGTCTCAGTGCATATTTCTTTCAGTTATCTTCTGTACTACACTGCAGCATTTTTTTCTATGTATGATCCAAGTTTCATCAAGCTGTGTATCTTGACAGTGACACATCATGCAAAAGTTACTTTCATCCTTTGGTTTTGCACACCTGTGTAGCCTCCTAGCTTGGAGTGACGCAGGATGTTATGAACTCCAGTGATAAGGGAGAGTGCTTTCTTTTGATGCAGTTAAAAAGCTTTGGTTCAGCTGTTGGCCTGGAAACATAAGTTCACAGACTCATAAACCTATCAGGTGCACACTGCCATCATTCAGCATCTTGATGTGGTTCCTATCCATATTTCATGCCAGTAAGTCAGCCAGCAAAGATGATTATGGGCATAGATGCATGCTTACATCTTGGATGACTATGTGATAAAAGACTTGGCCACTCTTCTTATATGTGGGTTTCTTTCTGATTGTTTGGTCTTGTCCCAGTTATAGAACTGCATTCTCATACACCAAGATTCTTCTATTCTGTACTACTGGTCAGAAGTAACCTAATTTGCCTCCAATGGTGGTAGTTCAGAGCTCTCTTTCCTCCCAGTTTATATGTAATTCTCACGCACCCCTTCTGTATACATCTTTGCCTACAAACATACTCTGCCAACCAAAAATGTTAAGAGTCTCTTCCAACTGCTCATGGAGTGTTGGAAGAATTACTGCTTGCCTCTGTTCACACAATAATTAGTACAATCTTTTCTCCATGGTTCTTAGGGGAGCGATATGTATGGAGCTGAAGAATATCTCTCGATATTTCATTTAGTACTGGCTCTTGAAATTTTGTAAGCAGGCTATTGCAATATAATTTGCATCTATCTTCAGAAATCTGATCCATGAAACTTTCCCATGAGTCAAACAAAACTGTGAACATAGCGGACACCCTTCTTTATATATGTTCAATATTCACTGTTAGTCCTATTTGGTTTGTGTCTAGCACACTTGAACAACATTCTAAGATGGGATGCATAAGTTTTTCCTCTATAGACTGATTGCATTTTCCCAGTATCCTACCAATGAACTCAACTCTGCCACCTGCCTCACCTACAACCCACTCTATATCATCATTCCATTTCAAATTCCTGTGAAGTGGTACACCCAGATGCTTGTATGAGTTAACTGACTGTAACTGTAAATCATTCATATTTGTAGTCATAGGATAATTTTTTTTCACTTTATATGACGGATAATTTTATTTATCTGTATATTTACAGCAAGTTGCCAATATTTGCACCACTTTGAAATCTTATCAAGATCTGACTTTTGTTCAGGATGAACAGTGGAAGGATTGGGATTACGAAGGACGATACTAACAGCCACATCAAGTTGATTACCCCTGCCTTTTTTCCACTGTGATATATACATAAAGGCATGCAGTCAGGATTTGGGTGACCTGCGATTTATTCCCAGTTTGGAAATTACTGGTGGCCATGGCAACACACAGACTACCAACAGTGGTGATTCCACATAGGCAGCTTACATTCACTGTAAATGGCCTCCTGTGGAGTCAAATGGCATGTAAATGTGTTTATAGAGCAGAGCAAGATAAGTGATCTCCCATCCTACTACTGTGTTTCTTACAGCAGCTTTTTCTCAGACACTACTTCATTATTGATAAGTGCATCCGCAAAAAGTCTGATGTCCATTTAATATTGTCTGCCACATCATTAATGTACAACATGAACAATCAGGTTCCTGTCACACTTCCCTGGGACACACCTGAAGTTACTTCTACTTCTGCTGAGGACTCTCCATCCGAGATACATGCTGTGTCCACCTGACCAAAAAATATTCAATCAAGTCACAGATTTTGTTTGATAGCACATATAATCATACTTTCATTAATAAATTCTTGTGAGTAATAAGTCAAATACTTTCATAATGTCAAGAAAAACTGCACATAATTATTTTCTTGATCCATACATTTCAGGATATCATGTAAGTAAACCAGAAATTGGGTTTCATATTATCCCTGTTTCCTTTCCAGAAACCATGCCAGTTGGCATGGAAAGGGCCATCCTGTTAGTTCATTACATTTAAGCTCAGAATAAGTTCCAGAAGTCTACAATAGACAGATATCAATGAGACTGGACAGCAGTTGTATACATCACTTCTGTTACACCTCTTGTAGACAGGTGTGGTCTATGCACTTTATCAAGCATGGGCCACAGTATTTTGATCAAAATGTATACAGTATATTATGTTTAAAATGAGTGTTAACTCAGCTGAAAATTCTTTACAAAATCTGATAAGGATCCCTTAAGGCCATGGTGCCTTACTTAATTAGAATGACTGTAACTGTTTCTCAAATCTGTGTTCATTGGGTTTTATCACTGCATCCAAAAATCTCACAGCCGTATCCCATAGGTTTCCAGGCATCATATATATCCTTATACAGACGCAATTCTGGAGCTGTTTAACAGATAAAGCAGAAAACTGGGTTTTAATTACTCAAAAAGCAGTTCTCAGTACCATAAAATGCATGGTGTCCAGGTTTCTATTCACAGTACATGCAGCTGTGATGGATGATGGCAACAAGTGATGTTGTGACTGTCCTGGCTCCAGAAATTCATAGGAATGGACTGCTATCACTAGAACATTGATACCACTGGCAGACACTGAATATATATCTGTTTTTTAGAAGTATTTGTGACACCCTTGTAAAGAGTAGTCATCACAGCATATGATCTAGTTTCAGCAGAGTATACACTATCACTAACATTGTGTATGAGTCAACAATAAATTATAACTGTTACTGAGTTGCATAAGACATCTCACATGAATTTCAATTTAGAAAAAAGGAATTTAGTGGATGGAAATAAATCTCATTGCTGTACAACCAAATTTTATCATGAGCACAGATTAACAAGAGTGGAACATTTTACCCATTTTACCTCGAGTGAGACAGAGAGAGAGAGTGATTAAGTTTTGAGGGAGGTGGGAAATAGGAGGTTTTAATAAGCCGTCTGATCACTGATCTTCTGGCAATGTGAGAGTCTATCAGACTCTTACAAGGGAAAATGATTCTGTTACACTATGTAGCTCTTCAAGCAGTTAATGAATGTAAATGTGGTTGCTGTTTCTCTACTGGTTTCAAAATTCTGGCACTATTCTTTCTGCTCAAATTCTCATTTTATTTTTACTTTTTCATTTATTCTATGAATTATTCCGCTCTTTCTGGATTATGCTTAAAATAGTTGATATGAATATTCATTTTATGTCTTGTCACTATGTTGTAGTCTACATCTACATCTACATCTACATCTTACTCCGCAAGCCAACTGACGGTGTGTGACGGAGGGTACCT
This sequence comes from Schistocerca gregaria, assembly GCF_023897955.1. NCBI lineage: Eukaryota > Metazoa > Arthropoda > Insecta > Orthoptera > Acrididae > Schistocerca > Schistocerca gregaria. The sequence goes on from NC_064921.1 coordinate 506,072,047, forward strand.
TGAGTACCTCTATCAGTTCTCCCTTCTATTGCAGTCTCGTATTGTACGTGGAAAGAAGGTTTGTGAGTATCCCTCTATGTGGGCTCTAATCTCTCTGATTTCATCCTCATGGCCTCTTCGTGAGACATATGTAGGAGGGAGCAATATACTGCTTGACTCCTCAGTGAAGGTATGTTCTTGAAACTTCAATAAAAGCCCGTACCGAGCTACTGAGTGTCTCTCCTGCAGTGTCTTCCACTGGAGTTTATCTATCATCTCTGTAACGCTTTCGCGATTACTAAATAATCCTGTAATGAACCGTGCTGCTCTCCGTTGGATCTTCTCTATCTCTTCTATCAACCCTACCTGGTACGGATCCCACACTGCTGAGCAGTATTCAAGCAGTGGGCAAACAAGCATACTGTAACCTACTTCCTTTGTTTTCAGATTGCATTTCCTTAGGATTCTTCCAATGAATCTCAGTCTGGCATTTGCTTTACCAATGATCAACTTTATATGATCATTCCATTTTAAATCACTCCTAATGCGTACTCCCAGATAATTTATGGAATTAACTGATTCCAGTTGGTGACCTGCTATTTTGTAGCTAAATGATGAGGGATCTTTCTTTCTATGTATTTGCAGCACATTACACTTGTCTACATTGAGATTCAATTGCCATTCCCTGCATCATGCGTCAATTCTCTGCAGATCCTCCTGCATTTCAGTACAATTTTCTATTGTTGCAACCTCTTGATATACCACAGCATCATCCATGAAAAGCCTCAGTGATGTCATCCACAAGGTCATTTATGTATACTGTGAATAGCAACGGTCCTACGACACTCCCCTGCGGCACACCTGAAATCACTGTTACTTCGGACGATTTCTCTCCATTGAGAATGACATGCTGCATTCTGTTATCTAGGAACTCTTCAGTCCAATTACACAATTGGTCTGGTAATCCATATGCTCTTACTTTGTTCATTAAATGACTGTGGGGAACTGTATCAAATGCCTTGCGGAAGTAAAGAAACATGGCATCTACCTGGGAACCAGTGTCTATGGCCCTCTGAGTCTCGTGGACGAATAGTGCGAGCTGGGTTTCACATGATTGTCTTTTTTGAAACCCATGCTGATTCCTACAGAGTAGATTTCTAGTCTCCAGAAAAGTCATTATACTCAAACATAATACGTGTTCCAAAATTCTACAACTGATAGACGTTAGAGATATAAGTCTATAGTTCTGCACATCTGTTCGACGTCCCTTCTTGAAAACGGGGATGACCTTTGCCCTTTTCCAATCCTTTGGAATGCTACGCTCTTCTAGAGACCTGAGAAGGGGGGCAAGTTCCTTCACATACTCTGTGTAAAATCGAACTGGTATCCCATCAGGTCCTCTTTTGAGTGATTTTAATTGTTTCTCTATCCTTCTGTTGTCTATTTCGATACCTACCATTTTGTCATCTGTGAGACAATCTAGAGAAGGAACTACAGTGCAGTCTTCCTCTGTGAAACAGCTTTGGATACATCCCTTGAACATTGTATTAAACTGATTGATCGTGTACCACAATCCTTACAGAATTCCAAATGTTAGTTTTAAATCTGATGGTGCGCTAATTCAGGACGATGAACTTAATAGACAATACCATCAACAACTACAAATGTCATAAAAACACTGGTGCTTAATACAAGAGCTGCTTCCCCCTGAAAGTTCCAAAAATGCCATGACAATGTGGAACACAACTGATGCAAACATTGGAAATCTTCACTCTTGCTGCCATTGAAAAGATATATGGCCCATAACTACCAAGCCTCTCTGTGGTGTCTTACGGACTGTCCCTAGAATATACTTACAATGGTGTGAAATATATTAAGTACTTCAAATTCATCGATGCTATTAGAGTGCAGTACAGGTTTTTTCAAAAATAATTTTACAATCTTTGGGGACAGGTTCCTTATACCAAAACAAGAAAGAAAGTTCAAATTAACACATGTATGAAAATCCTTCATTTTCAAGTTATAAATGAGTTGACAATTTAGGTGATTGGAGCTAATCAACACATAAACTAATTGTAAATGCTCAACATCACCTGTGCACTCAATGAATCGTAAGTAAAAAGTTGTTAGTCAAAGTCATTATATAATATATAATAGTGAAAGATCATTTGACCTGCACAAGGAACTGACTGTCGCTTCCTTTCAAATACTCCCTTATGGTTTTGAATGTTTTTCAGGCTTCTGTGACAGGTTGATGAAGAGTTTCTGCATTCAGGTGGTCTGCTGAATAGACCAATTGTTTAAGATACCCCAAAAATAATAATGCAAAAAGACAGAGGTTGGGAGAACATGTAGGTCCTTCTCTACCTACCAATCTCTCACAGCAGATACCAGCCAGTGCATCTCGAACACAGACAGAAATGTGCTGGAGCTCCAGCATGCATAAACCACATGTTTCTACTTATTTGCAGGGGCACGTATTTTAACGGATCTTGGAGGCTGGTCTGGATGAAGTCCCTGTAGAGAGTACCTATAAGATGAATTGCTTGGAGAACATATGGCCCTATCAGTTAACTTCGATTCCAGCCCACGCATTAATCTTCAAATGATGCTGATGTCTAGCTTGTATTGTAGCAGAAGGACTGTAATTGGCCCTTATTTGTTGGTCATGGAAATTTGTTATTTCATCTCTCCCGAATGATGCTTCATTTGTAAACAAATCTGAAGACACAAACGCACAAACAATGTACTGCCAGTTCGTGCAACAGTCCATCAGTAAAAGATCGCCTCGGTGGGTGTTCAGCAGGAGTGAGACACTGGGCACATTGAAAATGATATGGATACATAAGCTGCTCATGAAGTATCCCCGTATCCCCCATACTGAACTTGGAGGTGTATCAGATGCCAGGGCCCTTTGTCTTATGTTGATACCTGGCTACTCTTTGACAACCTGTGGAACGCGCTCTTCCTGGTTATGCATATGAGTAATATATGGTCTTCCCCAGAAATAGTCTGTGACACTATGTATCCTGTCGCAGCAACTCGACATTATGTGGCAGCAAAGGTTGGCTAACATGGCTGTCTTTAGTCTGGAAGTGCCATATGATACAGCCTGCAGCCTCACATCCACTACCGTTCATGTGACTATATATAAAAATTGTGTCTGTCTGCTTGCAAAGTTTATATCCTGCCAGGTTTTAGCAGAGCACTTTCAGTTAATTCACTACCTGTACACAATGGACATGTTGGATCCTAGTAAATGAAAAATGTAAACAAGTCTGCCTGGCAATAAAGTGCCATGTAGTATAGGATGAGTGCAAGGGTAAGTGAAGTTTATATGAAGGGCTTATTTCAATAGTGGTCCAAGTCCATTTTTGTTCATTTTAAAATGCAGAGTCCTGAAGTTACATGAGTGCTGAAAAATCTGCAGTTGAGATACCAGAAAATTCAAGTATATGGCTTCTTACTAGAGACGAACCTTTCTTTCTGTTTGTTTGGATCATTAATTTCAGAAGCATCATAGACAGAAAAGTGGAGGTAATGGACTTGTACCACTACTGAAATAAGCCCTTCATATGTTGTATCTGGAAAGCCACTGAACATCAACTTTCAGACATTTGTTTACATGAACTTTTTCTTCTCATTTTGTTATACACAACTTTTCCCCAAAATTTGTAAATGTATGTTTGAAACGTTTCATATGTTAGCACTGGGCATCATACTGTTTCTTTCAAGTCCCCCGGGTTCTATATTTACAATAAAAAAAAACTCCCTATGGGCACAGTCTTGGGAATCCATCACTGGTATTGACCTCAGGTACCAAATATGTGGATTCATTTACACAAAGTATGATTACCGTATCACCTACCAATCAGTATTAGGTTGCTGGATGATTTTTGACATTGATTTCAATTAAATATTTTGCCCAGCTGCTCAAACATATTCCAGCAACAAAATGCTTTTCCCTCCTCAGAAGGATTTTATATTAATTTCAATATCAGTATCAGTATTTAGAATGTGGATTAGCCTTGAGATAATGAATAATAGTATTTTACTGTTTTGTATTCAAGGTGCTTTCTGAAAAATATCACCATAGCAAATCAAGCTATAAAACTATTATTTCTCTTTCCTTGGAGAGTCAAGAACTTTCTCACAAATTCTTAACTCTGCCTCACCCATATAAAATGTTTTCACTACATAAGTAACAGTTCAAGTTACTGTTCATTCACTATTCTGTATAAATGATGTTTTTACTTTTGAATATCATGAAACTACACCAACAAACCTGTTCTGTCCATCTTTGAAACTCATCTCCAAGTTTTTGTAGAAGTCCCTCAGCTGAAGCAATTGTTTTATGAGCATGTGAAAGTTTTATCTCAAGTTCTGCTGCTTCTCTAGTGTACAAGTTCAACTGCTGTCGCAATTCTGCCACTTTGTGATCCACGCCTGTTAGTTCACCACTCAGTTCAGTTACTTGTTTCTCCGCTGCCTGTTGAAAGAAACAATTACACTTTATCAATGTGAGTTTTATTCTAGTCTTAGTGTACTTATTATTATTATTCAAAAAAATCATTTGTACTATTATTAATAAATTGATGATACAACATCATTGTATTTCTTTCATCTACATCTACATATACATGATTACTCTTCAGTTCACAGTTAAATGCATGGCAGAGCATGCAGCAAACCACCTTCAAGCCTTTTCTCTGCTATTCGCTCTTCAAAAATACATGGGAAAAACAAACACTTAAACCTTTCTATGCGAGCTCCGATTTCTTTTATTTTATTTTATTTTGATGATCATTTCTCCCTAGGTAGGTGTGCACCATCAAATTATTTTGCATACATACGAAAAAGTTGGTGATTAATCTTTCTTGAAGAGATCCTGGGGCAACCAAAATTGCCACTCCAATTTCACGATAATACAAGAAGAGCTGCCCTTTTTTTTTCGATGTCCTTCATCAATTCTATCTGATGCCGATCCCACACCACACAGCAGTACTCCAGAAACAGATGGACAAGCATAGTGTAAGCAGTCTCTTTAGCAGACCTTTTCAATTTTTTAAATATTATGCCAATGAATCACAGTCTTTGGTTCTCTTTCCCCACAACATTATTATTATTTTGTTCTTCATTTGTTTATTTATTTACTTGTTTGCTGCCCATATAACAATCAGTTTTGATACACTGACATAGATTTTAGTTCACATATACAAAGGTTTAGTTAACATACTTAAGTGAACACATTGATAGCTCAGAGATTTTTTTTTCTTCCAAGAACAAAGAGACTTTATAACTTTAAAAAAAAGCATACATTGATATAATGTATGAAGATCAGAAATTATCATTTTTGTGTTGAAAAAACAAACTTATTAGTTATATGATAGTTCCAATTTAAGTTATTGTAATTGTAATCCCAAGTAATTAGTTGAATTCACAGCTTTTAGATTTGTGTAATTTATTGTGTAACTAAAAATTAGCAGATTCCTTTCAGTAGTCATATAGATGACTTTGTATTTTTCAATCTTTAGAGTCAATTGTCACTTTTCCCTTCATACATATTTCTTGTCGAAATCATTTTGCAACAGATTTTGATCGAAATGATGAGTTTACTTGACAGTAAATGATGGCATTATCTGCAAACAGTTTCAAGAGGGCTGCTCAAATTGTCTCCTAAACTATTTACATACATCAGGAACAGCAGTGGGCCTGCAATACTTCTTTGGGGGCATGCAAAATAATACTTTTGTTGTACTCAATAATTTCCTAGAGTTACTAGGAATTGTGACTTTCTGGCAGCAAATCAGAAACCCAGTTGCCCAACTGGGACGATACTCCCTAGGCACGCAATTTGCTTAGAAGTCATTTGTGAGGAAAGATGTCAAAACCCTTGGGGAAATCTAAAAATTTGGAGTTGATTTGATATTTGCTGTCAATAGAACTCATTACTTCATGAGAACAAAGAGCTAGTTGTGTTTCACAAGAGTATTATGTTTTGAATTAGTGTTAAGTTATTTGTCAGTAAATCATTTTCTTAGAGGTTATCAACATTCAGACACAGTATATGTTTCAAAATCCTACTGCAAATTGACATTAGTGATATGGGTCTGTAATTCATTGGCTTACTCATATTTTCTTTTTTAAGTATTGGTGTGACCTGTGCAACTTTCCAGCCACTGAATGTGGATGTTTTGACTAGTAAGTAGTTGTACATGACTGCTAAATAAGGATCTACTGTATCAGCATACACTGAAAGGAACCTAACTGATGTACAATCTGGACCAGAAGTGTTCCCTTTGTTAAGAGATTTAAACAGCTTCGCTACACTAATTTAGACACATTGGCACTTGTTCTTGATTCCAATTCTGGAATACTTATTTTGCCTTCTTTAGTGAAGAAATTTTGGAAAACGGTCTTTAGTAACTATGCTTTAGTGGTACTGTGATCAATAATATTGCCATTGTCACTGCACAGTGAAGGTATTGGTTGTGTCTTACATTTGATGCAACCAGACCTCTTTGGGTTTTCTGCCAGGTTTTGAGATTTGTTGTGGAAACTATTAAAAGCATATTGCACTGAAGACTGTGCTGAATTTTGAGTTTCTGTGAATCTTTGCCAATACTGGAGCTGTTGCATTCTTTTAAATTTGGCATAATTTTTTCATTGCTTCTGAAATAGTGTTCTGACCTGTTTTGTGTACAATGGGAAATAAGTACCATCTCTTACAAATTTATTTGGTACATCTCTTTCAATTTCTGTTGAAACTGTTTCTTTGAATTGAAACCACATCTGGTATCTGCTTACTTAGTCGGACTGGAATGAGTGGAGACTCTCTCTTAGGAAGGCATCAAGTGAAGTTTCATCTGCTTTTTTAAATACATGTATTTTGTGTTTAGTTCTCATGGGTTTGCATGTTATGTTATTCAGTCTTGCTACAATGACATTGTGGTCAATAATCCCTGTAACCATCATGCTGTTCTCTATTTGCTCACGATTATTTGTTGCTATAAGGTCTGCTTTGAGCAGAGTCTTGAATTAATTTCTCAAAATAATTTTCTGAGAAAGCATTTGGTAGGATTCTGGATGTAGTTTTATGCCTACTACTTGCTTCCACATGTGTATATGATTTACTGGCATCCTATAATGTGTTGTAGCTAGCAGTGAGCTACTACAGTATTCCAACTAAGTTGGTTGTAACTTCTAAGTATAATTTTGGACATAGTGACGTATCTGAAGTGGCAGTTAAGCTCAAGAAGGATATCTTATGACTATACTCATGTTAATAAATGCCTTGGGATCTACAATAATACTGTATATATACATCAGGAACTTGTTCTTCAGTCATAAAAATATTTGTCACTATGCTTGGAAGTAGTACAAGTTTATATGCCAACTAGCTCTGCAGATGATGAAGAAATTGATGAAATGTAAGATGAGATAACAGAAATTATTCAGGTAGTGAAGGGAGGCAAAAATTTAATAGTCATGGGTGACTGGAATTCGAGAGTAGGAAAAGGGAGAGAAGGAAACATAGTAGGTGAATATGGATTTGGGGTGAGGAATGGAAGAGGTAGAATTTTGCACAGAGCATAACTTAATCATAGCTAACACTTGGTTCAAGAATAATAAAAGGAGGTTGTATACATGGAAGAATCCTGTAGATACTAAATGGTATCAGATACATTATATACTGGTAAGACAGAGATTTAGGAACCAGGTTTTAAATTGTAAGACATTTATAGGGGCAGATGTGGACTCTGACCACAAGCTATAGGTTATGAACTGAAGATTAAAACTGAAGAAACTGCAAAAAGGTGGGAATTTAAGGAGATGAGACCTGGATAAATTAACTAAACCAGAGGTTGTACAGAGTTTCAGGGAGTGCATTAGGGAACGATTGACAGGAAAGGGGGAGAGAAATACAGGAGAAGGAGAATGAGTAGCTTTGAGGGATGAAGTAGTGAAGGCATCAGAGGATCAAGTAGGTAAAAAGACGAGGGCTAGTAGAAATCCTTAGGTAACAGAAGAAACATTAAATTTAATTGATGAAAGGAGAAAATACAAAAATGCAGTAAATGAAGCAGGCAAAAAGGAATACAAACATCTCAAAAATGATATTGACAGGATGTGAATAATGGTTAAGCATGGATGGCTAGAGGACAAATGAAAGGATGTAGAGGCTTATCTCACTAGGGGTAAGATAGATACTGCCTACAGAAAAATTAAAGAGACCTCTGCCAAAAAGATAACCACGTGCATGAATATCAAGAGCTCAGATGAAACCCAGTTCTAAGCAAAGAAGGGAAAGCAGAAATGTGGATGGAGTATATAGTGGATCTACACAAGGGTGATATTCTTCAGGACAATATTACAGAAATGGAAGAGAATGTAGATGAATATGAAATGGGAGATACGATACTGCGTGAAGAGTTTGACAGAGCAAAGAAAGACCTGAGTCAAAACAAGGTCCCCAGAGTAGGCAACATTCCATTAGAACTACTGGCAGTCTTGGGAGAGCCAGGCCTAACAAAACTTTACCATCTAATGAGCAAGATGTATGAGACAGGCGAAATACCCTCAAACTTCAAGAAGAATATAATAATTCCAATCCAAAAGAAAGCAGGTGTTGAGAGATGTGAAAATTATCAAACTATCAGTTTAATAAGCCATGGATGCTAAATACTAACATGAATTCTTTACAGACAAATGGAAAAACTGGTAGAAGCCGACCTCGGGGAAGATCAGTTTGGATTCCGTAGAAATGTTGGAACACGTGAGGCAATACTGACCCTATGACTTATCTTAGAAAATAGATTGAGGAAAGGCAAAGGTACGTATCTAGTGTTTGTTGCCTTAGAGAAAGCTTTTGACAATGCTGACTGGAATACTCGCTTTCAAATTCTGAAGGTGGCAGGGGTAAAATACAGGGAGCAAAAGGCTATTTACAATTTGTACAGAAACCAGATGGCAGTTATAAGAGTTGAGGGGCATGAAAGGGAAGCAGTGGTTGGTAAGGGAGTGAGGCAGGGTTTTAGCCTCTCCCCAATGTTATTCAATCTGTATATTGAGCAAGCAGTAAAGGAAACAAAAGAAAAATTCGGAGTAGGTATTAAAATCCAGGGAGAAGAAATAAAAAATTTGAAGTTGGCCGATGACATTGTAATTCTGTCAGAGACAGCTTTTGACAATGCTGGCTGGAATACTCGCTTTCAAATTCTGAAGGTGGCAGGGGTAAAATACAGGGAGCAAAAGGCTATTTACAATTTGTACAGAAACCAGATGGCAGTTATAAGAGTTGAGGGGCATGAAAGGGAAGCAGTGGTTGGCAAGGGAGTGAGACAGGGTTTTAGCCTCTCCCCAATGTTATTCAATCTGTATATTGAGCAAGCAGTAAAGGAAACAAAAGAAAAATTCGGAGTAGGTATTAAAATCCAGGGAGAAGAAATAAAAAATTTTAAGTTGGCCGATGACATTGTAATTCTGTCAGAGACAGCAAAGGACTTGGAAGAGCAGTTGAACAGAATGGATAGTGTCTTCAAAGAAGGATATAAGATGAACATCAACAAAAGCAAAATGAGGATAATGGAATGTAGTAAAATTAAATTGGGTGATGCTGAGGGAATTTGATTAGGAAATGAGACACTTAAAGTAGTAAAGGAGTTTTGCTATTTGGGGAGCAAAACAACTGATGATGGTTGAAGTAGAGAGGATATAAAATGTAGACTAGCAATGGCAAGAAAAGTGTTCCAGAAAAAGAGAAATTTGTTAACATCGAGTACAGATTTAAGTGTCAGGAAGTCGTTTCCGAAGGTATTTGTATGAAGTGTAGCCATGTATGGAAGTGAAACATGGACGATAAATAGTTTGGACAAGAAGAGAATAGAAGCTTTTGAAATGTCGTGCTACAGAAGAATGCTGAAGATTAGATGGGTAGAACTATATAACTAATGAGGAGGTATTGAATAGAACTAGGGGAGAAGAGGAGTTTGTGGCACAACTTGACAAGAAGAAGGGACCGGCTGGTAGGACATGTTCTGAGGCATCAAGGGATCACAAATTTAGTACTGGAGGGTAGCGTAGAGGGTAAAAATTGTAGAGGGAGACCAAGAGATGAATACACTAAGCAGAATCAGAAGGATGTAGGTTGCAGTAAGTACTGGGAGATGAAGAAGCTTGCCCAGGATAGAGTAGCATGGAGAGCTGTGTCAAACCAGTCTCAGGACTGAAGACCACAACAACAACAACAATGCTTGGAAAGCCAGAGATCTCAAATCTATCAGTGAATATATCATGGCAACTGAAAAATTAAGAATATTATTTCAAAATGTAAGTCTACGATACAGACTGTGACCACTATTTGGAGAAAGCAGATATATCACTGAAAACTAAGTGCTTATAAAAAAGATAGCAGTATCAGAGAAATTACTGAGAAGAGATGGATAGCAAGTATTCTAGTATGTTATTCTACCACAAACCTTTATGTCTACAGTATGAGAAACTACTTACAACTTAGTAAAGTAATTTACAACACTGAGGCAGAGTGGTCTTGCAAGGTAGACAGGAAACAAATGACATATTTACGCAAAGTGGAGATTAGTACAAAGACAAGAGAATTTGGAACGAATACCAATTACAAGCAAAATTACTGAAAAGACCTGTAACAATGAGTTGTGGGACACATAGACGTCAAACATCAAATACAACAAGATAACTGAGAGAGAGATTTCATAATAAAAAATAATTAAACATCTCCACAAAGAAGAAGAAATCAACGCACACATTACTTTCAACAAACCAGTTGATTAGATGTAGCATGCAGAACATTTTGGCAGACAGCAGGTGATACATTTGACCAGGATGAGAAATTTTGGCACATGAAACCAGCAGTAATGATTATGAAAAATTACAGACTGAGCTAAATGAAAGTCAAAATAGATAAGCTTCAGTAGGAGACAACCTTACCATTGGACTATTTTGATATACATCTGAGAAATCAATAGAAGGAAACTGTTGCAGTTAATAACCACAGAGGAATCAGTTTATCAGACTCTGGATACAAGAGTTATATCAGAATACTGAAATCTCAACTCCATACAACCATGGAACTTTCTTTCTAGAAGAACAGAGTAGTTTTTGTTAGGGTAGATTCTATGCTGCTAATGTTATCATCATTAAACAGGTAACTTATAAAAGAACTGGTTAAAGCTATAGAACATTATGGGTAGAAACAGATCCCTACTAAGGCGGTTCTGGCCCTCCCCTACAAACACACACACACACACACACACACACACACACACACACACACACACACACACACACACAGATTTACCTTTCTATGGTTTTTTCGACCCTTGGATATGTGCATATTAACAACATGCCCATAAGTGTAGCACAGTGGTTAACAAAGGAACTTATGAATTTCAATGTTTTGACATATGCCGAAGTTTCATTTGCACCAGAATAACAAAAATATATTATAAATAAGTAAGACCGAGTTCCAGCAGTTTTACACGAGCAAATGCTTCAGAAATGGCCAATGGCAGAGTGTATGTTTGTGTGCACAGGGGTTTAGAGTATAGCCATCAACAGGCATGACTAACAACTCCTGTAACATTATTAGTCAGCCACAGAAGGCTTATTCTGGAACTCAGCAGACTGTACCAATTGAAGCTTGGGAGTTACAAAATGGGGCAAGTAAATGTCATAGGAACCAGCTTAAAAATGGAGAATACACTCCTCTGTAAACAACTCTGGCAGAAAGTGGGCAACCAGCTACCTCAATCCTCATTCCACCACCCTCCCAAAAAAATTTATCTTTCAAACATACTCGTGCTCTTTTAACACAGAACATTCTAAATTCCTTTTCTCTTATCTCTCTTTATAGTGAAGTCTTTACACCTAGTATCTCCCTCTCACTGTCACTGTCTATATTTCTCTCCCTCCCACTGCCTCCTTTTTCTACCACTGTCACTTTCTCCTGTCTGTCTCTCACATCGTCATTGTCTTCATACCTTTCTCTCACTCTTGTTTACCTTCTCTGCCACTTCCACTGTCTCTCTGTCCTACTGTCATTGTTTTTGTTTCATTCTTTTACTCTCCCATTGTCGCTGTCTCTTTCTTTTTCACTTATGGTCTGCCATTGTTTTCTTCAACCACCACTGTCTCTCTCCACACATATCCTTGGAAATAGTTTACTCAGGGTTTTGACCTCTTAACATGTGTGTGTAGGGGATGGGAGAATGTGGGCAAATTTTTTTGTGTTAAAGTTTGCCTATCTGGGAGGTGGTGGGGAGACGAGGGAGTTTCAGATACCTCCAGCCTGTGTGTGGTCCCCACTCATCTCTGTTTTCTATTTCCACTGTCTCCTCTCTCTTTTGTTCCCACTGCTACTATCTCTATCCATCTCTCTTTCTCTTTTACTTTCATCATCTCTCAAAGATTATCACTATCTCCCCTCTCTTTGACTCCCACTGCTATTTTCTTCATCTATCTCTCTTTCCCTTTCACTTCCACTTTCTCTTTCCCACTGGCACTGTCACCATCTCTTCCACCATCACTGTCTCTCTACTACTCTCTTCCAGCACAGAAAAGACTGAATATGTTCACACACCAAAATTTTTGGCGAGAAAGATGGAATAAGGATTGAGGCAGTAGGTTCCCTCACTTTTCAGTCAGAGTCTTTTAAAGAGGAGCATACTCACCTTCTCTGTGCTCTGACAGGAGAATTTAACAGCTATTTCTCTTCTTTTCCCTGTTACTGCAGGGGTTACTGCTTATATAAAACAAATTCTGTATCCCAATAAAGTCTTATTTATATACTTCAACACAGTTACATACCTTGGCACATAGCAAAAAAATATGCATAATATTATTGCATTATATTAATGCTTTATATAAAAATGCACAACTTTTTAGGCTATACCTACAGCAAATCAAAAAATGTGGTACTAGAAATTTCGTATGACAAAATAATTTTTTGTAATAGGCTTACACCACCAGGTGGCTCCAGCAAATAATATCAAGGTCAAGATAGCCTTTATAAGGACGATGTGACCATTATGCAGAGAAAGTGAGTCTTAATGTTATAAAAAAAAATGGCGATAAAACACATAGTTTGGTGCCCTCAGAATGCATGTGATGACCCCAGAACCTTGTCATGTGTTTACTACATCAGTTAAAATTATATTTATACCTCAGACCAGATATTACATGCATGTTTTATGTCCATAAGTATGGTAACATCAAACCTTCAGATCTCGGTAACGAATAATGATATCAAAGAAAAGTTTCAAAGTTCGCCAAGAACATCGTCTTAACGAACATATGGTAAAATAATCAATGATTTGCCATCAACAGAAATTATAGAAATGATCTGCACCACAGTTGATAATTTTGGTACCCAAAAATTTTGGGTTCTTGGGGGTTTCTTAGGGATTGGCTATGAACAAATGGTGCTTTCACAAGATGATTAAGGGCCACCCTACACCACACATAATGCAAAAGAAACAACCAGTTTTCTCATTTTTCCTTGGCTGGAAGAAGCGTATAATTTTTAAAATTTTAACCATGCACTGTAGAACAGTTACAGTATGCCCATTCTACTAATAGGTATGCAAATGGTCACTAGGCTAAGGGCTATCCAAAACACCTGACCCCTCATTTCTGTGACCAATAGAACCCAAGACATGAGTCTCTGAAAAATCGTATGTTTTTCCTGCAGCATTTTGGAACACATTGGTCAAACAGCATTTTTGTATGAGCTCACCAACCTTTGAGATCTTATAATACCACAGCGAAGTAGCAGCATTAACTCCACTTTTGGTCTTGAGTGAGCTGTGTAGGTGGCAGCTGTGTGAACTAAATGCATTTTGCCACATACATCATGTCAGCAACAAACATCTGTTCAGCAATAAATATGTCTTTATGATCATGTTTCAATGAAATGACACTGTGAAAACATGATGTGCTTATAGTAGTCAACCAAAGAAAAGGTTTCTCCTTGAAGGCAGAAGTTAGGATCACAAGTCATGAAAAAACTCAAATACCTATCCCGTTTAATACTTCTGTCTTCTAACCCCCCACACCCCATCAGTTTTTGCACTCCTTAGCAGGTGCCTATCTCACCACACTGTTGGTTCAGCCCTAGATAGAAGGGAAGAATGAAAAACATTACTTTCACAGTCAGGCTTCATCAGTGCCAAAATAGCAATAGCCTTCTATTGAGACTCTTGCTTGGCAATAATCAGGTGATATAATCTAATTCTGAAGCTGTAGTGAGATCTTTTGGAATTGAAAAAGTTAAAGTAACAGTACATCAAGTATAGATTTAAGTGTCAGGAAGTCGTTTCTGAAAGTATTTGTATGGAGTGTAGCCATGTATGGAAGTGAAACATGGACGATAAGTAGTCTGGACAAGAAGAGAATAGAAATTACTACGAAATGTGGTGCTACAGAAGAATACTGAAGATTAGATGGGTAGATCACATAACTAATGAGGAGATATTGAATAGAGTTGGGGAGAAGAGGAGTTTGTGGCACAACTTGACAAGAAGAAGAGACCAGTTGGTAGGACATGTTCTGAGGCATCAGGGGATCACAAATTTAGCATTGGAGGGCAGCATGGAGGGTAAAAATCGTAGAGGGAGACCAAGAGATGAATACACTAAGCAGATTCAGAAGGATGTAGGGTGCAGTAGGTGCTGGGAGATGAAGAAGCTAGCACAGGATAGAGTAGAATGGAGAGCTGCATCAAACCAGTCTCAGGACTGAAGACCACAACAACAACAACAACAGTACAAATCTGAAATTTCACTGAATAAAATGGAATCCATGGTAATTTTATGGTACATTTCAAGTATGCTGCTAGGTGGTTATTAATAACAAACCCATTATAATGTCAGCCAGTTCACTTTCTTTGGTTGTACACTCTCACCTTTGGAAAAACTTGATATTGACAATAAAACTGAACAATTTAAAAGAATGTGTAGTCTGATAAGGAGTACAATAAGAAACAAAAGGAGGGAAATAAGGTTGAAGTTGCAAGTGTACTTCTTGCGTTTGTGACAGGACAACATTACTTCTTCAAAGCACGGTTTTGACATCTTTCGGTAGTTACAATTACCACTGGCTGCATCTGATCGTATTTGCAGCCTAGCAGCACAGTAAATGCTCATGTCACAGGCATGAAAGCCCCCTCTCCAGCCACTGCCAGGGGACACTGTTAGCGCTATTTTCATTCAGCTGAAAGAGCTTTCCTGTGTCTTTTTGGTTTTTCCTCGTGGTCCCGATAAATTCTGATGCCACCACAGAAATATCAGCAGTTATGTCTTGTCGCTCATTCAGTACTCAGGAGAAATCTTCTTTTGTGTAGGAATGAATTACTATCATGGTACCATAGGCTTCAATCCTAAGACCACACCTGTTCTTTCTATTGAAAATTGACCTTCGTCTTATATTGATAAAGAAGAAATAGCGTTCTTTGCTGATGATACAAAAATCATAATCAAACCCAACAGGGCTGTCGGTGCTGCTCACACCATCTGTGACCAAAAAGTAATGGAATTTTTTTTAATTTCACAGGCTTTATAATCCTATTTTCAAATTTTGTTATTATAATTACTTTGTTGGTATACATGCTCATGATGGACATTTGTATTTTCAGCTGTTTTGACTACACTTAATTTATTGTTGACAGTCAAAAATTTTGTACATGTTTTTGACAGCTCGGTGTACTTTTCCTTTGAAAAATGTAAGATAAGAGTGGTATAAACATTTCAAAGAAAGTCAAGAAGATGTTGAAGACGACAACCATTCTGGATGGCCTAGCACATCAGTTACTGACAACAGTGTGGAAGAAGTAAAGAAATTGTTCTCGAAAATTATTGAATTGCCTTCAGAGAATTTGCTAATTGGCTCATGCCAAGTAATTTTTTTGGATGTCCCTCGCAACATCTTTCTGCTTGTAATGCAGGAGAGAACCACTGATGAAACAGAAACAGAATTGCTGAAGGAGCTGAACACCATAATGAAAAGTGAGCTAAAGAAGTGCTGTCAAGATTTGAAAAAATGCTGGCAGAAGTGTATTATACCTGAGGGGTATTACTTTGAAGAAGACAAAATTGATGTTGTAGAATAAATTAAATCCTTTAATAAAAACAAAATTACCATTACTTTTTGATCACACCGCAATACACAACAAATCTTGTGTTCACAAGCATTTGTAAGATTTTTTGAGGAATGTGTAGGTTGCTAAAAATCAAAACTTCATGAATCTAGAACAACAGTCCCTAAAAATGTACCATTTCTTCAACATCTTGTGTTCACAAGCATTTGTAAGATTTTTTGAGGAATGTGTAGGTTGCTAAAAATCAAAACTTCATGAATCTAGAACAACAGTCCCTAAAAATGTACCATTTCTTCAACATAAATTTCCCATACATAGAGACAGGGTAATTACCTACATACACCCATTCTTTATTAGATTATTAAGTAGGATATAATACAGCTGCATGGTTTGGACAGTCAGTTTCTATACAGCTTTACGATTTTTTTATTTAGGACTTTCTGACCTTTTTGGCCTATTTATGGAATTACCTAAATCAATAGGACCTTCCTCTAAAAGAAACCCTACACCAAATGACAGTTCAACACAGAAAACATAAACTTATTCCATCATAAATTAAATAAGGTGCAGTGCACTGTAGAACATGGTATTTCTAGTCTAGAAAATATTACTAATTTTTTTGGAAACCTGCTGCACATTTTAATAAAATTTTCCTCTTACTGTATACCAAGAAAAGCAGCAAGTACAATAAAGTGGATTACTGCAGGCATAAAATCACCTAGTGGTAGAAAAGATTTCTACACAGGAAACTAAAAGATTATATAAAACTATTGTCAAATAATATATTTATTTGGAGAAGTGTAAACAATTCATAGCACTTTTTCAGTGCTCAAAGATGAAACAGGTGCTGCAGCTAGTAGTCATGATATTTTGTAAACCACAACAGAGGACAAAATTTATTGCAAATCTTTTTCAAATGTCAAGATTGTTTAATGAATGCTTTATAAATGCAAATAAATCAGACACTAATGTAGAAAATTATGCTGACAAGATAATTTTTTTTGCTACTGAGTAATTTGAAAAAGGACCTTTTCAGTAAAATCAGAAAAGAAATCATCAGCATGATAGGATGAAATACCAAACAAAGTGTTAAAAGAAGATGTCAAAATAATTGCACAGTCACTATCCAACATAGCTAATCATTCAATTGAAGAATGTTGTTTTCTACATATTCTGAAGAATGTAGGAGTTAATTTACTATTAAAAATATGCAAAAAAGAAAATATGGGAAAGTATCATCCATTCTCTCTTCTTACAAATGAAAGCATTTGAAAAGGTTCTCACAAAACAAATTCAAAATTTTGTACAATAATTTAAGAGAATTTCAAAAAACACTAAATGTTTCAAAGTACCAGCTATCAAAATTACCTTGCCTGAAAATAACTCCCTGCTAACAACAGGAATTAATGACTATCAAAGGCCTTTGAGAGTGCACCACTGACTGTTGTTCTCTAAATGGCAAAAATATGGGTTTCAGGGCAATGTACTAGAACGGTTTAGGTCCCACCTAACCAATTGTAGACTGACAGTGATTATACTATCATAAGGGTGAAATTGTAGTTAAGAATGGAACAAAACATTACCTCCAAATCACTTTGAAGTGCAATCTGTTCTCGCTCCAGTGGTCGCACCTTTTCTAAAGTCTTGGAATACCTCACTACAGCAATGACCCAAGCAGCTAATGGTGCTGCTGCTGATGATGCTCTCTTTGCATTTGCTGGTTCCAAAGATTCCTTACGTTCCTGCATAAGACGCTCAACATGAGCTCTGGATTCAGGAGTCACTGACCTAACATCAAATGTTCTGTTGAAACAAATAACAGCAATAAATTAGTTCATTATTTAATATCAATAATCACAATAATCTTAATTGGCTAAAATGTAATTTTAAGTAAGTTTATGACTTATTGTTCAAAAACTAATTCACTACTAAAAAAACTTGCTTTATTATCTTCACTGAGTAATCGTCACAAAAAAAAACATAACTGTATTTTCATGACAGGTATGCATTTCTACTAGAATGTTATTATGTACATTATTAACTATTGGAAACAAAGATTCCAAGACTTACCAAGCGGGAAAGCGCCGGCAGACAGGCACATGAACAAAACACACAAACACACACACAGAATTACGAGCTTTCGCAACTGGCAGTTGCTTCGTCAGGAAAGAGGGAGGGAGAGGGAAAAATGAAAGGATGTGGGTTTTAAGGGAGAGGGTAAGGAGTCATTCCAATCCCGGGAGCGGAAAGACTTCCCTTAGGGGAAAAAAAGGACAGGTGTACACTCGCACACACACACACACACATATCCATCCGCACATACACAGACACAAGCAGACATATTTAAAGGCAAAGAGTTAAGGGCAGAGATGTCAGTCGAGGCGGAAGTACAGAGGCAAAGAAGTTGTTGAAAGACAGTTGAGGTATGAGCGGCGGCAACTTGAAATTAGCGGAGGTTGAGGCCTGGCGGATATCGAGAAGAGAGGATATACTGAAGGGCAAGTTCCCATCTCCGGAGTTCGGATAGGTTGGTGTTGGTGGGAAGTATCCAGATAACTCGGACGGTGTAACACTGTGCCAAGATGTGCTGGCCGTGCATCAAGGCATGTTTAGCCACAGGGTGATCCTCATTACCAACAAACACTGTCTGCCTGTGTCCATTCATGCGAATGGACAGTTTGTTGCTGGTCATTCCCACATAGAAGGCATCACAGTGCAGGCAGGTCAGTTGGTAAATCACGTGGGTGCTTTCACATGTGGCTCTCCCTTTGATCGTGTACACCTTCCGGGTTACAGGACTGGAGTAGGTGGTGGTGGGAGGGTGCATAGGACAGGTTTTACACCGGGGGCGGTTGCAAGGGTAGGAGCCAGAGGGTAGGGGAGGTGGTTTGGGGATTTCATAGGGATGAACCAAGAGGTTACGAAGGTTAGGTGGACGGCGGAAGGACACTCTTGGTGGAGTGGGGAGGATTTCATGAAGGATGGATCTCATTTCGTAACCTCTTGGTTCATCCCTATGAAATCCCCAAACCACCTCCCCTACCCTCTGGCTCCTACCCTTGCAACTGCCCCCGGTGTAAAACCTGTCCTATGCACCCTCCCACCACCACCTACTCCAGTCCTGTAACCCGGAAGGTGTACACGATCAAAGGGAGAGCCACATGTGAAAGCACCCACGTGATTTACCAACTGACCTGCCTGCACTGTGATGCCTTCTATGTGGGAATGACCAGCAACAAACTGTCCATTCGCATGAATGGACACAGGCAGACAGTGTTTGTTGGTAATGAGGATCACCCTGTGGCTAAACATGCCTTGATGCACGGCCAGCACATCTTGGCACAGTGTTACACCGTCCGAGTTATCTGGATACTTCCCACCAACACCAACCTATCCGAACTCCGGAGATGGGAACTCGCCCTTCAGTATATCCTCTCTTCTCGATATCCGCCAGGCCTCAACCTCCGCTAATTTCAAGTTGCCGCCGCTCATACCTCAACTGTCTTTCAACAACTTCTTTGCCTCTGTACTTCCGCCTCGACTGACATCTCTGCCCTTAACTCTTTGCCTTTAAATATGTCTGCTTGTGTCTGTGTATGTGCGGATGGATATGTGTGTGTGTGTGTGTGCAAGTGTACACCTGTCCTTTTTTTCCCCTAAGGGAAGTCTTTCCGCTCCCGGGATTGGAATGACTCCTTACCCTCTCCCTTAAAACCCACATCCTTTCATTTTTCCCTCTCCCTCCCTCTTTCCTGACGAAGCAACTGCCAGTTGCGAAAGCTCGTAATTCTGTGTGTGTGTTTGTGTGTTTTGTTCATGTGCCTGTCTGCCGGCGCTTTCCCGCTTGGTAAGTCTTGGAATCTTTGTTTTTAATATATTTTTCCCATGTGGAAGTTTCTTTCTGTTTTATTTACATCGTTATTAACTATTGGTGTTTACAGTTTATTGCTCGAGAAACACCAAAATTAGAATATCTTTATAATGGTCCTCTCTGTTGTTAGTTACCGTGTTGTTTAATTATAATAGGTAAGTTCTGGTAGAATGTAAATTCTTTAGGGGTAAAGGAGACCACTCACGAAAGCCAGAAGTGTTGAGTTGTTGATAGGTATACACAGATAGGAAAGAAACCTTCCTAGATTTTAGGATGAATCTTTTCTCGAGCTAGAGTACAAGAACACACACACACACACACGTGCGCGCATGCTTCTGCCGCCTGTGTGTGTGTGTGTGTGTGTGTGTGTGTGTGTGTGTACTCTAGCGTGAGACAGGATGCATTCCAAAATCTGGCAAATTTTCTTCCTTTACTGTGTGTGCCTCTTGATAACTCAAGGCTTCTGCCTTTCAGTGAGTGGACTCCTTTACTCCAAAGTATTTAATGTGCTGTTTTTCATGTTAACTGATGAAATGTAATGTTCAACCTGCTGTGTTTATGATTAGGTCAGTTTTCTGTCTAAGTTTACATACTGTGTTTTGTTTCAGCACATTTTGTTTTTCTTTCTTAAACTGAATTACTAATTATATAATGCTTCTCTCATAGGGCATAGGTGCCTTTTTTTCTCTGTTTTCTTCATGACTGAAATATCTCTCATTATTCACATGACTACCTTTGTTATCTATGTATAATCTTAACTACCTAACAAGCTGAATTTGTTTCTTAATTCAGTCTTGTATACTCCACAATTCTTAAATAAATTCTCATAATTTCCATTTGTAATTTTGAGATGATGAGTCTCTTTTTCCTTACCTTTGTATTTATTTTTACTTGTATCAATCATAGTATTCTATACAATTTTATTAATGTTTCAAAAAAATGACCATGTCTGCTATTAGTTTGACTAGGTTCTTACTAAGTGTACTTTACTGTTCGTCTGTTCTAGAAAAATGTGTCAAAGGAAAATACATTATTGTTCTTGGAAATTCCCAATGAACAATTGTCCTTTCCTTTTTTTAACTTTTCGATTAAAATATGTATTATCCTTATGTAGTGGGATTTGTCATTATTCATCAGCTATTGTAATATTTCATCAGTAGCGGATTTAATGACAGTGAAACAGGTGTGTATCAAGAATGCCAACTCCTGAGAGCCCCCAAAAAAAGATAAAGTTTGCTTCAAAATATTTACTCTCATAAGGTAGTTAATAATTTTGCACAATAGAAAAGGGGGGAGGGGGGAGGGGAAGGGTGTAAATACACTGTCAGAAGAAAATTTGTACACCTCTTTACAGATTTCCAGTTTGCTCAAGATTCATCATTGCAACAGTGCATACGGAGTACATGAAATGGTTACATTTACAGATCAATTAAAAAGGAATTCTGAAGTACCAGGTATTGACCCATGCTGAAACACCCATATTATTAGGTGGTGTAGCTTCCACAGGCATCCATTCAATCATACAGATGCCAAATACTATCCTGAGATATGTTATGCCATGTCTTGTCAACTTCTTCACGTAGTTCTGTAAAGAGTTGTTGGTTGACGAGTCACTCAAGTCACTTCTGGACCCATCACATTCCACACATGTCAAACTGGACATCACATCCCACACATGTCAAATTGGAGACAAGTCCAGAGATCATGCTGGCCAGGAAAGTTGCTGCATGCCTTGCAGAGCACCTTGAGTTTCACATGCAGTGTGTGGGCAAGCATTATCCTGTTGGAACACAACATCACCTTTTTGTTGCAAGAATAGCGAAAAAATGGTTCTAACAACATTTTGTACATACTGAGCACTGGTTGGTGTCCCCTGTAGGAATACCAATGGTGAACAAGAGTTGTAGCTTATCACACCCCAGACCATGAAACTTGGAGCAGGTCGAGCATGTCTTGGACGAATGCACTATGAGACATCGCTCCCTGCCAAATGGAACACGACAATTTGACCTCTTTCAGACTCTTCAGGTGGCTACAAGAAGCATGAGTGCATCTCTGTGGCATGGTTGCCTGCTTGTTTCACCTGTGTGCACCAGACTGAGCCTTTTGGCTGTGAGAATTCCCTATCAAAGGGTAGACACAGATGGTGCTCTGGTAGTTATGCCACTACGGTGTCTGTGGGTGGACGATATTGAAATCCTTATCAGTAGATCTAGTATCCCCCGGCAATTTGTTTTCACATTTGTCATGTCAATACCAATGAGCATATGGTGTCCAGCCTAACTTTGTGAGACACCTTCCTATCAGAATTTAAGATTTTGTTGCTGTTCATTCCTAGTTTCTAACAACTTTCTCTTCCTAGAACTAAATGTTTATAAGGTCACAAAGTACTGATGCCTCAACACCAGAGTCACCTAGGGCAGTGCTTGAAGTCTGTCCACTATGACGACTGTATCTTTCAACAACAATTTTGGTTAGGGGCCAGTCCCCCTGTATCCATAAGTAACAAATGCAATCCCTAGCCATCTCTGTTCACATTCAAGTACACACCAATAAAGCACTAGATATAACTCATCAGTGCTAGGGTACATCTGAATATTTGCAATGGCCAGTAATTCAGTTTTACTCAGGTGATTGTGACATTCTGGTTTCGATTTATTATCTGCTCATAACACACAACTTAACATGCATGGCATTGTTAACAATGAAGCTACAGAACAAAGTTAGACAATACTACACTAATAATAATAAAATAAAAAAAAAATTAGAGAAATGAAATGGAATACTTAGCACAATACACAAAATACAGTCAGGTGGTGATCACTTACAAGTAAAAATATGTAATAAAACATGTGTACTGGTATTCTACACATACTATGTACAGCTACCTCATGTCAGTGATTGGAGCACTAAACTTCAAGTCAACTAATTGAATACTGACACTCCCAAAATAAACAAACAGTTAGAAAAAATTAATTAACATTACTCATCACAAATAAATAAACAGTTTGTGTTCACCTCTTCACAAAGGCATGTAAGAAAACAGCTACTCTAAACACTGTGTATAAACTAGGTACAGTTGCAGCTGCCAGTCGGTCACTCGCCTACTGCTGCTGCGTTTCTCGCATCGCCGAACAATGCATAGCATTAACCAAAGTTCATAAAATTTATGGGAATATTCTCATCAAAGTATTGTTTGATAAACATTTCAATTATTATGCAGAATTCTGGTCCAAGATCAGCAGCTGGTAGTTTAAGTGTGTGAGGTGTGCTTGCTTGTGTGTGTGTGAATGGGCTGTCTCTCTCTGTTACTGATGAAGGTTGTGGCCAAAAGCTTTATGTAAGTGTCTTTTAATTGTGCAAGTCTGCAACTTGATGTGTCTTCTTTACAGTAAGTAGAAATCTGTCTTTTCCTACATTATATTAAAATTTCATTCATTGGTGGATGCACCTTCATCAAACACATTAAATACAATAATTAAAGATCTCATTTGCATTACTTTTTTATGAGCTCTTCAAGCCTATAAAGCATGTAAAGAAAAATGCTTTTTTATTCCAGTATCTTACACTAAAAACTACCTGAATCCCCAAAAATGAGTACTATAGCTGGAGCTTCATAAATATAACACACAAATCATCAGAATAATGCATGTAATGCACATATTGCACATTATCAAAAAAATCTAAGTTTGTCCTATGCAATTAACTAATAATTTAATGCAACATATTGCATGATAGTACCTCTTCCTATAAATAAGAGAAATAAAAAATCACAGAAACCTGAAAAAAGTTATTCATTTCCATTTTTATAAAGCACATCCCAAAACAGTATACTGACAGAAGATCAAATTATTGACGAAACAGTTTTATACTTTGCTCTTACCTAATTTCCTCCTTGACACCTCTTTTAGCTAGGAAGTTTTTCATATTGTTCCAAGAAGTATCACGAATTCCCATCAGGCTAAGAACACATTCAAGTATATCACGTATGATTTCTGGTGGTGCCCGAAGTGAACGAATTTCTGAAAGTGACTCTGATTTTATATTACCCACAGCAGCCCTTGCTTGTTGTATCACAGGTTCAATTTCAGCTAGTTCTGCATCTATTTCTTTTTTCCTGCAAGAAAATGAATTGCCTTTCAGTTGAAAATTGTATGTAGTATCCCTGTGAAAAGGTCCTAGATAAAAATATTGTGCCAATTGTAGATTAATGGTAAGCAACAAAAAAATATTTTATGCAGAGTATTCAATAGAATCTAAATATAAAATTATTTTCTCTAGCTACTTGTCTCTGTTTCCTGATCTTGATAAGCAAAGCACTAGGAAATATTTTGATGCATCTTCAAGGCTACTGTACAAATAGCAATAATGTTGCTTGTGCAGTTATCGTTATTCGACATTAGAAAATGCAAGCTTTTAACTACAGACTCGCATACATGAATTCTCACTACCACTGGTACTTCTTCTATAGTCTAATACGTGTCTGAGTAGAATACAGTTATATGGTGTGTAAAAGTGGCTGCACAAGGTGGGATGAGATGCAAATGTTGGAGAGTGAATCGAAGGGGAACAGAGGGGACATCTCTCTATATTTTACTATTGCTTTCCGTTCACAAGTGAAGCCTGCAAATAATGCCTTCACAAGCACCACATTCAATTGTTTTAGGATAATCTTACATTCCTAATAAATCAGATTGTTCAACATATCTGTAAGACTCATTCCTGAGGTGAACAAGTCTCTGACAATCTTTGTATGGCACCTATTAGCCCATTAGTCCAACATGTACTCAATTAAATGCACTCAGAGATTACACATGGACTGATCATAGAATTTGTATGAACCCATTTCTATTTAATACATGTAGCTTGCTGTACCATAACAGTGATCTAACCTGCCACTTCCTTTATTCTTGACTAAGATAAAACAATACTTGTATTTTCTATTCTCAGGCACTGTTACTTTTGAGTACGACATGACTGGTATGGCACGCAAGTATCAAATGAATGGCTTCAACTATCTCTCTTAACTGTGTGACTGAAGGCAGTTACATCATTATATTTTGATAAATGTTCACCTTCAAATTTTTCAATCCTCATCATTTGATATTACTTCAATAGTTAATCAAAACTGAAATCGACTTCTTGACTAAAACCATTTGGTACACAAGCCAATCATAAAATGTAAGGCTGGTGTCTTAAATTAAATTTAATACTTTCATTGTGTCATATACAGCAGTGTAACACAAAACATTCACATTTTGAAGTTACAAAAACAAGAAACATAAAAATTGCAAAAACAGAAATATTTATTCCTCTTCAAAAATAAAATTATTCTAGTGCTCACTACTGCTGGCAACACACTCTCAAGACTCTACTGGTAAGTTATCCAAGGTGAAATAATGCAAGTAAACACCATTCACAGATTAGGCCTTAGACCTGTCCTGATTGGACAAATGCTGCCTACAAGACATTAAGAGGAACAATCTGTGATCGTGGAACATGTGATCATCACGTTGCCAAATCCCGCCAGCTGAAATTCCAGCAGATGAATCCTGGGAATACCACTGCTTCTTTATTCAAGCAGTTCCTCATTTGGACTTACAAGGTTGAGTAGACCCTTTGCAGGCCTCCTTGTCTAAGAAGAAAAATCCAAGGAGGTACCAGGAATTGAAACCACATCCTTCTGCACCAACAGCAGCAACCACTAACCATTTGGCTATGGAGACAGATATAGACGGTTTAGCATGAAATTGTTATAACTTCAAGTTGAACAAATATATTTCAAGGATGACGCAATACATGAAAGTCACAGATCAAGTAAACAGAGTAAGATGTGTGTACACTTTAATAGCCAAATCATAACGGAGTCTGAGTCTAGCAACCACTGGCTGGCTGGCTGCTTAGGTGGCACTGCTGCTGCATGGCTGGCGGACAGCGCCGCATGTAGAGGACGCGTGTAACTGCGTGGTGGCACTTTGAAAGATGGGCGAGTCACAACACTTTTCTCCCCTTTGAAGTTTTTGCACAGGTCTTGATGGAGGTGGCCTGTAGGTTGCTAACATCCGTAGGTGTTGTTTGACTGGCTGTAAAGTCTCGAGGAGGAGACCTCCCGTAGAGACGGAAGTGTCCCCGATGATAACGAGTTGAGATGACAGGAGACGTGGGGGTCGAATATTCTTGGGCCCTGTGCACCAACCTGCCCATTGCAGCAAGTCCGCTTGTAATAACAGGAGACATGGGTGATGTGTCTGCGTCCATAGGAGAAGGATGTGAGTAGAGTTGCTCTGACACATGATGGTCGTCTGGTTCCTGCCTGGGCACATCTCCTGGTGGCGTCAGTTCTTGTGCTGGCACCGATACGATGGTGAGAGGACTGTGTTGTGAGTAATGAGAGATTCCAGTATCCCAAGCATCAGGTAGAGCCAAAGGTGGTGTAGCGGCATCTGGAACAGGCGTTGCCAGCACAGGCCGAAGCTGGTCCAAATGATGCACTGCAACACTCGTGTCCATCTGGATTTCATACAGGCGTTGGCCACGGTGTCATAAGATGTGGCCAGGACTCCATTTTGGCCGCTTGCCATATCCTCGTAGCCATACAAGGTCGTCTGCGGTGAACCGGCCAAGCGAAGGCACCCACGTCCGTGAGGTGGAAGGCCGCAGAAGATGAAGTAGAATGTGGGGCTGAATACATGAAAGACACAGATCAAGTAAACAGAGTAAGATGTGTGTACACTCTAACAGTCAAATCATAACTGAGTCCGAGTCTAGCGACCGCTCGCTGTGCTGGCTGCTTAGGTGGTGCTGCTGCTGCATGGCTGGTAGACAGCACCGCATGTAGAGGACGTGCGTAACTGCACGGTGGCACTTTGAAATATCGGCGAGTCACAACAGAAACTGTAAGTGGAACAATGGTAGATACATCCATACTGTACCCTTTAAGTGTCCAGCAGCTCCATGGCAATGTATCCCCAGAGGTAAAACATTACTTGGTGTCAAATCATGAGTCAGAGTGAACTGATCAAATCACAAAGAAAAAATATCAAAGAATACCTCTTTGAAAATAAGGAATGGTCAACAAGCAGAGTGTCCTTGTACATGCTCTGTTGGAATTACAAGTCTCATAAAGTTTACCCAGTTTGAGATGCACATAGTTTTGTAGCGTTTCACAGTATCACTACTGTAAAAACAGTATTTCTCTCACACTTGGAACTTGTCTTTAATGCCTTGGAGGCAAAAAAAGTATTATGTAACAAATGTTCATGAAGCTCACAAGTTTTAATTTTTGTCCATTGCTAAAAATTAGTTTGTTTAATGTGTAGTGAAGATGAAAAGGAACCTTATGACTAAACAACATGACATCATTGAAGAGTCCTGTTTGTCAACTGCCAGATGAAATACTGGGTGTGGTTTGTGTAGGTCTATACCAACGTTATTCTATAAACATAAATTTCAATGCTATAATCCCAAATTTTACTGCCATTCAGATCACAAATCAAATGGATTGTTACATGTTTCTTAAAAGGACTCAGCAACTGCTTCACTGTTCTGCTCAAACATATGTAGGTTTTCACATGGTGTGACAATTAAGAAGTTTATGCTTAAACAATGGCCCAGTAGTTTTCATACTTGATAACCATTACTAAGTAATTTTTCTATCAGGAGTGGAAAGGAAGGCAGCACAGTCTGGTGTACAAGGAGAGCATGTTTTCATTTAAAAAAAAAAAAAAAACAGTCAGTATAATTATTTATATCAACAGTTTTTAGTGTCTTATCCCACTATCCAATTAATCACACAACATGTGACATTAGCAAAACTTTTCACTCATATTTACTCCATACTGTCAAATTAGCTCATGCAGAATTAGTTAAATATGTCAGTGTCATATATAACTAAAAAGATATTCTTCCCAATCAGTAAACTCTCAAACATTTTTGTGTCTCATACTGTAAACAGCAGTATTGTGAAAACTCTACACTTGTTTCACTGATCATTAATAATTTTCAGGTAATTTGATGTGTCGTGCTCCTCTACATCTACATCTACATCATACTCCACAAGCCACCTAATGGTGTGTGGTGGAGGGTACACTACCTGATCTCTCCACCCCTGTTCCACTCGTGAATAGTGTGTGGGAAGAATGATTGTCGGTAACCCTCTGTATTGGCTCTAATTCCTCGAATTCTCTCCTCGTGGTCAATATGCGAGGTGTATGTGGGAGGAAGTAATATGTTGTCTGACTCCTCCTGAAAAATGCTGTTCCAAAAATTTCAAAAGTAAATCTCTCCGCGACGCACAATGTCTCTTTTGTAATGACTGCCAGTGGAGTTTGTTTAAGATAACGCTCTCTTGCCAGCTAAACGAACCTGTGACAAAATGCACCACTTTTTGTTGGATCTTCTCTATCTCCTGTATCAGTCCTACCTGATAATGATCCCAGATAGATGAACAATACTCAAGAATAGGGCAAACAAGCACCTTATAAGCTACTTCTTTCAGGGATGGGTTACATTTTCTTATGATTCTTCCAATGAATCTGAGTCTGATGTCTGCTTTTCCCACTATCTGTTTTATATGGTCATTTCATTTTAAGGTCACTCTGGATAGTTATGCCTAGATATTTTATGGCACATGCTGTCTCCAGCTGTTTGCCATCAATAGTGTAGCTGTACAACAGTGGATTTCTTTTCCTATGTACGCACAATATGTTACATTTATTTACATTCAAGGTCAACTGCCAGAGTCTGCACCATTCTTCAATTCTCTGTAGGTTGTTCTGCATATTTGTACTGTCTTCAGGCATTGCTACTTTGGTATAACCAACTGCATCATCTTGAAATAGCCTTAAAGAGCATCCGACACTTCCTACTAGATCATTTATATAAATTGTGAACAGCAATGATTCTATCACACTTCCCTGTGCTACTCCGGATATCACCTTAACATCTGTCAATTTAGTTCCATTAAGAGTGACGTGTTGAGTTCTATCTGCAAGAAAGTCTTGAATCCAGTCACAAGTCTGCTCTGATATTCTGTAAGCTCATATCTTTTTCATTAAACAGCAATGCAGGATGGTGTCAAATGCCTTACTGAAATCAAGGAACACAGCATCAGCCTGAGCACAATTGTTCACTGTGCTGTGGACCTCATGGACGAACAGAGCGAGCAGAGTTTTGCAGGATCTCTGTTTGCGGAATACATGTTGATTTATATAGAAGAGTTGTTCATTTTCCAAGAACGTCATAATTCTTGAGCATAAAACATGTTCCATAATAATTCTACAACAGATTGACATCAACGATATAGGTCTATAATTGTGTGGACTACCTTACAGCCTTTCTTAAAAGTGGGAATGACCTACACTTTTTTCCAGTCGTTAAGTACCTTTCATTGCTAAAGCAATCTACAATAAATTACTGCTAGAAGGGGAGCAAGTTCTTTCGCATAATCTTTATAGAATCTAATAGGTATCTCATCTGGTCCTGAAGCTCTTCCACTATTAAGCGACAGTAACTGATTTTCAATTCCGTGATCGGTTATCTCAATATCTGCCATTTCGACATTCACACGATGACTGAAAGGAGGGACAGGGTTATGATCTTCAGCTGTGAAACAACTTCAGAAGACTAAATTCAGTGTTTCATCTACTGTATCAGCGCCGGTGTGGTCGCTGAGAGAATGAATATATGATTTTGACCCACTTACTGATTTTACATACGATCAAAATCACTTAGGGTAATTATTCAGGTCAATTGACAATGTCTTACTTTCAATATCATTGAACACTTCTCTCATTGCTCTCCTTACCCTCATTTTCACTTTGTTCAGCTTTTGTTTGTCAGCTAGGTTATTACTTCTCTTGAATCTCTATGTATGCATAGTGATTTTCTAACACAGCTATTAAACCATGGTGGATCTTTCCCATCCCTTAAAACCTTATTCGAAACATACTTGTCTAGGGCATATTGAATGATGCGTTTGAATTTTTTCTATTTGTTCTCCACATCTTCACCCTCATCGTTGAATATTTGATGATGATTGCTGAGATATTCTGGAATTTATATCCTGTCACCCTAGCTGAGCAAATATATCTTCCTACATTTCTTAACATTCCTTGTAGGACCTGTCATCATAGATGCTGTCCCAGCCTTATGGTCACTGACACCTTCCTCTACATTAACTGATTCAAATGTTCTGGTCTGTTTGTTGCCAGGAGGTCTAAGATGTCACCCTCATGAGTTGTTTCTCTAACTATACGGCCAATGTATAATTTTTGGACAAGACATCTAGAACAATGCCACATGATTACCTGTCTCTAGCATCAGTTTTGATGGCATAACACTCCCAATCTATACCTGGCAGGTTGAAGTCACCCCATATTACAACTGAATAGTTTGTCCAACTGAAACTTGATTGTAAATAACATATACCAAAATTTTCTTTTTTAGCCTTTAATGGATCAAATTCGTGCATGGATTGCAGATAATATACTGCTGAGAGAATATTCATTATGAAGGATAAAAGTTAGCTTTCAAATATCTCATGGTTTTAAAACTACTATTCTTTGCCATGAAAGAAACCGTATTATTAAAGAAATTTCATTACATTCACACTTAAATCGTGTTGCAGAATTCTGAAATAGTGAGATACAAATATAGTTGACAGATTATTTCTTTTACTCATTAACCTTTGTAATGACACAACAGTTTAAAGCCCATGTTTTCCTTTAGATGAAGAATTAAAATCATTACTTAATACAGTTTTCACCTTGTTGCCATCTGTTTCACTTTGTGCATCATAAATAAGGCTTAACAAATGGAGATATTGTTTGCTCGAAGTTTTTTGAGACACAGATTTCTGTCATAGCCCAAAGAGCATACTGTCTTTTTCACTACGAATTATGTTGTTGCTAAGAGCAAATTTCTAGCAGTTCTACCCTTCACTTCGAACAGATACACAACAGTCAGTGTGTATTTAGAGTCTTCTTAAATGTCAATGATGTACATGGTCAATTCACATTAATGTAACAACCAACTATGTTTGATGTCAGCATGTAATAACCACTCACAGATAGTGAAGGATATATAAAAGGTGTTGGGGAGAAGTGGAGAACAGTACTGTCATTGATGTAATGCACATGTGGAGCAACTTATCCATCAAAATTGCCATGATCATTGGCCTTCGGACCAAGGGTGGAAGTTTTTCTGAAATGGCTAAATTTGTAAACCATTTGCATGCCATTTCTGAAATGGCTAAGTTTTTAAACTGTTTGCATGCCACTGTGGTTAAAGTATACAATGCATTGCAAAATGTCACTATCCAAAACCAGCACTGAGGCAACTGTGATGCATCACAGACCATAGATGACAGGAGTCGATGACAGCTGTGGAGATGTTTATGGCTGAACAGACATAAAACTGTGGAGCACCTGACTGCCCAGATGAACAAAGCGGCTACCAAGAGTGTCTCCTCAATGACCACTGCAGTAAATGTTTCTGCATGCAGACCTCCACAGCAGGCACCAGGTTAATGTGCCAATGCTGACTGCTGCTGATCAGCAACAAAGGTTGGAATATGCATGCCAATAACACATATGGAAGTCCACTGAGAGGGCACAGGTGGCCTTTTCAGATGAATCATATTTTATGCTCCGTTTGACAGATGGCTGCTGATGTCTACAGCCTCAAGAACATCTGAAAGCCAAACGCAACACCAATTGTCGGAAGAGTCCAGGCTGGAGGAGGGGGCATTATGATTTCGAGAATCTTTTCGTGGCATTCCCTAGGTGATTTCATCATTCTGGAAGGCACAATTGATTAACCTTCCTGTATGTCTTGCAACAGTCCATGCTGCTAAAGTTGGTTATTCAGGCTTTTGACAGTTGGTTGCATTAATGTGGCTGGTCAGGGTATATAACTGGTTATTACATATAAAGTCTTCCCCAACATTAATATCTTACTTTTAAGAGTTCTTCAGAAAAATGACTTTGTGAAGATACTTGGGTCATATTATTCCTTGAAATATTATATCAGTTCACTGTCAGAATTATATTTAGTCCATCAACTAGAGAAAACGTTTTGCATAAACTGATCAATGTAAAACTACTGGTCATAAAACATAAATGTAGTCAAAAATTGTGAGTCACTATATTATTCTTAAGGCAAGCTACTGCCTTGTATGAATGTCAATCAATGACAAAAATATTGATTTTTCACTGTCAGAATTATATTTAGTCCATCAACTAGAGAAAACGTTTTGCATAAAATACATAAAATCACTATGATAATGTGAAGCAAACTGTGACAAGACTGCAGGAATACCTATTCAAGATGCATTACCTTATTGTAAGTTCCTGATTCTTCTTCTCACTTTGTTCTTTGAGCTTTTCCAGTTGTCCTTTATGTGAGTTTGCATTGTGCATTGTTTCTGTTATTATCTGAAGGGCAGTATTTGCTTTAGCTTGCTTCTCTGCAAGTTCCTTCTGCTGAATATCTGCTTCTGACTTGAGAGAGTCCACAACATTTTTGGCTTCTGTAAGTTTCATCACTCCAATCTATGTTTTAAAAAAATGTGTACAACATTATTATTTCTGGAAAAAATTTGAGAACAACATCACCTATAGTTTGTTTACAACATCCTGAGTGAGGGATCCCTAGTTCTGAATTGGCTGAAGTTGTTGTTTTATTTCCAGCCACTGCCAACATTGGTGATCTAAAACTACTGAATGTTTGTGTATCATGGCCACTACAAGGTGCTTGACGTGCCATGCTATGGCAAGCCAACAAGCAAATGTGTAGTGACAGCATTCTCTGTGAGAAAGCACAGCTTGTTCCTACTGACCACCATTCTCCCAATGGTTGTCTGTCTGTTGGGCTACAATAGGAGGAGCCTGCTTCCTCTACTCCACATCCCCACCTTCCACCACGAAATTTGGTCAGGACATTGTGAACAAATTATATGCGGTGTTAAGAAAGTAACTTGACTTTCAAATACTTTTCATAAATGCTTCAGTCATGTCAGTTTTTAATTCTATATTCATACTCATAATTAATAGTTGTGTTTATACGAAAAATACCTGGTGAAAATGAGGAAAGTTTAAAGATGTGTAGAGCTGTTTCATGTAATTCCTATATTTCGAATTCATATACAGTTAGACAATTTTAAAGAGTTGTTAGTACAGTATTATTGAAATAACTATGTTTCATACATATACATCTGACTAAGCTTAATTGTCACTGTTTTTGTTACAAAGACACAACACAATTTTAGTAAACAAAGAGAATTGCTATTACACATGAAAAAGAATTGTTTTTACATTTTTCAATTGGAGACAAATAAAATGACTGTCACACACTGACAATATAAAAACAGTTATCATGACAAGAAAGCATTGTAATCAAGTGTTAAAATAAACATACCAATAGCTGCTCGAGTCAAATAATTTTTTACACAATGATGACACAGCAGTGGTGGCATATGTGTACATAATTGGAAAGGGGAGATTTATACACACTGATGACACAGTAAAGTGGTGACAAATAGCTACACAATTGAAAAGGGAGAAGACAAGTTAACTAAATCGTTGGAAGAAGAGTTTAACAGTCTGAAGCTAGACCCCACAAAAATCAGGGTATGTGTTTTTCACTTAGAAATAAACAAGCTTGGAGGGAAGTGTAGATAAAATGGAGGTACCAAGACCTATATTAGGGCTGTACAACAAATCATCTTGAAATAAAACTACACAGAACTGCCACCTTTCAAACAACATTATCAAGACAAAAGAGCATTTTATATCAAGAGATAAAACTGTATAACAACTTGTCAGACGAACCGAAAAAGATTATTAAAATATATCTGCTTGAAAGAAAGCTAAAGCTATGTTCTTAAATAAGTATATTACAAGATTAAAGATTATTTAGAGGACTCAGGAGTAGTGAATAGTAATGAAAGATGAGAACTACAGCATCTTGTCACAGTTCAATTCATAATTGTGATTTACTGCTTTCAGAAGGAAGTCATATGCCACGATGTAAACTTCATGACACTAATGTTTTCCAGGTAGATTGTCGGACGTAGTTGAATACGGTGAGAATGGAGTCTGTAGCTGATGCAAGGTGAATAGCAGCATCTTTACAGTCTGGGAGACATTGGTGAGTGTTTTAGTGTGTGAGGCAGTGAAGAATGGAACTATGTTTTACATTTCAAGTAACTGGAAACACCCCAAGAGTCATCAGTGGATGTCCCCAGTGTGTGTGTCAATGACAAATAAAGACTATGTTTTACATTGTAAGTTATCTGAAATAAATTGAGTGTAAATCAAGGAATGAGACAGAGCAACCTGTAAGACACTGATTTCATGTACAGGAGGATGGACTTGCTCTGTCCAATGATCCCGATTTAGCTTTCCTGTGGTTTTCCTGGATCGCTAAGGCAAATGGCAGGATGGTTCCTTAATCAAGGCCACGGACGACTGCCTGTCCTATTGTCATAAGCTGCCTGACCTATCATCATAAAGCATGTTAAGCATGCTGTGTGTTTTACACTTTTGTTCTATTGACTTGCACTGTATTACCTTGACAAATCCTGCATCACTGTGAGATGATCCTTGGATGAATAAAGATAAAGAAATAAATAAAAAATATGTTAAACAAAAATAAAGTGCAAGGATGAATTTCATACAAAAACTAGCTGAAACTACGTGAGGCACATCCTCCGTACATCATCTGTGGCACTCTGTGTATCAGTTGCAGCAAGCATAGCAACTTCTTAGAGAAATTCCACCCACATCAAACAGGTGCACACTGTCAATACAAATGGACATAATGTATCAAAGTGTTCGAGACTAGCACCTATTAGGAAAATTTACCACATTGTAAGAACTACTCCTACCCACATTTGGATAGCCACTACAGCAGAAGCCAAGCTGAAAAAGAAACTAATGAGCTATATCATCCACAGTATGGTCAGCAGATGCTAACAGCCAAACTTAGTTCAATGAAGGGGTTTACAAATACTGAGTAACTTACCAGTAAAACAAGAACTTACAGAAATAACTGTGGCAAGAACAAACATCAGAGCTGGAAGGCTCATAGCAGACAAACGATGGGAGTTTCAAATAAATACATTTTTCACGTTCACTGCAGTGCCGCAGAAGAGTGTCACTCATCTACAAAGGGGATCACATGTAAAACACAAGTGCAGTCCGTGCCTGGGATCCCCACCAGGTTGGATTATAGTAAGATGAAGCAATTCAGAGCCATGTTGCTACACTTCTTATCAGCAGGTTCAGTAACCACTAAATATTATGGAGACACTTTGGGAACTCAAATCGGAATGCCTGGGTGGCAGGTATGGCAATGTTCTTTTCCTGAAATATCAGTGAGAAAATTTAGAGAATCGTCGTTTGTAGCTGACTGTAAATTGATTCTACTGCTGGCAACACATAGTTTCCATAAAGACCACAAGAACAATTTAAGGGAGATTGGGGCTTGAATGGTGACATCTAGACAGTCATTTTGAACTTGTTCCATTTGTGAGTGGAACATGAATAGAAATGAGCACTCTGCCATGCACCATACAGTATGTATGCAGATGAAGATAAACTGAGCTTTTTGATTAACCCATCCACATGCTAGTGCCACCTCAGTTTATTATTCATATGGATATGCAGGAGCTCCACACATGGAGCCTCACACAGTGTATGCCCATAGATCCTTACTTTTGATACCTGTAAGTCATTTTTGTTTATTTTTAATTTTAATAATGAACAGCCTCAGTTGCTCCATTTACCTAGAATTTACCTAGGTTTCAGTCAGGATAACCCAACCTTCTTCAGAATAATAGTATCTACCATTGAATTCCAGTACAGCACTCGTGGCTGCCACATCGCGGTCGCAAAGTGGGGCCGAGATACGTTTTACAGTTTGACGATAATTTATGGATTTGTAGTTTTAACTTGATGATGTCCACTATGGACAAATGGTAGATACTGTTATTCTGAAGAAGGTTGGGTTATTCTGACTGAAACCTAGGTAAATTCTAGGTAAATGGTGCTACTGAGGCTGTTCATTATTAAAATTAAAATTAATATTTATACAGTTGCTGACAGGGCAGCGAAATGTTGAAGATATTTTCATTTTTATTTGTGTGGAATTGCATAATATGAGTTTTTGCCATCTTTTGGAGGTTAAACCTCATAAAAGTTATGACAGTGTCCTAGCTTTTGGAATGATGAGTTCCTTTACCAATGACAAGGGGGGGATTTTTTAAACAGTAGTATTCATGTTTTAAATAGAGGCTATTAGAAACTAACATAAATTTCTGTTTTTGAGACAGGTTTAATTGTTATGACAATAAAGAAACTCAGTCAATTTGTCAGCATCAAATGTTCTGTGGTAAAAGACCTTCTTACAGTATAAGGTACATAGTGGTGTATGACTGGAAAACAATGGAGTAACCATCCATGTGTTATATAACCAGTTTCCAATACAGGTAGAATTTCACTCAGCGTAAAATGCTATAGCCAAAAACTCAACAATATCTTTCAAATAGTTTGAATATACTATACAGCACTTTCATGTGTAGAACTCAATACATTTACAAAAGCTGCACAAAACAC
This sequence comes from Schistocerca gregaria, assembly GCF_023897955.1. Classification (NCBI taxonomy): domain Eukaryota; kingdom Metazoa; phylum Arthropoda; class Insecta; order Orthoptera; family Acrididae; genus Schistocerca; species Schistocerca gregaria. The sequence continues at coordinate 506,108,642 of NC_064921.1, forward strand.
AACCTCTTTTCTCACAACAACAAACAGGAATAGAAAATGCTGGAAACTAATTATGGTGGACTCTAAGGTGCATATTTCATGTGATCCTAAATTCAGTCATTACACTTAAATATCAACCAGAAAACACCATGTACTATTGGGTACACTATGCACAAGGTTACAGACTCTCCCCTATTATCAAGACTGCTGGAAAACAAATATGACTGCAACAAAATGGAGGAAGGTAGCTAAATACAGTAAATTGGGCACAAAATAAAAAAAAAAGTTATGTTATGATAAATGGAAAAAAAATGATCACCAAACAACCAGAGAAGATAGCCGAACAATACATGGATTATTAAAGTATTACTCAGAGGTGATTAAACAATAAAAATGGCTAAACCAGGAAAGTAGGTCATCAGATAAAGGAAACATTCACCAAATACACAAAAAAGGAAATAATTCACAAAATAAATAACATCACTGATAAAAGACAAAAGCTCAGCCAACAAATAAAAGAGGTAGGCAAATAAATAACAAAGTTCCAAAAAACATAAAAGGACATAAAATAAGGACAGGAGTTAACTAAAGGGATGGTGGTGGTGGTAGTAGTAGTAGTAGTAGTAGTAGTAGTAGCAGTAGCGGTAGCTTTATTCATCCGTAGATCTCTTTTTACAAGGATATAAGCCTTGTCAAAGCATTTAGAAGTTTAGACCAATTTGAAATAAGCTAATTCATATCCAAATATATTTAGAGTCTTCTAGTTAGAAACAATCATTAGATTTTACTCCTTGTATACAATACTTTTTTTACAAATAACTTATTAAATAATGTAATGCCACACTGTTCACTCATATCTTACTATCAGATCGGTCACTGCACATACTGTACACACACTGTTTCATAACACACACACACACACACACACACACACACACACACACACACACACACTGGTGATCTCTGAGCCATGTTCTGGACCGCAACTTCCCATTTGCTATCCTGAAAAACTGAGTCAGCATCCCTCGGTAGTGAGTGAGATGTTGAATTCAGAAAGAGGGAGAAGTGTTAGTGTTGTGCTATGAATAGCTTGAGGGGAGAGTGTTTCTAGAAAGGAAAAAACATAAAGTGAAGGTGTTATGTGGAATGTTGGATGTTTTATAATCATTATTATTATTATTTATTTATTTGTATAATTTTTTTAGCAAATCCCTACTCTGTTTTATCTAAGAAATCCTTGAATGTATACAATGTATTGAATAACAGGTACTTTTTTGCTGCCTTTTTAAATAAGTGTATTTTTGCAATGTCTTTAATCTTGTTTGGTAATTTATTGTACAGTTGGTAGAAAATGATGGTGTTTTTTTAAGTGTAGGTTGGGTCTATCTCTTGTTGCATGGTCATGGACAGAGCTGTCTGTGCAGTAATTACCAATGTTATTTTTTATGTGTTCAACTGACTGGTAAATGTATTCACATGGAGCAGTTAAAAACCCCAGTGTTTTGAACAGATCTTTACAATGAGCTCAAATAGTATTTTTGGTTATTATTCTCATGGCTCTTTTCTGGAGTTTGAAAACTGTGTTCATATTTTGTACAATTATTTCCGCAAAAAAGAATGCTATAGCTAAGAACTGAGTGTACATATGAATAATATGTAACTGAAAGACACTGATGTTACATACTGATGATAGGATTCTAATGGCATAACATGGTAATGACATTCTGTTTAAAAGTACCTCTGTGTGTTCACACCACTTCAACTGAGAATCAATAATCATTCCTAGAAATTTTGCATTTGTTAAACAGTCTATAGAGGCGCAATCTACATTTCATTTAACGTTGTCATATTTCCTCTTCAAACTGAAATTCATGGCATTAGTTTTCTTTACGTTCAATGTCACTTTATTGCTTATTAACCAACCGTAAACTTCCTTGAGAGTTTTATTTGCTTTCAAGGCAAGGAGTTCTCTTGTTTCCCCAGTGACTATAATATTCCTGTTACCAACAAAGAGAATTTTTTCACCATGACTAACACTACTGGGCCTCTCTGTGGGACACCACCTTGACGAAGCACTGTCCGTGCGGGTGGAGAGGCTTGTGTATCCACGGGAAGTTGATGGCTATGCCGAAGGTAGAGAACCTACTGCCGGAAAGGCCTCAGCCAATGGATCAGACTAAGAGTGTCTCACAAAATCCTTTCTCCCGTATCCCCCTATCCACTCCTAGTCCTACCCTGTTCCCTGACCCAACCCAAGGTGTGATGCGATCCATGCTGAGGGGTGTGTGGCACATGGGAAGATGTGTCACAAATGGAGCCTCAAGGAAACCAGGTGACCTCCCTGAGTAATTAGCCTTACACCGCACGGGGTATTCGTGGTGTGGACCTTCTAGATCCCCAAATCTCATGGGACCAACATGGACACGATTACAGAAAAAGAAAAAGAAACTGAGGGGCAAATTTAGACCTCAGATACCCAAACATCAGGGACTGAACCGATGGAAGGCACTTCCACTACTGAATCAGGGTCTAGACCTGAGCCAGAAGTGGGAACTGTATCCAAGAAGCTATACCAGATTAAGATCAAAGGCTTGTCTGGGGGCCAAAGGTGGAAGTTACTCAGGGAACAGGGGGAAAAGGAAGGAAAAGAATGGCTTCCTAAACACAAATGGAGGGAAGTAAAGGGACTAGAACCCAAGACCCCCAGGAAAAACTATCTCAGGTTGAAGGGGACACACAGACCCCCACAACGTCAAAGACAGGTAGTAAGCGGATAAGGGAGGAATCAAAGGCTCACTTCTTCCTGGATAAGCAAGTCCAGAAAAAACTGAGGCACGAAATAGGGAAACAGACCTATAGTACTGCAGTCTCAGTTTATAGGATGACAGTTATCCAGGAAGGTTATCCACTAGTGTCCATTACCTCACAGCAGGAGGAACTTGGGTACCCATAATGATATCTTTGCGGTCTGAAGAAGCTCCGCTGCCGTCTTGACCAGCAGCTTCGCATCTTCCCACGGGGATGTCATGGGCACCTTGTCTTTGAGCCATTCTACTGTGTGCACCCACTCACAGACAAAAATAAGTGCACCACAATCTAGATAGACCCTCCTGAAGTTGGGACCTGGGCCAGCACGTGCAGACCGCGTGAGACGACGCTTCATCCAGTCCCAAACATGCTCAATGGAGGACAGATCCGGAGATCTTGCTGGCCAGGGTAGTTGACTTACACCTACTAGAGCACGTTGGGTGGCACGGGATACATGTGGACGTGCATTGTCCTGTTGGAACAGCAAGTTCCCTTTCCGGTCTAGGAATGGTAGGACGATGGGTTTGATGAAGGTTTGGATGTACCGTGCACTATTCAGTGTCCCCTCGACGATCACCAGAGGTGTACGGCCAGTGTAGGAGATCGCTCCCCACACCATGATGCCAGGTGTTGGCCCTGTGTGCCTTGGTCGTATGCGAGTCCTGATTGTGGCGCTCACCTGCATGGCGCCAAACACGCATACGACCATCATTGGCACCAAGGCAGAAGCGACTCTCATCACTGAAGACGACACGTTCCATTCGTCCCTCCATTCACACCTGTCGCGACACCACTGGAGGCGGGCTGCACGATGTTGGGGCGTGAGCGGAAGACGGCCTAACGGTGTGCGGGACCGTAGCCCAGCTTCATGGAGACGGTTGCAAATGGTCCTCGGCGATACCCCAGGAGCAACAGTGTCTCTAATTTGCTGGGAAGTGGTGGTGTGGTCCCCTACGGCACTGCGTACGATACCACGGTCTTGGCATGCATCTGTGGGTCGCTGTGGTCCAGTCCCAGGTTGAAGGGCACGTACACCTTCTGCCGTCCACTGGCGACAACATCGATGTACTGTGGAGACCTCACTCCCCACGTGTTGAGCTATTCGGCGGTATGTCCACCCGGCCTCCCGCATGCCCACTATACGCCCTCGCTCAATGTCCGTCAACTGCACATACGGTTCACGTCCACGCTGTCGCGGCATGCTACCAGTGTTAAAGAGTGCGATGGAGCTCCGTATGCCACGGCAAACTGGCTGACACTGACGGCGGCGGTGCACAAATGCTGCGCAGCTAGCGCCATTCGACGGCCAACACCGTGGTTCCTGGTGTGTCCGCTGTGCCGTGCGTGTGATCATTGCTTGTACAGCCCTCTCGCAGTGTCCGGAACAAGTATGGTGGATCTGACACACCAGTGTCAATGTGTTCTTTTTTCCATTTCCAGGAGTGTATTAAGCTTGACATCGTCTGTTGTAGATACAGACCACCCAAGCTGGCGGGCTGTCGTCAATTGATCATCATAATCTCAGGGTTTGAAATAGCATTTAAATGAATTGAAATTTTGTCGCTTGATATTTGATTTTCACCCCGGACGAAAGAGGGTACATTACTATTGGGGGCTTGTCCGGGATCCATTGCGAAAAGTAAATAATAACGGACGTGGGACCACGCGGAAAAACGAGATAAGTACACCTAGTAAGTTATTTGTATTGTTGAGATTTTGGGCGTGTTGTCAGCGCAAGAGTTTCTTAATTCGACTAAAAATGACCGTGACAGACTAGTTGGAACAAAATCAGCAGGGGGATAAAAAGTCTATCGAAAGTGTTGAAGCAAGTGCTAGTACAGAAATGGCAGGTACAAAATCGGAAGGAAAGGTTGAAGAATTAGATATGTCCGCTATGTTGTAATTACTGTTAACACAGAATGCTGAACAATTCGATACTTTGGACAATCGGTTTAGTTGTTTGAATAAGCAATGTTCTGAACAATTTAGTTTCTTGAATAATGTAATTACAGAAAACGCGAAAAGTATGGAAAATAAAGTGTCTGATTTAGAAGAGAAGCTTTTAAAAGAAAATAGCCAATTGGCTAAGGAATTCTTTAATGAATGTTCAACTATCAGATCGGAAATGAAAGAGACGAAAACCAGTTTGGAGGAGACAGATGAAATTGAAGATAGGATAGACAATGTGGAAGATAAACTCAATAAAGTCGAATTAACAATCAAACGGGAAGTGGAAGAAACCGCGAAGTATTTTGAATCATTTTCGGGGGAGAGAAAAATTAAAGATAGGGAAATGGTTACCAGAATTGACTTACATATGAAAAATGTCGGTGACAAATTGTCATTGTTCGAAAACAAGGTAACAGAAAAAGTGAAAATTATTGAACATAATGTAGATTCTTGTAACAATATAATTAAAGACAATGAGCATGAGGTAGTTCGACTACAGAAACAATTAAATGAAATTCGGGATAATTTAGCTATGAAATCCGTAGCGACTTCATTTAACGGATTTTGGCCAGGTACAAACGTGCGTAATTTTCCGGGAGACGGAAAATTACACCCAGTTGATTTCATTATGAACTGTCATGACAATTTTTCGTTCGAAATGAGTGACACTGTAAAGATCAAATTTGTTAAAAAATTATTAGATGGAGAAGCATTGCCGTGGGCTAATGTAACCGCCAGTTCTGATTTAACCTATAATCAATTCGAAAATTGAACAAATTTTTCTCAGCGTCTGTTCAGGCCAAAATCAAAAGCGATTTTCTTAATGGGGCTAATTATAAAGAATGTGATGGTACAATGAGGGAATTTTGCGAAAAACAGCTAAGAAAGTGGGCGCATTTAGACAGACCTTTCGATGAACTAACGCAAATAGACGCTATAAAAAGGAGGTTACCAAATAGAGTTCAGTGGGACTTGGTATATGGGCCAGATGATTCAGTTGAACAATTTTTGAATTACGTGGAGAAATTGGATCGTGCATTAGAAAGAAGCAGGCATCATTATGAACAAAATCATGGAGGGTGGAACCAAAATTCTAATATTGGGAATAATGATAGGCGAAATAATCATAATGGGAATAATCAGCAGGATCTTCAAGGTAATTTTCTGGGAGATTTCAATAGAGGAGAGAATAGCAACTGGCGTAAACATGAGAATAAGGGAGGTAATTATTATGGTGGGAACAGAAAGAGACAATGGGAAAATCCAGATAGAAGACAAGATGGGAATGGGCAAGGCCGGTTACACTAAGAGCCGTCCCAATGAGGGCCTGTCAGTTTGGGACGAACAGATATAATGCTAGAAATCAGGCTAAGTGGAATCAGAATAGGTATGGGTGCAAGAGCACCAGAAATTGATAAGAGACTATTTGATAAACAGTTTTGGCAGCAAGTCAGTGAGAAGGCTATGAGCACTTATAATTCTAGACACATTAGTAATGAAGATTCAGAGATTAGTGGGGAGATAGTGAATAATTTGTTTAGGCAGGAAGAAAGTGCTGTGAGGGGGGATGTAGGTGGTTGTTCCTATGTTAATAATAGTTATGATACCTTTGGAATAAATGCATTAATGTATTCTGATGAAATTGCAGTAAATCGAGATCTGAGTGATGTAAAAACTTCTGTGGGTGAGAATGCCAATCAAGTACTGAATAATAAGGTTGTAGAATTAGAAGAAGTAGAGTGTGATGTTGATGTGAGAAGTCGTGCTGAAGTAGCTAAGGTTAGGGAAGTAGAGTCCAATGGTGAGATGTTAAATGATGCTGAGGAGGAGGCACTTGATGATAGTGATGATATGGAATATAGAAGTGAGATAAGAGTATTTGTTGTGATTAAGAATGATGCAGATGTAGTTATGAAGGAGGAGGGTAATAGTGTTAGAGAAAATAATCATTCAGTACAAGAGGATCAGGATGCAGTCACGTAGGTTAATACATCACCAGTAATCGAGGTGATAGACAGGGATGACATTAATATTGCAAATAAAGAGAAGGTAATTATTAACTTAGGAAACCAGGGACAAGAGTTCATTTGTAGATTGTGGGACAGCCTTAATGAGGCTAAAAAACACAATATGTTTTGGATACAATTGTTATCCATCTGCGAGAAGGTATATCCTATTTGGTGGGAAAAAGCAAAAACAGGAATAAAATGTAAAGAATTGCCTATGATTACTGATAATAACAATGTGTCTAATTAAGTTTGTGTTGAGAATCCTAGTTGGCTTCTGCACAATGTGCAGACTGAAAATGGTTTAGCTTATGCCAAACAAAATGAAAATCTGAATTTTAAAAGCGTAGAAAATGACTTGATGCATGAAGATGTTGGAGAGCAGGAGAGTAAAATTGTAGGAAGCCCATACATGCAAATTTGTATTAATGATTGGACAGGTTATTGTTTGATTGATACTGGAAGCCTGATATCAGAAATCAGTGAAAAATTGAGGGATAGGATAAATAAAAACCATGAAGTTGCAGAATTACCAGTAGTTGGGGTTAAAATTAGGGGAGCGACAGGAAGATTCAGTAAAACAGTAAAATGTCAAATTCTTTTGTCTTTCAAAGTTGGAGATGTGGTCTTTGATCAGGGTTGTCTTGTCATTCCGGACCTGAGTGAGGACATAATTCTAGGTATGGATTGGATAGTAAAAGTGGATATGGGATTTATTTGGAAAAACAAAACTGTCAAATTTAGGGAACCAACAGATAAAAATAAGTTATATACAGAGAGCTTCATTGAGAAGAATATTAATAGTCATAATCAGATCAGGGGGTGGATTATTTAGATGATGGGAGATGCACTGATCCTTTTGAAAAACAGACTTCTATTGATGACAAAGATTATCAAAAGCATAGTAGAAAATAAGATTGCTGAAGCAGAGAGTTTAACTAGGGAACAACAATCTGATGTCATGGAACTTTTATGGGAATATTCTGATGTATTTAGTGACAGACCAGGCAGAGAGAAAGGGTATGAATGTAAGCTTGTACTCAAACTGCATGATCCATTTTTCATTAAACCTTATGGGATTCCATTAAGCAGGAGGAAAGCTGTAGAGAGGGAGTTGGAAAAGATGCGGACTTGGGGGATTATTCAGAGGTGTAATAGCGAATATAATAATCCTATCATAGCCATTGCCAAGAAGGATAATAGTGTAAGACTTGTCCTAGATTCTAGGTTCCTCAATAAATTATTATGTACAGAAACTGATCATCCTGAAAACATTGATGAATTACTACACAAGTTTGAACATGTAAAGAGTATGTCTAGCCTCGATTTGACCTATGGATTTCATCAAATATCATTAGCAAGGGAATCTCAGAAATACACAGCATTCTTATATAATGGAAAATTTTATACCTTTAGTGTAGTACCATTTGGGCTGAATGTATCTGTTGCAGAGTTTATCAGAGCTTTAGATTATGTGTTGGGAAAGGAATTGTTATATGAATTAACTATATATGTAGATGATATTTTGGTATCCAGTAAAAGTTGGGAAGAACACATAGGGTTACTTAAGGAAATTTGTGAAAAGTTTAGAAAAGGAGGAATGTCACTGAAGTTATCAAAATGTAAATTTGCAGTGAAACAATTAAAATTTTTGGAGTACATTATATCTGACAATGGAATTATGCCAGATGATGAGAAAATTGAAGCAATTGCAAAGTTTCCACCACCTAGGAATAAGAAACAGCTAAAGTCATTTCTCGGACTGTGTGGATTCTATAGGAAGTATTGTGCTACTCAGGCTCTTAATGCACCTTGCTTAGGGAATTTGCTTAAAAAGAATACTATATGGGATTGGAATAAAGATTGTCAGATTGCTTTTGAAGAGATTAAACACCAGTTGGTAAATAGTAAAATCTTATGTAGGCCAGATTTTGGGTTGCCTTTCTGTATTATGACTGACAGTAGTAACTATGGTTTAGGGGCACACCTTTTCCAAGTGAGAAGTCAGAATGGGGTGGAAGAACATAGATCTATTGCTTTTGCCAGCAGGACATTGCAGAAACACGAGAGGCAGTACACCATTACAGAAAAGGAACTATTAGCTGTTCATTGGGCTTTCTCCATATTTAAGAATTATTTATTGGGTCACGAGGTGATAGTCTTTTCAGATCATAAAGCACTATCCTACTTACAAGAATGTAAATTATACCATAGTAAAATCACGAGATGGGCACTTTTTCTTCAGCAGTTTAACTACACCATCAAATATATGAAAGGTGATGAAAATTGCATAGCAGATGCTCTTTCAAGGCATCCTTTCGGAGAATCTATTGGTGACAATGGTGATTAAGGAGGGAATGAATTTAAAATTATGTATTTAAAAGGGATAAACGAGGAGAAAGGTGTCATGAAAATCTGCAGTGACATTAGACGGTTTCAGAATCATGATGAAGAGTGGAAACTGGTGAAAGTTATATTGGAAAGAAGGGAAAAGAAAAAGTAGGGCAGTATTACAAAGTTCATAGGGGAATACTATTTCGGAGGATGAAGGAAGATAGTGAGGTATGTAAGTTATGTTGGTCATATTAATTTGTCAAATTACTTGTAAAATATACCCAGGAAAGTTATGGTCATTGTGGGGCAGCAAAATGTATACAAAAGATTCAAGAAAACATTTACTTTTACAATATGGTGAGGACTGTGAGGAAAATCTTGTCCACTTCTGACTTGTGTCAGAGTGTCAAGGTAACCAATCAAACGACTAGAGGTCAGATGCAAAATATACTTCCGAAACAGCAGCTTGATGTTGTAGCAATTGACTTGTATGGGCGACTGCCAACCACTAGAGGAGGGTTTATGTATGTTTTTGTAGTGGTGGACTTATTTTCCAAATTTATTAAGTTGTACACATTGAGGAATGCTACTAGCAAAAACATTATTTCATGTTTTAGCCGTGACTATTTTAAATGTGTAGGTGTACCCAATGCAATTCTTAGTGACAACGGATCACAGTTTACATCCGAAAGTTGGGAAACATTTATATATAGAGAGATCAACCACATACTTATTTCAGCTTATCACCCATCCAGCAACTCAGCCGAAAGATACATGCGTGAAATTGGGAGATTATTTAGGACTTACTGTCATACTGACCACAACACTTGGGTACATTACATTAGCAAACTTGAAGATGTGATGAATAGCTTATAGCACAGTTTAACAGGATTCTCTCCACATGACATACTTTATGATAAAAAGCCACCAAATCTTATTAGTGAATTGATTGAGTTTCCAGCATGTAACAGCTTGTCAAAAGAAGAAAGAGAGGAGATTGTAAGGAACAACATGTAAAAGCAAGGGGAAATTAGGAAAAGTAGACATGATAAGAGGGGGAAAATGTGCGAGTTTAATGTGGGAGATTTAGTCCTAGTGAAAACAGTAGAAAAGTCAAAATCATTGTGCGGGAACTTAAGAAATTCTTTGATATTTATATAGGACCATTTGTGATATCTGAGAACCCACATCCAAATGCCTATAGGTTGTTCTATCCTGAATCTAGAAAACTTTTTGGTCTACGTAACATCACGGAGTTGAAGCATTATAAAAGTCCAAGCTAAGTTTACAGTGTCACAATTTTGAAAACTTGGGACTCTGTCTTGATCTGTATCTTTGCTGTTTAATCTTGCATTTTGCTTTGTATATATTTACGGTTATTACAATGAATATCTTATGCTCTTGCCTTGCACGATGAGTGCAAAACTTAAATGTTTCTTTATACCAATGTGATTTGAAAATATAGATTTTTAATCTTAGTATCATTGTGTTAGTGTAAGTTGATGAGGCCATACTTCATCTGTTTGAATATGGCTATGTTGCGCTCAAAAGAGCTTATTCATTTAGACATTATGCTTAATATCTTTGTTATTGATATTTATTATACACAGTGTAAACTGATTGTAACATTTTGTTACTGAAGATCCTTTATGAACCAGACTTTATGAGTAACTGACCAACACACTCTTATGCTAAGTATTTGTGTTGGGGAGAGAAGTTTTCACGTTTTTATTCTTGTTTATGCTTATGGAGTTTTAACTTTTGTATTATAATTTTTATTGCATAACTTTGTCTTGTCCAATAACTATGGACTTTTAACGCAGTATTGGGCCATGTTGCTTCAAGACAGATCACTAGTCTTATCTTGTTTGAAAACATGTGCACTGTGCACATAAGTAGATACATGGACAGGCATTTACTCTTGAACCAGTGAAACAATTATCATTTCTGTGAGAAACTTACCTGAACTATAGGTTTAGAACACTTATATATGCTATACATTGCTTTTCTTGTTGAGCCATAACTCACAAAATATGAGTACTTAAGTATAATAATTTGTACCATTGCCTGTTGTGAGGCTTATCTACTATTACCTCAAGTATACATGGATTTAATAGGATACCATACCCTTTGATTTACTGATACCTAACATAAAAACACAATGATAGGACTGGAGAGAAATAACAGTAGATGAGATTTTTCAGTGATAAACTTTTATTCGTGAATCCTTTTTATGTAATACTTAAATTTCTTTATGCCTTGCGTTGTTACTTAGTCAAAATTCCGGAGGTGTGGCGTTTGTTCTGTACCTCTGAGACATCTCATTCGAAACTTACCTTGCCACTGACAATATTGTGTCTGTAATACACAAACACTTAGGTAATTCTGTCAAGATTTGATTCTGAGATCTATGAAATAACTGTGAAAGCAGTCTATATATTATAAAACTGTACACCCTAAATGACACTAGAAATCTGGAATTAATCACTTACTGAAGATATACATTGAAACTGCAGATATCAAAATGCTGACTATTTCACTTACTTATGCACAAACCTATGAAACTTTGGTTTTGTTGTGTGGTCACGTCAGTAGGGGTTAATGAAATGGGGAGTAGACGTCATGTCTTATGACATAGGCAACTATACTAACCACAAATTTACACTTGTGAAGTGACTTATATGCTACAATATGGATATGTGACTGCGAGAAGTTATGACCAGAGTAACATGTCTTTACTACAAACTGTGTGAGTTGAAGTATGAGGATAAAAAACTGCAATTAATCTTGAGTGAACCAGCGTTCATACTCTAATAGTGATGGTGATCCTGTTTTGCCACAATTGTGTATACTATGTGGTTCTCATGGAGACACATAGACACTGTGCACCTTGGTACTGGTTGGACTTCTGCATACTGTTTAGTCTTGCGCCCTGTGCATATGGCCAAGATTGATTGAAGGCTGAGTATTGGTGGCAGAAGGTGGATGATTCTGCAATATAATTAACTAATCTACATGTTTTATGTGACAAAGGAACTGGGTATGGAGAGAGGACTACACATTGTACATAGATGTACACTTTACATGATTATACATTGCCTATGCCATGAGTAGAGGGAATTTTCATATATATGTATTTATATTTTCTTTGAATTTTAGGATTAGAAGTGTGTTTGCTATTTTATTATCTTATATTGAAAAACTGACCTGACCAAGAAATTGCTAGCTTCTGTTCTGATCAGTTGAGAAAACAACAACACTTTTATGTGGATGGAGCTCTGTATCACGGCAGATTTATGTTTTACTGACTAACTCTGAAAGAAATTGATCTTGTATAGACGCAGAATATGAGATAAGGGTAGGTTGGATGAGTGTCAGAATGGAGTGGATTAGGATTAGAGGATAAAGTACATGCAGGAACTGACAAACACAAAACTTTGTGTAGTATTTACATGTATTCACTTTATTAGTATTTAATTTATATTTGTGAGAAAGGTATTTTCCCACTACATTTGACGGGGTTTACAGATTCCCATTGCAATGCCACCTCTGAATTTGTACATTTGAATTATTTTATACATATGTACAAGTGAAGCATGATCCCACTGATGATGGCTGGGTTAACATGATCCCATTGCACTGCCATTTCTAAACTCTCACTTTTTAGCTATTTTACATTACATTATGGAAAACTTATTGATATGAGGACGCTTATTTAACTGAGATTGTTCAAAATATACTCTTTACATAAAAAAATATTAGTCACATATTTCTCAGTAGATGTCTGAACTAAATTGAAAATAACCTTTTTAGCTGATGTTAAAACCACGTCGTTATAAGACCACATTTATCTCTTTTATGTCTTACTTTTAGTGTCTAATATATTTGTACAATCATTATATAAATATGTAAGTGAACTCTGGTAATCAAACCCAGTATGGTAGGGAAGAGGCATCCTGGGTGAGATACCAATGTATTTATATGTGACTAATTAAGTGTTGTATGATTTCAGGAAAATTACCATGATATAATTTGACAGATGAGGCAATTAAGGGGAAAATTCAAGAGGAGAAGACCAGCAGAAAGAGATGAGAAGACAACTACTGAAGATTACATTAATTAAAAAGAAAAAAGCAGTGGTTCATTGCTTTGCGTATCTGTCGAGATCTCTTGCAAAATACTTTTGCATGAAATCACGAGGGGTGTGTGTGTAATGTAACGGACTAGTGAAGAGTGCGATACCACCCTTATAGTCGCATCTGCCCTTGCAGGGTCAGTGCTCCAATTTCATTTCTATGATTTTTTTATTTAATATTATTGTATGTAGTATTTAATTTTGCCCAAATCTTTTTTATTATATTATTCTATAATGTGAACTTTATTTGTTTATTTCTGGAGAATATGTTGGCACCAGTGTGAGCCAAAGACATTCGTGTGTGAAAGAAAGAGAGTCGGACATTGTTAAGGTGACTGTTGGAGTGAGTTAGTTGGACTGTGATGGGGAGAGCTTGGTTTTGTGAGGTGGACTGTTGATGGGAGTACGGAAAGAAGTCTGTCGTCTTATATAGAGAGTATCTATCAATAGTATGTGATATGAAGATGGAAATTATTGTGAAAAAGTTAAATTAATAAAAAGGAAGAATCAATAGTAAAACAAAAAGCGAGTACCAGTTTTCATTAGCACACAAAGACCCGGACCTAATATTAACAATGTTAGATGGATGGAATGCACCATGGCGAGAATCAAGATAATGAGACCAAATTCAGCATCTAAAGGTAAGGTATTTTAATTAGTTTTAGTATTCTGTGATGTATCATTCTTTTGTCTAAATATTAAGCTTGACATCGTCTGTTGTAGATACAGCTGGCGGGGTGTCGTCAATTGATCATCATAATTTCAGGGTCTGAAATAGCATTTAAATGAACTGAAATTTTGTCGCTTGATATTTGATTTTCACCCCGGACGAAAGAGAGTACATTACACTACCCAGAGAAGAAACTAATGTTCTGAATACTGGGATACTATTATCACATAAGTGTGGCTATAGGAAGTGCTAAAGATTTAACCTCCTGAAGTATAGGCCAGTAATTCTGCCCAAATTTTATTAGTTTTCTAGATAGAATTTTCCTTTGCTGCGGTTAATATGTGTTTTTGTAAGACTAAGGGTTTAGCTGTTGGAAGTGTACCATTATTCTCCTGGCTGTGTGTGGTACGGATGCTTCAGGCCCTTTGTTAATATACTTGTTTTATCACCAAACACTACATTTTTTGAAGAATAATGTCCTGAGTGAATCATTTATGTGACTAAGAACAGGAAAGCACTGAATTTTGCTGCATGCCATATCTCATGTTTGCCTTCCCTTAATGCCATCTTATTCCTGTTGTTTCATTTGTTAATTTGACCCTCTGTCCCTCTTGTTAAACCGTGACATCATCTGTGCAAGTGGACAACCTCAGAAGTTCCACTGTCCATCTTCATGCTCCAAAGTGCTGTGAGATTTGTACTGTTCTTTCTAATGGATGACTAAAGGCCAAATTGATTCTATGGAAATAATTCTTTGCTGTCTGAGTCTGGCACACCCATCTCAGTTACCACCAACAAGGCAGGTCACAGTTTTGTTGCATTATCATTGGGTACCTACAGGTCATTATTTGTGGATATCAACATCAACTGGTGTTATTGAATCCATGCAGCCTCCACAGTGGATACCTTCAATTTTTGTGTCTCATTATAGCAGTTGAATGTGGGAGTAATGCCCATAATGATCATGCATGTATACCAATTTAGCAGGTAACTTCATGTGTTGACATCCCCTTCCTATAATAAATTGGCAATGTACACATAGACAAAGCTTTAAATGTCCTTTCAAGGGATGCTGACAGACTAAATAGTGTACACAACATGCACTGCTATGTTCACGATTGAAGGTATAATGAAAATAGTCCGTCGCATAGAGTGGCATTAGATACATGGGATAGTCAACTCAGACAGTTTACTAGCAATGTACACAATATCACTGACACATCAAGTAGATAAATCTGCTGTTGTCATATATGTTCAAGATATTTCTTAAGTAGAGAAACATATACCTGCCCATGTTTCAAGTTATTGAGACTAAATCTATAATGAGGTTGTAGAAAACAGAATTCATGTCAGTAGTTTTAATAGATAAGAAGTGATGCTTGATTCCAACTGACTGTAAAGGAATATGTCTCATATTATAGTCTGTGGTGCTACAGATGTGTACCACCTTTGGAGCCACTGTAATCTTTGGTTAGGTTGGCATGACTATGTCAATTTACATTTGTGTGACTGGTTACCTTTTGACAGTCATTTATTTTCCTGACAAAGTCAACGCTGGATATGACCAAAAACCTTGAGTTTTATAGGTAACTGGCGCAACGTGTGCAGTGAGAATAATTAATACAACTTTATCCACAATTTGAAACTTTCAATATTTTCTCACTCTATAATATAGCTTTCAATCATAAACAGTTTTACTGAAATGCTGATTGACACTTTAAAATACTATGAAAATAGAAAGAATTCCTTGAATTTCTAAAGTGTATGCCACACATATGCCCAACAATACTTGATGCTTTCTTTTTGTTCACAGATGCCTGAACTATGGGAAGTTGTTCCTTAAACGATCAATGACAACAAAAACTAATGGCTTTAATGACTTTTTCACTTCATCCTGGGTATTAAACTATAAAACTATGTACAATAATAATGGGAAACAAGTAAAACTTGTAATCTGTTGACCACAAAATTCTACTGAATAAGGTAGAAGCATTAGGAATAAAATGCTTAGCTAATAACTGCTCATACCTAGCATATACTGTACAAAGAGCAGAGATAACACAAACCTCTAACAAAGCTAAACTTACAGTAAAACACTTATCAGAACCAAACTAAATTTCTCATGGGAGCATATTAGGACCAATACTGTCCCCGATATTTATCAGTAACACAATAGTGTTAATCATAGGGAAAATGTTCTCTTTGATGGTGACAGTAGTATTGCAATCCCTGGGAAAACAAGAGAACTACTTGCAGAAAAAACTAATTAAAAAGATAAGAATTGGTCAAGATGCAATAAAGTGACATTAAATATAAAAAAAGAAACAATTGCCATGAATTTCAGCTTGAAGAGGAAAAGTAACACCATTAAATTAACTGTAGACAGCACCTCTATAAACAATGTAATGAACAAAATTTCAAGGAAAGACTATCAATTCGAGTGCATCCTGACCTGGGTGGTAGTGACCATTTTCCCATCTATTTGTCACTGCCCCAGTGTCATTCTTCTGGGCGCCTGCCCCGCTGGGCTCTCAACAGGGCTGACTGGCCGGCTTTTACTTCCGCTGCCACCATTGCTTCTCCCCCACAGGGTGACATTGACGAGGTGGTCCGTGTCTTGACCTCGTCAATTATTTCTGTGGCCGAGACTGCCATCCCCCGCTCTTCTGGACTCCCTCAGAGGAAGGCTGTCCCCTGGTGGTCGCCGGAGATTGCTGAGGCTATTCGTGACCGTAAGCGGGCTCTCCAGCGTCATAAGTGCACCCGTCTCTGGAGACCCTCAACGCCTTTAAGAAGCTCCGTGCCTTGGCCCGTCGTCTTATTGCACGGCGTAAGCAGGAGTGCTGGGAGAGGTACGTTTCATCCTTGGGCTTCCGTGTCTCCCCGTCGCTCGTGTGGTCCCGCATCCGGCGGATTTACGGATACCAGACCCCTATGGGTGTCCCTGGAATCTCCCTGGACGACGCTGTCTGCACGGACGCTGCCACCATTGCTGACCACCTTGCCACGCACTTTGCTACGAGCTCTGCGACTGCAACTTACCCTCCTGCCTTTCGCTCTCTAAAGGAGCGCGCCGAGCGGACGCTGTTATCATTCCACACACGTTGTTCTGAAAAATACAATGCTCCTTTCAGCGAGAGGGAATTCCTCGCTGCCCTCGCCGATTGCCCTGATACAGCGCCAGGACCGGACTGCATCCACACGCAGATGCTGAAGCATCTCTCCGGGGACTGCCAGAGACACATCCTCACCATCTTTAACAGCATTTGGAGCGAGGGCGTGTTCCCGCCGCAATGGGGAGAGGGTGTTATCGTCCCCATCTTGAAGCCCGGTGCAGAACCTCTGGCGGTGGACAGCTATCGTCCCATTACCCTCACCAACGTTTTGTGCAAATTGCTCGAACGTATGGTGGGGCGGCATTTGTGTTGGGTCCTTGAGTCGTGCGGTCTCCTCGCTCCATCCCAGGGTGGCTTCCGTCAGGGCCGGTCTGCTGCGGACAATTTGGTGCGGCTGGAAACTGCTATCCGTACAGCCTTTTCTCGCCGTCAGCATCTCGTTGCTGTATTTTTTGATCTGCGGAAGGCATATGACACAACATGGAGGCATCACATCCTTGCTACGTTGCGCAAGTGGGGTCTTCGTGGTCAGCTCCCAGCTTATCTTCAAAACTTTTTATTGCGCCGCTCTTTCCGGGTGCAAGTCGGTGCCGCCCCTAGTTCATCTTATATACAGGAAAATTGGGTCCCGCAGTGCTCGGTGTTGAACGTTTCCTTATTTCTAGTGGCAATTAATGGTCTGGCTGCAGCTGTGGGGTCGTCGGTGTCTCCTTCTTTGTATGCCGACGACTTCTGCACCTCATTCAGCTCAACGACTACAGGAGTCGCCGAACGCAGGCTGCAAGCAGCCATTCGCAAGGCGGCATCATGGGCTCTGACTCACGGATTTCAGTTCTCTGCGGCCAAGACTCGAGTTATGCACTTCTGCAGGCGTCGGACGGTCCACCCTCATCCAGAACTTTACCTCGACGGTCACCTACTTGAAGTGTTGGACACTAGCCGCTTCTTAGGACTCGTCTTTGATGCCCGGCTCACATGGGTTCCTCATATTACTCAGCTGAAGCAAAAGTGCTGGCGGCACCTCAACGCCCTCCGCTGCCTGAGCCATGCGTCTTGGGGTGCAGATCGCAGCACGCTGTTGCGATTGTACAGAGCCCTTGTGCAGTCCAGGCTTGATTATGGGAGCCTGGCCTATGGGTCTGCATCACCCTCAGTGTTGACGTTGTTGGACGCCATACACCACTGTGGGGTTCGGCTTGCTACTGGCGCTTTCCGTACGAGCCCCGTGGATATTCTGCTGGTGGAGGCCGGGGTTCGCCCACTGCGGATTCGTCGCCACCGACTGCTAGCCGACTATGCTGTCCAAGTGCATTGCTCACCGGGCCATCCCAATCATCGCCTGCTTTTCCCTGCCAGGGTCCTCCCTCTGCCCGACCGGCGACCTAGGTCTGGGCTTTCCATTGCTGTCCGCGTCCAGGCTCTCCAGCGTCATAAGTGCACCCGTCTCTGGAGACCCTCAACGCCTTTAAGAAGCTCCGTGCCTTGGCCCGTCGTCTTATTGCACGGCGTAAGTAGGAGTGCTGGGAGAGGTACGTTTCATCCTTGGGCTTCCGTGTCTCCCCGTCGCTCGTGTGGTCCCGCATCCGGCAGATTTATGGATACCAGACCCCTATGGGTGTCCCTGGAATCTCCCTGGACGGCGCTGTCTGCACGGACGCTGCCACCATTGCTGACCACCTTGCCACGCACTTTGCTACGAGCTCTGCGACTGCAACTTACCCTCCTGCCTTTCGCTCTCTAAAGGAGTGCGCCGAGCGGACGCTGTTATCATTCCACACATGTTGTTCTGAAAAATACAATGCTCCTTTCAGCGAGAGGGAATTCCTCACTGCCCTCGCCGATTGCACTGATACAGCGCGAGGACCGGACTGCATCCACGCGCAGATGCTGAAGCATCTCTCCGGGGACTGCCAGAGACACATCCTCACCATCTTTAACAGCATTTGGAGCGAGGGCGTGTTCCCGCCGCAATGGGGAGAGGGTGTTATCGTCCCCATCTTGAAGCCCGGTGCAGAACCTCTGGCGGTGGACAGCTATCGTCCCATTACCCTCACCAACGTTTTGTGCAAATTGCTCGAACGTATGGTGGGGCGGCGTTTGTGTTGTGTCCTTGAGTCGCGCGGTCTCCTCGCTCCATCCCAGGGTGGCTTCCGTCAGGACCGGTCTGCTGCGGACAATTTGGTGCGGCTGGAAACTGCTATCCGTACAGCCTTTTCTCGCCGTCAGCATCTCGTTGCTGTATTTTTTGATCTGCGGAAGGCATATGGCACAACATGGAGGCATCACATCCTTGCTACGTTGCGCAAGTGGGGTCTTCGTGGTCAGCTCCCAGCTTTTCTTCAAAACATTTTATTGCGCCGCTCTTTCCGGGTGCAAGTCGGTGCCGCCCCTAGTTCATCTTATATACAGGAAAATGGGGTCCCGCAGTGCTCGGTGTTGAGCGTTTCCTTATTTCTAGTGGCAATTAATGGTCTGGCTGCAGCTGTGGGGTCGTCGGTGTCTCCTTCTTTGTATGCCGACGACTTCTGCACCTCATTCAGCTCAACGACTACAGGAGTCGCCGAACGCAGGCTGCAAGCAGCCATTCGCAAGGCGGCATCATGGGCTCTGACTCACGGATTTCAGTTCTCTGCGGCCAAGACTCGAGTTATGCACTTCTGCAGGCGTCGGACGGTCCACCCTCATCCAGAACTTTACCTCGACGGTCACCTACTTGAAGTGTTGGACACTAGCCGCTTCTTAGGACTCGTCTTTGATGCCCGGCTCACATGGGTTCCTCATATTACTCAGCTGAAGCAAAAGTGCTGGCGGCACCTCAATGCCCTCCGCTGCCTGAGCCATGCGTCTTGGGGTGCAGATCGCAGCACGCTGTTGCGATTGTACAGAGCCCTTGTGCAGTCCAGGCTTGATTATGGGAGCCTGGCCTATGGGTCTGCATCACCCTCAGTGTTGACGTTGTTGGACGCCATACACCACTGTGGGGTTCGGCTTGCTACTGGCGCTTTCCGTACGAGCCCCGTGGATAGTCTGCTGGTGGAGGCCGGGGTTCGCCCGCTGCGGATTCGTCGCCACCGACTGCTAGCCGACTATGCTGTCCACGTGCATTGCTCACCGGGCCATCCCAATCATCGCCTGCTTTTCCCTGCCAGGGTCCTCCCTCTGCCCGACCGGCGACCTAGGTCTGGTCTTTCCATTGCTGTCCGCGTCCAGTCCCTGCTGTCGGAATTGGGGTCGTTCCCTCTTCTGCTGCCCTTCCGGGTCTGTGCACCCACGCCTCCCTGGTGTATGACCCGTCCGCCTGGACTTGGCACGGGAACCCAAGGACTTGGTACCGCCTGTGTCCCTCCGTCGCCGTTTTCTTGCGCTCCTTGCCTCATTTTCAGGCTGTGAGCCTGTCTACACTGATGGTTTCCTGGTGGATGGTCGTCCTGCCACGCTTTTGCTCACGATGCCCATGTTGAACAGCGCTCCTTGCCAGCTGGCTGCAGTATTTTTACTGCAGAGCTGGTGGCCATATTGCGGGCTCTTGAGCATATGCGTTCCTGCTCAGGTACGTCCATCGTCATCTGCAGTGACTCCCTGAGCAGCCTCCAGGCTATCGACCGCTGCTATGCCTCTTCTCCTCTGGTATCCTTTATTCAGGAGTCTGTTTTTGCCATTACCCGCTCTGGTCGTTCGGTGGTCTTTGTTTGGATGCCAGGTCACGTTGGCATTCCGGGGAATGAACGTGTCAACAGGCTGGCCAAACCGGCGGTTGACGCCCCCACTTTGGCGATCGGCCTCCCGGCTCGTGATTTGCAGCTGGCGTTGCGCCGTAAGGTGCTTCAGATGTGGCATGACGGGTGGCATAGCCTGACTTCGCCGAATAAACGTTAAGGAGACGACCGATGTGTGGCGGTCCTCCCTGCGGGCTTCTCGCAGGGACTCTGTCATCCTGTGTCGGCTCCGCATTGGCCATACCTACCTGATGCACGGATATCTTTTGCGTCAGGAGGATCCCCCCCTGTGTCAGTGTGGGTCCCGGTTGACGGTCGCCTACATTTTGTTGGAGTGTCCCCGCCTGCGCACCCTCCAGAAGACTTAATCTCCCGGGCACGTTGCCTTTGGTTTTATGCGACGATGCCTCCATGGCTGACAACGTTTTAAATTTTATCTGTGGTAGTCCTTTTTATGGTTCCATTTAGGGGGGACCTGTCCCTCTCCCTTTCTGTGTATCTTGTCCTCGAGTGTCTCATTGGTTGCAGATTTTAATGTATGTATTCGGATGGTTGAGTCTTTCCCAATTTTTGTTCCCATGGTCAGTCAACCAGTCTCCGGCCCTCTTCTTTTCTTTCGTTTCTTTCTGTCCGGTGTTCGTCTGTACTCTTCTTGTCTCTAGTGTTCGCTGCCACATTGGTGTTCTTTCAGTGACTGGGGGGAGGGGCGTCTCCTCCCCCCTTCGGGTTTTACTTGTTCCGTAAATTTTGTTTCGCCTGTTTTTGGAATGGGGGACTGATGACCTTAGCTGTTTAGTCCCCCTTAAACTTCCCAACAACCACCACCACCACCAACTGAAGTGGTGTGAGCACACCAAGATAGTTGCAAGCAGGATGTCATCAGCATGTTATGTCCTTATAATCCAGTCGCTAATGTATATAGCCAGTGTCTTTAGTTACATACTGTTGATATGTATCACACTTACAATCAAGAACAAATGCAGAAAATAACACAATTTTCAAACTACAGAAAAGAGTAATAAGAATAATACTCAAAAGCATAAGGTTAACTCATAGCAAATACCTGTTCAAAATACTGGGGATTTAAGCCACACCATGCCAGTACATTAACCAATCAGTTGTGTACATCAAAAGTGACACTGAACAAAGGTGTTGATGACCATGGTACAAGAACTAGATGGAACTTACATTTACCAAGAGAGAATATACATAAAATTCTGTCTGCCAGAGACTGCATGTGTGTATGAGATGTGTGTGCATGTATATATGTGTGTGAGTGTGTGTGTGTTTTATCTCTGATTGAGGCCTTGTTAGCCAAAAGCTCATTTGCTGACAGTCTTTTTGTTGTGCCTATTTATGACTCATCTCCTCTAAATGGGAATTTACCATACACAAAACTGAATCCAAACATGTTGCCTTGATATCAACTGATAATGTATGAATGTTACATTATGAAATAATGTGTGTATAGTGTGCATGATGTGTGCAGTGATCGGTACTATGAAATGAATGGACAGTATAGCACTAGCTTTTTACATTAGTCTATAATTTCTTTGCAACATACTATTGTACACTAGGGATCGACGGAATTAGGTAGTACTGTTTTAAACAGACTCTATTTTTGTTAAGGAGGGTGGATGATCCACAGTCTTCACTCAGCCGTCTTTAGTTAGGTTTTCCTTGGCTGCCTTGAATTACTTCAGGCATATGGTGGGACGGTTCCTATTAAAGCCAAAACCAACTTACCTATTTCATCCTTGTCAAATGAGACCTTCAAGTATGTAAATGCCTTTATATATAAATTACATTATTTTCATTGTTTTAAAACCAAGGCATATCAAAACACCGCATAAAAGTGATGTACAGCTGACTAAAACTACTACTACTACTACTACTACTACTACTATGGAAGAGAAGGGCTGGTTGCACCCTTGATGCCTCTGTGCATTACTATATATGTACCCAAATAATTAGGCTATAATTCTAATGATTTCACATACTTACAATTGTTTTTAACAAAAGCATCTGTAAAGCCATTAATCCAACCACGAATCCTCATAGTGTCTTAATGTAAATAACTCTTACAGCTCAATACATAACAGATAGGTGAAAGAGGTCTGCCATTTTTTTAAAGAAATGAAAAAAATTTTATTAAAGGAAGAGGCATTATGTGACTTATGGTCTTCATGCATTTTGACAGGACTTTTGCTATCCATCCCATTCACTTGAGACATATATTCTGAATTGTTAACAATGACAATATTCATAAAAGATCTATATATTACAGTCTGTGTCAGTTTGGGTAGACTCAATTACATGTGCAATCAAGAGTTGTAATATTCATTTTTGCAAACTTCTGTATGCAGAAAATTAAAATTATTCTTCAAGAGAACAGTACTCACCTTCAATCTTTCCTGTTGTTGGACACTGGAAGAATATTTTTTGTTATAGATCTGAAGAAAAGTTTGAACAAAATGAAGGTAGCGCATGGGTGTTTTCAATTTTTCTGAAGCTTGTTCATGAATAGCTGCAAAACCATTCAGAAGTTTTTCATCAATTCCACTGTTTGTCTGAGTGCCTCTTGTATCAACTGATTCAAATTTTTCATCCCTGATCAAATAAAACACAATAATTTTTTTTACATATACTTACACTCAGAGGAATTGCAATCACAATATAATGTTTTTTCTTCAGTTAAAAATTATTTGTTTATTTAAAAGCAAGAGCGGCAACCTACCTGGAAAGCAACATTTGAGGAATGGTTCGTAAGCTTTGCCTACTCCAGCTTTCAAGCCACAAAATGCTACACTTTTTGTGTAAGGCAGGACTGCTTTCAAAGATTCGTGAAAATGATGGATTCATAATATCCATCATTAACACCACATGGAGATTTCTTTGGACTCCTGGAAACATTATCAAAATAACTTACTCACTTCACAAAGAGTACATGTTATTTCACTGGATATATGAAGGATGTTTGAAGAAATTGTGCTATTACCACCAGTTAGCCTAAAATAAAATCATGGAGAAAAAGGAAAAGATAGTGTTGTGATAGTCAAATATTACGATCAATGTAAAACGCTTGGTCCTCTTCCTGGAGAGGAACTCTTGCATCAGAATGATGTCCATAACATGAAGATATGTTAGAATCACTGCATGGTGCATATCCAGCTGAAACCATGCCACAGCTTTATAATACGTTTCAAAGTACACAAGTCATTACCCCTCACTACAAGTCACTCAGTCTCAGATGATACATAGCTCTGTAGCACAAAGATTAGTATACATAAAAATGGCTCATTTTCCATCTACAGGTACTGTGTGAGCTCCATTTATTGTTAGTTCTGCTAATATAATTGCTATGATATCAATATGCTACTCTAGATTTTGCAGTGAATTACAGTCTACAACTATGTTACTGCTACATGTTTCCCAATGCCATCAACCCACCTTGTATTACGTCACATGACAATCAGTTTGTTATCACTTCTAGGAATCCAGGAAACATTTCAGTGGTCTGATTTGTATTTTAAAATTTTCCCCTGAATTGACTGTTCAAACAAATTACGGGCTTGCAGCCAGTCGCCGTTCAATACTTTGCACAATATTTTAACTGGACACCTGCTAGTCATCTCAAGGTGAGCCGTCGCAGATTGGCGAAAACGTCCTCCATTCCACAATATATAGCGTACTGTAACTATTCTGCACATGCGTCGAAAACTTGATAGATGAACCACACCGCCGGCAGTGCGCTCGCTGGTGGAATAGCAGAAATCAGTCACCCTCTGCATTGCTGTTTGCCACGGCCATCAACGCAGACTGTCGTCTTTGATTAGAGCAAATCGTGAAGATGATGGGATTCCATGCACTGTCCAGCTGGTAGCCGCTGTCACGGTTTAACAGATTTTCCGCCAGTGATATTTCTGCGGATTCTTTAATAATGGAGTCCCAGAAAGACGTTGATTTGGAGAAAATCATTGTTTTCTCACAATCCGTTGAATGTCCAGTAGAAATACAATGTTCAGCAAATAGTGGACTTGCTTGACTGCGAAAGGCGGGTGTAACGTTGATGTTCAGTGCAGCATTCTTTCACGGTACGTGTGGTTTGACCTACGTAAGCCATACCACATTGGCACGGTATCTTGTAAATTCCGGCCTTTTGTAGTAGCAGATTGCCCTTAACTGATCCCACAAGGTCTGCAATCTTTGATGGTGGGTGGATAACCACTTTTACCTGAAATTTTCGGAGGATTCTTGCTATTTTACACAAAGTGTTGCCAACGAAAGGAAGAAACGCTAAAAAATTTTCCGGCATGTTCTCCTCTTTATTCACTTCCTGCTTCTTAGTTTTAACTGTTATTGCCATGTCAATCTGCTGGATGGAATACCTTTTTCGCTGAATACTGTCTTTAGATGGGCGAGTTCTTGAGGTAAGCTATCTAGATATGAGACAGTGTGAGCTCTATGAACAAGTGTTTTAAGCAAACTCATGGTTTGCAGTGGGTGATGGCAACTCGATGCTTGCAGGTACAAATCAGTATGAGTGGGTTTCCGGTAAACTGAATGCCCTAGAGAACCATCATTCTTCCTTCAAGGCATGTCATTGACAGTTCCTGTCACTACGTAACTCCTCCACATCCGAACAACATCGTTTTGGTTCACTCTGAGATGCCTGGACACTTCCCTTGTTGAGAGCCCTTCCTGGCACAAAGTAACAACGCGGACGCAATCGAACCGTGGTATTGACTGTATAGGCATGGTTGAACTACAGACAACATGAGCTGTGTACCTTCTTGCTGGTGGAATGACTAGAACAGATCGGCAGCTGCACCCAACTGTCTAATAAGTGCTGCTCATGCATGGTTGTTTACATTTTTGGGTGGGTTTAGTAACATCTCTGAATAGTCAAAGGGACTGTGTCTGTGATACAATATCCACAATCAACATCTATCTTCAGCAGTTCTGGAAATTAGGGTAATTCAAAAGGTCTTTTGTTGTGTCTATTTTGATGATGTAATCTGTCTTTCTTTCTCTTAACAGGAAGATCTCAAAACCAATGTTAGCAGCTCTCTAACATTAGATTCAAAATATATAGCAGAATCTCGAAAGAGTGGTACATCAGAAATTGTAAAACATAAACTTTCAGTTCTATGTTTTTTTTTAATTTTATTTTGTATCCATTGCTTTGAAGCTGATGGAAGGGGTTTTTAAATTGAGGAATTACCTCAGTTTTCTATGCTTGTTGTCATGCTGCAATGCTCTGAGTAACATTTGTTATTGGAAGCAGCCACTGGCATCAACGAGGTTTCAAGATGCTTTACATGTGTAGATTACGAATGTGCAAGTCAATGACGTAGCAACCAAGTGAAAAACTTACACTAGGACATGAGTCACATGAAATTATTGTTATTATAGTAGTTAATTACCTCTAGTAACTAAGATATCTGAAAGTGGGTGATGCATTTATTTTGAATATCAGCATAAGGAACTAAATATGAAAATAACATAATGAATGACTTTTACTGTCATACTCTGAGCAAAAAAGGCAGATGTAGTTCCCACATAGTTCTCCTGGGCTGCAACATCTCTCAACGAAGAGACAACAGCTTCAAGCTCGTCACGAGTATAAAGACCAGGGACCTGAAAGACAAAGGACAGAGAAGTTTAGACACATTGCTGAGCCCATCCAGTCATAAACCGCATTTTTTTTTTAAGCCATTTGCTATTAGAAGACATCAAGGTCCATGTCTCATATTTACCATAAAATACAGTTACATAGAAGTTATTTAAAACAACATCATGAGTGAACTAAGTATTCGGAAAAGGAAATAAAATAAGACAATGAAATTTAAATACTCTCATGAATTTGTAACACAACACAAATAAATACTTTGGCTCCATATTTCTGAATCTGTGATACTTAATGAGAATTGTAGGCCATTAATTGGCTATAAGAGCCGCAGATAT
The DNA here is from genome assembly GCF_023897955.1 of Schistocerca gregaria. Lineage (NCBI taxonomy): Eukaryota > Metazoa > Arthropoda > Insecta > Orthoptera > Acrididae > Schistocerca > Schistocerca gregaria. Next base: position 506,135,323 of record NC_064921.1, read on the forward strand.
CAAAAGCTATTGTCCAAGTAGGACAGTGTGTGTCACATTACTTACACCAATGAGACTCTCTGCATGCTCTACGGTCCACAACAAGAAAGTCATGACCTGTTTCACTGCACATGCTGCCTGAGTTCTCCCACCAACACCAGTTTCTCAGAACTACACAGGTGGAGCAACCACTTGACATTAGTTTACGTAACTTTGTTCAGTCTCAACCTTTTCTTTCAGTGACTATTCCTTTCTTCATTCCCTTGAGTTTTCTATATCTTTTGTTTTGTGACCTGCCTGCCCCCCCCCCCCCCCCCCCCCACACACACACACACATAATAATAAATAAATGGAACATACTTAGCTTTCTGCTCTTATTAACTACTGCACTTGGTGCCTTTAAGCTCTCAAGTTTTCAAATCACGTCTGGTACAGTCCCCAACAATCAGTTTTTCCTTCCCATCCCATCTGGTGAGTCTCCCCTGGGCCAGAGTTCTGAGCAACTTTTCCATAGCTCCATTTCCTAAACCTCACCACATTCCTTTTCGTTCATTCTTCTTCCTTCCTCTTCAACATTTCTGGCAGAAGGAGAAATCACTGGCTCCAAAAGCTTGCCCATTTCTTTAACTTTTATATTTTTCTTTTGCCACTGGTTACTGTATAGATATTTTACCTATCCAATTATATTCTCAAAAGTTAATTATTTTTGTTAGTGTATTTAGCCAGTTGATTATTTTTGTTATCGTGTTTTAGTCAGTTCATATGTGTGACATCTCTCCATGATGTGAAATGTTTCAGGGCTTTACAACTAACATACATTTTCTCTTTGAAACCAGGGTTACTTACTGCCCATTTATATAACTGGTCCCTTTTTATCTTAATCAACAATAAAATCAGATAAAAAAATGCAGCCCAACAACATACAGATATAATCTATTCAGAAGTATACAAAGTAGGATGAGTAGTCAAGTAGAAATGATTTCACTTTTTTCTTAGAACTCTCATTATCTGCCATCATTTTCAGTTTACAATGGAGATGGTCAAGCATTTTTATGGCTGCATTCTTTGCTCCTTTCAGAGCAAGTGTAAGGCTACATTGTGGATATTGGGGTGTGCTTGTTTCCTTGTGTTATACTTATGAATACTACTATTATTTTCAAATGTACAGGAATCATCATACATATTTTTGCTTTATCACAACATGCTTAACCCACTCATATGTAGCACAAACTCAGCAGAAATTTGTCCCCTGTCAGAAGAATTTTAGCATTCAAGTAGCACACTGTGATAACACACATTAATCACATAAATATAAATTGACACAATACGCAAAATAAAATTTAATAATTGTGACTTGTGACGACCTGACAGGATTCAATATCCAATATGAACAGGAAAATATCACAGATTTAAGATGCAACAATTTCAGCCAGGTGCTCACAGTCATAGCTGCTAATTCCATATGGAGATTCAGATCTCTTTTCAGAATCAAAGTCGAGTGGATCAGAATCCGTAAATAGTAATTTTCACAATACATTCACTACACCATTAAATATATTATGATATAATCTTCAGCTCTGAAGAACAGCATTAATCTCTGGTGACTTAGATAACATTTTAGTAATTGATTTACTAATACAAGGTTGCTAATTTTTGAGTTTCTTCTGTGTCGCAGGCAAGAGCATTAAATTTATATTTAACAGGTGACAGTGTACAGCTCCTGGCCACTGTCCAATTTTTCTTTGGAGTCTCTCAGAAGTATGCACTTCGAATAAACCACAGAAAATGACTGTAATTATGTACAGATGTATATTTACTGTGAAATATACTTAAGGTACATAGCATATCTTGAGCTTAAGGACATGTGTGCACATGATAGGTTTTATTAATTGCATTCAACATTGTAATAAGAGATGTTGTACCCATGAGTGTATCTGATTTCAGTTACAAGTTAATTGTGTTTTGGGTGACATGACTTTATTATAGAAACAATTACCAGAAATGAAGACTTAAAATTAGGTTTGGTGAGCAGCTGCTGTTTTTCAGGAAAGAGAACAGACAAAAGTGAACTACAAAATAATCAAAACAAAAAGTGCATTGTACACAATTTTGAGTTACAGCAAATGCTCATGACATTATCAAAATTCTACAGCAGGTTCTTCTGCTAATAAGTGGACTATTTTTGATACAGAACTTCATACATTCACTTAATAGTACAACAAAAAAAATTCATTTGCAAAATGATTTTGAGTCTGTTGAACTGTAGGAGTCCCTAGTGGATCCTTCTTTGGGAAGAAGGATAAAGGAAAAGGATGAGTAAGGTTTAGGAAACGGGGCGAGTTTAGAACAAGTCACCCAGAATCCCAGGTCAGGGGAGCTACTCCTTCTCAGCCCATCTGGTAAGTCTCATCTGATCCTGGGTTCTGGGCAGCTTTTCCCAACTCTCCCCATTTTATAAACCGTCATAGTCCTCTTCCTTCATACCTCTTCCACCACCTTCCACATTTCTGCCAGAAAGAGGAACCACTGCCTCCAAAAGCTTCTCCAGCTACCACTTGGTGAGTAGATTTTTTGTCTATCCAGTTACATTAAATTTTTACATCATAATCTAATATCTGAAGTGGATACAGTATTAGGCTATGTGCCACTCATTTTGGTATGTGATCTAAATGATGCTATATGCCTTGAAGATAATGAATAAACATCCATTTTGTCTTTTCATTTCATCACCAACATGTTGTCCTTATTCCGGAACACCATTATGACAAGTTCTACTTACAGTAGGCCTACCCACGTCACTAGCTCCTTCCTGAATCAACTGCTCAAAAAGATCTCCAGAAGAGTATGTTCTGTATAAATAAACAGTGTACCTTTTGTTCAACATATCACTGTCAATAAGCAGCCAGCTGACAACTGATAATGATGAGTTGTTGAGATCCTGTTTTGCTTGGAACTGACAAAAATGCATGATAAAGTCTGAGAAAACCACAAACGACTCATCACATGTGATAAAAACTACAACTCATCACAGGATTGGCATCCAATTATTGACAATACTTGTGCTTCTAAAAAACTAATGAAAAATGGTGCCCAAGTAACCAATGATTTCACGAAACATCACTGGCTTGCATAAAAAAAGTAGTAAAGGTTTCAGTTCATTTTTGATATGTTTCTTTGCTGTTACTTGTAAGGTGTGTAGATTTGTCTGAGTTTTCAGTTTTCTAATCTCTTCATTGTTTAGAAACATATCTGAACGATGAAACACCAAATCCATGGAATCAACCTCTGTAAAAAATTTTCATGGTATTGTGTTGGGGAGTGAAGTCCTAGCAACAGTGGCCACAAATGCAGCAACAAAAGGCATACACAGACACTTGTCAAGAACATTCTTATGTTCATCCTCTTTTAACAAACTGCTTTCAATCAATTTATTTGCTGAAAAGAATATTATTGTCCTGATGTTGCAACACAAATGAAGTCTCACAGAAATCATCAGTGAAAATAGATGGAAACATCTACAACATCTTCTCATGTCATATGTGAATCCAAACTGTAACTAAGACTGCATGCCACCACCCCCACTAGCGAAGCTAATGAACAACATGTGGGATATAAAAACATGTGAAACAAACATTGGAGTCCACTGTTTTTACAGGCCTGGCAATTTTCGGTTAGTGCCAAGACTGTGAACTCTATAGCTTTGACACTCAGGCTGTTAAGTGAAGAGGCACAACACAAGTACCTAGTTCACAATACCACTTTTACTTCATTCCACACTACGACTGAAGATCTGTCGAAAATCCACCATTCATTAACAAACAAAACACCAGGAAACAAAAAAAAAACAAAAAAAATCTCTTCTAATCAATCTAAAACACAACCTTCCCACCTAAAACCACTCACCCAACAACAAATGTGCATTTAAAAAAATTGATCATACACTTACTCATTGAAAATAAACAAGAACTAAACAAAATTATGCAGCAACTCCATGTACCTAAAAAAACAATAAAAAATTAAAAAAACTAACTTCAGCCAACTGAAGCCATCCAGTGGCAAAAACTTATGTGTACTTGTCATATCATCCCCCACAGTGACATCCAGCAGACAAATGTTGAATTTCTTTGTTATACCTATGACAACTACTAAAAATTCCAAACCACAGAACAAAGCAAAACCACAATTTACCTTCAATTGCAATAACACACTAATAACAACATGATGAACAAGTTTTGAAACGTCTAATATCGACACCAGAGAGTGAAATAACATATTTCCACATGCCTCCTTCAAGTATGCTGCCCAGTCATGTGGTCACATAAAACAATATCCCTATGTAGTGAGGCACAGCTTAGGTCTGTCGAGCAAAAATGTGTGAGAGTGGAGAAATTGTAATACAAGGGTAACTTGCCAAATAATTTACAGAATAGACATTGGATTATCACCAAACAAGAAACAAATTGGCTATACAAGTGCATACAGCACAATAGACCATCTGGTAGTTATGAATGAAATTACAGATTGGAGAAGTGTGTATGTATTACAACTGTGCCTGGGATTTTTAAATTTTGAGCGTGCTGTAACCAAATTCATAATAACAACCCTAGGAAAATGAAACACTAATTCAACTTAAATTAATACATTTACTAGCACAAGAGTTCATAGAGTAGTGGAAAAATCAAAATGGAAAGAGAAGTCAGACCAAGAGAGACCAAATTAGTAAAACCATCTCAGCACATCTACAAACAGATTTCATGTCTATAAGCTTGGAAAAATTTAAAGCAATATGTGTTGATGGCACATATGCGAACTAGTTATATTTTAATAATAAAAGTGCCCCTACAAATAATGGAAGAACTTAATAGAGCACATTTGAAGGTAGGCTTGAACGTCAGTCAGATTAGGGTTAAAATAGTGTGAAATCAACAAATTGCAAAGAAGGTCACACAAATTAACATTGTACTTACATAATCATTTTATGAATTTGCTTACTTAGATCAACTGAAGACAATGGCACAATGAATTTAAAATAATAAAAATTAGATAGCTTGACAAAAAGGTGAAACACCCAGAACACACGGTTGGATATCAATACAACCTCTGACACACCATCTTGCGGCATTGCCTGCTCAGCCACTCTCATTTTATAAAAAGTCTTTTTCATTAAAAGTCCATTCCTCACTACCATAATGCTAAACTGATAATACTTCTCAATGTTTAATTTTTGCACTGCCCAGCAAAATAGTGAAGCACCCAGAAGGGGAAGAGGAAACAAACTGAATATTCACATTGCGTAAGATATATAATACACAGGAAGTACCCTGAGACTTAAAGAAAATGTAAGAATTCTGAAGAGTGCAAGTGCACTCAGGGATGGGGCAGGGGCTCAGTGAGTGGTGCTGACAGGATGATAGGCACAGGGGAAACACTGTTTACAGCAAAAAACACCTTCTTCTTTAAAAAGAAAAAAAAATCCAGTGCTAGAACTGTTCAAAATATTCCAGAACTCTGTCTACAAAATTTTTCTACGCTACACTAAACTCAATGACCATCTGTACTGGATAACACTAAGTCTTGTTGCCTGGAAAATGTAACTCTTTCATCCAGGTGATGAGTATAAAGTGCCCCTGCTCTGCCTCTGACTATGACTTACAGCACTGCCGAATCTAGCACTCTTCTCCTCTGGCCCTTTATACACATGGAAACCTGAGGACCAGTATTACCTCCACTCCCCTAAGAAGCCTGCCACATCTCAATACACTATAGATACATCCTACCCTAACAAAAACATGCAACCTTATGTGAAACAGCGATAACAACCTATACTACACACCAGAGAAAAAAAAAAACACAATACATATCAATTATTTCCATTGTCTCAATGCATACTGAGCACGAGGTATTTCTGTAGTTCATCCCCTCATCTCTATTTCTCTTAGTCTTTCCTCACTTTCATTTCCACCGCCCGTGGAATCACTCTGGTACACCACTGAATGGCTCTAGACACACAACATGCACAATTGATGACCATGTTGGCCATTGTAGCTTTACATTTACAGTGAAATGGTCTCAGTCACTTGGTAGGGGCCCTGCTACTGTGTCACAAAATTCTTCATTTTCCCCTTCAGACTATATGGACTCAAGAACCTAATTTCTTGAAGTAAGGTTACATACCTTATAAAAGGCAACCTTTTGTCCTATTTCATACTGCAGTAACATTCTCAGTCACTTCACCGCATCTTCTTGGTTCTATAATGCCTTCCTATTCGCTCACTGTGCTTTTCTCGATATTTTGCCCACTTATCTTCCAAATTCTCAGACTGATGCTCTATTCCTGCCTCATTTATATCCAATCATGTTTAACGGCGATGGAATCTTTTTTCTATACACCAGCTTGAGTGATGACAATCCTGTGCTTGTGTGTACTTAAGAGTTGTACACACTCCCTACAATGGATAAATATGTGTTGCAGTCTGAATGGTGTGCATTCACATAATAACCAAGCATATTTTCTTCCTACAGTCTGATGAATGCATTCTGTCTGGCATGAAGTTTGTCACCTGGTGCGTAGTTACAATACCCGGCACCAAAAAACTTCACTATCTACCTATTCACCATTGCTTGTGGGACTGTGACTGTCGGGCATCTATATATAATAAGAAAAATCGTCTATTATTGTCAGCACAATATGGTTACCTGCTGGTGTTCAGTTGAATAGTCCTAACATGTCTGTCAATTCTGTCAACATCTGCAACAGAACCTACTCGTGATTCAAATCCACACACTGTCTACACTCTACACAATTTTTAATGTATTGATCAACATCATTCTTCCTTCCCTTCTGTCGATTTTGTCTGACACACTTCATATTATCGCCATGGCCCAACAAGGTATGACAATGCATTTCACATAGTACTTCCCCCTACAATACCACTGGCACAACCATATGTGCTCCTAATTTAGTCTATCTACACAAAAATCCATAATGCACGTTTAATTGCTGTTGCAGCCTGCCACCCTTTAAGGTCCTGACTTCTTTTTGTATACCTAGGCGTGAGACATCACTAGTTGGTGGTAACTGCTTCTTTGGAAGGTGGCACTGTTCTCATATTTTGTAGCAATACAGTTTCATTCAAGAGGGACTGAATCATTCATTGTGACTGAACTGTCATTGATGGACTATGCCTACAGAAGCTATATACATAGAGTTCCCTTTCTTTAAACTATTTTTTAAGATCTGTTGTAGGGTCAATACTACCTTGCATGCTCCTACATTTGCACAGAGCCCAAACTCATCTTCCCTGAGGTTCGTTTCTATTAGTTCTATTCATCTGTAAATGATTTGTGTCTGTATTTTGCAATCATGACTTATTAAACTGACAGTTTGGTAATATTCACACCTGTCAGCACCTGCCTGTTTTTGAAATTGGAATTGTTATACCACTATCCAGTTTATAGCTAATATAATGTGATGTAATGGGAAAACTGCTGTAAAGCATTGCATTAACAACTGTGGGTTGGTAGCCACAAATGTGGCGATATGTGGATCAGAATACACGTAAGGGGGATTGTGAGACAGGGCTAGCCATACTCAGTGGAAAACTGCATCACACAGTGATAATGACCATAGAAGGTGTTACCATTATCTTCCTACTCAATCCATCTGCATTTTTATGTATTTCGCTGGTTTGCAGATTACTTCACACTCAAATTCACTGAGTTTTATTGCCCATCTTCTCAATCTACTGGATGGGTCCTTCAAATCTAGTAAACACTTCAAAGCAGCATGGTGCACCACTACCTTGGAATTTTTATCACACAGGTAACACTGGGAGTCTGTTACTCCATGCATCAAGCTACACATCTCTTCTCCAATGTAGAGTAATTCCCTTCTGTTCCACTGAACTGTCTCAATGCAAAATCAACAGGACATACCTGACCATTGACCTCCTGACTTAAACCAAGGTCATAATTCAACACATCAAATGATAATATGAACTCCTTCTGAAACTCTGGAAAAATCAAATCCAGACCTAATGTTACCACCTTCTTCATTTCGACAAACACTTCTTGCCATTCCTCTGATCATACAAACTAAAAACCGTTTTGCAACAGCTTTATACATGACCATGTTTTATACATGACTATGCTATATCTGCAGTTCTCCTCACAAACTGCCTGCAATAATTTGTGAGATCAAAAAAAGTTTGTAACTTCTTGATTATTCCTGGTTCCACAAAACACTTTACTGCTTTTATTAATCTAGGATCAGTTTTCACGCCATCCTCAATAATGGTATGACGTAAAGAATTCACTTCTTCCATGGCAAAGTGACATTCCTTCATGGATGGTAGCACTACCTCTGCATACACCCCATATGCCCACAAGTAAAATACTTAACATTTGGTGCAAACACATCTCCTATCCCCTATCCATGTCAACCTATTGATTTCCTTGAACTCCAGCAGGTAATCTAACCACTGCACAGAGATCTTTAGGCACCCCAGTGAATACTCTCCTTGATATTTCTAGTGTTAAACCACACAGTAAAGCATCAAGTACTTATTGTTCATCCTACTGCGTGATCACTATGTTCACACCTCACTCTGTGATAAGTCAAAAGAGTGAATAATACAGCTTCATAATTCTATCCACAGAGTCCTCTAATGCATCATCACACCTTCTAGACACCATACCCAATTTCTCACAAAAAAATCATGCACTGTTTCTTTTCCTATATCACTGCTCCAACCCATGTCTCAGCTACTCAAAAGTTTCTGCACTGCATAACACTTCTGCATACCATATGAACAACTTCACCTCTTCCATTAAATGCAACATTTTATTCTGCAATAATATTTCATATCCAAGCAACCTCCTATATCATCCAATGACTTGAGATCTCCTCTACAAATGCTAACACATCCTGAGATGATCTGATTCACTAATGACTCTACAGCCTCATCTCAGATGACACCTTGTGTCTCTGAGTTGTCATTTCATCACCACACTCATTTTTATAACTCAGAACGAAATCACAAATTGACTCTACAGCCTCATCTCAGATAACACCTTGTGTCTCTGAGTTGTCATTTCATCACCACACTCATTTTTATAACTCAGAACAAAATCACAAATAAGACAAAAACAATAATTCAACACTAACACAGACAGAAAACTCTGCAACTACTTGTGTTACCAACCAACTTCTACCTTATCACAACTGACTTCTGCCTTATCATTAGCAACCTGAACTTTCCACATTGTCTAGGTCTGTGTCCAAAATGATTACATTTAAAGCAAATCACTGTTACAGATTCAGCAAAAGGGGCAGTATGTTCAAGAAAATTACACTGTATGCAGACACTGTTGACAGTAAAGAATGCCATTATTAAATTTCATTACATGACAAGTCATGGCTCAGTGAGACAAAATGCCTCAATCTTTTGTAACTGGCTGATACTGACATATGGGTACCAGATTTCACCCTGGTGCTGCTTAGGTGCCCTGTGGTGCTGATGGTAGGCCCACGGCATGGACAGCTTGAAGCCCTGGCGAACCCTTGCTCCACACGTGTTTATCATGGCAGTGCTTGGAGACAGCTGTGCAGGGTCTTCAATTTGTTACCCTCTGACAGGAGTCGGACAGTGGGTGGTGCTGAGGCATTAAGTCCCACTAGGAACTCAGTGCTGGTGGCAGTAGGCATGGACGGCAGATTGGCAAGGCTCCATATCGAACTTAGTGCTGGAGACAGTACGCACAGCCCTGAGTCGACCCCAAGGCTGGTGCTGGTGATGTCCAGTAGTCTCAATGGGTGGCAAAGCCCTTGGCACCATGATGATGCTGCTGGAGTCCAACTGTGAGAGAATCCCTTCTGCCTAAAAATCCAGACATTTATATCTCTCTGGGGCTCAAACCTGGCCCCTAGTAACAAGATACTTGCCCTGGTGCAGTGACATCAGCCCACCTTCTATGGTCATTATCGCTGTGTGATGCAGTTTTCCACTGAGTATGGCTAGCCCTGTCTCACAATCCCCCTTACGTGTATTCTGACCCACATATCGCCACATTTGTGGCTACCAACCCACAGCTGTTAATGCAATGCTTTACAGCAGTTTTCCCATTACATCACATTATATTAGCTATAAACTGGATAGTGGTATAACAATTCCAATTTCAAAAACAGGCAGGTGCTGACAGGTGTGAATATTACCAAACTGTCAGTTTAATAAGTCATGATTGCAAAATACAGACACAAATCATTTACAGATGAATACAACTAATAGAAACGAACCTCAGGGAAGATGAGTTTGGGCTCTGTGAAAATGTAGGAGCATGCAAGGTAGTATTGACCCTACAACAGATCTTAAAAAATAGTTTAAAGAAAGGGAACTCTATGTATATAGCTTCTGTAGGCATAGTCCATCAATGACAGTTCAGTCACAATGAATGATTCAGTCCCTCTTGAATGAAACTGTATTGCTACAAAATATGAGAACAGTGCCACCTTGCAAAGAAGCAGTTATCACCAACTAGTGATGACTCACGCCTAGGTATACAAAAAGAAAATGAACCTCACTGGATGCCATCAGTTAAAGAAGGGGGATGCACAGAATGGCTGAAAAGTGGGCTCCTATCCAATGTGATGCAAACTACAATAACTTTAAATGTGAACTTATACCATTGAGGATCATTCTGAATGGCGACCAACTTTAATTCCTGGTCCAATGACAGACACTTTTCTTGACACTTTTATAAGGCATGTAAGCTTACTTCAAGAAATTTTTGTGTTAAGTTGTTCTTCAGCAGTTTAATACAACACTTCATGATTGACAAAAATCTATCTATCAGTGTGTCGGGTTTTGAGAAGGAGTCTTTTGTTATGAAAAATGTATAAAATTAATTTTCTGTAGGATATGTACTATAGTTATTTGAATGCTGTGTACAAATATATGTCATACAATGTACACTAAATAAAATGTATATAAATATGTGAGAGCACCTCTCCTGAAAGAAGTAGCGTATTGACCATATTGAGCAGAGCTGTCATCTGTATATGGCAATCTTCAAGTAATAGGAACACCTGTTCCCCACTCACACCAGCCATATGCATTACCTGCAACATTATTAACAGTTACCTCTCTAAAACATTTATGATATATATTTTTCCAATATGTCTATGTAAAACTACAATTTCTGGAATTACAATACTACACTCATATCGAAGTTTTCTCCTATAAACACTAATGCAGAAGACTAAGTTACAATAAAATAACAGTTACAATAAAAAATGATCCATCCTTTGTTATGTTTTTGTCCAATTACATGTGGTGGTTACTTGTGAAAATGTCACAACTCGTTGCAATTCACATAATATTTAATCATATATGTAAAAAGTAAGGTCAAATGAACTGTAACCATACTAGTTTATACTGTTTAAAGTATAACTTTAGATGTTGCCTTTTACACTTTTATACTAAACACATCTATTTAATGATAAACTGTAGTTCAGATATTATTACAATTTGTCATCCAGTAATTACATAAGTAATTAAGACATAATATTTTAATGTTGTTGTAGCCATGAACATTGATTGCTATTTTTCAGAAGTAAATATCAAAAGTTTTATTATTCCCAGGTATCAATTTATGTATACTGGACATTTTGACACCAAATCCCAGTGCAATCCGTATGATGTAAAGTTCTTTAATTGTAACTTCTTAAAAACTCTAAATTCAACAATATTTGTAAACATTATGATTACTGGAATATATGAATACATGGGCACTTGAGCCTACTGACTAACTGGTGGTTTTACTGTTTTTTAGACAACTTCTGTACATCTTGCATTCAGAAAATTTTCTAAATCCTTATTAAACTTCAAATCCAAACTGAAGCCATATGTATATAGTTTTATTTGAATGTCAGAAAATACCTCACACTCTAGGACACTGGGGTATTTATGATTCAAAGCTATGCATGTTTAGTATGATTTCTATATCACTGCAATGATAACGAGTTCTTGTGTTAAAAGTTTTGGTCTCGATCAGTCAATTGAAGCAGCAAGAACTACAGATTATATTCCAGGCAGTAGACAAATAAACTGTAGAAATTTGGTATAAAACTAAAGGATATTTGTTGCGTATCTATGAATGTCATTAAGTTGATGCAGCATAGAGCTAGCAATGCAGATTGTAGGTATGTTGTATCACCTTGTCAAATGAAGACAGCAAAAACAATTAAATATCAACAACAGAAGAAGATGGCTGCAGTGTGATGAGATGTATTTTCTGAAAACTAGGGCATTTGCCTTTTACCACATTATGGTAGCCCAGCAAAACATATACATGGTACAGTTTTCAGCATAAAAAAGTAAATAAAATGGACCAAAGATTAATTGTAGAATTTCTGAAGAGATAAAAACTGCATGGCTTGGTTCTGACACAATACTGTTAACATGTAGTCATGGAGTTTCAAAATGACAGAATTGCCATTGTGAACAGTTGGAGCAGATTCATTCCTACCACTAGCACAGTCTGTCCCATTTCAGGTGGGCTGGCTCATGACAACAGCCATGTTAAAATCAACATTGCTGAAACTACTGGATTCACTTCTGTATAAGGTATAATCTTTTTTAAAATTCACTGTCAAACTGTGTATAAGGGCTCATTCATCCCTGCAGATGAACAACATGCCCCTCAGTACAGAGCTCAGTGTTTATTTTAAACTGCATGACATCATATCTCTTACCAGAGTGCAGTGTGCCAAAGTTTTTCTGAAATGTTGGATGCTTGCTGCTTCATATCTGTTACAAGTAAGATAAAAATATTCATGGATGAACTGAAAATAATGCTGTGAACTTTGCAAAGAGGACCAGAAAACCCACAAATATAAATGATGTCTTTTATTACAGTGTGGATAGCATAAATGATCAGCATTATATTTCAATTTATAGTTGTAAAAATTATTATGCAATACAAAAACACTAATATGAACAGGTAAATTTGGGGTATATGGAAAAGAGCTGTAACTATATAGGAAGGTAGTTGTTAATGTTATCAAAATAATTTTACAATTGTGAACAGTTTTTAAAACTGAAGCATAGTTTCCAGAAGTCAAAAGCACATTTTTAAGATGCCTCTAACCAATTTTAAAACAGTTTTGTATCTTTAATATAAAATCATATACAGGATGTCTGTCCAAAGAGTCACCAGGCATATTTTCTCTGGTGTTGCAGCAGATATTTGGAATTTTGTTTCTGCTTTGTGTAGCTGAAGTCAGCCCAAACAAATGCTGGGCATTACATCTTTCATGTGATGCCCAGTGTCAATGGAAAATGTCCGTTGGTTTCCCATTACAAACAAACTTATTTTTAAAGTGGAATTTTACATGCCCATTTGACAGAGCAGTCTAAAATTATTCTAGTGTGATACTCGTTTCACCAAATGTATTACCAAGGAAAGCAAAGCCTGAGAAATAATGAGTACTCCAACAATGACAGCACAATCCTGGTCAGCATTAACTGCTACTGCTATGTAGAACCATGCTGTTCAGTCACTGCTAGATTACTAGTTATTCCATGTTTTTACTGTTCCTGTTGTAAAATTAATATCATAGTAAACTAAACTAGTAGTGTTCTATCGAATGGGCATGTAGAACTCCAATTCAAAAATTATTTTGTTTGAAATAGGAAACAAACTGCATCATTCCATCAATGCTGGACATCACATGAAAGGCACGATGAGCAGTATTTATTTCAGTTGATGCTAGCTACATGTTGCAAAAACAAAATTGCAAATATCTGCTGAAACACCAGAGAGAGTGGGCCTAATGACTTTTAGGAGAAACACCCAGTATAATTCTTTTGACAGTACCTAAGAATTCTTTCATGATGGGAATAATAAGTACAAGTAATTCATCGATGAATGAATGTGACTGCATCACTCAAAGAACATTAAGTTGTTTTATTAACATGTGACTTTACCGTTAGAGTAGAGAGGGACCTAATTGTGTCAAAAGAGTGATATAAACTTGTTTAAGCAGAGACATGTTTCCTGTTGTTTGCTGTAGTGAGACTATATTTAGATTAACAAATAAAACAGAGTTGTCAGGTTTTGTTTACATGTTCATTCCATCAGAACTACACTGATGGGCAAACCTTAAGTGTGATGAGTCACAGCCAAGTAACATAGCTCAGTGAAACTTGTACCTTACATACAAAGAACTGTTACAATACAGTAAGCAAGGTAACTGAAAGAAATACACAATGCGATGAAGAGAAATGACATTCTTACTCAAAGAAACTTAACTCCAAATGAAAATTAATTTAAACCCGCAGCTGCTGACAGGTGTTGTTGATTTACCTCAATGGGGACAGCTGAAAATGAGTGCCCTGACCGGGACTTGAACCTGGGATCTCCTGCTTCCACTGAGGACACAGATGAATAGCGCGACTGCAAGGACTTATCCCTTGCATGCTTCCCATGAGACCCACATTCCCAACTGTCCACAATCTACATACGTAATGTACCTAACAGATATTTACCCATCTACTCATTACTCGCGCACACTAAGTTGACGATTCCGTAAGAGTGCGCATTTGCACAGGCGAAGGTCAATGGCTGGGTAGCTTTAACTATATATATGAAGATAGTAATTGTTCTCTAAAGAACAGATACCACTGATGACCATGCAACTTCACTAGAATAAATGATTTATTCTAGAGAAGCTGTTCTTTCAGGAACATTTACTATCTTTATATATTAACTGCAAATGTTTGAACAGGGTACACTCATTGGTCAATATTATTGTGACAATATGCCTCTTACTCATGTGCATCCTATCGTGGGTATATTCGATGCTGACTTCATTTTTATGGATGACGATACACAACCATATTGAGTAACTCAGGCATGAATGAATGGAATAAAAGGATGCTGATTCGTGGTAGGCACAATAAAGAGATTCCGACAGTCATAGCTTTTGGCCATTAAGGCCTTTGGTGGCAGTAGACACACACATGCACAAACGCACTCACACAAGTGCAACTTGCACACACGTCAGCAGTCTCAGAGAGCTGAAACTACACTCTCTGAGACTGCAGACGTGTGTGCAAGTTGCGCTTGCGTGAGTGTGTGTGTGCGTGTGTGTATGTGTATGTCTACTGCTGACAAAGTCCTTAATGGCCGAAAGCTATGATTTTGTGAATCTTTTTATTGTGCCATCGCGACTCAGCATCTCTGCTATATGGTGAGTAGCAACTTTCCTTCTCTCGTATTGTTACATTCCATCCTGGATTTTCCATAAGATTTCAGCCGTAACCTTCATCACAAAAAGAAATAGAAACACACACCATTCATTCACCCTAGCAAGCACACCTCACACACACAACTGCCAACTCCGGCAGCTCAGACCAGCATTCTGGTCCAAGCTGCCAGTGTTGGCAGTCATGTGTGCATGTGGCATGCTTGCTTGTGTGAATGAATGGTGTGTGTTCCTCTTTCTTTTTGTGATGAAGGCTATGGCTGAAAGCTTATGAGTAAAATGTCACCTGTCTGCACCTTAACATGTCATCTTTATGGTAAGTAGCAATCTATCTTTACCTACATTGTTGATATTCTGACATGCAGTTAACAAATATCTTAGAAAGATAACACATACCTCCTTCAAATCATTGCAAAAGTTTTTGTGGTCATACTGCTTTGTTATATTTGGTGTTATTAATTTAACACTATGCAGTGCAGACAAAATTTGAATGGTAGCTCTTCGGCCAATTCCTGCTTGACCAGCCAGAACAAGTGAACCACAGGGAGCTGACAAAATACGATCAGAACTTGCTATGGTTTGCAGCACCTCTGGCAATATCAGCAAATTTAAGTTATGGCCTTCACGCCCTGTTGATCACAAAAATAAGACAGCAAAATTTAAAGTTTGCTTATTTATCAAGCAGATATTCAAAGGCCTTACTGACACCAACAGTAATACCATAACAACAGAATATGTACTGCAGTTACATCTGCTACACATATTTTCATCATTTTTATTCTTGCCTCTAATTATAAAATATTTTCATGATAATATTACATTGCAAATTCACTGCGCAGGTTTCCAGAGGTAAATTAGGTGCTAGAACAGTAATGAACATATATATTGATATTTGAGTCTAGAAGTCTTACACACATGAGGGCCACACTGCTGATCAAATTCTAACATAATGAATCTTTCAACCTTTATCGGCTGCTACAACTCAGTCAATGCAATGGTACTGAACACTGACTGACCTAGGATATCTCAAGCTGCTGTATAAAGTGACAAGAAAATATACAGTTATCATCAGAAAACTTCAAATTCTAAACATTTTGTGAAAGAAAAAATAGATTTACTGGTAGAGATGGGAAGGGCATTACAGATGCATGTTACCTTTCATAAGAAAACCATTGTCATGAAGTGACTGTTGACCTTAATGTGAAGTTATAATATACAGTGTCAATGCAAACATTTGTAAACTACATAAAAATATACATACAATAGTATTGCTATTTCTAAAGATTTGCTATACCTGGTGAAACCATGGAAGAAGTCACAGAGCACAATTCCTGAACTACTGATTAATATAAACATGGAAAGTCTACTACTACAGTCCTACCTATAGTGGTTGTACAGTTCAGGTTTATTTTTTACCATGTTTAAAGCATGTTGGAGGTTCTAAAATGAGCTGCAAAAGTCATATCATGGTTAGTCACAAAAAAAATAAAGGTATTTGATGGGTAAGAACATATTTTAGGTGTCATTATTCATTAAATTGTGTTGGCATTGTCCGCAGCAAATATTTGTGTATTTTTCCTCATGCACATCACAGTAAATGTGCAAGGATGGTTTGATGAGTATACATAAGGAATTCCAGAATATTCCTGAGTGTGTGTTCCTTCTTGTTAAACTTGATGGCTTACAAATTTTTAGGTTCATAGGCAATTTATTATTTTCTCTTTATATGATATCTTCACAGCTTCTTTAGTTTTCTTTGTTATAAGTTGTACACAGATTTCTTTGTTTGCTATTTGACCTCCAACAAACTGCTAATAGTAAATGCTGCATGATAGCCTAGCAATTGTATCCCAATATCATTAAAGAACGAAACAGCCAACAGAAAAACAAAACCAACAGAGACAGTAAGCCAAAATGTAAAGATGTTATACATAAGTAAACTCTGTAAAAGAAAATCATTGACAAGAAGATGGCCAGTTGTGAGTAGGATTCGCACTTTGAAGGTTCCATATAAGCTTAATTAGGAATATAGACAGTTCATTGATACCAAGACTCAAGAACCTCAATGATTTTTGCCTGTTATTGACATTGATATTGGCAAGATATTTGTCCTGGGAATTAGAGAATGGTTTAATTTTAAGTTTGAAGTTAGATAACAAATGACAAAAGGACAGTTTCCTTAGCTTGAGATAATTACAAATTAACAATGTCCTGGTTTTTCCCTTCATTCACTTGTACTATGAAACCTAGCTTCCTGCCAAAAATCATGGTTCAAGGTCAATGGCAAGTACCTTACAGAGTTTAATAAGTGAGTTTGCGGGAATCAAAATATGTGATATTAACGACCATATCTTTTTGACTGCATTGACTTAGAAGCTTAACTTGTTACACTGCCAAGGGATTGTAGACAATAGCATGTGATATAAATTTCAACTTTAAATGTCTACCCATGCCTGAAGAATACGGGTCTTCATACTGATAGACAAAAATTAACACCTTTCAGATTTTTTGTTTTATTTCTACTGTGAAACTTTTTCTTCTTGCCTAGTTTCATGATACTAGGCCAAGGGGAGTCCCCTACAGGTTTTGGTGAGTGAGGTTATATCAAAATATGTGACATAAATGGCTGTATCTTTTAACTGCACTGACTTAGAAACTTTAATTTTTTCCATAACTGAGGGACTGTACACTTTAGTGCGTGGCACAGATTTCAACATTCCTGAGAGAAACGGTTTTTAATAGTTGGACAGACAGACAGACAGACAGACAGACTGAGGGACAATAAAGCGAATCTGTAAGTGTTCCATTCTTATCGAATGAGATACGGAACCCAAAAAATATCTTTAACATGCACTCATCTATGAAGAGTATTATGTTACTTACAGCATTTTAAATTTCTGTAATTGCCTTTCTGTTAATTTTGAATTTCTCTACACTGTTCCTTTTTTTTCTTTTCTTTTTTTTTTAAAAAAAAAGCTTGGCAATAATATGAAACTACTGCTAAGATGGCATATAGTGTGTGCCACTGACAGTTTATGGTTGAACCAGAGAGGAAACAAGGCTTGTGCTTGACACCTAGGAAAGACAGCTAGAAACTTGACTGTAAGCCCCAAAAGCTTGTAAGTCATTTCTGAGGTTTTCTATTCAACCTAAGTATTTATAAATTCACCCTCTGTCCATATGTTCCTTCTCCCTCCGTTCATCTCCTCCCTTCACACTCTAATTCTATCTTCTCCTCTCCATCTGTTTTTCCATCTCCTTCTTCCTCCTCTCTCTGTGCATCTACTCCTTCCTCTCTCTCTATCAATCTCCTCCTCTCCCCTCTCCATGTCCATATCCTTCTCCCCCTGCGTCCATCTTCTTCTTCCCCCTCTCTGTCTGTCCATCTTCTTCTTTCCCTTACTCCCTCCAAGTTCTCAGCCCCCGCCACTTCTCCAATCTTCCCCCTTTTCCAATCTACTCACCCACTCCACGGTGATGCAATTCCCTGTGCCTATGTGGGGTGAGCCCAGTTGTGCCACATTCCTATCCTGTTCCCTTGCTGCCTCTCTCCCCTAGCCGTCTGCCAATGTACAATGTAATCAATCAAGAGTACTGTGTAAGTGCTAGAAGCTCTGAAGAAAGACATATCTGAAAGCTTTGCAATGCTTTCAGTCTTTCATTGACTGCCTTACAATTCAAGTGTGTAAATATTTGCTACCTTTACTCCTTCTAGTATTTATATTCCAACCAAGATTTTCCATTATTCAATTAATGAACCAGGAATATACACTATCTTTTGGAACTAATAAACAGTTTCTTACTAGAGGGAAAAACTAAGTAGAAACATGTTTAACTAACGAACGAAAGTAAAAGTCAGTGTCAAACCTGAACCAGGAAATCAAGAGTAGGCAGTCAGGACTTGCATGTACACTTACATGGGAATAACTAAGTAACTGCCACTTACTTGTTTACATGTTCACATAACATCTGTCACAGTAATATCCAATTACTTCATGAGGATGGCCGTGTCTTTTATTTCTTTTCTCTGTCGTCACATCCTGCTACTATTTCATGTGCTGATTACCATAGTCATTTGCCCATAGCACTTGCAACTGGTAACTAAACTGAAGCTTCATATATCCATAATTAAAACAGACAACTTAGGATGTCAGCTGGTATAATATACGTTAAAAAATGACATCATTCCTCCAGCTGTATTAAGGTGTTGGTTTTATTGACAACTAGTTTCGATGTTGTTACAGTATCATCTTCAGGCTCTAAATACAACATACCATAGATAAACAACCAATGCAACAACAGTGATTTATGAGTTATTATACAAATTATGAGTTATTATGCAAAACAACCTACCTTGCGCACCATTCACTACTAGTAAACAATGAAGTTTACCTAACTTGTCAGATTGGCAATGTGTATGTTCTCCTCTTTATAGTTCATTACTTTTTAAAAAAAAGAAAAAAGTTAATAATAATTTACAATGTTCCATGCCTATATTATTATCCATTACAATAACGGCTTGTCGCTTAAGCTTTTATATACTCCCATTTTTTAACACCTGATATTAACCTACAATAAAATGATTGTGCATATACAGCTACATTTGTATTTAGTGATACCACGTAAATGGCTAATGTCCAGAGTGATGGCATTTTAATGGAAATGACCAAAAATTTAATTACTTTCATTAAAATTATCCATAATGTAATATGGTTATAATAGAATTGTTTTGCATAATAACTCTTAAATTACTGTTGCATTGGTTGTTTATGTATGGTATGTCATATTTAGGGCCTGAAGATGATGTTGTAACAACATCGAAACTAGTTGCCAATAAAACCAACATCTGGATACAGCTGGAGGAATTACGCCTTTTTTTAACAACTAAACTGAATAGTTACAATTTGTTTTAATTGTTTCCCTCTATGTGATGTTTAATTTAAGCAGTACAATACATGACACTAGCAGTTAAGGTATGCAGAAAAGTACTAAGGGTATTATGATATTAAAAATCTAACTAAAAATGCACATTAATAAGGCTGCATGTAAATATAAGCACTATGGAATCACATAATTGTAGCTATCACAGTCATATTGTGAACATGGGTAATGGTAAACTGATTATATTGCTCCCTTTCATGTTCAACTGTTAGGCCTCCATTATTCTGATCCAGTTATGACTGCCAGCCCTTTCACAGGATTTGGGGTGAATTTCCTTCTGTCTATATCGATACCCTTTTTCATTATGATTTCCATTTCCTTACAAACTCAATTTTCCATGCAGAAACTATTTTCAGTTTCCAAAAGGTTAAGGTTATGCATTATATCTTTTGCTATTATGTCTGGAAGTCCTTTTGCCCCCGTTTACATTTCAGCATCTGATAAGCATTCCTTTTCATCTCACATGTATCTATGATATTAAAGTATCATCCACGCAAACATAATTGGATAATAAATAAAGTGTACATACCTAAAATGCTGATACCACTCTGAACTACCGCAGACCAGTCTTCGGTTCCAATTTTTCCTAATGGTTTTCCTAGGTGTGATTTTGATGAAATGGATGACGCAATATTTACAGATGCCGCAGTTACATAAAATGTGTCTGGAAAAAAATGCAAGATACACAGTTAACAATAAAATCTGATTTCATAAAATTCATGTAACTGTTGTATTAACGCCTGTAATTATCCCCATAAAAGGTCATCTATACACTTCCTCAGTCTTTATTTAACATTTTAAATAAAACAAACATTATTAACACTCTACATCTTTATTCCTCATGTCTATAAATTTATTTCTCAACACAGTCACCCTGTTGATGAACACTTTTATCTCAACAAGAGACCAGTTTGTTGACACCATCATTATAGGATGTTTGACTTTGTTGATGGAGCGACAACCTCACCACTGCATTACCATTGAAGTGAAATTATCAAAAGTGTTCATTACATTTTGGAAACAGACGAAATTTGTATGCAGCTAAGTCAGAATTGTATCTATAGCAATACCTCTTACACTCCCAAATACAGTGGTGGAAAAACAATGTATGAGCCCTAATTTCTCATCTCATATCTTCGTCCTTACTCCAAATGTACACTGGCGGCAGTAGAATCATTCTACAGTCAGCTTCAAATGCTGGGTCTCTAAACCTTCTCAACAGAATTCCTCAAAAAGAATGTTGCCTTCCCTCTGGACTGCCATTTGGTTTCTGAAGAATCTGCATAATATTGATGTGTTATTCAAACCTACTAGTAATAAATCTAGCAGTCTGCCTCTGAATTGCTTCGATGTCTTGCTAATTGACCTGCTGCAGATCTTAAACACTTCAGCGGTATTCAAGAATAGATAACAGGAGTGTTTTATACATTGTCTCCTTTGCAATGATCTTCACTTCACCAAAACTCTCCCAATAATTCAAAGTTGACCATTTGCCTTATAGTGATTTCACTTGTTGCCTGGCTTCTTGAACAGTGTTGGCTAGGAGAGCAAGATCATCAGTGAATCCCAAGCAGTTTAAGCTAATATCATCTTTTGCACTTTCAATTCTTCCCATCTTTGGATTGTCCTTGTACCATTCTCTCATTATATATTCCAGTGCACAGTTGAACAGTAATGGTGATAGATAGTCACCTTGTCTTAAATCTGTTTTATGAGGAATGGTTCCGAAATTTCTCCTCTAAACTTTATTTAGATTTGGTGTTGGTTAGAGTGAGTTGTATTATTTTAATTAGTTTTGGATGGAGTCGTAGATTTCTTAAAATTTTTAATACTGAAGGTCTGTGGAGACAGTCATATGTCTTCTTAAAATCTACAAATGTTATTGCCAGAGCTTTGTTCCATTTCTTGTAGTATGCCATAAACAATTTTAAACTAATTATCTGTTCTGCACAGCTTCTCCTTGGTCTGAAACCTCCCTGATATTCCCCTAACTCCTGTTCTAATTGCTCCTTGATTCTTTCATATAGAATCTTGGATAGAATTTTGTATGTGCAATCTAGGAGAGAGATTCCTCTGTAGTTGTCTGGGTTGCTCTTATCTCCCTTTTCGTGTAGTGGGTGGATGATAGCTGTGGTCCAATGTTTGGGGAATCGTTCTGTTACCCAAATTTTTGTTAGAGCCATGTGTAAGGAGGTCTTAACTGTGTCACTTGCATATTTCCACATTTCAACAAAAACGTGATCTTCTCCACAGTCTGGATGTTTCCACGTTTTAAGTTTACTTGGCTTCCTCGTAAAGTATGTTGATTTAGATATAAGGTTGTGTTCTCTGCAGAGTTCTACAAGTCTTTGACTGTTTTTGTTCGTAAATTTATGTAGACTCCATTTTTCAATTATATCTTTATATTTTCTTTGTTTTCCCAACTGAGCATTGAAATCTCCCAATAAGATTTTTAAATTCTTTTTATTTACTCTGTTCACAGTATGTTCTAGAAGGTCCCAAAATTTATCTACCTCTTCCTTCGTTTTTGTTAGACAATTTTTTTCATTTGTTTGGGCCTGAGCATTTATTATTGTATAGGTTTTATTCATTGTTTTAAAGCTTAGAGTCGCAATTCTTGGTGATACTGCTTGGAAATCCATTACTAAATCTATTATTTTTATGTTTACTAAAAACCCTGTTCCAAACTGGACACCTTGTTTCACTGCCCTCGGTCCTGGTTTCCCATTATACATTCTGTATCCTTGTGGGTATCTCATTTCTTGGAGCCCTGTTATTAAAATTTTTTGTTTATTATTCTTACAAAGAAACTATATCAAAGGGTTATTAAATACAGTACTAGAAACAATTTTTCAACTGCCCCTACTTATGAATACAATGAGTAAGGCAGAAAGTTCTGGAATAACATTTACAGTTAATTTTAACTGCTGTCCAGGGCATCTCCAGACATGCCTTCAGCCTGGAATCTTGTTGATTGGACAAGAATTGTCTTCAGTGATAAGTCCCACTTGGTGAACTGCACCTAGATAACCAGCAAAGACATGTCTGGGGACACCATGGACAGCAGTGGTATATCAATCTGACTGTCACCAGCCATACATCAAAACTACCAGGAGTGATGGTCTTGGTTGCCATTTCATTTCATTGCAGGACCTCTTTGCCCTTAGAGCATGGCAGAACATCATCGATATTCTACGCTCCATTCTGTTGGCCTTCATGGCAATCCATCGTGGTCTTACATTTCAGCAAGATAATGCCTGCCCCCCACACAGTGAGAGTTTCTACTGCTTGTCTTCATGCTTGCCATTCCCTGCCTTGGCCAGCAGTGTTGCCAGATGTCTCCCCAACTGAGAATGTTTGGAGCATTATCGGCAGGGCCCTCCAACAATCTTGGGATTTTGATGAACTAACACCCAAAATTTGGCACAAAATTCCTCAGTAGGTAATGCAACAGCTCTATCAATTATTTTCAAGCCAAATAACTGCTTGCCTAATGGTCAGAGGTGGACCAACACATTACTGACTTGCTCAACTTGTGACGTTCTTTCTTCTTGGTAAATTGCGAAATTTCACTGAAACTGTAATCATTTGTGCTTTCGGAGTCTTTCACGGTGCCATGCTTCAATAAAATCTTCTCCATTTACAAAGCTGCATCATTTCAAATAAAACATTTAAGCTTTCATCATCAAGAGTTGAAATCACTGACTGCCAGGTCTAACACGGTATACTGGTTACATAAATGTGATGGCAGCATCTGGAACCTTCCAGAGTGGGCCAGGGTGATGCACAATCAGGAGGCAAGTTGGACAGGTCATTGTGACTCCGTCCACTGTGATCAGAGTGACATCAGATGAGGTGAGTGGCTGGTGCCATGTTTGAAACTGCCACTCCTTTCATCCCTACAATCATCACAGCTACATCTTTGATTTTGGTCAGTGTCTCAAGCCCATCCCCATACCATACAAAGCATGTACCCCAGTCTCTATTACAACTCTAGCTATTTGTTCTAATTTCAGTTACTTCTTTTTTAAAATAATCCCAGTACGATGATGTTGAGCCAAAACTCACTACTCTCTTCTTCTTCTTCTTCTTCTATTTTTTTTAATGCCCACTTTCTATGCAATTTTCAGCCCCCATCTGTTGGATGTTTTAGTTGAACAGAAGGCAGGACGCTAGCTTGGTTGTTCAGTGTGCTCGAAATACATGAACACAGACCAGTAATTAAATGCCAATAGCTAGGACTGTCCTGCACACAAGAAAGAGGTACTGAACACATACACAGAGTGAAGATTACTTCTGAAGATCACACTCTGGGGTCTGAATTTCAGCATTTACGGTGTGTGTTCAGAAAAATGGTTACAGCACGGGAGAAATTGACAAAAGATGTGAATTGGCAGAAGAGGCCAAGCCAGTTGCATTCCTCCCATACTATGGAGTAATTACTACCAAGACAGGATGCGTGCTGAAGACATGGACTGAGACCACTGTTCTGGCCCCACCTCCAAGATAAGAGATATGTCACACGTATAGGTCTATGAGTTTGACATATCTGACATCCCCTGTGAACGTGGTAGCACTTACATAGGTCAAACTATTCACACTGTTGCTGGGTGTTATGCACAGCATTCATGGCATATCAAATGAAAAAAACTTAAGGAGTTTGCCATGGTTCAACATTGCCTAGAAAATGGACATAAATGCAATTTTAAAAAAATTTGGCTCAGGCCGCTAGTGCCATGTGATGTCACTAGGTCATGTGGTGGGACAGAGCCTCCCATGCATGTGCCACTCCGGCCCTCTCTGGAGGTTCCAGACATTGCCCATCACATTTATATAAGAAGAACACAGTGCCAGCCATACCAGTCAGTGATTGATGATGATTAAGGGGCAACAGCTATAGAATGTTTGAGTGATTTATTTGAAGGAATGTGGCTTGCAAACCGAGAAGATTTTATTAACTGTAATCATTTATTTGTCTGTACATGTACATCACACCTAACTTTTTTTAAGTTGGAACAACTTTTCAGAATTCTTTAGGAAATTCCATCAACATCATGCCATTGTTTTTATGGATTTTTTTATAACTCAGTGAAGGATGTTTTGTGGAACAACATTTTTAGTATATTCTTTTGGGGCATCAACATGAACTGTTTAGTCCTATTTTTGCTGCTATATTTACATAGTGATTGCTACAAGTTCTTGCAACATGTGAATTATCAGTCCAAATATTGTCATTTAGTTTAATTGTTACAGTATCTTGCTCACTGACTGACTGTCCTGTCTCCCATTTCGCAATTTCCTGTATAGTTTTATTATCTCCATCATTAATTTCTCTCAAGACATGTATACTCCTGGACATTTTAATGACTTTCCTTAAAATATAACAGTATTTTCTGTGATATTCGAGTAATGTCTGGTCTTGATTTGTTCCTGCCTTTATATAAATTTCATTCTTTTAGTCTTCCTGCAAGCACCAACATGATACCAAAGATGTGTGAACCATTATTTCAGAAAAGTTATCAATAGTTTATAGATAACTAATTCCAATAACTAAATTGTAATGCAACAGATCAAGAGTCACATATCATACAATGTAATACACACAACTTGTACAGTAGATGAAAACAAATTATAATTCATTTTGACAAAATATCTGTCTTTCAATTCCTATATTCTTTCACAGTGTTGCATTGGTATTGTAAGATATCACATGGCAGTGTCGCTTGATAATACACATCACAGCTGTGGCGCCATCTGCTGGAACGTGTGTATTGTGGGAAATTACGCAAAGAATTTTTTGATGAGAGAGAAAAGTGATTTGAAAAAAATAAGTGCCAAGACAGGTCATCCACAATGAAACAGTTAGTGTCAACTGTATAAAGCATTTAACCTTATGTTAAAACAGAAAATGACCTTATACTGTGCTAGTATTAGTCTTAGTAATAGTAAAGCGGAAGTTTGTTAAAAATTCAGTACAGGCGTGGTTAGGCGATGAAGCCTGGGGCCGCTGGCAGTGTGTGATAATAGTCAGCAGCCAGTAACCCAGGCAAAATAAACATGGCACTGAGCTGCAGCAACGTATTGCATGTACCATTGTTTGGAGAGGAGCAACAGCGAGGCAGGGAACTGCAGCATTGCTTTAAGTTATTGCGATGTATGAGGCAAGGCAGTAGGCCAGAGCTGGGAGTGCTGATGTGTAAGTGGCTGATGTATGGGAATTTACTATTGGCATAGTTTATGTCTCTCTCTGACACTACATCTGAAGTGAGGGGAAAAGCAGTATAAACAGTCAGGCACTTTTAGCTTGAGGGGTGTGCCAGATCAGTCAAGAGTCGGGTCGGACCTGTGCTGGTCTACACTTATGCAGTCCAGTCTGGCAGTGATTTTGTAAATAGTCTGTGTAAACCTGTACTTTGTTTCTATGTAATTGTTTAGAATGTATTCCCCCTCCAGGGACACGACACCAGGGGAGGACAGAATGGCAGCTGGGTAGTTGGAGATTGCACGGTCTGCCTAAAGGATGGCAGTGACAGCGGTCTGCAGCGGGTCCAGGACCGGTCACGTTCGCTTCCCACCTGGCGTGCCGGGATCTGGGCGAGGCGTACGCTGTGGGAGGCACGACAGCACTGCAGCAGCACCAGAGGCGGCGGCAGGAGTTGCCATCTGGCAAGCACCACTAGCTGCAAGTTATGGCACCGTATCCTGGAGGGTGAGGGTTCGAGTCCGGACCTGTCCTGGGAGCAGCAGCGGCCATGGGCCATGGGCAACCAGTACAACCACCTTCATCCCACAATTAGGCAGAGCAAGCCAAACGGGGTGGAGGGCGGTGGGGACCAGGAACTATAACACTCTCCACAATCGCAGGCAGCTACGCGGCACAAGATGCGACACCTCGGCGACTGGGCAGAGCGCGGCTGACTACCAGCTGAGCAACCTTGATGACGGAGCAGCGGCATTGGCATACCAGGAGTTGCTGACCCAACTGGACTCAAGGAACAGCGCTACAGGTCGCACGCTGACACTACGCTACACCCACCGAAGTACTGTAAATTATGTGAATAAAGCAATGCTACCAAATATGGCTGTATCACTCTGCACTGCCCCTTGATGCTACTGATCTTGCTTGCCCTCCGGATGAAATATGGCGTGATGGTTCGTGGCTTCAGCTCGGCCATCTGGAGTCCCAGGTTCGACCATCAACGGGCCGCAACACTTACATCAACTATAACCTGGAAATCTGCTTTGTATAAATGTTAATCCTAGGTCATATTGCCATGAAATCTGATCATATTTGACTGCGAAAATTCAGAGTTCAAAGTCAGGTTCTGCTCTAATCATCAGTTTATAGTGTAGTGGCACCACAATTCATCGCTTTTGTTTCTAGCAGATACCAACTGGAGTAATAAAAAAAAAGTTGTTATTAACACAAAAAAGTGCAAGTAAATATGTGACTACAGCATTTCCATCTCGTTGATGTTCAAAATACTTTTTTTTTTATATGTATGCTTGGGTTAATGAACTTATCAGCAACATATGTCTTTAATGATCAATCTCGTAACAGCTCTTGAGAGACAATTCATAATTTATGTGATTAGTTCAAAGGCATTTTATAGGCACTAAGCAGCAGAGTAAGAAAGGAAAATCAGAAATACTTGCAGTGAACAGTTAAGTATGGGCCAGCAGCAAATGATGGTTCAGCATCACGTATATATGTTCTCTTTCGGCTTGATTAGCAGTAACTGTGCAATTCATATTAAATTTTTGACTACTGAACACGTCCTTAAACTGCTATGACAATTCCACGTGTGTTGATAAATAGAACATAAGCAAGTATTTTTAAAGAAACCAACCATATAACTCTGTTTCATTAATTTTGGTGGCTCAGAGGTTGCATTGTGGAATGCATTGCAGAAGATCACATGTTCAAGCCTACATCAATTCCTGAACTTTTTTTTATTTGTTACTACTTTCTCTACTTATTGATCATAAAGATAATTACAACAGTATTACCATGCTATTCCATACCATTGAAACCATACCATACTCCCCATTTTACAAGGGTTCTGGAATGCTGTTGGGGAAAATTCTGTGTGCAACAACTCTACATGATGTGAATTACATTGTTTCCTTTCATTTACTTCACAAATATCTGAGAATTCAGATGTGTCCAAGGAGGACGATGATGACAAGACTCAAAGAGCTCCCTGCATGGTGCTTGAAAGGGTGAACCCACTCTTGGAGTTAAATAATAAGACATTTAAGTTGACGGTTTGTTTGGAGAAAAGTACTATAGAGCAGTTGCAGCTAAGGCTCAGAGACTGTTTGATGTTAAGGCTCAGAGACTGTTTGATGAAACCAAGCACAAGAAACCAACCACTGATAGCAATTTGCATGTCGCTGTTAACCTTCAGATTTTATGAAACAGGAACCTTTCAAATAGCGTTTGGTGAACTGTTTAAAGCAGACATAGTGACAGCTTGCAGAGTTGTCCATAAGGTATCAGCCTTACAAGAGAATTAAAGTCAACGGCAACTTCTCTCCATGCATTTACCTTGTTGGCGACAGCGACATTACCTGGCTTCGTCTTCTCCTTTTCTCCCCATTCAATTATATCTTTATACTGGCCCAACACAATTTCAGCAGCAAATCTCTCTCTTATTGAGAGAAGTTTGATGATCACTTCTTTTTCTGTTTATTTGCTCCCATGGTTACAGCGCAACACCTTTGACAATAAATACTGCATATCTATGATGAACAACAAACACCTGCGGTCGAAGTGCAATAACTGTATCGATAGCCGATTTAGCTGTGTTGTCAAGTATGTTACATGCTAGCTAAGATGAAATCTGAACCTGCTTTGGTGGATCCAAGTTCAGTGTTATATAATTGAATATGTCCTGGACATAGTTCAATTTCAATTTAATGTCAAATTTGATCTCCAGTCAGAGATGTTTATACAGTTGGTCCTTAAAGTTCTACTTTAATCCGTATAAGATTTGACTGTATGTTTTGAATAGAAAGTTAGAAATTGGTATAAAAACAAAAATAACATTTGAATCACACAGTGTTGAAATGAAAGCTCTATTTGGGTTATAAAACTTGTGTGTGTGTGGATTGCGGTGATGTAATGACCTAAAACAAACAATGGTGAATTTTATAACAATTATGAATGAAAGAACGTTTTAAATTGTGTGATAAATAATTTTAATGAATATGATTTAAATATAAATGACTGTTTGCGACCAAATGTGGTTGGCCACAGATGGAGTTTTGAGTAGAGTTGTTGTCACTTGACCTGCAGAGCTGACAGCATGTGGAGGTGTTTACGAGGTCTTTTGCTGGTGGACGCCAATCTGGTAAAGTTGTTTAGATGGGGAAGTGCTGCTCGGGTATGTCATCTGAATACACCTACAATTTTTGACAATTATTTGTGGAAAAAATACAATGCAAGTTGCTGTATCCAAGATTCTGAAATCGAAAAAATACAATGCAAGTTGCTGCATCCAAGATTCTGAAATCAAAAAAGTAATATTCTCTACTAGTTCCACATCTCTCATGACTTTTGTATGCTGCTCATAAGACTCGTGGGAAACATGGAACACCCCTAGAGGATATGTAACATAACATGTGGAAAAAAAGAAATTCCCCTAAATGTACCACAAGAGAATCAGTACAGTTTTTGCATTAAAAAACAAAAATCTGTATTTTGATATAAGGTTAGCCTCTATATGTTATTTATGTAAAAGGAACAATAAATGAAGATAATTTTTGGAGTGCTAGAATTCCATCTTAAAATTATTAGACTGTTTTATATTCAAATATAACTCCTTAAATTCGTTTTTCATTAGTTTATATTATTTTATTACTTACATTTATGTTGCATGTTCATGTGCATTTACCTGAAATTCTTTCCACCATTAATTCACGATTCCAGTCAGTTTGCAGAACCTTGTTGACAATGGAATCCAATTGTTTTCTGTCATTATCTGATGTCAGTCTGTCACGGTACAATCTTAGGGTCTCATAAACTACAATCTGGACAAAGAATAACCTTTCCATTAACAAATAAACAAAATTTATTTTGTAAGAAAACGTACGAAGTTGCAAAAGAAAAATCAAGCAGATTAATTTTCACTGAAATTTACTCAAATCGTGGTAGAAGATGTGGATAGTGTGTGTATGTGTGGAGCGGGGGGTGGGGAGGGTGGGGGCTGTCAGGGGAAATGATAGGGAAAAGACATGGGTTCTGGGAAGTTTTCACTCACCAATGATAAAAACTACACACTTTAATTCAATGTACAAACACATCATACAAGCAAAAGAGATCACTAAAATAAATATTTTCTCTCTCTGTCATTAATTACAATAAAATAGGGTTTAGATTTTGCCACTTCAAAGTCCACCCTTTGTTCTCAGAACAGTTGCACAAACTCTTGGTCTTCTGGATATATGATTTTATAATATTTTTGCCGTTATTGTATTCCAACACATCTGTAAATTATGCCAGAGATCTTCAGCACGAAATGACCTATGTTTCCTAGTCTTCCTGTCAAGTTCACATCATAAGAGTTCAATGGGATTTAAGTCTGGTGACTGGCATGGCCATATCATAATCTCCAGTTCCCCACATTTCGCTTGTATATGGTAATACCATCTGCACAATTTAGAAGCATGTTTCGGATCATTGCCCTGCTGCAGAACAAACACATGAACAATAAGTCTCTCGCCAAATGGAACTGCATTGCTGATCAGTATCCTGTGATAACTTCCTTCTCTAATGTTCCATTAATTCTCATTAGATCGCTGACATTATCACCATTAGTATCACACACTGACTCAGTTCTCCACAAAGTCAATGAACAAACATTCAATGATGGCTTCCAAACACTTCAGACTTATATTTATATATGAATAACACCTTGGACCATTGCTGCACACTCCAGTTTTTATTTTTCTGTGGACACTGCAACTATTTCACATTATTTTGCTTGTCTAATAAAGGTTTTTTGTGTGCTATCTACCCCTTTAAACTCTGTTCACAAAGAAGACATTTCACTGTAGAGAGAGAGATTGGAGCCACCCGCAAATGTGCAGTATGAGTTGTCTGATGTTTGCTCTGTACACATGTGAGCTGTTCTTCCTTGTATGTTGTCATTCAGGGCCTTCTGGATTGCGAAACACTTGCATTGGCATCAGTTTCCACGAACCACTACAATTTATAAACTATTGTAAATTGGGCTACACTAACCTTTGTTGCTGTTGTCATATTAGAACAGCCATCCTGATGAGAAAAGCTACAATCACCGCATGTATTTCAATACTCATCTGCCATTGTGAGATATTAGGACTGTGCATAAATTCATGACATTTTTCCACAAGTTTGATAAACACAACAAATACACATAAAACAGAGACTTTAGTCATCAATAATACATCTTACTTCCCTGTTTATAAAAGTCTGCCAATACTGTCAAGCCATATTTGGAGCACATTTTCATCCTGAAAGGAAGTTCTTTGATGGTTTTTCGATAGAGAGCTGAAAAAAGTGAAAATCTAAAGGCACAAGACTTTCCTAACAAATTTCAGTTTAGCATGTTTTGTCATTCTAGCAGAAGGCAGGCAGGCATTTTTGTGGAACAGCATCACTTCACACAGTCTTCCTCATAGTTGATGGATTGTGTCTCCATCTCAGTTGTTGACAACAAATGTCAGTAGTGATGGTTACACCTTGGGGAAGCGATTTGTAGTACACCACACTGTCGTTGTTCAATCAGATGCATAAGATTATCTTCTGTGGATGCACACTGGTCTTTGTATGGGAAGTTGCGACCTTGTTTGTTCTCAACCATTTATTTCCTTTCCTTATGTTAGCTTAAGACAATTTTTCGTCACCAGTAATGATAAAGGATATGAACAATTTTTCGTCACCAGTAATTATAAAGGATATGAATAACCGGCGTTGTCACAAACCAACTGATGAACAAGCAGCGATGCTCATATGGCCCCACTGATTTTTGTGATTTTGGCGTTCAATGGCATTATCCCCATAGATGGCACAAATGTTTCTGGCAGCTTCCGCTGATGTCACCCTCCTGCTGAACTCATAAACAGAAGAACATGTCAGAAATTTTGCAATTTCTACACTTGGTACTCCATTTTCTAGCATTCACAGCTTCACTCACTGTCTCTAATTGACATAACGACATTATGTAAATTGAAATAGCAACAGTGAACAACCAATAAAAATGACAATCAATAAATAAACCTACAGCAACTGGAATACCAAGAAGCAAAACTAAATGCTACAAACTTACGATCCAATCTACCAATCTGATCAGGTACACAACCACCCTGCTAGATGCACACAGTGTACTGTAAACTAAAGTAAACTGATTGTCACACAGACAGCTGAAGGAATGAGGCCTATTCAAATGGAACAGTCTTAGGGAATGGCACATCAGTGTCATTGTGGATACTCAACAGTGCCCCTCCATGTGAACAACCAGTCAAACACAGAACAAAAGAAGTTAGCCTCTACATATTTATACTTGTTTTATTATCATGATGGAAATATGATAGAATATTCGAAATGAAACCCCTGTTTTAAACAGAAAACCATAATGGTGACAAGTGCTGTATTAATCAGTTATCTCAACATGGCTATAGCTTCCTAGAATCATGCCCTGAATTGAGATCCTTTCTGTTTGACATTTTGCCCACCACACCCAGAATAGCATTTCATCATCCTCCCAATCTCTGCGATATTCTTGTCAGACTGTATGCTCCTTCTGCACCCATCTTCCCACCCTATCGCTCCTATGTCTGAGTCTATCTGCACTATAAGACTTGCCCTATGCACACTACCTCCACCTATACCAGTCTTTTAACAGGAAAAATATAGACCATTAAAGGGAAATCAACCTGTGAAACAATACATGTCATATACCAGCTGTTATGTAAACTCAGTTCAGCCTTTTACATCGGCATGTCCACCACTGAGTTTTCAGTTAGGATGCATGGGCAAAGGCAAAGGGTTTATACTGGCAACACAATATCCTGTTACAGAGCACACTCTACAACATGACAGTCATGACCTCGGTGTCTGTTTTACCAAACATGTCATCTGGATTCTTCCCCAAGACACCACTTTCTCAGAACCCCACTGGTACCCCATACTGGTGCCTATGATGGAATGAAATCAGAACCACAGGTTTTAAGAGACATTGTATGTTTGAACATTTGCTGCAGTTGAAGTGATGTAAAACAAATGTTGTCTTCATACTTTTGAAATACTCAGAAAAGCATATCAAGAAGAAAGTGTGTGTGTGTGTGTGTGTGTGTGTGTGTGTGTGTGTGTGTGTAATGGGGGATATAATGTTTGTTAGAAACAGTCTGAAAAGCTAAGGTTGTTGCAAGGTAGGTTGTATGAGACATAAATGTTAAGAAAAAAATTCTTAACATGTTGTGCAGTTTCCAATTTAAACAGCACTGAAGTTAGCCTATCAGGTTGTTGGGAGTGCAAATTCAAGCAGCTTGCCAGAGACAGTATCATCACATGTGTTCTTCATTAGGTTTTATCAAACCAAACAAGAGAGTGATATAAGAAATGGACAATGGACAGTAGTATGGATTGAACCTGAGCCATTGGCTGAGCTGTCCCGTGTACTACCATCTATACTATGAGAATAACTGACATTAATGGTACCAGTTTGTGAAGCAGAATTGTATATGCTAGATATCCTACTTATTCAAACATCTTTGGAAATCTTATTTATACAGTCGATCTTTATTGGAATAGTTCATTTAGCTGTGAATTTATACTGAAAGAGGTGCAACAGCATGATGGAGATAGGCTTGACACTCACACCTCACAATAGTGAATGTAGTGGCAAGAAGACGTGGCACTGGTATTCAGTCAATGGATACACCAATATCTATTAGACATATGGCACTGTGGGTCAAAATGCACTGGAGTCCCAGATAATCTACAACACAAGATTTCTAGACCACGTTATTCCAGGTGTGAATACTCCTGTAGTGGATCATAGAAGATTAAGGGAGACCAGAAACCTGTTATTAACAAAGTTGACATTAGACAACAATGCTGCATGCAGAACATTCCATTTGAAGAAAACATTCTAGATATGGTGGTCGCAAATCATACTGCCAGCTTGAGGGGCCTTGGTAATGCTTTGGGAGTAAGTAAAATTAATCTGATTTTCTTAAATTGTACACTCCTGGAAATTGAAATAAGAACACTGTGAATTCATTGTCCCAGGAAGGGGAAACTTTATTGACACATTCCTGGGGTCAGATACATCACATGATCACACTGACAGAACCACAGGCACATAGACACAGGCAACAGAGCATGCACAATGTCGGCACTAGTACAGTGTATATCCACCTTTCGCAGCAATGCAGGCTGCTATTCTCCCATGGAGACGATCGTAGAGATACTGGATGTAGTCCTGTGGAACAGATTGCCATGCCATTTCCACCTGTCACCTCAGTTGGACTAGCGTTCGTGCTGGACGTGCAGACCGCATGAGATGACGCTTCATCCAGTCCCAAACATGCTCAATGGGGGACAGATCCGGAGATCTTGCTGGCCAGGGTAGTTGACTTGCCACGTTGGGTGGCACGGGATACATGCGGACGTGCATTGTCCTGTTGGAACAGCAAGTTCCCTTGCCGGTCTAGGAATGGTAGAACGATGGGTTCGATGATGGTTTGGATGTACCGTGCACTATTCAGTGTCCCCTCGACGATCACCAGAGGTGTACGGCCAGTGTAGGAGATCGCTCCCCACACCATGGTGCCGGGTGTTGGCCCTGTGTGCCTCGGCCGTATGCAGTCCTGATTGTGGCACTCACCTGCACAGTGCCAAACATGCATACGACCATCATTGGCACCAAGGCAGAAGCGACTCTCATCGCTGAAGACGACACGTCTCCATTCGTCCCTCCATTCACGCCTGTCGCAACACCACTGGAGGCGGGCTACACGGTGTTGGGGCGTGAGCGGAAGACGGCCTAACGGTGTGCGGGACCATAGCCCAGCTTCATGGAGACGGTTGCGAATGGTCCTCGCCGATACCCCAGGAGCAACAGTGTCCCTAATTTGCTGGGAAGTGGCGGTGCGGTCCCCTACGGCACTGCGTAGGATCCTACGGTCTTGGCGTGCATCCGTGCGTCGCTGCGGTCCGGTCCCAGGTCAACGGGCACGTGCACCTTCCGCCAACCACTGGCGACAACATCGATGTACTGTGGAGACCTCACGCCCCACGTGTTGAGCAATTCGGCGGTACGTCCACCCGGCCTCCCGCATGCCCACTATACGCTCTCGCTCAAAGTCGTCAACTGCACATACGGTTCACATCCACGCTGTCGCGGGATGCTACCAGTATTAAGAGACTGCGATGGAGCTCTGTATGCCACGGCAAACTGGCTGACACTGACGGCGGCGGTGAACAAATGCTGCGCAGCTAGCGCCATTCGACGGCCAACACCGCGGTTCTTGGTGTGTCCGCTGAGCCGTGCGTGTGATCATTGCTTGTAAAGCCCTCTCACAGTGTCCGGAGCAAGTATGGTGGGTCTGACACACCGGTGTCAATGTGTTCTTTTTTCCATTTCCAGGAGTGTATGTAATACCTAAAGGTGGCAAAATGTAATTGTCTGTCACTAAACATTTTGCACACTGTAGTATTAGATGTCCTACATAATGAAAACTTATTTTCATACCACCTACAGAAAGTGCAAGATTCGGAGGAAAAGGTGGCTATCCTTCTTGATCAATATTCCATGTGGTGCTTAAATTAATATGTTACTTACTAACACTTACTAGATTGGCCACATAAACTGTAGTCAGTTTCTGGCCCTCTCTGAGCCCATCAATCCATCTCAGCCGTAATCTTCTCCTCAGTCTGTTGCCGCTGATGTCTTCGTCCACCACCTACTAGCTGATCTGGTCTTCTCGCCGCATTACATGCCCATACTACCTCTGTCTCCTCTCTCTCTAATCACAGCCACTATGTCAGCAACTTGTAAACTCCTGCAGTTCACGGTTTTTGCTTTTCCTTCAGTCGCCCCTGTCCTTCATTGGCCCAAAAATTTGTCTCAGAGACGCATGCTCAAATGTCAGAAGTTTTCTTTCTATCTTTTATATCACAGTCCAGGTCTCTGCTCTGTATACGATGACTACCCAAATTTCAATAGGATGGTGTTGTGGACAGACAAGGCATGTACCACCAAAGAAGGTCCATTCAGTTCATGAAACAGCCACATTTGGAATGATGGAAAGATGCATGGCCCCTTTTTTTAATTCATATCAACATAAGTGTAGCAGGTACTGGAGGCAGCTTTTTTCTGGACTCCGACCTACTTTCTTCTCATTTTAAACAGACAGACTTATTTAGCATTCCATGTGAATGTCCTTCCACTGTATTTAGGTGTTCCTCTGGTGGTCCATCAGGTATGTGGTTCCAACATGGTGGTGAACCTCCACACTTTGTTGTTTGCTTCATGAGCAGTGACATGTGTGGTATCTGCAGAGATGGTTTGGCTGGAGTGTCCAGTTCCCTGGCCAGCCCATTCATCAGATCTTATTTCTTCAGATTTTTATTTGTGGGGGCATGTCAAGAAAATTGTCTATGCAACTCCAGTAAACACAGTCGAAGAGCTTCTTGTGAGATTAATTTTAGCTTTGATGAAATCAGGGAAACCTTTAATTTTGGAAAACTTGCAGGCTCCTTGATGCAGTAGTGCAATGTGTGTAGTCAAATTGGAAGAAGACATTTGGTGCAGCAGTTGGGAAAAAATATTGTTACTTGTCATTCTTGGCAATTTGCTCGTCATTAATGACTTGTTACTTTTCATTCTTGGCTATTTTGTTGTCATTAATGACTTGAGTAAGCATCAGATTTATTGCCTCATAACTATCATTATTTTTTGTGTACTTGTTACATTTATTGCCTCTGATTAATTATGAAGTTTATTGCTGTTTTACAATTACAACCAAAGAGTTACACATTATTGGAACTTGGTCAGGTGAAATCATAAGCAGTTACCAAACATTGTAGATACTGTAGCTGTTGGAAATAATGTAAGTGTCTGTTGTCAATTTTTCTCAAAATTAGCCAAACTTCAAAAAAAATGAAAATACAACAAAAACTTAAAACATTAATGAATCACAACATCCCCATTTGCTATTAAACCTTTGAAGTGCAATTTCCTTTTCTCGTGGAAGCCAGGTTTAAATATGAACTTCTCCTTTTTTATGGATAATCATATAAATGATTTATGCAACTGATATATGTCAAAAAATTAGAAAATGTTATTCTTCTGGAACTGTGGAGGAAAAAATCAAACAATTTTGTTTTAAGTTTGGAAATTATTTACCTTCATCTGTAATTTAGGCTGAATTTACGAACATTCTCAAATACCTCTCTCAAGTTAGCCTGCCTCCCGAATGTAGCTTTTGCTCACCTACTTTAATTTGTCACTTCCAAAATGGGTGCATTTTAACTGGTCATGAATGTCTGAACATGTGATAACTCACAAAACCAGAGATGTCTATGAACAGTGCCACATTTTAGAGTGGAAAGTGCAGTTTACAATTTGATTTTCAAACAATATAGGTACATTATTTTGATAGGAATGTTTTATACGATGCATGTTGTCCTGAAAATGTACATTATAAGTAATCATTTAAAAACACAAAATAGTTGGTTTCACATAACCTAGAACCAAATGCCAATACTCCTTCATGCACGAACTAATGCCAGTTAACAGTATAATCTGCTCGTTTCTCGATTCACTCCTTCTGTTTCCCTCATCCACTACACATGCTGATACCATTAGAGTCAGTTGTTCTCACAGCATAGGTGGTAGTGCAACAGACAGCTTCTATCCTCTCCCCCCCCCCCCACCCCCCCCCACCCCAAACAAAACAAATGAAGACAATGTTTGGTAATACCATCTCTGGAAGGTACTTGGATTTGCATATTTGCATCCTCAACTACCTGGTTGACTAACTTCAATGCTAATTAAATCAGGAAAGCACAATGTATCAAATTTTTTCTTGACAATTATTTCTCAGCACAACCTACCCTGCAGCATCCCTACAAGATTTTCAAACTCTTTCTTACCACTGTTTACACCATGATTCCTTCTTCAGAGAGATAAAAATTTAATAATCTCAGTATGAATTTTTTATGTAATGCTTCTCAGATCTGCAGATATAACGGTTGGTGGTGCAGAAGTAACTGTTTAGTGGTTTAATGTAATAGATGCTGAATAAAAATCATTATTATCATTTAAGAATACCTTCTTCAGAATAATAGAAACATCATGATTGAAAGAACAAATAATATTGAAGATATGAAATCGATCACTTGCAGCTGATTGATGTATGGAGCATAAACACATAATACAGCACAGACGATATCTGTAAACAACATTCTTTTCCAGCTTAGGTACACATGCTTACACATATATCAACACTGACAGCAAAAGCAGCGATTTATAGAATGAGTGTACTGATTGTTTAAGGGTAACTGCCCAAGCTGATGGTGTGAAGAAGGAGAGAAAAGACTTGTGACAACTTGGAGGTGGTAAGGTGTGCAGGACATGCAGGGAGCATGCAGTAATTAAGGACATGGAGAAGGAGAATCTATTAGCTCTCAGTGGCAGTAGGAAAATGAGGATTCACATCAGGGTCCAATAAAAATTGAATGTATGCAACAACAGAGAGAGAAAGAGAGAGCCTGACAAAAAAAGTGAGGAATCCAGAAGGAAAAGAGGGAACAAAATAAAACTTAATGGGTTGGCAGGGTATGTGATATTATTTCAGTGACTCCAAAATCAAGTCAAATTTACAAAGAACTTTGCAATATGAGCCCACTTTTCACTCTGATGTGCCCTTTAGCCTGAATACCTGTACTGGTATGGTTGAAAAAAGTGTTATAAAGCCATTGTATCCTTTCCCAAGGCAAGCCATTCCACAACTGTTGTAACTGGTTCTTGGCATTGTGGTTACTGGCATTGGGACATAGTTGAGGTCTGATCTGTTCCCACACACATTCTATCAGGGAAAGATAGGGCACCTGGCTGGCCACTGGGTTCCCTCAACATCTTGCAGACAGTTCACAGAGACATCTGTCATGTGTGTACGAGTGATGTCCTATTGAAAAATGACACCACCATACTGTCTCATGACAAATATGTCATGAGGAAACTGGATAACCATAACATACGTTTGTGCCGTCAGAGTTCCCTCCTCAATTACTAGCAGCCATGACCTGAAGCTATACACCCAATGGCTTCACATACCATGATGCCAGGAGTAACACTATTGTGCTTCTCCAAAACATGAAAAGAATGGAACCTCTCTCCAGGTTGCCACCGTATTTGCCAACGATTGTCACATTGAGTCATGTAGAACAGCAATTCATCACTGAACGCAATGTAACATCATTCAGTAGCTATCCATGCTTCCTGGTTGTGGCACCACTACAAATTCCAAATGCAGGCTTGTGTGTTGTGATGTTAAGACCAGCCTTTGCATGGGGCAGTAATTCTCTAATCTGGCTGCTGCTAGTCTCCAATCAATGGTGCTGGACATAGAATGTTGAACCAGGTCTATTACTTGTTCTCAGATGGCAGGTGCTGATGTGAAGGGGTTAAAATACCCTTGGTGCATAATACAGTGATTCGCACTTGTGATGGTCAAACTTGGTCGACCAGAAACTTCATGACAAGTATGCCTTCTCTCATGTTGTCATAAAGTCCAACATGAGGTCATCATCACATCTAAATACCCCATAAATATTAATATTGCACCAACACACCAGCTACCCAATTGGAGACCCACAATGAGGCCCCTTTCAAACTTCCTCAGATGCTGACAATGCTGTGTCACATGAGTAAGTGATATCTCTGTGTTCTCCACAGTGGTCACTCAATATCTGACATTGTTCATATCATTATATAATCTATCAGGACTTGTAACAACACTAACCTGGTGGTCATTCTACCTATCACACAGAATTGTGACTCTATAATCATTTACATACCCATCAATGGTGTGGACATGTACAAAGTTAGATTGACAATCAACCATGTGTCATTCCCCCCCTCCCCCAGACTGTGTATAATGAGATGTCCAAGAGAACAAAGAGTAATTAACAGTCCATAATTGAAGAAAGTACTGCTAAAACAACTAAAGAAATCTAAAAAAAATAAAAATAAGTTACCTCTAACAGATAATCAGCTGTGTTGTCACCAGGAGGAAGTTCATATCTTGCAAGAGACATACAGCAATGAGTCAGGTCACAAGGAGTAAATATGTAATGGCTGTTCTTTTGCTGATTTTGTTGGAAACTCAGCTTTACATCTTGATATATTTTCACCATAGATGATGCAAGTGCAGAAATCTTTGACAAAGAATGCCAAACAGGATGTGATGACATGCTAAGTGTCCTTGACAAATAAATTCCATATATTGACTTCAAATCCTCTTTAGCTGGGTAGCTGTAATAAATGTACAACAAAATGAGAAAGTATTACTAATAGTCCTACTAGCTGAATAATTAAAAAATACACACTGAAGCACCAAAGAAAGTGGTACAGGCATGTGACTTCAAATACAGAGATATGTAAACAGGCAGAATACGACACTGTTGTTGGCAACACCTATATATGACAAGAAGTGTCTGGCCCAGTTGTTGGATCAATTACTCCTGCTACAATGGCAGGTTTTCAAAATTTAAGTGAGTTTGAATGTGGTGTTATAGTCAGCACACAAGCGATGACACACAGCATCTCCAAGGTAGAGATGAGGTGGGGATTTTCCGTACGACCATTTCATGAGTGTACTGTGAATATCAGGAATCTGGTAATACATCAAAACTCCTACATGGCTGTGGCTGGAAAAAGATGCTGCAAGAACAGGAGCAATGACAACTAGAGAGAATTATTCAACATGACAGAAGTGCAACCCTTGCACAATTTGCTGCAGATTTCAATGCTGGGCCATCAATAAGTTTCAGCATGTGAACCATTCAACAAAACATCATGAATATGGGCTTTCGGAGCCAAAGGCCCACTTGTGTACCCTTGATGACACCACAATACTAAGTTTTACACTTTGCCTGAGCCCATTAACACTGACATTTGACTGACGATGGCTAGGAACATGCTGCCTGGTTAGATGAGTCTCGCTTCAAATTGTATCGAGCAGATGGACATGTACGGGTATGGAGACAACCTCATAAATCCATGGATCCTGCATGTCAGCAGGAGACTGTTGAAGCAGATGGAGGTTCTGTAATGGTGTGGGGTGTGTGCAGTTGGAGTGATAAGGAATCTCTGATATGTCTAGATATGACTGTGACAGGTGTCAATTATGTAAGCATCCTGTCTGATCACCTGCATCCATTCAAGTCTACTGTGCATTCCGATGGACTTGGTCAATTCCAGTAGGACAACATGACACCTGACACATCCAGAATTGCTACAGAGTGGCTCTGGGAACACTCTTTTGAGTTTAAACACTTCCACTGTCTATCAAACTCCCCAGACGTGAACATTATTGAGAATATCTGTCATGCCTTGCAACTTGCTGTACAGAGGAGTTCTTCATCCCCTCAGACTCTTACAGATTTATGGACAGCACTACAGGATTCATAGTGTCATTTTGCTTGAGCACTACTTCAGACATTAGTTGAGTCCATGCCATGTGTTGCAGCATGTCTGCATCTCGCGGGTGTCCTACACAATATTAGGCAGGAGTACCAGTTTCTTTGGCTCTCAGTGTATAATTTGCAAAGATAATGTGAGAATATGTAGATGTGACAGGAGATACAAATACATCATAGCTTTTCAGAGAAGCAAAAGTCACTGGTACAGTCACTTTTGGTACATGTGTAAACACATATTTCATAGACAGAATATAAATATTTAGACACTTTTGGTACATGTGTAAACACATATTTCATAGACAGAATATAAATATTTATACCATATATTTGATACAATATTGATAAGTGACATTTGTAGTGCTGAATCTCAAAACTAATATCTTAGTACATAAAGCTGATGAATTTGTTTTTAAAACAAAGTGATCACAACTACAGTACATCACAACACAGAGATCATACATCAGAAATCAAGTGTACGCAAAATGAACTTGTTAGGTCTCATAGATAACTGATGCCTATACAGAGAATTATTAAAGCAAAATAGTACCAATGTATTTAAGGTAAAGTAAATAACACTAAGAGATCAATATGTACATCATTCTGTACATGATTTATATCATTATATCACACAGCATGTGTCTACATGTGTCTATGAGCATGTGTATGTAACTATTCATCACTGATGATACTACCAGCACAAACCATTTCATACGACATAAATTGTTATTTGAAAAACCGTTATATGATTAAAATAGACAGTGAATAGAATGTATAAGTTCATGTTATTCCAAGGAGTATCTCTTTCAATTTTTTAACAGTTTTTATAATAACACTTACATTGTATTTCCCACAGAATCATGTGAAATAGAAAGATATATATTATGTCCACATCTACACCTTCATCTATACTCTCCAAACCCATATGAAGAGTATGGTAAAGGATATGTATCACTGTACCAATTATCTGGGCTTTTCCCTCTTCCATTCAGATATTGAGCACTTAAACACCTCTGTGCTAGCTAAAATTAATGTAATCTTGTCCTCATGATTCCCATGTATAAGAAATGGAGAGGGTTGAGGTATTTTCATAGAATCATCATTTAAAGTCAGTCCCTGAAACCTGGTTAGTAGACTTTCTCAGGATATGTTCTGCCTATGCTCGAGAGCCTGCCAGTGAAGCTCCTCTAACCGCACTGTGACGTTTTCCTGCGGGTCAAACGAATCTGTGGGCATTCATGCTGCCATTCTCTGTACATATTTATTTTTCCCTGCTGTATTATTTTGTACAGTTCCTGCAGACTTGAGCAATATGCTATGATAGTTTACGTGAATAATGTAAGCCATCTCCTTTGCAAACTGATTACATTTCCCTAGTATTCTACCAATAAAGTCTGCTAAACCTCTAAGCACAAATGAGCCTATGTGATCATTCCATTTCATGTCCTTACCCAGTGTTATACCTG
This sequence comes from Schistocerca gregaria, assembly GCF_023897955.1. NCBI lineage: Eukaryota > Metazoa > Arthropoda > Insecta > Orthoptera > Acrididae > Schistocerca > Schistocerca gregaria. The sequence goes on from NC_064921.1 coordinate 506,178,671, forward strand.
ACCCTTTTATGAGTATACTGAATACAGCTGTGACTCACTGTTATTATATTCATAGGATACTATGTGTTTTCATTTTGTGAAATGCATAACATTACATTTTTGAACATTTAAAGCAAGTTTCCAATTTTCGCACTACTGAAATCTTATCAATGTTTGACTGAATATTTCAACAGCTGCATTCAGACTGTAATTTGTTGTAGATAACCGCATCATCTGCAAAAATTCTGAGATTTCTATTAACACTTTCTGCAAGATCATTAAAATACAATAAGAACATCAAGGGCCCAACACACTTTCCTGTGTACATCTGAAGTTACTTCTACATATTTTGAAGACTCTTCATCCACAATAATACGCTTCATCCTCCCTACCAAGAAATCCTCAATCTGGTCACAAATTTGTGAGATACCCCATATGATTATATTTTTGATAGTAGCTGCGAAACTGAGTCAAATGCTTTTTGGAAATCAAGAAAAACTGCACCTAAATGACTGCCTTGATCCATGGGTTTCAGGATGTCATGTGAGAAAAGTGTGTGTTTGGTATCACATCGTCTATGTTTGCGAAATACATGCTGGTCGTATGGTGGAGGTCGTCCTATGTTTGAGCCCAACAACAAAATGGTGTCAAGGATATTGTACAGTAGTTTTGTGGATCACTTCTGCTACCCTTCTCGTACAGAAGTGTGACCAGTGTTTTCTTCCAGCTACTGGGCATGGATTTTTGTTTGAGGGGTCTGTGGTGGATTACAGTCAAGAGAGTGGCTAATTCAGCAGCAAATTGGGCATAGAATCTGCTAGGAATTCCATTGGGCCCTGTTGTTTTGTTCAGTTTTAACAATTTCAGCTGTTTCTCAATGCCACTCACACCACTTCCTATTTCAATCATCTTTTTAGTGGTATGCAGATTAAATTGGGGCAAAACTCCTGGGTTTTCCTTTGTAAAGGAACATTTGGCAGCAGTGTAGATTATTTCTGCATTTGCTTTGCTACTCTCAATTCCAGTTCCTGTCTTGTCCATGAGTGTGTGGTACTAAGTTTCATGCCCCTAGCAACATTTACATATGACCAAAATTTCTTTGGGTTTTGAGAAAGATTTTCCAACAATATTCTGCTACGGTACTCTCTGAAGGCTTCACACACTGCCCACTTGACTTTCAAGTGTGTTTCATTCAATATCTCCTGATCTATAGCCTTATGCTTTGTTTTATATCTAATATGCAGTAGCAGTGGAACTGTTCTACCTGGTGCATATCTACACACTGGATGGTCAACTACTCTTTTAAACTTGAACCATAGTTCCTCTACATGTTCCTGTCCTGAGCTTAAAAGTTTCAAGTTTCTTTTCATTCAGATGTGACTCTACTGTTTCTTTATCTAATTTGCTGAACATATAGTTGCCCTTTGTACATGGATACCATTTCACTGCTGCTGTAACAGTCCCATTGTTAGTGATACTGATTTCAATGTGGACTTCCTAAAGAAGTCAGGTCTGTTTGCTGCCATTAGATGTAATATATTTCCATCATGAGTTGGGTCCTAAACATCTGTTCTAGGTAGTTTTCAGAAAAGGCACTTAGCAATGTTTCACACGGTGTCTTGTCACACCAACCACTAACAAATTGTTATTATCGCAATTGATTGTTGGACGATTTAAGTCTCCTCCAATGAGTACAGTATGACTATGGAACTTATGTAATGCAAAATGAGATTTTCTGTTATGTTTTAGGATACATCAGGAGTTGAGTCCAGTGGATGACAGTAGAACCCTATAACAATTGTGTGCTCAGGCTTCATACTTTGTCTTGCACAAACAATTTTGCATGTAACTTCAATTTCTGTCATGGTGGATTTGAGTTTCTTGTCTACTGTGTCAAATACATCATCTTAATTTCCCTATCCTATCAATATATATCACATTTTTCCCCACCAAGTTTACTACTGTCAGTTTCAGGTTTTAACTAGCTTTCCATGCCTTGTATTACGTGAGCCTCAATTCTCTTTAGAAGCACTTCAAACTCTGACACTCTGTTGTGAATGCTTCAGCAGTTAACGATTAGCATTTTAATACTCTCACCTGCTGGAGGCATTTCTTTGCAACTTACGCTATACTTCTGGGTTTCTAACAACTATTGTTATCTGGATGGATGGAGCACTGCCTAATCTAAAAAACCCTTATATGCACCCCACACACAGTCAGATACTTGGGTAGCTGCCCTTGATGTGTGGTGCACATTTGACATATTTAGGGGGACCCCACCAAGTCCAGGAACTGACAGCCTAGCTTGTCACAGAACTTTTGAAATCTCTGTTTCAACCCTTTCACTTGTTCCAGAACCAGGGGGCTATGATCTGTTCTAGAGACAATGCTGCAGATTGTGAGCTTTGCTCAAACTCCATGAACAAGGCTGGTATTAACCTTTTTGGCTAGCTGCTGGAATGATCAAAGTATGACCTCAGAGCCAGACAACAGGCATCATTTGCTCCAATGTGTGTTACAGTCTCTAGATGGTTGCACCCTGTTGCCTCAGTGCTGCCTAAATAACCTCTTCAACCTGATGAATGTTGCCTCCAGGCATTCACACTGAGTGCCATTAGTGTTCTTTTCCTTACCTTGCTGCCATTTCCCTAAGGTGTAAATTTTTTTGCCTTCTTTTAGAACTGCCAATGACTAATAGACCTTGACTCCTTTTAATCTCGGTATAGACATTGTTTATATATGAGGCATGAACAAATTCATATTGCATACATTTGATTTCTGATGTATGTTCTCATTGTTGTAATGTGCTGTAGCTGTGAATACATTGTTTTACAATAAAGATATAGGTATAATTTCACGCACTCTTCAACTTTATGTGCTAAAATATTAGTTTTGAGATTCTACTCTACATATGTTGCTTATCAATACTGTACCAAATATATGGTATAAATATTTATATTCTGTCCATGAAATATGTCTTGACAATTGCACTAAAAGTTTCTGTACTGGTGATCAAGTGTGACAGCAATTTGTGTACGTAAGTACCCATGTCTCTCACATAACTGTTAGTGTAAGACAGATATATACCCTGAAATTTTATTGATAATAGAGTAAAATCCTTGTATCTTTATTCTCTGATTGACAGTCAAAATTCTCCCAAAAGTCATGCACATGTGACTGTTGTGTGAACAAGTGTATATAGTATGATTTGTGGTAAACATTACAGTGTTTGTTTACTTGGTGCTTGGTCCTTCTTCAAATATACTGAGGCTGTAAGGTGCACCCAGAAGGAAATTAATAACATCTTGATTAGTTTTGATCTCACCGAATGATTTATATATTGGGGATACCTCCATGAATGCTAGAATGTATGCTACAATAGTTAAACTAACAAAATAGCAAATGATATTATCTTGTTAATTTTTGTTTATTTAAATTGTTACCATCAAATTCATGTAAAGCATTTCTCCTATTTCACCCAAGTATTAGTTGCAAACAGATATGATATAAGGTTAAATTATTTGGAACTTCACCATGAAAGTAACTTGTATAATGTTGTGAAGATTAAACATACCAAAAGACTTATCTATGACCTGAATCACAATGGAAATTCTAATCTCTATATTTATGCCAACAATTTCTCTTTCTAAAAATTTATTTGGTTACTTTTCCTCATTATATGAATGCATGGTGTTTGTTCTTTCAGACATGTCCAAAAGAACAGACATCACACACTGATATAATTGATATACCTAACTGGGCAATGGATCCACCTTCTTCAGTACAGATGCACAAATAAGTCCTACCTCCTGTGGGACTTGCAGAGTAGTGAACGGGAATGTAATAGACAGGGAATGCAGATAGGTGGCACTCAGTGGGAATTTGGATCAGCCATGAGGCATTCTGAGACAGTCTACACAATTGCGATAACAGTTTGTCCCAGATGGTGCAGTGGTTAAAGCACCTGCCTAGTAAGTAGGAAATTCCAGGTTCAAATCCCAGTCTGGTACAAATTTTCACTCATTCTGCATAATGTCTCACTGCAGCTGACAGCAGTGATCTCCTTCAATTTACATACTTTTCCTCGTTTACAATACAGAGAAAATCTGGTCTTATCACTGTCATGTATTAGTGATCACAAATAGGCTAAAGAGTTTATTGTACAATTCCTTTCTTTCTTTAAATAATTATCTCAAATGATGCTAAAGCTACCTGTGACATTCTTCATATTATGTAAGTTGGTCAGTCACCAGCCAAAGTGAAATGTTTACATGCTTAACAACACTATAAAATCCTATGCTCATAAAGCAGTATTAGAAATGAGTGAGAAAGTGCAATTATTAAGACCTTATAGTCATAAAGACGAGAGTTACAGCAAATTTGTAGTCATGCTGGTTTAAGTTGCTGTTGCTTCACATAAATGATTCATTCATAAGGTTGTAACAAATTCCTCACTTATCTATTCAGCTATTTCAGCTAATCAAATGCTGACTCTCCAGTGATAGGGACATTACATTCTATGATTTCTTCAGTACAAACTTAACATGTGCCTAATATGTAACAATTTATGTGATGTGAGTGGTAGAACGAGGCTATATAAGAATGGTCTATGGCAGCTGAAGTGTCAGTAACTTTCAGCTTTCTGCAATCTCACAGATACCAAGAAACTGTTGATAATAAACACATACAGAACAAAAAAAAAACACTAAATTGACTACACTCATTTCTGAAAAACAAGACATACAACTTAATTTCAAGAGGCAGTGAATTCGTTTTTAAGACTAAGACTCCCTCTAAAATTTCTGGATGACACACTTTCCTACAATATATCCTAAACTTCGACCGACCAACAGAAATTATACTACAGTGGCACTCACCACCTCCATTTATTGCAGTTTTCTAACTTTCTCTATTAAGCTACTTCACACATCTTCTCTTTTCAGTCCCTCTCCAGGCCCATCCAAACCAATTATTCTTTTTTGCTTCCCACTCCTCTATCTCTTTGTACTACCCTCACTGTCGGTTAACATTATTTTTCTCATTAAAATTTTTTTCTCCCTCATTACCCATTTTCCCGCTATGTCCTCACTTTGACTGCCCAGTATATATAACATTGCTTTGCATAATTCAATCCCACCTACCTTTTCCAGTCTACAGGTGATCACTCTTGACTCAAGGGTGTTCTTCCCAAACAGTTTAACTGTCGTCCTTCGCATTGGGCTTTTTCAGTTTTATGTACAACCTGTGTTCATTTTTCCATTTCTCTTAGATAACTGAAATTTCAGTTTCAATATAGGATATGAGTCCTTTTCAGTGGCTATTTACACTTAACTGCTCCCCTACTAATCGCTAGAAAGTGCCACTTATTCCATACCACATGTCATTTTCTTGAGATGAACCTAAATTTGGAAACATTGTCAGATCTTTCACACACAGAACCTCCAGTTTCCACCTTCTGCCCTCTACACCCATTTATGGTTTATTACCATCAACCATTTGGTGTTCTGTGTAGTGTCTGTTACCATAAATATCTTTGTTCCTGCTATGCTACTCTACCGACTGGTGCCTTGTTTCATTCACAAAATAAGTATGCATAAGGGAAGAGGAAAGAACAATACTTTCGCAACAACACAGAAGAAGTACACAGCATATGTAATGTTAGCCAGCTGTTAATAGTTAAAAGAATCAGGATGGACAGGGAGGAAAGGATGCTGTGAAATTCAATCCATAAAATGTCATGGAAGCTACATGACATTTAAGTACCGTATTCCATGACAGTAGAAGATGACAACGACAATGATTAATGTTGAACAATTACCATAAGGGATACATGTCACTATTGAGCAGAAAGTTGTTATTCATTGTCTACTGCAACAACATATAAGAAATCATATCCTGAGGTGGCTACTATATTTTGAGTTTATTACTCTTACTTAGGTCTAATTACCAGAGACTGCATCAACTATTAAAAACTAAAATAAAATAGTTTTGAATTTTGAAAAGCATATTTTGTTAAGGTACCTAGTGCAAAAATACATTCATTATTCTAGTATTGTATTGCTTCACCTGATACTGTGAATTCTGATCACTGAAGTGAATCGAGGAGATAGTGGGTGTCGACCAGCATCTATTCCTCCGACAAGACTTGCTACAACATGAACTTGTTCAAGTCCAACCCACTCCAAATTGTCATCGTAGAAGCCCTTATACGTCAATATCTGAACAGAAAATGGTAGTATTTAGCAGCAGCTGAATATACACAAAAACTTCACTATTTGCCTTGAAAAAAAATCAATGTAGCAATAAAAGTCACACAAAAAGCACAGTTTCACCAAACAAATTCAGTTTATCATGTCAGATTAGTCAAGCTTTTGATCTGAAATATCTATACTTAGAAGAGATGCATGGATAGCTTCATTTTTGTATATATTGCTTCATGCACCAGTAAGTAAAACACAATCATGATTGGTAAGAATCAATCAGGTTTTGTAACTGATCTAGACATACACCGGGTCTGATAAATCCTATAGCTTTCATGTTACTTTGTTTAACAATCTACATGTAGTTCCTAGACCATGACTATTTGCCAGTATAATTATGTTTCTCTGTTCAGAGTCCAGTGAAGTCATGACGTTTTTCACTGCCAAGTTTTCAGCTGAGAAGTGTTTTTCATTTAACACTGAAGTAGGATTGTTTGTATGAGAAACATTGTTTGACATAGTGTTTCCAGTTGTATAATTTTTGTAACAGTATTGCATTCTTGACAATGATCACAACTCACTTTCAAAGGAATACTGATTTCTAGTTCTGAATATCTGAAGAAGAACTGCACACTTGATTTTTAAAGTGTCAATTTATTTTTGCATTGCACTGATTATTTTGTTCTTGTTTTTAATGACGTTTAAGAATTTTCTTTCGCAGGTTTTAGTTATACACACTTCAAAAGCCCATGAAAAGTTATCTGTATTAAGCTTTAAGTTTATTTTACAGCAATTTCTATGAAACCAGTAACTTGCCACTTTCAAGTGGATTCCTGTTCTGACTTTCTTGATACAATTCTACACTGATCAACACTTTTCACTTCACTTTTAGTAGTCATATTTAAAACTTCTTTTACAATTGGCACCATCTTGTGTACTCATTGCCAATACAGCTGACAACAGTTTTATGTCAGAGTGGTAGATGTGTGCATTCCTCTAGTGTGGTGAGCACAGTTCTGGTGTAGCAATGCAACCTGTGCCAGAGTTATCTTCCTTCTTATGCCCAACAAGAAAAACTACCAACATCACTTGGACAGCACAACAATTGCAGATCACCACAAACAATAAACAACATTGTTGTTAGTACACCAATGGACACAGCAGCAACAGGTGATTCCTGAGACATTGAAGACTCTTGGTCAACCACTTCCCCCCCCCCCCCCCCCCCCCCCCAACCTCAGATACATATGCAGTCAGTATTCGTTCATATCACCCTCCAATGCCATTGTGAGGTTCTCATACCCTCAAACATCATAACATTTACTATTTTTCACATTTTATGCTTATTCTTTAGTTTGGATGCATACCGACTATTGATAGTCATGCAGCTACTAGTGGTTAAATGAATTCCAGCAGTAAAAATAATCTTTGTCTGCTGACAATGTTTTACGTTTGCACTGTGTGTGCTGGGTGAAATATTTGAATCAGTACCAGTGTCAGCAGCATTCTTGAGATACAGATGTGTTGAGATTTGTGTTTCAATATAATTGGGATGAAATTGCACTCATCTCAAGATTATGTTCAATTTAATCATTTTCACCATATTTACAATATACCTTAGGTTTAAGTGTGAAGAAATTCATTATGTTTAGCAGCATATAAAATTTCTCTGAATTAATTAAAGTACAGTTTGAATCAGTGTTTAGAGAATGTACAATTCCAATTATTGCTACTGAAGGAACCTGTAAACTGATTAAATGAATGATTGGCCTGTTGGAGAAATGTATGTGCAGAGGAGAACTGATGTAGCATTGTCACTAAAATTTGTGCAAAATTACTTTAGGATTGACAGCTGTAATGGGAGTATTTGGTGGAGAGCCCATGTGGAAGGTATGGACTGGGATCACTGCAGCCTGTGGCCTTTCCTGTTTTTATAGTTAAGGAAGTTATTGTTACAGATGTTATCATCTGTATTTGTTACGTGGTACTTAACAAGTTCATCTAAAGTTTTGAGTGGAAAAGATTGATGTCACTCTCTTGGCCAGTTGATTGCCATATGAAGTCAACTGAGAGAAATGGTTTGTGTTATATGTCTACCCTGAGTCTGAAAAACTTAATGTTCGCTAACTGCTCTCTATGAACAAGGTAATCAATAGACCTGCAGCAGCTTTGACTACAAATAAAGACACTGTTGTGAAGATTGGCACGGATATGTTCAAGAAACAAAAGGAAGCTGGAGAAACATTGAAACTTAAAACCCAGGGAAAAAATGCGGTGTGGATAAACAGATTACCAACATAGATTTGTTCCATAGAATGGGATTCATCATCATGTTTATGACTATTATTGCAGAAAGGTACACTCAACACTCAGCAAGTTATTGGTCACACTTAAGGAATAAGAACTTTTTCAATGCATCACCACATAGTTATTCACAGTGTTACACAACCTAGGCTTTAACCACTAACATTTCTGTAACTAGGGTGACCAGATGCAATCATTTAAAAAGGAGGACTAACAGCTTCAAAAAGGAGGACAAAGGAAGAAAAAAGAGGACATATCAAAAGGGTCGACTGCAGATGAGGATACCACCGTCAGCTTTGGACAAGTCATGTGACTGCTGGGAATTACCGGTAAAACTAGTAGTTAATTGTTACTGGTGGTCAGGTGATGATTCCCAGAGCAATATATATATATATATATATTTTATTTTAAATTAAAAACATTGATTGTGGTGACAGTGTGGCATCAATTGCTTTTATATTTATGCATAGTTTTAAGATTTAACAAAGACAGCTGCCTAAGCACCACTCCTGATTGGCTACTTTCATGTGACTTTCCCAAAGCTGACGGGGGGAGGGGGGGAGGGGGGGAGGGGGAATGTATCCTCATCTGCAGTATTCCCCATCGAACATACGTTCAAATTTAATAAATGAGTTTATGATTTATAGGCATAACATACATACATTCCTTAACAATTATTGATACTTCTTGGAGAAGTTTGGGCTTACTTAACAGATAATTGTAAGATGACACACATGAAAATTCTTTTAAATTATATTGAACCATCAACAGACCTTTCACTGATTCAAGGTTTAATCTATTCCTCTTATCAGTTCACAGTGTGGTAATTAGAGAAAATATTCTTTTGGAATTATGCCCTGAAATACTGAAAAAGTATTCAGCAACCCTGAGTGACAGTGAACTGACTTACTTCCACGAAAAAATCTTTGCACATTTTTTACTGCAAGATAAAGTCCTAAATTCTGGATGAAATAAAACTATGACAGTTAATCTGTCGAGTTATTTCTTACCTTTATTGAGACTACATTCCAGCTGCACATATCTTACATACCATTTCCAATTCATTTCTCCCTTTCTTGAAAGCAGGATATTTGCAGGAAAGGACATCAGAAAATGTGCACTTTCGTTTAGGCATAGCCAAATATTTTACATAACAAACTCGGTTAAAAATTACACTTAGAAATCACATGTGCACTACAGGAAGCCAAGCCAATACAAAGCGAAGATACGAACCAAAAGTTTTAAATAATCGTTATTTGCATTCACTTATAGGTCAATCAACGATAACAGCAACTATCCTGGTGCCACCTACTAACACCGCTTTCGTGTGTGGTTATCATGAAGGCTGTGCCAACAGTTAAAGTATTTAAGAAAAGAGCAACAGAACAGGACGAATTGTAAATTTAACTGTATTACGACCAAATTTGCGAAAAAGCTGGACACTGTAAAAATCCACCTGGACCCCGGACAAAGGGCTAAAAAGGAGAACATGTCTGGATTAATCTGGACGTCTGGTCACCCTATCTGTAGCCATAAGCTGTTGATGGAGAGGGAGGACATAGCTGCATGGTGATGTCGATTTTCAAGGAGGATCTGTAGTGCAAGTTGTATGGTGCAGTGGAAAGTGGGTCAGTTGTCAAGCAGGGCTAGTCAGGGGACAGAACTAAAGGAACATTGGGAATGGCTTTGGGCACAGGAGAAAGACTTATTCTTCTTCAAGCAGGTAGTTCGCAAGGTTTTCTCTCAAGCAGTCTCATACTTCTTAAAACAAAGAATGCAGGAAATTATCAGGAGAAATGAACTGGGAAAACTGTCAGAAATTGTTCTAAATAATGCTCTTTACCATTTACTTGTTGACAAGGCACTTACCATGGCAAAATGACAGGGGGGCTTCAGCATCATAACATTGAGTAAGTGACAATCTTAAAAGAAAATGGAACTTATGAAACTAATCTCTCTCCATAAAAAATGTTTCCACTTACATGAAATTGATGAACTCACAAACACATGTATGAATACTATTGTAAGGCTATCTTGCCACTGCAATTTCATCCCAATAGAGTTAATATAGGTCCAATAAAGGATATGCTGCCAGGAATAATAATAAATTTGCACTCTCCACAGCTGAAGCATTCACAAAAGATGCTGATAAGAAGGAAACACTAAAACATATGCAGAGCATCAGGAAAAGACCATGGCACAATCAAGCTATTTTGGAAATTTGAGGGTATGAGATGATTATTCCTTTAAAGAATAACAGTGATACTACAAGCTTCTGTTATAGTGACAACTGTGGTGTCAGTAGAACTTTTCATTATCACCATAGAAATGGAGCACAGGTGGATTCCACAGCATGTTTGCAGTGCACAGTTTTAATTGTAAGTAGCTACATAACAAAATTATATTGACATAACTTTCAAAATTTTAATAAGAAAACTTTGCAGGCAACTAATTCCACATGAAGTTCAGCTCAGGAGTTCAGTCTGCATAACAAAATAAATACTACTGTTTATAATATAATTGCTGCAATACTGAGGCCCAGTTTTTTATATCACTTTTGTTCTTTCTCCCTGTACCGGTTGGCCTATTTACAAAAGGCTTTTTCACCAAGATAAACATACATAACTTTAGTTATTTTAGCATTAGAAATAAGTAACTGGGTCAGATTGCATAAAAATGTGTTGTACTCTACAGATTTAATTTATATTATGTGTTCACCTAGCTTCAATAACACACAAGTTCCCCCACATGAAAATGTGGTATGTCATCAGAATGCATATTTTTGTAAATTGTTTGCCTATCATCTAAGTAAATTGCTGCCATAGACAAATCAAAAATGTAAATATGGTGCTACTCTGCACAACAAGTTGATGATCATTCCACATTTGTACACTGAATAGTCCAAGTGTTCGAGTGAGTTGAATGAAGAGGAATATTACAAGCATGCTCCATGCAGGCCATGATAACACTGTGCCTCCAGATGCTCCTGCTGAACTGTCAATCCTAAAGTAATTTTGAACAGACTGTAATATCTTCCCAGGGCTCTTAGACACATTGTAACATAGTGAGAGATGTACAACATAGAGACTCAATGGTGAATATAACACCTCACGCATCAATACAAGTGGTAATAGTTTTGTGAAGTGTAAAAGCAGAGCAAATTATTTACCATTTCATCCTAGTCAAGGCAGTAAATTCTTTTCTTCCCTTTGTCTTTTGCAATAGACTTCAGAGTTATTTTCATCTCTAGGCCATTCACTTTCGTAATCTCAACAATCAATGTTCAGGTGCAACAAGCTTGAATTTTTTTGGGTCTACTATGTGTGCACACACACACACACACACACACACACACACACACACACACACACAGAGATATTCAAATACACACCCTAATGGTCAATGTAATACTGTCTGTTTATTAGCAGAGACCATTGTTTGGGGAGAAGAAAGAGTTGTGACAACTGGGAGGGTGAGAGATATGCAGGGCAAGGAGAGGGAAAGACATTATAGAGAGGCTTGAGGATAAACAGATGGTTCTTAGTGGCAGGGGTAACATGAGTATCCATTATGGAAATCAAACTAAAAACATAGAACATTACACACATGAAGAGGAAAGGACAGAGAGCAACAGGCAGCAATAGAAAATGGGGAAGTAAAATGTTGGCACAGAAGTGAATTGGTGAGGAAAATAACAGACTTGGAAAGGATTTGGGCAAATTGTGGTAAGGGAACAGCTGAGGAAGGGAGCAAGAGGAGGTTATTGCCAGGGGGATTATGAGAACAGATTATGGGCTGGAGGAATGTTGAAGAATGATGAAGCATATATTGATGAAGAAAGTGTAGTACAACTCATCAGTCCCCAAATACCCTACACAAAAAACTTAGAGTCAAGAGTAAAAGTAACCAAATCTTATACCAGCTGTGTTATAAATACTATGAAGTGTTCTGTGTGGGTATGACAACTAATCATATGACTAGCCCATTGAAAAAACATTGTAACATTGGATCTAGTTGAAAATTTTACCTCTTGGCTGTTGAATATGCATCACTCCACAACACCAATTGCTGCTTTGATACTCAAACCATTTTGATTTCACCACCTACACTCCTCTCCTGACAGTGACAATACTATGCAAGTTGGAATTGTTGCTCCAGTATATATTCTCTGTTCAGACAATGCCTCTGGTCTAAAACTCTGCTAGACTCCATTTCCACTACTTCCTTCCCTATTATTACAGAATGCAGGGGCTGAGAGATGTGAGTACTACCTAAACACCAGTTTAATAAGTCATAGTTAAAGAACACTAACAAAACTTATCTGCAGAAGAATGATATGACTGGTAGAAGACACCCTGAAAGAAAATCTCTTTGAGATCTGGAGAAATGCACAAATACGTGAGGGAATACTCACCTTATGCCTTCTCTTAGAAGATAGGTTGAAGAAAGACAATGTTGACTGATATACTCTTCCAGAAAATCTGAACTTACCTGGGATAACATACAGAGAGTAAAAGGTTACTTACAAGTTATATAGTAAGCAGAATGCAGTTATAAAGAGTTCATGGTCGATGAAAAGGAGGCAGTAGTGGAGAAGGGAGCAACACAGGGCTGTCATGTATCTCTCATTTTATTCAATCTGTATGTAGAGCAAACAGTGAAGGAAACTTGTCTATGGATTAGTAAATCTGTCAGAGACAGCAAAGGACTTGGAAGATTAGTTAAATGGAATAGATAGTGTCTTGAAAAGAGATTATAAGATGAACACAAATAAAAATAAAACACGGCTAATAGAAGTGGATCACAATATGGTTTAAGGAAAACCTTTTCAAATGTTGAAAACTCTGGAGACAAATACATATATTGAGTGTTTGAGGACAAAGGATCTGCTTAAGACAATTTTGGTAATGTAAACAAAGCCATTTACTATGTAAGACACACACTGCTTCTTTACAAAGGACTAACAGCCGTAAAATATTAAAATCACACCTACAGAGCTGTAACATGTTCTCTGTGTTGGCAAAGAAATGTCCAATATAGAACAAGTTAAGGAAAGTGTTCCACAGGGATCTGTGCTGGGTTCTTTCTTCGTCCTATTACTGATTAATGACCTACCATAATTTATTACGTCCAGCACAGCATAGTATGCAGATGATACTTTTCTTCATAGTAATAATCATTTCAGTAACCTTAAAAATTGTTTTGCAAACACAAATGCTCCACTATCCTAGTGCTATGAAATACATGGATTCTTGCTCAAAGACAACAAAATGAAGTATGTAGTATATAGTCTAAAGACAAGCTTCCATCAGATGATCCAAGTTATGTTAAGTTTTTGTGGGGTATGCTTAAATTACAAATCATCTTGGGGTCCACATGTACAATATAGTAGTTGTAAGTTATCTAGAGTAATTTACTTATTAAGGTATCTTATGGTTTGTGTAGCTGAAAATATGTTAGAACAGTCTATTTTTCATTTTTTCAAAACGTAATGTCATTTTTTTTTTAATGTGAAAATACTACTTCTGTGCATGACACCTAGAAAAAGCAGAAGACAGTTATTAGGGTAATTACTGGTCCTTCATATGAAGCATACTGTAAACCTTCATTTTAGAACAAAAATATCATGACTGTAATAAACTTACCAATATGGTACATTTTAACTTAGACAAAGAAGACATTACTAGAAGCAAAGTGCAAAGAAAATGTACATTGTTACAACATAAGAGGCAACAGATCCATTTGCATGCCATACAACAGACTGTCAATATCACTTAACAACTATAAAATCATGAGGCATAAATTATGTAATAATCTTCCACAAACAGTACAAGATATACCAGAACAAGTCTTCAAACAAACACTGCATGACTGCTAACTGGACACTCACTCTATAATACAAAGGAATTCATCAACTGTATATTACAGCAAAAAGAGAAATATGTTATCATTAAACATAAATTTAAGTGTTAATAAATCTTTTCTGAAAGTATTTAACTGGAGTGTAGTGTCATGTGAAAGCAAAGCACACATGATAAACCATACAGAAAATAGCAGATTTTCAAATGCAGTGCTACAGACAAATACTAAATATCAGAAGAGTAGATCTACATCAACATCTACATTTATACTCCGCAAGCCACCCAATGGTGGGTGGCGGAGGACACTTTATGAGCCACTGTCATTACCTCCCTTTTCTGTTCCAGTCGCGGGAATAACGACTGTCTGAAAGCCTCCATGCGCACTCGAATCTCTCTAATTTTATATTCATGATCTCCTCGGGAGGTATAAGTAGGGGGAAGCAATATATTCGATACCTCATCCAGAAATGCGCCCTCTTGAAACCTGGACAGCAAACTACACCACGATGAAGAGTGCCTCTCTTGCAGAGTCTGCCACTTGAGTTTGCTAAACATCTCTGTAATGCTATCACGGCTACCAAATAAACCTGTGATGAAACACACTGCTCTTCTTTGGATCTTCCCTATCTCCTCCGTCAACCCGATCTGGTACGGATCCCACATTGATGAGCAATACTCAAGTATAGATCAAACAAGTGTTTTGTAAGCCACCTCCTTTGTTGATGGACTACATTTTCTAAGGACTCTCCCAATGAATCTCAACCTGGTACCCGCTTTACCAACAATTAATTTTATATGATCATTCCACTTCAAATCGTTCTGCATGCATACTCCCAGATATTTTACAGAAGTAACTGCTACCAATGTTTGTTCTGCTATCATATAATCATACAATAAAGGATCCTTCTTTCTATGTATTCGGAATACATTACATTTGTCTATGTTAAGGGTCAGTTGCCACTCCCTGCACCAAGTGCCTATCCGCTGCAGATCTTCCTGCATTTCACTACAATTTTCTAATGCTGCAACTTCTCTGTATACTACAGTGTCATCCGTAAAAAGCTGCATGGAACTTCCGACACTATCTACTAGGTCATTTATATATATATTGTGAAAACCAATCTGCTCGACGACCCTTCTTGAAGACTGGGACTACCTGTGCTCTTTTCCAATCATTTGGAACCTTCCATTCCTCTAGAGAATTGCGGTACACAGCTGTTAGAAGGGGAGCAAGTTCTTTCACGTACTCTGTGTAGAATCAAATTGGTATCCCGTCAGGTCCAGAGGACTTTCCTCTGTTGAGTGATTCCAGTTGCTTTCCTATTCCTTGTACACTTATTTCGATTTAGGCAAAGAAATGAATTGAAGGCAAAAGAGCTTTATGGCTCAGATTAATGGAAAGCAGGGGCAAGTAGATACAGCACATCCAGATACTTCAATTAATTCAGTAATTCAATAATAGAATGAATTTTTGAGGTAAAAATTCTATAGTGAGACCATGGCTTCAATATAGAAAGCATATTCAAATACAGGGAAGAAGAGAGCAGGTCAGGGCTAACTAACATGGAGAACAGCAGCAAACCAGTCCTTGCATTCAAAACTACAGAACAACAACAATATTCTCCATATTTCTTTTATGACAAATATACAACATAACACCACTTGAGGCAAGATTCAGCATAATGGGTTAATTCCATTTCATTTCTCAGGTTCAGTAAATAATGCAATAGAATATCTGAGATCAGTGCACACAAGCAATCTCAGTAAAATGAAATTGACACTTACATCACAAAAAGAAATAGAATCCATCATAAAGTCCCAGAAATCAAAGCACTCTAGTGATTATGATAACATATCAACAAAATTAATAAACGACTGTTCATGTGAGCTTAGTCATATCTTAAGTTATTTGTGTAATCAATCACTTGTCACAGGAACATTCCCAGACTGGTTTAATTATGCTGAAGTTATAGGTCTCCACAAGAAAGGGGACAAAGAAGTGCCACCAAATTACCGACCGGTCTCACTTTTGGCAGCTTTTTCAAAAATCTTTGAAAAGGTTATGTTCAAGCATCTACTTAAGCACCTTAGTGATAATAACATACTGTCAAAGTCACTGTTTGGGTGTCTTAAGGGTTCTGATATTGAGAAAGCTATTTACACTAACATCAAAAATGTCCTTAATTCATTGGACAACAAATTAGAGGCAACTGGCATATTCTGTGACCTGTCAAAGGCGTTTGACTGTGTGACTCGCAGCATTAAAATATTATGGTGTCACTGGTAGTGCTGCAAAGTGGTTTCAGTCATATCTTACTAAAAGAAAACAAAGGGTGTCATTACGTAACACTTCAGCAGTAGGCAATCAGACATCATCTGACTGGGAAGAAATTACATGTGGTGTTCCCCAAGGTTCCATTAGATTAGATTAGATTAATACTTGTTCCATAGATCATGAATACGACACTTCGTAATGATGTGGAACGTGTCAGGTTAATAAAAGATGTCTGTACAAGAAATTACATTACACAAAATATTGCATGACACTAATGATTAAGTTTTTTTTTTTTTTTTTTTTTTTTTTTTTTTTTTTAATATCTAAAAATTCAGCCAATGAGTAGAAGGAGTTGTCATCTAGAAATTCTTTTAATTTATTTTTAAATGTTAGTTGGCTATCTGTCAGGCTTTTGATGCTGTTTGGTAGGTGCCCAAAGACTTTTGTGGCAGCATAATTTACCCCTTTCTGTGCCAAAGTCAGATTTAACCCTGCATAGTGAAGATCATCCTTTCTCCTGGTGTTATAGGTATGCACACTGCTATTACTTTTGAATTGGGTTGGATTATTATCAACAAATTTCATAAGGGAATATATATACTGTGAGGTTACTGTGAGGATCCCTAGATCCTTAAATAGATGTCTGCAGGATGACCGTGGGTGGGCTCCAGCAATTATTCTGATTACACGTTTTTGTGCAATGAATACTTTTCTACTCAACGATGAATTACCCCAGAATATGATGCCATACGAAAGCAGTGAATGAAAGTAGGCATAGTAAGCTAATTTACTGAGATTCTTATCACCAAAATTTGCAATAACCCTAATAGCATACGTAGCTGAACTCAGACGTTTCAGCAGACCATCAATGTGTTGCTTCCAGTTTAACCTCTCATCAATGGACACACCTAAAAATTTTGAAAATTCTACCTTAGCTACAGACTTCTGTTCAAATTCTATATTTATTACTGGAGTTTTGCCATTTACTGTACGGAACTGTATATACTGTGTTTTATCAAAATTTAAAGAGAGTCCGTTTGCTGAGAACCACTTAATAATTTTGTGAAAAACATCATTTACAATTACATCACTTAGTTCTTGGTTTTTGGATGTTATTACTATACTTGTATCATCAGCAAAAAGAACTAACTTTGCATCTTCATCAATGTGGAATGGTAAGTCATTAATGTATATCAAGAACAGTAAAGGACCTAAGACCGAACCCTGTGGGACCCCGTGCTTGATAGCACCCCAGTTTGAGGAATCAGCTGTTTTAACATTACACGAACCACTTATTTCAACTTTCTGCATTCTTCCAGTTAAGTATGAATTAAACCATTTGTGCACTGCCCCACTCAAACCATAATGATTTAGCTTATCTAAAAGAATTCCATGATTTACACAATCAAAGGCCTTTGAGAGATCACAAAAAATACCAATGGGTGATGTCCGGTTATTCAGAGCATTTAATATTTGATCAGTGAAAGCATATATAGCATTTTCTGTTGAAAAGCCTTTCTGAAAACCAAACTGACATTTTGTTAGTACTTTATTTTTACAAATATGGGAGGCTACTCTTGAATACATTACTTTCTCAAAAATTTTTGATAGAGCTGTCAGAAGAGAGATTGGGCGGTAGTTGTTGACATCCGACATATCCCCCTTTTTATGCAATGGTTTTACAATGGCATATTTCAGTCTATCAGGGAAAACACCCTGCTCCAAAGAGCTATTACATACGTGGCTGAGAATTCTACTTATCTGTGGGGAACAAGCTTTAAGTACTTTGCTGGAAATGCCATCAATTCCGTAAGAGCTTTTACTTTTCAGTGAGTTTATTATTTTACTGATTTCAGAGGGAGAGGTTGGTGGAATTACAGCTGTTTCAAACTGTGCAGGTATCGCCTCTTCTATTAATAGCCTTGCCTCTTCTAGTGAAGATCTAGATCCTATTTTCTCCACAACATTTAAAAAATGATTATTCAAAATATTTTCAATTTCTGATTGTTTGTTAGTGCACTTGTCATTCAATTTTATTGCACTAAAGTCTTCCTGTGCTCTTGGTTGCCCTGTTTCCCTTTCAATAATATTCCAAATTGCTTTAATTTTATTATCAGAGTTACTGATCTCAGACATGATACACATGCTTCTGGACTTTTTAATAACTTTTCTTAGTACCGCACAATAGTTTTTATGATATTGAACAATTTCGGGGTCAGTACTCCATCTTGCTGTTAGATACAGTTCTCTTTTGCGGTTGCAAGATATTCTTATTCCTTTAGTTAGCCAAGGTTTATTATATGTTTTCTTGGAATTATGTTTAACTATTTTCTTGGGAAAACAATTTTCAAATACCCTTAAAAATGTATTGTGAAATAAGTTATATTTCAAGTTTGCATCGGGTTCCTTATACACTTCATCCCAGTCTAGCTGCTGTAGGCTTTCCCTAAAGTTTGCAACATTTATATTGTTAACTGAACGCACTGCTTTGAAAGTCTGATTTATTATACTGCATGGAGCTATGTCATGTACTGTAACAAGCTGTGCACTATGATCTGAAAGACCATTCTCAACAGGATAAGCATTTATGTCCTTAAACTTATCTTGGTCTATAAAAAAGTTATCTATCAATGTACTGCTGTTCTTTGTTATCCGAGTAGGAAAATCAATGACGGAGCTCAAATTGAAAGAACTGAGTAATACTAAAAGGTCATTCTTCCTATTACACTCTTTCAGGGAATCAACATTGAAATCCCCACAAATGATAATTTGCTTCCCCCTGTCTGACAGATAGCACAACAAAGCATCCAAGTTTTCCAGAAATAGCTGGAAATTCCCTGAGGGGGACCTATACACTGTTACAATTATGAAAGTGCCATCCTTTAGTTTAAGTTCAGTGGCACATGCTTCCATATGTTGCTCTACACAAAATTTTTTAGTTTCTAAATTTTTTGCACTGTGGAAGCTTTTGACATATATGGCAACTCCTCCTCTCATCATATTATCTCTACTTACATGTGCAGCTAATTTGTACCCATTGATGCTAACCTTTTGCATATCAGTGACAATGTGATGCTCAGACAGGCATAGTACATCTATTACATTCTCAGTTTCTATATCTTCTAAACAAAGCAGAAGCTCATCAATTTTATTGTTCAATCCCCCAATATTTTGATGAAATATACTAACATTTTTCATTTTACTTTTGCAACTATCTTGAACTTTTTTGACATCTTTAGTACTTGCATGGCTGAGTTTCCCACTGGACACTGATCTTACTAGGTCCAGTACCGTTTCTTGTGTATATTAATGACCTGTCATCTGTTACATTACCAGATGCCAAGTTTGTCTTATTTGCAGATGACACAAACATTGCAATAAATAGTAAATCAAATATAAATTTAGAAAGGACAGCTTATCAAATTTTTACTGACATTAATAAGTGGTTCATAGCCAATTCACTGTCATGAAACTTTGAAAAGACCCACTATATGCAGTTCAGAACTTCCAAAAGATTTCCTTCTGGTGTGTGTTTACAATATGATGACATGGAAATAGGAGAAGTTGAGAGTGTAAAATTCTTGGGATTACAACTTGATAATAAATTCAGTTGGGAACAACATACTAAGGAACTGCTAAAGTGCCTAAACAAGTCTGTGTTTCCAATGTGAGTGATGTCAGACATAGGAGATATAAATATAAAAAAAACTGGCATATTTTGCTTACTTTCAATCCATTGTGTCATATTGTATCATACTTTGGGGTAGCTCTACAAACAGAGAAAAAATTTTTAGAGTACAGAAATGTATAATAAGAGTAATGAGTAGTGTAAATCCAAGAACATCACATCGAAACCTATTCAAAAATTGGACATATTAACCACAGCTTCTCAGCATATTTATTCCTTAATGAAGTTTGTTGTAAATAATACATCTCTTTTTCCAACTAACTGCTTAGTACACAGTATCATTACTAGGAATAAGAACAATATACATAAAGATTTAAAATCACCTACTCTTGCCCAGAAAGGAATCCAGTATTCAGCAACACATATTTTCAATAAGTTACCAACAACCATTAAGAGTTTAGTTTCAGACAAGGCATAATTTAAACATAATTTAAAAGAATTTTTGGTGGTCAACTCCTTCTATTCCATCCATGAGTTTCTCAACAAGTGCAGTAGACCATTTTAATGAAAATTTATTATACTTTAATTCTTGACAATACTTGGTTGTAATAGACAAGAAACTAGCAAATGTCTGAATGATGGATTTAATGAAAGCAGATGTAAGTATTAAACCTGTAAATATTAGAAGTTTAAATTTAATTCATGTACATAATTTTACTGTTTATTGACTGAGGATCATTAAAATTAATGAAACTCAAGTTTTTCTAATTACTTTTTTGTAATGTGTTTATCTGACATGTTCCACACCCAGGAGGATTCTCTCTTTTGTGGGTCTATGGAATGAATAATTAATCTAATCTAATACAACAAATGTTGTTGTCCCCCCCCCCCCCCAAAAAAAAAAAAATTCAACCTTTTAGAGATCTTCAATTCACTCAAGTTTTACACCCACAACAGTGCATATGGTATGTATGAAATGATTACATTTACAGAGCAAAGGTGCAAGTCGTTATGAGGTGGAAGGTATCAACCTATGCTGAAATATCCATATTAGTACATGGTGGGGCCTCCACAGACAGCGATGCAGGTGCTGACTTTGGCATCCAGTCAGTTGAACAGATCGTGAACACTGTCCTGGGATATGTTAGGCCATGCCCACTATACGTCTGTAAGAGTTCTTGGTGGATGAGTTGCACGAGTCACGTCTTGTCCCATCATATCCCACATGTGCTCTTTTGAAGACAAGTCTGGAGATTGTGCTGGCCAGGGAAGTTGCTGCTGTGTCTTGCTGTGCATGTTGATTTTCAAGGGCAGTGTGTGTGCAAGCAGTATCCTTGTGGAACAACACATCACCTTCTTGTTGGAAGAACGGCAATAGAAAGGGTCTAACAACATTTTTCATATACTGAGCACTGGTTAGTGTCCTCTCCAGGAACACAAAAAGTGAACAAGAGTTGTAGCTTAATGTACGCCAGACCATAAGGCCTGGAGTGAAACCAGTGTGTCTTGGACAAATGCACTCTACGAGTCAGTGCTCATCAATTCTACATGTTACATGCAAACAACCATCACTTGTGTGCAGGCAGAATCTTCTTTCATCACTGGAGACAATGACACACCATTCAATATTACAAGTGATCCTCTGCAGCACCAGTCGGGCTGTGGCATGAGTGGAATATAGGCTAGAGGAGTGTGTACCCTTAGTTCTAGTGTAATAACTGGTTCGTAACAGTTTGTGATGACATTTCCGGGCTCAAAAGCCCTCTCATCTGTGCTGTGATAGCTGTATGATCTGACCATGCTCTCCTTACAACACAATGATTCTGGCAGGCGTCTGTGGTGCACTGACGTCCAGAACCTCATCTATGGGTGTGATGATGTTCACTTGACTACTGATACCAGCATCATTGCACAACTGAGTAGCACATCCAGCTTGTGTGGCAATTCTCCAAAGGACCATCCCACCACTCTGGAGACCATAATTTGACTCCTTTCAAACCCACTCAGTTCGCTGCAGAAAACTTGAGACTGTCTCCATGGCACGGTTGCCTGTTTGCTTCACTTGTTTGGACCACAGTGAACAGTTCCCTATTAAAGGGTACACATAGTGCTCTGATAAGTAAGCCAATGCGTTATCTTTTGGCAGACGATGTTAAAACTAGTATGAGTACACCTACTATCCACCATGTGGCTCTGGTAGCTATCTCACTATGCTATCTGTTGGCAGATGATGTTGAAACCATTATCAGTACAACTACTATCCCCCAGGTGGCATATGCCATCATCGGATCAATTTTTTTTCCCCAGCAGTGTGTAAGTCAATGACCACAGTAACACACTTAGGAATGTTTTATGGAGGAAAATTAATGTAATATAATGATAAAGAATTGTGTCAGGACATCTTCAAATTGACCACTCAATAACTGATTGGATGTGGAGTGTACAAAATCAGCATGGTATTCGATAGCGGGTCTGACATGGCCTGCCATGACACCACTGCAAGCACAAACCTCACTGTGGGCTTCTCAGTCCCACATCGGTTGTGGAATGATACCACACTGGTTTTCTTGGTGTGACACTACTACTGGCACTGTAGAATAACAGATGTGCATAAAATATACAGGGATCCATGACCATGCTGTTTGGTCCCCTCCCCCAAATCAACTAACCATAGAATGTATAGGTATTAAAAAATGAACTGATTAATTAATGACCAGCTTGTGAGTAACAGATATATTGTTAACTGCACACCACACATTGGCTTGGACTGCTGAGGTTCCTCATCTAGATTGCCATTAATAACAACCTATGTGAAGAAAGGTGGGAGGGGAAAGAAGGAGAACAAAGAGAAAGACATTATTCAAATTCACAATTAAATGCAATGTATACAGATACTCAACAAATTCAAATTTTTTTCCCAGATATATTTGGACAAGTGTCTTGGTGTAATACTGTCCTGGAAATTGAAATAAGAACACCGTGAATTCATTGTCCCAGGAAGGGGAAACTTTATTGACACATTCCTGGGGTCAGATACATCACATGATCACACTGCCAGAACCACAGGCACATAGACACAGGCAACAGAGCAAGCACAATGTCGGCACTAGTACTGTGTATATCCACCTTTCGCAGCAATGCTGGCTGCTATTCTCCCATGGAGACGATCGTAGAGATGCTGGATGTAGTCCTGTGGAACGGCTTGCCATGCCATTTCCACCTGGCGCCTCAGTTGGACCAGCGTTTGTGCTGGACGTGCAGACCGCGTGAGACGACGTTTCATCCAGTCCCAAACATGCTCAATGGGGGACAGATCTGGAGATCTTGCTGGCCAGGGTAGTTGACTTACACATTCTAGAGCATGTTGGGTGGCACGGGATACATGCGGATGTGCATTGTCCTGTTGGAACAGCAAGTTCCCTTGCCGGTCTAGGAATGGTAGAACGATGGGTTCGATGACGGTTTGGACGTACCGTGCACTATTCAGTGTCCCCACGACGATCACCAGGGGTGTACGGCCAGTGTAGGAGATCGCTCCCCACACCATGATGCCGGGTGTTTGCCCTGTGTGCCTCGGTCATATGCAGTCCTGATTGTGGCGCTCACCTGCATGGCGCCAAACACGCATACGACCATCATTGGCACCAAGGCAGAAGCGACTCTCATCGCTGAAGACGACACGTCTCCATTCGTCCCTCCATTCACGCCTGTCGCGACACCACTGGAGGCGCGCTGCACGATGTTGGGGTGTGAGCGGAAGATGGCCTAACGGTGTGTGGGACCATAGCCCAGCTTCATGTAGACGGTTGCGAATGGTCCTTGCCGATACCCCAGGAGCAACAGCGTCCCTAATTTGCTGGGAAGTGGCGGTGCGATTCCCTACGGCACTGCGTAGGATCCTACGGTCTTGGCATGCATCCGTGCGTCGCTGCGGTCCGGTCCCATGTCGACAGGCACGTGCACCTTATGCTGACCACTGGCGACAACATCGATGTACTGTGGAGACCTCACGCCCCACGTGTTGAGCAATTTGGCGGTACGTCCACCCAGCCTCCCGCATGCCCACTATACGCCCTCGCTCAAAGTCCGTCAACTGCACATACGATTCACGTCCACACTGTCGCAGCATGCTACCAGTGTTAAAGACTGCGATGGAGCTCCATATGCCACAGCAAACTGGCTGACACTGACGGCGGCGGTGCACAAATGCTGTGCAGCTAGCGCCATTCGACGGCCAACACCACGGTTCCTGGTGTGTCCGCTGTGCCGTGCGTGTGATCATTGCTTGTACAGCCCTCTCGCAGTGTCCGGAGCAAGTATGGTGGGTCTGACACACCGGTGTCAATGTGTTCTTTTTTCCATTTCCAGGAGTGTATAAATTGTACAGTCCTAAAGTAAGTAAAATGACAAAAAAATGCTTGTACAAGATATACTGCAGTGTAAATGTTGCATAAAACAGCAGAGCTTTGGAAAGGCCTTTTCTATTAGAAAATGCAGTCACACACAACCACACTGTTCAAGGTGTGCTTCTCCTATCTTCCATGACACGTCGCACAGCACTACAGCTTGTCAATTCAGTCACTAGAAAAAAAATCCTTGCTGTTTCATCACCTCATAAAGGTTATTACATTACATGTGCTTTTTATCAATAGCACACATAGGTACCAACTAAGACACCACAGCCAGCCCTCAGTGTTGGGAGAAATGGATACTTCAGTCACTATAAAGTGACCCTACAGCAGTAACTGTGGAATCTTCAGAATTATTTTTAAATAGAAAAAAATGATAATAATCATGATGCCATACAAAGTTCTCAACAACACGTGTCAACCTTTGGGAGGTCATGAATACATCAAGAATATTTTTAGTTGCAGAATTTTAGTATGAAGTACATGACTACTTTATATAAAGAGAAAAATTGCATTTGGACATTAAGCAGCATTAAATTAAATATGGGGGATATTTTTAACATGACTCTCAGGTAAGGTAAAAAAAAGTCACACTGAAACTAGGAATTGGTGTCAGATTCCTCTTACCTGTTGCAGGAAAGATATCAGCATGCTGGTCCCCCATTTATCTGGTGCAGCTAGATTTAAGTCTTTGAAATATAATATTAGTCGCTCACTATTTCTTGGTCTATATGCACGGCCTGTGGTTGTTGATATCAACATGCAAACCTAAAAAATTAAAATTGATTGTACTATACCAAAAGCATTCATTCATTCACACATCACCCTTTTGTACATCCCATAAAAAACTAAATACTATTAAGCCAGTTGGCTGTCATTGTTAGCTAAATCAACCTGCTAACTACAGCAAAGAAGGGTGTATTTAAGTGTCTTATATAACTAGCAGAAAAGCTGCTGCTCTGAAAAAGGAAGTTACTTTTGTTCCTGCGTAATTAAATAACAGAAATTATGATCCAGAAAAAAACAATGCACAGTCCACAATAAATGTAAATGTATTGTGTGAAAGTTTAAAATGATTGATATAAACCATAAATTACCAAGAAGAGAAATATCAGAACACCTGAATCTCAAAGTTATGCAAAAATAAAATAAAAAATATTACATAATCCTCATTTGCTAACTTCATGTTCCCATCTGCCCACTGTTGATTTTTCTTCTTACACTGAAAAATTTAAATAACAATGACTAGATGAAATTTAGTAATAATTGTAAACATTCAACAAAAGACAGAAAATTAGTGCTATAACACTTTTATGCAGTGTTCCACACATATTGTGAGGATCTGCCAATTTGCCAGTATTCAACTTCCTAGACAATGCTTTAATAGATCCCCCACCATCAGTGTCATGTAACTTTTTCTCTGCCACAACTTCCTTAGATAGCTCCTCACAATTCCAACACTAGTAATTACTTTTATTTGCCATATAGTGGTATCTTTCAAAATGAGCAATAACACAGACATGATTGTTCTGCTGAAGGACAGTTTTCCAAGTGAACTATTTTGATAATTTACTCGTCCTCTCTCTCTCTCTCTCTCTCTCTCTCTCTCTCTCTCTCTCTCTCTCTCTCTCTCTCTCTCTCTATCTCTCTCTCTCTCTCTATTTTCACAATAATATTTATGTTCTCTGGTCCTGGTAAATGTCCTGCTGATGTTGCAGTCTTCAGACCAAAGACTGCTTTGATGCAGCTCTTGATGCTAGTTTGTCATGACCAAGTCTCCTCATCTCTGCACAACTACTGTCAAAGACATCCACTTGAACCTACTTACTATAGTCAAGCTTTCGCCTCCCCCTACAATGTTTCTTCCAACACCTCCTTCCATTACCAAATTAATGATTCCCTTGATGCCTCATCATGTGTCCTATTATTCAGTCCTTGGTATTTCAACAAAGTGACTCAGTACCTATTCATTAGTTACTCAATCCACCCACCTAATTTTCGACATCCCTCTCTAACAACAAATTTCAAAATCCCTCTATTCTATTCTTTCAGACAGATACCTTAAGAAAGACTTCCTAACAATTAAATTTATATTATGGATTAATAAATTAGAAATGAATTTCTTGCTACAACCAGTCTGCATTTTATAATCTATCTACTTTGGCCATCATCAGTAATTCTGCTGCAAAGACAGCAAAACTCATCTACTACTTTTAGAAGACTAGATTTCCTAATCTAATTGCCTAAAACTCACCTGATTTATTTCAATTCCACACACACACATGCACTCACACACCCACCTGTATAGCTACATTGTTTCCGCTGAATACCCACACATACTGCTGTGTATCTTTCGTCTTAACACCTTTTTAAATTTCCTACAGTATCTTTCACCTTTTTTCTTTGCTACAGTATCTTTCACCTGCTCACATAACCTTCTGAAACCTTGTATTTCTCATCCTACCATTTTGCACTTCCTGTCAGTGTTACAATCTAAAATTTACATTTGTAGTAACAATGTTGAAATTTGTACAGACTTATGTAACAAATGGAAAATATTATTTAAATGTGCAATTAAAAAACAACCTTTATCCAGTCATCCCAAGCATCACTATACTTCTATGCAAGGTACTAGGGGAGGGTTAGCTTCAACAGACCTAACAGTTTGCTTTCATTTTCCAACAGCAGGATCTTGATATCAGCAGTTGGCCGACATAGTGTTCTAAGGTAACACAACAGTGTCCTTGAATGCAAAAAAAAAGTCTGCATACTGAATAATTGTAAGTGTGCCACACAGGTTTGGGGTGCCTCATTTTAGAAGCCCCTACATTTTGCAGTGTGTGCTGTGTAATTTGTCAAGTTGTCACAAACATTGTCTGCCACAAATTATAGTCTTGTGGGACTATGGACATGACAGAAGTTGAAAATTTCACTTAATAATTAGCAGTAGACAAAATACAAATTTTATCACGTATAGTTAACAGAGCAGCATAAATAGAATCTGCCAACCTGTAGGAAGCCCCTGAAGAGGCTGAAAACAATAGAACTTGTATAAGGTTCAGATTTTGTGAGCACTATGAGTTTAGCAAATTAAAGGACCCAACACCCATTTTCACTAGATGAATGAAAATTTATAGAAAAAAACCCTAATTTATGATTATATGGGTGATTATAATGCATTCACAAAGCAAGGGTGAAGAAGAATGGCTAAATGAATAAAAGAAGAGGAAAAAGGAAAGGGCATTAGCAGAACTGTACCACTTTTTGCAATTTGATGAAGCATGTATGTGTATTTTTCTAAGATGTAAATTGTAACTGCCGTATGCTTCCTTTTGTATTCACAGATGTTTCAGTACTCAAGTAGTTCAAGTAGTTCTTTTACATCCACATAACTCCTTCTTTTTTTATTTTACTATATATATTTTTAATATAGGTGTGAAATACTAATTCTTGTACTCCAACTTTTACATATTACATCAACAGAAATTCTTCTAGAGAATAGGGGGAATTGTGAAGGAGAAACCTTTTCGCCTTTTTTCCCAATTTTATTTTGCTGTCTTGTGGAGATTTCTTACCATTAGGTAAATAATCAAAAAATTTGATATTAGCACTGTGAGCCCCTTTTTGTGATAAGCCAACAGTAATGTGGAACAATGAATATCATTTTTTCCCTGTGGAATTTTAATTAGATATATCATTGTTGCCTTTGACTTGCAGTGAGTTCCTTGCAACAAACATACTCTCTGGGAGACAAGTAAATGGAAATGGTCAGCCATGGAAAAATATGAACATGACATAGAAAGTCTTGAACAATTCAAGCTCTATGCAGATGAGCATTTTCTTACTGGAGAAGTACCCTGGTAGACCACATACAAAAGGTCCCACAGAGGGTTGAATCTCACCAACATAATGTTGGCCTGTAAAGGTTCCACATACCACAATTAGTGGGAACTGGCTACTGAAGGCTATAGCCTTCAGATGATTACACCAGTCATGCAGGTAGTGAGGTGTACAAAGCATGGATGGAGCTGTATGTTCATCAGGCTGTCACCACACCCATATGAGGTTATCATCCCTTCACAAAATGAATTGGGATTCATCACTTAACATGACATTTTGCCACTCTGTGGCAGTCCACATTGTTCTGGCTTGGCACCACTATGGGCAGTATCACTAATGTCTTGGTGTTAATGGCAGCATATGACATGGGCATCTGGAGGACTAATTTTTATCTGCAAGGCATCTGGAATGGTTTGTGGAAAAACTGGCTCCCATACATCTATTTGCATGTGATTGTCATATTTAGGACTTGTCCATTATGGGCAGTTGAAATACAGCCTGCTGTCTGATTGGAGTGCCACTGCAGGGCCTGTGGGCACATGCATTGGTGCCAAACATGGATAATTTGCATATCAGATGTCACTGTACTTAGCTGCAAACTTTCATGTTTGTAACTTTCTTCCTTCTGAGTGTACTACTTTCAATGACAGTGAGTGCATGAGAGGAACAACAGTAGACCCAAAATTGAGCCTTGCAAAACTGCATAAATGATTTCTTTACAGTCAGAAGAATCTTCCCTGCTTACATTGGTTGAATTATTAAGTACAGCTTTCTGAATCCTTTTAGTTAGATATGACATTAACCACTTGTTGGCTACACCATCAATTCCATGAAACCTCCAGAGTTTTTACAGCAACTCTTGTGAAATTCAAATTGTGATGTACTAATGATATTATTGTTTCTCGGATATGATACTAACCTAGATTACATCACCCTTTCAAAAGTTTTGGAAAATGATGTGTGTTAAGAAATAAGTCATTAGTTATTGATACCTATCCCATTACATTTCTTATAAAGGAATGTAACAATTGTATGTTTCAATCTCTGCAGAAAGATGCAGTGAGTTAGAGCTGCATTACATATTTCAGTAAAACACAGTACTTATTAAACAGGAACAACTCTGTTGTACTCTTTTGAAAACATATCAAATTGAGACGAGCTTTTATGTTTGAGAGCATACATAAGTTTCTTAATTTCTGAAGGAGAAATAGGCGACATATCTGTGTGACTGAATTATCTGAGAGTTTCAACATAACGTTTTGATTTTTCTTTTGAACTCCATTTCAGAAATGATTATTGAACATACCTGTTACCTGTGTCTGATCATTTATAGTTCTTCCATTTAAATCAATAGTGATGTTATCCTCTCCTGTAACCTGTTGTCCTGCATCATGTTTCACTACATTCCATAAAGACATTAGTTCGTTGCTGGAATTACTGATTTCTAGCATAATGTGCACATTCCTTCATTTTTAATAACTTTTATTGCTAATTTTGGCTTATTTTTGTAGTGTACAGCTTTCAGAATCTTTGCTTGTTATTGACAATAAATAGATTCAATGACAATTAAAAGTTAACTATTCTTCAGAATTAATTCAAAAGTACACACTTCAATGTGCTTAACTCTTCAAAATCAACTTGTTCCAATGATTTTGAAGTCATACTTCATCTTTGTACATGTAACAACTTCTCCTTTTCTCACATTAAAGTTGGTGTCATGCAGGAAGGTTGCCCAATTTTCAGTGTTCTATGCAATCGCCTCCATTAACTGTTGGTAGCAAATAACATTAATTCTCTTTCCCAGCAGATAACTGTGACTTACAGTTAGAAAGCAGAATCTCTCTCCTGCTAGCAGCACTGTGTTACTGTGCTTCACAACGACTGAATTATTCATTCAACTATTCAACTGTCTAGCTGTGAATGTGTATCTGTAAATGTTTTTGTGTGTGTGTCTATATAGAAGAGAATTTTTAGCTGAAAGAAGTGATATAGATGCGGCATGAACCACATCCCATATAAAGATGCAGAATACAAGAGAAGGAGGTAGTCCAACAGTGTATTATCTGATGAAACATGGGCGATCAGAATCATTCCAGAAAAACCTGCTAGAACAGTAGTGATGGCTGGTAGTTTTAAATTTCCCATAGGAATAGCTTCTTGGACAGTTATTCTCCTTGCTGGATCTTCTGCAGGTTCTGTTCATGACAGTAAACTCCTGTTTCGATGTAAGAAAAGCAGCAGTAACTGCCACTTCGAAACAAATGCTGTCAGTTTCATGAAATGATTCAGTGAACAATTCTTGGCACACCTTGCTTCGAAGTCGGTCATTGTAATGTACCATGCCAATTATCATTCAGCTATTATAGAGAAAATACCAAGTTATGTATGAGAAACTTATGAAATTTATAAATAAAAACAGCATCCTATGTAATGAACAACATGGATTCAGAAATAAGAGGTCAACGACAACTGCTATCTATGAATGCATCAATTCCATCCTAAACCTGATGGACAAAAAACAGGAAACAATTGGAGTCTTTATTGACTTGTCAAAAGCTTTTGACATGGTGGGCCATAAAATTCGGCTATCAAAGCTAGAAAGATATGGTATTCGAGGTCTGTCCAACAAGTGGATCAGTTCCTTCCTGACTAATCGTATGCAGACAATGTGCGTCAAGCACACAAATATTGAACTAAAAACTGTATCTAATCACTTATCTGACTATAAACAAATTAAATGTGGTGTACCCCAAGGAGCAGTATTGGGACCGCTTCTGTTTCTTCTGTACATAAATGATCTAAGCTTAAATGTTGATGAACACAAAGCAATCATATTTGCAGATGACACCACAATTCTACTAACAGGAGACGACGATGAACAGTTACAGCAACCAGCAAACACGGTCACGAAACAACTTAGCAGCAGGGCACAGAGTCATCACCTTGTAATAAACAGTAAGAAAACCATTGCTCTAGAATTCCACAATGTTCCTAACAAGGACATGTTTATCCCATCAGTCTCTATCAATGACGAACCAGTTGGTAACAGTACTGAAACCAAATTCTTAGGCCTTTGGCTGCAGAGTAAATCAGATGGAATAAGCATATTGAATATCTCAGTGCAGAACTGAGCAAAACATGTTACCTACTTTGTTCATTAAAATCATGCTGTAGTGAGAAAACAGTATTGAATGCATATCATGCGTACTATCATTCTCGTCTTAGATATGGAGTCACCTTCTGGGGAAACAGCTAACAGCACTTTTAAACTACAAGAAAGGGCCATTAGAATCTTGTTTGGGCGCAAGCCTAGAGATTCTTGTAAACCCCTTTTTAAGAAATCTGTCATTCATCCATTACCATGTGTATACATTATGGAATCCCTTTTGTTCTTTAAATTAAATGTAATAGGAAAGGACCGGAGACTGCAGAAAAACTGTGATATACATGAGCACTTTACCAGACAAAACAGAAACTTACATATGACTCAAATGAGCACATCACTGTGCCAAAAAGGTACTTTTCACATGGGAGTTAAGATTTATAACAAACTTCCTGAAAACATAAAAGCTATTGCTCAGGCCAATACATCTGGAAAATCTCTAAAGTCATATTTACAGCATCACTGCTTTTACTCCATTGACGAATATTTAAATTTATGAAATGTATTATATAAATACTTACGTGTAAAGTGTATTATTGTAAGCTTAAATATTTATGCTTTGAAATGACTTTCAGCCTGTATATTTATAACTTGACTTGTCCAACGTCTTATGCATAAGCTGCTATGTAGACAACAGGGCCAATAAAAAATACAATACAAAATAAAAACTATCAAAGTGTATATTTTGCCCTGGTTTAAAAATAAAAATATTTTCAAAGTTTATATGTTGTCCTGGTTTAAAAATAAAAATATTTTGCCCAGTATAAACCAGACACATGATGAACACATGTAGCTCATTAATTTACATATGTCACAAGACGGAAGTACAAACTTGACTGTCTTCCATGTGAACGTGATCACACTATTTTGTGTTTATCCACATATCACTGTTAGTATAATATCATGGAATTAATTTGTGCGAAGGCTAACAGGGATGGCTAGAAAACAAATGTAAGGATGTAGAGACATATATCACTAGGGGTAAGATAGATACTGCCTACAGAAAAATTAGAGAGACATTTGGAGAAAGAGAACCACTTGTAACAATATCAAGAGCTGATGGAGAACCAGTCCTAAGCAAAGAAGGGAAAGCACAAAGGTGGAAGTAGTATACAAGGTCTATACAAGGGCAATGTACTGGAGGGCAAAATGGAAATGTAAGAGGATGTAGATGAAGATGAAATGGGAGATATGATACTGAGTGACAAGATTGACAGAGCACTGAATGACCTTAGTTGAAACAAGTCGCCGGGAGTAGACAACATTCCATTAGAACTTCTGATGGCCTTGGGACAGCCAGCCCTGACAAAACTCTTCCGTCTGGTGAGCAAGACATATGAGACAGGTGAAATACCCTCAGACTTCAAGAAGAATATAATAATTCCAATCCGAAAGAAAGCAGGTGTTGACAGGTGTGAGGATTGCTGAACTATTAGTTTAATAAGTCACAGCTGCAAAATAGTAACACGAATTCTTTACAGACGAATGAGAAAACTGGTAGAAGCCAGTCTTGGGGAAGACCAGTTTTGATTTTGTAGAAATGTTGGAACACGTGAGGCAATATTGACCCTACGACTTATCTTAGAAGATAGAGTAAGGAAAGGAAACAAAAGAATTATTTGGAGTAGGAATTAAAATCCATGGAGAAGAAATAAAAACTTTGAGGTTCGCCGATGACATTGTAATTCTGTCAGAGACAGCAAAGGACTTGGAAGAGCAGTTGAACGGAATGGACAGTGTCTTAAAAGGAGGGCATAAGATGAACGTCACCAAAAGCAAAACAAGGATAATGGAATGTAGTTGAATTAAGTCGGGTGATGCTGAGGGAATTAGATTAGGAAATGAGACACTTGATGTAGTAGATGAGTTTTGCTATTTGGGGAGCAAAATAACTGATGATGGTCGAAGTAGAAAGGATATAAAATGTAAACTGGCAATGGCAAGAAAAGTGTTTCTGAAGAAGAGAAATTTGTTAACATCAACTATAGGTTTAAGTGTCAGGAAGTATTTTCTGAAATTATTTTTGTATGTAGCGTAGCCATGTATGGAAGTGAAACAAGGACGATAAATAGTTTAGACAAGAAGAGAATAGAGGCTTTCGAAATGTGGTGCTACAGAAGAATGCTGAAGATTAGATGGATAGATCACGTAATTAATGAGAATTGGGGGAAGAGGAATTTGTGGCACAACTTGACTAGCAGAATGGATCGGTTGGTAGGACATGTTCTGAGGCATCAAGGAATCACCAATTTAGTATTGGAGGGCAGCATGGAATTGTAAAAGTCATAGAGGGGGACCAACAGATGAATACACTAAGCAGATTCAGAAGGTACTTGGAGATGAAGAAGCTTGCACAGGACAGGATAGCATGGAGGGCTACATCAAACCAGTCTCTGGACTGAAGACCACAACGACAACAACAAAGAAATAATATTTCTTAATTTTAAACTAATGGTTCAAAAAGTATGTTTGCCAACATATCGACTGCATAATAGTGACAAGAACATTCTAGCCTTTCTTGGTTAGGAATTTGTATCCTATGAAGTATGCAGATTGTAATGTGCAACATGTTTCCCTAGGAGAAGTTAAGATTTTCACAGCACGTTGTACAGTCTAATAACTAGCGAGGACATGGCCAGATAAATCCATCAAAAACTCAAACAAAGGAAAATTCAGGGTGGAATATAACAATATTATGAAAAGGATAGTTGCTACTGACCACAGAGTGGAGGTGCTGACTCACAGACAGGCACAACAAAAAGACTATAGGAAAGTGTGCTTTTGATCAACAAGGCGTTTTTTCTAATTAGACAACATACGCATATACACTCACGCAAATGCTGTGCCCATCTGCGATTCAGCATCTCTGTCAAAAACTCAGGTATTTCCACACATAAATCCATATAATTTTCAAGGTGTGAATCAGAAAGTACCTTAAAATGACAGGGACAGTTACTTGTTGAGCAACTGGTGGTTTTCGATGTAAATGATCAACATTCCTTTGAGTTATTTGCAGAAGATGGTTGATTGTTCATTCAATCAATTGTAAATGTGGACTCTCACTGTAATGTTGATTGAGTTATGTTACATTCATAATGCCCATTGACAGCAAAAAATAGACAACCTCTTGACAGTTTTTACAACAGTCTTTTACATTAGTCTTTTCCCCAGTAATTCTTTTTTACACACAGTGATTACACTTAACTGCAGTCAAATATACCCACATACACATTATACATGTTTTTAAAAATTCTTTGGAGAAGAAGCACTTGTAAAGCAAATATAATGATTTCAGTTAGTGCTTGGAGTTAATTTTTTGCGTATTACATTTTTACTTATTATACAGTCCAAATCACAACAAACAACAATTAGTGCAAGTACTGTCAATCACCTTGTCCTATACGCACCACGCTTCCCGAGAGCGCTAATGCACTGCTTCCTGGACTTAGGTAGGCACGCGAGCCCTGGATCGAAACTGCTCAGTGGATTAATAACGATGGCTGGTCTGCTGGCAAGCCTGGATGTGGTTTTTAGGCAGTTTTACACATCCCGCTATCTGAATACTGGGCTGGTCCCCACGTTCCACCTCAGCTACACGACTCACAAACATTTGAAACTGTTCATACTATTCCATAGCTTCCTCTAGATGCAGACAGCTGGGTACACTTATTCTGTCCCGGGGGAGGTTGGGGTGATGGCAGGAAGGGCATCCGGCCAGCCTCTGCAACTAACTGTGCCACAGCAATAGTAACACAGCTGACCCTGTGTGATGCGGGACAAAGGCACCAAGAAAGAATCACCTTGTCATCAGCCAATTGCCATTTTGAGAAAAATTGTACCTGACATATTCACAAAGCTATATCAACTGTTCTTACCTTCAGACTTATGACAATTAAAGTTGTGGAGCTGTTGTCCAGACATGTAGCAAAATTTCTCTCATGACAATCAATCCAAATCAGTGTTAAAATTTAGTATTCCCCTCAGATTTGAACATATCATACAATGTACCATAGGCAAATAAATGACATGGTTGTCCATAGCAACACATTTCAGCAGTGTGGAATTTTTTTGCCCATTCTCTGTTGCCACACATGCGCAACTCTCATCCCCTAAACATGTCCCTGCCACTCCAGATTTATGTGTGGAAGCACCATTCAACCCAACATAGGCTATAGTTTTATATGAGTAAGACACCAGAGTGCAATCCTTTATATTTAACTTCTCTAGTCCTGTGGTAATGTAGTGTTCAAAGAGGCACAGAATTTCTATGTTTTCAGATCTCTCCCAATCTTCCAAATAGACAAGAAGTTCTTCTACCTCATTACTCGGTTCTCTAATACTCTGTGACATAGGCTAACAGTACTTCTCTCTGCATT
The DNA here is from genome assembly GCF_023897955.1 of Schistocerca gregaria. NCBI lineage: Eukaryota > Metazoa > Arthropoda > Insecta > Orthoptera > Acrididae > Schistocerca > Schistocerca gregaria. The sequence continues at coordinate 506,214,706 of NC_064921.1, forward strand.
CTTAAAAATTTTTCAGGGCTGTTCTGTTATTGGTGTAAGCTGTTCTTGATTTGAAATCTGGAATATTTACTTTGTCTTCTTTTGTGAAGGCATTTCAGAAGGCTTGGTTTAATAACTCTGCTTAGGCAGCACTGTCTTTGATAGTATCTCCATTGCTATGGCTCAGAGAAGGCATTGATTGTTTCTTGCCACTAACATACTTCACATAGGATCAGAATCTCTTTGGATTTTCTGTCAGGTTTCAAGACAAAGTCTCATCCTGAAAACTGTTATAACCATCTCGCAATTAAGTCCGCACTAAATTTCAAGCTTCTGTAAAAGATCACCAATTTTGGGGATTTTGCATCTGTTTAAAGATGGCATGTTTGTTTTGTTGTTTCTGGAATAGGGTTCTGAACCATTTTGTGTACCAAGGAGAATCAGCTCCATCGTTTGTTAATCTATTTGGTATAAATCTCTCAATTGCTGCTGATACTATGTCTTTGAACTCAAGCCATACCTGGTCTACACTTATATTATTAATTTGGAAGAAGTAGATATTGTGTCTCAGGAAGGCGTCAAGTTGATTTTTATCTGCTTTTTTGAATAGGTATATTTTTCATTTATTTTTGGAGGATTTAGGGGTTACAATATTCAGTCTCGCTAGACAATCCTGTGTTCACTAATCACTGTATCCGTTTTGATGCTCGTTATTAACTCAGGACTATTTGTTGCTAAGAGGTCAAATGTGTTTTCACAATCGTTTACTATTCATGTGGGCTCATAAACTAACTGCTCGGAAATGAAACTCAAGTTTTCTTTGAATCTTTCATGAACTGTATCATCTGAATTGGGAGATCGGTAAAAGGATCCAATTATTATTTTATTACAGTTGCCTACACTGACCTCTGCCTATACTAACTCAGATGAACTGTCTACTTCAATTTCGCGACAACTTTCTCCTCTGAATGTGAAACTGTTTTGTTGTGCTGACCTACATAGGGAGAAATGATCACCATGCTAAAATACAGGAAATCAGAGCTCGTACGGAACGATATAGGTGATCATTCTATCCATGCTCTATGCAAGATTGGAATAATAGAGAATTAGAGAATTGTCAAGGTGGTTCGCTGAACCCTCTATCGTGCACTTAAAATGTGATTTGCAGAGTATCCATGTAGATGCAGATTGGTACTGAATAGCATATATACAAACAAAAGGAATGATCAGCAGGAGAAATTGCATCATGCAGTACAAAGTAATGAAAGTGTAAAAAAATCCGAAGGTCTAGGATAAATATTTCTCATTATACAATGACTGCAAACAAATAAAACAACATTGGACATATTAGTAAAGAAGACACCACAAGGCACTAACTAATTAACCACTTGGTAATAACAGGAGTCCTCACCATAGGAGAAATAATACTTTCACAGTTGACAGAGGTAATTCTATTCTTCAATATTTTAATAAAATACAAAAACATCAGAACCTCTACAGTGGAAAATACAGTGGAAAAAATGTGCATTTCAGGCATGGGCACATTATAAGAGCTGTTTACAATGATAAAACAAATAATTTACACAAAACTTGCACATGAACTGAAAGAAAGTTCCGAGAGAAAAAGAGTACTGTCAAAGTAATCAAACACTTGTGAATAATTATTAATGTCTTTGAGAAACTGTCCAATGAATATAGAGATATATAGATCATCTACTTTTGATTTCATTATCCAATTTCCTATTCCAAAACTAAGCACACACACAGCAATTCATTCTAGGAATTCACTATAAACTAAAAAGTGACCAAATAATACATTACTATTTTAAGTATGAGTTACACACAAAATAGACAGGGTATTGTCCCGATTTGCTTGACAAGTACTATTACAGAACACTTCCAGAGCAGTGCAAACTATTTTAGGTAAGAATTCCAACCAAAGATCACATGGCAAAGTATCAGATATTCAGCAATAACCAATCAGAGTTCGACATATGAACATAATAAACCAATCAAATGTGCTGATATGTGTGTACTGGCCCTGGGTCAGCTTATATGAAAGGGTCTGGGTTGTCTTATCAGAGGGTGTTCCTGATCACAAGTGCTATATGGATAGTGGCATCACAGCAACAATATTAGTGTCGTGCCAGCTACTCAGTTTCCAATGTGGCATCTTTACAACACCCCTCCCCAGTATCAACTGGTAGAACAGATAAACATCAGTGGTGCATGACCAAAGGAGCCACCACTGAAACAAGCAGCAGATGTATGTACATGGGCATCACTGCAAAAGGTAGGAGCAGGACAAGGCTCAATGGAAGTTGCGTGAGTCGCCCCATGACTGGAAGGTCCACTGGTGGCAGAGGAACAGGCACTTGCACTCGCTAACTAGGATGTCTGGGGGGGAAACTGCTCAGAAAAAGTCTGTGGCTGGAGGTCACAGTATACATCATGGAACCATGATGGATGAGATTGTTCTGGGGATCCGGGCTCGGTGGTCCACCTGAACGGTGAAGACTCAGCACCCACGTGTACCGGTGATAGGCATGATATGTGTCAGTGGGTGTGGTGAGGGTGGTACGAACACTCTCCACCAGGCTGCAGCCTTCAATCGAGATGGCTCTGTAAGTTGCAAGAAAACCAGAGAAGACATTAGGCACAGTGTCAGAAATCGTTTTCTTTTGGGTTGTGACCACAACTGAATCTTCTTTTTTTCTTTCAATACCATTATCCAAAATGTTGAATCACAAATATTTCAGTGATGGTTGCATTAACAATTACTTATGGAAATTCTATTTTAGTCCTTCTGCTGCCAGTCTCTGCAACAAGGACTCAAGGTTGTGGAGATAGTCCTCAGGACCGTATCTGTAACCAAGACAACACCAAGACATATGTGACAATTTCAAATACTTCGTAGTAACTTGTCCATAAAATGTTCGAATATGACAGAGGGTGATGAGATTCCTAAAAACAACCAGTAATAATGGCAGAGGGTGTATGATGTATTGAACACAAGGTAAGATTGCCATGCTGCATCCACGAGAATTTGAAAATATACCTCTGTGAGGTCAGTTTTACTGATTAAGATGCTGTGATCTAATTTTGCACAGAGTTCATCTGAGGCCAGTAGGAGATAAATTTCAAATTCAGCTTATGCATTTATTATTACTTTCAAATCATCACAAAGTATCAAGGTGCCACTGAGTTTGTACACTGTTTAAAAGTGGCATGATCCATTAACTGCAGAGAATAGGCATTAACACATCTTCAAGACTGGGTCTGTCCAGTTCTGTTTTTAAGGCATCCTATGGAAGCAGGGGCACCAGGCAAGCTTTGAAGAAGTGTCAGGCAGCCTTAAGATCTGAGCTTTGAAATCAGTTGTCTTCCCTAATTCATATGAGAAAATTTGAGCATATCTATCACAGAGAAAATTACAGTTTTGTTACTGGTAGGAGTGAAAACTCATCCTGTGAAACATTAATAGACATTAATAAATGCCTTCTCTGAAAACTACCTAGAACAGATAGTTAGGAATCCCACTCAAAATGGAAATATATTGGATATAGTAGGAACAAACAGACCTGATATCTTTGAGGATGTCTTCATCAAAACTAGTGTCAGAGATTATGACAAGACAACTAAAGCAAGCAGAAAGATATATACATTCAGTAACTACATAATATATCAATAGTGTCGTATCACAATGAGGGAGTTGAAACTTTCAGTACAGGGCAGAAACAGGTAGAGGAACTATGGCTCAAGTTTAAAACAACAGATGATGATGCACTGGATAGATATGTAAACAGTAGAACAGTTCATAGTGGGAGGGAACTTCCATGGTATACAGTCACTGTAAACAAACTGTAAAAGAAATAGAGATCACTGTATAGTAAGTGTAAAACAAAGTGTAGGGCTACAGATAGAAACTGAATGAAGTAGCAATGCTTGAAGCCTTCGGTGACTACCAGAGCAGAACACTGTCAAATAATGTTTCACAAAACCCAAAGGTCATATGTAATGGATGTTAGTAGCATCCAATCCCTAGCAAATGAGACAGAAGCTGAAACTGAGGGTAGCAAAACAAAAGCTCAAATGCTTAACTCTGTTTTCAAATGGTACTTTACTAAGGAAAACCCAAAAGTATTTCTCCAATTTAATCCTCGTCCCACTGATGTGATGAATGAAATAAGTATTAGTGTCAGTAGTATTGGAAATAGCTGAAATCATTAATACTGAACAAATCTCCTGCGCCGATGGAATCCCTGTCAGATTCTATACTGAATTTGTGACTGAGTTAGCCCCTCTCTTAATTACATTCTATTGTAGATCCCTCAAACAAAAACTGTTCCCAGTTCTTGGAAAAAAGCACAGGTCATGCCTGTCTACAAGAGGGGTAGTGGAAGTGATCTACAAAACTACCATCCAATATCCTTGACATCAATTTGTTGTATAATCTGAGAACATATTCTGAATTCAAACATAATGAAGTATGTTGAACAGAATAACCTCCTGAATGCCAACCATTATGGATTTTGAAAACATCAATCATGTGAAACCCAACTCACACTTTTCTTCCATGACATGCTTAAAGCTTTGGTAAAGGCATTCGGGTAGATGTAGTATTTCTTGATTTCTGAAAATCATTTGACTCAGTATGAAACCTACAGTTATTGTCAAAACATTGATCATATAGGGCATAAAACGATATTTGTGACTGGACTGAGGACTTTTTGGTAGGGAGGATGCAGCATCTTATCTTGGATGGAGAGTCATCGTCAGATGTAGAAGTCACTTCAGGTAAGTGTGTTGGGACCCTTGCCATTCTCATGGTATTTTAATGATCTCGCAGACAATATTAATAATAACCTCCAAATTTTTGCCACTGATGCAGTTATCTATAATGGAGTACTATCTGAAAGAAGCTGCATATACATTCAATCAGATCTTGAGAAGATTTCAAAGTGGTGAAAAGATTGGCAACTTGCTTTAAATGTTCAGAAATGTAAAACTGTGTACTTCACAAAACAAAAGAACATACTATCCTATGACTCTAATATCAATGAATCACTGTTGAAATTAGCCAACTAACATAAATACATGGGTGTAACACTTTGTAGGGATATGAAATGGGATTGTGAGGATAAGATTAGAATAATTACTGCACACACAGAGGCATTCAAACAATCATTCTTCCTGTGCTCTGTAAATTAACGGAACAGGAAACCTTTATAACTGGTTCAATGAGACATACCCTTTGCCATGCACCTCATGATGGTTTTCAGACAACAGCTGTAGATGTAGATGTAGAGAATCTTCAATGCAGTGAAAGATCCTTGGACTGCACTGTGTGTGCTGTTTGATGAACAGTAAATCCGAAAATGTGGAAAGAGTCTATCACAGAAACATTACCGACTTTGGGGGCAGCTACCACAAGAAAATGTACCGAACATGTGGATTAGATATAAGTCAGTAAAACTGTAAGTAACCCTACCAAGGGCACACAATGGTGCCTGTAGGCTCAAAGGTTTGTCTCAGGTGCTTGCAAAAGTGGTGACCCTAACTTAAGTAAGTTGGTTGGTTCAGCAAGGACACATAAGCACCAGTGTCAATGGGCAACTTCACTGAGTATTTGCCTATGCATGCACTAGGAGGAAGTCAGCACTTCTCTATATTTATCCATAGATTTATCCTAAACTCCACAGGTTGCAGCATATTTCCATCACAACTGTTGCAACACACCTTTGGCAAATGTCCCTTTTTCCTGTACCTGCGGGATGTAGCATATCAATGGGAGCATGTTCTGTGTGAGTGGCAAAGGAAGCAATGTTTACAGTTGGGTCATAGCATTGCCACTGCCATGGCCTGCGTAGCCTTGTGTGGGTGTATATGGGATAATCTGTGCCAGAGAACAGGTTAAATCTCACACTACCACCACTGAAGAGCTGACTGCTACAACAAACATTGGGCTGTGTGGGCAGGCTTTACTTCCAGCAAAGAAGGATCTGATTTCTCCAAATAATGGTTCCTCACTTTTGAGTCATGGGAAAGATGCACCATAGCAATCCTGATTAGATAGTAGCTCTGCCCATCATTTAACATTCCAATTTCTACTTAATCCCACTAGGACAGTGCCAACTCTGCAGGAGACTAACTGAAGCCCATTTTCCATTGACAAAATTCTAGCCTGGCTGCACCACTGATAAATGTTCCTGCAATGAAGAAAATATTATTAGCCACTCAACTACCACCAGATTTTTTAGGAGCTCTAGTTTATCTGTATTGGATGATACTGTTCAGGATTTCCTGAGAATAATACAGCCTTTTGTCTCTGTGTCAAAAATCTGCGAGCCTTCAAATATAATTACACTCAACAGAAGAAAGTGTCCCACTCTCACTTGGTTTGTTAAATGGTGAAAAAGGCATAAGTTTAGGTGGTACAGAATATGTACCTGTTAACACTCACTAGTGCTTGCACTGCTGTAATATTGCTGCTGTTAGCTCATGGTAACACTACAAAGTTGTTGTAGTTCCTCCTTGGTTGAAACCCCCAAACTCTTGCATAAGTACAAAAAAATGTTAAAAGTCCTATTTGCAAGTATCACATGTCCTGAGTTATTTCAACTTTTGTAAAGGTGAGTTACACACAAAACAACTGCGCATTCACTCCAATTTTCTGAACAAAGTGAATTCTGTTATGGAGTACTTCCAGAACAGAGCACACTATTTTAAGTAAGCATTCCACCAGAAATCCAGTTTACTCAGTATCAGAAAAAAGAGTGGAGGTGGGGAGGGGGAGTGGGGCAGTGGGAAGAGACGATAGGCACACTTCACTGATTACATCACAACTGACTCAGACTATCCCTGAGCCAGTTCCACAAAAGAATATTGTGTGGTCTTGTCAGAGGGTGCTCCTCATGACAAGTGTCATTTGGTTAGTGGCACTATAGTGATTGACGATGATGATGATGTTGGTTTGTGGAGTGCTCAACATCATGGTCATCAGCACCTGTACAGTTTCCAATTTTCCCATTTCCAGTCTTGCCATGTCCCAAATGATGAGATGATGAGGACAACAGAAACACCCAGTTGCTGGGTGGAGAAAATCCCCAATCTGGCCAAGAATCGAACCCAGGACCCAATGATCCAGAGGCAGCAACGCTAGCTGCTAAACCACGAGCTTTGACACAGTGACTGACAGCAATATTGTGCCAGCTGCTCAGTTTCCATTGTAATGTTAAGTGGCACCACTATAAATAACAAGAGATTAGTGACAACTATGGATGGCAAAATTTTAAGTTACACTATGCCAAGATACTGAGCTTTGACACTTTATGCCAATACTTTCTCATTCTAAGGCACACATTCATGTCCTCTGAACAAGCCATATAAAAAATTATGTTAAAGATATAAACAGTACTGTATGTCTACTGCTCACAAAACTGAGTAGAAATCACGATGAAAACATGGCACAAAAACATTTCATTGTCGTATGTATGGCGTGATTTTGAGTAGTTTAAAGACGTGAAATAAAGTAAAACTACACACCAAAAATGATGATATCAGTTTAGCAGAAACATTACAAAAACATTAAAGTAATGCCACCACAGTTACTAATTTGCATTAAGTACAGTGACTGCAGAGCATGAAAGAAAAACTTACTTATTTACACACAGCAAGTACAATGCTCATACCTGGATCACTGATATCAAGCATCATGCCATTTGAAAGCAAACGGTATCATCAGAAATAACTCTATAGTACACAAATGAATCAGATGATTCCCAATATTATGCAGAATGCTCTGAAAAAGCTTTAAAATGATCATGAGACTGACAGTTTTGAATAATGGGTTTCAATTCCTTTAACTTTGTTTTGGTCCCATAGCCCACATTCCCATTGCGTCATAGTTACGCTTTGAATTTTTACTGAATCTCTCCCTTTAAAACAAAGTTTGCCTTATCTAATTTATTATTCAGTGTGTGTGTGTGTGTGTGTGTGTGTGTGTGTGTGTGTGTGTGTGTGTGTGTGTGTGTGTATGCTCTCACATTTGTATGCATGAGTGCGAAAATGCTGGTCATAAAAATTACAACAAATTAATACTATCTTTTTATTATTTTTCTCCTCTTTGAATTTCCCCCTTGTTATTACATTCCTGTTTCTTTCCTTGGGAATTAATTCACTCCTTAGGCATTTATTTCCTATTTATTTGCTCTGAGGTTAGCCCTTCATTTTAAATCGTCAGCTACCTAACAGATCTTCAGTATGTGTATTTTGAAACTTGAACCTTAGCTAAGTGTTACTTCCTTATCTGTTCATTTACCTGGTCTATACCCTGCACTAGGATTTTCAGTGACGTTTCCCTTTTTCTGGATGATGTCCTTATTGAAATCTAACTAGTACATACGTTTGACTGGCTACATTCTCCTGGCCAACTATTATGAACCACCTTGATAATTAATTCTGAAGAGGGATATTATGCGAGTAATTGTCTTCTGTCTTTTAGTGAATATTGGCTTTCATTTTAACTTACTTGCCAATATTAATATTGCAAACTGAACCTGACCTCTATACTTAACCTCTACCAAAGACTGAACTCTATATTTCGGCAGATTGAGTACATACAGAATCCTTTTGCTGTTCGGAATGTACTCTATTCCAGCAGTATACACTTATTTTTTAATTTTGAGAAATAACACACCATAAAGGTGAACATTCCTTTATTAACAACATTGTTCACCTGAAGTTACTCAGAAACTATCTACAGTGTGCTCAAATTTGCATGACTCATTTTTCACAATTTCAAATTCTTGTAAATGAAATGGACCATGACAAAGCAACACTCTCAGTTAGTTCTTTAACAGCCTGCTGAATGTGGATCTACAGGAAACAGTTGTCTCTCAAAGGCCTAAGAGCCCCTGAAACACATACAATACCATAACAAGTACCATCTTTTCACAAAGTTAACAACATATATTTTTTACAATGTCATTCTACATCAATATATAAAGATTAATATATCACATCAAATCATTCTCAATCATACACTGTTTTGATGGTATTTGTACCAGTCCCTCTGATGTAGTTATTACTCCTGATTTTGTACCATCACAACAATCCAAATGATTAGCAAAGTTTTCAGGCTTATTTATGAGCCAATTGATCACTCAGTACCTCTACTATGTGGTGATATGTTTCTTTTACTCCTTTAGTTATTTATATTCCACCACAGACTTTCCATTACCATACTTCTAACTACCATTCAGGAGCAATTGAAACATGCATTTCAGTTAATACCCACTTGCAGTGTTTACAAAAACAATACTGTATGGACTAAAACTCATTCAGAAATTTGTAAGTCAGGAGGTAGTGTAATAAAGGCTATTTGATTAACTTGGAGAAAAATAGAAAAAGCAAGCACAAACAGACATATGAAATTCCAAATTTACAAAGAACAACTTCCACTTTTATTTCTCTACATGATACTGCTTACATAATAAATCAGTGTTCATACCTGTGAAAGTTTCTGCAAAACATGTGCAGGAGTAATGTGAGCACTGCAGTGAATGGTAGCCACATCAGTAGCTCTTAGTTTTTGAAAGCAATGTTGTAATATAGTACTGAAAAAAATGTTTTTTATTCAAACAAACATATGCTGAATACATTATGTCAAATTAACTTTTATCTCTAAATTGATATAATTACAATTAATAAACAAAGCTTAATTAAGATTTCCTTTCACATAAAGTCCATAAGCATCTGCACAATTTACAAAATGTAATGCAGAATATCTGCAAATTTTTAAGTTTGTTCCGAGAGACCCGACATGCTCATCATCAATATCAGATTAATTGTAAATACCTTATACAGTAAATATCTGATACAGTATCAGACCTTTCCATCTGTTCTAATTATCAAATCACCTCAACAAGCTAATGATCTGTTAGAAAAGCTTGTCTTTTGAACTTCTGTTATTAGCTGTCTTTGGTTCACACATACTTGTCCACATAATAGAAATAAGTTTTAAACCATCAACATTATTTGTAACCACATATTAAAATATCATAGTGCAAAAAAGTGACAGAACATCTACATAATATCGTACAGGATGTCTACAGGAAAAATCCAATATAGAATTGACTCACATATCATCCACATGCCAATGGAAATCCCAAATAGCAACTCATTGTAAGAAAGCCACAAGTGGAGAATCTTAAACGTCAACTGATCATGTTATGATGTGCACAGATTTTGTTCAGTTAACTGCACATCTAGCACTCTAGTTCTCTAAGTAATTTGTAGACCTGTTCAGAATGCTCTTCAAAACCAGTTTCAAATGATCTTGGCATGATGGAGCAACAACCATATTACACGGTATTATGGTGAAAACTGAAGTCCAACCCTTCATGAGGTTTGTGTATTGTACAGTAGAGACAACCAACTTATGTCAGGTGTAATTTTGATTCTCAGAAGTAAGTAAAATACTCTTTCATTATTAATTAGTTGGGTATGTATTTATTCCAATTTTCTGACAATACTATGAAAAGGATATTTGCTACTCACCATATAGCAGAGACGCTGAATCACAGATTGGCACAACAAAAAGACTGTCAAACAAAGCTTTCTGCCAAACAGTCCTTCTTCAGAATTAGACAACATACATACTCACACTCACACTAATGAAAATTCAACCTCTCACACATATGATCACAGTCTCTGGTGGCCGAGACCAGATTGCGAGGAGCAGCATACAATGGCAGAAGCAAACTGGGTTGTGGGGTTAAGGAGGAGGCTGGGGCAGGGAGGGGACAGACAGCAGGGTAGGGGTGGGGGACAGTAAAGTGTAGCTTGCAGGAGCATACAAGTATGAAGTGAGGAGAGGGTAGGGCAGCTAACTGCACTCAGGAGGTTGGACAGAGGGAGGGGGGGAGTGCAACAGAAAAGATGAGAAGTAGGAAGACTGTGGGTGCATTGGTGGAATAATGGGCTATGTAGTGCTGGAATGGGTACAGGGAAGGGGGTAGGTGGGTAAAGGACAATTACTAATGAAGTTATAGGCCAAGAGGGTTACAGAAATGTAGGATATATTGTAGGGAGAGTTTCCACCTGTGCAGTTCAGAAAAACTGGTGCTGGTGGGACAAATCCAGAGGGCACAGGTTGTGAAGCAGTTATTGAAATGAGGGGTGTCATGTTAGGCAGTGCACTCAGCAACTGGGTGGTCCATCTATCCAACCACTGTGCTGTATTCTACATGGACCTAACAACCAACAAGCTGTCTGTCCACATTAATAGCTACTGACAAACAGAGTCCAAGAAACAGATGGAGCACTCACTTGCTGAGCACACTTCCCAGCACTACATTCTTCATTTCAGTGACTGTTTCACAGCCTGCACCATCTGTAACCTTCCCACCAAAGCAACTTTACCGAATTACAGAGGTATTCACATGCCAGCACTACACAATAAACTATTCAACCAGTGCACCAACAGCCTTTTAACTTCTCTTCTTTTCCGCACCCCCCTTCCCCTCCTCCCTCCCGCCATCCGCCTAACGTCAAGATTACACGTAACTGCCCTATCCTCTCCCCACCCCTGTGTACACTCCCACAAGCAGCACTTTAATGTTTCCCACCTCTACCCTGCTACCCCTCCCCCTCCCTGCCCCAGCCTCCTCCTTAACCGCACCACCCAGTTTGATTCTCGCATGATATGCTGCTGCTCCCAGTCTGGCTTTGGCAGTCAGAGACTATAGTCATGTGTATGTGAACTGCAGTTGTCTGAGTGAGTATGTTGTCTAATTCTGATGAAGACCTGTTTGGCAGAAAGCTCTGTTTGACAAGTCTTTTTGTTGTACCCATCTGCAACTCAGCATCTCTGCTATATGGTGAGTAGCATCTACACTTTTCATAATATTGTCATTCCTCCAATATGGATACTCCAATCTTCCATTAGTCCATTTCCTCCCTCCTGCTCTGCCAATCTCCTCCTTCAGCTCCATTTGTCCATTTCCTCCACACTCCCCCTCTGCCCATCACCTCCGTCCCTCACTCTCTGTCCATCTGCTCTTCCTCTCTCCCTGTTCATCTGCTCCTCCCCCCTTGTCCACCTGCTCCTTCCCCCTCTGCCCATCTCCTCCTCTCCCCCTCCAATTTTAGCTCCATCCTCTCTTTGCCCCGCTCCTCCTACCCCTCTGTCTGTATTTCCTCCTCTCCCATCTCCTCCCCCTCTCCCCCTGTCCATCTCCTCTTCCCCTGACTCTCATTTTTCATTTCTTTCTTCCTCTGTGCACCTCCTCCCCACCCCTCTATCATCTGTCCACCTTCTCCCCTTCCCTTTCTCTATCCACCTCCTCCCCCCTCCTCTCTCTGTACATCTCTCTGTCCTGCTGTCTCTGTCCATCTTCTCCTTTTTCCTTTCCCTGTCCATCACTTCCTCTCCCCTCTTGCTGTCCATTTCCCCTCCCCCTACCTCTTTCTATCTCCTCCCCCTTCTATCTGTCTGCATTCCCTCCTTCCCCTTCTCTGTCAATGTCCTCTGTCCCCCTCCTCTGTCCACATTATCTTCCCCACCCCAACATGATGCTGGTGATTCTCACCTGCATAGTATTTATTTCAAGACAGAAGCTAACGTGTGTACCAAGTTTTGTTGAAATCACTCCCACGGAAAGGATGCACTCTTAGCCATGGCTTTGTATGCATACACACATGTCAAATATATTTCATATATATTTAACATATTTCACACATACTTATACATATATCATGCATTATCTCTAGCAAATTTTGCCATGCAGTTTCATCTTCATGTTGCTCAATGTTCATGATATCTACTCTCCTAAGCTCTATGTTGTACAATTATATAATTTTGCAGGTATATCTCGGGTATATGGGGGTATGGTCTGCAAATTTGTTATGAATAGTTAGTAGCAAAGAATTAATAAATTAAAATGTCATGCATTATGTGGCAGTTTTTAATGCATTTCAGTATTTATGACATCATATCACCTGAATTATATGTAGTACAATGTTATGCAGGGCATATCAAAAAGAATCAGCTGATTTAAGAAAATCATAACTATTATGTTATTTGAGGTATGTGCATGAACAACATACTGTTGGGAAGAGCAAACTCTCAAGTTTTATGTGGTTTCTGCTAGGTAGCAGCACTGCACACCCGCTTCAGTTCTAGTAAAAATGATGTTGGGTAGACAGAAACCATTTTTTGTTCTACGTTTTGTGGAGTGCAGGTCAGTAATAACTATTCACCATGACTTTCATACTAGGAATGGTATGGATCCTCCCACAGCACAGAGCATTAAATGATGGCATGAACAATTATGAGGAACAGGTTGTTTGTGTAAAGGCAAATTGCCAGGCCATCCCTGAGTGTCTGACAGAGATATCTAATCCATCTTCCATAATTTCACAAGGAGTCTGCAGAAATCCTTTCGCTGTACAGTTGACAGCTCAACATGCCCGATGTCCATTAAGCACGTGTTGCGTCAACGTTTACACATGAAACCATATAAAATTCATCTACTGCAAGCTCTTTGTGAAGGCGAAAAACACCAATGTGTACAGTTCCGTAATTTCATTTTTGGCAGGACAGAGGATGACAGTTTTCTTCTGACCTTAGTGCTTTCTTGACAAGGCAGTATTCCATTTAAATGGAAAGGTGAAGCATCATAATGTGAGAATATGGCGTAGGGAACAACCACGTGAAGTTGTACAACATGAGAGGGACTCTCCAAAATTTGATGTGTTTTGTGCAGTTTCACAGGAAAAGGTGTATGGTCCATTTTTCTTTGCCGTTACACTGTTACAGGAAGTACACATCTCGATATGCTTGAGATCTTTTTTTTCCCACAGTTGGAAACTGATTTGAACTACTTCATTTACCAACAGGATGAGGCACTGCCAGACTGGCATCTGGAAGTATGGCAATTTTGAAATCAAAGGATTACTGAAATATGGATTGGTTGCACTGGATCAAATGATTCAGCCTTACATTACTGGCCTCCAAGGTCACCGGAGCTAACAGTATGTGATTATTTCTTGCAGGCGTTTATAAAATACACTGTTTATGTGCCTCTGTTACCAACACCAGTGAATGAACTGATATATCGCGTAACAACAGCTGTGGAAGCTCTTACTCAAGACATGCTCGCTGCACTGTGAGAACAATTTGCATGCCGCACTGACATCTTTGTCTTTCCCTCTCCTTCCCTCTTTCCTGATGAAGCAACTGTTCGTTGAGAAAGCTTGAATTTTGCGTTTGTTTGTATGTCTATCAACATGCCAGCGCTTTCGTTTGGTGAGTTACATCATCTTTGTTTTTAGATATATTTTTCCCACGTGGAATGTTTCCCTCTATTATATTAATATAAGTATTCACTCATCTTTGGCTACACAGTTTTTAACTCTCACTCCCACCCCCGTCCCTTTGATAGATAGGTGGCTCTTGCCCCCACAATGGCTCTCTCCATACAGCATGTGAAATATACCCCATTTAGTTGAAATCGGTCCAGTGGTTTAGCAGAAGACAGAGAAATACATACATACATTTTTATAATATGTATGGATTAACTATACCATTAGCTTCATTTATCTGCTTCTACAACTCACTAGCTTCAAACTGTTTCATTTATTTCACTTCATAAGTGTGCTCTACCCTCATTTATTGTGAGTTTTGTATATAATCTAGGAGTAAAAGAGAAAAGTCACCAAATAACAAAAGCTTTGAGTCATTGACAGCGACAAAAAATAATGAATACTTACTACTTTTGGACAAATCCTTTAACAAAGTGGAGAAAACACACAAACAGAGAGAGAGAGAGAGAGAGAGAGAGAGAGAGAGAGAGAGAGACCTCTGCAGGTACACTGGGCTGACCAAACACAGATGCTGGGATTGTAGTTTGGCAAAAGGAAGAGTTGGGATGAGGTGGCTGGTGGCTCTTGGAAGCAGGCAGCCTGTGTGCAGGATAGGAATGTGGGAGGGGTAGGAAACAGGTCTACATAGCAGGAATGCAACACACAGGCATAGCAGCTAGTGAGTTTGTGCAGCGCATAATGATGACGACGTGGGCTGGGAAGGAGTGACAAGACAGAGGAAGGGGAGATTGTTGGGTAGAAGGTGTGGGTCCAATGGATTAGTGGGTACTGAGAACAGGAGAGTTACAGGAGCAAAGGATATGTTGCAAGGATAACTCCTATTTGCATGGTTCAGAAATGCTGGTGCTCTGGGAAAGTGTCCAGATGGCATGTGATGCGAAGCAGCCATTGAACTTGAGCATGCTCTGCCACCGGGCAGTCAAACCTGTTCTTGGCACAGTTTGGCAGTGGCTCTTTATTCTGTTGGACAGCTTGTTTGTGGCCATGCTCACATAAAATCCAGTGTAAAAATGGCAACAGAGCTGGTATATGACATGGCTGCTTTCACAGGTGGCCCTGCCTATTATGAGATAAGATAAGACTGTGACAGCATTGGAGTATGATATGCTCAGTGAATTGGTCAGGTCTTGCACAAGGGTCTTCCCCTTGTGTGAAGGGACTGGCAGTAAGACTAGCACAAGAATGGACCAGAACATTGTTAATGTTGGGTGTCCAGTGGATTACCACTTTAGAAAGGATGGGAAGGGTAAGGTGTCTCTCATTCCCTAGCATGATGATAAGTAGCAAAGTCCTGGCAGCAAAAGCGCTTCAGTTGCTCCAGTCCAGGATCATACTGGCTGACAAGTGGGTTACTCCTAACCTCATTCATCCACAACACCAATACATTCTCCTTCATCCACTTCACTTGGTCATGCTCGGGCCCATGTAGAACTTTTCTGCATAACTTCACTTGGTCATGCTTGGGCCCATGTGAAACCTTTCTGCATGTTGCTCTCCTATCTGATGGCTCCATCCACACTTCTGTCCACACCAGGCCCAATAATCACCATGTTCTGACAGCTATCACCCCTACCACACCAAAACATCACTCACAGACAGCAGGCAATTACCCCCCCCCCCCCCCCCCCCCCAACCTAATATTGCCCATCCATATGCTCACATGCCCCTGAACTTCCCACCATTCCCAAGAACCAGCTGAAAAGGAAGGTCTCCTTCGTCACCCAGTATCACCCTGGACTGCAGACACTGAACCATGTCCTCCTCGGACTATGGCTATCTATCATCATGCCCAAAAATGAGGGGCATCCTATCCATGAACCTTCCCACCCCTCCAAGTGGTAACCTGTTGTCCACTCAATCAACACTAAATCCTGGTCCATCCCCATGTCATGCCCACTTCTAATCCCTTGACATGGCACCGAACCACTGCAGAAAACCCAGTCAAGACCTACCCAACACTCGCACCAAATACTTCATACTTCAGTCCTGTCAAAGGCTTATCATATCCTGTCAGAGGCAGAGCCACCCATGTAAGCAGACATGTCACATACCAGCTCTGCTACAGTTTCTACATGGGATTTTATGTGGTCATGACCATCATGTATGGACAATGCCAAATTGTGACCAAGAACAGAGTTGACCACCCAGTGGTGGAACACATTGCTGAATTCAATGGTTACTTCACAATCCATGTCTTCTGGATCCTTTTCCCCAGCTACAGCTGTTCTGAACTACACAGACAGAAGTTACCCATGCAACACATCCTTCCCTCCTGTAATTCTCCTGGTGTCAATATCTACCGACCCAATGCACTAACACCCTCTACCCAACAGTCTCACCTTACTCTGTCTTGTTATCCACTCCTAGTCACTGTCATTGTCACTGTGTCCCACACGAACTCAACATTTCCTGTGCCCATGTATCACATCCTTGCTCTGTACTACTGCTGCCTCTCCCTCCAGCATTCCTATCCCACACACTGGCTCCCACTCTCTGAACCACCAGCCACCCTTCCCAAATCCTCCTCATGCTTCCCACCTGTTTCTCCCTCTACCCACCCATTCAACACAATCTCACACCCCACTCCCCCTGCCAAACTGCAATCCCTGTATTATGTGGTCAGTCGGCACAATGCAGATAGACAGAAGTGTTGTGTGTGTGTGTGTGTGTGTGTGTGTGTGTGTGTGTGTGTGTGTGTTCACCAGCTTGTTAAAGGTATTTGTTGTTTTTTGGTATCTGTTTATGGCTCAACATTTCCTCTGTTCAGTGAGTAGTCTGCTTTACCCCTAGATTACTCGCATTCTGCCAAAACTCCACTAATCATATTAATGTGAATTTAATTTGATTCAGTGTTGCTTGTAGGCAAGTGCAATATATGTGATTCCGATGTCAGTAATAACATTTGTTAAGCAAATACAGACATATATTGTGCTCTGGAGTGAGGTACTCTTCATACTTCTGTGAACTGAAGAAACCAAAAACTGAGTAGAAACTGGTCTTGGAAGACCCAATGGTACTGACTAACCCCTATGTCATCCTAAGCTGTTAGGGGTCACTGGGTCAGCACACAGATCTCCTGACCATTGTTAGCTTTTGTGATCAGAGCTGATACTTATCAATCAAGTAGCTCCTTAATTGGCCTCACAAGGGCTGAATACACCTTGCTTGCCAACAGGTCTCAGCAGACCCAGATACTCAGCCATCCAATGCTAGGCAAGCCTGACAGCACTTAACTTCGGCGATCTTACAGGAACTTTGTTACTACTACAGCAGGGCCATTGGTTTTCATTTTGTGTACTAGCATACAGAATTTAGAGGCATCTCAGGAAAATGGAAGTGTGAGAGATGGTTGATGCATGTTGAACACAGAAACAACACAGGGAGTGAGAAAAAGTAATATTCTTACCTCTTTCCAGAACCCTGTGGACCAATCAACAAAAATGGATGTTGATCTCCCATCTGCAACCACGGTTCAAGAACATCTATTGTTGCTCTCACATGAGGAGTTAAAATCAATGGTGAATCAGTCTCACTGTCAGAGTCGGAAACAACACATTTAGCTGAATAGGCATCCAAACAGTCACGATGAGCATCATAATAACATCTTAGAGGACTAACGCCATCTGGTGCAAATTCCTTTAACCAGCTAAACACCTGTTTCAGAGAGACAATAAAACTTTATCATTTTTCAACATGGATGGCAGTGGGGGGTGGGGATGGGGGTGTACAATGAAAAAGAAATTACAGCCAATAACAAAATTTATCAGACAACTCACAGTCATGACACATTACTCATAAATAAATTTTTCAGAACTTTAACACAGTTTAATTTCAACAATCTTTACAACATAAAAGCCTTGCTGAAGAGTCAGAATATGTATCATCTTACTTTTATTCTTTTATCAGGTAGATATAATGTTTTTCTTTTTCCATCACTTGATGTTTATACACTGAGCGACCAAAGAGTCCATAATGATTTACTATTCATTGTCTGTGTACTAGTTCATCAGCTATTTTATTTCACTCAGAACATTTGTTCAGAGTGGCACTCTCGGTCAATTTATGACCCAGTACACAAGACACTTTCAAGAATTATTTGATATGAACTGCATTAAAGACAGAGGTGAAAGCCAAGACAATGCTAGATCTACTGTCAACTTGTGTCATGTTGAATGCATTGCAGAAATCAAATATATTCTGTTTAATGGGTAAACTTTACAAAAATATATTATCAATATATTAATTTAGGTTTCACTCTTTTCATACTATTAGTGCAAACATTTTATCTCCAAATGATTGTGAACTTGTAAAAATCAGTGAGTTGAAAATGACTAGTGTTTTTGCAAAAAATGTCAACAACAAAGACAGATCATCAGGGAAAAAGAGTAATGCACTATTGCTAACAGACAGTTATGGCAGAAATCTACCCAATATGTTCCATGAGAAAAATCGCGACATAGCAGTGACTAGTGTAGTGAAACAAAGGACTGCATGTAAAAATGTTGTAGAGACTAATTCTCAGACAAAATTAATGCAGGAAAATTACTTTATTGTCTGTATAATGGGATCAAAATATTTACACAAAGGAAAATGTATATTCTATTATCCTACGTGAATCCACTAGAACAAATGTTGAAAACGATTACGAAATTGCAGCTATAAAAATTATTCAGTTTAACCTGGTTATTGCTACAATTTACCAATCAACATCTGGAAGTTTTGAACTTTTCTTAAACAAAATTGAGTCATTTCTAAATAAAGTAAATAAAATGGATTGTCAGTTGATAATCTGTGACAACTTCAGTATTGATTTCTTCACAAACAGTGGAGACACCCTTTTGAACCTTGCAGCATCCTATAATTTAAAGGCTAAAGTAAAAGCTGCGAACCAAGTAAGAGAAACTTGCTGAACAGCTATAGATCAACTTCTCGTCAAGAAGAGTTTACACAACACTTAACTAAAAAATTTTAATGAAGGTTTTAGTGACCATCTTGCTCAAATATTAAGCATAAAAGTAAAAGTCATTATTATTAACAACATGTCTTTAAGTACCTCATGTAGAATTTGTAATCAAGATAATGTAAACTGCTTCAACAGTTTATTACAGAAAGAAAAATGGTCAGAAGTGTACAAAATCAATGATGTAAATTAAAAATTTAGCACCTTCATTGATACATTAACCCATTTCTTTCAAATTGCATTCCTACGGAAAACTGTAACCATACCGGGGAACTCAAGAACATACAGTTGGATCACAAGAGGAAAAAGGGTTTCATGCCAGAAGAAAATGTAATATGAAACTCAAAAAATTCCTCACCTGAAGTACACCCATACTATACAAAAAACCTTCAAATACACTCCTGGAAATGGAAAAAAGAACACATTGACACCGGTGTGTCAGACCCACCATACTTGCTCCGGACACTGTGAGAGGGCTGTACAAGCAATGATCACACGCACGGCACAGCGGACACACCAGGAACCGCGGTGTCGGCCGTCGAATGGCGCTAGCTACGCAGCATTTGTGCATCGCTGCCGTCAGTGTCAGCCAGTTTGCCGTGGCATTCGGAGCTCCATCGCAGTCTTTAACACTGGTAGCATGCCGCGACAGCGTGGACGTGAACCGTATGTGCAGTTGACGGACTTTGAGCGAGGGCGTATAGTGGGCATGCGGGAGGCCGGGTGGACGTACCGCCGAATTGCTCAACACGTGGGGCGTGAGGTCTCCACAGTACATCGATGTTGTCGCCACTGGTCGGCGGAAGGTGCACGTGCCCGTCGACCAGGGGACCGGACCGCAGTGACGCACGGATGCACGCCAAGACCGTAGGATCCTACGCAGTGCCGTAGGGGACTGCACCACCACTTCCCAGCAAATTAGGGACACTGTTGCTCCTGGGGTATCGGCGAGGACCATTCGCAACCGTCTCCATGAAGCTGGGCTACGGTCCCACACACCGTTAGGCCGTCTTCCGCTCATGCCCCGACATCGTGCAGCCCGCCTCCAGTCGTGTCGCGACAGGCGTGAATGGAGGGACGAATGGAGACGTGTTGTCTTCAGCTATGAGAGTCGCTTCTGCCTTGGTGCCAATGATGGTCGTATGCGTGTTTGGCGCCGTGCAGGTGAGCGCCACAATCAGGACTGCATACGACCGAGGCACACAGGGCTAACACTCGGCATCATGGTGTGGGGAGCGATCTCCTACACTGGCCGTACACCTCTGGTGATCGTCGAGGGGACACTTAATAGTGCACGGTACATCCAAACCATCATCGAACCCATCGTTCTACCATTCCTAGACTGGCAAGGGAACTTGCTGTTCCAACAGGACAATGCACGTCCGCATGTATCCCGTGCCACCCAACGTGCTCTAGAAGGTGTAAGTCAACTACCCTGGCCAGCAAGATCTCCGGATCTGTCCCCCATTGAGCATGTTTGGGACTGGATGAAGCGTCGTCTCACACGGTCTGCATGTCCAGCACGAACGCTGGTCCAACTGAGGCGCCGGGTGGAAATGGCATGGCAAACCATTCCACAGGACTACATCCAGCATCTCTACGATCATCTCCATGGGAGAATAGCAGCCTGCATTGCTGCGAAAGGTGGATATACACTGTACTAGTGCCGACATTGTGCATGCTCTGTTGCCTGTTTCTATGTGCCTGTGGTTCTGTCAGTGTGATCATGTGATGTATCTGACCCCAGGAATGTGTCAAAGAAGTTTCCCCTTCCTGGGACAATGAATTCACGGTGTTCTTATTTCAATTTCCAGGAGTGTATAAAGAAAAGTAATAAAAGCAGCAAAAATAATGCATAATGATGAATACATTTATTATTCAGATAATAAGTCAGAGGCTACGTGGAGTGTTATTAAAAGAGAATCTGCAGAATACAGAAAATCTTGCAAAAAATGTAACACTATCACAAAATAACAAAAAAGTAGAAAACCCCATAGAAGTAGCTAACACATTTAACAATTTTTTTTCACAACTGTTGCTGATAATATGTTACAACCAATCTTACATAAGAGCACCCAGTCAAATTAATACAAAATAAGTGCATTTAGACGTTCCTTGTACTGTTCTGTTTCACGAGATGAAGAAGCTAAAGCACTGAAAGGACTAAAAAACCCCAACTCTGCAGGCATTGATGGTGTACCTGCAACAATATTAAAGAAGTGTGCATCAAACCTAATTGAAATAATCACACACTTATGTGACTGCTCACTTCAGGCAAGCACTTTCCCTGATGTATTGAAAACATTGAAAGTTATTCCAGTATATAAAAAAGGTGAGAATAATATTGAAAATAACTACAGATGCATCAAAATTTCCTCTTGCACCTCAAAAGTAGTAGAAAAAGTTATGTCTGACAAACTTATGAAATTTTTAAATAAAACCAACATCTTATGTAATGAACATCATAGATTTAAAAATAAAGAGATCAGTGACAACTGCTATCTACAAGTGCAGCAATTCCATCCTAGACCTGATGGACAAGAAACAGGAATCAATAGGAGCATTTATTCACCTGACAGAAGCTTTTGATATGGTGCATCATAGGGACAGAGCATCGAGTGACATTTTACTGAGTGCACTATCCGAAAATTACCTCGAGCAATTAAACAGAGAACCGACTCGTGGAGATAACATCTTGGACCTACTGATAACAAACAGACCCGAACTTTTCGACTCTGTATGTGCAGAACAGGGAATCAGTGACCATAAGGCCGTTGCAGCATCCCTGAATATGGAAGTTAATAGGAAGGTTTATCTGTTTAGCAAGAGTAATAGAAGGCAGATTTCAGACTACCTAACAGATCAAAATGAAAATTTCTGTTCTGACACTGACAATGTTGAGTGTTTATGGAAAAAGTTCAAGGCAATCATAAAATGCATTTTAGACAGGTACGTGCCGAGTAAAACTGTGAGGGATGGGAAAAACCCACCGTGGTGCAACAACAAAGTTAGGAAACTACTGTGAAAGCAAAGAGAGCTTCACTCCAAGTTTAAACGCAGCCAAAACCTCTCAAACAAACAGAAGCTAAACAATGTCAAAGTTAGTGTAAGGATGGCTATGCGTGAAGCGTACAGTGAATTCGAAAGTAAAATTCTATGTACCGACTTGACAGAAAATCCTAGGAAGTTCTGGTCTTACGTTAAATCAGTAAGTGGCTCAAAACAGCATATCCAGAAACTCTGGGATGATGACGGCATTGAAACAGAGGATGACACGCGTAAAGCTGAAATACTAAATTCCTTTTTCCAAAGCTGTTTCACAGAGGAAGACCACACTGCAGTTCCTTCTCTAAATCCTCGCACAAACGAAAAAATGGCTGACATCGAAATAAGTGTCCAAGGAATAGAAAAGCAACTGGAATCACTCAACAGAGGAAAGTCCTCTGGACCTGACGGGATACCAATTCGATTCCACACAGAGTAAGCGAAAGAAATTGCCCCCCTTCTAACAGCCGTGTACCGCAAGTCTCTAGAGGAACTGAAGGTTCCAAATGATTGGAAAAGAGCACAGGTAGTCCCAGTCTTCAAGAAGGGTCGTCGAGCAGATGCGCAAAACTATAGACCTATATCTCTGATGTCGATCTGTTGTAGAATTTTAGAACATGTTTTTTGCTTTAGTATCATGTCGTTTTTGGAAACCCAGAATCTACTCTGTAGGAATCAACATGGATTCCTGAAACAGCGATTGTGTGAGACCCAACTCGCTTTATTTGTGCATGAGACCCAGAAAATATTAGATACAGGCTCCCAGGTAGATGCTATTTTTCTTGACTTCCGGAAGGCATTCGATACAATTCCGCACTGTCGCCTGATAAACAAAGTAAGAATATCAGACCAGCTGTGTGGCTGGATTGAAGAGTTTTTAGCAAACAGAACACAGCATGTTGTTATCAATGGAGAGACGTCTACAGACATTAAAGTAACCTCTGGTGTGCCACAGGGGAGTGTTATGGGACCATTGCTTTTCACAATATATATAAATGACCTAGTAGATAGTGTCAGAAGTTCCATGCGGCTTTTCACGGATGATGCTGTAGTATACAGAGAAGTTGCAGCATTAGAAAATTGTAGCGAAATGCAGGAAGATCTGCAGCGGATAGGCACTTGGTGCAGGGAGTGGCAACTGACCCTTAACATAGACAAATGTAATGTATTGCGAATACATGGAAAGAAGGATCCTCTATTGTATGATTATATGATAGCAGAACAAACACTGGTAGCAGTTACTTCTGTGAAATAATTGGGAGTATGCGTGCGGAACAATTTGAAGTAGAATGATCATATAAAATTAATTGTTGGTAAGGCGGGTACCAGGTTGAGATTCATTGGGAGAGTCCTTAGAAAATGTAGTCCATCAACAACGGAGGTGGCTTACAAAACACTTGTTCGACCTATACTTGGGTATTGCTCATCAGTGTGACTTCCTTGCAGATCTGAACTCCATACATCCCAACGTCAAATCCACTATGAAGACCAAAGAGGAAGGTTAATTATCAATCATGGATGTCCTATCAAGTGAAGAGATGATGGCACCATGGGCTTTGGTGTGTTTTGGAAGTAAACGCCCCCTGACCTGTAATTGCATGCAAATAGCTGCCACCACGCTTTGCAGAGGAATGAAATACATAAAACATTAGTGAACAGATCTCACATCACCTCAGACGCTACAACTAACTTTTGCATTGAATATATGTAGCACTACACAGGCATGCTTTGCAGGCACAAAGATAAGTACTAGAGCCAAAACCTCTGCGTCAGTAAATAAATTTAAAAAAAAAGGTGGAAGACGAGCTTTTTTCACCGCCCCGAGTTTTGACCATTGCATTTTCATACATTATCCAACGAAGTAAATACAAATTCCGTATTGTTCATCTTCGAATGTAGCAGAATTTCAATGTACTACGAAAATTCGACTGGCAAGAGTGTTTGGGATGTTTGTCAATATCGCCAACTATACGTTCTGAATTTTTTCCTACCTGTGAGAAGAGATGGTTGCTAATAGGAATTGTTATGAATTGTGAATCACATGCAGTATTCTCTTCACCATAAGAATAATTCGATTGTAAAAATTTTGCCATGTATTTGTTTCGTGTTTGTTGCTATCTCATTTCAATCCTGTCTGCCGCAGTATTCTCTTCACCATAAGAATAATTAGATTGTAAAAATGTTGCCATGTATTTGTTTCGTGTTTGTTGCTATCTCATTTAAATCCTGTCTGCCTAATAAACTACGAAACTAGAGTGAGACAACAGCAAACGTGGAAGAATATACATATCATGTCATGTTTATATTCGTATTTTTCGTATGCCTAATAGTAATAGAGTCAGAAATGAAGCACGGCAATTAACTAGATATTTAAATTTAAAAATACTCTAATTTCTGTGCAGAACATAATGTACAAAAGAGGCGTCTGCAAGGATTTTCAAACGGAGAAAAATTTTCGCTAAACTCTGGTTCAGAACATCTTCCATCATACGCAGTCTATTATTTGGTTCTCGTTGATCATTATCAAAGAAAGAAGCAGTGTAAGTAACAACAAATAGCAGTCTCTTGCCATTGTTTCCTAATGACACGATTCCTCTATCTTTTTTTAAAAAAAAAAAAAAAAAAAAAAAAAAAAAAAAAAAAAAAAAAAAAAAAAAAAAACTGTAAGCGGCGGTAGCGCGCACAAAAGCAAGCCATGCCGCGAGCGGCGATAGGCCGTAAACACTCATAATCAGAAAGCGAAAAACAATGCGTGACACAGTACAGTAATGCATTTTCAGTTTCGAGTGACGTAAACACCTACAACCAAGACCACCTACAATATTATTGTAGGTGATCTTGCTACAACAAAGAGAATGGCACTTATCAGATCAAAGAAAAATAAGTAATGAATTCAAACTAGACGAAGCACGTGAAAAAGGAAGGGTACCCGTATAAATACGGACGGAGCGCCTAACGCATAGCAATGGCTACCTGGTGAAGCTTAACTTCTAAGCTTAACGACTCGAACCAAACTACTGTAGCTGTATCGTCATTCATTCGACCTAAATTGTGTCTCATATTACAATGGACCAACTTTGTTTCGATTTGGTGGTGCGGCCTAAAACTTTTCTCTCCCCTTGAATTTCGAGTCTCAAATTTCAGGTGCGGCTTAGATTCGGGAAAAATTTTTTTCCTCGATTTCGAGTCTCATTTTTCGGGTGCGGCTTAGATTCAAGTGCGGCTTAGATTCGAGTAAATACGGTACCGTGAACAGTAATAGGATGTGTCACACAATTTTGAGGTATATTGGGAATGAATTTCATTTATGATAATTCCTCAACATTATGAAAGAAGTACCGATTTCTGTTTTCAAGGAAATATTCTGTCAAATCTGTTCAGATATTCAACATGTACATATTTAATTTATTACACAATGGTGCAGAACTGTATCAAAGACTTTCTGGAAGCCAGACTGTATGGCATGTAACAAATTACATCTATTTACTGCCTTCTGAGTCTCGTGAATGAACAGAATAAACTGGGTTGCACTTGATCGGTTCTTGTGGAAACGTCGTTAATGAACTACCACTAGAGAAGTTGTTTGGTCCCTAGAAAGGCGCACAAAAACACTCCTTAATTGTACAAAATATTGAGTTACGTGAAATGGATCTCTGCACATCCATCCTGTAAACATTATTATCAACTGTAATTATCTCAGATGTTATCCAATTACATGGTACACTCCATTGTCCCACTAATGAATGATAAATCTTAGCTATAAAAGTGATCTGTTATTTCACCCATTCAATCTCTTTCAATGATAATGATAGAAACCTTTAGGACCTAAGGAAAGATGAAAATATATGAATGTGAAGTATAGGACACTAGTCTGAAAATGACTACAGCAACTGTTATAAGTGCAAGTGAAAAAACATCAAATTTTCTGTAGGTCTAATGACAATGATAAGAGCCAGGTAGGCACATTGTTGTTATAATTTGACAGGTGATACTTTCATAACAATTGAACAGTTGTTCAAGGTGTTGTGCTCCAGCTTCTATGTAAGAGTGCCATGATTGTAGAGAGTGTTCTTGCACCAGTTTTAACGATTCAAGTGTTGTTCAAGCAATGTTACCAGCACTGACAGTTTAAGCAGGAAATACACTTCTGTCTTGTCACGTGCCTCTTAGCCAAGACGTTTCATATGAGTCTACATGAAGACATGAAGTGGGAACAGATGAGATGAATGAAATGGCCACAAAACCGAATGCCCTTTTTCTATCTACTGTGCTAGCTCCGAGTGGACAGCCTCTTTGCTGACAGGGTTGAGTAGTGGCAGGGGGTCATTGTTAAGATTTTGGCCTTGGTAACACATGAAAATACCATCAATAGTCAAAAATTTTGTTCAGACTCAAGGTACAACACTTGCACACATGCTCAGATACCTATCTGTGTTAAAATGCCACTTTCAGGCTGAAGAGGGGCACTGACGCTGGATCAAATTCACCCAGCAGATTAAGGATGAGGGTCAGTGTACAAGTCAGCCTGGATGTGGTTTTCAGGTGGTTACCCAAACACCCACTAGGCGAATACTAGGATGGTAGCCAAGTCCCACCTAAGTTATATGAGGTCTGTCTAAAAAGTATCCAACCTTTGATTTTCCCGCACAAAATAGGGACGATAGAGCGGCACCACTGAACACAGTAAAGAAAGAGACCTTTATGCACATGCATGAATTTTGTCACCGCTTTCCAGCATGTCAGTCACTGCCTATCAGTCACTGAGTGAGGTGCTACAGAATGTCCTTAACGGATTAGTGATTCGCTCAAGATGACTGAATGTGCTGAGCAAAGATACATCAAATTTTGCCAAAAGATTGCTGATTCTCAAGGCAAATCAATTCGTAAGATTCAGCAGGTGTTTGGAGAAGATGTGATGGGTGTAAACAAATCAAGGAGTGGTTCAACCAATTCAAAAATGGCCGCACATCAGTGGAGATTGACCAGTATTCTGGCAGGCCCCAAACTGCTTGGAGTGCAGTTGTTGTTGAGAGGATGCAAAATTTGGTGATGGCAGATCATCGTTTGACCATGTGTGAGATTGCCTAAGAGGTTGGAGTGAGTAAAGATTCTGCACATGCAAATTTGCATGACGATTTAAATATGCATTAAGTGGCTGCGAAATTCGTGCCCAAATTGTTGTCACCGGAACAAAAAGACCTTCGTTTTGATGTTGCACAGGATCTTCTGGACACCACCAACACTGATCCTGGATTTCTGAACACCGTGATAACTGGAGATGAGTCATGGGTGTATGGGTATGACCCAGAAACAAAAAGACAGTCATCGCAATGGAGGCATACGGAGTCTCCAAGATTGAAGAAAGTGCGGCAGGGGCGGAGCAAAATCAAGATCATGCTGACTGTCTTCTTTGATGTCAGTGGAATTGTGAATCACAAATACACACTGCAAGGACAAACAGCGACAAAGGAGCACTATCAAGACATTCTTTGGCGACTCTTGTGACGCAGTTCGGCACAAAAGACCAGACATGTGGACAGTGAAAAACTGGCAACTGCATCACGACAATGCCCTTGCACATTCATCCCACTTGATCTAATATTTCTTGGCCAAACATGGAGTTACAGCCATTTGACAACCTCCCTACTCTCCAGACACGGCTCTTTGCGACTTCTGGTTGTTTCCAAAATTGAAGATGCCACTGAAAGGATCCCATTTTGAGAGTAGAGAAGAGATAATGCGGAACACAATGATGGAACTAAACTCCATTCCAAAAGAAGACTTCCAGAGGTGTTTCCAGCAGTGGAAGGATTGGTGGGCTAAGTGAGAGCAAGCACAAGGGGCCTACTTTGAAGGGGATTAGGATCCCAATCCCTTCAGGTATCCAGAATATTTTTTCTGGCCAAAGATCGGATACTTTTAAGACAGGCCTCATACAATTCAGAAACATTTAGAATACTCTGCTCACTTAACATGAATAACACTATGCACAGACAATTGAGATATACATATTCCATCCTGGAGGGGGGGGGTAACAAGATGGCAACCCCTATTACAATGCCAAGTCTGTTAATATCCATGCTGACACTGCACTGATGCGGGAAAAAAGCACCAGATAAAGAAGAAGAAGGTACAATACTCGCAGCAACCACATCTTCTATGGAACGAGGTGAGGACAGCATGTGGAAGACCACTGAGGCCAGCACGCAGCCAGAGGGTAACTATGATGTCAGCAACCGGAGGAAAGCTGAGGGCTGGAATTCATGGAGTGGCTATGAATGGCATGTCTGCTAGCAACAAGTCATGCCAACAGTGCAATCGTCCACTGTAATTCTTGCGGGTGATTTCAGTCCTCAAAAGTGCATATTGTCCTTGCAAGAGGAGGTGTAGGGTACTTCGATAACTGACAGGCATAGAAGGAAGGGAAAGTGGCTGCACTGTCCTGGTATCATACAGTTGCCATCCAGGACAGAAGTCTGCTGTGGCCGGAGTGAGCTGGAAGTCAGCTCACCAGTGGGAAGGGAGGGGGGGAGCGGGGGTTGGGCACAAAGTCCAAGGGGGTGTTCTCAGATCCTGCAGTTGAACCAGTGATGGTGAAGGCCCAAAATCATGACAGATGCTTGCAAAACCATTACCATCACCTGGCATAACCCTCTCCTTGTGATTGCTGCAAGACTGGAACCCCTTCAGCTACAAATGATAGGTATTTATACTGGTTAGTAGCTCACATGTTGTACTGATGTACATCTTCTAAATAAGGACGGTATAACAAACCCGTCATTCGAAGGTTTGCTAACTGGCCTGGCGGTCTTACAAAGGCCTTGTTCTTTTACTGCGGCTTCAGTATTGTAATGTTCAAACCACAACACTTAATAACACACAGACAGGCCACCTCCTGCTTCTACGATGATGATGTTTTGGCTCACACTAGCTTCCAAGCCTTATTGCCATTGATGTGGCAGACCTGCTGTGACCATAGCAACACACAAAAATTGTGGATGCACTACACTACATTTACAGGAACATCTGAAGTAGATATCCATAAGCAAGAAGAGCAAAGTCAACAGTGGCTCAATTTTGTTTCAGTTGCATGCAGATAGAAAAATCAGTCTACAATCCAGTCTTAACATCTGTTTCTACATATTACCAATATTGTTACCAACTATGTATATAATAAATATTTTTATTATATTGTAGAAAATATGATTCATAAACTGCCTGGCAGAATTACCCCACAACATGTTCAGCTCAGTAGTTTTAGAGTCAGTCATGTTCTGAGAATAGCCCCTTATTTGAAATATGTACTCTGACCTTCTAAATCAGACATGAAAGTTTATATCAATAATCATGGAAACAAACTCTAATATTCAACAGACACCACAACAAAGTGACTCTTCTTCTAAACTGAGTTGAGTTCTTTTGAATTTTGTAGCGCTTATTTCTGTAGCTCCTTATTAGCTCCCTGTAACATCCCATTTTGATTTTACTTAAGTATGCCCCTCAAGTACTTTTGACTGTGTCCTTGTTGTGACAGGAATTTCAGCACTGAAGCAGTATCTGTACTCTTGTGTTATCAGGATCTTCCAGGAGTTATCAGAAATTTGTAGGGTTGGAATATTTAGACACATAAATTGTGTCCATAATTAAAGTTCTAGTTTAAAAACACTATAGAAAGAGAGGCACTGCTCACAATGACATCAATTTGAACAGCATGTTACTGACATAGGGGGAAATGTCGGGGAGCAAAATGCAATTGTGTGTCATTGGCTGTAACATACAGTCTTGCCTCCTGTCAATGAGGGGAATTTGAACAGTAACCACTATATTAGGGAAGTTTTGGAACCCATGATATTTCCCCCCCTGCACCCAACTCCACAAATTATATTTCAGTAGGACCATGCTCATCTACATGTGGCAAGAAATGAGCAAACCTTCTTCTAGGAATGACAACTACCAGTACCTTCCTGACCTGCATGTCTGCTTGACATGTTGTCTATAGAACATATCTGAGATATGGTCAGATGAAATTTGTTCATTCTGGTCCTCCTCCAATCACTGTTAATGCTCTGTGGATACACCTACAAACTGTATGGGACTGTGTTCCCCAGCAGCATATCCACATCGTTTGTGATTCTGTCCCATGACGTCTAGAGGCTTTAACTGTAATACTGGCAGTTTCCCACCTTACTTACCATATTTAGTCGAATCTAAGCCGCACTCGAATATAAGCCGCACCTGAAAAATGACACTCGAAATCAAGGAATTAAATTTGAGACTTGAAATTCAAGGGGAGAGAAAAGTTTTAGGCCGCACATCCAAATCGAAACAAAGTTGGTCCATAGTAATATGAGACACAATTTAGGTCGAATGAATGACAATACAGCTACAGTAGTTGGTTCGAGTCGTAAGCTTAGCAGGTAAGCTTTACCAGGTAGCCATTGCAATGCGTCAGGCGCTCCGTCCGTATTTATACGGGTACCCTTCCTTTTTCACGTGCTTCGTCTCATTTGAATTGATTGCTTATTTTTCTTTGATCTGATAAGTGCTGTTCGCTTTGTTATAGGTGTTTATGTCATTCTAAGCTGAAAATGCATTATTTTAGTGTGTCATGCATTGTTTGTCGCATTCTGATAATGAGTGTTTACGACCTGCCGCCGCTCGCAGCATGGCTTGCTTTTGTGCGCCGACTGCTATTTGTTTTCTTTGCTGCTTACTTTGATAATGATCAAGAAGAACCAAATAATAGACTGCATATGATAAGAAGATGTTCTGAACGAGAGTTTAGTGAAAATTTTTCTCTGTTTGAAAATATTTGCAGACGCCTCTTTCGCACATTACATTCTGCACAGAAATTAGAGTCGTCTTAGATTTAAAAATCTAGTCAATTGCCGTGCTTCATTTCTGACTGTATCACTATTAGGCATAAGAATAGTATGAATATAAACATGACATGATATGTATATTCTTACGTGTTTGCTATTGTCTCACTCTAGTTTCATAGTTTATTAGGCAGACAGGATTTAAATGAGATAGTAGCAAACACGAAAGAATACATGGCAAAATGTTTATATTCGTATTATTCTTATGGTGAAGAGAATACTACCTTTGATTCACAATTCATAAAAGTTCCTATTTGCAACCATCTCTTCTCACATGTAGGAAAAAATTCAGAACATAGAGTTGGCCTTATTGACAAACATCCCAAACAGTCTTGCCACTCAGATTTTCGTAGTACATTGAAATGCTGCCACATTCGAAGATGAATAATACGGCATTTGTATTTACTTCGTTGGATAATGTATGAAAATGCAATGGTCAAAACTCGGGGCGGTGAAAAAAGCTCGTCTTCCACCTTTTTTTTTTAAATTTATTTACTGACGCAGAGGTTTTGGCTCTAGTACTTATCTTTGTGCCTGCAAAGCATGCCTGTGTAGTGCTACATATATTCAATGCAAAAGTTAGTTGTAGCGTCACCTACCAACATTTTTCAGAACTTCCGCTTACTTTGCACTCGATTCTAAGCAGCAGATGGTTTTTTGGATTACAAAAACCAGAAAAAAAGTGTGGGTTAGATTCGAGTAAATACAGTAGTTCTGATGGTCAATCTGCATGTATAGTTCTGTAATTCTTTTCACTTGTTTATAATCATGTCCCTAACTTGTGGCACACATTTCACTGATTCACATTGCCTTCTTCTTGCAGCTACAATTTTCACAAACAATAGAGCACATTAATTCCAATCACACAAGATTCTTCATCCTAACTTCCTATTCTAAACACATATCATTCAGTCTACAGATGGAAGGTTTAAATTCTTCTATTACTATGGCATGATCAGAGAACGTACACATATTTTGCATTTTCCAGCCAGGTTATCTTGTATTTAGACAATACACAGACATTAAGATGTTTATTATGGCAGTAAATAAACCATCAGAATTGGTGTCCAGTCTATCTTGTGATACATATTTAACATGGAATTTAATATTAGACTACTATTTATTCCTGGTTTCAGACAACTTTCTGTTCCAAGCGTTACACGTGTGTTATAACCATTACTGAGTATCTTTAATTTTGGGACCCTACTCTGATCACTTCTGCAGTTAACTAGTATTCAGTATAACATTTCTTTTGCTAAACTGAAATAATATTTCGTGACATCTTTAACAGCTACTGGTGACTGTTCATGCCCCAGTGGATGACCAGACCAAACAGCTGATCCAGTGTGCAGAGTTATTTTAACAGACCTCATTTGCATGCCACAAGCACTGCACTAACCTAACAGTTACTTTCCAAGTGTAGTGTACACCTCACACACACACACACACACACACACACACACACACACACACACACACACACACACACACACAGCAGCTGAAGGTATTAATATATATTTCGTTCTAGATGACTGCAGGTCATCAATGGTGTCTGTTCTTTCAAACATGTCTAAAAGAACAGACACCATATCCATATGAGTAATACACTTGACAAAACGTGCTGAAGAAAGGTAAGGGAACTGCCTCAGTATTTTAAGTTCCAAGGAACACATGCAAAGTGGATGACTACATTTATATTTGAACAAATAACACATCATTAAAACATCCTATCAGGAGATAAACCCCAACTTTGAGTTTCAAAGCAGTAGCTACACCACGTACATCACAACACAATAAAAGCTCACTTGTGCCAGGAACTTTTATACGCCTTAAGTCATATACCAAGCTTGCTTGATCAAACACTTTACCTATGAATCTTTTCTCCTTTTTAAAATCTATTACAGTTCAAGATACTAAGGTACAATACAGTCCAATTATGTTGTAGTTTTCTATTACAGAATTTGATGAGAAACAATCACTATAATAAATGCTAAGATTTGTATAACACAAAAGTGTCAATTAACAATGAAATGAACCTAAAGATTAATAACATTTTTATCTCTTTCTCAAGTGCAATCTGTATCAGCTTGGGCAATTATTACACAAATTTGTTATTTTTCACTTTTGTATTTTCTAATGGTGTAATTTTGGGAGCTCAAAAATATAATTCAGCTTAATCAGTTTACACACATGATTCTTTGTTAGTTTGGCTGACTGCAAGTGGAATCTAATTATCAAAATAAAGTTTTAGTTTCGCTACAAGAAGCATTGACAATGTTTAATCAAAACTGTAAAATAATATTGCATCACAAATGCTGCCAAACAGGAATCACATATTTTAGAAATAGAAAATAAAAGTAGATTCTCTCTAAATCTAATCTTCAAGTAGAGAAGCTATACATTCAAGTAGAGAGGCTATACATTTCTTGCATTCAATGTAATTCTTTATCTCCTAAATTTTTAATCAGGAGTGTCATTCACAAACAATAAGCTATTTGTGACTAATGACACAAAAATTAATACAATTAGTATCATTACAATGAAAAATTAGAATACTTCTTACCTCTTTTGCAAATACCTCTCGGTTGCTGCAGGTCAAATTACCACCCAGACCACGTACAAGGCAAAGGGCATATTCTGATTTACTAGTAACACCTGCTAAGTGAGACAAACCATTTTTCACCAACCCTATTAGTGAAAAGGGAACTACAGCTTCACCATTTTGTAACACCCACTGTATACCTGTAATGGAGAAAAGAAATTTACTTTCAGATGCCTCAAACTGAAAATTAAAAGTTATTTAAATATTTAATTGTTTTTTAAATTAATGTCATGACTATCACTTTCATAAAAAAATAATAATAATAAAATGCACAAACTAACATGAAAAGTGACAAAAGCTACATGTGTGAAACATAACGAGCACACACCACCATGTAATTCTTAAAACAGGAAGTTTCTTTCCCTGTAGGAGAAAAGGTATCAATAATCCTTCTGAATCCTCTGTTAAACTACATCTTACATTATTATTTTCACTCTGGATCCAATGTTGGATAATGTCTTACATGTTTCCAATATTGCAAAATAAATAAGAACTACCAAGAGCACAGTGAGCAAAACAATTGAACTGGAAAGGGTTAAGGGCCAAAAAGTTTGCGAACTAACTGAAGAACTGTAAGAAAAGTTTGCCCAGAATCCCCCTCATGAGTGCTTCTACTTCTGTCTGAGGAGCTTGATCCCTCACAAAAGCACATTCTTTCAGAGGTAATGGGGATAAGTACACCCTCTTGGGTAATCCAATTCACATGAAAATATGTATCAGATGGAACAAGGGGGGACCAAAACGAAAGAATTCGCCCAACCCAAGGTATGATGCAATCCCTGCTGAAGGTGTGTACCACACATGACAAAGTGTAGTGAATGGAGCATCACAGATACCATGTGAACTCTGGGGTTCTGCTGGTATAGACTGATGTGTCACCTGTAGTGTCCAGGGACCAAATGAATAACACAGTGGGAAACACACACATACACACACACACTGTGGAACTTGATGTTCAAACACCTCAAACAGCCAGATATTGGGCACTTAGCCAATGGAAACTGTTTCTGCAAAAGGATTGGGGGAGGGACCATTTCCCTGGGTGGAAAGTGGTGCTGAGAAACTGGGTCAGATCAACATTAAGGCTATAACTTGGGCACAGAGGAGGAAACTTCTTACAGAACAAAGAGACATGGAAGGAAAGAAAAGGCTTCCTAAGAACAAATGGAGAGAGCTAAAAAGTCTTAAACCTAAGATCCCCAACAAAGACTGACTCAAAATGAAGAGGGTAAAGAGAACTCTTCTGCTGCTAACAGAGGTAGTAACAGAATGAGCAAAATGTCTGTTACTTTCAATTCACAGGTGAAAAACATCCAGCAAAGCTAACCCAGGCAACTAGGAACCAAACCCATAGTACTGCACTCTTGGTTTTTTGGGTAGCAGTTATTCAACAAGGCTATGCTCTTGTTAGCACCTTTTCTCAGCGGGACAAGTTAGTCCAGATGACCCATTTTTCAAAAAATTGGGAAATACACTAGTCAAGGCCTCAAACTCAGGAGGGTCTATCTGGATAAGGATGCTCTGATCTTTGTTTAGGGGATGAGGCAAAGCTGCTGGTCAACACAGCAACAGAACTGTTCAAGACCACTAAAATATCAGTTTGTGTGCCAAAACTACTCAAAGATATTCCCCCAGAGATTTCGTTATAGAAATTATGGGTTCAGAACCAGAAAGTCTACACAAAGGACCAGAGGATCACTCATAAGAAGCTTGGAACTGTTGGTCAACCCCTTTGGTAGAAGTTGGAGAGAAAATCGTGAAGGCAATATGAAGGTTCTCACAGGTTCCTGCAAGGGAGATCAAAGACAATGATGGCGGCAAATTGGTGGCTAGAATTGTTGCAGATAAACCTGCAGCAAAGTAAGGGGGCAACCACCTTCTGGGAAGACAGGAGAACAACACTGCCTTGATCCAAGGATCCTCCTTGTAAAAAGCGGGTATATCAGACCTTGAGGAACTGGAGGTAAGCTGAAGCTGATTTATGCCAGGAATATAAAAACCACTCAGAACAACCATTTATTTTAAAAATGGAATTTCATTGATGTCAATGATGAACTTCCGTTCCAAGGACTTAGTGACCATCAGAATTAAATACGTAAGAAGGGACTACAAGGAAAGTAGCATTGGTCTCAGTATACCTTCCTAATGAGGGCAGTGCTCAACCCATCACAGGAAATTATGAGACTGATAGACAACTGCTTGTACCTGAACAGGCAACCGCTAGTTGGTTGTGATGTCAATGGCCACAATTTACATGGGAAAGTAGTGATGTCAACAGCAAAGGTGAGTGCCTACTTTAATACCTATTGGAGGGTAACCTAGAGATCTTGAATAGGGGTACAGAACTTACCTTCAGAAATATACCTTAGTTGAATAAAATCAGGAATTGCAACGAGAGCAATCAAGAAGCGTGTTTAACTTTGTAAGAACAAGGTAACATGTGAAAAACATCAAGAGGGCCTTTACTAAATACAGTCTGTATGGTAACCAAGTGAAACAGTCATCCTGGAAGCCATTCAGTGAAGAGGTGAAAGACACAGTTGCCAGAGCCACTTCCCAATATCCTCACTAGGACAACAACACATCCATGAGGCACTCTGAGGAGGAAGGATAGTTAGTATACTAGATCATTGCATGAGAGGTTGGATGTGCTCCTCAAGACTCAGTTACCCCAATGTACTCTAGCAGATATGATTAAGACAAAGATTCAGCCCATATGAGGTACTGGTTTACAGGTAACAAATGGTAATCTACTAAGCTACATGTGGGTTTCAAGAAAATCCAGTAGGCAATGGGAACAATTCAACTATTTTAATCACCAGGTTAAGATGGTGTCTTTCCAGCTATGGTGCAACAAGCAGGAAACATATTAAACAGATTCCTATGCAGACTGTTTGGTCAGTTTAGCTGCAGAAGTCATTCCTAATGCTTGGAGGACAGTGAAAATTGTTGTCACTCTGAACTCCATGAAAACTAATCATACCATGACTGATGAGATGAGTTCAATCAGTCTACCCTCCTTTCTTCTAAAGGCATTAGAGAAACTGGTTAATGTACTCATTATGGAAGGGAGGTTAACTGAAGTTCCTCTATGTGAAAACCAGCATGTGTATCAATGAGGCAAATCATTCAAAACAGCACTTCACCAACTTGTTTGAGAAGGCAAAAAAAGCACTACACTTTCAGAAAATGGTGCTCTGCATCTTCTTAGATACTGAGGAAACTTTCAGCAACACAACCTTTGAATCCATAGCTCAAGCTGCAGAAGTGCATAGCATCAAGACCACTATACACCAGTGGATGCAGTTTGCTAAGACAATTTTTGCCAAGGATATGCAGATGCTTCAGTCATAGCAATACTTGGTAAATTTGCATGAACACTGGTGCTACAAACTCTGAACATCGTGTATAACTAGTGTCATAAACAGGATCTAAGGCAGCATTTTACACACTTGTTAGGCTGCAAACTTGTCAATACAATTACATAAGGGATGCATAATTAGTTCACATCATTTGTTTCACAAATATTCAGTTTATTTAACAAACGAGGCACCAGGTTCCAAAAACTGCCTTATCCACCTTTGGTCAGAACTGAATTGGCAGTGATTTCTGAATATACTCCATCCTGTCCAACATCCAGTTAATGCATGATGTTCCAAACCGTGTCATATCCCATTAATTTTAAATGTTAAATACCTACATCTGTAGAAAACAATGTCATATCCACATTTTATTTATTTATTTATTTCCTGTTGGTTCCAAAACTCACATTGTTAATGTTGTTTCCAAAAACTGCCTGATCCCCAAACAACCTTTTTTTTGAAAATTTAACCCTTTGGCTGCTGTGGATATGTATAAATGTACTGCTCTGTCATTCCCCAGGTGCTGTGGACACATACAGGCACACAACTTGCATTTTCCTACAGTGCTATTGATGTCTGTATGTGTCCTGACCTGCCAATTTCTCATTGTTGTGGACAGATTACTTCCATATCTCAGAGAATAAAAAAGTTTAGTGTACTTATCATATAATGTAAGTGCCTCTTCGCAGGCCCCATTTCGATATCTTGAACCATTTATTAAATATGATGATGATTGTTATGATTACTTGATTTGTGATGCATGCAGTCATCCATCAGTATCTTACCTAAATTTCACTCACTGCAATGTGTGAGCTAAAATCGACCATACACAAAGTTTGCATAATGCATTTTTACCTCTGCATACTTAATAAAATGCAGCACAATAGCTATAATGTACAATGAAAATAAATTTAGTCCTTTATGGAGCAAAGATATCAGGGAGTAAGATGTACAAAAATCAATTATTTTTGCCTAATAGTTTTCTTAAAATTGGATGATAAGTATTTCATAACAGCTAGCAAGTCCACCTGAACAGAACTGGGAACATTGGATGCAACCACCTGTTGGATCTAAAAATCAGTATTTCGAGAATGAAACAAGATGTCCTTCAGCTCTCAATTTCAAGTAAAATTTTAATATCTTACCTACATCCAATTTTTTTTCGCCTTATTGTTTTCTTAAAGTCAGGTGATGTGTGTTTCATATTGGTCAGATTGAAGTCTCTTAGCACAAGCACCAACCAACATTTGGCACACAAAAGTCGCACCCCTCCCACTCAGAATGCAGAGAGTACATCTGTTGCAGCGAAAGGGTTAAAATATGATTCTGTAATGTTTGTTATCTATCAACATCCAGTTTATGATAAGAACTGAAGTGCTATTTGAAAGTTTATAAAGATTTGCCACTTTCAAAGAAGCATTGAATGTATAGTATTTAAGGTTACAGGTTGCCAGCAGTGAAGCATTTGGCAGAAAGCTGGTGTAACTTATGTACAGTTTGGAATGCTAAAGGGGTTTCACTGCATTGTAACAATTTGTGGATTATCTACAATATGTGGAGAAAGTAAATAGAAAGAAAGGTAGAAAGAAGATTAGTGTTACAAATTCTTGGGAAAAGAGGACAGCGTAATAGGTATCTGTCAAAGAGGTTGCCTAATAAACCAAATTGGATGAACAAGAAAGGTGTCTTTACATCTACATCTACATGACTACTCTGCAATTCACATTTAAGTGCTTGGCAGAGGGTTCATCGAACCACAATCATACTATCTCTCTACTATTCCACTCCCTAACAGTGCGCGGGAAAAACGAACACATAAACCTTTCTGTTCGAGCTCTGATTTCTCTTATTTTATTTTGATGATCATTCCTACCTATGTAGGTTGGGCTCAACAAAATATTTTCGCATTCGGAAGAGAAAGTTGGTGACTGAAATTTCGTAAAAAGATCTCGCCGCGACGAAAAACATCTTTGCTGTAATGACTTCCATCCCAATTCGCATATGATATCTCTCCCCTATTACGTGATAATATAAAATGAGCTGCCCTTTTTTGCACCCTTTCGATGTCTTCCGTCAATCCCACCTGGTAAGGATCCCACACCGCGCAGCAATATTCTAACAGAGGACGAACGAGCGTAGCGTAAGCTGTCTCTTTAGTGGACTTGTTGCATCTTCTAAGTGTTCTGCCAATGAAACGCAACCTTTGGCTCGCCTTCCCCACAATATTATCTATGTGGTCTTTCCAACTGAAGTTGTTCATAATTTTAACACCCAGGTACTTCGTTGAATTGACAGCCTTGAGAATTGTACTATTTATCGAGTAATCGAATTCCAACGGATTTCTTTTGGAACTCATGTGGATCACCTAACACTTTTCGTTATCTAGTGTCAACTGCCACCTGCCACACCAGACAGCAATCTTTTCTAAATCGTTTTGCAACTGATACTGGTCTTCGGATGACCTTACTAGACGGTAAATTACAGCATCATCTGCGAACAATCCAAGAGAACTGCTCAGATTGTCACCCAGGTCATTTATATAGATCAGGAACAGCAGAGGTCCCAGGACGCTTCCCTGGGGAACACCTGATATCACTTCAGTTTTACTCGATGATTTGCTGTCTATTACTACGAACTGCGACCTTCCTAACAGGAAATCACGAATCCAGTCGCACAACTGAGATGATACCCCATAGACACGCAGCTTGATTAGAAGTCGCTTGTGAGGAACGGTGTCAAAAGCTTTCCGGAAATCTAGAAATACGGAATGAACTTGAGATCCCCTGTCAATAGCGGCCATTACTTTGTGCGAATAAAGAGCTAGCTGCGTTGCACAAGAGCGATGTTTTCTGAAGCCATGCTGATTACGTATCAATAGATCGTTCCCTTCGAGGTAATTCATAATGTTTTAATACTGTATATGATCCAGTGAGCTCAGTATACAATACATTATAAGACTTCACAAAAACTTCCACTGCATCCCAACAAAACAACATCAAGATGAGGTCACAGTTCAAGACACTATTTAACAACAACTAGTATGAAAACATGAAAAAGAAGGCAGCAGGAATATTGTGTCTGTTGTAAGGAGTACTGCTATCTTAATGTATCAATATTCTACTCCTTACTTATAGCTGCCTTCTGGAATGTTTGGAGAAGAGCAAGCCTCTTCTATGAGGGTGCATTGCCCTGCCATATAATAACAACAATGGCCCAGTCCTAGTGATCACATGCAGTCCTGGTGTGTGCAGAAGAGTTGGTGTTAAGCTTCTGTAAGGAGCGGCCACATGCTGCTGCACCATGGATAAGTAATGAGCAGACTTTTGTAGAAATGGAATTAATAGTTAAACATGTTAGTTCAGTTTGCAGAAAGGAAGTAGTTCAGTAATCCAGTTATTTCCCAGAAAGGTGCACAGGATTAGCTGAGAGATTTATGGTTGAGACATAGTGTTTGAGAATCAGTAACTATCATGAAGAAACATATTGTTAGTAGAATTTAAGAGAAAGTGCTTCCATGATCAATGATCATCTGTTTAATTAATATGGAAATGTAGCAATGGTTGCTTCAGTGAATATGAAACAAATGTAACTGTTAAAAGAGACTGGATGAGCACATGCATTATTAGGGAAGTGTGTTCGTGCTAAGTGACGGTTTTTCATTCTTCAATAAAATAACTTTGATATTTAAAAAATGAAAGAGACATATATTCATATTAGGCATGTGATTGGGTTCATTTTGCAATGAAAGGTGATTCTATGTAAAAATTCCTACACTTGAGTGTGATACTCCAACAGCCACAAAAACAAAACAAAAAAGGCAAGACATTAATGAGAGAAACAATGAGCCTTACAGCATGAAGTACTTCCTGAAAGTGAGTCCAATAAGCAGTAATTAAACATTGATTCAAGTATGTCAGGAAACCTTCTCTTCTGTTCTGGCATTAAGAAAGACAGGATTCAAATCCAATGCAAACAACATTTATTGAGTGCTACATCTCCTAGAGGAAAAGGACGGGGAGGCACATAGTAAAAGAAGTTCTGTGGAAGAAGATAAGTTGTTAAGAAATTTACTGATAAACTGTAGCCTATTGATTCACACTATTATAGGCACAAATCTAATAAGAAATACCTTTCTTCTGGTCTTAGAGTAAGGGAGCTTTGGTAGACCTACACTTAATCAATTGTTTGAAACTTTAACATCAAACAGAGAAAGAAGAAATGAAGATAAAATACTATTTTTGCAAATATTTGTGACCAAATATAAGTTTTAAGTCTTCCAGAACTGGTTTGTTTCAGTGTGTCTGTGACTGGAAAGAAGAGTGAAGATTTCAACTCTTTCTCATGAAGATAAAAACCTTTTAATTAGAAAACTGAGAGTGTATGCTGTTATACGCTAAGGTATTTGTAAAGTTACTATAAACTGAGGATTCTAATGCTGTGATGTCTTCCTTTCACTGCCAGAAGAAAATTATACTAACAAAACTTCCTGATTAAGCAGCATATTATGCTAGACAGCTGTGTGCTTATAAATTAACAGCTTAAATTTTGGTAGTTTGATGGCACCTAAAACAAGAAAAATATGACAGTCTTAACTTGGTTCCAGACAGTTCGCTGTAAAAGATCACACAAAATTTCATCTGCAATGTGTAAGTGCGTGACAACTTTTCAGTTTGTAGCTATCAGCAATTAAATTGAACTGTTCTGCTATGGCTGTTCAGGAAAAAGGATAAATTATATACCAATTGGAAAGCTTTGCTTTGGACTGTGCAACACAGCTCCTGTGAATGTTAAAGAAGAGCAAGTAGTCTACCCAGTTGTTGGCCACTTCTTTCTTCTGCCAGATTGTGTATTCAGAAGTACTGAAGATGCTGTGCAAGAGAAATAAGTCATTGTTTCTCCAGAAGAATACTTTCAACTTTTTTTGAGTGAAGGCATTGTCAAAAAGTTAGGAAGAGATGCATATAACTTAAGGGACTGGAAATGGTCAGATAATGGAACACTGAAACCTCCATCACTTTGGCACTTCAAACCCTCTAGGTGCAAATATATATACATAAAAAAGGCAGGTTGTCTGTTGTAGTAAAGGAAAAAGCATTGTATATGTCTGACATTTCAGTGTCACAGACTGATTTTTTGTGTTGGTAGTTATGTTCTGACCCAAATTTTTTAGCACATTATTTAAGAAAATTGCCTATCAACATTCTCATGCTTTGTGAAAACCAAAAAAATGGATCAGAAATTTTTTGAAACCTGTACCTCAAATGTAATTATAAAAACATGTTTATTGCAGAAAAATTATTTACACCAATTTAATTTGATCAACAGCAGCCCAAAATCTGTGCATCTCTGATCTAAAGCATAGTCCCAGGAAAACTGTTGCAGTACTGTTCATGAGGAAGCACCTCCAGGACATATACTGGAATATTACGCTCTTCAACCAAAATTTTCCAGAATAGGGGATGGTCAAGCATCTACGAATAACCCCGGATGCGAAACTAGCAGAGACTCCTCTCATAAAGAATATATGTTACAAGGCAAAATTTGCTCTTATGTGCACTAGGTAGGCCTGTGTAAAAAACTAGAGTCTTAGTACTAAGTATTTTCATTGGATTTTGACCTCTCCAATAAGAACTATTATAATTAATAGTGCCAGAGTATGGTGGAATATAGAAGAATAGGAAGTAGTTGTCAGGAGCTTGAGAAGATTCACAGATTGGTTTACTTAGCCATAATGGATGGAACTACACTCCCACTGATGTGTTGGAGATCATATTTGGCACTCCTCCATTATGTCTTTGGGTTACAATAGAGGCAGCAGCAGGAGCATACAGATTGAAGAGAGGAAAAAAACTTCCAGCTGCTTCAAAAAACATTTCTACGTAACCATAGGAAAAAGGGAGCAGTGGAAGGAAGAACCATAGTACCATTCAGGTAACATAGTCTTGTTTACTGAGGCACTAAAACAGATGAAAATTCTTGGGCCAGGTTGCACGAAGTGCAGCCTCAACCTGAGAGTGTAATTTGTCTACGAAAACTGGAAACAGTATTCATTATCAGTGTATGCATGGAGT
The DNA here is from genome assembly GCF_023897955.1 of Schistocerca gregaria. Classification (NCBI taxonomy): domain Eukaryota; kingdom Metazoa; phylum Arthropoda; class Insecta; order Orthoptera; family Acrididae; genus Schistocerca; species Schistocerca gregaria. The sequence continues at coordinate 506,257,992 of NC_064921.1, forward strand.
GAATCTACATAGTTGTTACAATTATTCTAGTATTTAAATTCATTCAGATAACAAAAAGGCTATCATACCCTGTAATAAGACCAAAGGTCATTGCACAATGCCAGGGAAAAGCAACAGAGTAAACCTGCTGTGGGTTCCTGGTCACTCAGGAGTCAGTGTTATCAAACAAGCTGATATGCTACGCAGGACTAGGGGTGATGACTCCATTTGCTGGATTGAAACTTGACTTGACCTTCACTAATATTATCATAAAATCTAAAATATGTCGCTGGATCAGGAAGCAGCATACAGAACATAGGACTAAAACCAAAAAACCAAAATGGGACACATCAATGATGCTCAAACCATGTTTTAAGACAAATGCTGCAATCCTGGACTTGAACATTGGCCAAATTAAATTCATGGTAAGTCTAATGACTGGTCATAGAAGCTTCAGGAAACACTTGCAAACAATAGGTATAAAAAGGCCCCTAAACACAGACTGTGTGGTAAAAGGGATGGAAAATGCACCACATTCAATCTGCCACTGTGAAGCATTGGAGGTCAAAGGACACAAAATATTTGGGTCATTTATTCCTGAAGAAATTATGGCTAACAGAAGTCAAGTTAAGGGACTCGTACAACTTTTTAAGGGTACTGGTTGACTTTTTTAGAAAGACAGGAAGATATACTGAACAATGAACAAAGATTCCAAGACTTAGCAAGCGGGAAAGCACCGGCAGACAGGCACAATGAACAAAACACACAAACACACACACAGAATTACTAGCTTTCGCAACCGATGGTTGCTTCTTCAGGAAGGAGAGGGAAAGACGAAAGGATGTGGGTTTTAAGGGAGAGGGTAAGGAGTCATTCCAATCCCGGGAGCGGAAAGACTTCCCTTAGGGGAAAAAAAGGACAGGTGTACACTCGCACACACACACACACACACACACACACACACACACACACACACACACACACACACACACACACATATCCATCCGCACATACACAGACACAAGCAGACATATTTAAAGGCAAAGAGTAAGGGCAGAGATGTCAGTCGAGGCGGAAGTACAGAGGCAAAGAAGTTGTTGAAAGACGGGTGAGGTATGAGCGGCGGCAACTTGAAATTAGCGGAGGTTGAGGCCTGGCGGATATCGAGAAGAGAGGATATACTGAAGGGCGAGTTCCCATCTCCGGAGTTCGGATAGGTTGGTGTTGGTGGGAAGTATCCAGATAACTCGGACGGTGTAACACTGTGCCAAGATGTGCTGGCCGTGCATCAAGGCATGTTTAGCCACAGGGTGATCCTCATTAACAACAAACACTGTCTGCCTGTGCCCATTCATGCGAATGGACAGTTTGTTGCTGGTCATTCCCACATAGAAAGCGTCACAGTGCAGGCACATCAGTTGGTAAATCACGTGGGTGCTTTTACACGTGGCTCTCCCTTTGATCGTGTACACCTTCCGGGTTACAGGACTGGAGTAGGTGGTGGTGGGAGGGTGCATAGGACAGGTTTTACACCGGGGGAGTTGCAAGGGTAGGAGCCAGAGGGTAGGGAAGGTGGTTTGGGGATTTCATAAGGATGAACCAAGAGGTTACGAAGGTTAGGTGGACGGCGGAAAGACACTCTTGGTGGAGTGGGGAGGATTTCATGAAGGATGGATCTCATTTCGGGGCAGGATTTTAGGAAGTCGTATCCCTGCTGGAGAGCCACATTCAAGGTCTGATCCAGTCCCGGGAAGTATTCTGTCACAAGTGGGGCACTTTTGGGGTTCTTCTGTGAGAGGTTCTGGGTTTGAGGGGATGAGGAAGTGGCTCTGGTTATCTGCTTCTGTACCAGGTCGGGAGGGTAGTTGCGGGATGCGAAAGCTGTTTTCAGGTTGTTGGTGTAATGGTCGAGGGATTCAGGACTGGAGCAGATTCGTTTGCCACGAAGGCCTAGGCTGTATGGAAGGGACCGTTTGATATGGAATGGGTGGCAGCTGTCATAATGGAGGTACTGTTGCTTGTTGGTGGGTTTGATGTGGACGGATGTGTGAAGCTGGCCATTGGACAGATGGAGGTCAACATCTCGCAAAGTGGCATGGGATTTGGAGTAGGACCAGGTGAATCTGATGGAACCAAAGGAGTTGAGGTTGGAGAGGAAATTCTGGAGTTGTTCTTCACTGTGAGTCCAGATCATGATTGATGTCATCAATAAATCTGTACCAAACTTTGGGTTGGCAGGATTGGGTAACCAAGAAGGCTTCCTCTAAGCGACCCATAAATAGGTTGGCATATGAAGGGGCCATCCTGGTGCCCATGGCTGTTCCCTTTAATTGTTGGTATGTCTGGCCTTCGAAAGTGAAGAAGTTGTGGGTCAGGATGAAGATGGCCAAGGTGACGAGGAAAGAGGTTTTAGGTAGGGTGGCAGGTGATCGGCATGAAAGGAAGTGCTCCATTGCAGCAAGGCCCTGGACGTGCGGGATATTCGTGTATAGGGAAGTGGCATCAATGGTTACAAGGATGGTTTCCGGGGGTAACAGACTGGGTACGGATTCCAGGCGGTCCAGAAAGTGGTTGGTGTCTTTGATGAAGGATGGGAGACTGCATGTAATGGGTTGAAGGTGTTGATCTACGTAGGCAGAGATACGTTCTGTGGGGGCTTGGTAACCAGCTACAATGGGGCGGCCAGGATGTTTGGGTTTGTGAATTTTAGGAAGTAGGTAGAAGGTAGGAGTGCGAGGTGTCGGTGGGGTCAGGAGTTTGATGGAGTCAGGTGAAAGGTTTTGTAGGGGGCCTAAGGTTCTGAGGATTCCTTGAAGCTCCGCCTGGACATCAGGAATGGGATTACCTTGGTAAACTTTGTATGTAGAGTTGTCTGAAAGCTGACGCAGTCCCTCAGCCACATACTCAGCCACATACTCCCACGGTCGTGGAACCCTTGTCAGCCGGAAGAATGATGATGGATCAGTCAGCTTTCAGATCACGGATAGCCAGGGCATCGGCTGTGGTGATGTTGGGAGTAGGATTAAGGTTTTTCAAGAAAGATTGAGAGGCAAGGCTGGAAGTGAGAAATTCCTGGAAGGTTTGGAGAGGGTGATTTTGAGGAAGAGGAGGTGGGTCCCGTTGTGATGGAGGACGGAACTGTTGCAGGCAGGGTTCAATTTGGATAGTGTCTTGGGGAGTTGGATCATTAGGAGTGGGATCAGGATTATTTTTCTTCATGGCAAAGTGATATTTCCAGCAGAGACTACGAACCACTTTCTGGAACGCCTGGAATCTGTACCCAGTCTGTTACCCCCAGAAACCATCCTTGTAACCATTGATGCCACTTCCCTATACACGAATATCCCGCGCGTCCAGGGCCTCGCTGCAATGGAGCACTTCCTTTCACGCCGATCACCTGCCACCCCACCTAAAACCTCTTTCCTCGTCACCTTGGCCAGCTTCATCCTGACCCACAACTTCTTCACTTTTGAAGGCCAGACATACCAACAATTAAAGGGAACAGCCATGGGCACCAGGATGGCCCCTTCATATGCCAACCTATTTATGGGTCGCTTAGAGGAAGCCTTCTTGGTTACCCAAGCCTGCCAACCCAAAGTTTGGTACAGATTTATTGATGATATCTTCATGATCTGGACTCACAGTGAAGAACAACTCCAGAATTTCGGTTGTGGATTTGAAATGCTGTCCTACTGAATGAACTTCCAATATGTCTTACAACTGCCTACCAAGGTTCAGAGGCAAAAAGGAGAAGGAAGAAATAAAATGTCCTTCAAGAATGTCACGAACATATTCTGTAGTCCAGAAGATGGAGGAAAGAGCTATCGAGAAATTGGAGAGAGAGGGAGAGGGAGAGGGAGAGGGAGAGGGAGAGGGAGAGGGAGAGGGAGAGAGAGAGAGAGAGAGAGAGAGAGAGAGAGAGAGAGAGAGAGAGAGAGCGGGAGGGAGGGCGAGAGGGAGGGAGGGAGTGAGGGGGGGGGGGGAGAGATGAATAGAAGAATCTGCAAAGGAAGTACAAAATTCAAAGGACCATTAAATTAGAAAGAAAACAAGAGAAAAAGTGAGGGAAGGTTAATATAAAGCACATAGGCATAGCAGAATTACAGAAAAATGGGGGGGGGGGGGGGGGGAGTGTACAATATGGAAAATAAAAGGCAATAACTGGGGCATGACCACAAGCCAACACCTAGATAGTACCCCCTTTCTATCCCTTTCTCTGCCTTCCCCTAGGTTATATTTCTCTCTGTACACACTTTGATCTTCAACTATTCCTCTTTGTCCCTAACTTTTCTCTTTTTTTTCCTCCTTATGTTTCATTCACTAATTCTTCTCTCCCTTTCCCTTGGTTGCTGCGTACACTGTTTAAATGACCTGTTGTCACTTTTGGTGTTCATGTACTACACAAGTCTGCCCATTTGAACTTGTCTCCTTTACAGGTGTGTTTTAAACTCTAATACAGCAAGTACCCTATCTGACAAGCCGTGTGTTAACATTTCCCATTCTGAAATCTTGATTTTGCACCCCACTGATAATTTGATCCTACCTTGATGATTCCATCTTCCCTTGCAGTTCTTTGTAGCTTTCTATTTATTGACACATAATATTCACACTTCTTTCTCTCATTAACTTTTCTTTTGTTTTGCAAGTTGCAAATCTTAAATGAAAAACATTTCTTTCTTTGTGGTCCTGACAGATTTTCTTGACAAATTCTTGAAAATCTCTATAAAGCTTTCCTTCTTTGGATTTACTCACTCTACAAAGACAATGCACCTGTGATTCCAAGTACATGATCCATTTCCATCTATATGTGTGTGACAGTGAATCTGATGCTACCTCACATGGTGGTAAGTACATTCTTTACTTGATTTTATTTGCTTGAAGTCAAATTGATGTTGAAAAAGTATTAAATTACCTTTGTAAAAATAGTCATCCATGTAAGAAGACAAAAAATGAATACAGTCATCAGATTGAGTCTCCAACCAGGCAGCTACTAAACCTTTCACATCAATATCCTCTTCACTGCAATGTAAAGAAAGTAACAATTATTTTTCAGTTGTATTGCAAATTTTCAGTGGCTATAACAAATTATGGTAAATAATCATTAAAATATTTTGATTCAATGCAGTTTCTGTACTTAAATACATCAAACCTTTTAATATAGTGTTACATGAAATGATTTTAAAATCCTTATGTTGTACAGTTAGCACTTCTGTTACTGACAATCAAAAATCCACTGAATATTGAGAAGTAACTTAAAAACTGTTAAGGCATTTTTCCTATAAACAAATCCATTTCTTACATCCTATATTGTGTAACTTTTCTGCGATATAGCAATATCAATGAGGAGTTGCTTTACTACACTTTTTGTCTGTAATTGTTTTGATGTCCCTGCATAACACAGGAATTTCATGACTGTCAGTGCTATTACACTGGATATGTCAATAGAACGAGTTGGAAGTACTAGACAGTTGATCTGGAACAACAAAATCTACTGTTTTCCTGAAGGACAGAACTACAGTTTGTTCTATTAGAATCTAATCTAATTTCATTTCACATAATTAAGAAAACTAGGAAATGCATTGTTTGTTTCACGTATATGATGCAAACTTCAGTAATGACATTGTTAGTTGGCAGAATTGAATGTCTAAACAAGTAAACATATTCGAAACTATTTTGTACGTATGCCTGATCAATTTGATGTGGCAATTTTTAATAGTAATACCAAAAAATGTAACATTAAACTGTTTAAAAAGGTATATAAGAATGGAAGCTAGCTCGATGGGCATCATTGCTGGTCAGAGGTTCTGTGACACACCACCTCTGTCACTTTGTCCAATAAAAATTCTATGAAAAGTAGAAAGTTAAAGGTTCCTTAACCTTAACCCACATAGCGTGCTGAACGTGTCTAAGACATGAATCCAGTTCTCAGGAAGAACTCCAGGACAATGATCAGATAACAAATTAAGTATCCTGAGGTGCATCACCCATACAGACTGTTCACATTTCATGCACCCACGTTGACTGTTCACATTTTGTTGTGTATAAAACTGAAGCAAGGTTATAACACATACTTTAGCATGGACTTCAGCCAGCTCACACAGTCATTTCCTTTTAAAGAAGTAGACATTATGTCACAATGTAGTTGGAATATTAGGAGTTAATCCATTGGAACTTCACATGTAGTACCACATTTCAAAAGCTATTCTCCTCTTGACTTAATAAGTCCCCATTTTACTTCCATACAAAATTACACTCCAAATACCTTCAGAGAAGACTTCCTAACACTTAAATTTATATATACATGAAGACAGTAACTTGTTCTCGAAAGAACAGTTACTGTTGCTGACCGTGCAGCTATTCCCTGGAATAAATATTGACTAACTGACAACCTCAGCTGCTGACAGGTGTTGTTGATATACCTCGATGTGGACAGCTGAAAATGTGTGCCCCGACCGGGACTCGAACCCGGGATCTCCTGCTTACATGGCAGACGCTCTATCCATCTGAGCCACCGAGGACACAGATGAATAGCGCGACTGCAGGGACTTATCCCTTGCATGCTCCCCGTGAGACTCACATTCCCAACTGTCCACAATTCTACATATGTATAGTACCTTACAGACTGAGGTTGTCAGTTTGTCATCATTTATTCCAGGGAATAGCTGCACAGTCATCAACAGTCACTGTTCTTTCGAGAACAAGTTACTGTCTTCATGTATATATAAATTTAAGTGTCCATCTTACGTGAATCGCCAAAGCGTGCGTGAGTAATGAGTGGGTGGGCAAATGTCTATAAGGTAGAATACATATGTAGAATTGTGGACATTTGGGAATGTGCATCTCAAGGGAAGCGTGCAGGGGATAAGTCCCTGAAGTCACGCTATTCATCTGTGTCCTCAGTGGCTCAGATGGATAGAGTGTCTGCCATGTAAGCAGGAGATCACAGGTTCGAGTCCCGGTCGGGGCACACATTTTCAGCTGTCCACATCGAAGTATATCAACAACACCTGTCAGTAGCTGAGGTTGTCAGTTAGTCATCACTTAAATTTATATTCAATGCTAACATATTTCACTTTTTGTGAAAAGCTTTTCTTGTTATCGCTTGTCTGCATTTTATATCCTCTCTGCCTAAGCCGTCATCAGGTATTTTTTGACCAAATAGTTACTCGTCGACTACATGTAGTGTCTCTTTCCTAATCTAATTCCCTCCACATCACCTGATTTAATATGACTACATTCCAATACCAACTTACAGCTTTTCTTTTTCAAGGCACTATCCAGTCATTCAAATGATCATTCAAGACCTTTGCCATATCTTACTTATCTACTGTGTTATTGCAAACCTTGGAGGTTTTATTTCTTCCCACTGAACTTTAAATCCATTTCCATTTTTTAATGGTTCCTCCTTCTCATATACTGCTTCCCTTTTTCCCTTTCAGGCCTTTTGACTCTTGTGACATCAGTCTGATTCCTGTACAAGATGTGGATAAGTTTTTATTCCCTATCTTTTATCTCTGTTACCTTCAGAATTGCACAGTATGTATTCCAGCCAACAGTGTCAAAAGCTTTCTCTAAATCTGCAAAAGCTTAAAAATATAAGTTAATCTTTCTTCATTGTACCTTCTAAGAACAGTCATAGGGTCAGTATGGCCTTGGGTGTTCCTATATTTCTTCATAAATCCAAACAGATCTTCCTGCAAGTTTGGCTTCTATCAGTTTTTCAATTCTTCTGTAAATAATTCGTGTCAGTGCTTTGCAACCATAACTTTATTAAACTGAGAGTGGCTCTCCCAGGTATTTAATAATACCTTGGAAATACACTCCACTCTGGGAGCCTTGTTTTGATTTATGTCCTGAAAGATAACAGAGTGAACATCTGCATTCTTTTTGGGTGGACTGGGAATGGCAGTACGGGGAAAGAGATTCTGAATAGCTTGAACAGGGATTCCAAGTCAAGCATTTGTTTGTTGGAAGACTCCTGAGTGTAGTTTTCCAATGTGATGCAGAATTCCAGTAAAAGATGCTGCAAGCATTTAAGAGTACAGTATGTATTTAAGACTTGGGCTGGATCACAAGATGTTAAGGGAACTTATAGACTCTGAGAAGGGAGAAAGTTCTTGTTTCACAAGGGAAGCATGAGGACATCTGTCTCCAGTACACAAGTAGTAAAATTTGTGATTGTGTTTTTTGAGCAACAAGTGGCCACACATGGGTCAAGTTTTGGGACTTTGAATTATTTCATGAGGGCATCAAAACTTACAATATTTCCACATTAAGAGTTTGAACCCTTAATTGTATATTTCTGGATATACTCTGAGACTGTTTTGTGATTTTTTTTCTTTTGTCAAATAAATTCTATGTCTCACATCATCCATGGATTTCTCTTGGGCCTTTTTTTCTTTCTTCAAACCCCCCTGCCCCCCCCCCCCCCCCCCCTCATGCTGCCTTCATACTCTAAATGGTGTTATTGTTCATTCTATTTCTATCATGTCACATACAATTAAAAATTACTATACATCAATTTTCTTCTGAATTTGTTGATTAAATGTAACTTTATACCTGAAGAAAACCATGCCCATACGAGAAATCGTTGCAGGAGATGCATTGCTTAAATCATGAGTCTCAAAAATGAAGTTAACGTTTGGGCCAAACTGAATTCTCCAACCAGATGGTAGCGTTAGAAGACGATTGTCATCAAGAACTGAATTAAGAGACTCTACCCATTCTGGATCAACATCACCATCACATACTATCCATGACTGCTGATCTGGAAAGATGTTTATTATCAATGCACAAAATGTAATTAAATGTAAATAAATTAATGCACAAATTACAAAAACACCAAATAAAATTTGAAAGCAACTGTGCAGGAAATGACAGATTGCTACTTACCATTAAGAAGACACATCAAGTTGCAAACAGGCACGATTAAAAGACACTCACATATAGCTCTCAAATGCAGTCTTTGCCAATAAGGAGACACACACACACACACACACACACACACACACACACACACAAGCTAGCACACCGTGTGCACATATGATCACCAACTCCAGCATCTCAGCCTGGTATGCAACGTCACGTGGGAATTATATTTGTAATCATCATCCTCACCCTTGGAATACAAAATCTACTTGCAACAATTAAAGTTGCTGAGAATATAGTGTAATGAATCTATTGAGAAAATTATATAACTGATCCTCTTCTACTTCCATAAAATGTAAAGACTCATCTCTTCAGTACGATCAAAAACATCACATCATACACTTTGAACCTCTACTTAACAACGTAATTTTTTTCTTGTTTCCCCCTCCTATTGCTTCTCTTTCTCATTCAGTTATCTTTAGTTGTCTGTAATTATCCAACAAAAGAGCTAAGAACACTATTGAAAAGAAACAAGGATATGAGGTGGATAAATCCTGGTAAAAGCATGTTTTGCTAGGACTCAGAGAAAAAGAAGAAGTCACAATCTGAAGCTCCATTATCATCATTACGTCAGATTCTACACTCAGTCATTTGAAAAGTAAAACTCATGCTCAAATAATAAAACATTGGAATAATAATGCAAAAACTATTTGGAACGTTATTAAACAAAGAAACAGACAAAACCAGTAATCAAAATCAAACTGAGCCACCAGAAAATACCTTCACATCACTGGCCACCAAATTCAATGATTACCTCCTCACAGTGACTGCAAAGGCTGCATGCAGAAATGAACAACCAAATACAGATGCCTTAGATTTACTTTTGAAGACATTGCATGCATCACCTAGAGCCTTTAATTTCAATATTAAGAAAGGGGAGTGCTGCTCATGATATGGAGGAGATGCTAATTCATGGAGAGGCACAATGGAAAGACTGCTGAGCATGTGAGCTTCTGGCCAAAAGGCAAGGAGGCAGTGATCGTGTGTGTGAGTTGCACTTGTGTGAAAGCATGTGTATTGTCTACTTTAGAAGAAGGCCTTTACGCCAAAACTCAATTGTTTAGCAGTCTTTTTGTTGTGCCTGTCTGCACCACAACATCTCCTGCACCTGATGAGTAGCCTTCTATCCTGTTCATAGTATTGTCATTGTTCTGTAATGGATTTTCCATTGTTAGACATGAATTTCAAAAATACAGTGTCTAAGGAGATTAAAGACTTCATCAGGTCACTAAAACATAGTAATTCTACTAGCTATGATGGTGTTTCTAGAAGATATTAAAATCTTGTGGTGACTTGACAGGATTACCCTTAAGCTATATTTGTAATCCATTAATGATTCAGGGTGCAAATGCTGCATAGAATGGAAGCATCTATCCGGAGGCAGGAGAGGGGAGGGGCAGCAGTATGTGGGTGGGGCAAGAGAAAAGAGCTGTCTGGTGTAGCTACTAGACTGCCAGCAGATGCAATGTCAGTTGGCTGTCAGGTAGGGAGGTGGGAATGGAGGGTGGAGAGAAGTGAAAAAGGTGGGTAGTGAGGAAGGTGAAAGATGGTGGGTCCATTGGCAGAGGGTGACACACAAAGTGGGTGGGAGATGAGAATGGGGGTAGCTGGTAGGAACGACGGGTGGAAGATGTTGGATGGAGGGTGTGGGGACAGTATGTTACTGTAGGTTATAGGATAATTTTGGGAGTGGAGACTGTGTTGTAAGGATAACTCCTACCTGTGCTGTTAAGAAAAGCTGGTGATGGAGGATCCAGATGGCTTGGGTGGTGAAGGATGTCAGGTTCATCTGCATATGTGCCACAGGGTAGTCTACTTTGCTCTTGCACAGTTTGGCAGTGGCCATTCGTCCTGTTGGACAGCTGGTTGGCAGGCACATCAATACAAAAAGCAGTGCAATGGTGCAGCTTAGCTGGTAAATAACATGGCTGCTTTCACACGAGGCCTGACCTCTGATGGGATATGAGACGCCTGTGGTAGGACACAAATAGGAAGTGTCGGGTAGGTGGATTGCAGAGATCTTGCAGCAGAGTCTCCCAAAGGGATATGATACCTGTAGGAATGGATTGGGGTTGGGAATGGAATAAAGCACTAGGATGTTGTGCAGGTTGGGTGGGTGATGGAATTAGGAGGTGTTGGAAGGATCTTGGGTGGGCTACCCCTCATTTTAGGGCATGATGATAGACCTGGCAAAGGGTGTGATCCAGTTGTTCCAGTCCCAGGTGGTATAGGATGATGAAGGTGGCACTGTTTTGTGGCTGTATTTTGAGGGTGACGAGAGGATTGGGGGTGTGAGGGGAAAAGGAATGGGAGGTCTGTTTGTGGCATAGGTCTGGGAGACATGTCTGTCTGTGAAGGCCTTGGTGAGGCCTCAGCATACTTGTCTAGGGAGTTCTTATCACTGTAGGTCAGCTGTAACCAGATGGCCAGGCCATATGGGATGGATTGTTTGGTGTGACAGTTGTCGAAATGCAGGTCCTTTTGGTGTTCGGTGGTTTTAATGTGGACAGAGGTGTCTATGGAGTCATCAAAGAGGAGGAGGTCAACATCCAGGAAGATGGCACACTGGGTCGAAGAGAATCAGGTGAAGAAGATGGGAGGGAAGGTGTTGAGGCTGTAAGGAATGTCTTGGCCATGACTCCAGATCATGATGATATCATCAATGAACCTGAAATATACTAGGTGTTTGGCATTTTGGGAGGCTAGGAAGGTCTTGTCTAGATGGCCCAGGTCAGCATAGGAGCGTGCCATGTGGATGTTCAAGGCTGTGCTGTGGGTTTCCTAGTATACCTTCCCTGCAAAGGAGAAGTACACTGGTGTCCAAAATTAAAGTAACAAATGGAAATTTTGCAAGCTTGCATTTATTTTTCCACAAAACATTATAAACAAGTGAAATTAAAGTAGTAAAAAGGTAAAAAATACAGAACATAAACAACTGCAACATACATAACAGCAGACAATAGTGTCAATTTTTTCCTATTTAATAGAACTACACACACACATTGAGACAACTGATTAATGTGCTCAGTATGCAGTGTGACCACCTCTGGCAGCAACACAGGCCTGATAACAATGGAACATACAGTGAATGATGTCATCAATCTCATGTTGAGTCAATCACAGCAATTCTTCCTGCAGAGCTGCTCGCAAGTGTTGGGCAGTGGTTGGTGAATGCTGACGTGATAGAACCCATCTCCACAGTGCACCCCAGACACGCGTTATGGGATTAAAACTGGAAGAGCGAGCATGCCACGCCACATATGCAATATATTCCATTTTGAAGAAAACATCAACCACACAATCCGTAAGATGTCTAACATTATTGTCCATCCAATACGAAGTCTGGGCCCACAGCACCTCGCAACAACCACACATGAGGCCTCAAGATCTCATCATGATAACTGACAGCATTTACACCATACTGATTCACCTGTACAATCTCATGAAGAGTCGATCGAGTGGTCAGCATAATCCCTGACCATACCATTACGGATCCTCCTCGATACCAGTTTCTTACAACAGTATTTGGGTCCCAAAATCATGTTCTACATTCACTCCAGAGGAGAATCCATCAAGAATCACTCTCCAGACCAAACTGGAACTCATCTGTGAGAAGAACATTGGCCCACTGTTAGACTGTTCCACGTGGCAAGCTGACAACTCAACCCTAAGTGTTCCCTTCAGTGAAGACACATAAGAGGCACACACCGTTTGCTTCAATACACACACCGAGTGGATGCTGTGAGGTCAGATGCCAGTTGCCACGCAGTACTAAGGCAGTACCTTTGTAACCTTACAGCCAAATAATGGTTCTCTCTTCCTGATGTCACACATGATCGGCCCTGCACTGGTCTTTTGGATACAGTTTAGGTCTTTACAAACCACTACATCCGAGAAACAACAGAATGATTCACATTAAGCCATCTGGGCGCATCAGTTTGTGACTGTCCTGCTTCCACTCTTTCTATAGCTCTCCACTGCAGAGAGTCTAGTAGGCATTTTTTTTGTGCTATACTGCACCATCTGTGACTGTGTACAAATTGATTGTGGGATGGCATCTTCTGTGCACAACACAATCATATGGACATCTGTTGGCACAGCCAGAATGCCAATCTGGCCGTGGTGGCCAGAGATAGAAGTCATGTATGCATGAGACATACCTGCTTGTTCAAATCAGCGCATGTTTTCTTTTGTGAAAAACGCTTTGGCCAAAAAATCAACATGTAAACAGTCTTTTCATTGTGCCTGTTTACAACTCATTAAGGCGTTAAATTTTTCATTTAGGTCATTACTTCTATAAGCCTGTGACCTGTTTTCTTTCTTCAGTAAACTGCAGAAATAGTTTATTTTGTCCTGACTACAGCATCTACATTGAGTTCTTAAAGAGTTCTAAAGCGAACACTGTAAATTCTCACTAAAGCAAGCACTGTAAATTTTTAATGAAGTGTTGGATGAACTCTTCTTGACTAGAAACTAATCTTAAACTATTTCACAAGCATCCATTACTTGAGTATCACCATTTACTTCAGTATTTAAATTGTAGAGCGTATTAATGTTCAAAAGGGCTTCCCTCTTTACACTTTTTGTAAGAAAATCTATTTTGAAGTCTTCATAAATTACCAAAGCACATTCGATTTTATTTGCTTTGTTGAGCAATGAATCTAATTCATTTAAAAAAGATTCACAATTTCTAGGTGGTGATCAGTACATTGTAACAGTAACCAAGTTGAGCGTTGTAATTTTTATAGCTCCTTTTTGATATTTGTTCACATTAAGTTAGGTAGGGTAGTAAAATCCATATTTTCATACTTGTAATTTGCTACTCCACCTTGCTCACTTTCTGCAGTAATATGGCTTTTGTTACTTCTGTGTGATGAACTGATTCAGGGGTAAGCCAGTGCCCATAAGCGCATTATTACTGAGAAGTACTTTAGCTCATCTGTTAGTAGTGCATTAATTTCTTGTGTATTATGGCGATAAATTTTTATATTGTGTTCATTCATTGCTCAGTAGTCGTGTGTTAGCTTCCACGCAAATATCGGTGTTTGTCACATAGCTGTGTGATAGGTATTATGCAGACACTACATTGTGGCAGTCGGCTGCAAGTGTAAATAAAATAATGAGAACCTGGACTACTCCATGATGGACCAGGAATAGCCTCTTCATTCATTTTAAAATTGGAAACAATGAGCAATACACAACACAAAGCTAAGCAAAGTACACAAAACAAACAGCTTCAGTGCAGTTATTTACCAAGGTTGCCAGTGTCATAAAATTGATATTTCAGGCACAACCTCTATCGGTATCTTATGCAACCATATATCAATAACACCCCCCCCCCCCCCCCCCCTCCAGAAATCAGTCAAATCAAACTAATAGTAATGCACTGCAAGTTGGTCTCAATATTTACAGGCACAAGAAAATATTTTCTTTGAACAATACCATTGATATCAAATAAATATTAAGTTACTAATAGTAGATAAACAGCAACCACATATTAAAACTGAGAAAGCAGCACCTTTTTTTCAAATTAGTAGCTTCATTAGTTGGTTAAGTTTAAATGGCATAAGTGAGAATTCTATTACGCAGTACAATGATAATTTATAGTAATTTATAGTTAACATAGTATAAAGATTAAGATGCTGTGATTTCCTTGTCTTTTGTTATAGTATACCTTAACTCATTCCACATCCCTGACAGTTCTTTACCTTGATGGGATCTATATAACATGGTGAATGAATGAGAGTATTGATTCCTGAAGTCCCAATAATGTGATCAAGTATTATCTGTGTCTTCTCACATTTCATTCTGTGTTCTTTAGCTAAGTAGTGATCCATCAACAAGGATTTCTCAATTTGCTGCATGTTTGCAGAGTGACAATGTTCTATATGCAAACTTTGAACAGTGCAAAATGTTTGGAGAAAGTAACATTTTCCACAGTGACATGGAACACTGTATACATCATGCTTCTTTAGACCGAGAGCATCTGTAATCAATGATATGAAGCTAAGAATACCCAGCATACACAAAATCGGAGGCTGCACAAATAACCTGAAGCATCCGTTTTGATGCCTATTTAGATACACAATATCTAGTTGCATCGTTGTCACAACTCCCACCAACCACATCTCAACTGCAGATAATAACCAGATAGACAACTAAAAAAGGATCATATGTTCATTTTAGGATGCTGTGCTAAGTCCTAAAAATACCACAAAACATCCTAGTCAACTACATTTTTTTACATAATAGTGTTTGATGAGATGTTAAATTCCAATCTTCCTTCTTATATTTGACAGAAGCTTTGTTTTTCAATTCTTTCTTCTGATAGACTATTGATTAGAATCCATTGTATGACATTTCAGAACACAATTAACTTTCACATTACATAAACAAATATTTGAAAAATTTTACCTGACATCTCAGAATATACATGTTGTGCTGCTAAAGTAAGTACACCATCATTCCACTGTCTTGTGTCTATGTCAATCTGGCCCAGAAACTGAGTCCTTGGCATAGCTTTTGGATTCATAGTGTACTGCTTAATTGGTTGACTGAGTTTCCCTAGAGCCTGGAACAGATGTAGTAATCGTAGTAATCCTTACTACATGCATACAGACAAATAGAAGGCATAATGTTCACATTTTTGAGTAGAAAGAGAGTACTATGAATTTACAAATGAAAAATAATGTAATTCAAGTGGAGAAGTTATAAGGGAACAACAATAGCCAATGGGTACTGAATAAACTGAGTTAAAGAGTGTAGAATGACAATAAATTGTATTCATGTGAAATGAGCAGACCACCTAACACAAATAATGCACAGCACAGAATAATATGTTACTGAAATTGAACCCAGGAATAAAACCTATGATCCACAAACATAAACTATTATGTTAAAACAGAACATTAAAACAATTAATTTGTTTGGTGAGAGATATAAAAATGCACTTTATTTAACTGGATAAATAAAAAATCTACTCACTAAGCGGCAACAGAAGATTCGCATAATAGATGGTTGCAATTGGCAAACTTTTGGAGCCAGTGGCTCCTTCTTCCAGCAGAAGAGTTTGAAGGAGAAGGAAGAGGGCTAAAGTAAAAGGACTGGAGAAGTCTAGGAAAAGGGACAGATTTCTGTAAAGTCACCCAGAATCACAGGTCAGGGGTAACTTACCGTACAGAATGAGAAGGAAAGACGATTGTTGATGACTGCATCAGGTGAGATTTGAAGACCTGAGAGCTTAAAGGTGGAGGACAAGTTAATATGTAGACACAGAGATTACTGATTAAACATCATGCGCTTAGATTTTCACTCTTATTAACTCATGCATGATGTTTAAGCACTAATCTCTGTCTGAATATTACCCTGTCTTCCACCTTTAAGCTATCAAGTTTTCAAATCTTGTCCAATGCAGTCCCCAACGATCAGTCTTTCCTTCTCATTCCATATGGTAGGCCTCCCCTGACCTGCAGTTCTGGGTCACTTTCCTGAAATCTACCCCTATTCCTAGGCCTCTCCACTCCTTTTCCTTCATCCCTCTTCCCTCACCTTCACACCCTTCTGCCTGAAGAAGGAGCCACTGGCTCCGAAAGCTTGCCAATTACAACCATCTTCTATGTGTGTGTTCTGCCACCACTTGGTGAGTATTTTTTTAACTATCCAATTAAATAATTAAGTCAATAATTGATTATTTTTGTTGTTATAAAATGCATTTTACTACATTTAAAAGCCAGAAACTTGTAGACTGTGTGTACAGATAAAATTAGGATACCTGGAATTGTTGGAAGAAGCTATGTTCTTAGTGTTCAAATTAAATATATAAAAATCTTATTTTCAGCTCCAAATAAAAAAGGAACAAATTTACAAACAAGTTATCTTATAATATCATCAAACAAATAATGGAAAACCCAGGAAGTAATAATGACAGTATTGTGAAAAGGGTAGTCACCACTCACCATATAGAGGAGATGCTGAGACACAGATAGGCATAACAAAAAGTCAAACATGGAGAGTAATAAGTAGAAAACTAATGAAAAACCATAAACAAAGTTCTGAAACATCTGAGTAATCAATCGATTAATGTGGAATGAGCATACTGATCAGCTAATTTGAGATCTTAAACAATTCTGAAAGCTGTTTCTTCAGATGCTGATAGATATGTACAACTCTGTATCTACATTCCAACTGCCTGATAAAATAAGATAAACTTCAAGATTCATACTCTATAGAGAGGAGAGATGTAACACTCATATGCTGCCAATTAAGTGGCTAAAAAGTGGCCAATCATGCATGTAAAATATTCTACACAAATTTTATCAGCCAGTGACCTGAAGATGAAGGCAAGTGGTGTATGGGAATTATTGTTCTTTTTTGTTATGAATGAGTAATATTTCATTATTTGGTATTTGTTCTGTATTCATGTAAGTGTGCTAAGGGCCACTTGGGGAGGGGGGGGGGGGGGACACAACACTGCATCGCTGTACCCTTCACATGACCATCCAAATATAAAAACCAACATTAGTGGTTTTTTCGAGACAAGTCTGATTGACTTACCATCTTTAGGAGATGACAAATTGTTGTCTTTCCTGAACCTGATGGTCCCATTAGCACGACACCCATTCGTTGTTGCAGCTGCTCATATACTTCCACACATTTCTTTTCCTGCACATAACAGAACAAATAACTGACAACCATTAATATGTTACAGACTGCATGAGCATACACAAAGTGAAAATAATTTCACTATTTTGCTTATCCCAAACTTTTCAAAATTTCAAGCAATTGGCAAATGATAGATATGTACACACTTTTAAGACAAGACATGACAGAAGGAAAGCCACCCTTTTCAGAGATTTTAGTTGAGGGAAAGTTACATGATTGTTTTGGAAACTTGTTGTATGATAAACTGGCCCACATAGAGTGATATTTCAATGGGCACAGTTTCCAGCATCTTACCCAAAGTAGAGCCATGATGAACACTCTGATAGATAGAGCTAGTAGCATATCATATGAGAACTATCTCAGCAGCAAATTAAACCGTTTAAACAGTGTGTTTACACAATATGGCTGTCAAGCCCATGAAATCAAGTTAGCTCCTCCGGAAAAGACACATCCAAATCCATCCAATGGAAAAAGCAACATCAGTCCATAGTGTTCCTCCCACTTTGTGGAGCAACAGAAAGTAAAACTGGATGAATCTCTAACAGCTGTAGGATCAAGGCAGACTTTCAGCCAGCTAAGAAAATCAAAGAGATGTTGCATCCTGTGAAGGAGAGTCATTTGCTTCTGAGGTGCAGGTGTTTATGATATTGCATTTTAATGTGGCAATCGTTATATGGGATAGTCTATTTGAACCATCTCCCAGCACTATTCTGAATATCTGCAGCACATCATGAACAGAAATCTAAAATAATCTTGTGTTGTTGAACACAGGCTTATAAATGAGTGCAAAGAATTATTTGAGCAGACAGGCATTCTATCTCTTGCTTGAAACTACTGGCAGTCAATCATTAACCCTATGGCATATACCATCCACTGTAAAGGATAGCTGTTAACGATCACTTCTTGGACTTTTTCAATCAGTCCTGAGACTGCAAGTGCACACAGTCCACTGCAGTGGGCACTTCTTACTGGTGTTGGTCCTGGATGCATTTGCAGCCTCCAGAATGACTGAAAACACCAGAGAAGTGACTATCAAAAGCCTTCCAATGCAGTTAAAATCATGTGCCATAGGGTTAGAGGCTGTGAAAATTAGATTGAGTCAACAACTTACATGATATGGACTAGGCACTCTACAATGTATAGAATTAAGCACTAGATACCATGATTCTCTAGTTGCTGTGGGCGCTGTTACAGCATTTACATTTGTCTGTTTCCATTACTTCTTTAAGAATGAGTTACTTTTCTGACAAAGGCTATGGTGGATACTATCAAAAGCTCACATTTTTCATTGAGAAGTAACATGAGAAATGCTCTGAGAATATTTAACTTTCCCATAAAGTTACATTAATTTTGGGCATCCTCTATTATCGTCATGCTTCATGGCGAATAGAAGAACTGCCCATGTAACGGAAATAGAAGAAGATTGAGTCAGATAATTAGATGGGAGAAACAAGTTTGTACATAACAGATGACGCTTTGTCAATGGAAATTAAAAATGACAATATAGGCTGTAAAACATTGAAGAACTAAACTGTGCACCACTGAGCACTAAACAAGTGACAAATAGAGCAGGATAGGAGAAACAAAAAGAAAAAAAGCAATATTAACTGATGTTTTGTTCCATTATAAATTATACATACCTGTCTTTCATTAAAATGTAATCCAAGCTCTGAGAAACTTGTTCTCAAGGCTTCTTTGAGCGTTTTTCCAGTTGATTCAACAAATTCAGTTCCAGGAAACATGTCTTGAACTAAGGCATCAAATTTTTTACAGTCAGCAAAGGTTAGTTTTGATGCTGTGTTCAAACGCAGTACTGAGACAACTAACTGATTTTCATCAGATTCTGATAAAGAACTGTTATTTGAAGTGCCTTTCTCTCTCTGATGTGCTCGAATAGCAGCTCCACATCCTCCAAGTATAGTCTTCAGTGCTCGAAGGCCCCAGTCATAGTGTTGTTGCTTTGACAGTAGTTTCCTACAAACAATTTCACAGTGTGACTCACAAAGCTATTTGAACAAAATCCTATATGCTATGGTGATAGCATAAACAACTACACCTGTGCCTTCATTAGGACCACAAAATCTTTTGCAGCATAGTCAATGAAGAAAATATTGTATGGTGCTCAACATGAGTTACTTCATAGTAAGAATACAACTTTTGGAGAGTAGCCTCCTCAGAAACAAAATAATTATCTGTTGGTAAAACCTTATCAGTACAATGGTCGTATTGACATTGACCCATGTCTTACAGTGAAGGAAAGTAGAGTTTCAATGTGCAGATTCAGGGTACAGTTGTACAGAGTGCTGCACTAGGTTCACCTTATAATAACTGAAATAGTAGGTACTCCAATGTTAATTCATTTTTAAGGCAAATTTTTTATGGAAGTGCTCAACAGAACTGACATTAATTGAAAATCAAGGATTTTTTATATGTACCATACATAGAATTTAAACTGTACAGTTTTATATGAGTGATTAGATTAGATTCAGTTCTCATTCCATAGACCCAAAAAATGAGATGATTCTCATGAGTGTGGAACAAGTCAGAAACTATAACATAAAAAGCATAGAACATCTGAATATAATTCTCACTTCCCGCATCATTTGTCAGGAGAATGTCAACATATGTGAAAACATTACAGTAAACTGGAATTGCTAATGTTTACAGAATTAATACACTGTCAGAATGAAACATAGTTATGCACTTTTAATAAATTTATCATATAAAAATACCTAATCTTGACTGTTGTGACCAAGTGCTGTCAAAACCAAAATCTAACAGACACTTTTACTTAAGCTGGTCTAACAGTCCCTATTAAAGATGTTCATCTATAGAATAGAAGGAGTTGTCTGCCAAAAAGCCTTTCAAACCCTGTTTAAACTGTGCCTTATCTGAAACCAAGTTTTTAATGATTGCTGGCAATTTACTGAAAATATGTATTCCTGAATATTAGGGCCCTTTTGGGAACAATGCAATCAATGTTAGGTATTTGGTAGATTGCCCTTATTCCTGATATCAATATTAATTATTGAGATGTAGGTTGGAAATAGAGCCATATTATTTGCAACAAATTTCATAAAGGAATAAATATACTGAGAAGCAGTGGTAAGAATACCAGTATCCTGAACAAGTATCTACGTGCTGTTGTTGAATTGCATCGCAAATGAGTCTTATTTTATGCTTTTGTATTCTAATAACTTTTGCTCAGTTGTATAACATAATAGAATGAAAGAAAGCAAAGTATGCAAACTTTTTTATATTTATGTCACCTAAATCTGACATTATTTACATTGCAAATTCAGACTTGTTTAGGAACTTCAGCAATTCTGTGGAATGCCTTTCTAAAATAAATTCATTATCAGGCCATAATTCCAGAAATTTAACGCTGTCAACCCCCTCTACGTGCATGTCTTCATATGTTATACATATACTGGAAGGAAATCTCTTACAGGTTCTGAACTGAACACAGAGGATCTTTTCAAAGTTTAATGACAGTGAATTAGTATTAAACCTTTTATTAATGTCAGTAAAAATTTGATTAGCAGCCATTTCTGAAACTGTACTTGATTTGCTATTTATTTCAATGTTAGTATCATCTGCAAAAACTTAGCATCCGGTATTGCAACATACAAGAGGTCACTAATGTCCACAGGAAAAGCAATGGATCCAAGAAGCAACCTTGAGGAACACAACCTGTAATTAATTTCCAATCAGATGAAGACTGATTGCTTATCCCACAGGCATTTCATAATGACACTCATTGTCTCCTGTTAATAAAACAAGACTGAAACCATTTTTCAGCACTGGTAGTGACACCATAATATTGTAATTTACTTACAAGACTACTGTGATTCACACAGTCAGATGTTTTGACAGGTCACAGAAAATTCCAGTAACCTCTAATTTGTTACCTACTGTGTTAAATACATTCTCACTGTACATGTAAATAGCCTTCTACATAACAGAATCCTTGGGGATGAAAATTGTGACTTTAATAATATATTTTTTGCAGTCAGATACTCAACAAAATGCTTGAACACAACCTTTTCAAATTTTTTGGAGAAGCCAACAAAAGCGATACTGGTCTTTAGTTTGACAGTATCTCTTTACCTCCTTCTCATAAAGGGCATATTTTAGCCACTCTGTTCCACTGAAAAGAGATTGATTACACAAATAACTTAAGGTAGAACTCAACTCACATGAACACTCTTTGATTAACTTGGTTGATATGTTATCATGACCACTAGAATACTTTGATTTTAAGGATTTTGTGATTGATACTACTTTTTTTGGGAGAAGTGAATGTCAATTCCATTTTACTTAAGTTATTTGTAGAGACTGGATTGGTCTTAAATATTCCATTGCACTGTTTATTGAACCCGATAATCACAAGCTGTCAGTAACAGAAAGACAGAACTTGTTTAAGAGATTTGCAACACCACAAGCACTTGTTACCAAAGTCTCATTTATTTTTAAAGCTATCTGTTCCTCTTCCTTTCTGGCTGCTCCTGTCTCTGTCTTCACTATATCCCATATAGTTTTTATTTTGTTGCCTGATGTAATTATCTTTTTATCACAATAAAAGTGATGAGATTTCTGGATTACTTACTTCAATATTATGTAGTATTCTTTGTAATGCATTACAATGCTAACATCACAGCTGTTCCTAGATAATAAATATAGTTTCCTTTTCCTCTCACATGATATCTTGATTCCTTGTGTAATCCATGGTTTGTTTTTTGACCTCTGATCTGAGTTACCTTAAGGGTGACACAATTTTCAAATGAGAAAATAACTTTATTAATGAATGCTCTATATTTTCCATTTGAGTTAGAAGTGTTGTAAACATCTATTCAGTTTATGTCTCTGAGCGGTCTCCTAAAATTCTCAATTTCTGACTGACATATTATCCTCTTGCACTCAGATTTAATAGGTTTTACATCCTGACAAATTTCAATATTTAACATAATATGCTGAATGTCATTATTAGATACCCCATTTAGTAATGGTCTTGTGATATGACTTTTTTCCCTAGATTTGTCTGCAAAGATATTATCAACAGCAGTCTCAGAGCATTTACATACCTTAGTTGCAATGTTCACAGCATGAATTAAATTGCATGTAGTGTTAGTGATAGCAATAATTGTGCACTGACAGAACTTTTAAATAAATCCACATTAAAATCACCAGCAACCAAAATTTCCTTTTTCACTGTGAGATGGGGCAACAGATCTTCCAGGCTTTTTATGAAGAGGTTAAAGTTTCCTAAGGTACTCTGGATATACATACTATTATAAAGGACTTATTGTGGAATATACATCTGTTGCACAAGTTGCTCTTGCTGCTCTGAGCAAAATTTATCAAAATAAATTCTTGAAATTAAAACAGTTTCTGTCAAATGTGGAAACTCATCCTTTCTTCATATTTTTTCCACATAAGTTAGAGGATAACTTAATTCCTGTATCATTTAACAATTCTAACCAGTGGCCACATGATTTTCAGAGAGGCTTGTCCTTGGATATTTTGATGCAATAAAGATAACTGATTTTGTGCACTGTCTGAATTACAATTGGATGGACCTAATTTTTCTGTCAATTTCTGAACATCTCCAGTCTCAATCAGAAGCTCTTTGCATGGATTGTGTACATCAAAATTTCCTTTCTGGACACCTGTTTCATCAATGTGAAAGTCATTTTCATCCTGTCTCTGAACATATTTTGTTTCTATCCTTCCCAGCCTAAAGAACACTGCTGTTCTGTCACTTGCAACCACTGGTACCTTACCACATGTGATAGTGACCCCCCTTAAAAGTATTTGCTATTAGCCCAGGCAACTTTCCCTTCCCTTTCCTATTGAGGTGAAGGCCATGGCTAATATAGCCCTACCTATTGAGAGAGTCAACAGGAACTACAGCTATATGAGACCCCATACCTGATCCAAGAAGTGATTCCACCTCTAAATCAACTCTCCTAAAACAACAGTTTAAATGAGGTCAGTCATGTTGCCTCAGAGCAGACACATCCCCAACACCAGTATGTCTTGTTGCTGAAGCTACTATTAGCAGATCACCATCAAATGAACAATTCAGGTCTCTGTCTATGCTGTTGCCTGCTCCATCCACTATTATCACAGTGTCTTCCTTTGTGACATCTTTGCGAAGTGAACATGACCCAGACTTGCACTAGGTTTAAAAAAACTTGTGACCTGGTAACCTGACCATAGTTCATCCTGTAACAGTTGGCCAACAGCTCTACCATATGAACTACCTAACAACAAAATTTTCTTCTTCTTCACATCTTTTTCTGACTTCTCAAACATTCAAACATTTTTTGAAAGTTTGCTGTGTCCTGTCTACTCCTACACCTACTTGTGGCTCACCAGTTTCCAATTGTGACAACAGATCAAATCTGTTTTCCACATTGACAACAAAACTGTCTTACAAAGTCCTATTCCTATTTCTTCTATAACCCATTTTCACTTCCAACCTCTCTTTTCCTTTCTCTCCCCTTAACCTTTCCAGATCTTGTTTTGTCTTATCTAGTTCTGCCTGAAGGACAGCAATCTTCTCCTCCTTCCACTGTCTCTATATCTTTATAGCAAACCCTACAAAACCAATGGCCTTGTTTATTTCCCCACTTCCCATACCATTACAGTCACCCACCTGAAAGAAACTGTAACAACCTTCAGACTACATGCTGGAACTAACAGTCCTATGGTATGTCATACACTTCTTACTCATGGCAAACAAATTTTAGCTGAACTTCCTTTAATATATTAAACATTTTCAAAGCCCAGAGTTAAGTAAAGCAGTTTCTCACAGTAATAACTCTCTAATTTATACATAGTGATTCATAGATTATATGTGACTCAAATAGACAACAAAAGAAGTGAGCTCACTAACATAAGTTTATAGCTTTCTTGACTAACTACTGTAACACTTTTTTCATCTTATTTTATTATTTATTGCTGAATAATCATAAATAAGTACAGGCTATTCAGGAGAAATACAGTGTACCAAAACACAAAAGAAGTGGGAAGTACAGTACAGATATTATAGATGAAAGAGGGGCATTCCGTATATGTAAAAAAATACACTTGTCTTAATATTGATGCACTTATTCTCCAGAACTAAATAACAACAGTGTTAGTAAAAGCTACAACAGCTGTTTTTCAGGTATATGTGTTATCCATAGTTGGTTTTGTTGTAAACATACATTTTCAGATAACCTAAAGCTCACCAACATTCTCCATGGCTAATTCTCATAAAGCAGCAGAAATTCGTTGGGAGGCATGACTCGAAACTGTCTAATCACTATGTGCAATGCTAAATGGCACATTCTGTAATTTGCTGAGCACACTGAAACATTTTGCCCATCACTGTGCACAAGCACAGTCATCAGTACATGCAGGGAACATAAGCACATGCTGTGCTATCATACAGATAAGAAAAAAATCTTTTGCAACTGAATGTTTTATTTGTGTGTACCAAACATGTTTTACCTATTCATGATAGGCACCTTCAGTAGTGCATAACATAATGAAAATTATTTAATTATTCAAATTGTGATAGAACAACTGTAGTGATCCTTGAAAGACTGTCCAGAGCACAAACAATCACTTGGGGTAGAGTCCTGAGATTATTGTCAAATGCTTAATTTTATGTGCTCTATTGTTTGCTCTGCAGTCAAGTCAGCAGATGAATGGAAACCATACCTGTTCAAGGTGTAACCACACTTTTCTTGACTCATCCCAGTGCAGTTCAGCTCCAACAAGGTTTGATATGGATCTTAAAACAGGCGAGCACTGTTGGGTGGCTGGTAATTGCAGCGTTGTTCACACATAAAAAGAATTGATACGAGGGTTGGAACTTTAATAGTGGTAACTATTTATTTACAGCTCGTACAAAATAGAGAGATGTTTCAAAGTTTTACTGATCTCCAAAGTAGTCACCAGCATTGTGTATAGCACATTGCCAGCGATGTGTAAGTCATAGGATACTCTTAGCAGTGCCAGTTATGTTGACAGTTGGAGTGGCACAGTCTATTGCCCGACAAATTTGTAGTAGTTCTGAAGCGAATGTCTTGAAGTGTTTCCTTTAGTTTACAAATTGAGTTGAACTCACGAGGGCTTAAGTCAGGGGAGTGCAGTAAGTGGTATAGCACTTAACAGCCCCATCAGTCAAACAAATCAGTAAGAGGTTGCACAGTAACATTGTCCTGCAAAATGATGGTCAGGTCCTGCAGAAAATGTCATCACTTCTGTCTCTAAGCTGGTCATAGGTTTTGTTCCAAAAATGAACAGCATGGAGACAGAAGTGATGACAATTCCTGCAGGACCTGACCATCATTTTGCAATACAGTGCTCTAGCACGTATAGTACAAGATGTTACTAATTTGTTTGACTGATGGGGCTGCTAAGTGCTATATCACCTACTGCACTCCCCTGACTTAAGCCCTTGTGAGTTCATCTCAATTTCTAAACTTAAGGAAACACTTCACGGCATTCGCTTCAGAACTGGTACATATTCGTTGGGCAATATACTGTGCCGCTCGAACTATCGACACAACTGGCACTGCTAAGTGTATCCTACGACTTCCATGTCACTGGCAATGAGTTATACACAATGCTGGTGACTACTTTGAAGATCAGTAAAACTTTGAAACACATATCTGTTTTGTGCAAGCTGTAAATAAATAGTTGCTACTATTAAAGTTTCAACCCTCGTAATTTCTGCATCAACCCAGGGTGGTTTCTGTGGCTTCAAATGAGTTGTCAGTCAATCTTGGGGGGCATCACAGAAGGGAAAGTTCTTACGAGAAGTGATCTTCTTGAATATGTTTATTGTAGCTGCTTTCCTCCTTACGCTCTTGCAGATCAGTAACAGTTAGATCAGGCAACCACTGATAGAAAGTAGATCTAACAGCACTAGTGATAATGCCTCATGGATTCATTAAGCTACATATCAGTCTTCGTTGTGTGGGCACTGCTTTCCAATAAAGGAGCACAAAATTCACTAGCAGAATACATAAGAGTGAGAGCAGCATATCACAGAGTTGTGGCATCTGCACCCCAACTGCTTCTCGTAAAAGCAGATTCTTTCTTGAGCTAAGTAATTCACTGCTGTTTAAGTGAGAAGGACCGAACCAGAGTGATTCTCAGATATACTTGATTGTAATTATTTAGTTATTCGATTCCAGCAAAAGTCACATGTAGCTTCCTTTGGGCTTTTTTTA
The DNA here is from genome assembly GCF_023897955.1 of Schistocerca gregaria. Taxonomy (NCBI): domain Eukaryota; kingdom Metazoa; phylum Arthropoda; class Insecta; order Orthoptera; family Acrididae; genus Schistocerca; species Schistocerca gregaria. The sequence continues at coordinate 506,284,793 of NC_064921.1, forward strand.
ATTATTTAGATGGAATGCTGTAACCTCAAGTTTATCTACAGTAGACTTAAGTCTCCATTTATAGAAGTAATCACTACATTTCGTCACTTCACAGGTCAGCACATTCTCACAGTGTAAAATATATTTACCCTGGAAGACTAATGCTAGGATGAATTCATGCTGGATTTTCATGGATTCAGTGTATGGCACCTCACGCATATTCAAGTTAAACAGAAAGGGGACCAGATCAGATCCCTGAGGTAGGACATTATTTAGAGTCCTCCGCTTGCTGACTTGACTATTGAGGATCACTTAAACACCTGTCAAAGAACATGTTGTTCACTAGAAACACCATCTTTTCACATGGGATGACTTCAATAGACTTTCTCATCAATGCCTTCCTCCATACCTCCTCACAGTGTCATAAGCTGCCATTAGATCTAAAAAACTGCAGCACGTTTTTTACTGCACTGAAATCCAGGTTCTATTACAGTTCTCAATGTTAAGAGCTGAGCACAGCAGCTCCAATGTTTCCTAAAGCTGCCTTGTTCAACAGGGATGATTTGATCAATGGATTCTTGAATGCTATCTAGAATAAACCTTTCTAGTTGGTTTCCATGCCACACTGAATAGCAATATTCGGTAGTGAGAAGCATTGGCTCTGTATTTGTCTGGTTTCAGGATGGCAATTACATTAGTCTGTTTGAAAGCTTTGGTAACTTTCCACTTCTCAAAATATCACAGAACAATTCAATGAGCTACAATTTCTAATTGCTTTAAGAAACTGTAGATATACACCATCAAAGCCAACAGCTTCATTTACTTTTAATATATCCAAGGCTATGTCAAGTTTCTCAATGCAGAGGACACTTGAATAGTCTGTATGTCATTTTAGATGTAATCTCTTTATGTACAATTCATTTATTACAGTTCATGCGTGTGCCTTGTCTATTTTAGTTTCTGTAATCTTTATGAGTCTGGATGGAACAGAGTTAGCATTCAGATGTGTAACTGTGTTTGATGACTTTGGATCTGTACCAACTTTTTTTTATTAGGTTCCAGGCTTTCCACCTAGAATGTGTGAAGTTGAGCCCTGACATTGTTTTATGCCATTTGTCTTTTGTGTCCTCATTGGGAGTTCCGAATAGGTTATCAACTATTGTGTCATTGTGAGATTCTTCACATTCAGCAAATAAATCATTGCATTCTTGAGACCATCTGAGGATGTACTCCTTCTGGAACCCACATGGAATGCATTTACTGGCATTAACTTTAATTGCACCCACATATTGTTCATAATTAGATAGAACTAGGGAAATCCACTGAAAAGTACTGGGTATTTCAAAATGAATATCAGGGCTTTATGGTTTTGTAGCATTTATAATATCAAATGAAAGAGCTACTCAAACATATCTGTTTGTATACCAGTGCACACGCTCATGCACTGTCTCTTGTGTCTTCCATTAGAAAGCACTACTAGCAAAAATGCCAACTAGTGAAGAGAAAGGTTTTTGTGTTCTACTGTTAGCAAGGACTAGATATGTTGTTATGGTGCAATATGCATTCTGTACTAAGTTCCGTTGTAATCCTCCAAGTGATGACAACATCCATAGATAGAAACATCTGTTTGAAGACACCACCTGTCTTTACAAAGGGAAGAGTATGGGTAGATCAAGAATGACAGAAAAAGGTGTTCAACAAGTGATACAGTCTTTCATGCATATCCCCAAGAAATCAGTCTGGAAGGCTAGTCATGAATTAGCAATTCCAGTGACATCTGTGTGGAGACTTTTAAGGGGACACTTACAACTACATCCCTATCTCAAGCAGTTGTTACAAGCTCTAAAACCTATAGACTACAATTTAAATTTCACCTCTGCAAATGAAAAGTTGCTGCATGACAATGAACATTTTCTGGATTATGTGATCTTCAGTGATGAATCAATGTTTCACCTAAGTGCGAAGGTGAACATATGGAACATGCACATCTGATGATCAGCAAATCCCCATAAAATGGTACATTTGAACAAAACTCTGCTAAACTGAATGTTTCTTTTTGTTTTTGTGCCAGGATGACTGAGCATGTTTTGCAAGGCCTTCACTTTCATACAATCTGATGCCATACAATTTTTACATTTGAGAGTTCATAAAGGATCACATGTATATGCTTTCGCTACCAACTGATCTACCCAACTTAAGAGACAGGACTGAGGTACCTGTTGCAACAATTACTCAGACACTCTGAACGTGATTTGGGAAGAACTCACTATTAACTTGATGTGTGCAGTGCGACAAATGGTGCTCACATTAAACTTGTGAAAAAAACTGTTTAGGTTAATTTTTCATTTGATGTATCATTTATTATCATAAGCTGAGTGTAATAAATGCTACAAAACCTTAAAACCCCAATATTCATTTTGAGACACCAGGTATTATCGAGACCTTTACGAAACAGTTCCTCATTCACCAACTGAAAATTCCATAAAGATGAAGTGGGCTAACTGAAATTCAGTGTAATAATTAATTTTGACTTGCCTAATCAGGAGAATAGTCTTATTTCCATATGTCAGATCAGAAGGTTACTGGATCTTTAAGGTCGTATGCGAATTATAGGTTGTATATATCTATCAATTTATTTAGAATGGCTCCACTGCTGTCTTCTTCCTGATATCCCCAGAAATGACTATGGCTGTTGAAATTACTAACATACACAACTAGATGGCTGAAGGATCTTGTCCGTGGATTTGGTCATCTGGCTTGCAGAGGTTTGTAAATATTTATACCAATGGTGTCAGCAATCTCTACAGCTAAACTAAAGAGATCTGCTGTTCTGTCATGGTACATTACATTGTAATCAGTGCAATGGGATCTCAACACATATTGCAATGCATTTTCATGATTTGTAATTCTGCAAGCCCTTGTGATTTGTGTAGGAAGCAACACAATGGTGTCCAGGAATTCTCATGAGCTCATTTACAACTTCATGTATATGAATTTAAGGTGTCTGTTCTTTTGGACATGTCTGAAAGAATAGACTCCATGCATTCATATAATTGATTCACCTTGATGGACAATGAATCCACAACCTTCAGTGCAGATGCACAATAATATTCGACCTTGGATGGAATCTAAAAATTAGTGAACATGGATAACACGGATGGGGACTGTAGATAGGTGACACTAGGTGGGAATGTAGATCAGCCAGGGAGCATGTCAATATAATCCATCCATTTGCAATAAATACTGTGTCCAGATGGCGCAGCGGTTAATGCAACTGCCTAGTAACCAGGAGATCTGAGGTTCAAGTCCAAGTCCAGCCGACATTTTCACTTGTCGCTGTCGATTCTGCATAAAGTTCTGACCCATCATCAGTTTCTTCCCTTCCTTTTTCCTCCACTGCACCTTCAAGTTACATAATATTTATTACTTCCTTTCATTATAAATCTCATACTCTCATTCAGACTCTGAAATGCTGCAAGACTTTGTGGTTTATTTAGTAAGAAATACTAAGAGGTCGAGGAATTCTGATGAGATCTTTTGTGACTTTCTTTCATTATAAACTACATCTTCTCCTCCGCAATGTGAAATGTTTGAAGAATTTGTGGTTTGTGTTCACTAAATCTCCAAAGTGTTGCCTGTCTGTCCCTAGTCACAGGCCAACTACCATCACCCACTGAGAGGGAGTTGTTGCCAATGACGGGATCTAGGAACTAGTGTAGCTATATCATCAACATAATATATCACACGTGGGACATGATTTGTATAGTCCTCTGTGTTCTATTGGCTTCTAAATTCAACCTTATATAAAGCCAGTTAGCTTGGATTTGTAGAGAAGGACACTCTTTTATTATGTCTGTTAGTTGTAGAACCCTATGATAGAATTACTGCAGCACTGATGACAGACAGCCTACAGAAAGACGCGTTCACTGATCCTGGTTCCTGAAGAGCCTATCATTTGGCATCGTATTGCTAATGGTGTACTATAGAGCTATTAAATAATATACTGGCTAAAGAAAGAGAATTTTTCCACTTTCCTTACCTTGCAAGATTGAAAACTTCAACAAGTTTGTGTCCAAGACTCTGGGAATATTGAAAGCCTTCACACTGAAGAAATACTTCTGCTATTAGTTCATTGTCGGGACGTGACATAACCACAGGCCGGAACAGCTGCTTCAGATTATCAGGCAAATGCTGCCTACCACCGTAACCTTTGCCTGCAGGATTGAGTGTGACAAAAATCCCACAGTGGGGATTAAGGGTCACCTGAAATGGAACATGCTACCCATTACATAATAAGTAATAGAAGTTACATAGATTCACTGAAAAATCCAGATTAAGAGAACGCATGCAGACATATCTGTATATGTGAATCGAGAGCTACTCACCAAACGGAAGAGATACTGAACACCAGACAAGCACCTACATAGAGCAATAATCAGCTAAACTTTCAAACAAACTCAATTCAGTCAAATCACTGGTTCAGATCAGTAGGGCTCCAATCACCACTGGTGACACACAAGGAGAGTAACAAGTTATATATTTAGTCTTTTCTGTGTGCTCTCTTAGGCTCATTCCTAAATTTCTTGTGTGTTCTTGTATTTAAAAGGTACTGCCTGAAGCTTTAGTAACTGTAAGTGTGCAGGTCCGCTGTCTTCAGTTGTGAGACATCAGGATAGTAGCAGGTTACATATTCAAGTTTTCTAATTTTTAAGTTAGTACTACTAGGGTGGATAAGATGTGTGAATGTCGTGTGCAGAAGCAGGAGAAGCTGGCTGCAATTTACAAACAGCTGAAGATTCTTTAAATGTGTTCTCCCTATTGCATGCTCTTGCCTTGGGGTGTAGCAGCAGCAGAGAATATGGTGTATGGCTGTGCTAACCTCACGCGTTCCTTGTTTCACCCAAGAGCTCTGCTGCTGATGCACCTTGCAGTGTATGCAGTGTGGGGATCTGTCATCATTGCAGAGTGGTTGGTTGTAATGAATTCACACTGTTCAAGGCTGAGAGTCAATGTGGAGGCTGATTATCTGGCCTCACCCATTCAACCTGTGATTGGGCAATTGGCCACTCCATCAGCAGGATTTAAGCAGGCACATAGGGACATGGGTTTGTTACTTATTAGGAGTGCAAATTTTAGGCATATTATGGGGCACATTCAGAAAATAATGTACAGGACTGGAAAGAAGTCCAATGTGTGCTTGGTATGTGTGATGGGAGGCCTAATTTGCAATGTAGAGGAGGTCTTGCCTGCAGCTGATAAGAGTGTCAGGTGCAAACATCTGCAAATTGTAGCTCATGTTGGCATGAATCACACAAGTCACTTGGGTTCTGAGGCCACTCTTAGTTGATACAGGCAGCTGGCAGAAGTGGTGAAGACTGCTTGGCCTCATTCACAGGATGCAGCATTGTCTCCAGAGTTTATCAGGGTCCTTTGTTTTGAAGCCAAGTGGTGGGGCTGAAACAAAGGCTTTGTCAACTCTCATACAGTCTTGACTGCAAATTTCTCAATCTGCATTATGGGGTGGAGAATTGTAGAACTCCTCACGATAGTAAAATGCTCGCCACTTTATACACAAAGGGCAAAATTAGACGATCTATAAAGACATTATGACAGTCAAAATTTTAACAGTAAATTGCCAAAATATTCATAAAAAAGTTCCTGAATCACCTCCAGGAAAGTTCTCATGCTCTAATTATTCTTGGACCCGAGAGCTCGGATGAAATCTGAAGTAGAAAACTTCAATATATTAGCAAGGCAAGAAACATACATAAAAATGACAGATTAGACACCATAGAAGGGGGAGTGTTCATTGCAGTTGGCAAAAATTTTGTGTCTATCGAGGCTAAAAATGAATCTGACAGTGATGGTATGTAGATGTGAGTAACAGGCCTACGTGAACTCACATTAATTCTTGGATATTTTTACCAGCTGCTTGATTCTGCTGTGGCATTTTTAGGATTATTCAATCTAAGACTACATTCAGTAGCATATAAATACCTGGATCATGGTATACCAATTGGAGGTAATTATAATCTATTGAGTATAGATTTGGACGTCTATGGATTCATTGCAGATGGTAAACATATAGTCTTGCAAAGTAATTTCAAACATATTTTCTGAAAACTGTCTGAAGCAGCTAGTTTGACAGACCAAACACAACGAAATATTTTAGACAGTGCCAGTACAGAGAAGGGATTAGTGATCATGTCATCATAGAGAACAATAGTTACTGCAGCTAACAAAACCATGAAGAAGACTAAGAGAGCATTTTTGCTAGAAAGAGCAGATAAGCTGTTGTTAGTATCCTACTTATACAATGAACAGACATGATTTTGTTCCAATATGATGGATGCACAGAAATTATGGGCAAAATTTAAACTGATTGTTAATCACAATATGGAGAAGTATGTACCTAATAAATGGATTAAGGAAGAAAAAACTAACCATGGTTTAATTTAAAAAAACTGAAAAATGCTGAGGAAGCAGAGACTGTTGTGCTCTTGATTCAAAAAAGAACGCACAACTGTAAACAGGTTACAGTTCAAAGGTACTCAAAGTACCCTCCACCACATGCCATCAGGTGGCTAGCGGAGTATGGATGTTGTTGTTGTTGTGGTCTTCAGTCCTGAGACTGGTTTGATGCAGCTCTCCATGCTACTCTATCCTGTGCAAGCTTCTTCATCTCCCAGTACCTACTGCAACCTACATCCTTCTGAAACTGCTTAGTGTACTCATCTCTCGGTCTCCCACTACGATTTTTACCCTCCACATTGCCCTCCAACGCTAAATTTGCGATCCCCTGACGCCTCAAAACATGTCCTACCAACCGATCCCTTCTTCTAGTCAAGTTGTGCCACAAACTTCTCTTCTCCCCAATCCTATTCAATACCTCCTCATTAGTTACGTGATCTATCCATCTTATCTTCAGTATTCTTCTGTAGCACCACATTTCGAAAGCTTCTATTCTCTTCTTGTCCAAACTAGTTATCGTCCATGTTTCACTTCCATACATGGCTACACTCCAAACAAATATTTTCAGAAATGACTTCCTGACACTTAAATCTATATTCGATGTTAACAAATTTCTCTTCTTCAGAAACGCTTTCCTTGCCATTGCCAGTCTACATTTTATGTCCTCTCTACTTCGACCATCATCAGTTATTTTACTTCCTAAATAGCAAAACTCCTTTACTACTTTAAGTGTCTCATTTCCTAATCTAATTCCCTCAGCATCACCCGATTTAATTGGACTACATTCCATTATCCTCGTTTTGCTTTTGTATGGATGTAGATGTAGAAATTCATGGATCTATAGAAAGACTGATATGTGAAGCATACAACAATTTTCACCATCATACCTTTGGAAAAAAAAAAAAAAAAAAAACCAACTTGCTGAGAAAGCAAGAAAATTCTTGCCTGGCATAAAACTGCTATGAAAGCTGAAGACTTCTGTTCAGCGATTCATTCATCAATCTGGTATGGCAATAGAAGCTGAAGTTTTAAATTATGCATCTAAGAAATCATTCATGCGTGAAGGCTGACAAACATATCATCGCTGATTGTTGCACAGACTCCCATACGGAGGACATAGCAATAGCATCCCAGGTATAGTTCAAAACTAATAAGACATCAGGTTCAAATGGAATCCCAACTCAGTTATACAGAGAATACTCTATGGCACTGGCCCCTAGCTCATCTAGCATTTATCGTGAATCTCTCTCTCAGCACAGAGTTCGACGTGACTGGAAAAAAGTGCACAGTTTCTGTATATATGAAGATTAAATGAATGGACCCACAAAATTTCAGACCAATATCCTTAACATTGGTTTGCTACAGAAATCTTGAACATACTCTGAGTTTGAATATAATAAATTTCCTCAATATAGAAAAGTTCCTGTCCACAAATTAGTTTGGATTTAGAAAGCATCAGTTGTGTAAAACTCCTATTACCCTTTTTTTCATAAGATATGCTGTGAATCATGGATGGAGGACAAGAGACAGGTCCATGTTCTTAGATTTGTGGAAAGTGTTTGACACTGTGCCCCAGTGCAGGCTGTTAATGAAGATCTGAGCATATGGATTAGATTTCCAGATGTGTGCAGCTTGAATACTTCTTAAGTAACAGAACCCAGTGCGCTGTCTCTGATGGTGAGTGTTCATCAGACTCACGGGTATCATCGGGAGAGGTCCAGGGAATTGTGATAGTATGGCTCTTATGCAGCCGGAAACACGTATTCGTGTGGGCTGAGGCTCTCATAACAAACCTCCCCAGCTTCACATGGATAGCACTAAGCATCTATGATCAGATGACATTTCTGGTACAGCAGTAACTTTGTTTAAGAGTCACTGTGTAGTGTTATGACTAAAAATAAGAGAACAATGATAGGTAACTGAATATTATCACTTTCATATAAATTAAGTGGTTTAGACCATAGAAAATCCAGGATGGAATGTAACAATAGGAGAGAAGGAAAGTTGCTACTCACCATAGAGCGGAGATGAGATGCTGAGTCGCGATAGGCACAATAAAAAGATTCACACAATCATAGCTTTTGGCCATTAAGGCCTTTGTCAGCAGTAGATACACATACACACACGCGCGCACACACACTCACACAGGGGCAACTTCCACACACGACTGCAGTCTCAGAGAGCTGAAACTACACTCAGGAATTTGGGATTACATAGCAGGAGAATTTTGCGGATGGAGAGAAGGCACTGCAAGGAGGATTGGGCTTGGTTGATATGGTTTTGCAGGACTATGTTGGTGAGGGCTAAGGATTGGTGGAATCTGAATAGGTGGAGGTCATTGTGGAAGGAGGGGTGGCAACCAGAAATGGGTAATTTGATGGTAAGGCCATTAGGGGGGATTTCATGAGCCAAGCAACAATGCAGGAACAGTATGTGGGACTGGGATCTGGCTAGGGATAAGGAAACTTTTCTGTATTGATGCAGATGGAACGAGCAAGGATCCATGGTGGTGCAAAAATGTGAAAAAATACGTAACAAAGTAGAATTACGTCTGAAAAATTACAGAAAAATACACCCAAATATGTGTGAAAAGTACGAAATGCATGCACAGAGGAAAAAAAGAGATGAAATCTGAGGAAGACAACGATAGTGGAAGGTGAAAGCTGACTAAAATTGGTGATAAGTCACAAAAGTCAAAGTAGAGAATAACTAATCATTAATAAATATATGTATATTACTGTGGGTAGCAGGTTTGAGGGCAGTTAAGCATAGAAAAGGAGTTTGGGGAGTGGGGAGGGGTTTGTAGTTAGAGATGTAAGTTCATGTGGCACCGGAAAAGTACTGGAGATGACAAGCAAAAATATAGGAATTGACACAGGTAACGTGATCAGTTTGATGGTATAGGCTTAATTATATTGGCGGGAGTAATGTGGGACATAAGATGCTGCACCAGCAGTCAGGGTGGTCTTGAGGCCATGTGTTGCACGTGGCTGAGTCCATTGATAAAGTGTGGCTCATAAGTAGAGCTTGCAGTGCGGTTTGTAACGCAACAAAAGAAACACAGGAAAGAAAGGAAGGAAGGATGGACATTGACTGTTGTTGTTGTTGTCTTCAGTCCTGAGACTGGTTTGATGCAGCTCTCCATGCTACTCTATCCTGTGCAAGCTTCTTCATCTCCCAGTACCTACTGCAACCTACATACTTCTGAATGTGCTTAGTGTACTCATCTCTCAGTCTCCCTCTACGATTTTTACCCTCCACGCTGCCCTCCAATGCTAAATTTGTGATCCCTTGGTGCCTCAAAACATGTCCTACCAACCGATCCCTTCTTCTAGTCAAGTTGTGCCACAAACTTCTCTTCTCCCCAATCCTATCCAATACCTCCTCATTAGTTACGTGATCTATCCACCTTATCTTCAGTATTCTTCTGTAGCACCACATTTCGAAAGCTTCTATTCTCTTCTTGTCCAAACTAGTTATCGTCCATGTTTCACTTCCATACATGGCTACACTCCAAACAAATACTTTCAGAAACGACTTCCTGATACATAAATCTATATTCGATGTTAACAAATTTCTCTTCTTCAGAAACGCTTTCCTTGCCATTGCCAGTCTACATTTTATATCCTCTCTACTTCGACCATCATCAGTTATTTTACTTCCTAAATAGCAAAACTCCTTTACTACTTTAAGTGTCTCATTTCCTAATCTAATTCCCTCAGCATCACCCGATTTAATTTGACTACATTCCATTATCCTCGTTTTGCTTTTGTTAATGTTCATCTTATATCCTCCTTTCAAGACACTGTCCATTCCGTTCAACTGCTCTTCCAAGTCCTTTCCGTCTCTGACAGAATTACAATGTCATCGGCGAACCTCAAAGTTTTTACTTCGTCTCCATGAATTTTAATACCTACTCCAAATTTTTCTTTTGTTTCCTTTACTGCTTGCTCAATATACAGATTGAATAACATCGGGGAGAGGCTACAACCCTGTCTCACTCCTTTCCCAACCACTGCTTCCCTTTCATGCCCCTCGACTCTTATTACTGCCATCTGGTTTCTGTACAAATTATAAATAGCCTTTCGCTCCCTGTATTTTACCCCTGCCACCTTTAGAATTTGAAAAAGAGTATTCCAGTCAACATTGTCAAAAGCTTTCTCTAAGTCTACAAATGCTAGAAACGTAGGTTTGCCTTTTCTTAATCTTTCTTCTAAGATAAGTCGTAAGGTCAGTATTGCCTCACGTGTTCCAACATTTCGACGGAATCCAAACTGATCCTCCCCGAGGTCTGCATCTACCAGTTTTTCCATTCGTCTGTAAAGAATTCGCGTTAGTATTTTGCAGCCGTGGCTTATTAAACTGATAGTTCGGTAATTTTCACATCTGTCAGCACCTGCTTTCTTTGGGATTGGAATTATTATATTCTTCTTGAAGTCTGAGGGTATTTCGCCTGTCTCATACATCTTGCTCACCAGCTGGTAGAGTTTTGTCATGACTGGCTCTCCCAAGGCCGTAAGTACTTCTAATGGAATGTTGTCTACTCCGGGGACCTTGTTTCGACTCAGGTCTTTCAGTGCTCTGTCAAACTCTTCACGCAGTATCGTATCTCCCATTTCGTCTTCATCTACATCCTCTTCTATTTCCATAATATTGTCCTCAAGTACATCGCCCTTGTATAAACCTTCTATATACTCTTTCCACCTTTCTGCCTTCCCTTCTTTGCTTAGAACTGGGCTGCCATCTGAGCTCTTGATATTCATACACGTGGTTCTCTTCTCTCCAAAGGTCTCTTTAATTTTCCTGTAGGCAGTATCTATCTTACCCCTAGTGAGATAAGCTTCTACATCCTTACATTTGTCCTCTAGCCATCCCTGTTTAGCCATTTTGCACTTCCTGTCGATCTCATTTTTGAGACGTTTGTATTCCTTTTTGCCTGCTTCATTTACTGCATTTTTATATTTTCTCCTTTCATCAATTAAATTCAATATTTCTTCTGTTACCCAAGGATTTCTAGCAGCCCTCGTCTTTGTACCTACTTTATCCTCTGCTGCCTTCACTACTACATCCCTCAGAGCTACCCATTCTTCTTCTACTGTATTTCTTTCCCCTATTCCTGTCAATTGTTCCCTTATGCTCTCTCTGAAACTCTGTACAACCTCTGGTTCTTTCAGTTTATCCAGGTCCCATCTCCTTAATTTCCCACATCTTTGCAGTTTCTTCAGTTTTACTCTACAGGTCATAACCAATAGATTGTGGTCAGAGTCCACATCTGCCCCTGGAAATGTCTTACAACTTAAAACCTGGTTCCTAAATCTCTGTCTTACCATTATATAATCTATCTGATACCTTTTAGTATCTCCAGGGTTCTTCCACGTATACAACCTTCTTTCATGATTCTTAAACCAAGTGTTAGCTATGATTAAGTTGTGCTCTGTGCAAAATTCTACTAGGCGGCTTCCTCTTTCATTTCTTAGCCCCAATCCATATTCACCTACTATGTTTCCTTCTCTCCCTTTTCCTACACTCGAATTCCAGTCACCCATTACTATTAAATTTTCGTCTCCCTTCACTATCTGAATGATTTCTTTTATTTCATCGTACATTTCTTCAATTTCTTCATCCTCTGCAGAGCTAGTTGGCATATAAACTTGTACTACTGTAGTAGGTGTGGGCTTCGTATCTATCTTGGCCACAATAATGCGTTCACTATGCTGTTTGTAGTAGCTTACCCGCATTCCTATTTTCCTATTCATTATTAAACCTACTCCTGCATTACCCCTATTTGATTTTGTGTTTATAACCCTGTAGTCACCTGACCAGAAGTCTTGTTCCTCCTGCCACCGAACTTCACTAATTCCCACTATATCTAACTTTAACCTATCCATTTCCCTTTTTAAATTTTCTAACCTACCTGCCCGATTAAGGGATCTGACATTCCACGCTCCGATCCGTAGAACGCCAGTTTTCTTTCTCCTGATAACGACATCCTCCTGAGTAGTCCCCGCCCGGAGATCCGAATGGGGGACTATTTTACCTCCGGAATATTTTACCCAAGAGGATGCCATCATCATTTAATCATACAGTAAAGCTGCATGTCCTCGGGAAAAATTACGGCTGTAGTTTCCCCTTGCTTTCAGCCGTTCGCAGTACCAGCACAGCAAGGCCGTTTTGGTCAATGTTGCAAGGCCAGATCAGTCAATCATCCAGGCTGTTGCCCCTGCAACTACTGAAAAGGCTGCTGCCCCTCTTCAGGAACCACACGTTTGTCTGGCCTCTCAACAGATACCCCTCCGTTGTGGTTGCACCTACGGTACGGCCATCTGTATCGCTGAGGCACGCAAGCCTCCCCACCAACGGCAAGGTCCATGGTTCATGGGGGGGGGGGGGGACATTGACTATAGCGATGCAAAAGAAAGTAGTTACACAGGAAAACAGCACAGGGTTAGGATCGAAGAAAAGCTGTCGGGCAAAAACAAACAATGGAAAATCCAGGATGGAATGTAACAATACAGCAGAGATGCTGAGTCGCGATAGACACAATAAAAAGATTCACACAATCATAGCTTTTGGCCATTAAGGCCTTTGTCAGCAGTAGACACACATACACACACACACTCACGCAAGTGCAACTTGCACACATGTCTGCAGTCTCTGAGACTGCAATGATGCGAGTTGTGCTTGTACTTCACCGCCAGACCGCTGAGCCTGACTTCAATTTTACTCTAAAGTTTAACATAGAATCAGGAAAACGTTCTGCTTCTGGCAAATGTCCAAATCACTGAAAGGTGGATGCTAGGTTTAAAGGCAGTGACACATCCATAGTTCAACTGGGTTTTCAGGCATTCACTGTAACAGGTGACCACAGACCCAACTCGGGTTCTGCTCAAGCTTTGTTGTTGTCTAAAGTTGTGGCAGCGGGGCAGCACTATATGGCAATGCCATCATCTTCACAGCAGCAATGGACTTTTAATTGATCACAGTTCAGCACATTTATAGAAGGTTTCTATAAAATTATACACACAATCTTTATTTGTCAAAATTGGATCAAAATCCCTACCATAGTTCCTGAGATTAGCCTGAACACACAGATGAAAGTGAGCAGGATACGTCAATTTATATATATATATAGATGCATCTTCAATATATATTGAAGATGCATCTAACAACTAATGAGCTTCTCATCAGGTGTGAAGACCCAAAGGATATCTACCAGCCACTGAGTCATCCTCTGCCTTGTAGCATCATGTGAATATGGCATGGAGGAGTATGTGGTCAGCACACTGTTTTCCCAGTCATTTGGCATCACGCATCATGCCTCATGATGCGCAATGAATTTAATTATAAGTAGAATTACTGTTATTAATTAGTTAAGTATCCACTCACACAGTCAACACTACAACACATTGTCAGACAATTATGGAGTCACAATTTTGGGGTTGCTGTGAGCACCAGCAATATGAAACAGATAACAGTTGACGTGAAGTGCTCCAACTTTTAACGATCAGTGCTTGGTTTCTAGAAGCCAACTTGTCACACCCTTAGTGTAGCTAGTTTACTGGGGGGCCATAGTATACTAATTTATGTAGGTTACCAATTAATAATAATATCAGTATAAATGTGGCTCAAGGTGCTGGCCCACAATGTCAGTATTAGCTCATGATTAAAAATGTTTGAGTAACACTACTCTACATATATAAATGATCTGATGGGCAGGAGGAGCAGCACTCTGCAGCTGTTTACAGATAATGCTGTGGTGTTTATGGAGGTCTCACCACTGAGTAACAGTGGGAGGACAAAAGATGACTTTGACGAAGTTCCTAGTTGGTCTGATGAATGGTAGCTTGCTCAAAACATAGAAAAATCTGAGAAAGAAAACAATCCATAATGTTTGAATACAGCATTAGTTGTGTGCTGTTTGATACAGTCATACTGATTAAATATTAGGCATAACATTGCAAATAAATATGAAATGAAATCAGCATGTAAGGATGGGAGGAGGGAAGGAGAATGTTCAACTTTAGTATATTGGGAGAATTTTATAAATGTGGGGTTCATCTATAAAAGACTACATAGACAACACTAGCACAACCTGTTCCTGATAAATGCTCAACTGTTTGGGATCCCCACCAGGTTGGAATAAAGAAAGACATGGAAGCAATTTAGAGGTGTGCTGCTAGATTTGTCACCAGCAAATTTGATCAATGACATGTATTATGGAGATCATGATACTCTTTTTGAGGAAAACTATTGAGAAAATTTAGAGAACCAGCATTTGAAGTTGACTGCAGAATGAATCTACTGACACATTTTGTGAAAGGGTCATGGGTCATGAAGATAAGATACAAAAAATTCGAGCTCATACAGAGGAATATAGGCAGCCATTGTTCCCTCGCTCTATATGTGAATGGAACAGGAAAGGAAATGACTAGCAGTTGCACAAGGTATCATCGACCATGCACTATACAGTGGCTTGCAGAGTATGTATGTAGATGTACATGCATGAATGATGGCTGGAAACCATGCAGGGAAGCAGGGGCAGGGTAGTGGACCACTAGGAAAAACACAGAATGGACAGTACCAGGAAGAAGGTGGGTACTCTGAAATAAGAGAAAGACATAACGAAAGCAAAGTAAAGGGGTGCTATGGTGGAATAAACAAAAGTAAGAGACCATGTGGGGATGGTGTGGAGAGAAAAGAGCAGAATAGAATGTGGAGAGGAGAAGGGGCAGAGACATGTCAGGGTTAGTTTCTACAGGGAATCATATAACTCTCTTGAAACATGACTTTCCTAGACTGATGTCTGAGATACTCCTCTGTGACACTGACAAGGGGGAGATTGAGTCAGTAACCAAATCACTGAAGACTAAGGACTCTCATGGATATAATGGAGTGCTTAGCAGAACATTAAAGTAAATGCACATGTTATCCCTGTATTTAGCCATATTTGTAATTTTTCCTTTACGAATGATTATAGAACTCAGAAGCTGCTTTATAAAATGGGAGAAAGGGATAATGTAGACAATTTTAGATATATTTCTATGCCATCAGTTGTAGTGTTTTGAGAATTTCCGTGTAAATTCTAGAAGAACTCGGCCTTCCACAGTCCCAAACACACGATATTTTAGATGTGACTGGGAGAAAGGAACCCTATCTAGTGTGCATCACCTGTCTGTGTGTGCAGGTGTGAAATGAGTCATGAGGAAAAGGTTGACACGGTGGCTCAACAGCACCAAAAACTACTTCTTGGGTGATTCATGGAAGCTGTAGTGAAAGCACACGGAAGAACCAAGGAACTTCTGTGTTAGTCTGTGTTGTCTGAATTGTGACTATTGTTATTGACAAAAGAACAATCGAGATTCAGAATTGTGAATAAACTCTTATCTTGGACTAGCTGGAGGCAAGAAATATTTGATACTATGTTTGTAGTAGAGACACGGTTGTTAAGCCAACTCTTTTCTAAATGGACTTAAATCTGTTTCAAATGTGAGACAATATGAGTTACGTATGAGAAGTTAAATGATTACGTGCGAAGTGTGAATTTTGTTCTTATGAAGCTCAAATATACCAATAGTTATTGAAAAGTATTCTTTGAGTACCAAATTATTTTGTAAGTGGCGACAGAGTCTTTAAGGTTCCTGTAACTAGCAACAATCTACAGAGAAGAAGTTTATGGAGATTCCAGAAGCCAGCTATCCAGAGAGGAAGATTGGCTGTGTACACCAAGTAAGTCAACTCGTATAAGAGAAGTGGGAAGGTTGCAATCCAACTTCATACATTCTTGTCATCAAAAAATGTTAGACAGTGTTTCCTAAAGTTATTGAAACGGCTATGTTAAGTAAGGATAATTGATAATTCTATATTAGATAATTTGCTATCAAGTGTAAATTTCAGCTTTGTAAGTCACTTAACAACTGAAAATGCTATATTCTCTTCTCTCTGTGAGGTACTGGACAGATTAAACAAAAGGTTTCAAATGTTAGGCATATTTTTTGATTTAACTAAGGCAGCGTTTGATTGTGTTGATCACAAAATATTGCTCCAGAAGTTGGACCATTACGGAATACGGGGAGTACCTCACAACACGTACACCTCTTACTTTAACAACAGACAGAAAAAGGTCATTATTCACTGTGTTGAGAATGGCTGTGATGTGGGGTCTGACTGGGATATGGTCAAAAGGGGAAAAGGGGGGGGGGGGGGATGTTGCCTCAGGGATCAACTTTGAGGCCACCCATGTTCTTTATTCATATAAATGATATGTCCTATAGTATTATGGGTAATTCTAAAATATTTCTGTTTCCTGATGACACTAGCTTGGTAGGAAAGGATGTTGTGGGCAACATTGGCTCTGTTTCAAACAGTGCAGTTCATGACATAAGTACATGGCTTGTAGAAAATAAACTAATGCTAAATCACAGTAAACTTAGTTTTACAGTTTCTAACATACAATTCAACAAAACCCAACAATTTAATTGCACAGCATGGGCATATGATTAGTGAAACTGAACAGTTCAAATTTATAGGTGTTGAAATATACAGTAAACTGTCATGGAAAGTGACGTTCAGGATCTTGTTCAAAGTTTTAATCCTGGCATTTTTACTATTCGAACAGTATCTGAAGTAAGTGACACAAAAATTAGTCTAGTTTGCTTATTTTCACTCACTTTTGCCATATGATATTATATTTTGGAGTAACTCTTCCCGTTCTAAATGGATATTTTTGGCTCAGAAATGGGCTGTTCAGGCAATAAGTGGTGTACGTTCATGAACCTCTTATCGACCCCTATTCACTAGTCTGGGTTTTTTGACATGGCCTTCTCAATATATATATATATTCTTTACTTGTGTTTCTTGTTAACTATATCAGTTTTTCCCAAGAATTAGCAGCTTTCATTCAGTTAATACTCGGCAGAAATACAATTTGCATTCAGAGCACACTTGCTTAACTCTCATGCAGAAAGGTGCGCAGTATACTACTGCATCCATTTTCAATAAGCTACCACAAGAATTCAAAAATCTTAGCAGTAATCCATGCACTTTCAAATTGAAACTGAAGAGTTTCCTCATGGGTCACTCCTTCCATTCTGTTGGGGAGTTCCTTGAAAAATTAAGCTGATTTTTATGTTATATTGTTGATTCTGTTTACTTAAACCTATGGCGTGACATTTTTTGGGTTCATAAACAATTCATTTTATCTGATATTACTTTTATGTTCTAATTTCATGTGCTGACACATTCCATGACCTTGGAGGATCACTCCTCAATTTGGTCCTGTGTAAATAAATAAATAAAAAGACAGAGAATAGCAGTGACACAATTCATATCACTTAAATTATTGAAGTTAAATAAAGCTACTCATCTCTACCACTTCTCAATAAATCAAACAGAAATATATTAGCTCAGCATGGATCAACAGATAACTGCCACAGGAACAAGAAAGAACTGAACAATGTACTATATTATGTTACAAAATTTTTAAGGCTTTCATGGCCACATGTTGACAAACTGCCTGTTGGCTTCTGTCTTAGGTTCTTCAGCCGATGTTGTTGTTGCCACCCCGACATTTCACCAGCACATCTTGTTGAAGCTATTATCACGTCTGTGTATTATTGTACCTTCCCTGAACAAGTGGGTGTGATAGCCCTCCTCTACAGCAAGAACATCCATGTAGACGAATTTTACTGTGTGGTCAGTCTCACACACATTCTCCGCCATGGTCAATTTCCCCACCTGCCCCAAGCTGCAATGCCGCTTATGTTCAGTGATCCTGGTGTTGATTGATTATCCAGCCATCCCTAGATAAACTTTTCCACATATACATGGTATCCACTGTATTCTGCCAGTGTAAGTGGGTCCCTTTTCTCCTTTCTGATCTTTGAAACACTCATTGATTTTCTTTGTTGGTTTATAAACAATCTTCGTGCTGTGTACGTATAACATATGTCTGATTCTGTCCATCACTCTGGGAATGTATGGAAGGAAGGCCGTATCCAACATTCCTTTTTCCAATTTGTCACTTCGCTGAGTGTTTGACTCTGTGACTCTTCTTCTGTAACTGGTGGTGTAGCTCTTCAGAATGTTTTCCAGGTGTTGCATCTTGCATCTGAGGTGGTGTGCCACACATATGCTCATGTTACAAACATATTAATCATGCCTCTTTTCTGGCTCGGATTGTGGTTTGGCAGTTTGTGCAGGTATCAGTCCATGTGTGTCAGTTTTCAATACATGCTGTGTCACAGGTTTTCACCATCCCTTGTGACCAAAACTTCTAGAAAGGGTAGCTGTTTGTCCTTTTCTACCTCCATGACAAATTTTATGTTGGCGTGGAGGCTGTTCAAGTGTCTTAGGAAGTAATCGAACAGTTCCTCAACATAGCTCCACACGATGAAGGTATCATCGATATATCTGTACCATACTTAAGATTTATGAGGTGACAAGTAGAGTGCCTGTGTTCTGAAATGTTCCATGGAGAAGCTGGACTGCCAATGGTAATACCTTCCAGCTATTTGTAGAAGCTGCAGTGAATGACTGTTGTAGGCAAAAGGGGAGAACCACACTGGAAATGACCACTGAAAAGCCCATAGATGCTGGCACACCAGGTAAATGTAATCTGCAGCTGCAAGCTCGACTCCAGTCCAGCAATGGAGGGTGAAGCTCTAATAATGCCAGACACTTATGCTGCCTTAACATCAGAAAAATTGTCAAACAAATGTCAGCTGATGAACCTGATACAGAAGCTATATTATTCACTCATTATTATTAATTTACAGCACATGTATATACCATAAAATATCAAATGAATCCCTTCTGAATTAAATCAATCATTTCCTACACTTGCAATTTTTAAGACACAAATAAAATGATACTGCTGTATGTATATACTTAAACAGTGGGTGGATAGAACTGCAACACCTGGAACGAAAAGATGGTGCATACAGGAAGGCAACACGCATTGTAAATAGCTAGGGCCAACAAAAGATGACTTGCATTAAATGTTAACGTTAGTGAAATATTAATCAACAGCAGATGAACATGCAGTGCTAACTCTGTCCCTGCATTGATTGACCAAGGGAAGAGCAAGATTACAGACAAAATTTAAGCAAAAACATCCATCACTATTTAGAAGATTACTTGTTAATTTAATCACAACAGCATATCTCAACAGCTTCCTTAACACCATTGTCCCAGTAACTGGAAGCTACTTTCTTTGTAGTGTGATGACTATTATATGAGATGACTATTACAAAAGCAATGTTCTGCAATAGTTGATTTGCTTGACAGCCATAGCAAATGTGGTGCCAAGAGTACCTTGGAGCTGGTTGGGTCATGAAAGAAGGAGGATTGAGAGCAATATAATGTCAAGAATCGGCAGTGAGATGCAGCCCAGGAGACTTGCTACAGATTTGTATGCCCAGATAAAATGTGGTAGTATCAGAAAAGTTACTAAAACAAAATTGAGGATTATCACCCTTCTTAATGAAGACTAAATTGAAGATATGTCATCCATGACCTCCATATGAAGCCAACTACAATTCCGAGGTGCAGATCAACAAAGAGGGCTTCTCATTCAAGAAAACTGAAGGTGCACTCGAACATCAGAAAGCTTTGATGAGTGGAGCTACCTTCAATGCTCATCATGGTGAAGGTGTGACAACATGATCCAAATGCATGGCTCTTCCAGTGATGGTATCACATGACCACTGACAAAATCCAGATATAAGGTGCTGTAACCAGCTCACTGAGAACATTCTCCAGAAGAGGGAAAAATGCCATGAGCTGTGCTACACAGAATGTGTGGTTACAATGTGACAATATTTGCAACCTATTACCTGTTCATAATAATGTGTGTGATTACTACATTACATTCACAAAGTAGTGAAATCACAGAACACACAGAAAATATGTGAGCCTAAACTACTTAAATACGCAGGAGAATATAATTACAAGAAATCACGAAGTATTGTGGATAGCAACACAGAGTGCAACCACAGCCTTCAACCATTTTGTCTTTACATTAGCTTTAGAGGTAATGAGGAAAAAAAATTAGTATGAGGCTGGAAAAACGGTAAAGCAATTGTCCTCTGGACAACAAATGATGGATAGAAAGATACAGTTCATTCAGTTCATACAGTGGTGTGCATTCCTACCTGCAAAAGTATATTTTGTCTTGAACAACTCTCAGTGATAAGTGATTAATGCAGCAGAGTCACATTTGAGAGCATCCCAATTTTCTATTGTTTGCCTAAAATTATTTCTTGCGGTTATAATGATTCTTTTCAAAATGCAATGGCCAATTTCATATTTTAGTTAACTCTGAAAGAAACGAATGAAACTACAAGAGTGAGATTTTTGTTCTTACTTGTGATTCTAACTACTACAACTTCAGATTTTTTCTTCTAAATAACTTATTTTCGACATGATTTGTACCACCTGAACCAATTTTCAGCATAATAATCACATCTGCTTCACTCTATATTAATGTAATATTCAACCTTACTTCAAAACACTAATATTCTAGATCCAAAACAATGGAAAATACAATGTAAGTTATATGTAAGTAAACCTGGTTCACTTTACATCTGCTCCACGTTACCTATCAAAGAAATTTCTCTACCTCACAGCTTTTACAGATCTGTACACGACATCAATAATATGACAGCCATTTTACTTCAGTTGATGACATTATTGTTTCACAGTGAAAATTTATGAATTTAGACTATCTCCTTTTTAATTTTTATTTGTGTAACAACAATGGAGATTCCAGGATGGAAATTATATTTTCATGATCTGGACTTAGGGCAGGAACAACCTTTGCTCCTTCCTCCATAATGTCAACACCTCTTCCCAAAATGCTTCACCTAGTCCTTCCCAACTCATGGGGTCACCTCCACTTCGCAGATGACTCCATAATTATGCCTGTTCACATAAAGTTCACCAATCACCAATGATACCTCCATTTTGACAGTTGTCACTCGTTCCATGTCAAAAAGTCTTTTGATTGTAGCCTCAACACTTGTGGATGTCACATCTGCAGTGGGAAGCAGTTGTTGAAATATACAGATAACTTCATCACAGCTTTTATTGACTGACATTACTCTATCGAGCTCATCCATAAAAATTATCCCATGTTGTCTCCTCCTCTGGTATCCGTAAACTGGCTAACCAGCCGCTGACCAACATTCCTCTGATCATCCAGTGTCACTGTGGACTTGAAAGACTCAACCACATCATCTACTTCTACATCTAAGTCTATGTGATCACTCTCCAATTCAAAATAAAGTGCCTGGGAGAGGGTTCAATGAAACACCTTCAAGCTGTCTCTCAGACGGCGCGTGGGAAAAACAAGCCCTGATTTCTCTTATTTTATTGTGATGATTGTTTCTTCCTATGTAGGTGGGTGCCAACAGAATGTTTTCGCAGTCGGAGGAGAAAACTGGTGATTGTAATTTCATGAGAAGATCCCGTCGCAATAAAAAACATCTTTGTTTTAATGATTGCCACTCCAATTTGCGTATCATGTCTGTGGCATTATCTCCCCTATTTTGTGATAATACAAAATGAGTTGCCCTTCTTTGTACTATTTCAATGTCATCCTTCAGTCTCACCTGATGCAGATCTCATACCACACAGCAATACTGCAGGATTGGGCAGACAAGTGTGTTGTATGCAGCCTCTTTAGTAGACATGTTGCACCTTCTAAGTGTTCTGCACATTAATCACGGTCTTTGGTTTGCTCTACCCACAACACTGTCAATGTGATTGTTTCAATTCAGGTTATTTGTAATTGTAATCTCTACGTATTTAATTGAATTTACAGCCTTCAGATTTGTGTGACTTATCGGGTAATCAAAATTTAACGGATTTCTTTTAGTACTCATGTGAATAACTCCACACTTGTCAAGGTCAATTGCCACTTTTCACCCCATACAGATTTCTTATCTAAATCAGTTTGCAATTTGTTTTGGTCACATGATGACTTTACAGGATGGTAAATGACAGCATCATCTGGAAACAATCTAAGACAGCTTCTCAGATTGTCTCCTATGTTGTTAACACAGATCAGGAACAATAGAGGGCCTATAACACTTTCTTGGGGAATGCCAGATATTACTTCTGTTTTACTTGATGACGTTTTGTCTACTACTACAAACTGTGACCTTTTTGACAGGAAATCACAAATCCTGTCGCACAACTGAGGTGAGATTCTGTAGGCATGCAGTCTGGTTAGAAGACACTTGTGAAGATCGGTGTCAAAAGCCTTCTGGCAATCTAAAGACATGGAATCAGTCTGACATCCCCTGTCAATAGCACTCACTACTTCCTGAGTATAAAGAGCTAGTTGTGTTTCGAAAGAATTATATTTTCTGAATCTGTGCAGATTATGTGTCAATAAATCGTTTTCTTTGAGGTACTTCATAATGTTCGAATACAGTATGTGTTCCAAAACCCTACGGATAATGAACATTAATGATATGGGCCTTCAATTCAGTGGATACACCTATTTCCCTTTTTTGGTATTGGTGTGACTTGATCAATTTCCCAGTCTTTAGGTAAAGATCTTTCTGTGAGTGAGTGGTTGCATATAATTGCTAAATATGGAGCTATTGTATCAGCATACTCTGAGAGGAACTTGCCCAGTATACAATCTGGACCGGACGCCTTGGCTTCATTAAGTGATTTAAGCTGCTTTGTTACTCCAAGGATACCTACTTCACAAAGGATATATACTTCTATGTTTCTCATCTTGGCAGTTGCTCTTGCTTGGAATTCAGGAATACTTTCTTTGTCTTCACTAGGGCTTCAACTGCTTCTCATTATGCCCTGATATGAGAGATATGCTACCCAAATCCTGACCACATTAACAAAAGTTGGATTCTACCACCCACCCAACCTATAGAATACTCTTGTTCATCCCTATTCCAATCCTGCCCTCAATCCTACATCCCATGGGTCATTTCCTTGTGGTCAATCCACGTGCAACACCTATCCCATAAACCCACCTACCATCTCCCACCACAGTCCCGGCGGACGTTCAAGTCCTCCCTCGGGCATGGGAGTGTGTGTTTGTCTTTAGGATAATTTAGGTTAAGTAGTGTGTAAGCTTAGGGACTGATGACCTTAGCAGTTACACCCCATCAGATTTCACACACACCTCCCACCACAGTCCAGTCACAGGCATTTCCTACCCTATAAAAGGCAGAATCATGTGTGAAAAGCCGCCAAGTTTGATAACAGATAGGCAACAATTACTGTACATCATTCTACATGGACATGAAATGTAAGCAACTGTGTAACTGCATGAATGGCATGAGGCAAACTGCAGCTTTAACACCCAGTTGCCAAACATGCTGTGGCTTCAAAGGCTGCTTCACTATGTGAGACATTTGGACATTCCTTTTCAGCACTGGTTTCTCTGAACTATGATGGTGGGAATTTTCTCTCCAGCATATCTTGTACTCGCACAGTCCTCTGGGCTAAACCTATGCTAACCTGTTTACAATGCCTCATATTACCATTTTCCCTTCTCTTTTCTGTCCACACCACTCTTTCCTCATTAAGATTTTGTACTGCCATTTACCCATATTCTTCCTTCCATGCTCAGTCCACGCAGGCATTTTCTCCCCTCCCCCCCCCCCCTCACTTTCCATCCTTCCCTCCCTGCCTCCCTCTTAATCTCCACCTTCCTCTCCTTTACTTCACACCCTTCTCACTCTACCTCTTATATGCTCTATACTCTGAATCCTTTTCATCTTGTTGTAATGTCACTGAGTCATCTGTCGACAGTTCTGACTCATACTATCCCACTACCCCCCCCCCCCCCCACCCCCCCACCATACATCATGTGTCATTACCTACCACTTTCCCACTTCCACTTGACCAGGGAACTGTTATCAGTAATAGGCATACAGTTTCCCTGAGGGTGTGTGCGTTTTGCAGTCTATATAGTTGTGTGCATAAACATGTGTACTTTTACTAGAGAAAGAGCGACAGCTCAAAAGCTAATGTAAATACTGTCTTTTGTTGCATGCTTCTGCATGCCACACATCAGTTAAATTCTTATTTTTTTCTTTTTTTTTCTTTCTTGTGGTAAAACACAGAAAACTCAGTTTAAAAAGGAAATTTTAATCTAATTTCCACAGACATAGGAAATTATCACTTACTTCTTCATCAAGAATCTTCACAGTTTTCAGTCCAAGTTTCAGAGCCATCTGTATTGGTTGAATCTGCAAAGATACTGCAGAAAGAGTTGCCTCATCGAGCCTGTTGAATTCGTCAAAGCAGCCCCATGCTCCACATTTAACAATACCAGTGAACATTCGTGCCATTGATGTTACATCGATAGCCTGAAAAAATATTTTCTGTTTATTGCAAATCACATTCATCTAAGACAAAAATAACACTTCTATGATAGTTTATAATTAATATCAAACATATGGTCTGAAACTAAATAATTTCATGTAGCAGTTGAAAAAAATTGATTTAACTATTTTATCAAACATGTAAGTCAGATTAAATTCATCATGTTAAATTACAAAACAGTGTAAGAACTGGCCAAAATCTTCAAAAGTTCTATAAGAATAAATTTTAAAAAAGACCCTGAAACTGGATGCACCGGTGTAAAATTATTACAATAATGAAATTCTCTGGATAGTAATAACAAAAACAAAATCAGACAATAGAAAATCCAGGATGGAATGTAACAATATTATGAAAAGGAAAGTTGCTACTTGCCATATAGCGGAGATGCTGAGTCACAGATAGGCACAACAATAAGACTATCACAAATAAAGCTTAGCCAGTAGGGCCTTCAAAAAAATAGACCAAACACACACACACACACACACACACACACTTGACAGCAATCTCAGACAACAGTGTGGCTTCAGCGGTCTGAGCCTGAAAGCTTTATTTGTGACAGTCTCTCTCTCTCTCTCTCTCTCTCTCTCTCTCTCTCTCTATATATATATATATATATATATATATATATAACACACAAAATGTATTCCTTTTCAGATGCAGCCACAAAGACTCTGTATGAATGGGTGTCTTAGAAAAAGTGAGGGAGAAGGAAGAGGCAGCTAGGTTGAGAGAAGACATGCTGGAAAACAAGAAGAAAGACTAATATTGGGACATAAGAGAGGAATTATGTCAGCATAGGGAAGATGTGGATAAGTTTTGGAACAATCATAAAATAGAGGTGGTAGAACATGGGAGGATCGGAAGGATTGCTGATGGAGGAAGGAGACAGTGTGGAAAATAACAAGAGAGGTAAGGCCAGGAGAAAGGGAGTAATGGATAGCCAAAAATGGAGACTAAGTGAGATTTTGGCCTGTGGACTGCACAAACTCCTTGAATCATTCACCCTCTCTCTTCCAATACTTCCCATCCTTGACCTACCAGTCTTTCCCAACTGTCAGCTGCACCAGTTCTTTCATCGTCCCTCTCACACATCTGCCTTGGCAACTGTGCATAGTCACTTTTCTGTTACGTGCAGCTGTGTCAAATGCAGGTGAGTGATTTATTTAGCTTATTTTTCATTTTTGTAGGTTTTCTGATGTACTGCCACTCTAAGAGAGACTTATTGACTGGTTTAGCACTTATTTGTACCAAGAAGGAGATAACAGTTGGTAGAAACATGATGTTTGGGATTAGAGTACTCGATATCAAGGTTATCTGCGCCCAGTGCAGAAACTAAATTTAATTACAATAAAGAACAAAATGAAACCTCCCAGTGAAACAAAACTTTAAAGAGAGTGATAATCTCTTGAAAAACAATAATGTCTTCAGCTTTAATGAAATACCTGAAAATAGCGTAGAATAATTACAGCAGAGGTTCAGATGGAACTGTTGATTCTGAATAGGCATTTGACCAAATGAAGAGAAAACAGTTGTGGCAACTTCTCCAGGACCTTGTTTATCAGAAACACATTTAAAAAAATATTATATATACACAGGATGTCATGGAAAAGGATTCACAATGTTTAAACTTTAATAGCTAAAGCAGGTATAAACGATGGCCTGATCCAGTTGTGATTTTATGGTACTTTCATGAACCGTGTGAATAGCCATTCATTTGTTTTTCTTTTGTTTATGTTCAGTTGCCAGTAACTACATGTAATGTACAAAATGGCTAGAAACTTGTCCTCCGAGCAAAGAAAGTGAATTTGAAAGTGTTACCGGAAACGTGAAAACATAAAGGAAGTGCAGAGATGATGGAGAGCAGAGTTTGATATGTGCCACCATCACTTGTAACATTAACAAACTTACATAACACATCTGAGAGGGAAGAAAGTGTATGAGACTTGAAGAAGTGATGGTGTAGCATGAAGAAATCAGTAGTGGATGAGGGAGGAGTGGATTCAATGGTACAGGTTTTCACAAGATCGCCAACAAAGTCCATATGGTAAGCTGTGCATAAATCATGTCTAAGCAAATTAATTGTTTCGCACATTTTAAAGCAAGGTCAGATGGTAAGTGTCCCCTGACTTGGGGTTCCAGGTTTACTTTTCCAAGCTCTACCCTTTTTCCTAAACTTCATCAATCCTTTTCCTTCACCCCTCTTCCTTCACCTTCAACCTTTCTGCCATTGACTTCAAAAGCTTGTACATGTAATACCTTTTGTACGTATGTTTTTCTGCCACTTCTTGGTGAGTAGATTTTTTTTATCTATCCATTTAATTTTTTTTCCAAAAATCGATCATGTTGGTTGATATATAGGTCAAGGTGGGTATCTTGGATAGACTAAAGAGATTTCTCTGCTGGGTGCATCCATTGGTTGGCTTTTAATGTGCACAGAGATTCGGCACAGATAACAAATTTTGTGGTTTGAGTTCATCTCATAGCCTTCGTGACTACTTGTATGCCCATATCATAAATTATGAAACTGCTTGGTAAGTGGATACTGAGGAGGCAATTTGGGCAAATCATTGAGCAGCCAGAACTGATCCCTGGGTAAGAACCGTAAGTGAAAATTGATATATAACTGTGATGTTTGCATAAGATAATCACAGACAGCTTAGAAATGAAATCCAAAGGACTCTCCTCCTTGCATTCCAAAAGACTGATAATAGCACTGGTAATATTGAGCTTCCAGGGGCACTTTTAAGTCTATCTTTGGACAAGAACTGGAATCTGACCCACACTCAGAACCTCAACAGTTTACTTTGCACAGATCCCTAACAGCTTTGTGACCTGTGAATAGCTAACAAATCATTCGTATATTAGGCTGAACAAACAGATGGAATGGCAGTGACTTTGAATCAGACAAAAACTTAAGAAAATATAAACTTGGCAAACCATGAGCAGTAGTTGCTTGATGGACAACAGTGACTTGAAAGCCTCTCTGCAGAGGCAGAGTTGGTTCTATAGGGGCATGTCACACTACGCTTACAAATTTTTTTATAAGATGGATCCAGTATGCTTTATCTGCTTCATAAGACCTGTGGCTAATGCACTTCAAGATGTTAAGTACTTTAATAGGTCGTCTGATAGCCAAGTGAGTTTTTTATTAAAGGTAATGTCCAAAAACCTCACCAAATCAGACATCATCCAAACAACATTCCTTATGACCCACTTTGAATGGTGGGAATTGTTGCAGGAAGTTTTCTCAGATGTAAACCTGAAACCAGTGCACACCATCCATTTCTCCACTCTTCTTATGATCATCTGAAACTGCTCAACAGCTGTTTCACGCTGGATAAGCAGCAAAATATAGCTACATTGTCAGAAGTAGAACTGTATGTGCAAGCTTTCCAGTTATGGGTGTAATGCTGTGTAGTGATAATGAAAGAGGTAATACACAGGAAACTCCTCTGAGGAACACCATTTTCTTGCTCAAACCTGAATGTCATGACTTTCCACCTCGATATATGAAGTAGTGACATGACAGGATGGAGCTTAAAAAGATGAAGACATACACTCCTGGAAATTGAAATAAGAACACCGTGAATTCATTGTCCCAGGAAGGGGAAACTTTATTGACACATTCCTGGGGTAAGATACATCATATGATCACACTGACAGAACCACAGGCACATAGACACAGGAAACAGAGCATGCACAATGTCGGCACTAGTACAGTGTATATCCACCTTTCGCAGCAATGCAGGCTGCTATTCTCCCATGGAGACGATCGTAGAGATGCTGGATGTAGTCCTGTGGAACGGCTTGCCATGCCATTTCCACCTGGCGCCTCAGTTGGACCAACGTTCGTGCTGGACGTGCAGACCGCGTGAGACGACGCTTCATCCAGTCCCAAACATGCTCAATGGGGGACAGATCCGGAGATCTTGCTGGCCAGGGTAGTTGACTTACACCTTCTAGAGCACGTTGGGTGGCACGGGATACATGCAGACTTGCATTGTCCTGTTGGAACAGCAAGTTCCCTTGCCAGTCTAGGAATGGTAGAACGATGGGTTCGATGATGGTTTGGATGTACCGTGCACTATTCAGTGTCCCCTTGACGATCACCAGAGGCGTACGGCCAGTGTAGGAGATCGCTCCCCACACCATGATGCCGGGTGTTGGCCCTGTGTGCCTCGGTCGTATGCAGTCCTGATTGTGGCGCTCACCTGCACGGCGCCAAACACGTATACGACCATCATTGGCACCAAGGCAGAAGCGACTCTCATCGCTGAAGACGACACGTCTCCATTCGTCCCTCCATTCACGCCTGTCGCAACACCACTGGAGGCGGGCTGCACGATGTTGGGGCGTGAGCGGAAGACGGCCTAACGGTGTGCGGGACCGTAGCCCAGCTTCATGGAGACGGTTGCGAATGGTCCTCGCCGATACCCCAGGAGCAACAGTGTCCCTAATTTGGTGGGAAGTGGTGGTGCGGTCCCCTACGGCACTGCGTAGGATCCTACGGTCTTGGCGTGCATCCGTGTGTCGCTGCGGTCCGGTCCCAGGTCGACGGGCACATGCACCTTCTCCGCCGACCAGTGGCGACAATATCGATGTACTGTGGAGACCTCACGCCCCACGTGTTGAGCAATTCGGCGGTACGTCCACCCGGCCTCCCGCATGCCCACTATACGCCCTCGCTCAAAGTCCATCAACTGCACATATGGTTCACGTCCACACTGTCGCGGCATGCTACCAGTGTTAAAGACTGCGATGGAGCTCCGTATACCACGGCAAACTGGCTGACACTGACGGAGGCGGTGCACAAATGCTGCGCAGCTAGCACCATTCGACGACCAACACCGCGGTTCCTGGTGTGTCCGCTGTGCCGTGCATGTAATCATTGCTTGTACAGCCCTCTCGCAGTGTCCGGAGCAAGTATGGTGGGTCTGACACACCGGTGTCAATGTGTTCTTTTTTCCATTTCAAGGAGTGTATCTTCAGAAACAATAAAAGTCAAGCAGTCCAAGGATATTCTTTCTCTAGGTCAAAAAACTGAGCTGCCTGTGTAGGGAATACTGTTGTATACCCTTCTCCAGCAAGGTCAATGGTGGAGTGATACATCCTGAACCCAGTCTGGAAGCATCTAAGATGATGACTGGATTCCATAATTCAAACAAGATGATAATTCACTATTCATTCCACCTATTTCCTACACAGTTTGCAAAGGCAACACTGTAATATCTATGTGGGCAAATATACTTCTTCCTTGGTTCATTGGGAGGGATTAAAATGGCTTCCCTACAGGGATGAACATACTGTCCTCTCACTCAGATTCCCTTGACAAGGATAATGAGATCTCTTTTAGTCCTCTTGTGAACATAGTATAATGCATTTTATTATGATATGGCAACATGTCATGAGCTGTTACAAGGGAACAATGCTGCTCAGTGAATTCCTTTCTTGAATTATTATTTGCTTCTTCTTTTTTTCTTACATCAAGATTATTGTAGGGCCATGTATTGAGCACTGGATTTACTTTTAATTTTTCGTCCTCACTTATGTACGAATCTATCACAAGCTATTAAATGCCGGCAATTGACATCTGGATCTCTACATTTGTATATAATACATATTTTTTTCTGTAGTTGATGTTCGCCAACATTCCATGACATTATTTATTAACGCATAAATTATACTGTACATGATACAGAAGTGATATTCAAAGAACATATGGATTCAATATTAACAACATTTGACGACATTACTCAATAATGCTTAAGATGTTATACATTCTATGATTATTTTCAGATGTTTCTGATTAATTGATGGACAACAGCCTGAGAACACGCCCCTATACTAGCTGTTCACTGTACTTGGATATTAATTGAGTACAACATCCATTATATTTCTGAGGAGACTCCGGAAATTACATACTGAACCAGAGGACAAACTATCTTTACAGAAATCCTTGTGATTTTGGAATAGATACATCAGCAGCTCACTTGGCCAGTCACAATGTGACCACCCATTCCAATGTCATAATAGTGTCCACAATAATGACCAGGTTTTCCTTATCTCTGAAGGAAAAAAAGTTGTGTTACATTTTATCCACCGTCATTCTTAATCTAACTAGAATCGTTGAAGACAGTCAAATGCCATAAAGAAAAATCCATATAAAATTTAGCCAACATGATCATTATATAAAATTTTCCATTGAATGAAGTGAGACACATCAACACTACTTCAGGCATTATGGTGCAATATAAGATTTTTGCATGCAAAAAGCAACGTCAGAGCTGGAGAAAGTAATAAATGTTATAAAATTAAAAAATAAAATAAAACATGTACAACCAATTGTGGCTCAAATTAAAATCAGAATTTTCTTGTCTCGGGACATACACACATAAACCTTTGCTTTTAAGTTCAGGAGACTCGTCAATATAGATAATGTGCCAGAGGTACATAAAATGTGTCAAAGAAAGAACAAAAAAAAATTTAATTTACAGAAATCATTACAAATACGTTTCATTATATTACAAAGGAATCATCTTCATTTCCAAATTGCATGAGTGAATAATAACATTTTTGCACTAGGATGCTGCACAATTGTATCTTCTGTAAACCTAGTTCCATTTGGTGGAAGTTTTTCATTTTTAATTTATTATAAATTTTCATAGCCATGAATTGAGGAGACTGTGATCTGAGTTTTATTCTAGGAGATGCCAACATGCAATTTTCTTTACTTCTTATATTGTACATACACTGATAATGATTTTCTCTAATCAATTCTGGATTGGTATGTATAAAGACAAAGGTTTCTAAATGCAATAGTAAAAATTTTTAGATCCCTGAATAAAGGTCTGGCAAAATTCTTGTGGTTATCACGGCAGATTAGTGAAGAGATAACTCACTTCTATTTGAAATATAGATTTATTGAACATCTGTACATACGACAATTATGGCTGTTACACTTGTCATGAGTAGAAAGTTCATGGCAGACTCGCTAGTCCAAAGAAAAAGGTTTGCTGTGCATCAGAGGTGCCACAGAGTACCCCCCCCCCCCCCCACCCCCCCCCACCCCCACCCACCCCACAGTAGTGCAGAGCACTGCGGAGGGAAGGCTCACAGGATGAAGTCATAATCTCAGTGCCAGTGCAGTGGACGTAGGCGGTGGCTGGCGCGGGAAGTGGGGATGGCAGTGTCGGCAGCCCGGTGGTTCCAATGGCTGCACGTGAGAGGTGACAGCGAGAGGAGACAAGTCGGCCAAAGGTAGTGCAGCTGCATCGACGTTGAGGGACCACACTGGCTTAACTCTCATAACTGGAAATGTATGGGGCCATCCATGGAGGCAGATGACAAACGTGTTGGTAGTGCGATTCAGCACATTGTGTGGGCCCGAATAGGGCGGCTAAAGCGCTGCCTGCACAGTGTCATCCCACAGATTAACAAAGTCAACCAGGACAGGGAGATCCTTGGTTGCAGAGGGAGGTGAATCTTCGACGAACTCAGTGGGGAGAAGAAGGGGTTCACCATACAGAACCTCAGTGAGCGAGGCATTAAGATCTTCCTTATGAGCTGACTGAATACCCAGCAGGACCCACAAGAGGGCCTCCAACCACAGGCTTCTGTGGCACATTAGGGCAGCATTGAGTGTCCAGTGCCACCGCTCGACAAGGTTGTTTGCCTGCGGGTGGTAAGCTGAGCAACACACACCGAGACAAAGTAACAGGCGACAGTATTGGCTATGATGTCAGTAAGGGGGACCGTCTCAATCCAGGGGATAACACGGTCGATAAACAACGAGACATATCTGTAGCCTTCAGACGGAGGGAGGGGCTAATGACGTTGATAAGGTCATGCCAGAAATGGCTCTTAGGGATGTCAAACTTGCCCAGAGGAGGTTGGGTGTGCCTACTGACCTTACTGCACTGGCACAGAATGCACACACAACTCCAAGCGTGACAGTCGAGCTTGACACTAGGGCAGACAAAGCGCTCCATGACCAGCCACGTCATGGCTAGGCAGTGAGAGGAGCAAGTTGCTGATGAGGTCCATATGTGCGTGTAGATGGCTCACCAGGCAGACTAAACGGGCGCTGGCGTCAGAGATGCCATGGATGTCCAGGAGGTGGTCCAACCAAGTTTTTGAGTTGTATTTTTGCAATGCAGGTAGCTTAGGGAATCTGCCTGGTAACACTTGTTTAGCCTGCTCCAGCAGCTGGAAATCGGTGTGGCTGGAGCAGTGCGCCTCCGACTTTGAAAGTGTGTTAGCAGTGCATGGTGCATTGCCCGAGGTCTGGTTGGGGTGGTGTTCGCATACAGCACACAATACAGAGGGAGTGGAGGTGGGTGTATAGGCCACCAAGGTGTGTCCACCCAGCGAACCTGATGAAGAATGCGGCACTCGTGCAACGGCTGGTACCGTTGCAACTGTGAGCTGGGGTCAGTCATGCTGGAGCCACAGGGTGGTGGACCCGAGAACCAGAGCTGGTTGAAGGGTCCACGGAAGGTGGTCATGGTGCAACCACAGTGTGACGATCACGGAAACCAGCGCGATCATGGTGACAAGCATCACCAAAATGGGGTGCGGGGAGGTGCTGCAACACTATGTAAATGATAACGTGCTACACCATACATTGTAACATTCGATTCACCATCCTAGAAATTTCCTGGTACGCCAATCCATTACAAAGGCGACGATGTACATGAAGGATAGACCGCAATGTTTTTAACTGGAACTTCCTCCATGTTGTGGTTAGATGGCAGGCACTGTCCATGTTGAGGCTACTGTTGTGCTGCCACACTACACGGCAGCTTTGTTGAACCGAGTAAGGTTAGGTGGCTGCCGGTATGGCCCGCCACAAATAACTGTTCACTTTTAATCAAGTTCGAAGGAGGTACTCTTGTCCACTCATGGTTGCAATCAGCAGAGTTAATGGTGCCTGTTACACTTGCACCGAAAGTCACAGGTAGATGCATTACAGCGTGAACAATGCAGTCTGGCAGATGATGAGAGTGAATGATGAAAACAAGCACAAATAATGCTGGATGCGATGTCAACAGTGTCAGGGTCACTGCTGTGATTATAATGGGAGATTAGTCGAGAGATAACTCACTTCTATATGAAATATACTTTTATTGAACACTTGTACATATGACAATTACGGCTGTTACACATATCACGAGCACAAAGTTCACACCAGACTCACTAGCCCAAAGAAAAAATTACCAAAAGACGGCACTCTGTGCCAGAGACGGCACACTCTTTAGGCTTAATATTACACATATTCCTAATAACAGCTATTTGAAGTAATAATATTCTATTTCCACTACTTGCATTCCACCAAAGGTTATTCCGTATCTTATAATAGCTTCAAAATAGTTGTAGTAAAGAACTTTCCTAGTATCAATGTCACTTGCATAGGATAACACTGTCATTGCAAATGCAAGACCATTTAACTTTTTTCCTATGTAGCGTGAGTGAGAAGAACAGGATAATTTATTTTTCTAAAAATATCCACAGAAATTTGACAGATTCTGCTTCTCTAAATTCCTGATTTTTATTGGAATTTGGAAGTCAATTGATTTTGATGGTTTTCCTTTTTACTCTCTCTGTATAGTAATAATCCACTTACATCAAACCAATCTTTTAAGCTATTTAGGGACTCAATGACTCTTTGGAGAACTTTTTCTGTGGCCTCACTTTCAATGAGTACAGATGCGTCGTCTGCAGATAAAATTGTGTGGGATGTTATATTTTGAAGTAAATCGTTTACATAAAATAAAAACAGGACTGGGCCTAAGATGCAATCTTGTGGGACTCCCTGTGAAATAATTTTTCATTCCGAGAAACAATTTACTATGCCTGACATTACAATTACTCTTGGTCTTCTGTCTGTTAAATATCGTTTGATCAATTTCAAATCACTACCATTTATTCTGTATCTTTCTAATTTATGTAAAAATATAGAACGATTTACATAGTCAAAAGTCTTCGTGAGGTCACAGAAAATTCTTGTAACTTTTTGGGATGTGTCCAGAAATAAGCAAATTTTCCCAACACATCTATAAGTGACACATATTGTACTCTTCCCTCTCTGCAAACCAAACTGATTTAATGTGATGGTATTAGATTTTGCCATGAAGCTAGGATTCCAACAACGTTTGGAACACTTTTGAAAATATTAGGAGAAAACATACTGGTCAGCAGTTTTCTACATCGTCCTTTCTGGAATGTCTACTTCAAAGCATCTGGGAAGCACACACTTTAAATTACTGGTTTATTATTTCAGCTAGGGGTCCTGAAATAACACTAGAAACTTTTTTAATTACTTAATTACTACAGTAGGTATTTCATTACATCCAGTCAAAGCTTTTATTTTTAAGGGAGAATACAACTTTTTCTACAACTTAGCTGTGAATCATTCCAGCTGTGTCACAGTTCACCTGTTATCTTCATTGCAACCGAAGGGTTGGAGATTATCTAGGCAGCCACTATCATCAACATCTGATCTTCAAACATTTATTAAAAAAACTTATTGAAATATTCTGATAATTCTGAAAGGTTTACAATGGATCTGTCACCTATCTATCAAGATAGTAAATTTGTGGACTGCTGGCTAGGACACTTGAGTTCAGATTTCAAGACTGACCAAACTGCCTTTAATTTATTTGTATGGTTCAGAATACATTTTTTGTGTGCCATTTCTTTTGCTGTCTTTACCACTCTTCCAAATTTAGTGTTATATCTTTTTACATTGTTTATAAAATCTACATTTGCATTACTTTTCAGTTTGTTATGTAACTGACTTCTTCTGGCACTTGACATTTTTATACTAGCAGTTACCCATTTCTGTTTGCTAGTCATTTTTATGGCAGACTGAATGAGGAAATATTTCATTAAAACAAACAAAATTTCCCCAAGAAATCTGTCGCAAGTTTCATAACTTGTAGTACAATGATCCACTGACAGTCTACTTCTGTAAGCCTACAATAAAACAAGATTATAATTTCCTTACTGAAGCATTGTTTGATGCACATTTCTCTGATGACTGATTAATTTACTTTTGGTAGCTCCAAAAACAGTGCAGAATAATCTGAAATCAATGGAGAATTTTTTTGTATCATGAAATGAACAATATGTCAGAATGTTACCTATATAGGTTGCAGTTTGTTTACTTTCTCTTGTGAATTCTGTGAAGTTTAGCTTGAAGATCAATAAATTCTGTTGTTTAACTGCATTCATTTATTATGTTTATGTTAAAATCAGAAGCTATGATAATCCTTTTCTTTTGCTCTTTCATTAGTTTCTGTAAGAGACTCCTTAGTTTAAACAGAAATACTTTCATTACTTCTTTACTTGGTATTCTGTATAGTGAACTTATTACAATATTTTGTCTCTCTAATTCCATACTGCAACTTTCAAGCATGTTCTCATCATTTAGAAAATTAAAATCATCTCTTAACTCACATGTTAAATTATATTTAATTAGTATGCAGGGAGCCCACTGAATTTTTTTCACTTCTACAAAAGCTACCAGATACAACATAATTTCCTACATTATTTAGCCAAAGTTTGTTTAGGCAAAGGACTGATATATAAGAGGTGTTCAAAAAGAAATGAGCTGAAGGCATAATTAAAGAATCCAGTACCTCTATGTTAGAAGTATTGATCCTGGCTGTTGAGACACTCGTCCCATTGTAACACAAGGCAGTGAATGGCTGTCTCATAAAATTCCTGGGGCTGCGATGTTAACGAGTTCCACAAGTAAAGCTGGACATTGTCATACGAGGTGAATCATTTGGCTCTCAGAGCCTTGTTAAGGGGACCAAGAATGGCGTAATCACAGGGAGAGAGGTCCGGACTGTATGGAGGGTGGCTGAGAACCTCCCATTTGAATTTCTGCAAGAGTGCCACAATTGTGTTGGCTGTATGAGGCTTTGCATCGTCATGGAGGAGAACCCTGGTCATTTCAATTTGATCACTTGACGAAGGGTGGTCAAGGTTTGCGAGTAACACTGGGACATTCACTGTTGTCCCTCGCTGCAGGAAGTGAATCAGCAGGGAGCGTCTTAAAAAGGCTCTGAGGGGAAAATGATTCACCTCAGAAGACGATGTCCAGATGTATATGTGGAACTGGTTTACATTGTAGCCCCGAAAATTTTATGAGATAGCCATTCACCGCCTTCTGTCACAGTGGGACAAGTGTCTCAACAGCCAGGGTCAATACTTCTAAGGTATAGGTACTGGTTTCTGTAATTATGCCTCCAACTCATTTCTTGTTGAATGCCCAAACCATAACGTGTTTAAATGTAGCAGCCTGGATATAAAAATGTTTTTCCTAGACTGGTACACTGTTCTCTGGCACTAAAGGTGTGGTACAAATAGGGAATACCATTTTGTTTTTCGTTCATAAATTTCTCAGTTTTTCACACTAAGTAAACAAAATAGCTGTAGCCATACTTTGGGATGTATTTTAATTCTTACTACATTTCTGAATACACACTATGTTAGAAACATTTTTAAATTATGCATAACGCTAAGTTTGACACTTTTGGCTCTTCAGATTATGGGGTACAAATATGGAATAGTCCATTCATTTCAAGTACATTAAAGTTAAAAGAAATAATAAAAAATCTAATAATTCATTGCCAAAGGAAACACTTCAAAACCCGATAATGCAGTAGAAAAACCAACAAAATCTATCATTTTCAGCTTCTACATTGCTTACTCTAAGTAATTTCACTAGCAGAAGTCACACACATAGCCTCCTTTATTGTAACTTGCACATTCAGTGCACAGCCACATTTTGCACATTAGACATGTTACCCATCCTTACCATGCCTTATTCTGTGAAAATTTACCTGGGCAAAAGAGACAATTGGCATTTTCATTAGTGAGCACATGGCTGTACAGAATGCTACTGAGGGTGGACAAATCATCTCTCACACTAAAAACATCGTCTTCAGAATCAAAATCATCTCTCACATTAAAAACATCGTCTTCAGAATCAGAAGATTCTTAGTGCCTAGTCTTTGGAGGCCACAGCTTCATTGTCTCCAGTTTATTTGTTGCTGTCACAGATACTTCAAGAGATCTCTTTTATGGAAATGGGGTAAATAATGCTGAAGAAACTCCTTTGCTCCCCTGGTGCCTGGCCTCTTCTGTATTTGAGGAACGGGTGAGATTTGCAAAGGTGTAATTTCTAATGTAGCAGATAATGTTCTTGTCTCAGCTTCAGCACTACTCTTTCCATTTTTAGAAGCCACAGAACTTGCATATGTTTCATTGACTGGGTCATTGTGTAAGTCCTAAATTATCCCTTCATTGCTGGCAATGAAATCTTCATCCTTGAAAATATGAGTGTTTAATGAGTATGTTGCTAGCACCCTAAACCCATTTACTACTGTCTTCCCCATCTGACCTCTCCAAACAGTTTAGTGATGTGCATGATTATTACTGGATGTGCATTTTTCCCTCATCCATATGCGTACCTACTCACAGTAAAAGACTTTCAAAGAACTCATGAGAGTCCTCTTCAGCAGTTGCACCTTGTGTAAGATGTGAAAAGGTAGACATAAAGTGCTGACAATGTTTTTCAATGCGAGATTTATAACATCAAGATCTCTGGAGTGGCTATAATGCCCATCCCAAATAAGAAGCACCAGTAATTCTGCTGCTGGCTTCATCTTTCTAAAGAAATGTTAAACCCAGTCTGCTAAGAGCTGGCTTTGAATGGTGGGCCACCCTTCATTAGCTGACTGCTGCAGTTCGTATGAGAGAATATCATCATGGTTGGAAAAAAAACAGCCTGTAGCTCTCACACAGTCATAGGTGATCCACACTATGCATAAACGATGGCTGCCACTTGTCACTTTCCCTTTCTTTCAATTACATGGGGAACTTTGCTCTACACAATGCTTAGCTAGGTTCCTCAACATTGTATATTCTATCTGGTGGAAAGACGTTTTTCTCCATCTCTTGTGAGAGTGAAGAGAAAAACATTGCCACATTTTCTCTTGTGAAACCAAGAGATCTATTAAATGAGGTTGCTGTGGGTTTTCAAATTGAAATATCCTTTTTGTGCCACTTCAAGAAAAGGCATAACCATTCGCTTCCAGCCCATTCACCCAAAATGAATTACTTTTATTATTGGCTTTGGCAAACTGAAATTCCATCGGGTTCGTCCAAAACATTTACTTTCCATTGCTATGCTATATTCACTCAGCTGTTGTTCCTGTTTGATAGATAGAACAGTTTTTCGGCCAAGGCTAAATCACCTGGTAAATCTGATTGTACTAGCCTAAACAGAGGGCCCTGGGAACTTGGAAAAGTTTTGCCACGTTCCAGAAGCCTATCTGTTTAGAAAACATATTAATAATTTATATACTATGACAAGAATGAAACTGAAAAACACCAATCTGCAATAGTTATTCCTCCCATTGAATTGATTACAACAGCTTCACTCACTCACAATGGCTGCCTTATGAATGCATTTCAAAGCAGTCTACAGTTGCTGAACATAGTTTTCAAGCAGATCACCAAGGTACAGCACTTACAAGGTGTGGCACCATATTATTTCATGGTACTCCCTCTATTTCACATTTGTACCTCTCCTTCCACAGATTACTTTGTCTACATATTTGTCACTTGCTGATGTGCTACAGATAATGCCACTTACTGCCACTTTTGATGCTGAAAATACTTTTTTTGCTGTTATGATCACATTTCTTGTTCATTGATGATGGTCTTCCTCATGGTAGCTTTGAAAGGAATTCATTCCCACAGTGATAAACTGGTTTGTAATTTACCCATTTCATTAGACTATGTTTTGCTTCAAGAACATTCTCCAGATGCTTATTTAACTGATGAGTTATCCCTAGGTGAACATCGATTGTGCAGCTGGGAGCTACTACATTTTGAAGCATATAATCTCCAATTATTAGGAATTCATTTATGATATTTTGTTCAGTGCTGTGCATACTATTTTTGTAATTTAGGTTGGTCCATTTATATTTGTCTGTTAGTTTTGTATGTTGTTTGGTATTTCCACTGTATTCATCAAATCTAAAACTTCATCATGCTCATATACATTCATGACCAAGGAAACTCATCATTTAAAAATTTTAAGCTGACTTATATGCACTATTTTTAGTCTGACCTTTATGTACTTAACACAAACAGCACAATCTGAATATATAACCACAATGTGCATTAGGTACATTAAAATCCTCATTAATATTTCAATATAACATGAGAAGATGAGCAGTTAAATTCAAACTTTTTAGTCAAAATAAAGATGGATGGCAACTATGGACCACAGAAGGTCAAACCGCAGCATTAATCTGATATAGCTGAAGATAAATTTTAGAATATTTGATATGATTATGACAAATTTTACATCATCCAATGAGCTATCAAACTATTGTGTTATTAATTCTTATCTGTGACACAAGTCTGGGACTCTGATTATCTTAGAATTGTGAACACATTAAGAAAACAAAACTACTGTCTCATCCATTACCTGTTGTTATCCAAGAGCCTGGAACCCATACGAGTTTACAATAATGAAGAGATTGAGAAGAAAATTCAGTCACCTTATGACTACAATGAGATTAAAACTGACTGCTGTGAGAAATGTTATAACAGCTTCAGTCACTGTATGCTGAGGAATGTACAAACATGAACAAACAGTTTTTTATCTTCTCTAATAGCAGACTGAAATTGTTTAAGAGCTTAATATAAATAATTTATTAACCCTCATAAGGCACTACATGTTGTTACCACTATGTAGAAGGAGAAACTGTAATAAAACAAATTCATTACCTCATCACAGTTAAAAACAAGCACCTGACGTCCCATCAATCCACCAAGGGCCTTCACAGATTCAGTCTTCCCTGTTCCAGCAGGACCATACGGATTACCTCCAAGACCCATCCGCATTGCCTAAATAAATATGAAAAAGAAAGTAGACAGAAATGTATAGAGGCTTCACTACTTTAAATTTTATATACAGATGTGATTATTGTGTGTGTACAGAGCTGATTATTGTGTGCGTGTGTCTGGGGTGTCTAAATAACATAGATTGCATTCTGTAGTACTGTTAAAATACACTTATGTGGCATGGGACAGCAATATGCACATATATAGTATTGTGTGCACAAGGTATAAGAGAGCAGTGCATAGGTGGAGCTGTCGTTTGTCCTTCAGTGATTCATGTGAAAAGGTTTCTGACATGCTTATGGCTGCATGAAACAGACTCTGAATGCAGAATGGTCACTGGAACTAAATGCATGGAACATCACATTTCAGAAATTATAAAGGAGATCCACAGGGTCATGAGTGTGCCGAGAATACCCAATTTCACACATTGACTCTCACCACGGACAAAGCAGTTGCCAAAGGCTTTCACTTGACGACCGAGAGCAGTGGCGTTTCACTGCATGAAATAACCCCAGAAATCAACATGGATTGTAGTGAACACATCCATCAGGACAGTGCACTGAAATGTGGAATTAATGGGCTGTGGCAGCAGGCAACCAACGCGAGAGCCTTAGCCGACAGTATGACATTGCCTCCAGTGCCTCTCCTGGGATCATGACTACATCAGTTTGACCCTAGATGATTAGAAAACTGTATCCTGGTCAGACGAGCCCTGATTTCAGTTGGCAAGAGCTGATGGTAGGTTTAGACTGTGGCATAGACAACACAAAACCATGGATCCAAGTTGTCAACAAGGCACCGTACAAACTAGTGATGGCTCCATAATGGTGTTTGGCTGTTTTATGTGGTATGGACTGGGTACTCTGGTCAAACTGAACTGACCACTGACTGGAAATGGTTATGTTTGGCTATTTGGAGACCATTTGCAGCCATTCATGGACTTCATGTTCCCAAACAACAATGTCATGTCACTGAGCCACAATCTTACAGACCCATTTATTGCATGCAAAAGATTTCCAAGACTATCGGCTGCTACTTGACACAAGCTCTACCCAGAGCCTTGTCTGGCTCTGCAGGCAGCTACAGAACAGGCAACACATCTCGCATGTGGGGTACAGGGAAGAGTTGTGGTTGTCTGATATCTTGCCACTACTGCTTGAGTCAATGGAATGGCATTCATAAAGTTATTTTAATTCAATTACAGGAGAGACAAACAACAGTAGACATAATGAATAAGGCAATTTCAATTACAACAGAAACTCATTCTACATATCATTTATTTATGTTGATAGATATTAATTGACACTTTTTATAACCTATAGCGGGCAGTGAAAGACAAACAAAAGTCCACCTTGAAACATTGTCCATTGGCATCACTGTATCACCCCACATTTCGGAGTGTACAAATGGAGCCCAATGCAACAAAAGTTACAAGGCAGTAATAACATAAGCTGATTAGTAAATTTTGAAGATAATGGATTGTTCATTGTAACTGGTGACTAGAGATGAATTGCAGAAGACAAGTGTAATGCACATTTTCAAGACACAACATTTTTTGGTGCTGAAACCTGAGAAGGAGCGAGCCAAGAAGAAAAGGACAGACATACAAAGACAAGCTGGAGAACAAGAAAAGTCACGCATTTCTTCTACAATGCAGATCAGTTAAACTACAAATTGTAAAACTTTCTAAGTACTATACAGGCTCTATGGCAGTAATAAAGTAATTTGAGGCTAAGGATATAATTGGGATACCGTGTATAGTTTGTGCTTTCATTGCTGTTTAAATCAAACTGTTGTTTCACTCATAATGGTAATAAGTGCTAGTTGGTAATGCTACTGACAATGCATGTATAACTAGTGCTACTATTGGACAGTTGTTCTTTGTATTAGTCAGACTAGGTAGTCTCAGATAATACCAATTAAGGAATTGCTGGACATAAGCCAACATTGCCACACATTTCTGAATAATGTGATGGGTTGGATATGGTGGAGAACAATTCAGAAGCACACTTATGCAGCTTAAGGAAGAAATACATCAGAGAAAGAGCAAACATTACACACTTCATTGTGGAAGACGAACAGTTCTCAGACACTGTGGAACTTTTGTATTATAGATACTGTAACATGAGATTACAGATCATTTTGCATAGGCTCAGCAAACAAGATTATGGGATTCATGATCTATTAGACAATGGCAAATATGAG
Source organism: Schistocerca gregaria (assembly GCF_023897955.1). Classification (NCBI taxonomy): domain Eukaryota; kingdom Metazoa; phylum Arthropoda; class Insecta; order Orthoptera; family Acrididae; genus Schistocerca; species Schistocerca gregaria. The sequence goes on from NC_064921.1 coordinate 506,327,741, forward strand.
ACAGATATTCAAAAAGGAGAAGAGTGAAACTTCCTGGCAGATTAAAACTGTGTGCCTGACCGAGACTCGAACTCAGGACCTTTGCCTTTCGCGGGCAAAGGTCCCGAGTTCGAGTCTCGGTCGGGCACACAGTTTTAATCTGCCAGGAAGTTTCATATCAGCGCACACTCCACTGCAGAGTGAAAATCTCATTCTGAAGGAGAAGAGTCATAGACACGGGAAATGAACTATTTCTCAAAAGTCACACAAAATACAGAAACCGTTTGCATTAAGTTCAAAAAGACTTCTGCTGATTAAGCTTGAGCCCTTTTCAAGTGACCTGAAGACATGGACATGGTTCTGATAGTAGTTTGTTCAGTCAGTCGAAAAGGACATATCAGTAAATGCCGGCAATAAACACACATTTCTTTATGGCTATCTTTCAGCTGAGCTGAAGTATATGCAGAAGGAATTGTAGCGACAGCAGAGATGTACACAAAAATGAATAGGATGCTCCAATGCTTCTGGCACTCAGGACTGGATAATTCAGGCCCACCTAGCTAACATAAAAGCCACTGAATGCCAGTAGCATATTCAGGCTCTGTGGGCTCTTGGGAAAATGTGAGTGAATACAACCGAGTCCTTGCAGTGAAAATTCTTCACACTTTTCTGGATGATGTATACCACTGCTAGATAGTTCAAGATAAGCATTTGGGATGAAGGAGGTATTTTGCAGCTGATGGATTTCCTGGGCAAGGACGGGGACTGGGTGCTTACCACACAGAAGACATACAGTGATCTTTCCATCATCTCTAGTGTCACTCTCACAGCTGCCACATTCCACATGCACATGAAAACTAAAAGACTGACCCTGAGAGGTACTAAAGTACAAGAACTTTCCTGAGCCTTTTGTGAATCTCATGATCACTGGGCACAGGGCTATAAGAAGATCGTTTGTATCAATCATCAAATACATACAATGAAACAGGCAAACAGATGTCTTCTTTGTCTGCAGCATAAGCATACAGTCTCAGACTGCAGGAAGAAGGAAAATGCACAGTGTGCTAAGTGGGGAAAGCTGCATCATAAGTCCATCTGCGATGAAGGAACAGATCTGAGACTCCTGCAGCTCAGGTAAACATTACTTCCATGAGAAAAGTAGCTGCTACTCCCCATGATTTCACAAACCTTCAGACAGTGAAAGTATGTGGCTCAGGACCTACAGGACAACTTGATGCATGCTGAATGTTGGAAGTCAATCCAGCTTCATAGCAAAATCACTTACTGACAATTTGAAGCTGCAAACTGTAAATAAATGAGAATTAACTGTTTGTTCATTTGAATCAAAGCCTATGGCCTTACACCACAACAGACTTGTTTAGTTTAATATGAAGGGGCTTTGGAAGAATTCTTCAGAGTCACTCACTACCTTTGAAAGTCTTGCTGTGATTTCAAACCAGTCACCTTTTCTACAACATGCAAGGAGTTTATAATATGTCCATAAGATTATGCTAGCGGATTCAAAAACTGACTCAGTGGAAATTATTGTTGTGGAGATTCTCATGGGGGTGATTTTTACTGGAAAATAGGTGAGGACAGTTTGCCAACACACGTCTCTGAACCTTTAGTGTTGATTCCTTCCCTATTTGGTTGGATACTTAGTGGGAACAAGCCAGGACCCTGTGTACATGCAACTGTGAAGAATTTTGTTCATTCTGATTGGTGTCCTCCACCCTTGGATAACAACTTCAAACACTTTTGGTATTGAAAACTATGGGGATTACTGCCAATCAAGATTGATCTGTGAGCAACAAGGATGTGAGACTTCTTGAGGAGGTCAGAGCAATATTCTGTATAAATGATCAACAAGTAGTGGTTTTAGTACCCAAAGGACAGAATAAAACCCTTCCGAGTAACAGCCTGACTGCAGAGAAATGATTCAACCAACCTGAGGATAAGAATTCAGCATCAAGAAGACTTTAAACAACTGAATTATGAGTTAATGCTAAGACTACACAACAAAGGAGCAAGAAGAGGTCACTCCCACTCAACTTTCAGGGAAGGCATTCTTTCTATCTCCCTCATCATGCAGCGAGGAGAGAGCAACATGAGAAGACTAAGAGCAATGCACCTTCTCTGAACAAAGTGCTAGAGGCACAAGCGAATTTACTACCTGAGATCCTAGAGATTATACTGTAATTCAGACTATATTCCACCACTCTTATCATGCAGCCATTCCTTCAACTGGTCTTGAATGAATAAGACAAAGACTTGACCAGATTCTTCTGGTTCAAAACTAACCAGAACAAAATGGGATATCTTCAAACAATGGACAACAGGATATAATATGGCTTCATCAGGCTCCCATTCAGCCTGACCTACAGCCCATTTTTAGCCTCTGTAACTCTACAGCAGAAAATAATAATTTGGGAATCACCATGTACTATGAGCTAGTATCCCTCATGAAACCAAGGATGACTACTTAAGTATTGACCCCAACAAAATCACCAGAAAGTCATCAGAAGAGCTCTTGCAATACGTTTGGTTCTATGATCCATTTGAACTATTCTCTCCTGTCTCTCTTGCTGGAAAATTATTATTTTAGTACACATGGTACAGGGGAATTGGCTGAAAAGAACTCATGACTGGATCCTAGGAGCACAATGGCACACTTGAAACACCCATATTAGTAGATGGTGTAGCCATCATAGGTGACAATGCAGGCACTGATTCTGACTCTGAAATCCCGTTGACCATACAGATGGCGAATACTGTCCTGGGATACAGTATTCCATGCCTGCTCGACCTGTTCAAGCAATTCTATAAGAGTTGTTGGTTGATGAGTTGCACGAGTCACTTCTCATCCCATCTTATCCCACATTCGAGAAATCGTGCTGGCCAGAGACGTTGCTGCACATCTTGAAGAACACATTGAGTTTTTCCAGTGTGTGGGCAAGCATTGTCCTGTTGGAACAACACATCTCCTTCTTGGTGCAAAAACAGCAAAAGAAAAGTTCTAACAACATTCTGCATGTACTGAGCACTGGAAATAACAAAGGTGAATGAGGGTTGTTTATCACACACCAGATCTAGAACGACTGCACTCCATGAGACAGTGCTCACCAGGTCTACGTTATACACACAAATGACCAGCACTTGCATGTACACAGAATCTGCTTTCATCACACAAAACCACAGCATGCTATTCCATCTTGCAAGACATCCTCTGATGGCAATGCTTGAGTTGTGTGCATTGGTGCCATGGAATGAGTGGAGCTTGGGCTAGAGGTGTGCATGCTCATGTTCCCACTGCTAATAACAGGTTCACAACAGTTCATGTTGGCACATCTGGGTTCACAAACTATCTTATCTGCACTGTGGTACCTGTACAATCTGCCACTACTTCTCTTACAATACAACAGTCCTGAAGGGTGTCTGTGCTACATGGACATCCAGAACCTCTTCTATGGGAGTGAGAATGTTCAAGTGACCACTAATACCAACATCAACACCTTGTGTGGCAGTTCTCCAAAAGGGTCATCCCCTCACTCAGAAGGCCACAATTTGACCCCTTTTCAAATTCACTCAGTTGGCTGCAAGAAGCATCAGTGCATTTATGTGGCATGTGTGCCTGCTTGCTTCACACATTTTCACCACACTGAGCCTTCTCATTGTGAGTATTCCTTATTTAAGGGTAGCTATGCCATTGCACTACCTGTTGGCACGCAATGTTGAAACCATTATCAGTGAATCTACTATCCCTCACAGGGCATTAGCCATCATCAGATCAAAAGTGATGTCATCTTTCAAGGTGTACAATTTTTTTCTGGCAGTGTATATCATTTTTCATATGCACCAGACGTGAGTGATTCTTTGATTCGAGCTTGAGAAGAGCAGTTTTTGTCTAGATTTTTGTACTGTGAACAGAGTGTGTACCTATGTCTTTTATAATGAAAACTGTGATCTTTGAAAGGCTGCAAGAAGACTCTCTTTAATACTGTGCAAGAAGCTGAAGCATAATTTACATGGTTTGCAATGTGTGTAAGGGAAACAAACCACAATATCATGAAAACATGAATAAGTATGTTCAAAAACCTGGACAACAAGAAGATTATGTTAGGGGCCACAGCTGCAGTGATGCAACAAGATGAGTATAAAATTATATGCTTATTGCAACAACCATTTTAGAACTTTTTTATTTTCCTCACTGCTGTTTTCTGCTATGACAACTACACGCTTAGATAGGTATTCACCTTGCTGAAGAAATGCTTTCCTTTATCATCACACTATGTAATAATGAGTTTTGAAGCAGCCATAGGAAATGGTAGTGTTAGAAGTTCAAACATATACCTCTGAAATTTGGTGGCATGAACCATCTTGGCTTGCACTCTCTCCTGAGTGATGGCCAACTGATACTCTGACAGTACCACCTGGGGAGAACACAAAGAAAAACCACAGACAAGTTCTGTCAGTATATACACTATCCAGCCTCATGAACCTATCTAAATGCAGCTCATACTGTACACTCATTCACACTACAGCATGGACTCTCTGTTCCCTACACAACATTCATCAGAAGGAAGAATCTCCAGGAGAGCTTACAGCCACTGAACTATCAGTTGCCTGTATATATTGGATATGAGTAGCCCAGAGAGATTCCTTTTCCAGGGAACTACACACACTCCAAAATAACCTATTTCTGCCAAGAGAAAAAAAAACAACATTGCATGATCCTTTCATGGAACATAGACTGACGTGCATGGGTGGTCAACTGCAATGCACTAGCTTCAACAAGAAACAAAAACATTCCGTGCACCCTGACAGTTCCCACCATTTCACATACTTGGTTATCCAAGAGACACATGTCTGCCCTCATCACTTTTGCATTCATTCTGTACTGACAGAAATCCGAACTGAATTTTGGATCATCATACGCTGTTACACAATCAAAAGAATCCTACTCTTTTGCTTTATGTGTAAGATCCTCAAGGGCCCATAAGGGCTACAAATTGAAGCACTGTTGCCATCAGAAGGAGTTACACCTACTAAAACATTTGCTGTAACAGGAATAGACATTGCTGGATCATTATTCATAAAAATGAAAGAAAAATGCACAAGCCACATATCACTCTGTTCACATGTGCTACCATGAGAGCAGTGCACCTCAAACTCTGTAAACACCTGTCAACAAATAAGTTTCTCGAGGTATTCCAGAAGTTTGCTGCCAGTCATGGACTACCCCATATGACCAGAATGAGATTTTCACTCTGCAGCAGAGCGTGCGCTGATATGATACTTCCTGGCAGATTAAAACTGTGTGGCCGACCGAGACACGCAGGCAAGTGCTCTACCATCTGAGCTACCAAAGCACGACTCACGCCCGGTACTCGCAGCTTTACTTCTGCCAGTATCTCGTCTCCTACCTTCCAAACTTTACAGTAGCTCTTCTGCGAACCTTGCAGAACTAGCACTCCTGAAAGAAAGGATATAGTGGAGACATGGCTTAGCCACAGCCTGGGGGATGTTTCCAGAATGACATTTTCACTCTGCAGTGGAGTGTGCGCTGATATGAAACTTCCTGGCAGATTAAAACTGTGTGCCCGACCGAGACTCGAACTCGGGACCTTTGTCTTTTGCAGGCAAGTGCTCTACCATCTGAGCTACCGAAACACGACTCACGCCCGGTACTCGCAGAAGAGCTTCTGTAAAGTTTGGAAGGTAAGAGACGAGATACTGGCAGAAGTAAAGCTGTGAGTACCGGGCGTGAGTCGTGCTTCGGTAGCTCAGATGGTAGAGCACTTGCCCGCGAAAGGCAAAGGTCCCGATTTCGAGTCTCGGTCGGGTGCACAGTTTTAATCTGTCAGGAAGTTTCATACCCCATATGATGATTTACACAGACAATGTGACAACACTTCATGCCACTGAAATGGAACTAGCACAACTCTGAAAAGTGTTAACTACCACGAATACTTACAAATTTCTTACCCACCACAGTATTATACGGAAATTCATTACCTCCTGGGTGGCTTGGTAGGGAGGATGGTGGGAAAGAATGGCGGGATAAAGTATTGTCTCAGAAAGGTATTGGACTCACAAGGTTCAGTGAAGAACAACTGAACAGTATACTGATTAGTACTGGAAGCACTATGAACTCAAACCCCATCATACAAGGAGATGAACTGACTCTTTCCCATTTTCTGAATGGAGAGAAACTTGCAGCAATTTCAACATGACAAGAGCCTGCATTGAACACGAACCTAGTAAAAGGAATTCCAGTTAGTTAGTACTGACAATTTCTGGAAATGCTGGATGAAAGAATAACTGCTGGAGCTGATGAACTTCCATGATGTTAAACGTCCATCAGGATGGCTCATCAAATTCTGCCTAGGAACATTGTTCTGATACAAGAGGACAAAAATCCACAACCCATGTGCAGAAAGAGCAGAATAGAGAGAGCACTATCACAGAGAGATGCGAAGATAAGAATAATAATCGTCTGCACACCATATGGTCACATGGTCATTTGTACGGTGCAGTTGGTTGAACCCTTAGAGGTCAACCGTGGTGAGGATGAAGTTGAGGAAGGACATACCTTCAAGAAGTATCTCTGACTTGTTGACTCCTAATTATGCAGTTCTGTGACAAGAAATGAAATTTGTTATGGATCTAGTGCAGAACTGACTTGCTGACTCCTAATTATGCAGTTCTGTGACAAGAAATAAAGTTTGTTATGGATCTAGTGCACATTGTCATTACTGTATTTTCATGACACAATACACTTAGGTAAACAAATGGAAGTACATAGGATACTTGCTGCTGAGACCAGTATGAATAAATTAATACAATATCACATTTTACTCCTGTGGCAACATGTATAGGATACTTCCGACATAGGCAGAAAAGCCTGTGAATTCCTCCCCACTATAAGGGAGAGGCAAAGAATGAGATTCCTTAACCAGTTGGGTTATTATAGAATTGTAGATGTTGAAGGTATACAGATAATCATGGAACTGATTGACACAGAGGGAATACTGCTGACATGCCATTCTTTACAGCAGGTTATTCACCAGAGTAGTTTCAGGACAGACACAGTAGTAGGAATAACCTTCAATAATTTTGACATATTGGTTCTGCAAGGAAATGGTGACCTGACAGAATGAACAACTGTGAGAAATGTAGCTTTGTAGTCGCAAAAGCAGTAGTAATAGCAGCTGAATAATTAGTTATAGATGCAATAGTAACTGTGTAGTACAAGATAATTTTTTCTTTCTTTTATTGTGTTTTTTAATTCCAGTGTAACAAGAAGTATTAATTAGTATAGGCATTTTTGTTATATGTGTTCAGCCAGTTTTAGCTACACAAAAAAGATATAATTGAAAAAATAAATAATTAAATAAGTATTAGAATGAAATAGTGTTCCATCATTATGCCACACAGAAAAGGTGAGGGAACATGATCACAATAAGTAAGACCTCATCACAGAGAAGAAGGAAGAGAAAACAAAAATTATCTCAGAATGAACATGTAACTGACAGCTGAGGGAATTGAAGGAAATTAATGTAGCTGGAAGAAAGGTTGTGCACCAATACACCTATGAATGCCAGGTTTAATTGCAATGACACTCAGTTCAAGTATGCCATTCATTTCTCATTGTCATTACTGATCACCACTTGCTCCTCAGTCAATGTTTTTTCTCCTGTAGTATAGCAGTATTACATGAATAAATGCTATTGTTAGCTCTGATGAACAATTCATACACAAAACAAGCATCAGTGTATGTTGAACCTAACTGGAGGTAAAGAATGGCATTAGATTTCACACAATTTCCATATTTGACAACCTTCTGCTTCCTGTCTTCGATAGTCTTGTTCGAAAGGGATAAACTAAATCTGTGGTGACTATGTGTTGGAGTTTACAGTCTAATGCCTGAGCCTTCCACCTATTTGGATTTGCATTTTTATCTTTTAGAGGTGGTTACTGTAATGCTTTAGAGGGACACTATCAACTCTTATGCCACTACCAATTAATGTAGTTCATAAAAGATAAATAATTTATCAACTGTAACATATTGATGCTGACTGAATGAGCAACAGCACATTGTTTTATGCATATTGATTCAAGCTGTATGTATTGTACTACAACATAGGCACAGTTGGTAAAAACTTGAAATCTGGCTTCAGTACTGAATACAAAAATTGTACAAGGCACAGCACAAAAAATGAAAGTTATAACTTACATGATTATTGATACCAAACACTCAACTACTTGCCTGGGTTAAGGTTAAGTAACATTTGTCTGTCAGTGGTGTATGCACCAGTTTTAGTGTACTTCCTTGGTACTCAAAGGTATATTTGAACTCAGCATCTACCATACGAACTACAGTTGAATCACCATTCTGGGAATAGAATCTGGAAGAGTATAAAGATCATATCATACATATGTTAATTTTGTGTTATTGTCAATAAATGAATATGCATAAGGTAATACTACCAAAAGCAAATACATGGAAGAACAACCACATCATTTCATTAAATGATGGCACCATAAACAATATAATTTAATTTATTGCAATATGAGAATTTAATTAAAACAACATGCATGCCTTCTTATACACATTTATTGATTTGCACACTCTGTTCCATAGTCTATTACAGAGGAGAGCCTTCAGAGTTCTGGAGTGAGTCATATTGTAATTAAGAAGCCGAAACACAAACACAAGGCATGTATGTCACCACTTAATTGTGACTAGTGATAATCCACTCACAGTGACAATTATCAGTATTACAATACCAGGTAACTGTTTGTGTGTCAAATTGAAAATGAATGCAGAAGTGTACACAGCCACAGTACACTGTCATTGTTTATTTATTTATTTGTCCATATAAATCTCTTTTTCAGTACACATATCGTACACAGGATATTGGACAGAAAATATTTTTATCTATTGGTTTTTCAAAAATCAAACATACATTATTTAAATTTGTATAACAAATTGGATCTATACAGTTAATAATTACAATTTTTAAATACTGTATATTTTTAACCTACTTCTACAATTAAAGATACAAATTACATTTTTTCTTGCATGAGATATTGCGGGATTCAATAGTAGTAGTTTTTCAGAAGGGAGCCTGTTACAGACTTTTTATAGCTCTGTAGTTCAGGAAGAGATTTTATATGTCTTGGTAATCTGTTGTATAATTTTGTTCCGGCATGATATACACCTTTTTTTGCATAGTGTGGTGTTACAATGATTAATGTGTATGCCACTGTCTGAGCTGATACTGTAATGATGGACACTTTTGTTTTGAGGAAAAAGGTTTTCTTTTCTCAGTATACTTTTTTTGACATGCATGACTACTTCCAGTATATGAATGCAGAGAAGGGGTAAGATCTTTAGATCTTTAAAGACAGGTTTGAATGGTTTTCTCCTGCTCACTTGTTTCATTATTCTCATAACTGCCTTTTGCTTCATGAAAACTGTTATGGCCTTGTGTACATTTCCCCTGAAAATGATACCATATTTCAGTATTCAATGTACACGAGCAAAGTATACAGCACTAACCGTTCCTGCACTAGTATTGTTGCAAAGAATTCTTACTATATAGGTCATTTTTGCTAGTTTTGAATTTAGGGATGTGATATGAGTGCTTCATTTAAGGTTTTCCTTTATATGAATCTCAAGAAATTTAGTTTCATTGACAGCACTAATGATCTGATTATCTGTACATATTACAGTTGTGGTACATTTTTATTTTGATCTGTGTGGAAATTCATGAGTATAATTTTTGGGGGATTAACTAGTAGCCTGAAAAACATATACCAAGCATCAAAGTTAATTATTATTAGTATCCTGCACAGAAGATTGGCAAGTGATAAGTACATAGGCAGGATAAACAATCACATCAGAGAGCAGTGCAACAGGCTTGGTGCAGTGTTCGTGGATTTGAATAAATTTATTAGTGATAAATGTCTAGGACAAGATGGACTGCATCTGAACTGACTAGGATCAGCAACATTCAGAAATCTGTATAGTGATATATGTAAGATCATACTTAATAAGGGAAACTAGTATGCAAAGATGGGATTGTAAAAATTGATAATGACGTTGAAACAAAAATACACAAACAACGTTTCAAAAAGGTAACAATATGTTCTTAATGCACTTGAACATAAATAGGTGAAGTTCAAATTACACAAATGGCAGAGAAATAAAACTTAATGACTTGCGCATCAATTTGTTGGAAATGCCGAATATCAAGACTGTATACTTGATTGAACACTGGCTTACAAACGACAGTATCAAAATCTTAAATAACCTCGATAATTTTTAGGTTGCAAAAGCTTTTGTAGAAGTAATTTAACTCGAGGAGGATCGTGCATACTAGTGGAAAGATCAATGGAATTCCCTTAATGAAGAATGTATATTTGAAAGCCACAGTGTAGAGTTAGGGCAAAATGTTGTAATTTGATCTGTATACAGAATTCCGGGTGCAGAAATAACGAAATATTTTTTGTCAAAATTCCAGTGTCTATTGCAAAAACTTCAAAAAGAAATCAAGAAAAGAATCATAATTCTGATTTCAACATGGATCTAGCCAGTGAAGCCAATAACTCAACAAAATTCATTGATATGATTCAAATATCACATTTCAGCGCAAATTTCTCAGATTTCACTTCAGTAAACGAAGTGTCTGCAAGTGAATGTTGTTTAGATTTAGGACTTTCTGATCATTGCACTCTGTTTATGGAGTTACCAAAAACAATAGAACCTTGTTCGAAAAAAACCTACACCAAATGCCAGCTCAGCAAAGAAAATATAAACTTATTCCATCACAGATTAAACAAGGTGGAGTGGTCTATAGATCATAGTATTTCATGCTTTGAAAATTTTGCTACTTTTATGGAAAAATGCCTGCTCATTTTTAATGAAACTTTCATCCTTACTGTACATCATAAAAAAGTAGGAAATAAGGTAAAGTGGATTACTGAAAGAATAAAAATCTCAAGTGCAAGAATAAGACGGCTACATAGGGAACTAAAACATAATAAAAGTCCTGATTTTGTTACCTATGTAAAATATTACAAAAATATTTTAAAAAAGTTTGTAATGGCAGCCAAAGATCTGGCAAATAATAGATTCATATTGGATAGTGAAAACAAATCAAAGGCATTATGGTCGGTGATCATAGCTGAAACGGGTGCCACAGCTAGAGGCCATGAAATTTCTGAAATCAAGATAGAGGATAAAACTATTGTAAATCCTACTCAAATTTCTGAATTCTTTAATGAATTCTTTATAAACGTAAACAAATCTAATGTCAATGTAGCAGATTATCCAGACACGGTAAATTTCTTCAACGGTTAGCAACCTGATGGTGAATTCTTCAGTACTTTTACAAAAACTAGAGTAAAAGATATAGAAAATGTGAGACTGTCACTAAAAAGTAAAACATCAGCAGGATGGGATGGGATACCAACAAAATTGTAAAAAACAGTCTCTAAAATAATTGTGCAGCCACTAACTACAACAATTAACGTGTCCCTTCAAGAAGATTATTTTCCAGGAACACTGAAGTACGCAGTAGTTAAGCCACTATTCAAGAAAGGCACAAAAGAACACATGGGAAACTATCGTCCGGTCTCTCTTCTTCCATCACTGTCACAAATATTTGAGAAGGTAGCCACCATACAAATTCAAAATTTCATAGCAAAATTTAAAATAATTTCAAAAAATCAGTATGGATCTCAAAAAGGCAAAACCATAATATCTGCTAATAATAATTTTGTTGATAAAATTAGCTTGTCTCTAGACAACTCACTGCAGGAATTTTTGTGGCCTATCTAAGGCCTTTGATAGAGAATCACTCCTTGCTACTTTGTAAACTGGAAAAGTATGGAATTAGGGGCACAGTATTAGAATGGTTTAAATCCTATCTAACTAACCGAAGACAAAGAGTGGTTATAACATCAGAGAGAGGAACTTATACTTCAGAGTGGAAAACCATTTCACAAGGAGTACGCCATGGTTCTGTCTTAGGTCCCATTCTGTTTTTGTATTAGTAGTAGTAGTAGTAGTAGTAGTAGTTTTATTCATCCGTAGATCTCTTTTTACAAGGATATAGGACATGTCAAAGTATTTACGAGCTTAGATCAATTTACAATAAGCTAATTCGTATACACATATATTTACAGACTTCTAGTTAGAGACAATCATTAGATTTTACTCCTGGTATACAATAATTTATTTACAAATAACTCATTAAATAATGTAATGCCACACTATTCACTCATATTTCACTATCAGTCACTGCACACACTATACACACATTGTTTCATAAATGATCTGCCACTTAATATTGAGTGTCACTCAGTTTTATTTGCAGATGACACATCTTTAATCATTGAAAGTAACATTACAGATCAAATTCCACAAACTGTATTAAATACTCTAGAAAACTTGGATACCTTGTTTGATTTAAATGCGTTAAAATTAAACGTGGGAAAGACTCAGTTAATGCAATTTAAAACATAACAAGCAAAATTAAATGATATTCAGGTCAGTCACAGAATCCAGGATTTGCAGGAAGCTAGCTGTGTGAAATACCTAGGAATGCAACTAGATAAAAATCTATCATATGGGTCACACATACAGTGCCTTGCAAATAAATTAAATAGCCTAGCATATGCAATGAAAATATTGTACAATGCTACCAGTATGGGCATAAGAAAAGTAGTATATCACAGCTACTTTGAGTCAGTAATAAGGAATGTAATTGTATTTTGGGGTACCTCAAACCATATGTTTCGAATACTAAAAGTTCAGAAAGCCATCATTAGAAGTATGCACAATGTAGGGTGAAGAAAATCATGTCACCCACTCCTAAAAACTCTGAGTATACTAATTATTCCCTCACTATACATATATGAGCTAATTATCTTTGTACACTGTAACCCTGATTTATTTGTAGCAAATCATTTTCAACATGATTACAACACCAGAAATCAAACTAATTTTATGCTACCTACCTGCTGTTTAAATGCTCAAACTCCACATTATATGGCTATGAAAATTTATAACAAAGTGAAATGAAGAGAATTGCTCAGCATAAATTTACTAACACTGAAAAAATACTTATATGAGAAACTAGTGCAGAAATGTTACTATTCAGTAGAAGAATTCATAAATGAAAACCTGAAAATTTGAACAGGAGAGAGCAAATACTTAGGACTGTTAATCTTAAAAGTTTGTTACTTTTGAAGAAAAATTATTAACTGCTTAATTAAGTAATTATTCAGTATTGTACATTATATTACTGGAATTATAAGGAAAATTGTAAACCAGTTTTTGTGTTTTGACAAGTCTCCTGTACTTTTAAGTCAATGGCTTGAAACTGTATGTAATGAGACAATAAACTTCTACTTCTACTTCTGCTACACTTCTTTTGTAATATCTTTTGCAGATGCAGTGAGATTTTCTTCTTTATTTCCTTCAGTCAACAGGGTAGTGTCATCTGCAAACAGTACAGGTTCAGAATCCCTAATGTGTGATGGGAAATCATTAATGGATACCAAAAAAGAAGGGGGCCTAAAATAGACCCCTGTGGAACGCCATGACTTAGTTCACATGATTCTGAAAGGTGTATCTGGAGTTCATTTCTTTCCATGCACTTAATTTCAGTTACCTGAGAACAATACTCCAAATATGATTTAATCCACTGATTTGGCACATCTCTTACACCATACCGTTCAAGCTTCCTCAGGAGCATACAATGATAAATCGCATCAAAGCTTTTGTTAGGTCCAGGAATAAACCTGAGATATTTCTGTGGTTGTCCACTGCATTTAAGACATGGTTTACCTGGTTGAAAGTGGCTGTTTCCATTGATCGCTGTGGTCTGAAGCCACGTTGACATCCAGAAATAATATTATTCTTGTCGAAGAATGTATTTAGTTGTGAAAGGAACACTTTTTCAATAATTTTCGAAATTAGTAGAGACACAGGCCTATAGTTAACCCTACATTGCTGAGCACCTTTTTTATACAGGGGTATTACTTTTGCCATTTTCATTTGCTGTGGGAAGACACCACATGATAAGGAAGAATTGCATATGTCTAATAAAGGAGAGAGTATATGTCTTGCTGTTATTTTTATAGTATAATCTGAAAAATCTTCAATACCAGTTGAATAATTACTATTCAGTAAGTTAATGGTATTTAGGAACTCTGTTGGGCATACTGGACTGAAGAACAGGGCTATATTACTTATTTTAATAGATGAAAATTCTTTCCATGTCTTTATAGTTGGCTTTCCAAATTTTTCCTTCACTAATTTTCCAACAACAGTTGCATAATAAGAACTGCCCTAGTGTTAGTGACAGTCTTGCCATCCTGTGATATCACAATATTTTTGTGAGTAGTCTTCTTCCCCGTAAGATCCAGCACAGCTTTCCACATGGACTTAGTTTTACTGGATGGCATCGTAATATATTTGTCATTTTCCCTTATTTTTGCCTGTTTTATGACATGTTTCAAAACTAGCTTGTATTTTTTGAAATAACTAAGAAATTCTGGACTTCTGTCAGTTTTTGACTGCAGAAAAAGTTCCTGCTTCCTTTTACCGATACTCTAATTCCTGATGTAATCTAGTTTTTGAATCTACCTGTGCTTCTGGAAGAGGACTAGAGAGGTGTAGGAAAAAGGGAAAGTCACCCAGAACCGTATGTCAGGGGAGACTTACCACATGGGATGAGAAGGAATGACTAATTGTTGGGGACTGCAGCAGACAGGATTTGAAAACCTAAGAGCCTAAAGGTGGAAGATAGAGTAATATCAAAGGCAGAGATTACTGCTTAAACAATGTGCATTAGTTAGTATGAGTAAAAAGCACTGTACATAACAAAGTGGGAGGGAGGCAGTGAAAAATAGATGGGAATGACAATGAAAGATATAGTAAACTAAAACAGAGTGAAGAAGAAAGTAGCTACTGTGAAGAAATGTTAGACAGAAGAAAATAACGTAAATTAAGGGACATATTTACAGCGCTAGTTTACACCTGCAGAGTCCTGAGAAATTTGTGTCTGGAGGAAGAATTCCAATAGCGTGTGTAATGAAACAGGCAGAAGGTTACAACTGTCATGTTGTAGAGCATATTCTGCAACAGAATATTGCATGTTGCCAGTATACACCCATTCATCCTAACAATAATTTGGTGGTATTCATGCCGATGACAAAAGGCTGAACAATGTTTACAAAACAGCTGGTATATGGCGTGTTGTTACTCCCTCTCGTAGTATGTTTTGCCAGTTACAGGGCTGGTATAGGTGGTGGTAGGAGGACGTATAGGGCAAGTCTTGCAGCAGGGACAGTCACAGGAATAAGAGCCATAGGGTAGTAGTTGTATTATCTTTAGGTATTAATGACTTGACGAGAAGTAGCGACTCAGGCATGATTTGCACTATGCTCTTCCTATCATTAAGTTATATGAATTAAGAAGTTAGAGAACTCATTAGAAAGATTAAACAAGATATTAGATTGAATAATTATTTTAGTGATAAGATTACTAACAAGACAACAGCATTACAAGCAACCGGCTATATAAAGAAGGTACTCTATTCTGGAAGGCAAAAGAAGGTAAGTCACCATGAAGATATGTATCCCACAAACAGTAGAGAGAGATCTGATATCGGTTATCAACATAGGCTATAGTCATTATGACATATAAAAGTATATACAACAGGTGAACAAATTCTGTTATTGCAAACATATGACAAGAAAAATTAGGGAGGTCTTACAATGCTTATCCACAGACGAATTTCTTTGTACTAATGCCATCATTATATTGACTTCTTATGATAGACAAGAAATTCATAAAACACACACACACACACACACACACACACACACACACACACATAATTCATCACTAAATTACCTAAAGCAGAAAGAGCCTACTTCAAACAAAAGAATTGAGTCATAAGACTCCTCTGATAATACTCTTTGCTTTTGAATTAAATGCAGTAAATTACAAACTACAATGTATTGTGTCTACTTTGTAAACCTAATTACTTATTTGCAATAATTTTATGTTGCATGAGATCTTTAATGTAGTAAAAACTGTTTTTAGTAAATATTCTTTAACATATATTTTAAATTTATAGAGTTTCTGTAAACTGTGTCAGAGAGTGAAGGAAGATGATGTAGTTATCTCTTATAACTTGTTTCCTGTAATACCTAAAGCACCACATGACTGAACTGCTGGTGATTTTGTCGTCAGAGCAGGGTCACATATATATCTTGTGCTTGGTGCTTGGTCAAAATATGTTGCGCTTTATCTAATTAAACAGGCAAGTATGCTCACCATGATACAATGTCTACCAGAATATTTTAAGGATATAGAGAAACCAGGATGATTGTTAATTGATAATGGCACTTGATTAATTAGTAATAATTTTAAATATGTTCTCGCATGGGAAGGAGTGAGACATGTAGCTATCTCAAGCTATCCCCGCAATCCAATTCAAGTGAAAGAATAATAAAGGTTTGGGACTATTACGTAGAACATACTATTCGGAAAAAAACATACTTTGTGGCCACAACTAGTTTCTGAATTTCAGATGATAATAAATGAGTTATCACACACTGTTATTGGATTACCTACAATAGAAATCATGAATAGAGTTTTTGTGGGAGAAAAGTAATTGAAATTATTTAAGGTATCCATCTGCACCCACAGAAAATTTGAAAGACACACATAGAAAAGTAGAACAGCAAATACATAGACATGCAGAATAGAGGGTATACAAGTTTAATAGGGAAGTACAGAGTCCAATGTTCAATGTCAATGGGTTAATGTTTCTTTAAGATCATCACCACAGTTCCCATAGAAGAAATAAACTAGTATTGTGGACCGTACAAGACTGTGAGTATCCCACACGCAAAAGGTGGTAAATTTTGTAGAACACTACAACAGGCCAAGATAAAGGTCTATACAATGTTGATGTGATAAAATGATTTCAGTCCTCAGGGGAATCTGCATTCTATGCAAGTCTGGCTGGCTGAGCACATCTGTCAGGCGCCGAGTTAACTGTTCTATTATTTCCATGTTCGTTTTTCATAGAACCGTTAATTTGCTCTTTTTAGATCCTATAATCTTTTGAAAAATATTGTCTCTGACAATCCTATTGTAGATTATAACAATGAAAATAATCAGTTTTTGATAGTATAACGTAACTGTATAGATAAAAAATCTACTCACCAAGCAGTGGCAGGAGAACACACATGTAAGAAAATGTTTTTTGTATGCAAGCTTTTGGAGCCAGTGGTTCTTCTTCCGGCAGAAGGGTTAAAGGGGAAGGAAGAGGGGTAAATGAAAAGGACTGGAGGGGTTTAGGAAAAGGGGTAGAATTTAGAAAAGTCACGCAGAACCCTGGGTAAGGGGAGACTTACCAGACGGGATGAGAAGGACGTCTGGTAAGCCTCCCCAACCCGGGCTTCTGGATGACTTTTAAACTCTATTCATAATTTTCTTAAATCTCTCCAGTCCTTTTCCTTCACCATTCTTCCTTCCTCTTCAACCCTTCTGCTGGAAGAAGGAGGTACTGGCTCTAATAGCTTGCATACATAAAACCTTTTTTTATATGTGTGTTCTCCTGCCACCATTTGGTGTGTAGATTTTTGATCTATAAAATTACATTATAAATCCTATTCTGGAATTAGATACATGAAACACCTAAGTCAGACCAATGCATGTATGTTGTGTACAAGAATATACACAATCACTCATAAAATTATACCTCATGTACAAATGAATTACATGCACGAGGTGTGACAATAAAGTAATGAGACTGATTTTCTTTGCAAGTTACGGCAACCCTGTAGTGTTGCATAGGCACAATATCTTTGACCTTGGTCTATAAGCTGCTTCTAGTCCAAGCAGCATATCAATGCAACTGCTCAGTCATCAGTTGTGCTGTAATAAGTTAACACGTGTTTGTGTCTCTCGTCACGAAATTGGAACCGCATAATATTGTGCAACAGTATGCCATTTCTTTTTGTGTTAAATTGGGTGAAAACGTGACGACAACTTACAGTAAGCTTCAGAAAGCTTTTGGAGAGGAGGTTATGTCAAGAGCTCAAGTTTTTCGTTGGCATCATAAATAAAAGGAGACACATGTACTACTTAGTATTCATCCTGATAAGTACCTTTAACGTGATAAGTTACAAATAGGGTAAGAGTGAAAGAGAAATTCAGATACAGTAAATTCAAGCTAACCAAGGGGCCAATGCCATAGAGTATTCTTTGTAAAACAGTATTGGGATTCTGTAAACATGGTGACTTATTTGTTTTCAACTTTTTCAGTTGGTTCTCCATGCCATGGATGCCCATTACTATGTCCTTATTAAAGTAATCTGTGTGATGGTCAAACACCATATGTTTCTATGAGCCTCCTACATGAACATTTTCTTAACTACGAAACCAAAAAGTTCAGATTTCCTATCTTGTATTGCCACACCAGACTGGTCAATGATTGATGGAAAGAATCCTTCAAACTGCTTAACTATTTTATGTAGAACCAGATTTTTCTTGGGATCCCCACAAGATCTTTTGCTCAGGTATGACGATGGTAACTGTTATATGCTTCATACATCAATATTTTTACAGACACACGAATCTCTATTAACTTTTGCCTCTCATCATCTGTGCATTCTCTTTTGAATGATAAGTGCAACAGTCTTTGCTTCCTCCGTATTTTCTGAATTTTGTTATGAAACCATAGCGATCAAAAACAATTTGAAGAATTTGTAACTGACTGTAGAAATGAGAGCAGTATTGCATCCAAATTCTGGGACATCAGTGGAATGCCTACTTTCACATAATTTAATGCTAAACAATATTGTGACAATGTAACATGGATAAGACAACTGTGATACTGGGAGAATGAAAATCAAAGAGTAAATATTACCTCAGCTGTTTTTGCCAACACCAGTCTTCTAGAGATGACACCCCTGCATTTATAAGCTGCTCCACAACATCTAGATTTCTTATTGTATCAAGCATAAGAGCTTTCAATTTTAGTGCCAATTCAGATGAATCACTGTCATCAACTAATTCTTGTCCAAGTGTGGTGTATGACTTTAGCTGCAACTGAACAAAGTTTTAATTGTGTTATGCAGTTTAGTTAAGTGTAAAGAACAGAAGAAATATAGTGAAAGGAAGAGAAAAAGATAAAGGGAGGGAAAGGATCGAGAAGCAGGGACAAAGGATGAGCATGGAGAGGCATGTACATGAGGGACATTAATGGTGAACTGAAATACATAGTAAAAAAGATGTTTGACCCTATGCTGAAGATCATGAAAGGTAACATATTTATTCATGATCCATTTTAAAAACATCATATATGACGATCTTATCTTTATTAGCTCCTGAAGAAGAGTAGAGTAATCCCTGTACTTCAGTACTAAGTCAATACAGAAGAAATGAGACTGCCCAGGGGATTACTTCTTTTGCCACGCTAGGGTGCAACTGTTCTGCAAGAACATATTACGTAGTTATGAACCGTATTTACTCGAATCTAAGCCACACTCAAACCTAAGCCGCACCTGAAAAATGAGACTTGAAATAAAGGGAAAAAAAATTCACGAATCTAAGCCGCACCTGAAATTTGAGACTCGAAATTCAAGGGGAGAGTAAAGTTTTAGGCCGCACCTCCGAGTCGAAACGAAGTTGGTCCATTGTAATGTGAGACACAATTTAGGTCGAATGAATGACGTACAGCTACAGTATTTAGGTTCGAGTCGTAAGCTTAGCAGTTAAGCTTTACCAGGTAGCCACTGCTATGCGTCAGGCACTCCATCCATATTTATACGGGTACCCTTCCTTTTTCACGTGCTTCGTCTGGTTTGAATCGATTGCTTATTTTGCTTCGATCTGATAAGTGCCGTTTTCTTTGTTATAGGTGTGTACGTCACTCAAAGCTGAAAATGAATTACTGTACCGTGTCATGCATTGTTTGTTGCATTCTGATAGTGCATGTTTATGGCCTATTGCCGCTCGTGGCATTGCTTGCTATTGTGCACTGTACCGCCGCTTACAATTAAAAAAGAAAGAGAGATGAATCGTCTCATTAGCGAAACAATGGCAAGAGACTGCTATTTGTTGTTACTTACACTGCTGCTTTCTTTGATAATGATCAACAAGAACCAAATAATAGACTGCATATGATAGAACATGTTCTGAACGAGAGTTAGACGAAATTTTTCTCCGTTTGAAAATCTTTGTGGCCGCTTCTGCACAGAAATTAGAGTCATCTTGATTTAAAAATCTAGTCAGTTGCCGTGCTTCATTTCTGACAGGATCACTATTAGGCATAAGAATAATACGAACATAAACATGACACGATACGTATATTCTTTTGCATTTGCTGTTGTCTCACTCTAGTTTTGTGGTTTATTAGGCAGACAGGATTTAAATGAGATAGCAGCAAACACGAAAGAATACATGGCAAAATGTTTATATTCGTATTATTCTTATGGTGGAGAGAATACTGCATGTGATTCACATTTCATCAGGTTCCTATTAGCAACCATCTCTTCTCAGAGGTAGGAAAAAAATCAGGACGTAGTGTTGGCCATATTGACAAACATCCCAAATAGACTTGCCAGTCGGATTTTCATAGTACATTGAAATTCTGCTACATTCGAAGATGAACAATACGGAATTTGTATTTACTTCATTGGATAATGTATGAAAATGCAGTGGTCAAAACTCGGATTGGAGAAAAAAAAGCTCGGCTTCCACCTTTTTTTAAAAAAAATTTTGTTTACTGATGCAGAGGTTTTGGTGCCAGTATTTATCTTTGTGCCTACAAAGCATGCCTGTGTAGAGCTACATATATTAGACGGTAGAAGTTAGTTGTGGCGGCACTTACCAACATTTTTTCAGAACTTCCGCTTACTTTGCACTCGATTCTAAGTCGCAGGTGGTTTTTTGGATTACAAAAACCGGAAAAAAAGTGTGGCTTAGATTCGAGTAAATGTGGTATTAATAAGTTTAGTAAAATGTCAATTACTATGTCTGACACAAAAGCAACAAAGACTGATTCTCCAAATACATGTACTTACCAAACAAGTTTTATTAGCATTGTTTGTTTTAAAAGTAAGATCCACTTAAGCACATGCTAGTTTGTTCATCCAGTGGCACAGAATTGATGAACTTATATGAATCAGGCCACAGTATAAGGACACAGTTTAATGTTAAGAAACAGTCATGGGATTACCAAACAACTATAAATAGTTTCTTAAGAGTACAAGCTGTCTTGCTTACTTCATGTCAATGTAGTATTTTTCAGATTCTCTTCACTATAGTATGATTACAATAATGAATCTGATACAAACAAATTTCTTGACCCTCCATGCAAACACCAAGATGTGATGGCTCCTGTCCTGTCAGTGTTCGCAGCGATGCCAGAAGTGGAGGATGCAGTTGAGTGGGGCTATTCACTAGCGTTATTAGACATTATCGCATTGTCTGACCGACAGCTACCTGTCTCCATTGCACAGCACATTATTATCAAGTTTCTCAATAGGAAAGGTATTAAACTAGGTGAAATTCTCAGGAGGCTGACTGGAAAAGTCAAGGCTGAGTGTTTTCTATTGCCAAGCAAACTGTGGAGCACCATGAGCGTGTTGAGAATGAGGGCCGTGAATACTGACCATGCACCATGCACCAGCATCGCAGACAATATTTGTGATGTTCGACAACTTCTTGCATGTGAGAGGTGTTTAATGGTCTCTGAGATTGCAGATGAGGTCAGGATAAGTAATGGCAGCACTTTTCCTGTTATCACAGATGAGCTAGGATTTAGAAAAGAGTGTGTCAGGTGGGTACCATACCTTCTGACAACTGATCAAAAATTGTATGTGTGTGACTGTCTGTTGGCTAAATTTCTGGAGGGAAGAGTCTGCACCAGTGATTGCTGTCATCTGGCAAGGCCATAGCACTTTTTTGTGTGAAGTGTTGTTAGCAACTTCTTCCATGGATGTTGAACAATACACAATGCATGCTATGGTTAGGTTTCCAACAAGGTTAGACAGGCATATTGCTATTGACAACATAACTTATTGATAAAAGAAGTGATCCCTCTACAACAAAGCATGTGTCCCCATACAACAGCCATAACCAAATAAAAATTGGATGATCTCAGTTGGAAAACCCTTGAACACCATCATACCTATCTTGCTGTGATTTTCCTCAACTTGACTTGTACGAGGACAGGATATAAATTCTCTATGTTTTACTATTATCAATGTCAACTGAAAATGGTCATCACAACATGGTAAGATTTCTCTTTAACACAGATAATGCAAGTTAGCAAAGTTTGGAAAAATTTGAACAGAGAGCACCAAACATTTTAATTCAAGTCTTTGATCATAAGTTTTAAAGTCCAGATAATTAAATTCCTGCAGCGATGAAGATCATCAGATACGTCACAATCATGGCAGCTACAAACTATAAAAACATACAACAGTTGTGTATTCAAAACCTATGATACAATACCATTCATGTACAAAACTGAACACTTTCAGTATAGGGCACATACTTCTGTAGTTATATGTCCAACCACAATTTTGATGTAATACAAATAAGACCAGCTCAGTATTAAAGGTCGTGTAAGATGACAGATACTTGGGATTTTGCATAAGCTGGTGCTGTATGTTTTTCTAGTTCATCATAGTTGTGTTTCTTACAGGTCTGAAGATGTTATTCACTCCATGAACTTAATTACTTGCTAGTTTACAACAAAAAAAAAAAAGAATGTGATCAGAGATTGCAAATAAAATAATTTGAATGCTCTAAGGATCTGGCTATTAACAGTTAGCGAATTCACTGGAAAAAATGTGTTTCAAAAGCAGAGGCCAAGTAGAAAAATGAGCTGCACTTGTATTTTTTATTCTCAAATTAAAAATATAAAAGGTTTCTTTTACATCTGATTCACTCTTGGTCCATGGCTCTGTTTATTTAGTATGTTACGAATAGTGATCAGCACGGGTGGCAGCGAGGGGTGGGGTGGCTATGGGGGCTATAGACACCCCCCCCCCCCCCCCCCGCCCCCCAATGGAGTATTATATTACACTGGATAAAATGATATCAGAAATCAGTGAATATATTACTTCAACAGATTCAATCTTTTTTTTATATAATTGTGTCTGTGTATGTGCGGATGGATATGTGTGTGTGTGTGTGTGCGAGTGTACACCTGTCCTTTTTTCCCCCTAAGGGAAGTCTTTCCACTCCCGGGATTGGAATGACTCCTTACCCACATCCTTTCGTCTTTCCCTCTCCTTCCCTCTTTCCTGAAGATGCAACCATCGGTTGCGAAAGCTAGTAATTCTGTGTGTGTGTTTGTGTGTTTTGTTCATTGTGCCTGTCTGCTGGTGCTTTCCTGCTTGGTAAGTCTTGGAATCTTTGTGTTTAATATATTTTTATATAATTATGTAGAAATATAGGTTGCAATGTATTTCAAACACATTTTAACAAAAGAATAAGAGCGGCAACCAATAAATATTATTTAACTTAAAATGGGTGTCTTATTATTTATTAATATACTTTGGATGTATATTAATGTACCACTTACAATAAACAAGAAAGCTAAATATGCCAGTTATGCCTACCAACACCTAAAATTGCTGACCCCAGATAAAAAAATCGAAATCGCCAGATATATGGGTCAAATCGTCATATTTTCCTGGGCACACACATTCTGTGGATGCGTTGCAGTGAGATTATAAAAGCTTCCATGTTTAATTTAGTTTTTTTACCCTGAACTCCAAAACAGTTACCAAAAACTACTTTAAGCAACACCAAATTATACCAATTTGTTGGTGGAGGACCCCAACTCTCCTTTTGTTAAGTGATATTCCATTTCCCCAACCCCCCACTCCCACCGCCCAATTGACCAACTTCTAGAATCATACGTGGTGATCAGTACTTTGAAGATGATTAACACATTCAATCTTCTCTGCTATTCAACTGGTACAGGGAGAAACTTAATTACTTTCACTGAACACAGAATATACATTTGTTCATTCAAACAGCACATTTGTAAGAGTTGCATGGATCCGCAATCATACAAACTTTTACATCTACATCAACATCTATAATCTGCGAACCACCAAGAGGTGCATGGCAGAGGGTACATCCCATTGGACAGTTTTTAGCGTCTCTTCCTGTTCCATTCATGTATGGAATGCAGGAAGAATGATTGTTTGAATGCCTGTGTGTATGAAGTAATTATTCTAATCTTATTTTCATGATCCTTGGATTGGTAGTAATACATAAGGGGTTGTAGTATATTCCTACAGTAATCATTTAAAACCAGTTCTTGAAACTTTGTTAATAGACTTTCTCAGCATAGTTTATGTCTATCTTCAAGAGTCTTCTAGTATCTCTGTGTACCTCTCTCAGGGATTAAACAAATCTGTGATCTTTTGTGCTGCCCTTCCCTGTATACATTCAATATCCCCTGCTAGGCCTATCTGGCATAGGTCCCACACACTTAGAGTAGTATTCAAGAATGGGTCACACAAATGATTTGTAAGTAATATCCTTTGTAGATTGATTGTACTTACCCAGTATCCCACCAATAAACTGAAGTCTAGCGCCTGCTTTGCACACCTGCTGAACCTATGTGATCATTCCATTCCATATCCTTACAAAGTGTTACACCAAGGTCTACAATGTGTTACGCCAAGGTATTTGTATGAGTTGGCCAAATTCAACAATGGCTCATTCATGTTATAGACATAGGATACCACATTTTTTCCATTATGTGAAGTGTCAAATTTTACATTTCTGAATATTTGAAGCAAGTTGCCAATCTCAGCACCACATTGAAATCTTATTAATTACTGACTTAATATTTATGTAGCTTTTTTCAGATAGTATTTCATTATAGATAACTGCATCATCTGCAAATATCCTCATTTTTCTATTAATATTGTCTGCAAGGTCATCAATATAAAACATGAACAGCTAGGGTCCCAACACACACCCGAAGCTATTTCTACATCCGATGATGACTATCCATCTGAGATAACATGTTGCATCCTTCCTAACAAAAAGGCCTCAATCCAACCACAAATTTCACATGATGCCTCATATGATTGTACTTTTGACAATAAGTGTAGGTGTGGTACTGAGTCAAATGATTTTTGGCAATCAAGAAATACAGCATCTACCTGATTGCCTTGATCCAAAGCTTTTAGCATATCATGTGATAAAAATGTGAGTTGGGGTGAATTGGGGCGAATTGGGTTTCAAATGATCAATGCTTTCAAAATCCATGCTGATTAGCACTGAGGTGATCATTCTGTTAAGGTACCTCATTATGTTCGAACTCAGAATATGCTCTAAGATTCTTTAACAAATCAGTGTCAAGGATATTGGGTAGTAGTTTTGTGGGTCACTTCTATTACCCTTTCTGTAGATGGATGTGAGCTATGCCTTTTTCCAAGAACTGGGCATTGTTTTTTGCTCGAGGGAGCCATGACAAGTTATAGTTAGAAAAGGGGCTAACTCAGTTGCAAATTCAGCATAAAATCTGACAGGAATTTCATCGGGCCCCAAATCTCTGTTCAATTTTAAAGAATTCAGCTGTTTCTCATCATTGCTGACACTAATACTTATTTCATTCATCTTTTTAGCGGTACGAGGATAACTTGGAGCAATTCTCCTGGGTTTTCCTCTGTAAAGGAACTTTTGAAAATGGAGGTAAGTGTTTCAGCTTTTGCATTACTATCCTCAATTTCAGTTCCTGTCTCATTCACTAGGTACTAGTCAATAACTTTAGTGCCATTAACAGCCTTTACATATGACAAGAATTTCTTTGGGTCCTGTAAATGGTCACTTGACAATATTCTGCTATGGTAGTCACTGAAGACATTATGCATTGATCTCTTGACAGCGAAACATGTTTCATTCAGCATCTCACTACATATAGCTCTACACTTTGTTTTACAACTATTGTGCAGAAATCTCTATTTCTTTAGGAGTTCCTTTACAGTGACTGTACACCATGGAGGTTACCTCCCATCATCAACTGTTCTATTCTGTGTGGGTCTATATATATATAAAATAGAAAGAAACTTCCACATGGGAAAAATATATTAAAAACAAAGATTCCAAGACTTACCAAGCGGGAAAACGCCGGCAGACAGGCACAAGAACAAAACACACAAACACACACACAGAATTACTAGCTTTCGCAACCGATGGTTGCTTCTTCAGGAAGGAGAGGGAAAGACAAAAGGATGTGGGTTTTAAGGGAGAGGGTAAGGAGTCATTCCAATCCCGGGAGTAAGAGTAAGTACTCTTTGCCTTTAAATATGTCTGCTTGTGTCTGTGTATGTGCGGATGGATATGTGTGTGTGTGTGTGTGTGTGTGTGTGTGTGTGTGTGTGTGTGTGTGTGTGCGAGTGTACACCTGTCCTTTTTTCCCCCTAAGGGAAGTCTTTCCGCTCCCGGGATTGGAATGACTCCTTACCCTCTCCCTTAAAACCCACATCCTTTTGTCTTTCCCTCTCCTTCCTGACGGTTGCGAAAGCTAGTAATTCTGTGTGTGTGTTTTGTTCTTGTGCCTGTCTGACGGCGTTTTCCCACTTGGTAAGTCTTGGAATCTTTGTTTTTAATATATATATATATAATCCCATTGCTGATGTCCAGGAGGAGCTACAAGGAATCCTCAGAACCTTAGGCCCCCTACAAAACCTTTCACCTGACTCCATCAAACTCCTGACCCCACCGACACCTCGCACTCCTACCTTCTACCTACTTCCTAAAATTCACAAACCCAAACATCCTGGCCGTCCCATTGTAGCTGGTTACCAAGCCCCCACAGAACGTATCTCTGCCTACGTACATCAACACCTTCAACCCATTACATGCAGTCTCCCATCCTTCATCAAAGACACCAACCACTTTCTGGAACGCCTGGAATCCGTACCCAGTCTGTTACCCCCGGAAACCATCCTTGTAACCATTGATGCCACTTCCCTATACACGAATATCCCGCACGTCCAAGGCCTCGCTGCAATGGAGCACTTACTTTCACGCCAGTCACCTGCCACTCTACCTGAAACCTCATTTCCTTAGCCAGATTCATCCTAACTCACAACTTCTTCACTTTTGAAGGCCAGACATACCAACAATTAAAGAGAACAGCCATGGCTACCAGGATAGCCCCCTCGTATGCCAACCTATTTATGGGTCGCTTAGAGAAAGCCTTCTTGGTTACCCAAGCCTGCCAACCCAAAGTTTGGTACAGATTTATTGATGGCATCTTCATGATCTGGACTCACAGTGAAGAACAACTCCAGAATTTCCTCTCCAACATCAACTCCTTTGGTTCCATCAGATTCACCTGGTCTTACTCCAAATCCCATGCCACTTTCCTAGACGTTGACCTCTATCTGTCCAATGGCCAGCTTCACACATCCGTCCACATCAAACCCACCAACAAGCAACAGTACCTCCATTATGACAGCTGCCACCCACTCCATATCAAACGGTCCCTTCCCTACAGCCTAGGCCTTCGTGGCAAACGAATCTGCTCCAGTCCTGAATCCCTCGACCATTACACCAACAACCTGAAAACAGCTTTCGCATCCCGCAACTACCCTCCCGACCTGGTACAGAAGCAGATAACCAGAGCCACTTCCTCATCCCCTCAAACCCAGAACCTCTCACAGAAGAACCCCAAAAGTGCCCCACTTGTGACAGAATACATCCCGGGACTGGATCAGACCTTGAATGTGGCTCTCCAGCAGGGATACGACTTCCTAAAATCCTGCCCTGAAATGAGATCCATCCATCATGAAATCCTCCCACTCCACCAAGGGTGTCTTTCCGCCGTCCACCTAACCTTCGTAACGTCTTGGTTCATCCCTATGAAATCCCCAAACCACCTTCCCTACCCTCTGGCTCCTAGCCTTGCAACTGCACCCGGTGTAAAACCTGTCCTATGCACCCTCCCACCACCACCTACTCCAGTCCTGTAACCCAGAAGGTGTACACGATCAAAGGGAGAGCCACGTGTGAAAGCACACACGTGATTTACCAACTGACCTGCCTGCAGTGTGACGCTTTCTATGTGGGAATGACCAGCAACAAACTGTCCATTCGCATGAATGGACACAGGCAGACAGTGTTTGCTGGTAATGAGGATCACCCTATGGCTAAACATGCCTTGGTGCACGGCCAGCACATCTTGGCACAGTGTTACACCGTCCGAGTTATCTGGATACTTCCCACCAACACCAACCTATCCGAACTCCGGAGATGGGAACTCGCCCTTCAGTATATCCTCCCTTCTCGATATCCGCCAGGCCTCAACCTCCGCTAATTTCAAGTTGCCGCCACTCATATCTCACCTGTCTTTCAACAACTTCTTTGCCTCTGTACTTACTCTTTGCCTTTAAATATGTCTGCTTGTGTCTGTGTATGTGCGGATGGATATGTGTGTGTGTGTGTGTGTGTGTGTGTGTGTGTGTGTGTGTGTGTGTGTGTGTGTGTGTGCGAGTGTACACCTGTCCTTTTTTTCCCCCTAAGGGAAGTCTTTCTGCTCCCGGGATTGGAATGACTCCTTACCCTCTCCCTTAAAACCCACATCCTTTCGTCTTTCCCTCTCCTTCCTGAAGAAGCAACCATCGGTTGCGAAAGCTAGTAATTCTGTGTGTGTGTTTGTGTGTTTTGTTCATTGTGCCTGTCTGCCGGCGCTGTCCTGCTTGGTAAGTCTTGGAATCTTTGTTTTTAATATATATGCTCAGGTGTGAGTCGTGCTTTGGTAGCTCAGATCGTAGAACACTTGCCCGCGAAAGGCAAAGGTCCCGAGTTCAAGTCTCGGGCGGGCACACAGTTTTAATCTGCCAGGAAGTTTCATATCAGCGCAGGCTCTGCTGCAGAGTTGCCAGGAAGTTTCATATCAGCGCACACTCTGCTGCAGAGTGAAAATCTCATTCTGGAAACATCCCCCATGCTGTGGCTAAGCCATGTCTGCACAGTATCCTTTCTTTCAGGAGTGCTAGTTCTGCAAGTTTTGCAGGAGAGCTTCTGTAAAGTTTGGAAGGTAGGAGACGAGATACTGACAGAAGTGAAGCTGTGAGTACCAGGCGTGAGTCGTGCTTTGGTAGCTCAGATGGTAGAGCACTTGCCCACAAAAGGCAAAGGTCCCGAGTACGAGTCTCGGTCGGGCACAGTTTTAATCTGCCAGGAAGCTTCATACTCTTTTAAACTTGAGCCAGAGTTCCTCTACATCTCCTGCCTTGTGCTGGAAGTTTCAAGTTCCTTACTGAGATATGACACAACTGATATTTTATCTAGTATACTGAACATATATATCTTTCTGATTATTTTAGTTGTCTTTGTACTTTGGTAATCATTCTTGTCACAACCATGTCATGGTCACTAATTCCAGTTTCGATGTGGGCATTCCCAAAGAGGTCAGGTCTATTTGTTGCCTTAGATCATTTCCATTATGAGTAGGTTTCCTAACTATTTGTTCTAGGTAGTTTACAAAAAAAGCATTTAGTAAAGTTTCAAAGGATATCTTACCACACCCACCACTAACAAAACTGGTTTTCCCAGTTAACTGTTACACAATTAATGTCTCAATTGACTATTACAATATCCTTGGGGAACTTATGTACAAGTGAACTGTGGTTTCCTCTAAAGTTTATGGTTACATCCGGAGATGAGTCTGGTGGGTGGCAGAAGGATCCAATTATCATTTTACACCTACCCCTGATACCTTGTCTTGGGCAAACAATTTCATATGTAGCTTCAGTTTCTATCATGGTGGATAAATACACCAGCCCTTTTCCCATTTGCTCATCCTTTCAATATACACTTAAATTTTGCCTAAAAATTTCACTGCTATCAATTTCAGGTTTCAACCAGATCTCTGTACCTAGTACTATGTGAGCTTCACAGCTTTTCATGAGCACCTCAAACTCTCGCATTTCGTTGCAAATGTTTTGGCAGTTTACCATTAGGATTTTAATACTCTCACCTGTGGGAGTCACTTCTTTTGACCTTACACTGGTGCTTCTGGATTTCCTACTGCTATCATTATCCGGATTGGATGGAGAGTTGCCTAATCTAAGAAACCCTTGTGTGCACCCCATATACAGTAAGCTACTGTGTAGCAGCGTCTGATATATAGTGCACGCCTGGCCCAATTAGGGGAATGTCTACAATTCTCAACCCTATGGCACAAGTCCAGGAAGTCACAGCCCAACTTGTCACAGAACTCTGAACGTCTCTGGCTCAGTCCTTCCACTTAACTCACAACCAAAGGGCCCCGATCAGTTCTGGGAATAATGTTGCAAATTGTGAGCTTCGTTGAAACTCCATGTGAAAGCCTGGTCAACCTTCTGTGGCAGTCACATGAATGATCCAAGAATGACCTCGTAGCCCAGATGACAGGCATCATTTGTTCCAACATGTGCCACAATCTGCAGTTGGTTGCACCCTGTTTCCTCAATGGCTGCTGGAATAGCCTCTTCAACATGATGAATGAGACAATTTCCTGAAGGGCTAGCATCATTTGTCGTACGATTGAACTGCTGACAATACACAGACCCCCTTCCCTTTTGCATTTACGTCCTCCTGAAACCAGACAAAACAGGTTTCCCCAAAACAAGTGAAGGGAGTTTTACTGGCTCAGTTTTCCATTTCAATGAAAGGCAGAACCTGAAACTTGTTGGTTAGGGGGAACAGTACAGCATCCTGAGTCCTCCTGGTCCCTGTCCACCATATTCAGGACACTACTAGATCTACCACTGAGACGTCGCTTGCAGTCAAATGGAGTAGTAATGACAGATCCTGTACTTTCTGCAGTGGAGACAGGAGCCATGGTATAGGTATTACAGGTGAGCAAACACACCAATTCACAGCAACTGCCAATTGTCTGATAGTAGTAGGGTCGATTCCAGCTATTTATGAACATCGACCAACTCATCCCGTGTTCAAAAGCAGCATTCACAGTGTGGCTGTATTTTGGCTGGTGCAATGTAGTATATGGTACTGAACAATTACCTTTAACTTAAGTCTGCTGATTTTGTTTCAAACAATTGCTAATTCCCTATATGAATTGAAGCAAATTCACAAAATGAGATTTCTATTAACACAACACAAAAACCTGTGGTAAAGACTATTATTTTCCTAAAATGTTTTGAGGTTAATTATAGTTGTTAGCAGACTTGAAAAGAGTTAATTTGTGATAAATGCAGATAATATATGGGAAAGCTAGATGTAACCAATATGTTAGTTAGAAAGTCTGCTACAGTAATTCAATCATAAACACCAATTTGCTATAAATTGCTCGTAGATTCTGCAAAGGACAATTGTAGCTTCCAAAAATTCTCAACAACGAACGTTTATTTGTGTTGGTGTCAATGAAATTTAGGGGTGATGTATTCTTTGGCAGAACTATGAACCACAAATAATGATTTGCTACAAACTAAAATACGAATCCAAAACACTCGTACCAGTAACTTACAAAAATATAGTTTTGTAAGCACCCAAAAATCTCAAGATAACCTATTTCTCATGTAATTGTACAATGAAATTAGAGAACGATTGTTTTGAACAAGAACAGGGCTACCATTCTCAAAGATTTTAAAGAGCATGATTAAGCCCAGAATTAACAATAAATATATGAGTTTATCACCGTGGCACTTGCAAATGTTTAGAATTTTACAATATATCACAATACAAATGGGTACTGATACAATCAATGAAAAATTATGAAGAAGCAATGTGAACAGTAAAATATACATGGTGTTTCAAAAATGCCCGGTATATTTGAAACGGCAATAATAACTAAACGAGCAGCGATAGAAATACACCGTTTGTTGCAATATGCTTGGGACAACAGTACATTTTTAGGCAGACAAACTTTCGAAATTACGGTAGTTACAATTGTCAACAACAGATGGCGCTGCCGTCTAGGAAACTCTATAGTATCTAACTAATTAATGGAAAATCTCATATAAAGATGTGAAACAATTACTAACAAAGAGATAGAGGGGTTGGCCAGTACTTACCTCAGCTCAGTACAGCCGATAGAAACACAAAAAAACAACCGAAAATTTAAGCTCCTAGCTTTCGGAATAAATGTTCCTTCATCAGGGAGGAGAGAGGGGAAAGAAAGGGAAGAAGGGAAAGTGGATTTAGTTACTCACAACCCAGGTTATGAAGCAACAGGGAAAGGAAAACAGGGAAGGTAGCAAGGTTGGAGGCATGGTTGTCAGAGGGAAGCCAAAGATTTTCTACTGCAGGTACTGTGCCAGCTTCAAACCAAAGAGGATGCATACAGAAGTAAAGAGGTGTATAGTATAAAGATGTAGGATGGAAAGATGCATGAATGGCTAAAGAGGAAAGGGAAAGAGGAGAAGACTGAAAAGTAAATGGGAGTGAGGTTGTTTAACGTAGGTTTAGTCCAGGGGGATGGCGGGATGAAAGGATGTGCTGGAGTGCAAGTTCCCATCCATTCCACATCAAACGCTCCCTTCCCTACAGCCTAGGTATTCGTGGCAGACGTATCTGCTCCAGTGACGAATCCCTTAACAATTACACCAATAACCTGACCAGTGCTTTCCTCTCCCGCAACTATCCTGCAGACCTTGTCCACAAACAGATCTCCCGAGCAATACATTCCTCCCCGTCCAACAACAATATTCCTACCCTCAGACCACACAGAAGCATCCCCCTTGTCACCCAATATTATCCTGGCCTCGAATACATCATTTTTGAAACACCCTGTATCAATCTAGAACTTTAAATCAGCACACAATCTAGTACATATGTTGTCTGCTTGTCTCTGTGTATGTATGGATGGATATGTGTGTGTGCGCGAGTATATACTTTTCTTTCCCCCCCCCCCCCCCCCTAAGGTAAGTCTTTCTGCTCCCGGGATTGGAATGACTCCTTACCCTCTCCCTTAAAACCCACATCCTTTCATCTTTCCTTTTCCTTCCCTCTTTCCTGATGAAGCAGCCGCCGGTTACGAAAGCTCGAAATGTGTGTGTGTGTTTGTGTGTTATTTTATTGTGCCTATCTACCAGCGCTTTCCCGCTTGGTAAGTCTTGGAATCTATGTTTTTAATATACATATGATTCTTATATATAAATAAACACGTGTGCCATATGGATTTTTCATTTAGCTGGATCATGCACATTCCTAAACTGGCATGCCAAAGAAGAACACTGAAGAGTAACTTTTCAGGCATGTTACTTTGTGATTACACAGAATATATGATCATAAAATACTTCTTCATTAATGTAGAAAAACAGCAAGCACATGCATGGTAAATCCACAGAACCCAAATACAAACCTTTAATGAATTGTGCAGCATTGACAATGTTCCTGATGAAATAGCCTTTTCACATTTCTCTGTGAAGTGTATATTTTCAGCAAGGCATAGAATCTGGGCAGGATATTTGTTGGGATCAGCTCCTGAAGTATTTTGATGTATATCCAACAAACATTCAGTCAGAAGTCTCTGTAATGTTGACTGTATCTCACTCAGAAGATCACTGAGCCATTTCTGAAAACACCAGGAAAAAATGTAATAGTAAGAAAGCAAAATTTGTCAGTCACATAACAAATAGTATTCAAACACTTGTTGGTTGAGCAGGAGGAACTGTCAGATCATGGGAATGAATGTACATACTGGAATGAAAACATAAAATTCAGAGCCAAATATCTTTTAAATCATAAAAACTGCATCACAGAATCAGATAGCTGCTGGTGAAATATGAAGGACACAAAAAATTTTGAGATTTGCATTAATTAAAGAACATTTACAACTACGTACACAGTCTGCAAGCTGCTGTACAATGTGTGGTGGAGGAGGATATACCACATACCACTACCACTCATTTCCTTTCCTTACCTGTTCCACTCAAAAACAGAATGACGGAAAAACAACTATCTAAGTGCCTCCATATGTGGCCTAATTTCTCATATCTTATCTGCATGGTCCTCACAGGAAATGTACATTGGCGACAGTAGAATCACCCCGAGTCAGCTTCAAATGCTGGTTCTCTAAATTTTATCAATAATTTTTCTCGAAAAGAACAACACCTTCCCTCCAGGGATTCCCATTTGAGTTCTAGCAGCATTTCTGTAATACTAGCATGTTATTTGAACTTACTGGTAACAAATCTAGGAGCATACCTCTGAATTGTTTCAATGTCTTCCTTTAATACAACCTGATGGGGATCCAAAACTCTCAAGCAGCACTCAAGAATAGGTCACACTAGCATCCTATATGTAGGCTGCTTTAAAGAAGAACCACACTTAACTAATATTCTACCAATAAACCAAAGCCAACCATTCACCTTCCTTACCCCAACCCTCACATTCTCATTCCATTTCACATTGCTTTGCAATGTTATGCTCAGATATATAAACAATGTGACTGTGTCATACAAGACGCTACTAATGCTGTATATAAAAACACGAGTTTGTTTTTCCTACTTACACTCAAATTTTTCTACATTTGGAATTAGCTGTCATTAATTATACCAACTAGAAATTTTGTCTGAGACATCTTGAATAGTACTACAGTTATTCATCTGTGACGCCTTCCCTTACACAACAGCATCAGCAAACAACTGCAGATTGCTGCCCACGGCTATCTGTCACATCATTTATGATACAGAAAATAAGAGTGGTCCCATCACACTTCCCTGGGGTTCTCCTGATGGTACCCTTGTCTATGATGAACAGTCACCATCAAGTACAAGATACTGGATTCTCTTAATAATTACATAATTAATTTGTCTTCAAAAAAGTGTCATATCATGTGTGTTCAAGGCATATGAAACATGAGAGGATCTTTTCGATGGAATGTGGAGCCTGATGGACTATTTGAGATAAGCAATTTGACAAATATTAGGCACCACTACAACCACAGAGTCAGATGGGTCCAAAATGACAGAATGTGCATAAACGTTAGGAAGACACTTCAAGATACCATGAAACTTGGTGCCAGTCACTAAACAACAAATTCCATAATTGTATAAGTAATACTGAGCACAAGTGGAAGGCAGAAGACATTGTTTATTCTTCCACAAGCTGTAGCATGGAAACAAATAGAACAGTGATCCATAAAATGTACAATAAATTTCTTTATTTCTTTCTATGGTCACTCACGAGACAGGTCCTCAGACTACCAGTATCGGTCTATAATAACCATTCTCAGATCTGTTTAAAAAAATGTCCTAATACAATGGAGCCATTGCGGCATTGTCAAAAGATAAACATAAAATATCTTTCAATGACGCCACTGTGGATCCATTATATTAGGACACGTTTTCAAAATGGACACGACATTGGTCACTGTTGACCTTGCTGACTAAAACTGGTAGTCTGAGGACCTAACTAGCTTGTGATCACAGACACAAATAAAGAAAGTTGTTCATTCCCCTATGTGTGAAATAATAACTGCTTGGAGTCAGTAGTCTTGAAAGTCTGACAATCCAGGAAGAGAATGCAAATATATTAATCGATTTATATATAAGAAAACAATGCTTTAAGATTTCTGGTCATTTGTAACCCATTCTTGAGTCCACCTGAATATGTGAATAAATTTGTTCGAGGGTATAAATAAAATTAGAGTAGCCAAGTTGCATCTGAAGTGGAATTTCAGTATCATCAAATCCAACTAGTGTGGAAACAGCTAAATTATTTTTGTAAATCCTTTCTAGGGTTCAAGGGCAATATGAAGTTAATGGGAAATGCTAAATAACTTCTATTTGGCATGGAAGGTTTCATCACTGCTGTAAGGTTTGGTCAATAAATTATCTGTCCAATTCAGTGTCCACTGAACCTATTACTCACTGTATTTAGTTTTTTATTTTGATCAATATTCAGTGGGCTATAAGTTGCATCATTCGTTGACATTAGCTGCATCTAGGTGTTGAAATATTTCAATGGTAACAGGTGAAAATATGTGCTGGAGTGAAACTCAAACCAGAATTTCCATCTTTATGCAAACAGTCATCTTAACTGCCTTCGCTATCCAAGCAAGATTACACTTGTAGCCCATACTCTCAGCCTGTTGTAGCATCACATAAGCATAAACCACTTACTCAAAGGTCCCTGATTCCCGTAAGAGACCAGGCATGTTATGCATCCACAGTGAAAAAAGGATTATTGATGGTAGTCACCTGATCAAAGCTGAAAATTACCAATACTTCTTCTCATGAGAAGGTAAGAGCGTTGTTGGAAAGGTGGCTAACTAATCAAGACATAACTGAAGCGCAGATTATGATTAGAAATAACCCTTAAAAGATCAGTAACATACAACTCAAAAAGTCCATAAAAATGATGACATAAATTAATTAGCCAATGCTTGAGTATTAATTTTTTTTTAATATTGGAAATTCTAACACAATTTTTGGTAATCTGTACAGTATTAAACATTTGCAACAGTCCACAGTGATGCAGGCTGTCTCCAATTAACATTGTTCTATTGGCAAAAGCTTTGTTTATTTATCAAAACAAAATTATTGAAAAGGAATGTAGCAATAGGATACATTTGCATAGCATGTGTCAAAGAGAGCTCTTATTCGTACAGCAATCAGACCCTTGTCTTGATACAGTAGACTCTATACAACTGTAAGAAAACATCTATAAATCTGTACATGTAAATATACACTCAAACTTTAGCTGTGGAGAATTATTGCTATTTAAAATACTTTTTGTGCAACTTTAACATGAAAGCATAATAGAGCTTTATATTTCCAACATCATAATACTTCATGATACTTTACTAAGGCCGGTATTACACTATCAATTTTTTTTTTCAAAAATCTTTGTCAAAGATATTTGATGGTGTAATAGGGAACTTTGTCAAATGTCATCCAATATTTGATCAAATCTAGGGCCTTGCTGTAGATTTGATCAAAGAAGTAGCTTGTCTTCTGTTCACTGCAATGTGACATGTTACCACATGGAGCGCTAGCATCGCTGCAGCATTCTGTCATCTGTAGTGTTTTTATAAACATTGCAGGTAAATACAATTGGTGTGTGCCGACAACTACAAAATTAATAGAGATATATGAAGCTAATAAATGTCGTGTGACGAGGGCCTCCCATTGGGTAGACCGTTCGCCTGGTGCAAGTCTTTCGATTTGACGCCACTTCGGCGACTTGCGGGTCGATGGGGATGAAATGATGATGATTAGGACAACACAACACCCAGTCCCTGAGCGGAGAAAATCTCCGATCCAGCCGGGAATCGAACCCGGGCCCTTTGGATTGACAGTCTGTCGCGCTGACCACTCAGGTACCGGGGGGGGGGGGGGGGGGGTCTATATGAAGCTGATGAGGCGCTTTACAATGTGAGGCACCCTGAATGCAAAAATAGATTAAGAAGATTGGAGACCTGACCTGGCCTAACCTAACCTAACCTAACCTAACCTAACCTAACCTAACATAACCCTCTCCTGTATCAAGGAATCGGAGTGTTACAGTGAGCCTGTCTTCTGAAGATGTAGCAGTTCTTAAGTGAATATTGTGCTCTGTGATATGAGGATACACTTCACTGAGCACATACAGAAATGTATGCTCATCCATTCTTAAGTAATTGATGTACAACTTGACGTCTTCCACTATAAGCTCCCGTAACAAGTTTTGTTGAATGCTTTTATCGGGTCGTCGTAAAACCCACAGCTTCACCCAGATTAGATTAGTTTTTTGTTCCATAGATCCGCACTGAGGAGATCCTCGTGGATGTGGAACATGTCACTTTTTTAAAGCTGAAATTACAATACAAATAGTATGAATATGTACAATATATCATTTGTTTCCATTAAAAATTTCATCAATGGAGTAGAAGGAGTTGGCCACTAGTAAGTTTTTCAGGCTCCTTTTAAACTGATCTTTATTTGTAACTAAATTTTTAATGTTTGTTGGCAAATTATTGAAGATGAGTGTTCCTGAGTAGTGGACCCCTTTTTGAACTAAAGTAAGTGCCTTTAAGTCCTTGTGCAGATCATTTTTGTTCCTGCTATTGTATGTATGAACTGAGTTGTTTGTTGGAAAAAGAGATAGGCAGTAGTTAGTATATCCACTTCTTTGTAGAGGTTTCTACAGGATGTCTGTGAATTTACTCCACAAATAATGTATATTACACGCTTTGGACTCTGAAAACTTTTGTTTGTCTTGAAGATTTACCCCAAAATATTATACCATACGACATTATGGAATAAAAGTAGGCAAAGTATGCAAGCTTTTTCATTTTTATGTCGCCTATGTCTGCTAACACTCGAATTGCAAATACAGATTTGTTAAGGTGTTTCTGCAGTTGAATTTATTATCAAGTTGTAATCCCAGGAATTTAAGATGGTCAACCTCGTATGTATGGTTCCTTTTTTTCCCCCACTTCTCTTCCACATGTGCACACAATGCAATTGCGGTACGTGAAACTGCTGCGGTTAATAACAAGTTGTTGTTGTTGTCAGCCATCTTGAACTTTGACGAAAAATTTGATGACAGTGTAATACCCCTTCTAGCACTATGTCAAAGATCTTTGTCAAATATATTTGAGAGAATATTTGATCACATCTTTGATCAAATCTTTGACAAAGAAATTTGATAGTGTAATACCGGCCTAAGTAGAATCTGACATCTTCCACATTCTCATAATCTAGGTATGCAAGCAGAATTTACACTCATTTTCTTCAAGTCTGTAAGCTTACTTTTAAAGATGTCAGCAGCTTCTTTCAGGATGGTGAACACTCTTGCAAGCAAGACGGCAAGGAGGATAGGTCCTCATGACCGAAAAGTGAGACTAGCTACGAGTGTAGATGCAATGTCTTCACACAGGATGACGCACCAAAGTCTTTTCCTTAGGCACACTTCTCACAGATTCAAACACTTTTGTACGCATACTAATGGTCACTAATGAACACTAAAAAAAACCTTGATTCTTCCAGAAAATGCCATGTGGCGAGGGCCTCCCATTGGGTAGACAGTATGCCTCGTGCAAGTCTTTTGCGTTGTCACCACTTGGGCGACTTGGGTGTCGATGGGGCTGATAGGATGATTATAAGGATAACACAACACCCAGTCCCTGAGGGGAGAAAATCTCTGACCCAGCCGGGAATAACAACCCAGGCTATTAGGTAGGACATACTGTCGCGTTGACCACTCAGCTACCAGGGGCGGACATTCTTCCCCAGAGGCAGAATGCAACATGATCACTTTTCAGAAGTAAGTTGTCAGAATTTTGTTTTTGACATTTACTAGATTGTTCACTTCAATTGGAGGATGTTCATCAGTGTTCTCAAACACTTGATTTCTAGACCAAGCTGACAAATCCAGATTTCATCAAGAAGAGTATTATATGGCACACATTTAGAGGTGCTCTTAAAGAATACCCACAAGATTTTTTCATACAATTTCATATCAATGCACTTTCACTCATCAGAAAAAACGAGATATTCATCACACTGAAACTTTTCTCACTTGGACACAGACAAGTAGGATTTCAGACGAGAACTGTGATTTAATTTGTAGCATAACTTTCAAGCCAGAATGCTGTCAAACATCATTTCAAATGTCC
Organism: Schistocerca gregaria; assembly: GCF_023897955.1. NCBI lineage: Eukaryota > Metazoa > Arthropoda > Insecta > Orthoptera > Acrididae > Schistocerca > Schistocerca gregaria. Next base: position 506,367,355 of record NC_064921.1, read on the forward strand.
ACTCTTCTACTTGTCCTCCAATGAAGCTCTTCTTCTTCGGGATTAGAAAAAAAACATAAATACTTCTTCACAGGATGTTGAGAGTTTCCTGAAATTCTCCTGCAACTGCATAGTGCTTTACAACTCAATTAACTGACTACTGAAATCATAATAATTGTACAACAGGTGTTCCGTTTCCAGTTTAAAGCTGACAGTGACTGGGTGTTGAGCAGAAGGGAAAAAACTCAGCCTTGCCACCAACTATAATAACTGGTAACAGTTTATAGTAGTATGGATAACTTAATGAATATGCCATTCTTAACCTACTCACAGAAAGTGAGAATTAACATTCCATTAGAAAACTCTTCTCAAAGCTTTTACAGTGAATCTCTCAATACAAAATGGTATCAGCAAATATATACTGCATGACAAAAAAGTGAAGCCCCATGAATACACAACATTGATGTGTCTGTAAATGACTGGGGTTGCAATTCTGGTGTTACAGGTGGAACAGTTATCAGAGTGGATTAGTGTTGTTTGTGTTTAGGACTGTTATCAGAACTAGTAGCGATCGATAGTGCGTGAACAGTATCATATGTTGAGAGCTCACTAAGAAGGGCAAGGAGATGCCACTCAGTGCCACCTACTTGTGTGAAACAGCATTATTAGCACCTGAAAAATTTTTAAACACCACGGTGTGGGTCTTCAAATCGCAGATGATTGAATTCTGCAAAAACCGTACTTACGGAATATTCGGATATGACAGTGACCTGAAATTGGATGCATAGAAACATGAAGGCATGCTAATACATCAACAAAGTTCTGGTCAATCACATCTGACCATCACAAGGGAAGATCACCATATAACACTTCCACATCTGCATCTGCAATCAAAGAAGCAGTAATGGACTCCCTGCAACATGCTGTATGATGCTGCACCATTGGTCATAAAATAGCAACAGCCAAACTATGGAACTGTTACTAACACCACAATGCATACAGCTGTGTTTGGAGTAGTGATGTGACCAGGAAGCACAGACTGCTAACGAATGGTATCACACTGCACTCAGCAATGAACTGTAGCTCTGCACTACCCCAGATGAACATCATCAATAAGTAAGGTGGTGACCTAGCTCGAATTCTTCCAATGTAATGGAGAGGAACAGTGGTATTTCCCCTGACATCATACTGCAGAGAGCTCTCAGCTATGACTTCATGTCATAGCTGGTAGTGACAGATGGAAATCAAATGGCACAATGGTATGTCATGGACTCACACATGCTTGCACTTACGAATGTGTGTCTGTTGTTGATGAAGGCTTTAAAGGCTGAAAGCTTTAATTGTGAGAGTCTTTTCATTGTGCCTATCTGTGACTCAGCATGTCCCCTACACGGTGAGCACCAACTTTCCTTCTCATAATAGTGTTACATCTACACCTACATTTATGTCTACAATACAGTGCAAACCACTGTGAAGTGTATTTCAGAGAGTACTTCCCATTGTGTCATTATTAGGGTTTCCCTACTTCATTACTTTAGCCTTATTTTCTCAGTCCAAATGAGAGCAATATGTAGGAGATTGTATATTCCTACATTCCTCCTTTAATATTAGTTTTTGGAATATTGTAAGCAGGGGATTGAGGAAAAGTTGGCGTTTATCTTCACGTGTCTACCAGCTCAGGGTTTTCAGGAGCTACAAGAGGTTCTTCTGTAAGTCAAACAAATCTGTGACATTCCTGCTGCTCTTCTATGTGTATATTCAATATCCCTTGTTACTCATATTTGTTATGGCACCCACATACAGTCCACATTGAATGGATAGGCTGATGGGAAACAGAGATAGCATATTTGTTACACTCATTTCTACCAAGATATAAACTGAGACTGCATATGAAATTGCTTGGGAAAGACTGAGCATCAAGAGTGGATATAAACTTGTAATTAGATCTTTCTGTTGATTAGCATACTCAACCTGTGTTGTAACTGTAACCAGGACGGCCGCGGGGTAGCAATGATGGAAAGCGCGATGGGAATAGCGGAGAGGCCCGTAAACAACAACACGACGAGAGAGGATGCACACGACCAACGAAGGACAGAACGAATACAACAAGATCGAACAATGGAGTCACAAGGAAACAAACACGTCCACTCGTACACAGAATAAGGAAGTAAGCTGTTTTGCATGAAGTGAGGTGTAAACCGACGTACGCGAGATCAGACTGGCTGGCTGAGAGAGAGGCAGGCGCTTAAATACGCTTTCGGGGTGTCGCTATTGGCCGCTGGGGCCACATATTCCACTGTGGCACCCTCACACGAAAAGCGGGCCAATAGGCATGTGGCACCACAGCTTACGGCGCGATGCTGCAGAGATCTCTATGGGTCTTCGACGTCCATGACGTCTCGCGCGGATTAAAATTCGGCAGCACATGGTACCAGACCCTGGATGCAACAGGGAACTTTAAGGAAAAGCTCAGTTCACAAGCAAATAAGTTCCACAATCATACTACCATCACAACAGTCTCGGAAGTGATGGATGTGACACGAAATCCAGTGAAACATTATTAAATGCTTTCTCTGAAAAATATATTCAACAGATAGTGTGGAAGTGCACTGATGACAGATATGCATTTGATATACTGGCCAAAAGTACAGACCTGATCTCTCTTAGGATGTCTGTACTGAAATTGGTAACAGCAACCTAGAAGCAGTTGAAGATACAGTGAATGGCAGTGTAGACTAAAATATGTAAAAAGATTAATACGTTCAGCAAACTACATGAAAACACAGCACTGTCATATTTCGAAGACACTCTTGAAACATTTAGCCTCAGTCAGAAACATGCAGAAGAACAATGACTCAACTTTCAGGAGAATAGCTGACATTGTGCATGACAGATGTATACCTACCGGAACAGTTCTTGATGGGAGGGACCCTTAATGGTACAGTTAATATAATGACACTTCTAAAGAAACAGAGCCTATAGCATAATAGGTGTACAACAAATCATGTGCCACAAAAGGTGGCTGTCAAGAGGCAATGTGTGAACCCTTCGTAACAACTGCTGACACAATATTAGCAAAAGATCTCTAACAAAGTCCAAAGAAATTCTGCCCATATGTAAAGTCTGTTAGTAGCACACAACTTAAGTGTCCAGATGTGACAGGGGCTGAAATTGAAGATGACAAAGCAAAATAGAAAAGCCGAAGTCTGTTTTAAAATATTCATTCACAAATGAAAATGCAGGAGTATTGCTCCAATTAAATTCCAAGCCAGTACAAAGATGAGTGAAATTGGTATTAGTCTTATTGCCTCATAGTGTCTTTTCCTCTGATTTCAGAAGTCTTCAGTATTAATATACTTGTCTATGCTGTCTCTTGCTTATGTTTAAAAGTCAATGGAACTGATTCATGCAACATCTGCTGTGTTTGGTCTATATAATTCCCAACTGCTGCATACTAAGTAGCAGCATTGTGTTTACATATATGAACCTCGATCTGTAGGGCACATTCTATAATAAATATGAATGCAGTCACCATGACACTGAATTGGCACTGAGATATAAACAGCAGTAATTTAATGTGACTGAGGAAGCAACAAGGAGCTGCAGAATGATTATCTGCTGCTGTTCTCATAATAGTTAATTGCATTGTATCAAGAAGCAATCTATTTAGCAAAAGAGAAACCAACAATTTTGAGTTAATCTTGCAGCATTGGCAGCCAAAATTTTAAATAGATATGATACTTTTGTCTAATTATGTTGTTTTCATTTTTTATATCCAAGTTCAGATTTTATATTTAATTGCACTAAAATTATTGAAGCTCTTAATCTAAAATGTGTAACATAATAAATTAATAACAAATTTTGAACAACAGCTGAGCTAATTCTAATTGTAGTGTACAATACAAAGTGAGTGTGTGTGTGTGTGTGTGTGTCTCTTCCATATCTCCTCCTAAACCCCCTGGACTGACTTCAACCAAACTTCGTCCACATACTCATTACTGTCTGGAACGAAGTACTGTGTGGGTAAGAACCACCTTCCATTGGACTGACATAGGAGGCAGACAGAGAGAGAATGGAGGATAAAATGGACAAAGGAAGGGAGGAGGAGGTGATGGACAGAGATGTGGGAGGAGGAGACGGACAGAGAAAAGGGGGAAGGGAGAGATGGACCAAGAGAAGGGGAAGAAGGAGATGGACAGTGAGAGGTGGAGGAGGAGATGGACAGAGAGATAGTGGAGGGTGAGACATGAATGGGTGAGGAGGGGACTGAATGAGAGAGGGGACATAATGAGACAGATTGGGGTGAAGAGGCAATTGAAAGAGAGAGGGGGGAGGAAGAGATGGACAGAGAAATGGGGGAATACAGAGGTGGACAGAGAGAGGGTAGAACAGGAGATCGGCAGAGACAGTTGAGGAGAAAATGGATGGAAACAGAGGGTGAGGAGGAGAAGGACAGAGGGAAAGTTGGTTGGTTGGTTGGTTTGGGGGAGGGGACCAAGTAGTGAGGTCATTACTCCCATCGGATTAGGGAAGGATGGGAAAGAAGATCGGCCATGCCCTGTCAAACGAACCATCCAGTCATTTGCATGAAGCAATTCATGGAAATCACAGGAAACGTAAATCCCGATGCCAGACGCAGGTCTGTACCATTGCCGTCCCAAAAGCGAGTCCAGTCAGGGAGAAAGGAGAGGACAATATGGACAGAGAGAAGAGGCAGGAGGATATGTGTGTAACGTATGATACAAATGCGAATGCAGCTCAAGCTTTGGATAAAAAGCTAGTATGTGTGAGTCTATATGTATACATTTGAAAATGCAATTCAATACTTGCATCAATACACAAAATATTAACCAAACAATGATCTTTTGAGATAGGTTGGATGTAATTAGTCTTATTATTTTTAACTGTAGCAAATTATTATTTTAAATGCAATGATGACATTTGTTCGTACTTAACACATCAGTTTGCACTGATGACTATGCCAGCACACTGCTCTGATGTAACAAAACTTAATCAAATATAATTTACAAAGTTGTTCCAACAACAATGTTGCAGGCTGCATTTACGGAATGAATAACTTCATAGTGTTAACATTCAACGAACTTTTGCATATAGTGACCAGCTTTTCTTAAAATGTGGAAATACTATTAAGAGCAGTTGCTAAAAGTTGTGAAAAGAAACTTTAGAAAACTATCATTTGATCTCCACTCAGCTTGTGACACTATTATCATGGAAACTACTAAGACTGATAAGAAGATGTAAAGGAAACCTAAATTTACATATTTTACAATTCAGTTATCATCACCCTTATGATAAACCCTGTTTATAACAATTTCTCCACCTCATTGTGCATTGTACTTTAAACTGACTGGATAATAGTAAAAATTAATATCAAGGCACCAAGAGCATCCCATTTTATCAGAACATTATGGTTAATTTCTGGTACTCTTCATCACCATATTTATACTTACTTCTACATCATTACTGATGCTCACAGCTTTCTTTAATGTTACAGTTTCACCTTCAAGAGAATGCACTGCAGTCACCATCTGTCCAGAGCTGTCCAAACTGACTGTATGTACACCAGCAAATAATTTACGTAAGTGAGCCTGGATTACTCGTTCCCTTGTTGACTGACCAAGTACTTCAAGAAGATCATCATCACTAAGAAAATAAAACCGAGGAAACGCTGAACGCTTCTCCTGTAACAAAGAAGATTAGGATATATGATTATAGACTTCAGTTACACTTCACATGGGATATCATAAAAACTATTTGTGACTGTTCTAAATATGAGCATTTACATTTAAAAAAAAAAAACATTGAATTAGTACAAATTTGGTATGGTACACACAGAAGACTGATGGAGATGGAGATGGAAATGGAGAAGATGGAGAAGGCATGGTAAAATGTGGGAGAGCACAGATAGAGCACCAAACCTTAAGTGAGAGATCAAACAGCAATATGGAATAGATGAACAAATCTTCATAGAATACAAACACCCATAAAAAATCTTTTAGTCATGTGAAATTCATTATAGAAACAGAGCTAGAAACTGATGGAAATAAACAGGAAAAATCTAAGAATAAAAAAACTGCAATTGGATACTGTGTACTGGCTATGGGTGCCACTTTCACTTTTGAACCAGTAATGGCTGCGATTAACTCACAGAAATTAACTAGAAGAAGAGAAGAGAAGTAACCAGAAACAAATTTATGAACCCACAGACCATAAAAGAAGACATGGGCAATACACACTACATGACAACATTCATAATTTATTTAAGCTTTGCTTTAACCCAAAATGTAGAAACAAGGAGGAATTTGAATCAAATCCTAAAAAGTACAAGGTGTGATTGATCAAAAAGTAATGGGAATTTTGTAGTGCTTTGAGAATTTTTGCATAAATTCCAGAACCACTCGTCCATATACCATCTCGAACATGATATTTTAGAAATAAGAGTGAGAGAACATACATACTGCATGACACATGTTTTTGTGTGACAGTCCAACGGCATCAACAACTGTATGCCGTTCGCGCCGAGGAAGCCATATTGGAAGAGCAAGGAGTAATCATGCAGCATTCCTTTGTGTTTTAGTCTCTGTGAAGATTGTTAAAAAAAATGGACAATTGATTGTAGACATTAGTTGTACTTCATGTGCTGGACTTGCTAGAAGTAAGACACGTTCATAATTAAGTAGTTGCAAAAACTACACTAAAAAATGTATTTTATCGAATCTAATGCTAAGCAAATCAGTTGCCTTGCAAACACTTGAATATTTATGTCGGAAGTGGTGAATTTGTTCTTTGTGGAAGTTGAAATATACCAAGGCTAAAATAAAAGTATTCTGTGAGTATTCACTTATTGCAAAAGAGTGGAGAGAGAGAGAGAGAGAGAGAGAGAGAGAGAGAGAGAGAGAGAGAGAGAGAGAGAGAGAGGGAGGGAGGGAGGGAGGGAGGGAGAGAGGGAGAGAGAGTCTAATAAATTCCCGTAACCAGCATTATTCTTTGGAGAAGGAGGTTTTGGGGATCGATGTAGTCGGCTATCCAGAGAAGAAGATTGGTTGTGCATATCAAGTAAGTCAACTCATGTGTGAGAGGTGTGGATTTTGCTTGCAATCCAAAGTCACACCACTTCTTATTGTAGCACAGCATTAGAAGTTTTGTTTTTCTTAAAGAATCTTTGATCAATAATTAATGGGAATTTTTGTTTTTCTTAAAGAATCTTTATTTAGTCATCAACATCAAATTTGTTCCCTTCAAAGTAATCCCCCCTGAGATACAATATACTTGTAACACCAGTTTCTCCAATCATGGAAGCACTTCTGGAACCAACTTTTTGTTATGGTGTTCAGCTTCTTCCAGCGATTCTGTTTTTATCTCATAAATGGTGGCAAAACGACACCCTTTCTTGGTCCTCTTGAGCTTCAGGAATAGAATGAAGTTCCAGGGGACCACACCCAGTGAATACAGTGACTGGGGCAATGTGTTTTGCCAAAAAACCATGAACAAGCATTGTGGTGTGAAAAGGATCATAATCATGATGTAATTTCCATGAGTGGTTTTGCCACAATTCTGGTTGTTTCCATTAGGTGGCTTCACACAAACGGCACATAACTTTCAGGGTGTATTCCTTACTGACCATAAAATCATAACTCATTAAGCACTATCACATTGTAATCAAATAAAAAGTAGAAAGAACCTTCATACATGATCAAGCTTGATGATTTATTGTTTCACTCTTGCCTCTTCAGACTGTTTTCATTGGTACAATTTGGCTTGCTTTCGATGTCATAGTCAAATACCCAAGGTTTTACTTCTTCCACATGGTCATTCTGTGCTGATGTACTAAGGAGTCTAAGTTCAGTCATCATCTTCAATGTCTTCTTGACCCTCTTTGAAATGTTTATACCACCCACAAAATCTTGTCTGACTCATAGCAGATTTGCCAGAAGCCTAAGTAAACATTTTGAATGCAGTGCTGCACTTATATCCATTTTTCAAGCAAAATTTAATGCAAATTCTTTGATCCATCTTTGCGAAAGTAAAAATTGTTTGAGCACTCGAAGACTTGTATAACCTTTTCGACTATCAACAATTAGTAAATCTTCAACACAGTTGAAAATGCAGGCATGCATCAGAAACATTGGTACCACCAAGACAGAATTTTTTTTTTTTAATGGAATGTGCAAAACCCATGATATTAAAACAATTCCCATTACTTCTTTATCACACCATGTATATGAAGTTATTTGGGTGCCTTTTAATAATATCTGTGACACCTGTCTATCCCACTGTAGAGAACAAACCTTATAAAACTCTTGAAGTTCTATCAAACGCAAGCAGAACAACACTAAAGATATCATTACCTTCTTCTCATGAACAATTCCAATACTTCAGAAATTATTCCTAAAACAAAAAATTGGAAATATTGGTCAGGCATAGTTTGGTTGTTTTAGCTATGCAGCTGCCCTCCAATCAGATGATGGATGAGTTATCTTTGAGCATAACATGAATTTTTAAACAGGTATACATAATATAAAAATGTGGTATTAGCCCTACAGCTACTTGGCATCTGATTGATTCGGAATTTCAGCTCATGGTAAAGTTCTAAACAAAGAAAATGGAAAGATTAATGATTGTTGTTGTTGTGGTCTTCAGTCCTGAGACTGGTTTGATTCAGCTCTCCATGCTAATCTATCCTGTGCAAGCTCCTTCATCTCCCAATACCTACTGCAACCTACATCCTTCTGAATCTGCTTAGTGTATTCATCTCTTGGTCTCCCTCTACGATTTTTACCCTCCATGCTGCCCTCCAATGCTAAATTTGTGATCCCTTGATGCCTCAGGACATGTCCTACTAACCGATCCTGTCTTCTAGTCAAGTTGTGCCACAAACTTCTCTTCTCCCCAATCCTATTTAATACCTCCTCATTAGTTATGTGATCTACCCATCTAATCTTCAACATTCTTCTGTTACACCACATTTCAAAAGCCTCTATTCTCTTCTTGTCCAAACTATTTATTGTCCATGTTTCACTTCCATACATGGCTACACTCCATACAAATACTTTCAGAAACAACTTCCTGGCATTTAAATCTATACTCGCTGTTAACAAATTTCTCTTCTTTAGAAACGCTTTCCTTGCCATTGCCAGTCTACATTTTATATCCTCTCTACTTTGACCATCATCTGTTATTTTGCTCTCCAAATAGCAAAACTCCTTTACTACTTTAAGTGCCTCATTTCCTAATCTAATTCCCTCAGCATCACCCGACTTAATTCGACTACATTCCATTATCCTCGTTTTGCTTTTGTTGATGTTCATCTTATATCCTCCTTTCAAGACACTGTCCATTCCATTCAACTGATCTTCCAAGTCGTTTGCTGTCTCTGACAGAATTACAATGTCATCGGCGAACCTCAAAGTTTTTATTTCTTCTCCTTGGATTTTAATACCTACTCCAAATTTTTCTTTTGTTTCCTTTACTGCTTGCTCAATATACAGATTGAATAACATCGGGGAGAGGCTACAACCCTGTCTCACTCCTTCCCAACCACTGCTTCCCTTTCATGCCCCTCGACTCTTATAACTGCCATCTGGTTTCACTACAAATTGTAAATAGCCTTTCGCTCCCTGTATTTTACCCCTGCCACCTAAAGAATTTGAAAAAGAGTATTCCAGTCAACATTGTCAAAAGCTTTCTCTAAGTCTACAAATGCTAGAAACGTAGGTTTGCCTTTCCTTAATCTTTCTTCTAAAATAAGTTGTAAGGTCAGTATTGCCTCAGGTGTGCCAACATTTCTACGGAATCCAAACTGATCTTCCCCGAGGTCGGCTTCTACCGGTTTTTCCATTCGTCTGTAAATAATTCGTGTTAGTATTTTGCAGCTGTGACTTATTAAACTGATAGTTCGATAATTTTCACATCTGTCAACCCCTGCTTTCTTTGGGATTGGAATTATTATATTCTTCTTGAAGTCTGAGGGTATTTCACCTGTCTTGTACATCTTGCTTACCAGATGGTAGAGTTTACTCTGGACTGGCTCTCCCAAGGCCATCAGTAGTTCTGATGGAATGTTGTCTACTCCCGGGGCCTTGTTTCGACCCAGGTCTTTCAGTGCTAATTCAAACTCTTCACACAGTACCATATCTACCATTTCATCTTCATCTACATCCTCTTCCATTTCCATAGTATTGTCCTCAACTACATCGCCCTTGTACAGACCCTCTATATACTCCTTCCACCTTTCTGCTTTCCCCTCCTTGCTTAGAACTGGGTTTCCATCTGAGCTCGTGATATACATACAAGTGGCTCTCTTTTCTCCAAACATCTCTTTAATTTTCCTGTAGGCTGTATCTATCTTACCCCTAAAGATATAAGCCTCCACATCCTTACATTTGTCCTCTAGCCATGCCTGCTTAGCCATGTTGCACTTCCTGTTGATCTCATTTTTGAGACGTTTGTATTCCTTTTTGCCTGCTTCATTTACTGCATTTTTATATTTTCTCCTTTCATCAAATAAATTCAATATTTCTTCTGTTACCCAAGGATTTCTACTAGCCCTTGTCTTTTTACCTACTTGATCATCTGCTGCCTTCACTACTTCATCCCTCAGAGCTACCCATTCGTCTTCTACTGTATTTTGTTCCCCCATTCCTGTCAATGTTTCCCTTACGCTCTCCTTGAAACTCTGTACAACCTCTGGTTTAGTCAGTTTATCCAGGTCCCATCTCCATAAATTCCCACGTTTTTGCAATTTCTTCATTTTTAATCTACAGTTCATAACCAATAGATTGTGCTCAGAGTCCACATCTGCCCCTGGAAATGTCCTACAATTTAAAACCTGGTTCTTAAATCTCTGTCTTACCATTATATAATCTATCTGATACCTTTTAGTATCTCCAAGATTCTTCCATGTATACAACCTTCTTTTATGATTCTTGAACCAAGTGTTAGCTATGATTAAGTTATGCTCTGTGCAAAATTCTAACAGACGGCTTCCTCTTTCATTTCATAGCCCCAATCCATATTCACCTACTGTGTTTCCTTCTCTCCCTTTTCCTACTGTCAAATTCCAGTCACCCATGACTATTAAATTTTCGTCTCCCTTCACTACCTGAATAATTTCTTTTATCTCATCATACATTACTTCAATTTCTTCATCATCTGCAGAGCTAGTTGGCATATAAACTTGTACTACTGTAGTAGGCATGGGCTTTGTGTCTATCTTGGCCACAAAAATGCGTTCACTATGCTGTTTGTAGTAGCTTACCCGCACTCCTATTTTTTTATTCATTATTAAACCTACTCCTGCTTTACCCCTATTTGATTTTGTATTTATAACCCTGTATTCACCTGACCAGAAGTCTTGTTCCTCCTGCCACCGAACTTCGCTAATTCCCACCATATCTAACTTTAATCTGTCCATTTCCCTTTTTAAATTTTCTAACCTACCTGCTCGATTAAGGGATCTGTCATTCCACGCTCCTATCCGTAGAATGCCAGTTTTCTTTCTCCTGATAACGGCGTCCTCTTGAGTAGTCCCCGCCCGGACATCCACATGGGGGACTATTTTACCTCCGAAATATTTTATCCAAGAGGACACCATCATCATTTAACCATACAGTAAAGCTGCATGCCCTCGCGAAAAATTACGGCTGTAGTTTCCTCTTGCTTTCAGCTGTTTGCAGTACCACAACAGCAAGGCCGTTTTGGTTAATGTTACAAGGCCAAATCAGTCAATCATCCAGACTGTTGCCCCTGCAACTACTGAAAAGGCTGCTGCCCCTCTTCAGGAACCACACGTTTGTCTGGCCTCTCAACAGATACCCCTCCGTTGTGGTTGCACCTAAGGTACGGCTATCTGTATCGTTGAGGCATGCAAGCCTCCCCACCAACGGCAAAGTCCATAGTTCATGGGGGGAGGGATTAATGATTACAGCACATAATTGAGGATTTGTTTCTTTCCTTACCAAGTGGAAAGATTAATGATTATATCATGGAACTGAGAGTTTATTTCTTTCCTCATCAAGATTAATCTAAAATGCAAGAATATTTGTGGCTTAGGCACTGAACAACACTAAGTTGCATTTTCAAATATTAAGAGAGACCCTGATGAGAAGAAAATTAACACAGCCACACAGTTTAACAGTGGCCATATTATTTTCTATAAATACTTCACAACTGTAACAAACTACCTACCATTCCAGGAATATATTGTAAAAGTTCACTGTGTAGCAGATATAATTATTATTCATACCTCTAAAAATGTGTTTAGACTGTTTTGGCAAAGAGACAGTTGATTACGCAGTCTTGCCAGCATGTGAGAGAGACCACGCACTTTACAGAGCATAACTACTCTGGGATCACGTGCTACATCTGACATGATCAAACGGAAGTCACGATCAACACGTTGAAAACGAGCCAAATCATGTGACAATGTTCCAGCACCAAATATGGGTTCCAAATATACCCATCTGTAATAAAGAATTTAATTATTTCAACCACCAGATATAATGCACAATACAATATATCTACACCTAAATAGACATGATAATAAGGTCAAGGGACAAAGACTAGAGCTTAACTACTAATCAGTAAGCTAACTTATTAGAGTCACAGCACAGTTCCAGTGTCATGATGTAAAGCAGGAGCAAATTTGTTCTAACATGAAATTAAAATACTGATTATTGAGAGAAATATGTTTGCAGGTATAAAACAGATTACATAATGCTGCTCTTCATTTTGTACAATAAATCCAAAGAAAAGCTCTATAGCTCACATTCTTAGTATTGATTATAATAATCAGCAAGAATTAATGCTACTGCCTGCTAGATTCATCTTATAATATCTAGACATTTTACAACTAGTTTTCACCTTACCCGAAACACACCTCATCTACCATCACTTTCTTTAAATAGTTTTCGCCTACGCAGACTTAAAGCATTCTAATTAACGGGTAGGCTCCCAAGCATCAAAACATGTGGCATAAAAGGCTGTATATTTTGAGGGACCAATGACCTTAATATTTGATGTGAATTTCAACTTGATTCAGCTACCCATTTCTGAGAAGTAGGGGTCTTAACAGACAGAGAGATGAACAACAAAGTAATCATATCTGGCAGGCTGTTCAAAGTCAGCCCCATGGGGCACAGGCACCCAAGGGCACTCACAGGCTCACCCAGCGAGCAGGTGCTAGGGGATAGGCTGCGTGTAAGGGTCAATTTCACTGTGTGTATGCACTGCTGCATTATGTGCCTGTCATTTAGTTACATCTTGTGCTTTGTAGTGGACTTAGTAATGACAATGATCTCCAGAAGCAGCCCATTGCCTTTTTCTCCAAGTTGGGAAGAACGGTTTTTGTTTGTTGAGAAAGATAGGTTGCCTCAGTGTCTTGTGTCTCATAAAGTTCTGAATACAACAAAGAAGTATAAGGTACGGCATCACTACATGTCTTCTCAATCAACTCAGTGCGACAAGCTGGACAGTTGCACTGAAGGACAAAGTTCAGCAACGGGTATATCTGAGGCAAAATAAGTACATAAATATAATTAATGAATACATACTTCTTTTACACACTCTGTATTTGTATTGATTTCATTACTACATATGTTTTATGCTACTACTGTAGACTGAATTGATGTGGTGCTTCGAACAAGCTACAAAGTTGCACACATCATTGCAACAACTGGGCCACCATTCTCAGTGGGTCCCTTGGTGAAATCAAGCTTGCTCACTGTTGTTGAGTGCTTAAAGCCAGCAGATTTTATGAAATTTGATGGATTTTGCCTCTCAGAGCAAACAGTATCTCATTGGATCCACAATACAAGCACAGATTTGGAAAATCAACTAAAACAGAAGTGCCTCACTTTTATAGCTTTTTTGTTAGCCCTTGACAAAGCTATAGATATCACAGACATTGTCAGCTTGCTATATTGTGAGGGGTATTAATTTGGAATAACAGGTTTACAAGGAGTTGCTAGACATGATACCGATGGATTATACAACAAGTGAAATGTTTGAGGTTGTTTGTGAGTCTGTAGAAAACATATGCTTGTCATGAGACAGGCTCTGTTCTATAGCAACAGACAGTGCACTGCAAATGGTTGTGAGCCAGCAAGGTTTTTTGACTCACCTGAAGGAAAATATAAAGAAGGAATTTCAGAAAGAAATATCAAGCATACACTGTTTTGTGCACCAGGAAGCTCATTGTGCTGAAAGTGTGAAATGTGCTGACATTGTGAAGTTCAAGGTGAAGTGTGTAACTTTTGAAAGGCTCCACAGTGTCAACCACTGTCAGTTCAAAGGCTCTTTGCATGACCTGGAAGCAGCCTATGCTGGTATTCCTTATCACTCCACATTACAGTGGCTTAGCAGAGGCAAAGTTCTCACTGTATTTTTCACAGTTTCAGAAGAAATTACATCCTTTATGGAAATGAAAGGAGAGAGGCAACCATCTCTCAGTGATGAGACATGGGTAGAAGACCTGGCATTTCTAACTGACATTACAAGACATTTAAACAGCTTAAATATGTCACTCCAAGGAAAGGATCTATTAATTGTTAATATATGTGATAAAATTAATGCATTCATCCACAAACTCCATCTATCTGAAAGGCAACTTGGTAGTGGAAATTTAACTTTTTTCTAATGTTTTCCATCCCTCCAATTGCCAGAAGAAATAAGTTTTGGTGATTATCAACAAACAATCGTACAACTTTGTCAAAGTTCTGAGGTGAGGTTTAAGGGCATGCAATGCTTAAAAAAATAAGTTAAAGCTGGTTCATACTTTAGTTTCAGTTGTACCAGATACTGTTCTTTCAGAAATGCAATTAGAACTTATAGATTTGCAAAACAGCACACTTGTTAAGAACAGATATTACAACACTACAAATGTGGTAAGGTGGTATCACAATTGTCTTGCAGTAAACATTCCCAAATTACACAGGAATGTATCTGACATCATATCTGTGTTTGATTCAACATATGATTGAGAACAACTGTTTTCTGCAATGAAGAGAGCAAAAGCTGCAGAAAGGTCCCAGCTGCATGACCCAACACTTACAGAGTACTCTGTGTCTTGCTGCAGCTTGAGGACTGACACTCATTATTTCCATGAACAGACAGAAATGTATTTCGTAAACTAAAAAAAAGTTCATATGTTTAGCTCATATTAATGCTTTTTGTTAGTGACATCAGTCACTCTGTATTGCATTGTACATAGTCTCCTACCTAGCCAGTGTTTTCTGCACAGTGGTGCAAGTAACCACATTGATGTAATTTCGGTGTGTACTTAATTTAGTTTTCCAGTTTTCTATAATTGTCCTACAAATTCATCACATTTGTTGATTGAGCAAGTAAGTTTGGAAAGCCAAGAGGAAGAAATTGCTCAATAACACAACTCACACTTTTTTCTTGGGAGAATAATTATACACACATCAAAAAGATTTTGCATCATCTTGGTTCCGAGAGTTCCGGAACCTGTACAGAAAATTGGAATAGAGATCAACATAAATGTCATTTCTGCCCTTTTTATTGATCGTGATAACCACACACTACATGTTGTACTACCCTACAACGAGACCTTCATAGGTGGTGGTCCAGATTGCTGTACACACTGGTACATACCCAGTAGTATGTCCTCTTGCATTGATGCATGCCTGTGTCTGTCATCAAGGCACTGTTGGTCCAGAGTGTCCCAATCCTCAACGGCAATTCGATGTAGATCCCTCAGAGTGGTTGGTAGGTCATTCCATCCATAAACAGCCCTTTTCAATCTATCCCAGGCATGTTCAATAGTGTTTATGTCTGGAGAACATGCTGGCTAATCTAGTCGAGCAATGTTGTTATCCTGAAGGACGTCATTCACAAGATGTGCACAATGGGGGTGTGAATTGTCACCCATGAAGTTGAATGCTTTGCCAATATGCTGCCGATATGGTTACTCTATTGGTCGGAGGATGGCATCTATGTATCGTACAGCCAATATGGTGACTTCCATAACCACCAGCATTGGTCCCACATAATGCCACCCCAAAACAGCAGAGAACCTCCATCTTGTTGTACTTGCTGGACAGTGTGTCTAAGGTGTTCGGCCTGGCAGGGTTGCCTCCAAACATGTCTCCAACAATTGTCTGGTTAAAAGCATATGTGACACTCATCAGTGAAGAGAATGTGATGCCAATCCATAATGGTCCATTCGGCATGTTGTTGGGCCCATCTGTACCGTGCTGCATGGTGTCATGGTTGAAAAGATGGACCTCGCCCTGGATGTCGGGAGTGAAGTTGGGCATCATGCAGCCTATTGTGCACAGTTTGAGTCGTAACATGACGTCCTGTGGCTGCACGGAAAGTATTATTCAACATGGTGCCATTGCTGTCAGGGTTCCTCCGAGCCATAATCTGTCATAGCAGTCATCCACTGCAGTAGTAGCCCTTGGGCAGCCTGAGTGAGGGATGTCACCAACAGTTCCTGTCTCTCTGTATCTTCTCCACGTCTGAACAACATCACTTTGGTACAGTCCGAGACACCTGGACACTTCCCTTGTTGAGGGCCCTTCCTGGCACAAAGTAACAATGTGGGCACAATCAAATCATGGTATTGACCGTCTACACATAGTTGAACTACAGACAACAAGAGCCGTGTACTTCCTTCCTGGTGGACTGACTGGAACTGATCGGCTGTCGGATCCCCTCTGTCTAATAGGCGCTGCTCATGCATAATTGTTTACAGCTTTGGGCAGGTTTAGTGACATTTCTGAAGAGTCAAAGGTACTGTGTCTGTGATACAATATCCACAGTCAACATCTGTCTTCAGGAGTTCTGGGAACAGGGGTGATGCAAAACTTTTTTTGATGTGTGTTCTTTATGTCATCGTTGTTTTAAAGCTTATAATCTCACAAAGAACTATAACAAAGATTAAAGTGAATCTTTAAGTTTAGTTACTTGTAACATGTATTACTCTTTAAGAGACATCAAATACATATGTGCCAGTAACACTGTAAACAACAGTATAAATGCTCAGTTTCTTAGGCTCAATAATTTTCTGAGTGGGTGGTATCCAAAGTGTTAAGGGTACAAAGGATGTGATGCATGGACAAATCTCATATGTATAGCTCATGAAAGCTGTTGTTTTGGGGTCCGGTTGCCATGAGAGTTGTAAATTACCCACTGAAATCAAGTGTTTTATGCCACTGCATGGTCAACTCTGCTCCTGAGCATGGTTTTGCAATGGCCATTCATTTGGGTGAACAGCTGGTTGTTGGTCATTCCTACACAAAATGCCATACAGGAATTGAGTAGGACTTGTATATGAAATGGCTGCTTTCATAGGTGATCCTCTGTCCGATGATAAGCCTGTATAGGAGAGAGGGGATGTCACATAAGGATACAAAAGGAAATTGAATAGATTGCATGGGGAGTACCACTTTGGATGGGGTGAGAAGGACTGTGGGCAGGATACTCCTCACTTCTGGGCATGACAAAAATCATAGGATATGCTTCAGATATTCCAGACCAGGATGCTGTAGGATCATAATGTGGCTACCTCTCTGCAGCTGGTTTTTGTGGGTGCTTGGAGGACTAGAGGTGTCTGAGGATATGCTGTGGGAAACATTTTTATGGATTTGGTTTGGGGTATAGCGACATTTTATGGAAGCCTTACTGAAGTTTAGGTAGCACCAAACTTGGTACCCACAAGTGTACATCACATCAGAAGAAGAGATAGTTGTAAGCACTTCTCTACACCCTCCCTTCACAGCTAAGTTATTGAGCCAAGTCCCATCATGGAACTTGCTATTGTTCTTGACAAACTACTTCCATTTGCGGGGGTCTTTGGTAAGTTGCTCCCTTTTTGTGACAGTCTATATTAAATGCATTCATATTGCATGTGGCATAATCTTTCAAGCACAATGTGGGACTTCCAGGTGGTCTCTTAGAAAGTGCTATCTCACTTAGTTCTGTGCATCATGGAAGATATAAATAAATAAAATGTCATTTGACTAGGGACTCCCATCGGGTAGACAGTTCCCCAGGTGCAAGTCTTTCGATTTGATGCCACTTCAGTGACTTGTGCGTCGATGGGGATGAAAATGATGTTGATTAGGACAAAACATCCAGTCGTTGAGCGGAGAAAATCTCCAACCCAGCCGGGAATCAAACCCGGGCCCTTAGGATTGAGATTCTGTCGCGCTAACCACTCAGCTACTGGTGGCAGACATCATGGAAGATGAGCAGGGTCCATATGATGTAAGTGTCCTAGTCATTGCAGGTGATGTTCCTTGACAGTGTAAACTGAGTGACATTGTTAATCCACCTAAAATGCAGTGAGCCATACATCAGGAATACTGTGCAAACAGTTGAGGAAATGAGCCAGGAGCAGAGGAGACACAATGAACTCAACCAACGCACAAAAAAAAAAAAAAATGTTGCAAAGTTACAAAGGACTCCATGAAATATGAACAATCAGAAGTACTTGAACAAATCTTGTCTTTTGGGACTGTCTCTTAAGGGGGGCTGTTGAAACAGGAATTGGCAAAAGCCTGAATAATAGGGGCAGTGATTTCACTTTCAGTGAAGTGTGGGACTTATCCATTAGTCAACTGAAGTCCCAACACTGGCTGAGAGTGACATGCACACTTGACAATGGTGGTAAAGCACTGAGGGACTGGAATTCATTCCCAAAATCTGATAATCATGAGTACTCATCAACACTCCATCCAATGCTGCCGGCACCTAGGTAATGGGGAAGGTGTACAGAACAGTAATAGAGTAAAGAAAGCACTATGTTGAAAAGAAGTTTATCCTTGAGGTAGCACTTAATGACGGCAAGGCATGCTGTCAAACCATCATGCTTTGAGAATGATTGCACATGGCTGGACACCTGAGAGCAATACAAACAGTTGATTTAGAGGAAAGCTTGAGATATTACTAAGGTGGGTGATGATGTTCAACATACATGAAAATTGCTGGAAATTAAAATCTCAGCTAATAAATATACTGACAGCCATAATGTTCAAAAATATTCTGAGTGCTTCATTATAGCATGGAGCCATTTATTTTAAAAAGATTATACATACTTGCGTTGTATATGAGCTAAGCTGTTTAAATATTCATCCAACTCTGTTAACCTTCTTTCCCAGATAGATGCACGATCTGTGAAGCTGCTGTAGTTTGGAGAGTTCTTGATAGACTGAAGAAGGCACTGGTTATCACCTATCTGTAGAAATAACAAAACTGATTAAAGGGATTCAAGCATTCACCTGTCTTGATGTGCAAATTACTAGATACATAATGCATGTAATATAAAGAGAACAAGTGATCTACATATGTGAGAACGAGATAACTAATGGAGGATGACGAAATAAACCTCTTGGTGTACAGGATGTTGGAGAGGGAAGATAAGCCATTTCATAGGAGTATTTTAATAATCACACACACACACACACACACACACACACACCACCTGTGACAATTTGGACTAGGAGCAGCTGTGCTGCAACACACTCAGAAATGTAAGTTGTCAATTTACGGTGTATCTGCAAAGACAAGTGAAGATAAAATTTACCTTATTTAATATATCCTTGAAATCCTTTATTAATGTTACAATCTGTCCTTGTGAATCAGCATGTTCAATGAGTGAGAATCTTGCTTCAACTTCCCAAACATCAAGTTCTCCCAAAGCTTTTCTGATGGCAATTTCACTTGCTGCTCTGTTATTCAGCTCCTTAAAGAGTGATACATATATGTAAGAAATCAACAGACAAACCAGTAAGTCATGTGACTAAAATGTCAGATTGTGTTACAGACAATTATCTCTTTTAACCCAGACCTTAATTCACTGCAGCAGACATAGAAACTTGAAGAGGTTCATTAGGTCTTAATAGTTTAGGATTACAGGAACTTCTCACTACAGCTTTAAACCAAATGGAGAACAAAGGGAGACACCAAAGCAGAAAGTCTCAGTCATTCAATATCACACTTCAAGAGAGACATGCTAAATTTGAATCACAATAACATTTATTGGCAGTTTACAAAATCATCAGTTTATGTTTCAAATATGTGGACTTTTCTTTCCTATCACCTTAGTTGTCTTCTACCACATGGTCTACAAGACTACTTTCTATGTTTCCAGAACTAAACATACAGTAAATATGTGCCTAACCGGCACAATGGGGGCACTTAATCCATATATATTATAAAAATTCATATATGTGTGTGTGTGTGTGTGTGTGTGTGTGTGTGTGTGTGTGTTTTTCCACATCTCCTCCTAAACCACTGGATTGTTTTCTATCTAACTTTGTAAACAGAGTATGCGAAGGAACTTGCCTCTCTTCTTGCAGCGGTGTACCGTAGGTCTCTAGAAGAGCATAACGTTCCAAAAGATTAGAAAAGTGCACAAGTCATACCCATTTTCGAGAAGGGACATTGAACAGATGTGCAGAACTATAGACCTATATCTCCAACATCCATCAGTATTATGTTCGAGTATAATGACTTTTCTGGAGACTAGAAATCTACTCTGTAGGAATCAGCATGGGTTTCAAAAAAGACGATTGTGTGAAACCCAGCTTGCGCTATTTGTCCACGAGACTCAGAGGGCCATAGACACGGATTCTCAGGTAGATGCCGTGTTTCTTGAATTCTGCAAGGCAGTTGATACAGTTCCCCCCACAGTCATTTAATGAACAAAGTAAGAGCATATGGACTATCAGACTAATCGTGTGATTGGATTGAAGAGTCCCTAGATAACAGAAAGCAGCACTTCTTTCTCAATGGAGAGGAGTATTCCAAAGTAAGAGTGATTTCAGGTATGCCACAGGGGAGTTTCGTAGGACCGTTGCTATTCACAATATATATAAATGACCTTGTGGATAACATCGGAAGTTCACTCAGGCTTTTTGCAGATGATGGTGTAGTATATAGAAAGGTTGTAGCAATGGAAAATTGTACTGAAATGCAGAAGGATCTGCAGCAAATTGACGCATGGTGCAGGAAATGGCAACTAAATCACAATGTAGACAAGCGTAATCTACATTTACATCTACATCCATACTCCGCAAGTCACCTGGTGGTGTGTTGTGAATACATAGAAAGAGAGATCCTTTATCATTTAGCTACAATATAGCAGGTCAGCAACTGGAAGCAGTTAATTCCATAAACTATCTGGGAGTAGGCATTAGGAGTGATTTAAAATAGAATGACCGTATAAAATTAATCGTCAGTAAAGCAGATGCCAGACTGAGATTCATTGGAATAATCCTAAGGAAATGCAGTCCGAAAACAAAGAAAGTAGGTCACAGTACACTTGTTCACCCACTGCTTGAATACTGCTCAACAGTGTGGGATCTGTACCAGGTAGGGTTGATGGAAGAGACAGAGAAGATCCAACGGAGAGCAGCGTGCTTCATTACAGGATCATTTAATAATCCCGATAGTGTTACAGAGATGATATATAAACTCCAGTGGAAGACTCTGCAAGAGAGATGCTCAGTAGCTCAGTATGGGTTTTTGTTGAAGTTTTGAGAACATACCTTCACTGAGGAGTCACGCAGTATATTTCTCCCTGAGTCATGCAGTATATTTCTCCCTCCTA
Organism: Schistocerca gregaria; assembly: GCF_023897955.1. NCBI lineage: Eukaryota > Metazoa > Arthropoda > Insecta > Orthoptera > Acrididae > Schistocerca > Schistocerca gregaria. The sequence continues at coordinate 506,388,932 of NC_064921.1, forward strand.
TGTGTATCTTGTGAAGAGACCATGAGGATAAAATCAGAGAGATTAGAGCCCACACCGAAGCATACCAACAATCTTTCTTTCCATGAACAATACGAGACTGGAATAGAAGGGAGAACTGATAGAGTTACACAAGGTACCCTCTGCCACACACCGTCGGTGGCTTGTGGAGTGTGGATGTAGATGTAGATGTAGAACTTATCCCTTACTGTCAGGCAACAATCACTGTGGGAGTAAAAACCACTTGCCTGTCATAGTTCTGGAGATATGATGTCATAAACAATTAGATGCATGAAAGTCTGCCACTATGTGCATAATGTTTCAATTCACTACTTCTGTGCTACTAACTCTATTCACAATAAATTTCAAAGACAGTGTCCACATATACTGATAAATGCATCTATAAAATTATATCATGGTACCAAACACAGCTCAGGAGATATGATGTCATAAATACTGAGATACGTGAAAAATTTCTGCATTTTGCATAACTAAATTTATTGGTTTTTTTTGTTACTACATCCATTCACAACAGATTTTGCAGACAGTATCCACATAGGCTGCTGAATGTACTTATGCTGAAAAAGAGAGAAGTAAAATGACTGTGGGTGCATTGGTGGAATAGAGGGCTGTGTAGTGCTGGAGTGGGAATAGGGAAGGGGATAGACAAGTGAAGGACAATGACTGATGAAGGCTGAGACCATGAGGGTTAAAGGCACATAGGATATATAGCAGGTAGAGTTACCACCTGTGTAATTCAGAAGAGCTGGGGTTGGTAGGAAGGATGTGATCCTTGTGACCAGATTGGAGTAGGTGCTGGTGGGAGAATGTATGGGACAGGCCTTCCACCTATGTCCGTTACAGGGATATGACCCACGAGACAAGGGGTTGGGGGCAGGACTTGCATAGGGATGGACAAGGATATTATTTAGGTTGGGTGGGCAACACAGTACCACTGTGGGAGGGGTGGGAAGGATAGTGGGTAGGAGATTCCTCATTTCAGGGCGCGACGAGAGGAAGTCGAAACCTTGGCGGAGAAGTCACTCCAGTCCTTGGTGGTGCTGAGTCATGAGGAGGATGCTCCTCTGTGGCCAGAAAGTGGGGCTTTGGGAGTGGGGAGGGGGAGGGGTGATTGCAGAAATAAGGCACAGGAGATCTGTTGCTCTACAAGGTTGAGATGGTAATTACGTTCTGTGAAGGTGTCAGTGAAACACTCAGTATATTTTGGGAAAGATTGCTCGCCACCATAGATGTGACAGCCATGAGTGGCTATGCTGTACCAAAGGGACTTCTTGGTAAGGAACGGGTGGCAGCTGTCAAGATGGAGGTATTCCTGATGGTTGGTAGATGTGATAAGGATGGAGGTGTTGATGTATCTATCTATGAGTTGGAGGTCAACTTTAAAGAAGGTGGCTTATTGAGTTGAGGAGTACCAGGTGAAGTGAATAGAGGAGAATGTGATGAGGTTCAGGAGGAATGTGGATAGGGTGTAAACACCCGTAATCCAGACACAAAATGCCATGAGTGAACCTGAATAAAGTTAGGGGTTTGGGATTCTGGCTGGTTAGACAGGATTGCTCTAGATGGCCCATGAATGGGCTGGCATAGGGTGGTTCCATGGAGGTGCCCACTGTCATACCCCAGTTCTGTTTGTAGGTGAAGCCTTCAAAGAAGAAGTAATTGTAGGTGACGATATAGTTGGTCATGCTGATCAGGAAGGAGGTTGTAGGTGGATCGATCAGATGTTGGGAAAGGTAGTGTTCAATAGTGGAAAAGCCATGGGAATTTGGGATGTAACCGTAAAGGGAGGTGGCATCAGTAGTGATGAGCAGGGCACCATTATAGGAGAGTAGGCTATGGATAAAAGGCTGAAGGTGTTGGTCTATGAGAGCAGAGATTCTCTCAGTTGGGGCACAGTAACTGGCCACAATGGGGTGTCATGCATGGTTGGGTTTATGGATTTTAGGAAGCATGAGCAGGGAGTGGTAGGGATGATGAGAGAGATAGATTCTATGGAGATGATCTCGTACTGGCATAAGGATTTGAAGAGAGACTGGATATCCTGCTGGATTTCTGGAATGGGGTCACTGTGACAGGGTTTGTAACTTGATGAACGTAACAGGTTATGGAGTCCTTCTGCATGTAATCCTTGTAGTTCAAAACAACAGTAGTGGAACCTGCATCAGCAGGTAAGATTATAATGTCAGGATCAGTATTTGGTTATGGATTGTGGTTCTTTCTGTGGATGTAAGATTATCTTGCATGTTGAGGGATTTGGGGAATGATGCTTTGGCTAGGTTCAAGGTTAAGAAACTCTGGCAGTTAACAAGGGGTGATTTTGAGGCAGTGGAGGTTTATCACAGTTGAATGGAGGAGTGACTGCAGTAAAGCAGGGTTCAACACTGGTCTTTGGTTGCGTGTGACTAGTACAATTGGTGGCGAAAAAGTGTATGGACTGGGAGAAGGAGGAGGGTGTTTAAAAAGTTCTGCATACTTGAATTTGGGAGTGGGGTGAAAGGTATGGCCTTTGGACAGGACTAAAACTTCTGCAGAGCTAATGCTTTTGAACCAAAAGTGCATGACTATCTTTCGGGTCTTTCTGGATTCTGTATGGTGGTGGGAGGGAGTTTTTGATTAGAATAGATTAGATTAGATTTACTTTTATTCCAATTGACCCTTACTGAGGAGGTCCTCCAGGATGTAGAACATGTCAGAAAAACAATAATACATGACAAATATTAGAAATTTACACACACACATGCACACACAAACACAACTCACACAAATGTGATCACTTTCTCAGGTTGCCAAGAACAGACCACATGCAACTTCACATGATGGGAGAAGCATTCTGGGTGGTGGTGGGGGAGAGGGGGTGGAGGGGGGGGGGGGAGGGGCTAGGGTGCTGAGGGAGAGGGATATGGGGATAGTTACCTAGAAGATTTTTCTACATATTCAAATGAGATGTATTAATTCATACAGGCACCAGTTGAATGTGCCAAAGATATATTAATTCGTACTATACCACACTAATGTAATTGGTGAGAGGGCAGTGGAGAAATTAAAAATGATGTACCTTCAAATTTTTTACAACAGTTCTCTTGTTCGAATGCTCATAACATAGCTCTTCTGTTCTCATTCACTGTGGTGTACAGATGTATTTTTGTTCTCAATGTGTCTAACAACCAAAAAGTGGACAGCTTTTGAAAGAAAAGTATCTTATTTCTACAAGTTTCAAGTACATCTGTTCCCTTCTATATGCATCATGAACCATTGCAGCAAATCTTGGAATGCATAGGAATAATCCTCATAAGATGATCACCATATTGCAGCACTGTCGTACTGTGAGAGAGAAGAGGTAATTTTATCATGAATAGAAACATAATCCAGGAACTGATAGCTTTGGGAGAGCCAGCCCTGACAAAACTCTACCATCTGGTAAGCAAGATGTATTAGATGACGAAATGCCCTCAGACATCAAGAAGAGTATAACAACTCCAATCCCAAAGAAAGCAGGTGTTGACAGGCATGAAAATTACTGAACTATCAGTTTAATAAGTTACGGCTGCTAAATACTAACACGAATTCTTTACAGACAAATCAAAAAACCGGTAGAAGCTGACTTCAGTGAAGTTCAGTTTAGATTCCATAGAAATGTGACAATATTGACCCTTCGACCTGTCTTGGAAGATAGATTAGGGAAAGGTAAACTAAGTTTCTAGCATTTGTATACTTAAGAGAAAACTTTTGACAATGTTGAATTGAATAATATCTTTCAAATTCTGATGGTGGCAGGGGTTAAATACAGGGGGCAAAAGGCTATTTACAACTTGTACAGAAACCGGATAGCAGTTATAAGAGTCAAGGGGCATGAAAGAGAAGCAGTGGTTGGGAAGGGAGTGAGACAGGGTTGTAGCCTATCCCCAATGTTATTCAATTTGTATATTGAGCAAGCAGTAAAGGAAACAAAATAAAAATATGGAGTACGAATTAAAACCCATGGAGAAGAAATAAAAACTTTCAGGTTTACCAATGACATTGTAATTCTGTCAGAGACAGCAAAGGACCTGGAAGAGCAGTTGAACGGAAGAACAGTGTCTTGAAAGGAGGATATAAGATGAAAATGAGGATAATGGAACATAGTCAAATTAAATTAATGGAATGTAATCAAATTAAATTAGGTGATGCTGAGGGAATTAGATTAGGTAATGAAACACTTAAAGTAGTAGATGAGCTTTGCTTTTTGGGAAGCAAAATAACTGATAATGGTCAAAATAGGGATGTTATAAAATGTAGACTAGCAATGGCAAGGAAAGCATTTCTGAAGAAGAGAAATTTGTTAACATTGATTGTAGATTTAAGTGTCAGGAAGTCTTTTCTGAAAGTATTCGTGTGGTGTATAGCGATGTATGGAAGTGAAACACGGACGATAAATAGTTTAGACAAGAAGAGAATAGAAGCTTTTGAAATGTGGTGCTACAGAAGAATGCTGAAGATTAGATGGGTAGATCACTTAACGAATGTGGAAGTGCTGAATAGAATTGAGGAGAAGAGGAATTTGTGGCACAACTTGACTAGAAAAACGAATCGGTTGGTACAACATGTTCTGATGCATCCAGGGATTACCAATTTAGTATTTCACGGCAGTATGGAGGTTAAAAATTATAGAGGGAGCCCAAGAGATGAAAACACTAAGCAGATTCAGAAGGATGTAGTTTGCAGTAGTTACTTGGAGATGAAGAAACTTGCACAGGATAGAGTAGCATGGAGAGCTGTATCAAGCCAGTTTCTGGACTGAAGACCACAACAACAACAACAACAACAGGAAGAGAACTTTCAAGACTAATCATTTCAGGTTCATGTTGCAGAGGATTAAAAGCAGTGCCTTTCATCATGTCCTGCATGGTGTTTGTGTAAATGAAAAAACTTTAGTAAATAACAAGTGCTGGTGATTATGTTAATATCATCATACCTTTCTCTCTCAAAAATTGCATTTTCATACAATGGGAACCACTCCTTGTATGGTGCCGTAGACAGAAGGGATTAGGTATGGTGCCATAGACAGAAGGGATCAGCTTACTGTTTAAACGTTACATAATTGAATATATTACATTATTTATCATAGCCGTTTTAGTTTTCATGGTTGGAATATTATTGCCATTATAATGGAGGAGAGGCAGAAACATGGTGTGCATAAACCAGTGAGGATTAACTGGAGAATTAACACTGAGAAGATTGAAAAGAGTGACTTGAAGGTAGGAAAATTTACGACATACTGCATGCATGACTGCACTTAGTAGCACCTCTCCCAAGCATAGCCACAGACCTTTTCCAACGTACATCTTGATTTGAGAGATTCTTTTCAAAAAGGTAGATGTTTATGTTAACACATTATTTTGATGTTGATAATTGTGTGCATCCAATTATGTCACGCTAAAAAGAGTTATAGTATATGCTAGTGACACACTACAGATTAGACTGTGAAGTGGTGTCATCACAATTACGAAAAGGATGTTTTAATCTACAATTTTCAGTTGTTTAATCATTTCATTAAATGCAACAAAAATGAATACATAAAATATGTTCATCGTTGGTAGTCTATTAGCAAACAGGCAGACACAAGACTTTGCCCACATGGACATAACAAGTGACAATTACGTTGAAAATGTTGGATGCCATGATGAAGACCATCTATACCTCTTAAATGCTACGGACACTGATGACAGTTACATTGTAATACGTGATGCTGCCATGATTACGGTAGACGAAATGGCCTCTCAGTTTCTCCCGTGGTGAGAATAAAAGGCATGATAGCGCATATTCGTTAAATTATACTTTTCGTGTGTGACAGACACTTGATGCGGTTATAACTAAATGGAACATGGAGGGTATATCCAGTATCCTGAACAGGACACAATGAATGCGAGAGATATTGAGATACTTCGATGTGAAATTCATTACAAAAGCACAACAATTCAATGGTTTAAAAAATGGTTTCACAAAGGAACAAAAGCAAAAGTTTGACAAATTTGCTGAAAAACATATACAAAATTTTAAGACTCTTAAAAATGGAGAAAAACAGGCATTTGACAATCTCAAAGTTAATTTGACACAGCAGTTTGATGACTGTAATCAGAATTTATATACTGACCTGTCCAATGAATTAACTGGAACACCCACAAACATCAGACAGGAATTAAAAGCAGAGCTTCTCATGACTTATCCCAAGATATAAATAACTCAAATCAAAGAATGACATTGGTAGACATTGATGCAACAAGCACAATCACAAATATGTAAGAATCTGGACACACTGACAGGTGTTGTAAATAAGTTGCAGTCAGTATGTAAAGCTTTACCATAAGAAGTACTGGAATTGTCACTGCAACTAGATAATTCAAATTTAAACACTCGGTTAGGTCAAAAGAAGCAAGAAAGAACTGATAAAAATGTGAAATAATTAAAGGATTAGGGTTGAAGCGATACCCACTAGACAAGTTAGTACCCTTGTGCGAAAGGTAGTTCAGGAACATAAAACTTACATAGAAGTAGTCAAGGTGATGAATGAAAAATAAAATTAACTATTGGCTAGAACAGGTTGGGGCAGTAAAGTAGCAGAGGAAAAGTTGTGGAGTAGCCTAATCAGTTTTGCAAAAGTAATAAAAGAAACTCTACACCAAGCAGTCAAGCACCACTAGACCAGATAGATAATCCTAGTACCTACCCACAGTTTGTTATAAACCCCATCAGACAAAGTAGATAGGAAATACAAGATGCAGCAGGTACAGGCAACTATCGACTACTGTGCCTGTCATGCAGATGTACGCAGAACATAATCACATGTACCGAAACAATGCCACACCATCAACAGACAGTGCTGCATGTCTTCCCACTTTATTAGCAGATGGAGGTTTATTATGGCATAGACAGCTCCCTATCTTTTCATTGGAAGGCAAAAGAATGAACCCAGTGGTGTTGATAAAAGACTCCCATAATGTGTTGCCTAGAAACTGGAAAAAGACACAAAATATCCATTTTGTTGTAGGATACATACAAGGCTATTTCTTGCTATGAGCCATGGACATGGTAGATATGTGCCACACTTATGAACAATTCAAGAGAGCATTTTTGGATAAATTTTGGTTTGTTGTGGTACAGGAGAGGTGGCATCTCGCAACAATGGTAATAGGTAACAATTTGACAATGGGAAAGGCCACCCTGGAGCTGTGAGTTGCGAAAAGTGGCAAAGAGGCAGCATCCATCATGTTGGTCAGTCATATGGCAGCCCCAGCTGTATATGTGTCATCCAAGCAAACAATTGTTTCTTAGACACAGTGCTATTGAACATGGTGTTCAAGATTACAGGCTATGTAATTTCAATTTTAAGATGTAAAGATGTGGAAATTTTTGTCTCAGAGTATTTCATTAAATTGTCAAAGTGCCCTCTGATACTTCAGTTAATGGTTCTAACTCATGCTTGAGCGATGTATGTTTCATAATAACAGCAGAATTGCTAAGATTAATAAGACAAGATTTTCACTTGTCAGGTTCATTATGCAAGTAGTTGGACAATGCCAATCCTAATCCAACATATCTGACAGTAGGATTTTAATGTTCTATACAGATAAAGGCTTCACAGCAATCAACTGCAATGATTTTGCTTCTTTGCCATTACTGCATGATGAGGTTTCATTTAATATGATATGTTCACAATATTGTTTTCTATGACAAAGGTGTTGTGGTTAGATATTACTTCTATTTTAGGTTCTCATAATACAGAAGACTTATTTCATACTTGTTACATTTTATAATGGTGACTGAGATTCATGGAAACTAATGATGTAAACTTTCTGTAATTTACTGCGACCATGGCTTGACTACTGTACTGAAGTCAAATAAGTATGAAAAAACACACATTTAGTCATGCTTCTTAAGACATTCATGTCTAATTACATAACCATTTATACTAAAGAGGAAGATCAGAGAGGTGATAGAAATGGTCACGCGACCAGCCAACATGAATAGAGAGGACAGGTATAGGCTTCCAGAGTCCTGGCTGCCAGTGGTGACAATGTTACGGGAGGACAGCATGCATAAAGCAACTCATAATGGTGAGCAGGAGACCATGGTTGTTGTATGTAGACATACATGCAGGCATACTGCAGCCCGCACCTTGCAGCAAGTGAACAGCGCTATGTCTCAGCTACCATCCATTTCTAAATTGCCTGTTTCCACTAATGGCAAGAAATAATGTAAACACCAATCCAGTATGTCTTTATCTGCCAATGACAAGGAATAATATAAAGACCAATAAAGAGTGCCTAAAACCTTTCCTCCTATCTTCAAGTACCGTATTAAATTACGTAAACAGCTTCATCTGCTGCTATATAAGATCTAGGGCCTCTCTCATTCTGCAGTCATCCCAGAACAATGCCCTGAGGAAGGCCACTTGCAATAGTGGCTAAAAAGTTGGAGAATTTTATATACTGGCAATTCGGTCAACAGCCCAGAAGAATTTTATTGACAGTGACAATGGCCGTGGAAGCCCATGCTTACTCACAAGATTACACAGGTCATTGGAACCTGGATGATCTGTGCAGTCTCTAAACGCACTGTAGAAATATGCCTGAGACACAAAACACATGATTTAGTGAAGAGAGGGAGACACTGCACATGCACAGTGGGGCTAGCTCAAAAGTCAAAATTACCCCTGCGCATGCAGACAGCACAGCAGAGTCTGACGCATTGCATAGCTGGTAGAATGAAGCAGCTTAGAAAGTGAATGCCAACCAAACTGTATTATAGAAACTGTACAATATAGGTTAACTGGTATATAAATGATGAGTCTGCACTACAAAGCTAAAATTAAAGTGAGAGGAGAATTAATCTCTGGAGCAATTAGAGTGCGCAAAACAAAAAAACTGTATACGCAAAAATATATTCTCACAGGATGGCAACATAGTGAAAGAACTGGAAGCAAGGTGTAGCAAAGCTAATGCAGTGAGCGCTCAGCTACTATCTACTCTTTTCTGCAAGAAGGAAGTCAGTACCAAGACTAAGTTATCTGTGCACCGTTCAATCTTTCGACCAACTTTGTTGTATGGGAGCGAAAGCTGGGTGGATTCAGGTTACCTTATCCATAAGGTTGACATTACGGATATGAAAGTAGCTAGGATGATTGCAGGTACTAGTAGATGGGAACAATGTCAGGAGGGTGTGCACAATGAGGAAATCAAAGAAAAACTGGGAATGAACTCTATAGATGTAGCAGTCCGGGCGTACAGGCTTACATGGTGGGGTCATGTTACACGCATGGGAGAAACAAGGTTACCCAAGAGACTCATGGGTTCAGCAGTAGAGGGTAGGAGGAGTCGGGGTAGACCAAGGAGAAGGTACCTGGATTCAGTTAAGAATGATTTTGAAGTAACAGGCTTAACATCAGAAGAGGCACCAATGTTAGCACTGAATAGCGGATCATGGAGGGATTTTATAGGGGGGGCTATGCACCAGACTGAATGCTGAAAGGCATAATCAGTCTTAAATGATGATGATGATGATGATGATGATGATGATGATGATGATGCAAAAACATCTACACACTATTTTACCATGTACGGTATACAGGGTGATTTTTTCCACCATGTGAAATCCCTAAGGATTGATCAATGAGAAGATACAGAACAAAAAAGATCTACTGAACTTATGCCCAAAAATCCATGGTTTCCATGCTAGAGACCATTTATTCAACAATGCCTTATTACAGAGACTGTGGTTTAATACTTTCTGTATGATGCCCCACTGTTACAGTTTGTGTTGAAAATGGTTTCAATGTCACTCAACACATGCATGTACATACCGTAGCATGTTCTGTCTCACACATTCACACCAGGCAGCCTGCTCCTAAACAGTGTCAAAGGCAGCATGACTACACTGCTCCAGTGTCTCCACATCTGGAATGGGCTTTGCATACATCATACTTTTGAGATGGCCCCATAACCAGGAACCACAGGGGTTGAGATCCAGTGAATGAGCAGGCTACGCAACTGGAACTCCTCATCTGATCAATCGATGAGGGAAGACACAGCTGAGATGCTCCTGACGTTGACGGCAAAGTGGTCTGGAGCACCATCATAGTGCAGCCCATAACCCTTCAAACCATTAGTGGCACTTCTTACAGCAGGAGAGGCAAAGTCACCCACAAGAAACACTGATAGTTCCAGCCTGTTAGGGGACATGGAAGAAAGACTGATCCCAAAATACAGTCACCAATTATCCCAGCCCACACTTTCCAGCTGCACGGATGCTGATGATTTGCTGTCACCATACCATGGAGGTTAGGCATACTATTCCACAGATGAATGTTATGAAAGTTGAAGATACCATTTCATATAAAGGGGGCCTCATCTGTGAATAGGATATTTGACACAAAACCTGGAATCATGATTGCCTAGTAAAGAAACCAGTGACAAAACTGCTCTCAATGTGGAAAGTCTGTCACTCGTAAGCCCTGCACACACTGTAAGTGGAATAGGAACAATTGTCATGGAAAATGTTCCACACGGTCATCTGGCTTTCCCTGTACTGGCAGGCTAAGTGCCTGGTACTGGGACGGCAGTCGCCTACCACAGTGTTAATCACATTTTCCTCCAAGTCTGGTGTCCACAAATTTTGGTACATCCGTCATTTATTTATTTATTTGAGATACATATTCCATAGATCCAGTATTGCATGATTAAGCATGGATGTGGAACAAGTCAAAGCAGATACAATATAGATATCATACAATACAACACGTACTGGTATATTACACTTGGTAGATGAATGATTCAATATTGGTACAATACAATAATATAATCAAGATAATAAACAATACAATACAAAAATACAATAGTGATAAAAAACAATACAGATAACAATGACAAAGGAAATAATCTGAATTACTACTCAAATTACTGATCTCTGTTGAAGAATTCATCTAAAAAGTAGAAACATTTTTCCAATAGAAATTCCTTTAGCTTTTTTTTTTTTAATATCATTTTATTTCATTTAAGACACTTTATATTACTCGGGAGTTCATCAAAGATTTTAGTACTTGTGTACTTTATGCCTTTTGCACCAGAGAGAGATTTTTCCGTTCACAGTGCATATCACCTTTCCGCCTTGTGTTATAATGATGATACGCCTCATTTGTTTCATATTCAGAGGAATTGAGAAGAGTGAAAGCCATGAGAGAGAGGAGATATTGTGAGGTAGTGGTTAACATACCTAACTGTTTAAAGAGATTTCGACATGGGGTTCCTCAAGGGACACTACAAATAATTCGGACTACTTTTTTCTGGCTTACAAAAATTTTTTTTGAAAGTGGTGAGTTGCCCCAAAAGATTATTCCATAGCACATCACTGAATGAACGTAGCCAAAATACGAAGACTTTGATACGTTGATGTCTCCAATTTTGGAGATTATTGGGATGGCAAATGTTGCTGAACTAAGCTGTTTTAGTGTTTGCTGTATGTGGAATTCCCAGTTGAGCCGGTTATCTATGTGAACACCTAGGAACTTTGTGCACTGAACACTCTGCAACTGTTGGCTTTCGTGTGCAATGTTAATCTCTTCTGGGCTTATGTAACTCGATTGGAACTGCATGTAATTTGTTTTGCTGAGGTTTATTGCCAGAGATTTTGCCGTGAACCAGTTCAGAGCATTTGCAAGTGCTTGGTTGGCATTTAACTCTGCATCAGTGGAGGTTTTGCTGGCTGTCACTATACTTGTGTCATCGGCAAACATTGTGATGTTGCTAGCAATATTTGAGGACAGGGGTACGTCATTAATACATATAATAGATAGGAGGGGACCAAGGACTGACCCTTATGGAACTCCATGATGTGCTGTTCCCCAGTCAGACTATACCTTTCCTACTTGTAGATTGTTAACACCTAATACTATTTTTTGTTGTCTGTCTCCTAGATATGATCTGAGCCAGTTACCAATTTGTCCACAGATTCCATACTGGGCTGCTTTTCCTAAAAGTATTGTGTGATCGACGCAGTCGAAAGCCTTAGTAAGGTCACAGAATATGCCAATGGATAATTTTTTCTTGTCAAGGCATTATTTGTACGTGCATAAATTGCTTCAGTTGTAGGTATGCCTGATCTGAATCCAAATTGTTGTTTACTAATTAGTGCAAATTTTTCAAGGTGACTGACAATCCTGACATATATTAATTTTTCAAAGACTTTAGAAAATGCTGTTACAAGAGAGATAGGACAATAGTCGGAAACATCTGTGGGATCACCTTTTTTGTAGAGGGGCTTCACAGTACATACGTCATTCTGTCAGGGAAGATACCTTGATTTAGAGAGGCACTGAAGATATAAGCTAGAACTTTAGAGAGTTGATTACAGCTGGCTTTCAGCAGTTTGCTCGAAATATTGTCTACACCCGACGAATTATTACTTTTTAGACACATTATGTTTTTGTTTTTTTACTTTTTGCATGGTATGGGGGCCATACCTGTAATGTCTATAGAGTTAGGGAAAAGTTCTTTCAGAGTTTTTATTGCCTTTTGTGAAGAGCCTTTGCATGCTGTTTGCTCAGCAACAGTTAAAAAGTGCTCATTAAAGATTTTAGCTACAATATCTTGATTTTGAACTAGCTTTCCTTCATTGTTAAGAGCAATATTTTGGGTCTTCTTGGGGTAATTTGCACCAGTCTCATTTCCTATCACTTCCCATACAGTTTTGGTTTTATTAGTGGAGTTATTAAATTTTGAGCACAGGTACATATTTTTTTGATTTCAGAATCACTTTGTTCAATATTTTACAGTATTTTTACAGTTATTTAAAAGGTTAGGGTCATCTGATTTTTTAGGCAATGTACAACTCTCTCTTTCTTTTGCAAGAAAGCCTAATTCCAGTGATAATCCATGGCTTGTTGGTGGATTTTTTAGTATGGGTTTTATATATTCTTTTTGGGAAGGTACTTTCAAATATTAGAGCCACTTCATTACTGAAAAGGTTGTATTTGGAATTGGCATTTTCTACATTATATACTGGACTCCAGTTTACGTTTTGGAGACATGATTTAAAGATCTCAATAGTTTCATCAGTAGATTTCCTAGTAATTTTCCAGTTGGGACCACTATCAATCTCACAAATAATTGAATTGTTAATGATGAGTCTTTGTCCATCATGGTCAGAGAGACCATTCAGAACTTGCCTGACAGCTATATCATCAACCTTGGTTGTGTCATAAATACATTATCAAGTAATGATTTTGTTCGTGAAGTTATTCTGGTGGGAAAATTTACAACAGAAGCAAGATTATATGAGGACATCAAGTTCTCAAGATCTACTCTGTCTCTGGAGTCTGTAAGGATATTTTCATTGAAGTCTCCAACAACTATGACATCTCTACTGAGTTTAAATATGTGTATTAAGAGTGCAGCTAACTGTTTCAAAAAAATGCTTAAGTTACCTGACGGTGCCCTGTATAAAGCTACTACTGTTATATAAGAGTTATTTAAAGCCAGCTCTATAACACACACTTCAAACTGTTGATCTATACAAAAATTCAGCACATTAATTACACTACATGTGATGCTGTTTCTAACATAGATCGCTAGCCCACCTTTTCCTATAAATTTCCTACAGTAAGATGAGTGCTAAGCAGTAATTATCTATAGCAAGTTTTTCAATATCTGACATAACATGGTTTACTGAAACGACCCTGTCTGACTGAAAAAATGGTATTTAGCATGGAAACCATGCTTTTCAGGACATAATTTCATTTCACCTTTCTTGTTCCATATCCTCTCATCGATCAGTTCCTAGAGTTTGTACATGGTGGAAAAAATCACACTGTGTATACAGTCACACACAACTATATACAATCTACAGTAAACACTATAGGAGGATTATCTATGCACAACAAAGGAAGAAATAGATGTAAAGCTTTGAATAAGCTGCAAAAGATACTGACATTGTGTCCCACCTATGACAACATTTTTATTTTCAAGGCACAAAAGGTAAATCAAAATAACAGCTGCATTATGAACGTTTGTACTCTTGTAACACAGATGACTGATGAATACAGCTGCGTACTGATTGAAAATTAGTATGTCTATATTGAAAAAGTGACATGTTAGTAACCATTAAGCAACTATGTGCCTAGATTCATGTTAGAATTAAGTTTCCTTCCAGTGAACATTGCATGGACACAAGCTGGGATTAATGAGGAACACAACAGTTAGATGTCAGGTACCAAAGCAAAAGGGCTTCACTGTAATTTAACTAATTATAAGCACAAAAATTTGTGTGTGAATGTGATAGTGTAAAAATATGCATATGAAAAGGCTGCAGTACGTCAGATGTTTTAAAAGTTAAACTGAGGTCTTCTACTACCTAACCACAAGGGGTCAGATGAGATACTATAAGTTACTGACAAGAGCACCAAGTATTTGTGTTCATGGAACATCAGCCTCATCACAGAATATCTCACCAAAAACAAGTTGGCACTGAATAAGGATAAGACAATTCTGATGGAGTTTCTGCTAAATTATAAATCAAAGCAAATAGATACTAAGCCAGAGTTATCAGTTGAAACAAATGATAGACATGGACATTATAGTAAACAAACATCTTACATAGCAGGAGTGCATCAGTTACATGTGTAAAAAATATCTCCTGTAACACCTACCATCCAAAATGCCTTTCTAGTATACCATTTGTCTTATGACAAATCTACTTTGGAATCATACATGCCAATCTGAAACATGGTACTGAAATCTGGCGTGGGGCACAAATGACATACATGGATAGAGCTTTCAGAGTCTCGAAAAGAGCTATTAGGATAATAGCTAATATTAATAAACATCAGTCCTGTAGGGAATACTTCATTTGGTATAACATAATAACAGTGTATTTATTGTGTGTTCTCAGGACTATACTGTTTGTAACAGAAAAAAGAGCATACTATAATCAATAGTGAAATCCAAGAGAGGATTACCACATAAAATTTAGTAACAAAAGAGCAACAGATCATAGACCATTCTTGCTGGCAGACATTTTTATAATAGAATGCTAAATAACATAAAACTGTTAAATGGAAACATACTTCAGACAAAATTAGAGCAATTGTTAATTCATAAATGTTTGTACTCTCAAAGATTTTTAATGTTGTTGCATATAATTTACCTATACTTCTAAACTCTTATTAATGTTCATATGTTTATAAACAGACTGTGCCCATGACCATAAAAATTATCGTACACAAATAAACCATTTATTTATCATAAACCATTTATAAAAGCACATGAAATAATCCAAGCTCCTGGAACTACAAGTACTTTCTTAGGGAAAAAACAGGGACAGGTTAATCAACACTAAAATGGAGGAGCAGGTCACTTAAGCTCCGTGATGAGAAGCACCTGTCTCATCTGATCAATATTAACAACTAAATTACTAGGAATGCATATAGGGATTGGTCACAAGTAATAACAATACTAGTAATTAAATTCAAATGCTAACATCAAAATACTTACTTTCAATTCAGCAATATTCCTTGAAATGTTGTCTCTCACATCAAGAATATCTCCGAAAGTTAAATTTTCTACTAATTTATCTGTGATTCCCAAAAGAATGAATAATTCTTTCCAATGTTTCTCACTGAACATTTCACCCCTCACATACTTGATGGCAGGTATAATAATCTGAAACAAAAATTGAATTTATATTACACAATATGCTTCATATATGATATATTAATCAAGAATGACATCATGAATATAAAAAGTAGAAAGGAAAAATTAATGTCATATAAGAATCCAAATGCAATTATTGAAGGGACACAGGCATCATTCAAAACTGACTCAAATAATAATACACTAAAAAACAATTTGTATTCAATTGTTCAGTGAATGTCGAATCAAGTGAAACATCACCTATGATTTAAACATTCAAAGCAGAATAATAAGAACCAGAGGTCACTCAATGCGAACAAGATTACATGGGCTAAATTTAATGAATTTTAAGTGATACACTCATTTATTTGAGATACATATTCCATAGATCCAGTATTGCATGATTAAGCATGGATGTGGAACAAGTCAAAGCAGATACAATATAGATATCATACAATACAACACGTACTGGTATATTACACATGGTAAATGAATGGTTCAATATTGGTAAAATACAATAATATAATCAAGATAATAAACAATACAATACAAAAATACAATAGTGATAAAAAACAATACAGATAACAATGACAAAGGAAATAATCTAAATTACTACTCAAATTACTGATCTCTGTTGAAGAATTCATCTAAAAAGTAGAAACATTTTTCCAATAGAAATTCCTTTAGCTTTTTTTTTTTAATATCATTTTATTTCATTTAAGACACTTTATATTACTCGGGAGTTCATCAAAGATTTTAGTACTTGTGTACTTTATGCCTTTTGCACCAGAGAGAGATTTTTCCGTTCACAGTGCATATCACCTTTCCGCCTTGTGTTATAATGATGATACGCCTCATTTGTTTCATATTCAGAGGAATTGAGAAGAGTGAAAGCCATGAGAGAGAGGAGATATTGTGAGGTAGTGGTTAACATACCTAACTGTTTAAAGAGATTTCGACATGGGGTTCCTCAAGGGACACTACAAATAATTCGGACTACTTTTTTCTGGCTTACAAAAATTTTTTTTGAAAGTGGTGAGTTGCCCCAAAAGATTATTCCATAGCACATCACTGAATGAACGTAGCCAAAATACGAAGACTTTGATACGTTGATGTCTCCAATTTTGGAGATTATTGGGATGGCAAATGTTGCTGAACTAAGCTGTTTTAGTGTTTGCTGTATGTGGAATTCCCAGTTGAGCCGGTTATCTATGTGAACACCTAGGAACTTTGTGCACTGAACACTCTGCAACTGTTGGCTTTCGTGTGCAATGTTAATCTCTTCTGGGCTTATGTAACTCGATTGGAACTGCATGTAATTTGTTTTGCTGAGGTTTATTGCCAGAGATTTTGCCGTGAACCAGTTCAGAGCATTTGCAAGTGCTTGGTTGGCATTTAACTCTGCATCAGTGGAGGTTTTGCTGGCTGTCACTATACTTGTGTCATCGGCAAACATTGTGATGTTGCTAGCAATATTTGAGGACAGGGGTACGTCATTAATACATATAATAGATAGGAGGGGACCAAGGACTGACCCTTATGGAACTCCATGATGTGCTGTTCCCCAGTCAGACTATACCTTTCCTACTTGTAGATTGTTAACACCTAATACTATTTTTTGTTGTCTGTCTCCTAGATATGATCTGAGCCAGTTACCAATTTGTCCACGGATTCCATACTGGGCTGCTTTTCCTAAAAGTATTGTGTGATCGACGCAGTCGAAAGCCTTAGTAAGGTCACAGAATATGCCAATGGATAATTTTTTCTTGTCAAGGCATTATTTGTACGTGCATAAATTGCTTCAGTTGTAGGTATGCCTGATCTGAATCCAAATTGTTGTTTACTAATTAGTGCAAATTTTTCAAGGTGACTGACAATCCTGACATATATTAATTTTTCAAAGACTTTAGAAAATGCTGTTACAAGAGAGATAGGACAATAGTTGGAAACATCTGTGGGATCACCTTTTTTGTAGAGGGGCTTCACAGAACATACGTCATTCTGTCAGGGAAGATACCTTGATTTAGAGAGGCACTGAAGATATAAGCTAGAACTTTAGAGAGTTGATTACAGCTGGCTTTCAGCAGTTTGCTCGAAATATTGTCTACACCCGACGAATTATTACTTTTTAGACACATTATGTTTTTGTTTTTTTACTTTTTGCATGGTATGGGGGCCATACCTGTAATGTCTATAGAGTTAGGGAAAAGTTCTTTCAGAGTTTTTATTGCCTTTTGTGAAGAGCCTTTGCACGCTGTTTGCTCAGCAACAGTTAAAAAGTGCTCATTAAAGATTTTAGCTACAATATCTTGATTTTGAACTAGCTTTCCTTCATTGTTAAGAGCAATATTTTGGGTCTTCTTGGGGTAATTTGCACCAGTCTCATTTCCTATCACTTCCCATACAGTTTTGGTTTTATTAGTGGAGTTATTAAATTTTGAGCACAGGTACATATTTTTTTGATTTCAGAATCACTTTGTTCAATATTTTACAGTATTTTTACAGTTATTGAAAAGGTTAGGGTCATCTGATTTTTTAGGCAATGTACAACTCTCTCTTTCTTTTGCAAGAAAGCCTAATTCCAGTGATAATCCATGGCTTGTTGGTGGATTTTTTAGTATGGGTTTTATATATTCTTTTTGGGAAGGTACTTTCAAATATTAGAGCCACTTCATTACTGAAAAGGTTGTATTTGGAATTGGCATTTTCTACATTATATACTGGACTCCAGTTTACGTTTTGGAGACATGATTTAAAGATCTCAATAGTTTCATCAGTAGATTTCCTAGTAATTTTCCAGTTGGGACCACTATCAATCTCACAAATACTTGAATTGTTAATGATGAGTCTTTGTCCATCATGGTCAGAGAGACCATTCAGAACTTGCCTGAGAGCTATATCATCAACCTTGGTTGTGTCAATAAATACATTATCAAGTAATGATTTTGTTCGTGAAGTTATTCTGGTGGGAAAATTTACAACAGAAGCAAGATTATATGAGGACATCAAGTTCTCAAGATCTACTCTGTCTCTGGAGTCTGTAAGGATATTTGCATTGAAGTCTCCAACAACTATGACATCTCTACTGAGTTTAAATATGTGTATTAAGAGTGCAGCTAACTGTTTCAAAAAAATGCTTAAGTTACCTGACGGTGCCCTGTATAAAGCTACTACTGTTATGTAAGAGTTATTTAAAGCCAGCTCTATAACACACACTTCAAACTGTTGATCTATACAAAAATTCAGCACATTAATTACACTACATGTGATGCTGTTTCTAACATAGATCGCTAGCCCACCTTTTCCTATAAATTTCCTACAGTAAGATGAGTGCTAAGCAGTAATTATCTATAGCAAGTTTTTCAATATCTGACATAACATGGTTTACTGAAACGACCCTGTCTGACTGAAAAAATGGTATTTAGCATGGAAACCATGCTTTTCAGGACATAATTTCATTTCACCTTTCTTGTTCCATATCCTCTCATCGATCAGTTCCTAGAGTTTGTACATGGTGGAAAAAATCACACTGTGTATACAGTCACACACAACTATATACAATCTACAGTAAACACTATAGGAGGATTATCTATGCACAACAAAGGAAGGAATAGATGTAAAGCTTTGAATAAGCTGCAAAAGATACTGACATTGTGTCCCACCTATGACAACATTTTTATTTTCAAGGCACAAAAGGTAAATCAAAATAACAGCTGCATTATGAACGTTTGTACTCTTGTAACACAGATGACTGATGAATACAGCTGCGTACTGATTGAAAATTAGTATGTCTATATTGAAAAAGTGATATGTTAGTAGCCATTAAGCAGATTGAAAACGTGAATTTGAGCAATAAAAGTGACCATTACAAGTAATTAGTTATTGAATTAATATTTATTATTGTTCTCATCGCTGAAGTTATTAGCTACACTTTTTTATTTATTTTTTATTTGTGTTTACATGAGAGAGAGAGAGAGAGAGAGAAATAATTCCACAGAGAGAGAGAGTGTGTGTGTGTGTGTTTGAGAGAGAGAGAGAGAGAGATAGATAGAGAGAGAGAGAGAGAGAGAGAGAGAGAGAGAGAGAGAGAGAGAGAGAGAAATAATTCCACCCAATGGCAGAGACCTGTGTTACATGAACTTTCTATCACCATGAATTCCATGGCACTTGCGAAGAACCATGGAGCTGAAAGTATCTTTTCCAAGAGTGGATTCCAGTTGCAATTGAGAAATATACTAATGAAAATATGTTGGCAAGTAATCACTTTACATCGCTGGTATTTGTAACACTCAAATTATACGTCAATATGTGCAGAACAATTACATGAGAATATTCACTGTATATTTTTCTTCTTATTTGTGTACAGGCTAAAGACAAAGGAGATATTCAATAGAAGAACTAAAATATGTGAAAAGGAGATACTGACCAAGAAAAAGTACTGAATGGCAATGGTTAGGTCATATCAGGAAAAGATCAGATGACATGAGTCAAATGAAGAATATACTGAAGATCATCATGGTTAATGCTAGTTAGAAACTAGATGAATCAGTTGGGAGAGCTGTGGAAGTGGAAAACTAACAGCTGACAGCAGAAACATTAACAGCACAGTTATTTTAATACAGTCTATAAGACCAAACATATTATCTTTGAAAGATATAGCAAGAGGTAATTACTTAAAACTACTTATTGCAGTTAAAGTTATGAAATTATTCATTTCAGTTGCAGCTACTAGACACCATCTCTATACCTATGGAAGTAAAACAAAAAGAATCAAACATATACAGAAATACCTAACTTAGCCTATTGCATGACTAGATATATTCATTAGTATTGGTTAGGTTAGAATGTAACAATGAATTTGGTACACCCAATAATAAGATGCACAGCTGAAAGTAACAAACTAAAAACTGAAATACAGTAGGCTAAGTTAGGTATTTCTGTATATGTTTGATTCTTTTTGTTTTATTTTCATAGGTATAGAGATGGTGTCTACTACTTGTGACTGATATAAATAATTTCAGAACTTGACTACAATAAGTAGTTTTAAGTAATTACCTCATGCTATGTCTCTCAAAGATAATAACTAAGAACTGAAGTGAGTGTGGATTTTATGTAAATATTTCTGAGAAAAATATGAAAATTTTTCGTTGATGGGTGTAAATTAAAATCAACTGACATATTTAAGATATTTATCTTATGCTTATTTTGTAAATCATTATATATTTCAACTGCATTGTTCCTAAAAACTCTTCCATACTTTTAATCAGTTTTAACTTGTAAGCAATGAGATAGCAAAATCAGATTCTGATTTTCTCTCTCTCTTCTAATATATTCGAATGTTAGGGGTTAATTTATTTAATAAAAAACCTTTGTAAAGGCTACAGGATTTATTCTGTTTCCACATTAATTATTTCTCATTTTTGTGTAATTTGTTGTGAATTAGAATTTGCATTTACACAGAGTGTACCTTTTGAAAACATCTTTATTCCCATTCAAACATGGTACTAGCTGTAACATGAAATATTTTAAGTTTTATCTTAGCATCAATTTTCTTACAGCTTGAATAATAATAATAAAAATAATAATAAAAGCAAATTTTCTTTACCACTATCAATAAACCTGAACCACTGGCTAATAGTGACATCAACATATTTTATGAATGGGAGATTCTCGGGGTTTACCAAAGAGGTGTCTGGTGACAAAGAAAAAGTCTGGAAAATGGACTGGAACATGCAATGGCATTTAGTATGAAACGGTGAGGATAGTGATTTTTGGCAATTATCTTCCTACTATTGTAGAAATACTAAAGGAATCAATTCTAATTCATACATCAAAAATTCTGAAAACACACAAAATAAATAATTTATAGCTCTAATTTCTTCGGGAAAGACCTTTGCTAAGTTACATCTGTGTTCTGGATTAAATCTCACCCTGGTACAGAAAGGGGTGAATTATGCTGCCACAAAAATCTTTGGTCATTTGCCAAATAGTATTAAAAGTCTGACAGATAGCCAACCAACATTTAAAAGCACATTAAAAGAATTTCTGAATGACAACTCCTTCTACTCAATAGATTACTTCTTAGATATGAAGTATGATGGTGAGGTCCTATACTGCAAGGAGTGTAGCGGACGATGCGGGAGATCTGCACTGCTGCACTAGCAAGGTCCTAGAGGAGGTGGTTTGCCATTGCCTTGCTCCAACCGTAATGGGGATGAATATATATTATTGTGTAAAGAAAACTTATGTTAAATGGACACGTTTCACATCACATCATTATGAAATGTCATATTCATGATCTATGGAATAAGGATTAATGTTTTTCTGTATGTTATATGATGTATGTCTATGATGTTCTGCAATGATGTACCATACTTGCTTCACTGCCACATTCAAATTGCTACTTTTCTCCATGGCCATGTAACTGGGGTCACCTCTAACAGACAAGTACACTATGAATAAAATGTTCTTGGTTTTCCAGCCGCGTAAATTCGAATACAATCCTTGAGCTTTCGATGCCCACCTCCACCACCATCATCAGGAGTTCACTGACTGCCGGGGCTGCTACAGTTTCTCGCTTATATAGGCATGATCACATCATCAGCAGGCAATCAGATTGATCCAATGTGACGCACGCGTAAGTCAACCCGGGCAGCTAGCGGAGCTATTGCCAGGGGCAGCACCGATGACGTCAGGTGGCACCAGGGGCAGGCGCCACTTTTGAAACTGTCGCTCTGCGTCGTGCATCTGTCTTTGCTTTCTTTCGGTGTCCAACACCCGTCCCCATGCCATGCTGAGTGTGTATCACTGGTCTTTGTTGAAATTGTTGTTCTACAAACGAATCTCGGTCAAGATTGCTATTACAACACTAATTATCAACATCCTAACCAGACAGACGAGCTGGCTCACTGCTATAACAAAAGATTCTACATGCACACTCTCCAAACCACTGTAAAGTGCATGGCAGAGAGTATGCACTAAATTTGTGATTGAATTTCTGACAAGAGAAGGAGCTTGTGGAGAGCAGATGCAATTTGAAGAACAGTCTCTAATTGATAACTAGACCACAAAAAAATCATTATGGAATTTAAACAATGTAACAATGTAAATTACGCTGCATGTCTACAAAATTAAGTAATTTTTCTATTGCTCTCCTGTTTTACTCGGTAGAGATAGATAGATAGAGAGAGAGAGAGAGAGAGAGAGAGAGAGAGAGAGAGAGAGAGAGAGAGAGAGAGAGAGAGACTGGTGTCACAGAGATATTTACTGATCTGGGCACTAGTCTTTGCAGCCAGAAACTGAGGGTTGTGAGGTGACATTCCTGCTTCAAATAAAATCAGTCAGATATTGTTTTATGAATAGTCAGTGGTTATTGTAATGGTAGTAATAAATGTAGACGGATCAGTGTATAAGGCTGTGAATTTGAATTATCACTAAAAGAAGACATGTAATATGGTCAGTGGGTAATTGTAACCACACAATAAACAAACATTTCATAATGTATGCTTTGTGAGAAGATTATAACATCATTTTTGTCAGCAGAGCAGTACAGAATTTCTGTGTGAAAAGAAGACAAGATGTGTGTACCAAAACATAATAACTAAGGAACAGGAGAATTTTTAAATTGAGGAGACATGTTAAATTGGGGAACCAAGGTACGAAATTTGGAAACTGAAGTCTGTATTAGTAATTCAGGAGTTTGTATCAGTCAAGTTAATCTATAGGTCTCAGAAATGTGCACACAGAATAATAACATTTTTAAAATATCAAAAAATATCAAGTACACAAAACCCTGCTAACTCCTCTGTGCTAGTACTTTTCTTTCCTTTTTTCTATGAAATGCATAAGATGTGTAACTCACTGGGAAAGAAAAACACAGATTTCAGTAGCCTTAACCATTGTGAGTAATGTGGAATAAAACATATATTTACATTAAATGAGTTACAGCTATAAACAGTGATGACCAGTAACTTTTAAAATATTTATTATCTGTATTACTAGTTCTGAGACATTTCTGGTTACCCTTAGGTAAAGACATAGAACACTAGCACTTTTTCAATTAAAGCAAAATTCTGGGTACACAATGTGATTTCTAGTGCCCACATGAACTTTAAATAATAATAATAATAATAATAATAATGTAAGTCATCTGAACATTATAACTGTATACGAGTAAAAAATTATTTCAATCTATTGATGGAAATAAATAAATATTTCAAAAAATGACTGCTGCTACTCGTAGCTATAAATTGTACTCTGGACTTACATATTTCTAGAACAGTCAGATCACTGAATTGAATTCAAAAGGTACAATCCTGAGTAATAAATGTGGACCTTACTGCTCTTCTTTCATGCGCATACAGTAACTGAAGGAGTGATTAAAAATGCCTTTATCTGACCTGTATTAAAATAACAAAGGCATGATGATAACTTTATAAAACATACCATTTCTCCTCACACTTTAAAACAGAAACTGCCAGACAACTACATATATGTATCATTCAGTGACAAGAATTAGGCAAAAAAAATACATATTCTATAGTGTCATCAGCCAATTTCCCAGACATATGACAGTTAATCAAGACAAGTTCCAGTATAAAGTATCACAATGTTACAGACAAACATTGAGGCATATATACCTTGTATGTATCAATTTCTTGAAGTAATTTCACAGTTAGCCCTGAAGTTTCCACTCCTGACTTAAGTCGTTGCTCCCAATTTTGTAGAAAATCCTCAAAGACATAACTTCTGCTGCGGAATATTATCCACTCAGATTTTGACATCTCCTGAAGTCCTTGAATGACAATGAGTAGTAGTAAGATGTGACAATAATCACAAGGAACATAGCAATTCTAATGATCGGCATATATTTCTATTTAGTCAAAACAGCATGCTGTTCTTTCCAATTATGTAACAATCATTCATTAATTACACCATAATCATAATGGACAATTTACCATTTCTTTATTGCCTATGCAAAACTCACCACTGTTGAATTCTTCAAACAGAGACCAAAGGGTCTCATGCCTGCCAATATCAGCTTCAACCTCTTCACATATATTAAACTTCGGTTCCTGAATAGCAAAATGTAAGCAGTCTGCTCTGTAAAAAAGGGAGAGAGAAACAATTTTATCCATTTATACAACACTATTTCCCTAATCTGATCAGGAGGTAGACCTCTCACTGATGTGTAAATAATTAATGCTCATTTTACCAAGTAACTCCACCATAGCAGGTCCCACAGAAAATTTACCAACATGTTCATCTGCATTATACTCTATTCGGCTATGAAAAATGAACACTGTTGAAACCAGATAGCAAGTCCTTGGAAGTAATGGATATGTGACTTTGTAGAAGGCTAATAACAAACAGCTGAATAAAAAGAAAAACCAATTAAGCTGTAAAAAGGGATCAATAAGTGGAGAACACTTATAAAAACTATTTTCAAAAGGATAACTTTTGGACATTTACTGAGACACAATAGTTTCTGACAGACATACTGGAAAGAAACGATTAAGAAAGAAAACCATGGGAAAATGAAGAAAGAAAATAGTCAAATATCTAGTGGAAATAACAAAGTGCCAAAATTATGAAGAAATGAAAAGGACAACACAAAATAGGGGAGCACTTCTGCAGTGATGCGCCATAGCCTGTAGAAAAAGATGATAATCATTATCATGCAGATGACTCTGTGACTCAGTACCCCTCACAACTGGAGCAACTTAATTACATTCTCCACCAGGGTTTTGACTATCTATCGCCATGCCATGAAACAAGAAATGTCCTACCCACTGTCCATTCCATCCCTCCCATACCACACACCAAGCCCACAGAATATCCTCGTCCATCAATACACAATCTTTGCTCCCAGCCCCTTGCCTCACCCCTGTAATAGACTTACATGCAAGACCTGTGCCATACAATCTCCCACCACCACCTACTCCAGTCTGGTCACAAACAGAACCTACCTCATTAAAGGCAGGGCTTCCTGTGAAACCAATCATGTGCGCTATAAGCTGTCTGTCCACATGAATGGCCACTGACAAACTGTGGCCAAGAAACAACTGGACCACCCAGTTGCAAAGCATGTCTCCCAACACGATGTTCTACACGTCAATGACTGCTTCACAACCTCTGCCATCTAGCTCCTTCCCATAAATATCAGCTTTTCTGAATTGCACAGGTGGTATCATCATCAGTTATCTGCTATATTAGCAGGTCCTTTGCCTCTTCATTTTCTGCGCTCCACTACTTCTTTCTTAAGGCTGCTGTATGTTGTACCGTCCATCATGTCATCCAGTATCTGGAATCTCTTCCTTCCTCGCTTCCTTTTCCCTTCTACATGACCTTCTAAAAGTGTTTTTATCAGTCAGTCATTCTTTCTTAATATATGCCCAATCCAATTTCTTTTTCTTCTCTTTATTACATCTAGTGGTGGTGGTGGTGGTCGATATGGTGTTATGGGTGCTCAACAGTGTAGTCTTTAGCGCCCGAACGGAAACAACAACGGACGAGTGGCACTAAAATGCAGCAAGTGCAAAAATAGGACTAAAATTAAAGGTGAAAGGCTACATAGGCAGTTTGCACGTCAACAGTTGCAAAGTGGAAAGCAGCACATAAAGAGGATAACTGCAAGAGAACGTAGGGGAAAGGGTTAAAATGAAACATGCCACATCTTTGGAACTTGCCTATTACAAGAATAAAAAGGAGTGGTAAGCCACTCGGCAACACACTAAAAATTCCAACCTAAAATTTTAGGCTGAAGCCCAGAAATATCACAGTACCTTAAAACTTTCTTGACACTCGCCTCGTCATTGGCTAAAATCGAGGGCAGATCCCCACTAATATTAACTTCCGCCCTGACAGATCGATATAAATCACACTCAAATACAATGTGGCGTACTGTGATTCGTACGCCACAGGAATCACACAACGGGGGTTCCTCTCGCCGTAGTACGAAGGCATGCGTAAGAGGACAGTGCCCTACGCAAAGATGTGTAAGGGTCACTTCGTCACGCCTAGGTGACCGGCAGGAGGAACACCACGACTGGATGGTGGGTTTCACCAACCGTAGCTTATTTTCCCTCACCGCCAGCCATTCCTCCTCCCACAATTGCATATACTTCCGCCGCAGTACAGAAACAACACCTTGCAAAGGAATAGAACATTGTGTCACCTCCGGTAATCTGCAGGCGTCCTTGGCAACTCTATCAGCTTGTTAATTTCCCCGTATGCCCACATGCCCTGGCACCCAGCAAAAGGACACTTGCTTGCCCTGTCGTTGGAGGATGTACAGCTGGTCATAAAGCAGCTGTTCCAACTTCTCCGCTGGGTACAGGTTCTGCAGTGACTGTAATGCGCTCACTGAGTCAGAGCAAATTAGGAAGTTTTTGCCCTGAGTACACCGTATCTGCTCCAATGCCTTCAGGATCGTGTGAAGTTCTGCGGAAAAAACAGTGTATTCCTGGGGAAGGCGAATCCTGATGACACGTTCGAGGAACATTACTGAGCAGCCAAGAAAATCCCCCTGTTGGGATCCATCAGTGTATACTACTGTAAAATCATGATGCCTATCTAAAATATTAAAGAATAAAGATTTGAAAGTAAAATCTGATGTACTGTCTTTCTTAAAATTTGCGAAATCTAAGATCAGTCACGGCCTCTGGAGGAGCCAAGGTGGATATCTGCTCCAACCTCGACGTGACACATTAAAACCGGCCACACCCATCTCTAAAATGCAATCCTTTACACAAAACCCATAGGGCCTTGTTGCTCGTTAACGGTTGCAAAAAAGCCTTTCCAGTGGAGGCCGAGCAACAGTGTGGTATGCAGGTGTGTATGGTGTGGATATAGTTTGATAGGCCTGGCGCACCATTAATAGACGTCGCCGGAGGCGAAGTGGCGGTTCACCTGCCTCTGCACACAGGCTCGGTATGGGGCTCGTTCTGAATGCCCCAGTGACCAACCGAATCCCCTCGTGGTGCACCACATCCAACAGCTTCAAATAAGTGGGTCTTGCAGACCCATACACTATGCATCCATAATCAAGCCGGGACCACACGAAGGCTCTGTAAAACTGGAGCAGACAAGTCCTGTCTGCTCCCCATGTGAGGTGACTAAGACATTTTAAAATAGACAGTGCCTTAAGAGACCATTTTTTCAGTTCCTTAATGTGTGGCAGCCACATAAGCTTAGAATCAAAAGTGAGGCCCAGAAACTTCACCTTGTCTTTAAAATTCAGAATGGTGTCCCTCATCCGCAACTCAGGCAAGTCAAAAATGGAACAAGAACAGTTAAAAAGAACACACACAGACTTATCAGTTGAAAACTTAAAACCACTCTTCTGTGCCCATTCATCCAAACATCGCAGAGTGAGTTGCAACTGATGAGACATCGTTGCAAGGCTTGAAGAAGAGCAAAATACAGAGAAATCGTCCACAAACAAGGAACACTGCACAGGACTTTTCACAACAGACGTAATACTATTAATAGCAATAGCAAAGACAGCCACACTTAAAACACTACCTTGAGGGACACCGTTCTCTTGTTCAAAGCGACTAGACAGTACGTCTCCGACTCGGTACCGAAAATAATGTGGCGACAGGAAGGAATAAAATTCGGAAAACATCCACGAAAACCCCATTCGTGGAGCTGCCTGATGACAAGATGCCTCCAAGTAGTGTCCTATGCATTTTCAATGTCAAAAAATATTCCCAACAGGTGATGCTGGCGCAGGAAAGCCTGTTGTATGGCCGCCTCCAGGAGGACCAGATTATCAAAGGTGGAGCGATACCTCCGTAACCCACACTGAAAGCGACTAAGGAGTTGTCTGGATTCTAACATCCAGACAAGGCGGCGGTTGACCATCAGCTCCAAGGTCTTTCCCATGCAGCTAGTGAGGGCAACACTACGGTAACTACCCGGGCACATGCGGTCTTTCCCAGGTTTTAAAAGAGGAATTAAAATTGCTTCACGCCACGAGTCAGGGAAGTGACTGGACATCCAAACTAGATTAAAAAATCGGAGGAGGATTTCTTTATTTCTCCCTGTGAGGTGCCGCAGCATGCTATAGTGGATTCTATCCTGACCAGGGGATGTATCGCGATCCCCACACAATGCAGAATTCAGTTCCCACATGGAAAATGGGCAGATGTACTCTTCTGTATTGGATGAGCAGAAGTCAAAACTGCTCCTCTCAGCAGCCACTCTGTGGGGCTGGAAAGCTGGATTCTGACTGGCGGTTGCAGTAACAGCTGCAAAATAAGCTGCCATAGACTGGGCAATATCTTTTGGGGTCGTTTGGAGAGTACCATTCCACATTATAGCAGTCATAGGGCACCTCCCACCTCTCCCAGAAATCCTCCTGATGGTCTCCCATACAATGGAACTTCGTGTAGAACGATTAATGGTGTTAAGAAATTGCTGCCACGACCTCTTCTTGCTTCTCGTATAATCCGACAACACTTTGCCCTCACCACCCGAAAAGCTGCAAGGTTCCCTACGGTTGGCCGGCATTTGAACCTACGCAGAGCTGACCGCCTAGCCCTGATTGCACAGCTGCACTCGTCTCTCCACCAAGGGACAGGCTGCCGCTTCGGTTGTCCCGTGGACTGTGGGATGGACGCTTCACTGGCGCGGTGGATCACTTCAGTAATATGATCCACCCATTCCTGGACACTGACCTGATGATCAAACTGGGTGAGTTGACTATACAGTGCCCAGTGGGCACCCATCGATGCGGTTTCCTTTCCGGTTCCACTGTATGTGGCAAGTGAATCCGGACGGGGAAGTGATCGCTGCCGTGTAAGTCATCAACTACTTCCCATGCAGCAGTGTGGGTGATGGCTGGAGAGCAAAGCGATAGATCAATGGCAGAGAACGACCCAGTTGCAATGCAAAAATGCTTGCTTTGACCTGTATTTAGCAAATAAGCACTGGTAGACAGAAGAAGCCTCTTAATTGCTCTACCCCTGAAGCAAGTACTCACAGAACCCCAAAGCATATTGTGTGCATTAAAATCACCACAGAGGATGAAGGGGAGGGGGAGCTGTGTAAGAAGATCACTGAGAGCCTCTTCGTCAAGCACATCATGTGGGGGTAGGTAAAGTGAACATACTGACACACATGTACTAATATTGCAACTGCCTGTAAATCCGGTCGTGAGGGAGAGAGGTGAGGAGTGGTAGTCTGTGTTGACGAAGATACCTACTCCTCCTCGAGCTCTCTGTCCACTCAGGTCGTCCTTTTTGTGGAGGACATAACCACGTAGCTCAGGGGTGTATGTTTCACTGAAATTTGTCTCTTGCAGACATACACACATAGGTCTATCCTGAATCAATATACGTAGTTCCTCCACATGTGTCCTGAACTCTTGCAGGTTCCATTGTAGTATGGGAGCCATCACGGTGGTTGTATTACATCTAGTAACTGTCTTTTCTCTCCCACTCTTCTCAGTACCTCTTCATTTTTTACTATGTCCATCCAACTTATTCTTTCCATCCTCCACCAGGTCCAGATCGCAGAAGCCTCCAGTCTTTCTCTGTCTTTCTTCCTCATAGTCCATGTTTCAGCGCCATATAGAAGAACACTGCATACAAGACATTTTATGAGACTTTTCCTGAGTTCTCTGTCCAGACCGCTGCAAAAAATTCTCCTTTTCTTATAAAACGCCTCTTTTGCCATAGTTATCCTTGTTTTAATTTCTGTAGCACACTTCCAGTTGGTGTCTATCCTGCTTCCAGGATACTTAAAATTTTTCACCTGTTCTATTATTTCTCCATTCAGCATAATTTTTATTTCCTTATTTCCTCCTAGTGTCAATACTTTTGTTTTATTTGTGGTAATTTTCATTCCATATTTTTTTCCGTTAGTTTCAACGGTGTCCATCAAATCCTGTAATTCTTTTTCCCCTGTGGCTATAAGGACCATGTCATCAGCAAACCTCAAACAACCTACTCTTCTTCCTCCAATTTCTACGCCTTTGCCATCTAATGAGCATTGGTCAATCATATTTTCCAATTGGAGGTTGAAAAGAGTAGGTGATAGACAGCATCCTAGTCTTACTCCTTTTCCTAGTCTGATCCAGTTTGTATTTTCTCCCCCCACTTTAACTGAAACTTTTTGATTAAGATATAATGAGTTTACAGGTCTTCTGGTTTTGCAGTACACTCTCTTTTCCCTCATTACAGTCGCCAGCTTGTCCCAAACCACACTGTCAAATGCCTTTTCTAGATCGATGAAGCACATATATAGGTCTCTTCCTTTTTCAATAAACCTTTCTCCCAAGATTCGTAGGAGCCCTATTGCATCTCTGGTGCCCGTATTCAGTCTAAAGCCAAACTGCTCCTTGGCAAGATTCTCCTACATTAATTTTTCAAGTATTTTATTAATTATTCTCAACATCACTTCGTTTGCATGTGAAATGAGGCTGGTTGTCCTGTGCTCGCTGCATTTCTTGGATCCTTGTTTTTTCACTAATGGAATCATTACTGTTGTCAGAAAGTCCTCAGGCCATTCACCACTGTCATATATTTTATTACATAATCTCAATATTCCTCTTATTCCACCTTAGTTCAAGCATTTTAATATTTCACCTGGTATTGTATCTGTACCTACTGCTTTGCCATTTTTCATTGCAGCTATGGCAGACTTTACTTCTTCCATTATGATGGTTGGTCCTTTCTCATCATCGCTTACACTGTTGAATGATTCAAGTTCCAGAGTTTCTGGTTTGCTATTTGTGTCATATAGCTCTTTTAGATATTCTTCCCATCTCTGGAGGACATTATCACGATCTTTGTACACTACCTCTTTGTCTTTATTCAAAATTTCCATAGTAGCACTTCCTGCTCTGTTTTGTTCCCATGTCATAGTCTTTACTCTGATGTATAATAAGTTGTACCTTACCTTCCTGTCCAGTTCTTCAATTTCATCACATTCCTCTTTTAGCCATTTTTTTCTATCCTGCTCTGTTTCTATTTGCAGTTCATTATTTAACCTTCAGTATATCTTTCTTGTATCTTCAGTGCTCTTGTTTTCAATTTTCTTCTCTCCTCCATCTTGAAAATCATGTCTTGTGCGACCCATGGTTTTTTTTACCTTTTCCCTTTTACATATCCTATATTTTGCTGTCTGCCTTTAATGATTCTTTCTTTCAGCATATTCCAGTACTCGCTGGCATTATCAGGTGGTTCTTTGTCTCGTAATGTGGTTAGAAACTCATGAGGCAGCATTTCTGCAATTTGTTCTTTGTTGGATCTTATCTTCTCTAGATGTCACCTTCTTCAGTTTTTTTTTTTTTTTTTCATTCTTATTTCTATTTCTGACATAAGTAAGTTGTGGTCACCATTAATATCTGCACCTGGTAATGTGTGCACCTTCTTGATTCCATTCCTATACCTTTTTTCTACCAGTATAAAATCGATTTGGTTTCTCTATTTATCCCCTGGTGATTTCCAAGTGTAGAGCCTCCTCTTGTAGTTCTTGAACCACGTGTTTGCCACTATCAGCTGCCTTTCCCTGCAGAAGTCAATTAGCCATTCACCTCTATCATTTCCCTTTCCAAGACCATGACTGCCTACCATAATGTTTCCCTCTTTCCCTTTTCCCACAGTGGCGTTCCAGTCTCCCATTACTATTTTGCAGCATTTTTTTTATTTTCGTCCATTATTCTCTCTATTACACGGTACGTTTCCTCTACAATTTGGAAACAGGTGGGAACTCTCCCTTAAATATATCCTATGTTCCTGTAACCTTCCAGGCCTTGACCTTCGTTACTCATTGTCCTTACCCATCTAGCCCCTTCCCTGTCCCTATTCCAGCACCAGACAGCCCTCTATTCCACCAATGCACCCAATTTTTTTACTTCTCTCCTTTTCCACTATCCCCCCCTCCCCATCGAATCTCCCACCTGCATAGATGCCCTATCCCCTCTCCAACTCACCCCTGCATGCTCCCACTAGTAGCAACTCACCACCCCCCACCCCTATCCTGCTATCCCTCTGAAACCCTGCTCCAGCCTCCTCCTCATCTCCACCAGGGTGCTTCTCCAATCACACATTTTTTTTTTTTTTTCGCTCAAAGCTAATGTTGTGACAATCTTTTTGTTGTGGCTATCTGTAACTCAGCATCTCCACTGCATTGTGAGTAGCAACTATCCTTTTCTTAATACTTAATTAACTTTTTCTTGCACAAAACTTTCTTATGAAATACAAATGTCATCTTGTTACTTCATGAGTAGATAAATAAATAATTCTTTGGGCTTTCCATTCCTAGAGCAAGCTACATATCACTGCCCATGAAAAAAGCATGATTCTTTCAAATTAATACCATAAGATCTTAAAGTTTGTTCTTTGTTTTCTTTATAATGATACTAAATGCTAATGTAACTGGAAATTGCAGTCTTTTGAAATGAAATGTTAGTTTGGTAGATACAAGCAGAGTCCTCAAAATGAATGCTGTTTTTTTGTTTATCTTTTCCTGAAATTATTTTTGCTTCTATTATATTGTTTGATAACTGTTTATAACAATTTCTTATTTTGAATTTTTAAATTAATGTCATTATCTACTTCATTTCTTACCACTAAAATGGCTCTATCAGCCACCCAACTT
Organism: Schistocerca gregaria; assembly: GCF_023897955.1. Taxonomy (NCBI): domain Eukaryota; kingdom Metazoa; phylum Arthropoda; class Insecta; order Orthoptera; family Acrididae; genus Schistocerca; species Schistocerca gregaria. The sequence goes on from NC_064921.1 coordinate 506,422,216, forward strand.
GAACAATTATGAACTATGTTTGGCAAAACTTCATCTATTAATTCATTTGGCCTGCTGACAATGTTACAAAAACCACTATTAATTCATTTGGCCTGCTGACAATGTTACAAAAACCATTCAAAAGGTTCAATTTAGCCAGTTACACAATCAGCTGGGTGAGGGCATTCAGTAATTTGTAAGAGTCTTTTGACAAAATGTTTCGCTTCTTCATCAATGAAAATATGAACCCTCATATTTGTTCTTAACTGTACCTTCCTCAGTCAAGACCAAATGAATGATTTCTTCAAAGATACACTGATTTTATTTGCTGGAGATGATATTGTAATAACTGGAAGTGTTTGCCAAAAATATCCAGAATATGTAAGTAACACACCTCCCATTAATTCCGGACTACCTTGGAGATCTAGAACATTCTTGAATATTCTGAAATATCATATAAAATTTTGGAACATTCTTCAACATTCTCAAACATTCTATAGGAAGATTTTGGTCAGTCTTGGTCACTTCGCAAAGCTGCCTCGTCATCTTCAAATAATTCCCACACTGTGATGCCATGAATACCTCTGTGCCTCTCCAAGTGGAAGACTGCAACCTCTTCCCAGGATGCCACCACACTTGCTGATGATGCTCATCTGGGATAGTGCAGCACAGTGATTCATGGATCAATACAATTCCATTCCATTCATTGGCAGTCCATGCCTTCTGGTCACTGCACCACTCCAAACACAGCCATTTGTGTTGTGGAGTTCATGGAAGCCTGTGCATGCCATGGTAATTCTTTAATCCGTCTGTCACTAGTGTCTTGCCAGTGGCGTGGGATGGCAGAGAATGATGCATGGAGCCTACTACTAGGTCTTGGATTGCAAGTGCATATGTGAAGAGGTTACAATGTGGTTGGTGCACGAAACAGCAGCCCTCTCTTGTAGTGGTCAGACACGGCCAACTAGAATCTCGACCATAAACATGGTTGTCCTCGTGCTCCCATGCAGCCCAATCAGAGCTGATCCCATAAGTAAAGTGCACAATTATGGAGAAAGAACTTAATATTGAAATCAACTTTAACAATGATGGCAGTACACTATCACCTATAATATAAGCAGCAAATCAATGAAAAGTGACATTTCAGATGATCCCTTTATCAAAAGTAAATGTAAATGGCATTAAGTGATGTAACGGGATTGTAATGAAAAACGAAATCCTTATTTCACTGGAATCATGTCGGATCTGGATGAATAAATCTAAATTAAAAAGTATTTTCTTTGAAAACACAACATTCTTTTGGGAATTCATTGTTTCAGTCAGTATGTTTTGCACAATCAGAAACAGCACAGTGATTGATGGTAAAATGTAGAGGTAAACTTTTAGAGTATTAAAGATAGTTTCAAGGATTCCCAAGTTTATGACACTGATTTCAATAGGAAGTTTACAATAGTTGCTGATCCTTATCTATACTCACAAGGTATAATGCATAAATAATAAATGTGATGTGTTATGTTGCATACAGGCACAATTAAAAGACATTATACACAAGCTTTCAACCATAGCCTTCATCAGAAAAAAATGAGAAACACATACAATTCATTTACACAAGCAAGCACACTTCACAGACACATAACCACCACATAACTGTGTGTGTGAGACGTGCTTGCTTGTGTGAATGAATGGTGTATGTTTCTCTCTCTATTTTCTGATGAAGGCTGTGGCCAAAAGCTTATCTGTAAGAGTGTTTTAATTGTGCCTGTCTACAACTTTATGTGTCTTCTTTATGGTAAGTACCAGTCTACCTTTGTGCAAGCAACGTTTTCTAGAAAAATGAGGTAAGTGCCTCTACAGCATGGTCAGGTATGTAAAACTGTTGTGCCATGGGGAACAAGTGAAATCCCACACTGTGTTGCTCTATGGTGGACAAAAAGAGATCTAGTTACAAGATGTTACAAAACAGTTACATTCATGTAGAGTTATATAGATTTTTTATGTTGTATATTGTCTAGATAACATTTGTATGATACATGGGAAGAGGGAAGTGACTCACATGGTGCAAAATATTTTCAATAATGGAATAGTGCATTAAATACAAGGTGTACAACTTTGCTTCCACCGTCCACTGGTTACACATGTATCATTCAAAATACCTTCTATCACTGGCCACTACTTTCTCCCATCTTTCAGGCAGTGTACAAATCCCATGTCGAAAAAATTGTTCATCTTTTGAAGCGATCGACGAATCAATTCAATTTGTGACTTCTTCATGAGATCGGAAGTATTGTCAGCCAGGCCATGCACCATTGATCTAAACAGATGATAGTCAGAGGGAGTAATGTCTGTAGAATACGATGGATGGGGTAGGACTTCTCATTTTAACGTTTCCAAGTACTATTTGACCTCTTCTGCAATGTGGGGTCGAGCATTGTCGTGCTGCAAAATCACTTTATCATGCCTCTCACTGTATTGTGGCCGTTTGTCTTTTAATGCTCTGCTCCAATGCATTATTTGCATTCAATAATGAGCACCTGTGATTGTTTCACTTGGTTTTAATACCTCTAAGTACATGACGCCAAGCTGGTCCCACCAAATGCAGAGCATGATCTAGGAGCCGTGAATATTCAGTTTGGCCGTCGACGTGGAAACATGGCCGAGATATCCCCATGATCTTGTGCATTTAGGCATATTGTAATGAACCCATTTTTTATCCCCAATCACAATGCAATGCAGAAATTCCTTCTGTTTTTGCCTCTGAAGCAACTGTTCACAAACACACAAATGCCGCTCAACGTCTCTTGGTTTCAGCTCACAGGGGACCGAAGTTCCTTCTTTCTGAATCACGCCCACAGCCTTGAGACATTTTGAAGTGGCTTGCTGTGTCATTCCCACTAGTCATGCCAATTCTTACTGAGTTTGAAGTCAGTCTTCACTCAGCGACATCTCCAATTGTGCATTTTTGAAAACATGCTCTCTCCCACCACTATGCCGGTCTACTAAGTTAAAATCACCGTTCTTGAAGCATTGAAACTACTCACGACACATTCTTTTACTAATAGCATCCTCCCCATGAACCATGGACCTTGCCGTTGGTGGGGAGGCTTGTGTGCCTCAGCGATACAGATAGCCGTACCGTAGGTGCAACCACAACGGAGGGGTATCTGTTGAGAGGCCAGACAAACGTGTGGTTCCTGAAGAGGGCAGCAGCCTTTTCAGTAGTTGCAAGAGCAACAGTCTGGATGATTGACTGATCTGGCCTTGTAACAATAACCAAAATGGCCTTGCTGTGCTGGTACTGCGAATGGCTGATAGCAAGGGGAAACTACGGCCGTAATTTCTCCCGAGGGCATGCAGGTTTACTGTATGATTAAATGATGATGGCATCCTCTTGGGTAAAATATTCCAGAGGTAAAATAGTCCCCCATTCGGATCTCCGGGCGGGGACTACTCAAGAGGATGTCGTTATCAGCAGAAAGAAAACTGGCGTTCTACGGATCGTAGCGTGAAACGTCAGATCCCTTAATCGGGCAGGTACGTTAGAAAATTTAAAAAGGGAAATGGATAGGTTAAAGTTAGATATAGTGGGAATTAGTGAAGTTCGGTGGCAGGAGGAACAAGACTTCTGGTCAGGTGACTACAGGGTTATAAACACAAAATCAAATAGGGGTAATGCACGAGTAGGTTTAATAATGAATAGCAAAATAGGAATGCGGGTAAGCTACTACAAACAGCATAGTGAACGCATTATTGTGGCCAAGATAGATACGAAGCCCACACCTACTACAGTAGTACAAGTTTATATGTCAACTAGCTCTGTAGATGATGAAGAAATTGAAGAAATATATGATGAAATAAAAGATATTATTCAGCTAGTGAAGGGTGATGAAAATTTAATAGTCATGGGTGACTGGAATTCGGCAGTAGGAAAAGGGAGAGAAGGAAACGTAGTAGGTGAATATGCATTGGGGCTAAGAAATGAAAGAGGAACCCGCCTGGTAGAATTTTGCACAGAGCACAACTTAATCATAGCTAATACTTGGTTTAAGAATCATGAAAGAAGGTTGTATACATGGGAGAACCCTGGAGATACTAAAAGGTATCAGATAGATAATATAATGGTAAGACAGAGATTTAGGAACCAGGTTTTAAATTGTAAGACATTTCCAGGGGCAGATGTGGACTCTGATCACAATCTATTGGTTATGACCTGTAGATTAAAACTGAAGAAACTGGAAAAAGGTGGAAATTTAAGGAGATGGCACCTGGATAAACTGAAAGAACCAGAGGTTGCACAGTGTTTCAGGGAGATCATAAGGGAAAAATTTACAGGAATGGGGGGAGAGAAATACAGTAGAAGAAGAATGGATAGCTTTGAGGGATGAAGTAGTGAAGGCAGCAGAGGATAAAGTAGGTAAAAAGACGAGGACTAGTAGAAATGCTAGGGTAACAGAAGAAATATTGAATTTAATTGATGAAAGGAGAAAATATAAAAATGCAGTAAATGAAGCAGGCAAAAAGGAATACAAACGTCTCAAAAATGAGATCGACAGGAAGTGCAAAATGGCTAAGCAGCGATGGCTAGAGGACAAATGTAAGGATGTAGAGGCTTATCTCACTAGGGGTAAGATACATACTGCCTACAGGAAAATTAAAGAGACCTTTGGAGATAAGAGAACCACTTGTACCACAAACTTCTCCTCTCCCCAATCCTATTCAATACTTCCTCATTAGTTATGTTATCTACCCATCTAATCTTCAGCATTCTTCTGTAGCACCTCATTTCGAAAGCTTCTATTCTCTTCTTGTCCAAACTACTTATCGTCCATGTTTCACTTCCATACATGGCTACACTCCATACAAATACTTTCAGAAATGACTTCCTGACACTTAAATCTATACACGATGTTAACAAATTTCTCTTCTTCAGAAACGCTTTCCTTCCCATTGCCAGTTTACATTTTATATCCTCTCTACTTCGACCATCATCAGGTATTTAGCCTGTCTCATATATCTTGCTCACCAGATGGTAGAGTTTTGTCAGGACTGGCTCTCCCAAGGCTGTCAGTAGTTCTAATGGAATGTTGTCTACTCCCGGGCCTTGTTTTGGCTCAGGTCTTTCAGTGCTCTGTCAAACTCTTCACGCAGTATCATATCTCCCATTTCATCTTCATCTACGTCCTCTTCCATTTCCATAATATTGTCCTCAAGTACATCGCCCTTGTATAGACCCTCTATATACTCCTTCCACCTTTCTGCTTTCCCTTCTTTGCTTAGAACTGGGTTCCCATCTGAGTCCATCTGAAATCTTGATATTCATACAAGTGGTTCTCTTTTCTCCAAAGGTCTCTTTAATTTTCATGTAGGCAGTATCTATCTTACCCCTGGTGAGACAAGCCTCTACATCCTTACATTTGTCCTCTAGCCATCCCTGCTTAGCCATGTTGCACTTCCTATTGATCTCATTTTTGAGACGTTTGTATTCCTTTTTGCCTGCTTCAATTACTGCATTTTTTATATTTTCTCCTTTCATCAATTAAGTTCAATATTTCTTGTTTTACCCAAGGATTTCTAGCAGCCCTCGTCTTTTTACCTACTTTATCCTCTGCTGCCTTCACTACTTCATCCCTCAAAGCAACCCATTCTTCTTCTCCTGTATTTCTTTCCCCCATTACTATCAATTGTTCCCTTATGCTCTCCTTGAAACTCTGTACAACCTCTGGTTCTTTCAGTTTATCCAGGTCTGATCTCCTTAAATTCTCACCTTTTTACAGTTTCTTCAGTTTTAATCTACAGTTCATAATCAATAGATTGTGGTCAGAGTCCACATCTGCCCCTGGAAATGTCTTACAATTTAAAACCTGGTTCCTAAATCTCTGTCTTACCATTATATAATCTATCTGAAACCTCTCAGTATCTCCAAGCTTCTTCCATGTATACAACCTTCTTTTATGATTCTTGAAGCAAGTGTTAGCTATGATTAAGTTGTGCTCTGTGCAAAATTCTATGAGATGGCTTCCTCTTTCATTTCTTCCCCCCAATCCATACTCACCTACTACATTTCCTTCTCTCCCTTTTCCTAGTACCGAATTCCCGTCACCCATGACTATTAAATTTTCATCTCCCTTCACTATCACAATAATTTCTTTTATTTCATCATACATTTCTTCAATTTCTTTGTCATCTGCAGAGCGAGTTGGCATATAAACTTGTACTACTGTGGTAGGCACAGCAAGGCCGTTTTGGTTATGTTCCAAGACCAGATCAGTTAATCATCCAGACTGTTGCCCCTGCAACTACTGAAAAGGCTGCTGCCCCTCTTCAGGAACCACACATTTGTCTGGCCTCTTATCAGATACCCCTCCATTGTGGTTTCACCTACGGTACAGCTATCTGTATCGCTGAAGCACACAAGCCTCCACACCAATGGCAAGGTCCATGGTTCATGGTTCATTGTGATATAAAACTAATAATCTACAGGGTGTGGTAGATAAGTAATGAGACTGGCCGCCGCGTGGCGCTCCAGTCGCTCGCAGGGCGGTCTCCACCTGTACGTCACGTGGTGGGGGATCTGAGCTAACAATAGAACCGGTTCGCAGTCGCGTCGGAGCTCTGGTGCAATGAGGGTCGAGCTTCACATATTACGTTGTTTGTGTGCCCGTGACACTTGTGAAAATGCTGAGGATGGATCGCTCGATAGAACAGCGGTTTGCAATCAAATTTTGACTTTCGCTTGGGCAAAACTGCTTCGGAAACTTTTGCTATGATTACCGAGGCCTGCAAAGAAGACTCCCTATCAAGAGCTCAAGTGTTCCGGTTGGAGGGAATCCGTTGAAGACATGGAACGATCTGGACGCCCTTCAACGAGTCATGTGGATGAAACGGTGGCCAAAATGAAAGAACTCCTGGACTCCGATCGTCGTTTAAGTCTCAAATTGATCGCCGATGAGGTCTCCGTGAATAAATGTACGGTTCACCAAATTGTTACGCAAGATTTGATGATGAGGAAAGTTTGCGGAAAATTGGTTCCCCGAGTGCTCACCGCCGAACAAAAGCAACAACAACTGCACATTTACTGTGAGATGTTGAATGATTTGGAAAATAATCCAGACTTTTTAGACAGTGTAGTAACATGCGACGAATCGTGGACATTCCAGTATGACCCGGAGACGAAAGCCCAGAGCTCGGAGTGGCACACACCGGCATCCCCGCGGCCGAAGAAAGCAAGAATGTCAAAGTCCCGCATCAAGACAATGTTGATTGTGTTTTTTGACAAGCGGGGGTTAATTCACAAAGAGTTTGTCCCTCAGGGGAAGACTGTCAATGCCGAATTCTACAAAGAAGTCCTTCAGCGATTGCACAGAGCCGTCAAATGGAAGCGACAGGACCTTGCTTAACACTGGCGTCTCCACCACGACAACGCTCCGGCACACACAGCGTTCCTCGTGACCTCCTACTTGACCCGAATTGGAGTTGAAGTTCTGCCACAGCCACCATACAGCCCTGACTTGAGTCCTCCTGATTTCTTCCTTTTTCCGAAGGTCAAAAGATGCCTGAAGGGTCATCGTTTCTATGATATTCCAAACATCCAATTTGCTGTCACGAAGGCACTAACTGGGATAACTCAAACGGACTACAGTGGGGCCTATGAAGCTTGGAAAACGCGCTGGCAACGTTGTGTCGACGCCCAAGGCGAGTACTTTAAAGAATATTAACGTTTTGTACAAATTGGATCAATAAATTTGTTTTTCTAGACTGGGTCTCATTACTTATCTACCACACCCTGTATATTAACCTGTTATTCCAGCATGCAAACAAAAAATGTTAGAAAGTATTTTTATGTCTAATAAACACATCATAATTTAAATTCCATTTTGCAATCTCAAGATAATTGTGAAATCTTGTGAAATTTAACTTCAGTTTTCTCAAAATTAGAAAAGTGTACTTATATTACTTTGCTTCTGACCCCTCTAACGTAATATGAAGTTGGAGAAGTTGTCCAGGACTTACTAATGAACAGAATACTAAGAGCACCATGATGGTTATGGAATTTGAAAATATTTTTAATTATTACTCTGATGACAGTACAGTACATTCCCCTCTGGCGTTGGCTGAAAAACTGATACAGCAGAGAAACCCTTATAGGTTAACAACTGTCTACAATTTGAGATACCTTCCATGGAAGAAACTAAAAACCAAGATAAAGGTACTCAAATTCCCCATAATATATCAATAAACCTATGACACCCTTCCTACACACCTTAATCAAATTTACATTTACCAACAACTACTTCACATTTGAGGGGCAGACATACAAACAGATCATTGGCACAGCCATGGGAACCAGGATGGCTCCTTCCTATGTCAACCTTCCCATGAGTCACTCGGAGTGGCCTTTCCTGGGATCCATAAGTCTTCAGCCCCTGGTTTGGTTTAGATACACTGATTACATATTTACCTTCTGGACTAACAGTGAGGCTGACCTGCTAAATTCCTGGAATCTCAGAGCACCCTCTCCCAATTAAATGTCACATAGTACTATTCCGAATCCCATTCCACTTTTCTTGATGTTGCTCTCATCCACACCAAAGACCAGCTACACACTTCTGTCTACATTAAATCTACCAAATAACAACAGTACTTACATTTTGACAGTTGCCATCCTGTCCATGTCAAATGTTCCCTCCCATTGAGACTTGGCAGCTGAGGCAAACGTATTTGTTCGGTTGCAGACTCTTTACAGCAATACACCAACATTCGCACCTCAGCCTTCACTACATGTAATTACCCCACCAGCTGATTTAAAAAGCAGATTTCCCAGGCCATCAAAAAACTTCGGAGGACACCATTGGTGACTCAATATCATCCTGGTCCAGAATGTGTTAATCAGCTACTTCAACATGGCCATGACTTCCTAAAATCATGCTCTGAAATAAGAGCCATTCTGTCTGAAATTTTGCCCACCACACTTAGAATGGCTTTCCATTGCCCTTTCAGTCTCTACAATATTCTTGACAGACCCCATACTTTTTCTGGAAAAACATACACTATCAAAGGGAGAGCAACCTGCAAAATGACATGTCATATACCAGGTGTTATGTAAACAATGTTCGGCATTCTACATAGGCATGATTACCAAATTATCAATTAGGATGAATGGGCATAGGCAGAGAGTGTATACTGGCAACTCACAATATTCTGTTGCAGAGCATGTTCTACAACAAGACAATTGTGACCTCAGTGCCCATTTCACCACATCCACCATCTTGATTCTTACCCCAGACACCAGTTTCCCAGAACTCTGCAGGTGGGAATTAGCATTACAAGATGTCTATGGTGCTCGCCACCCACCTGGCCTTAATTTACATTAGCATCTTCCATATCAGCATTTCTTCGCTGTAACTTCTCTTTGCTTCACTCTGTGTTAGTTTTCTACATCTTTCATTGTCTTACCCATCTATTTTTCACTGCCCTCCTCCCACCTCTGTTACGTACAATACACTTAGAGTTTCACTCTTATTAACTCATGCATGATGTTTAAGCAGTAATGTCTGTCTCCATATTACCCTGTCTTCTGCCTTTAGGCTCTCAGGTTTTCAAATCCTGTCTGATGCAGTCCCTAACAGTAGGTCTTTCCTTCTCATCCTGTACCGTAAGTCTCCCCTGACCCGTAGTTCTGGCAAGTTTCTCAAAATCTACACATTTTCCTAAACCTCTCCAGTCCTTTTCCTTCATGCCTCTTCCTTCCCCTTCAATCCTTTTGTCTGAGGAAGAAGCCACTGGCTCCGAAAGCTTACAAGTTACAATCGTCTTTTGTGTGTGTGTGTGTGTGTGTGTGTGTGTGTGTGTGTGTGTGTGTGTGTGCTGCCGCTTGTTGAGTAAATTTTGTATCCAACCAATTAAATAATTTTGTCAATAATTGATTGCTTTCATTGTTGTTATGCATCAATAGATATTTTGGGGCAAAAGGAGAAGTTAATGATGCCAAGGACCCATTCACAAAATAGCATTTTTTTCTGCTTCTGAAAAAAAAAGAAGAGAGAGACGTATGACCTTCCTGTTATGTGTAACTTGATATTGGTGGAGTAAAGGGATAGAATCATATGTAGGCTGCAAAAAGGTAGCTTGTGGAGAAGATAAGGAAGGAATAGAAGCACTTGCACTGTAAATATTATGGGTAACAGGACCTAACATTCCAGTGCTTTCCTGCAGAAGAATGTTAGTTAGTTTCATCTTCCAAGGAACATTTGCTCAATTAATGATAATGCTGTGGAATGGGTCTTTTACATTCGAATAACAAACAAGGACTCCAAAATGCGTACCTTAAGAGCTATGAACACTTCTTCATCTTCAGTACTGTGAAACAAATCTCTTCTACTGCAAGCTCTTCATTCTCCATATTTTCAGAGGAAGTAGTGTGGGGAAAAAAAAGAAAAAAAAAATGTTTGCTAACCAGGGGCTCAAAAGAGCTGTGAGCACTTTTTCAGTGGGAGTGTTGTGTTTAAGAGTAGCGAAGATCAACAAGTGGTCATTGCTCTTAAGGTATGCACTTTAGAACTCTTTTTATTGTATTTTTTTCTTATTTTGATCCGTAATACCACCAATCAAAATATGGAGAGCAAAGAGTCTGCGGTAGAAGAGATTTGTTTCAAAGTATCAAAGATGATAAACTGCTCATAGCTCTTGTGATATGCATTTTAAAGCCCACATTTACTAGACTTTTTTGCTTCAAATGACCATTCCTGTCATATGTCAGAGTATTCATCATTCCTCCTGGGAATGTATATTTCCTCTTAGGAACCAAACTGGTATATGATCTGGAGCAGAAGACTTGTCTCTATTAAGTGAATTTCTATGCTTCACCAAGGAGTCTAAGTTAGTTGTGTTGGCAGTAGTTCTTGATCTCAATTCTGGAATATTTACTTTGTCTTATTCACTGAAGGGATTTCAGAAAAACCATGTATGTAATTCTGCTTTAGTAACATCATTATCAGTAACATTAGCATTGCTATCAGATAGTGATTGTACTGACTGTGTCTTGATGCTGGTGTACTTTACATGTGACCAGAATCCCTTTTGAATTTTCTGCCATATTTCAAGACAGAATTTCATTGTGGGAACTATTAAAAGCATCTTGTACTGAAGTCAGTGCTAAATTTTGAGCTTCTGTTAAGCGGAGAACACATCTGACTCCTTATCAATCATTCATGAAGCTCAGAAATGTAACTTCTCTCGAATAGGAAGTAACTGGTTCAGTCCACTCTATTTCATCAGCAATATAAGAATACAAAAGACCTAAGTAAGTTTAAATTACACAGAAGGCATGGCCACGAAATGTGCCATTTGGCAGGTATTGCCAATTACATACTGAATATTACTGACTGTACAAGAAATTACTTACACCAGTTTTTCATAGGTCTCCATTAGTTGTTTCCATTCAGCTCTCTTTGCTCGTATTGTGTCCAGACCACGGAGGAGGATTTCTGTGCCACCATCCTGCAAATCAGTTTCACGGGGTCGTGCTTGTTCCCAACGTAACCTAAACTTCTCCATTTCTTCCAAAATCTCTGAAGTGCGTGTCTCCAAACTTTGTTTTACATTTTCCACCTGTCAAAAAAGACAATGATAACAAATTCACAAATGTATGATAAATTCCAGTTATGCATCAAAGTTAAGGATTTTTTGTATTGAAGCACTGTTGAGTTCTGATTTTGCTTTTCAAGATATTCAACTAATCCACTGTAAATATCAGAAGAAATATATCTACTGAACTGTGTGGCTTCAGCTGCCAGGGACTGCAGTTATGAATGTGTGAGTTGTGTGTGTGTGTGTGTGTGTGTGTGTGTGTGTGTGTGTGTGTGTGTGTGTGTGTGTCATCTCTGCTATATGGAGAGCAGCAACTTTCCTTTTCATAATTTTGTTATATTCCATCCTGGATTTTCCTTTGTTTGTTATCTACTGAATAAGAAGAAGAAGAAGAAGGATATATGTACTACCAATTTAACAATCCTAGTAAACCTTATGGACTCAGTCAAAATCTTCAGTTTGTCATTAGCTTCTCCCATACAAACTGAAGAAAGTTCCACGTTAATAAAATTTCGCTATTTGGTACTTATATGGAAGACCCAAATTGATAAAAGTTTTAATGTGCTGTATAGCAGGAGCATTTTAATGTCTTACGTCTGATACTACAACTAGGAGATATGCGGCAGCCAACTCAATATAAAATATTGGTTCGTTGTTCCATAAACGACAGAAATCGAGCAATTAAAATAAATAAATAAATGTATTTATGAAATAGGTTGTGTGTGATAATGATAAACATATGAAAATAATGTCAGTTAAGGTGCCTTCTAGTCATCCTTGGTAGTGTCCAATGCCCTGGATTTGCAGTTTTCAATTTCTACGTTGCACTAACTGAATTCTATTTTTCCCCCAACAAGGAATGTAACATGTCGGCTGCATTAAAATTATGGGTGGCAAATATGAGAATGATGGCAAATTTTTTTCCTTCTTTCAAGTCTTCTATGTCAATTTATTGAAGGTAGCTTACTTTTTGTGATATATTTGTATACTTGTCTTAACAGTATTGGCAACTTATACTTCACTGAGGTAACAAGACAGGCGGTTCTGCTGCATAGTTGCTCATTCTCACATCTGTTTAGATGGTGAGCATACTGAGTGTAGTTTACCCTCTCCTCTTCAAAGTTTAATTACACACTCTTTCTACATGCATTTGTAATTACATTGATTGTTTTTATCATACAATGGGTGACAGTATATATTTCCTTATTCTATACATTGTTATCATATTGCTTTTAGATTGGATGTATTATTTCCTTCATTTTGTGACTTAGTCTTAATATGTTCTCTAAAGATGCATCCACACTTTTGTAATACTTCCAATGGTTCGTCAGTGACAGTTTAACCAGCTTTCATAATAATATGTTTGGGAATGGTTTGATCATCATTTCCAACTTTCTTTACTTACGTTTTCAATGTTTCCCACTAGAAAATTCAGGCTTAAAATTTCCTTTCTAATATTACCCGTTCTGTAGTCTGCCTGTCACTTAATATAATAACTTTTTCCCTCATTTCCACTACAGCTTTCACTGGATATTAACTGGTAGAGTTTCAGTAACAGCACCTTCTTCTCACCCTTGTTGTGTTGCTTTTGGTTTAAAATCTTTCACATCACTTGACGCTTTTTGCCTTTGATCTCTATCTTAATTTCAGTTTGACACTAGTCAAATTATGATCAGTTTTATCTTTTTCCCACACAATTTAACCAATAACACTTTTTATGGAATGCTCCAACAAATTGTTTATATTCCAGTCACAGCAATACAGAAAGGCAGGCCAATACCTACTATTAAAAGCATTTAATAAAAAGATCACAAATGTTTAGCTGTTTTGGAATAATGGTTCCTCCTTCTGGGAGGCAAGAGGAAATGGAAGTGGAAGGAGGGGAAGCGGCAGGTTGTTGAACAGTCTTACCGTCCGGTCACAGAGGAGCATTCCTCTCGTAACTCAGTACCACCCAGGACTGGAGCAACTGAATTACATTCTCCGCCAGGGTTTTGACTACCTTTCGTCATGCTCTGAAACAATAAATGTCCTGCCCACTATCCTTCCCACAACTCCCACAGTGGTATTCTGCTGTCCACCGAACCTACATAACATACTTGTCCATCCCTACTCAACGTCTGCTCCCAACCCCTTACTTCATGGCTCATATCCCTGTAATAGATCTAGATGCAAGACCTATCCCAGCCCAGTCCAACCACAAACATCATCTACCGTATCAAAGGCAGGGCTACCTGTGAAACCAGTCATGTGAACTGCAAGCTAAGCTGCAACTACTGTGCTGCATTCTACTTGGTCATGACAACCAATAAGCTGTCTGTCCGCATGAATGGCCACTGACGAACTGTGGCCAAGAAACAAGTTGGAGCACCCTGTTGCCCATCATGACATCCTTCATTTCAATGACTGATTCACGGCCTGTGCCATAAGGATCCTGCACACCAACACCAGCTTTTCTGAATTGAGCAGGTGGGAATTTTCCCTGCAGTATACCCCATGTTCCCCTAACCCCCCTTGCCACAACCTTTGTTAGTCGTGATCCTCATCCAGTCCCTTCCCTGTTCCCTTTCCAACACTACAAAGCCCTCACTCCACCATTGCACTCAGTCTCTATACTTCTCTTCTTTCCAATACCCCCCCCCCCCCCCCCACCGCCACCCCCACCACTCCCCTGCCCACCATGTAGCCTTCCAACTGTACATAGCTGCTCTACCCTCTCTCTACCTCGTCCCTGCACATTCCCCAGTATCACTGCTTCACTGTCCCCTACCCCTATCATACTATCCCTCCCCGCTTCGACCCGCCCCGCCCAGCCCCAGCCTCTTCCTTACCCCCATCCAGTGGCCACTCCCATCATGCACTGGTGCTGGTGCTAACAGTGTGGCTTCAATTGCCAGAGACTACAGTCATGTATCTGTGAGTTGTGTTTTTTGTGTGTGTTTGTGTGTGTGTTTTTGATGAAGGACTTGCCGAGCAAAAGCTTATCTGTGATAATCTTTTGTTGTCCCATCTGTGACTCAGCATCTCTGCTATATGGTGAGTAGCAACTTTCCTTTTCATAATAAAATAATCATTATACTTTTTATTTGCAGTTTGCACTACATGCATGTTCATTTCAGTTAGCTGCTTTATTTTATGTGTCTTTAATATCTCTCTGCCTTTAAATTTACTTATGAATTTCAGATTATTTTGTGTCACAAAAAATAATGATATATAAGAATACCTGCTTTTCTATGAGGAATTGATGATTATCTAAAATGAATTGAAAATTTGCCCATTCAGAAGCAGTTTGATTCATTTCTTCTATCCTCTCTTTCGTCCATACAGCAAGAACTTTATTCTTCTTTTTTGACTCTTCATACAATTCTATCATCTGGAAAATGAAGCAATTATGTTACTATGTTATCTTAACACACACACAAACTTTCACTGCAAAATACCTTATTAAAAGATGCAACGAAGTGTGGCCTTATTAAAAGATGCAATGTAATGTCTAAATGTTCAGTGCCTACAACAGAATGGATGTGATAGCACTGGGCCCCACCAGCCTGCAACCACACCAGTCACCCTACCAAGTGCCACCAGTGGCATCAGGGGTCAGGAGAATCATGGGGTCAAGAGTTAAGGGCTGGGCTAACTGTGTAATTGCTTTTGTGAGGCCAGAAAAACTAGTGGCTACCTCTTAGTTTAATCGTTTCAGACCCTTCGACTACAAACGTGTGCATTATCTTTTAATGTGTCTTAGCTAACTAATGAGGAGGTATTGAATAGAATTGGGGAGAAGAGGTGTTTGCGGCACAACTTGACGAGAAGAAGGGTACCGGTTGGTAGGACATGTTCTGAGGCATCAAGGGATCACAAATTTAGCATTGGAAGGCAGCGTGGGGGTAAATATCGTAGAGGGAGACCAAGAGATGAATACACTAAGCAGATTCAGAAGGATGTAGGTTGCAGTAGGGACTGGGAGATGAAGAAACTTGCACAGGGTAGGGTAACATGGAGAGCTACATCAAACCAGTCTCAGAACTGAAGACCACAACAACAACAGCTGCATCAGAAATATTTCTCCCCAGTGGACACCTAACATACACATTTGTGAATGTTCAATCTTTTCATTATGGGCTCCTAACTTCTGGGCATCACTATAAAAATATATCAACAAGTCAATGTATGAGCACAGCAGCTTGTGACCACCACAATACATGGATATGGTTGGATTGTTACAGTCCACTGTATAATTTAATATTATTGTTGTTATTTTGCATGATAGTTAGCAAATGACCAGTTAACTTATTACAACAGCGAATATTTTAAAATCAGTTATTTTGGTTCACAAAAAGAAGGCAAATACAAAAACTGTAATTTTGATCATGAGTATTTTTGTATAAATCTTACATCAAAAATCATTAAAAAATCACCTAGAGCATTACAGTATAAAGAAAAAATGTCCTTCATACAGTAAAAATTCAGGTCTGTAAGAGCTAAAGGTTATTCTATGAATGAATGACTACAACATGTGTGATGACACAGTGTAATTTACTTCAGTGTTCCATCCCTTGTGTTGAATCCATTTTGTTTTACTTAGCTAGCCATTGGACTAACAGTAGCAGAAGCCTAGGCAATGTAGGCAATCCAGGTGTCTCATGATTGGACAGAAAGCTGAGTCTGTAAAAATCAGTACGGGTGATGCAATGCAAAATCAGAAACACAAGAGGTCACTGGTTAGGAAGCTATTGATCATTGGTTAATCAGGTGGTGCACTTTATGGCAGACAAAACATCTTCAGTGGTAACTAGCAGAGGGAGATGAAGAATTACAGTTGTCAAACTCACAGAGTCTAGGGGTGGATACAGCGGTGGTGAACCTCCTTACTCCATTTTTCAGTAGATGATGTGAGCATGTGTTATCATTTATAGAGGACCTTGTGTTATCGAATGACATTGGGGGTTGGTCAGACAAACAGTTGTTGCAGACATAAAAATTGCGCTTGTCAGGAAGCAAAATCATTCGTAGATTGCATGGAGCCACTAAACAAGCAGAAACGTTTGAGCAACTCTAACAGGGATAAAGAAAGCAAAATAGCATGCAATTTGTTCATGCACAATTGAGTGGCATTTCTAAGAGGCCTAATGTAGCCACGCAGGATTTTTGGATAGAATTAGGAACCTTAATGTACACACATATGGGTTAACATGTCATGGGGAGGTAAGTAAGGAGTTACTACAGAAAGCTAATCAAACAGCATTTGATCCTTTCCTGAGGGGCTTGGCACCAGAGATGTCTAGGAGGGTGTGCACTGGTGCACTTAGGGATTTCCATGGAGCGGTTAGGCTGCCATTACAATTTGAAGAGATTGATGTTTCGATGGCGGTAAGATCAGAAAATGTATTTCTGTCAAATATTAGATTTTTTAATTGTCAGCATACAGAGCATGTGTGAAGCAAATGATGCTAGCCAGGGAGTAATAGGAATGGAATGAATTACGACAAAAAGGGTAGAATGGATCAACAGCAGTGGAAAAGAAATAAAGGCAGGATTAGTCCCGGTGGTGAGTGGTGTAAATAAGCACCTACTGAATTTAAAAATGAACCAAAGACTTGAAAAAAGGCACTGCTAGTAAAAGTAAATGCAGTGAAAATGGACATGTGCAATGTGCCATATTGGATTTAACAGCTGATAGAACATATAAGGTATTGTTGGACACAGGGGCACATATGTTGGTGGCTTCAAGAGAGTCGTTTGATATGAGGCAATGGAACCCACCACATTATGAGTTGCTTGGGATAGGGGATAGTGATATACAACCACTCGGGTCAATAATGATGAATTTTTAATTGAAGGCAACTAAGTGTCCCATGTAAGTGAGAGATATAATATGATTCTAGGGTTAGACTTTCAGGATGGAGCTTAGTGGGAAAATATTCTGGCTGGGGAAGCTATTGTCAATGTCAATCTGTCATTAGGACTGTTGCACAATGCAATCCAGGTAAATGGTGAACTATGACACTGAGAATTAATTTCCATGACTGTGTGAAACGGCATCGGGAAGTTGATATGAATGAATTTGGAACCTGACTTACCAGTAGGTATGTTGTATGTGGTGGAACTGTTAGGAGATAGTGAAGTATTAGATGCAGCATGTTGTTTAGTGAAGCAAAGCATCATATGCTTACAAGAGAGGGCTGCAGTTAAGGTAGTGCCTGTCAATGTGGATAATTTTGGTGCTGAGGTTGTTAAATTGTTAAAGGAGACATTGGTGGTGATGTTAGATTTTCTATAGGAGGAGAATTGCTGCACAGAAGGTTTAGGCTATAAAAGGGCACAGAAAATTACTAAGACTGCATTTCATGAAAAGATGAAGCACAGATGGAAAATCTGTTGTTAGAATTTCAGGACTTGTTCTCTCCATGACGACCACTGCCTGCACTATCCGTGACACAGCACAGGATTCTGATAGGGGATGAAGCAGTGGTGTACTGGGGGCAGTACTGAGTACCACAGTGTCTGCAGTCAATTTTAGAAGATTTCACTAATCAACAGAATTTTAGAAGAGTTTACTAATCAACAGCAGGCCAATGACATAATAGAAGAGAGTAGTAGCCCCGGTAGGCAGGAACTGTAACTGCAATCCTGTTGCTATTATCACCACTAAATAGAAAGACTACAATAGATGTCTAACCAGTTCCAAATATCACACAGATGCTTGGCAATCTTGGGTGGTGTTGGTACTTCTCAACAACGGACTTGAAGAGGGGCTGCCAACAGCTGGAAACAGCTGAAGAGGACAGAGTCAGGAGTGTGTTTTCAGCACCTTGGAGACATTATCAGTACAAAAGCAAGCACGAGTAACATTTCAGACAACATTCCAGCATTTACTGGACAGGGTGTTGAAAGGATTGAAGCCTCATCAATGTCTAGTATATCTAGATGATACAACCATTTTTTCACAGGAGTTGCATGTCTCACATTAAGTACAGAAAAGTTTCACTTTGCATTGCAAGAAGTAAATTATTTGGGTCACATAATTAGTAAGGATTGAGTCAGGACTTGTAAAACCTATTTTCGACCTCTTTTTGTGTGTGTATTGATATTTCTATGACAATTTGTAGTATTGCTTATGTAGAATGCTGTATCTGTCATGAAAATTCTTTTATTAAGTATACATATTCCAGTTATGTGAACTTTTGAATTATGTTGTTTAAATTGTGCTTATGAATTTAAATAACTATTGGAATGATTGTTAAATAATGTACTTTAAATGACTTGGCCCATTTTTAGGGAACATAGATGTGGAGAAGCCCCGCAGCTATGGAAGTAGCCTAGCAGACTGGAAGAGGTGTGGTTGGCACGCAAGTGGCAAACTAATCCTGGGCTCAGCAGTGCTTGGTTAACATCTTTCTAGCAGTAGTGGATAATTTTGGCTCATATTCTTAGAGTTTTGAGACCAGAGAAGCTTAAGAGCACTATTTATGGGCCTCAGTTGCTGCATTTGGTGATAACATTATATAATTCCAATGCCAATGAGATCAGTAATAGGGCAAGGTCAATAGTACTGCCATGATTGCATCGCCACCAGGTTAACAGCCATGTGAATTATGCTGCCAGTACCATCAGTCTTGAACTAAATTGTTTATATTTGGCACTCTGTAAATGGACCAGGTATTTGCGAAATTTGGTTGATTTTGATAATAATTGTGATGTTGCTAAAAACTCTATCTTACACCCATGACTATCCCAAATCACAAACCTGGACAGGAATCCTATCCTAGTGAATTTAATTCTGAGTGTCCTAGTTTATTATGGAAAGACTTACTTGGCAGCTGTAAAAATAGTTATGGTTGCTTTTTTATGTGTGGAGTTATAGTGTTTAAAGTTAAGTTTTATAGTTTTGAGAAGTACTCCACTTACAGTGCATTTTTAGACCAATCAGGAGTCATTTCCTTAAATAATTTGCCCTATTTGAAAAGCTTCCTGAAAATAGTAACATTAATCCGTAATGGAAAAGATTATTAATTGTTGCAATAATGCACTTTGATCAGAATTACTAAGTTTATCAGTGTTCATTTCATGAAAAAGTGTTTTCATTAATGTTGTGTAGGCATTTGTGCAGCCAAATATATTCTGAGTAGGTTAAACAACTGCTTATCAAACCACATTTGTTAAAGAGTTATAGTTTGTTGTTCTTTACATAAATAATAATGTAGCAAAGCAAAGGCTCCTTCACAGCCAGTGTAGTTAGATTTGCATTTTGTTTAATTACGTCAAACCGAATTTAAGAAAGATATATTTACTGTAATACTTAGTCTAATGCAAGTTGGTTAATGCACAGGCATAGAGATCCTGTACTAAGCAATGGTGTTATAGAATATTATCATTAACAGAGTCCCTGATTTAAATCAGAATCATTCTGGGCTCTTCCATATTTAGTATTACTACAAGTTTCATGTGTGTTGGTACCTGGTTCTACAGGGTGTTACAAAAAGGTACGGCCAAACTTTCAGGAAACATTCCTCACACACAAATAAAGAAAAGATGTTATGTGGACATTGTCTGGAAATGCTTAATTTCCATGTTAGAGCTCATTTTAGTTTCGTCAGTATGTACTGTACTTCCTTGATTCACCGCAAGTTGGCCCAATTGAAGGAAGGTAATGTTGACTTTGGTGCTTGTGTTGACATGCGACTCATTGCTCTACATTACTAGCATCAAGCTCCTGCACATTTCAGTAGAAGTGTTCGTACACCTCTCAACAACAGATTCGGTGACCAATGGATTGGTAGAGGTGGATCAATTCCATGGCCTCCACGCTCTCCTGACCTCAACCCTCTTGACTTTCATTTATGGGAGCATTTGAAAGCTCTTGTCTACGCAACCCCGGTACCAAATTTAGAGACTCTTCATGCTCGTATTGTGGACGGCTGCGATACAATACGCCATTCTCCAGGGCTACATCAGCGCATCAGGGATTCCATGCGACGGAGGGTGGATGCATGTATCCTCACTAACGGAGGACATTTTGAACATTTCCTGTAACAAAGTGTTTGAAGTCACGCTGGTACATTCTGTTGCTGTGTGTTTCCATTCCATGATTAATGTGATTTGTAGAGAAGTAATAAAATGAGCTCTAACATGGAAAGTAAGCATTTCCGGACACATGTCCACATAATATATTTTCTTTCTTTGTGTGTGAGGAATGTTTCCTGAAAGTTTGGCCGTACCTTTTTGTAACACCCTGTATAAACTGTTGAATCTAGTTCATTTAAAAATACATGTTGTTGAGAGGTAGACGTTACTGTTTACTATCTCACTGGCCATTTGTTTGTCTGACTTACTAGTCAGTAGCGCATTTATCTGCATGGTTAGGTTACTGTGTTGTAGTGTGATCAGGTATAAAGAACGAGTTTAGTGTATGTGTGTTAAGGAAGGTTAGGTTAGCCTTAGCACTGCCTTCTTCTTTACTGCATTGTTTAACACAAGAATGCCTACTTAGGCTGACGACTGATATTAATACGTTATATTACAACTTACTTTTGTGCTGGGAGAACGTTTGTTCCCTGATCCACTTATTTACTATTAGTTATCCTCTGCCGGAGTGCTTCGGAAAGCCATCCCAGTTTGATTTACTGTTTCCATTAGGTTATCTCACAGTCACAACTTTCAAAAATTCCTCACAGATATATAGCATTAGCATCGATTACCGTTAAAGGTAGGTAAGCAGTGTTACCATCACACTTGGTGCCACTTGACAGGACATTTATTGTTTTTTATCATAAAATGGGAGATGAAGAAGCTTGCACAGGATAGAGTAGCATGGAGAGCTGCATCAAACCAGTCTCAGGACTGAAGACCACAACAACAACAACAACAATCATAAAATACAGTAAGTATCTAGTGAAAAACTAGTGTGGTTCGAGCAGTATATGTCCAATGGCATGTGATTGCACTGAACTCCAGTAGAGTGAACAAAAATAGACATTGCATACAAAAGTAAATTGTAATATACATTCAGAATGGACAAAGACGTGTATGCAGTAAGTACACCAAATGAAAGAAAAGAAATAGTGCCGGACAACATGGGAAACGCTGCCAGCAGATGTAGTAGTTCATGCAAGCAGATAAGAGAAGGTGCTAGTGATAGGCAGCTAGCCTACACGCAATATCACGAATGTGTAAATGAATGGATCGAGATGTTGAGACCATCCCAAACCAAACAAGAAAAAAAAGAGGTTGCAAATGATGAGGACTTTGCAGATGTTAGCAGTTATGTGAACAAATCAGTTGACATGTTTGATTCACCACAAATAAAGAAAGAGCTGAAAGAAGCATATGAGGTAGAGCCAGAGCACGAAAATTCAGTAGAACAAGGAAGTACACAACCATTGACTGTGACTGACTATTCAAAAATATTGTCCGATCAAATGAAAACGCAAAATATGTTGTCAGATCTAATGAAAACACAAATCAGCAGTCTTGACAACCGAAGTTATCAATCTTGAAAGCCAGCTTAAAACACAGATTAGCAATCTCAAAAGTCAAATGAAATTCAATAACACTAAATTAAGTCAACAGATTGAACAGGTAGACCAAAATGTAGGTACTTTAAGTTGTGTTGTCACTGAAATAAAAAATGAAATTAATTCTTAAATCAAAACTGGATAATATGCAGGGACAAATTAATGATATTAATGAAAGATTTGACACTGATGTGCTACATTTCTCTTCATGTAACTGAAGACTACATTATGTGTCTAAATCTGAGTCTTTCTGCCCCCACATTTCTTTGTAAATCTGAGTCTTTCTGCCCCCATATTTTGTAAACTGTTGACAAAGTACTCGCTCTATCTGACAGTTAGTATATGGTCTCAACTTGCTTTGCTTTTTCCTCTGTCACCTAGTTTGAAGGGTTGCTTGCCACACTTATTCTGAGACCTAATCCTCACTTAAATTTGATTTCAGCTAATTTTGTCCCTCGTCTTGGAGCCCACAGGCTCAGATGTTAAAAGAATTCACTTTTCTTAGTGTACATATAAGATGTTTACATTTCTCATACATTTCTCTCAAGATCAGCTGTTAACTTCAGAAATGGCACTTCCTATAAAATGTTATATCTCCAATTTTGGAATTTTGAAGTTATTTATTCACTATAAGTTGTTGACTGCTCTCAACTATTAATTACAACTCTATTTTTGTGGTGGGGTTTGTCTTTAAATCAAAATGTTTGACTGCTGCAATTATTGATGGCATGCTTGACATACTACTTAAGAAATCTGCAACAAAAGCAATCACACAGGCAATCTGCACTAATTATTTTAAACTTCACTTTAAAAATATCAATTTCTTCTTAACATATTATTATGAATGGATATCAGGAGGGAGGACTGTTATGCATGAATCCTATTTTGCTTTTCAACTTTGACTGAGACTAGCTCAAACATTTCTCTTCTACACTCATAAACCAATCATCATCACACAAACAGACAGTGAAATTTTGTAATGAAGGGATTTGGAAAAACTGAAAGCCAAACATTTTTGTATCTAATATCTAAGATATATAGCACAAACAGGATATATTTGATAATCAAATTATGACAGTACAGTAGAGCATCAATTATCCAAACATCAGTCAACCGAATGACTGTTTAATTGAATTTCACTCACTAGCATGTATGCTCTGCCTCTGCTACAGACTCTATGGTCTAGCCACCCCCAACTCCCTTCCCTGCACTAATGACTGTTTGTCCTCTGTTATGATCACTTGTGGCAATTCTGCAGCATAAAGTAAACTTGCAATATAAAATGCCTGAACCTAAACGCGTTGCTCTTAATGTAAGAGATAACTACAAGATGAATAGAAGCATCACAAATTTTATACCAGTTGTATATGAACACAGATCTAGCTGACGCTGTTTACAATTATTTACATCAACCTACTTGTGATCCCATTCCACATGAAAAGAGAATTCAATATAGTGAAAATCTTCGAGTGCTGTCGAATTTTAAAATGAGCATGGGTTTGCTAAAACACTTAAAGTCAAGACATGATATTCATGAACTTCAAATACAGGAAGAAAAACTGCTTGCTGATTCTTTCAAAATCATACTCTAGGATGAATTGAGGGAAGAAGATCATGCTCTCAAAAATGTTTACAATGCTGATGCAACTGGGCTCAACTGGAAATCTTTGCCAAGAAAAACTCCCCATTCACATTGTGAATTAGCAGCATCTGGTCCTAAAATAAGGAAGGATCATATTAATGCTTTAGTTCTGCTAATTCATCTGGTAGCCACTGACAGTCAGTGCTCATCATTGGTGAAAGTAAAAAAATGTGTTGTTTCAAATTCATTAATATGTTTGCAATACCTATTGTTCACACCTCACAAAAGAGCTCCTTAATGGACAGTATGATTTTCATGGAATGGCTTACGGAAGCTATTGTATCCTCTGAAAAAGCTCATCACTTAAAAAATAGCAAAATGGAGTAAATATTACTGTTCCACTGTTCCCTGACAAAGCATTAACTCATCCAAAATGTGATATCTTAAACAAAAAGGATTAATTCATAAAATTGATACTTCTTCCACATATCATAATCTCCTTCTTACAACATATGCATCAAGATTTTATTGAGACTTTCAAACAGTGTCGCAGAAAGGAACTGTTATGCAAGATATTGTTAGAAAGTGGGAGGGAGAAGAAAGTCTGTTACAAACTCATTAAAAAAATACTGATTTGACAGACAATTCCCAAATGACCAGGGCAACATAGGATACTATAGACGAACAGAATTTGAAAAGTGCCTGCAGTGAAATTTGGGTATGGTGGAAATTTCTCAAAGTCTAGCTGAAAATGATGAACAGAATGACCTGTCCTAAACGCTTAGTATCCTAAAAGGAGTCAGTTACCATCAGTGTGATGAAGAAGACATTCAAAAATGGATGAACATTGATAATGCAGATCCAGGGTACCAAAACATACAGGATAGCGAAATGGTAAACCTCATCACCGATAAAGCTGATGCTGCCAGCATCTCATCAACAAGTGGTCTTGAAAATGAATATGTAAATATACTGGCTGCTTCTGAAGCATTTACATGTTTAGACACTGCCTTGTGATTGTTTGAAGATTGAGATAAAAGTAGCTAGTATCAGATATCAGCCCTGAAAAAAAATTGTGGCTTAGCTGCTTGTAAGTGGATAGGCTCACTCAGGCAGGCAAAAATTAAGGATTTTTTAAAACATCACCAACAACTCTTTACATATGTACTGTACATGCAAAATGAATATGTATTATGCTTTTTTTATATACTAGACTGTAATATGTACATTCCTACTGTATTTGCCTTTGTAAAAATAAGAAAGATTCATGTCATTATAAATATATGTACTTTTTGCTGGTAAATTGGTAAATAAATGAGTATAGTTCGATTAACCAAATAAAGTGGTTTCCCAAAACCTATGTCACCAGTCAGTCTGGATAATTGATGTTCTTCTGTACATTATTCATATCTCACTTGAAATTTAGACAAGGCATAAAACAAATACAAGAATAAAATTTAAAATGCAAACAGAAGTGTAACCACTAAGACTAAACAACCTGTGGTGCTGATTCCTTTATTTCTGCATGTATTCTTGTAGCATCAGCAATCTCATCAATGGATTGTGGCTGTTTCCCAAGAGCAGTTACTGATTCAGAAGCAAACTTCTGGATTTTAGCAGCATCTGTCAGTATAGATACTTGCAAAGAGGCTACTAGGGCATCCCAGTAACGGCGATTATGTAGTTCTAATTCAGAGCAAAGAGCCTTAACACTTACAGAGAAACATCCAACTTTCTCCTCTGTTCTGTGAAATTAAACAAAAAAATAAAAATCATTGCTGTAGAACTGTTTTTCAGATAATAATGATTTAATTTTGGTTGTGACAGTGGAAAATCACAATTGAAAGAAAATAATTATGGAAAGGATGGACAACTTCTCACATTAACTCTAGCACCAGTAGAGTGGACAGGAGGTGGGGGGGGGGGGGGGGGGGGGGTGTGTGTGCAAAAATTGCCCTTAGTATTTATTTTCTCATTAAAATATTTCTCAATATGGCAGAAAGAAATGCAGTTTCTGACTGTTGGTACTGCTGTATTGTGTTGCCATTGTTGTTTTGAAGTAAATCTCCCTTGTTGTTTGAGTAGTTGTACATTAATTGCAATTCTAATAAATTGGAGGTTTCTCACAGATGAATAGGTGTCAGCTATAATAAATGAAGCAAGTGAAGGTGACTAAAGTGATCCAGAAGAAGATGATACAGTTGTGACATACAATAGTGACACACCAATTGAAAATGAGTCAAGTTCACGGAGTTCTTCCTGATGAACAGCATGCAGCTGCTTCCAGCATCACTGTTACAGAAAAAAGTGGTAGGGAATATATTACTGCACCTCCAAGACGAGTATGCAGGTCAGTACGAAATATAGAGAATTTTCAGGAAGTTTTGACTCATGAAGGCTAGACCCCTAGTGCGACAGAATCTTTCAAAAAGTTTATAACTCCTGAAATAATGAAGATTATCGTACACTATACAAACCAAGAAGCTTGTAATAAGAACTTAAAACTTACAACCATAGAAGAAATGTACACCTTCATTGGTATTTGGATACTCATGGGCACAAATAATGACACTATACTGCCTGTTGAGGGCTTACGGGGCAAAGTACTGGGAAAGAATATCTATATAGCTACAATGAGTCGTATTTGATGTGGAGAATTTCTGTCCCTGATTAGATTTGATGATAAAGAAACAAGAACTGAAAGACAAAAGCAGGATGAGTTTTGCCCCCTCCATGAAATTTTCAACAAAATTGATGAAATGTTTATGAAATACTACATACCAAGAGCAGATCTAATGATCCATGAAATGCTCTCCCTACTTCGAGGAAGATGTCCCTTTAAGGTCTTTATGAAAGACAAGCCTGGGAAGTATGGCATATTGATTAGGATGTTATCAGATGCACACACCCAGTATGTTCTAAAAATGGAGGTCTATGCAGGGAAGGATGAACGACCTTATGAGGAACAGAGTGCAAAAGCAATTGTTACATGACTAGTGAATCCATTGCAGGAAGTGGGCGAAATATGAGAACATATCGTTGTGATACATCCATAGACCTAGCCAAGCAGCTTTACAATAATGACGAGTTAACTTTGGTGGGAACATTGAAGAGTAACAGAAAAAACGTACTAGAACAGCTAAAAAAGATGCAGGGCGAAAGCTATTTTCCTCTAAGTTCTTATTCACAGATCCAAAAACAGGCAACACACCAGTTACTTCAGTTTCATACATCTCCAAACTGAACACTACTAAGAATCTTCTACTTCTTTCCTCACAACACAATGATAACAAGGTGGATAAGTCGCCAGAGGGGGGGGGACACCTCATCATTCTCTACTACAATGAAAACAAAGGGGTCATAGACAGCGTTGATCAAATGATGTGACAACAATCAGTAAAACAAGGGATGAGAAGGTGGCCATTATCTCTCTATTTCACCTTGATAGATATTACCTGTCACAATGCTGGAATAATTTTCATGATAAACAACCCAAACTGGAATGAGAAAAAGCATAATGCAAGAAGGCTGTATCTGCTAGAATTAGTTCAACAGCTCATTAGGCCACCTGTGGAAGAGAAAGCAAAGGATTTCATGAGTTTACAAAAGCCTATCATCTCTGCAATGGAAAGTGTTCTAGGGAAAACACTGCTCAGCATTACTGCAACTGTTCAATCTGTTGAATTTTATTCCAGAGGAAGGTGTCACATCTTTTTGAAGAGTAAAAACTCTAAAAAGGAAAAAGACATGATGACAAAATTGTCTATAGTTTGTTGCAGGTATTCCACTCATTCTGCAAAAACAATCATATGCAAAGCTTGTGAAATTAAAAGTGAAAGTGAGTAGGAAGGAAAAACTTAATTGTAGTTTCTGACTTTGATTTTCTGTTTTCTTATTTGCAGTTTGCTTATGTACATTCTTCTATGATTTCTTAATATAAGTCTGATGTATATGAAAGTGTTAGTTTCATGATAAAAATATAATAATATTTCTCATATTCATTACTTTATTGTATTTGTATATGTTATAATGATACTGATAACTACTGAAAGTGTGTTGCAACCTAGTAAAGAAATTCCTAGTTCATTAAATAATCAAAATAAAACAAACAACCAAAATGTTAAAAAGTGAAAAGAATGTGAGAGTAATTTTTGACCCCCCCCCCCCCCCCCCCCCCCCCGACATCCATGTGATAGATCCGAGTTTAGTGGTGCTAGGGTTAATAATAAAATCGTGAGTGGAGTAAAAAGATACTATTTATTCATTTATTTATTGTCCTTGGCATCTTGTTGTGTACAATGTACAAAGATATAGAGCATGGTTCACAGTAACTGTGTGGCGACTGTTTCTATTGTGAATTGTGGTTTATTAGTCTCATTATGTACATAATCTAAACCATTCGATTCAGGTACTGGAGACACGTCAAAATTTTGGTAAAGTTCTACCATATACACTCAACACCTGATTTTAACAAATGGTACCATAACAATAATACAATAAAAAATACATATACAATAAAAGAAACTAGCACTTAGTTACAACAACTGATTTTAACAAATGGCATCATAATAATAATACAATTTTGTTACACATACAATAAAAGACTAACAATTAATTACCCCCTTGTTCAAATTATCATGTCATCCTCTATGAATTCTTTTACTGAATAGTAGCTTTTATCCCACAGAATCTGCTGTAGCCATATTTTTAGACTCTCTGGCTTCATATTAAATATATTTTTGCCCATTAGCTTGTTATATATTGTCATCCCCATATACTGTGGAGTTCATGCATATAATTTCAAATGGTGTGTGGATAACATAAAATTATTTTTATTTCTTGTGTTGTATGTGTGGTTAAAGTGATTTTCCTCAAATAATTTTTGCCTGCTGTGTGCAAAGATTATAATTCCATAAATGTATATGGAGGTTACTGTTACGATTTGCAGGTTCCGAAATATTGGGTGACAAGATTCTGTTTGTTGTGCACTACTCATGATCTTATAATTTTATTTTGCAGTTTCAGTAATCGAGATATACTACTTGAATTTCCCCAGAAAATGATACCATTCCTAATGACAGATTCAAAATAACTATGATATGCTATTTTTCGTGTACTCGTATTAGTAGAGTTTGCTAGTATTTGCATTGCAAATGCAAAGCTGCTTAGTTTATTTGATAGGAACTCAATATGTGTATTCCAGTTTAAGTTGTTGTCCAAATTTAGTCCTAGGAATTTGACTGTGTTAACTTCTTCCATAGGATGATTGTGATTATGTATTTTAAGATCCACACATTTCAAATGTTTGGTTTTGAAATGTACCATATTGATTTTTGCAATGTTCAGTTTCAAGCCAATTAACTGGAACCATATGACATAATACAAACAGTATTAAAGTTAAATATTTTCAAATGCATAAGCTTACATGTATGACTGCATAAAATGTTTTGTAAAAAGCTAACAAAAAGCTAAACACACATATGGGGCAGTTTACATGTATGACTGAATTAAATTTTTTATAAGACATATTACAAACAGTATTAAAATCAAATGCATAAGTTTACATGTTTTATGGCATTAAAAATTGTCAAAATGCTAGACACACATAGGGGACAGTTTACATGTGTGACTGAATCATCAACTGAGATAAAGCTAAATAGACATAGGGGACAGTTCAAATTTATATGGGGATGCATAGAACATGAAGTAACAGTAATGGGCTTACAATACACGATGGGAATTAAGAAACTACAATAAGTACAAACATATAGCCTTATATCTTTCTTTGGTGGTGGGGGCAGGGGAGGGGGGGGGGGGGGAATTTTGGAGAGCTTCTGTAAATTTGCCTTTAAGTACTGATCAATAGAGTAAAAGGAGCATGTGACAAGCAGTTCTTTTACTTTTTTCCTGAATGACAGCCCTTCACTATTCCCTATAATAAGACTATTTCCATTATATAAATATAGGGCACTGGTAAAATTTTCAGGCTTTTGAAAATTGGTTTTGCTGATGTTCTAGGATGTTCAGCATGTGCTTCATTGTCTTTTAATAGCCTTTTCTGCATTGTAAAGGTTTTTTATGTGAAATCCCACAGAGGGGGATACCGTATGTCGAAATGGAATGAACTAGACCAAAGTACACAATTTTTAATGTCTCAGTGTTGCATGTTTGGCAGAGGATTCTAAATGTGTAACAGAGGTTTCCCAGCTTATTCCTGTGCACATCCCACTTCAAAGTGTTATCTACCCATATTCCCAAAAATCTGGTTTCTTCTACATAATCAATTTCATGGCCTTCTATTATTATTGAAGTCAATTGAGTAGGTGATTTTGTTAATGGGTAGAAGAGCGTGTGGGCTGTTCTATTTGCATTCAGCAACAGTTTATTTCTGTGAAGCCAGGACAGCAGCCTACTTGTTGCATCTAACATTTGGTCACTCATTTGTTGCACTGGTGTGCTACTGAACAACAGATCTGTATCATCAGGAAATAGTACAGGAGAAGTTTTGGGATGGTTCAGGGGAGGTCATTAATAAAAAGCAGAAAGAGAAGGGGACTCAAAACAGAGCCTTGTGGCACACCACAAATAATCACGGCTTTGTTGGAGCAAGTTCTTTCTTTGCTATTGCTAGAGAATTCAGCTACTTGCATCCAATTTGTTAAGAATGGCTCAAAGCATTGATTACATAACCTCAAATCCCACATGTATCTAATTTCTGAAGCAATATATGGTGAGTAACAAAATCAAATACTTGATTAGTTCAATGAACAATCCAGAGGAGAATTCTCAGTGCTTGAAAGAAAAGAAGATTTGGTCACAGAGAGCAAAAAGGGCATCATTAACAGATCTGTGCTTGCAAAACCCATATAGACATTCATAAAATAAGATATTTTTATTCAGAGATCCTAATACACAACTACAAATGACTTTTTCATTACCTTTGATGATGCTATAAGAGAGATATTGGCCAATTATTATTATATGCTGTCATCTTTTTTGAAAACTGGGATACCTTTTGACATTCTGAAGAGTTCTGGAAAGCACCTATTGCTTAATGAACTGTTTATTAAGTCATAAAGGGGCCCAACGATTTCTGTGGCAATATTTTTTTAAAATTATTAAATGGTCAGACAAAGCATCAGTACCAAAAAAGTATGAGTTTTTTGTTTATCTGATAATGTTTATAACCTCTGCAGCTGATGTTGATGATTTTTTAGTGCAATTTCAAAGGTTTTTTGTGGTTTGGTCATTCCTGAAGAAAGACTGCTTATGTTATTTATGAAATGTGCCTTAAACAATTCACTTATTCCTTTAGGATCTGATATTTTTTCCAGTTCTCATTTAGAAAATCAGGCAGTGGTTGTTTAGGCTTTGTTCCTGTAGTACCATGACAACTTTCCACACAGCTTTACTTAAGTTGCTTGCATTTTTAATGTACTGGTGGACTAAGAGATTTTTGCCTAGGATATCACTTTCTGAAGAACTTTTTTGTATTTTTTGAATTAAGAAAATTAGGGTCCCTATTTCTTTTACTTTCCATGTACAGTCTTTGCTTAGTTTTACAGGAGGTGAGTACTCCTGGTATTATCCACTCTTTGTATTCAGGTTTCCTGGGGTCCTAAATACATGTTTCTTACGAGGGAAGGCAATATTATACCAATGACTCAGACTATCAGCAAAATTCTTAGCCTTCTTATCAGTGTCTTCTTCCAGGTAAATATTTTCCCAAGACTGTTGTCTTAAAAAATCTTTAAATAATTGTAAAGTATCAGGATCATTAATGCACCTCCCGTGAATTATTTTAGGTGAAGTGGGCATCGAATTTACTTTATATGGTAGGCTTGCATGAAACAGGAGACCTTGCTGGTAAGAGAGACCATTTGACAAGTTCTCAAGATTTATTACTAGATTAGAATAAGGGTTTACAATAACTATGTCAATGGAAGAAGAGAAAGTGGGAGTTATTCCAGTGGGTTCTTTTACACTATTCTGCACTGAGAATGTTGCTAGCACATTTCTTAAATCACTGGCTTCATGTGAAGCCACTGCTAAATTTACATTAAAGTCAAAACATACAATAATTTTTTTTCCTTTTTGGAATGTAATAATTAATTGCAGATTCCAGATTTTGTAAAAAGTGAGATATGTTTCCATCTGGTGATCAATAGCTGCAAATAATGAATGTCTGCTGTTATTTAGTATGTTAGTTATAATTATTTAAGCAGAAGAACACTTTTTCCACTGTTCCACTGATTATTTATAATTACAGAAATGTAGGTTTCGTGTTATTAACCCATAGTCTAACATTGCCAGTGAAGACATTATGTGCATATTGATACAAACATAAACAAAGCAAAGAATTTGCAGCCATAAAATAAATTATCTGCCAATAATGAACATACAAAACAATACTTTTGCTTTTATAGGACACTAAAATAAATCCATTTATAATGGGGTACAACTTAACAAAGATGGACTGGGCTGTCAGTCAGGTTCGGCAGTGTCAAGAACTGGGGAGTACGGAAGTGTGTTTTAAATACCTCACATTGTCAGCTGGAGAGCAATCAATGAATTCAATATAAAGCAAGTGTGTAGGTACACTGGATTACTAGTTTTGACAGGACTGAACTGCCATCTTCAGGTCCACAGTATACAGTTTATGAAATCATGCTGTGCGATAAACTGCAGGTTTGCTTTTATACTATCTCCTACCACGCTTCCCTTTCTCTGCCATAACACCTCAACTCCCCCCACCCACCCCCACCACTGTATCATAGAATGATTTAATTTTGCAGGTACATTCTGCAGCATATGTGGATATGCCTGCTATACGTGTTGCAAATAAAGTTAGCAGCATTGATGTAATACATTTAAACATCATGACATCAAGCCTTACATGACAGTTTTACTGAATGAGCAACAAAAATGAACTAAGTGACAAATCTCTTTCCTTTCATCATTTTGTGGGGGTTGTAAGTAAGAAACAGTATATAAATATAAAGGTTTGAAATTATGTGTCAAGTTTGTTGCAGGTCACTAAGTGCTCTTGTTCCTAAATACTGGACCGCCCACATAGTAGCTATACATTATGTAACATATACACAGAGCTGACAAAAGACATGGGATACCTCCTAATATCACGTCAGACATCCTTCTGCCTTCTGTCTAGCATAGCGCAGCAACTTAATGTGGCGTGGACACGACAAGTTGCTGGAACTCCCCTGGAGAAATATTGAGCCATGCTGCCTCTACAGCTATCCATAATTGTGAAAGTTGCTGGTGAAGAATTTTGTGCATGAACTGACCTCTTGATTACATCCCATAAATGTTCAATGGGTATTCATACCGGGTGATCTGGGAGGCCAAATCACTCCCTTAAATTGTCCAGAATATTCTTCAAACCAATCGCCAACAATTGTTGCCTGGTGACATGGCATATTGTCATAAACAACAATTCCATCATTGTTGGGGAGCAAGACATCTGTGAACAGCTGCAAATGGTCTCCAAGTAGCTGAACATAACACGTGTCATGAACATAGTTAGTGGTAAGGAGGTGATATATTAAAATGTCAGTCAGTTGTACTGAAAGAACGGTGAAAATGTATGAGGATTGCCCAGAAAGTAACACACTACATTATTTTTCTTCCCGTTCTACGGCCTTCCTCCAGTGCAACACCAGCGCGTGTATGCCCTGTCAGTACCAATCCTTGTCCTGGTGGCAGAGCCAGTGCTTCACTGTGTGAACCACCTTCTCATTGTAGTCAAAATGTCTTCCACGAATGGCATTCTTCAATGGCACAAACGAGTGACTGTCTGAGGGGGCTAGGTCAAGGCAGTAGGGTGGATAGAGTAACGATGTCCAACCCTGTTTTGCGATGTGTTCAGCAGTCCTCAGACTTGTGTGGCATCGAGCATTACCGCGTTGCAGCAAAAAACGCATCTTGTGTTTTGTTAATGTGTTGACGTATGCTTCTGAATTAATGGTACCACCTCTTGGTATCACATCAATCAGGATCACACCTTCACAGTCCCAGAACATGGTGATCATTACCTTACTGGCGGAAACTATTGCTTTGGATTTTTTCTTCTGTGGGGAGTGGGAATCGCACCATTCCATTGACTGTCGTTGTGTTTCGGGATCAAAATGGTGGACCCAGGTTTCGTCACCTGCCACAATATGGGACAAGAAGACCTTCCCCTCAACTTCAAAACGTTGCAAAAAATAAAGGCAAATATATTTTCTGTGCAATCTGTGATCCACCATTAGACACCATGGGACACATCTTGCACACTCTTTTGAATATCCAAGAGTGTGGATAATTGCATCTACACTCCCATTGCTACTTGACAGGAGCAGCACCAACTGCCAAGACATAATGCATCTGTCATTGTGAATGACAACATCAGCTCGCTGCAACATGTCAGGTGTGACAACCATGGATGGTCTCCCCAACCACTGCAAATCATGGAGCTCTGCCAAACTGCTTTCTGATGACCTCACCCTCCGTGCCCAGCGACGGGCTGTACTTCTGTCGAGACCAGATGCTCCATAGACTTTCCACAAATGTTTGTGACCATTCCCCACAGTTTCTTTCTCTGCAGTGAGATATTCAATGACAGCAAGTTGCTTGTAATGTACATCACCTACGTATGCCATTCTGAAACTGTCCTGCAGCTATGCTATCTGTTGTAAGTGACGGAAACTTGGTGTGCTCAGCAGGAGACTTCAGATAATACATATGTAATGTCTTGCATTCGTATCATTAGTTTTGGGTGCAGGGGGAAAAAAAAGAAAAAAAAAGAAAGAAAGAAAGAAAGAAAGAAAGAAAGTCAGTGAGAAACAGTTTCATAAATGTGTAAATTTTTTCCAGTTTACTAAGTGCTCTTATTCTGGTCTACACTTCTTTTTTATACCCACCCCTATCACTTTCATAGGTAGGTGGTTTTTACTCCCACAGAGATTCTTTCCAGATCATAAGTGATATATGAAACAAATTTGGCTGAAGTTAGTCGAGTCATTTTGGAAGAGATGTGGAACATACATTTTTATAATATTTATGCATATTGATTTTCCCATGATTCAATTTTGATGAAGTTATGAAATCAGACAAGAGGAATAACAACTGTACATAAGAAGATGGAGCTATGATATTAATCTGTTGTTTCCACTATAAAACACATATTAAAATAAAGTAGTGATGTATACAGGTGGTTTCAAGAGAAGTCAGTAATAATGAAAAGGCATAAGAAAAGCAGTAATGTTAATAAACAGAAGATAGATCTAATGTTGGAATATGTATGGTAACAGCCTATCTGTTAGTTTACAGATTCTAAAATTATGGTATAGTGGAAATTGAAATCAAAGTGAGGAATATATTTGTAATATATTTAGTCCTCATTTATTTCTTGCATGCAGAGTCCATGTGAATGAGAAAGAGAAACTCAATAATGAGGACATAATTAATTTCATAATGTCAGGTTCAAATTGTCAGGGTTTTCTATATGAGGCGTGATGTGACAGTGCTCAGAGACATTGGGCAGCAAATGCAAGCATGGCACTTGGCTGCAATTTTAGTGCTACACCATGGAATGAGTGAATGTATGTCACTATCAATAACTATGCGCCTGTCTGCATAATGTGTAACAACTGGGATACAGAAGTTAAATAATATTATGGAAACGACACACTGCTATTCACCAGCTTTTCTGAACTGCACATATGTGAGTTATCCCACAAAACATTCTCTGCTCCTGAAATTATCCTGGCCTCAACATACTGTAACCTAGTGTTCCCACACACCCCAACCAATACTTTCCACCACCTCTGTCCTATCACCTCTTTCCAATTCACATCCTCTCATCCTCATTGTGTACCATTCTCTGCCAATGCACCAACTGATTTTTTCCCCTTCTCTGTTCCTTTCCTTTTGCACTTCCCATTTCCCTTCCCCATGGCCTCCTGACACTGCACCTGGCAGCCTTGTCCTGCTGGCATCTAGCACCAGCATGCTCCGCCAGACAGCACTCTTTTTTCCCCCAAACCATACCCTGTTATGCCACCATTTTCTCCATCCCACTCTCACTGCTACTTTTGTTCTACACAGGAGCAGCATTCTGGCCACAGCACCCTGATATAATGGTAATGTGCGTGTGCATGCTTGTATGAATGTGTGTGTGTTTTCTTTTTTGATGAAGGCTTTCCTGGTACATAGTGGGGGGGGGGGGGGGGGTTTCTATGTGCGCTAGAAGCATTATGCCCTTATTCTGTGGCTGAAATAGACTGATAACATATGGGGAAGGAAACTCACAACAGTTTCACCACTTTTTAACTCCAAAAAATGTGTAATGACATTGCCAATTAATAGAATGCCTTTTTCAGAAGATCTTTTTCACTAACAAACTTTTCAATGTTTGGTGGAAACTTTTGCCAAAATCTCAGTGTGCAACACTCTTTTTGTTGTGCCTGTCTGCAACTCAATGTGTCATCTTTATGGTGAGTAGCAATCTATCCTTTTCATAATATTGTCATTCTTCCATTCTAGGATTTCCAATGTTTAATAATTTCCAGATAAGTTTGTTTTATTACTTAAAAGTAACTTTTCCAGTAAATTAATTAAAAATAACATTAAGACAACAAGACTGATTGTTGGGTACTGCACCTGAGCAGATTTAAAAACCTGAGAGTTTAAGGCTGGCAGATAGGGTAACACTCAAGATAGAGATTACTGCCCAAACATTGTGCATGAGTTTATAAAAGTGGAAAGGTAAGTGAATTCTATGTGATGGATGTGGGATGGGGAAGAGGAGAAACAAGACTGGTTGAAAATGACAACTATGGAAAATTAAAAGAGAGTAAAGAAAGGAATAGTTACCGTGAAGAAATGCTGAGACTGATTAAATTAACCGAAATTAAGGCCAGGTGGGTGGCTAGATTTGAGGACATGATGTTAGGCCAGTTCCTATCTGCAGAGTTTTTAGAAATTGATTTCTGAGGAAAGAATACAGATGGTATGTGTAGTGAAACAGGCACCAACATCATGACTCTCTTGTTGTAGAGCATTTCTGCAACAGGATATAGTGTGCTGACAGTAACTGATAACTTGGTGGTAGTAATGTTGATGTAAAGGGCCGAACAATGTTTATAACAGCTGATACACAACATGTTGTTTCACAAGTGGGTCTCTCTTTGACAGTATATGTTTTGCCAGCTACAGGGCTGGTAAAGCTGGTAGTAGGAACATATATATGGCAAGTTTTACATAGGGGATAGTCACAGGGGTAGGAGCCATAGGGTAGAAAAATGGGTGTAGAAGTAGTGTACGGTCCAACAAGACTATTAAAGAGATTGGGAGGGGAATGAAAAGCTATTCTAGGTGTGGTGGGCAAAATCTCAGATAGAATGGACTTCATTCCAGGTCATGATTTTAGGAAGTGATAGCCTTGCCAAAGGAGCTGATTAATACATTCAAGACCAGGTCAACAACAAGGAAAGTGGCATGGGATTTGGAGTAGGACCATGTAAAATTTAAATGGGAGACTGTATTTAGATTCCAAGAATTTTAATATGTCAGCCTCACCATGAGTCCATATGACAAAGATGTCATCAATGAACCTACAAACCAGGGGCTGAAGGATTATGGATACTAGGAAAGCCCTATACAAGTGACCCATGAAAAGGTTGACATAGGAGGGAGTCATCCTGGTCCCTGCAGTTGTGCCTGTGATTTGTTTGTATGTCTGTTCCTCAAAGGTAAAATAGCTGTCATTAAATATAAAGTTGATTAAGTTGAGCTGGAAGTATGTCATAGGTTTGGAATCAGGTGGGCACTGACTGAGGAAATGACTTGCCCTATACATCCTCCTACCACCACATATACCAGCCCTATAACTAGCAACATGTATGCTACCAAAGGGAAACCCACCTATGACACAACACGTCATATACCAACTGTTATGTAAACACTGTATAACCTTTTATATTGGCATGACTACCACCAAGTTATCAGTTAGCATGATGACCATATGCAGATGGTGTATACTGGCAACACACAACATCCTGTTGCTGAGATACTCTATAACATGACAGTCACGACCTCTGTGCCTGTCCCACTCCCACCACACACCCTGCTTGTCTTTTTAGACCATGTATATGGAGAATGTAGGTATAGAGGAAGGAGGCATCAGTGGCGAAAAGCAAAGTGTGTGGTGGGACAGGCACACATTTCAGATGATCTACAAAATGGTTGTTGTCTTTAATACAGAACAGAAGTGTTTGTACTATAGGTTGCAGGTGTTGATCAACTAAGGCATATATATGTTCAGTGGGTGCTTTGAAGCTAGCAACTATGAGACGGCCAGAGTGATTGGTTTTGTGGATCTTAGGAAGTGGGTCCCTCTATAAGACTTGTCCTATGCAACCTCCTACCAACACATATACCAACCCTATAACTAGCCAAATATATGCTACTAAGGGGAGATCCACCTGTGGCACAATGCATGTTGTATACAGCTGTTATGTAAACACTGTCTGGCCTTTTACATTGGCATGGTTACCACCAAAACACGACAGTCAGTGCCTCACTGCCTATTTCACCATCTAGATTTCTCCCTCAGACACCAGTTTCTACAGACTCCACAGGTGGGAACTGCGTTACAACATGTGCTCAAATCTCATTACCCACCTGGCCTTAATTTGCGTTAATTTCTCCGGTCTCTGAATTTCTCCACAGTAACTATTCCTTTCTTCACTCTCTTTTAGTTTTCTGTAGTTGTCATTTTTTGACCTGTCTGGTTTTCCTCTTCCCCATCACACCTCTATTACATACAATGCACTTAGCTTTCCACTCTTATAAACTCATGCACAATGTCTGGGCAGTAATCTCTCTATCGAGTATTACCCTATCTGCCACCCTTAACCGATCAGTCTTTCAAATCTCCTCAGGTGTAGTCCCCAACAATCAGTCTTTCTTCCTCATCCCGCCTGGCAAGTCTCCCATGACCTGAGGTTCAGGGTGACTTTTCCAAACTCTCTCCCCATTCCCCAAACCTCAACAGTCCTTTTCCTTCAACCCTCTTCCTTCCTCTTCAACCCTTCTGATAGAAGAAGGAGCCAGCAGCTCCGTAAGTTTGCAAAAGTAAGTACCTCTATACATGTGTTCTACTGCTGCAACTTTGTGAATAGATTTTCTTAGCTATCTAATTACATTATATTTTCAGAAACTGATTATATTCATTGATAATTAAGTACAGCACATTTTATATTAACATACTGTAATCTTAAAAATGTAATTTTAACTTCAATAAAGAACATAAGTGTAGCTTACAAACAGATTTTTTAATCTGTCTGACTTTCAAAACTTCTAAATAAAATGCATTGTAATTACAATTCAAAATACTGTAGGGTATATTAGTTGTTCATGGCTTAACCAAAGATTTGTTAACAGAAACAGCCCCCCCCCCCCCCTTTGGTTCAGTTAACTGAGGTTGTACAACATTGTACAATAGTGTCTTTGAAAAGGAAATCCCTAATTTTAATGTCTCCTAGAATCTGTACTAAGTGACATACACTATTCTAGTTCATGGTGTCTGATTCATCAACTTCCAAAGTTTGGCTCCCCTGCAGTCGGCAGGTCTGCTTGACCTTAAGACGGCACTAGTGCTGTTTTTTTCCTCTGTTTCCTCGGTTCAGTCCAGGTGTGTGTGTGTGTGTGTGTGTGTGTGTGTGTGTGTGTGTGTGTGTGTGTGTGTGTGTGTGTGCAGTGCAGGGCAGTGCAGAGCAACCCAGTAACAATGTGTACTTCGCAACAGAAAGTGCAGTGTGTTATTTGGCTTGTGAAAACTGAGTCAGTTATAACAGTGAAACATAATTTTATACGTCAGAATGGTGGTGAACCACTTACAGCAACAACTATCTATCATTTGGCTAAAGTCTTTCAAGGAAACTGCTAGTGTTTTAAAAGCGAAATCACCAGTTAGACTGAGAACTTCTTAAGATGTTGAAGTCTACAATTAGGTATGCCTAAAAGTACTGTGTATGATGTGTGTAAAAGACAAGGTGCACACCTACAAATTGCAACTGTTAAATGAAATAAAACCTAGAGATAAAATTGAAAAGTATGATTCGCTGTTGACTTTCTACACAGAGTTCATGATTATGTCAATTTTTTAGAAAAGGTTTTCTTTTCTGATGAGGCTACATTTCATGTAAGTGGACCAGTTATTCGTCATAACTGCAAAATTTGGGGCACAGAGCATCCACATGAAGTTATTCAGCATCAATGTGAATTCCCAGAATTAATGTCTTGTTTAGTTTGATGGAAGATAGTGTGATTGGTCCTTTCATTTTTGTAGAAAAAAAAACAATAAATGGGGATGTTTACTGTGACATGTTGACAGAGTATGTCTTTCCCCAAATGGACAATATTGAGGCAGAAAAGGGGCTTGTGTTTTTTCAACAAGATGGTGCCCCATCTCATTACAGTAACCATGTGCATGCGGCTCTTGACACTAGCTTTCCGGAAAGGTGGATAGGTAGGGCTACCTTGGCCACCACGAAGCCCAGACTTAACCCCACTGGCCCTTTTCTTTTGGCTTCGCAAAAAAAATGAAGTGTACAGTGAAAAGATCAGAGCCATCAGATATTTATGGGAAAGAATTGTCGCGGCATTTGGGACAGTTACATGTGAATTGTTGGTGAATACGTGGTGAGAGGCGGAATATCATCTCAACATGTGCATGCCAACAATGGATCCCACAATGACATCTACTAACATTAAACACGACTTGAAGGAATTCTCTTACATGATATGTACTCACTGATGTAATTTTTCATTAATTTCCCATTACATTTAT
This sequence comes from Schistocerca gregaria, assembly GCF_023897955.1. Classification (NCBI taxonomy): domain Eukaryota; kingdom Metazoa; phylum Arthropoda; class Insecta; order Orthoptera; family Acrididae; genus Schistocerca; species Schistocerca gregaria. Next base: position 506,462,726 of record NC_064921.1, read on the forward strand.
ACTTAAAACAAGGGAGTTCTTTTTCAGACACCCTGTATATGGAGGGAAAAGAGAGAGAGAGAGAGAGAGAGAGAGGATAAATTTAGTGTAAAAAGAAACATTGAATATTAAACTTTTAGAAGTAAACTGCCATTTCACTGTGTATTATTATGCCACCGTTTAACAGTGTAGTATTTCATTTATCTTTTGTGCTATCCAGATTTTGGCATTTATGCCATCATCAAGTACAATGCTAAAAGTTGTCAGACCATTATTGAGTCATATCTGTTAAGGCAGTCCAAAATAGGTAAATAAGGCTAACATATGTCTTTATGACACAACTAGGAAAAACACATGTGTTAGCCTTGTTCACCTGCTTTGGTCTGCTTTAACAGAAATGACTTAATAAAGGTCTAGCAACTTTTAGAGTGTACTTGAAAATAGCATAAAAGCCAAAATCTGGATAGAACAAAAAATAAATGTAATAACACACAGTCAAATGGTGGTTTACTCTTTTTAAAAGTATGGCTTGCTGCGGCTCAACACTATTGAAAACTTTTTAAGCCTAAACAGATAGTCCACACAATATCACAATATCAGTGGGAGTTTATAGTTGTATAATGATTGTTTTTCAACACATATATGAACTTTTACAACTATTTATCTTCATAAAAACAGAAGCATAATGGAATTCACGAGAAACCTATGAACAAATAAATCTTATTTTGGTTAAAAACTGGGTTGTTTTGGAAATCAGGTTGATTTCCAAAACAACCCAGTTTTAAAACGCAAACACAGAAGAACAAAAAGAGAAGCTACAAACCTTAGTAAAATGAGTAACTTATTTTACTTTACACTGAAACATTAAAAATATAAAAATGTACAGGTAAAAAATGTGAAAAAGTGAATTCTAGTATAAACTAACATGTTATATGGACAAAATAACTGATGAATGTGATGAACAGGCCTAAAAAAGGGGGAGGGAGAAGGCAGGGACTGTAAGGAGTCAATGGGAGGCGAATGAGGAACCATCGTACTTTCTGCAGCAAGTAATTACAACATGCATTTTACCTATTGCTGAGAAAAATATTATCTAGCTGCTACTTAAGTAAGTATAAATAATGGAACCGTGTTTGGTTATTATGGATTAAGTCAGGATTCTCTTACTGGTGTTTACTGATAGCCAGAACATTGAGAAATGTTAGTTTTTGCCTTTAGTCCGTACACAAATAACATGACATTTAATATCATAAGAATGACATTCACACAGAACATGTTCAGCAAAGGTGGAATCTTTCTTTTCCAGTCTCCAAATTTTTCAGGTTCAGTCACTCTAGTAGTTATAGTCCTACCTCACTGACCCACATATAATTTGCCACACAAATTGCAAGAAGTCCATTGAATTCCACTGTGATCTAAATGTGAAATCTTGTCTTTACTGTCAAAAGAACGTGGGCAACAGTATTCCTAGTATAAAAATTTGGTATAATTTCCTGGAATTTGGTTTGCTGGCAAGTACCTGTGAAGTCCTATCGTTATGTAGCATGGGGACCCACTTGTTATTAGTGTGATTTAGTGCTTTCTGAGGAGGATACAAAAGAGCTGTTTCCTCTATCTCTTCTTTCTACTAATTGTATTATCAATTAGTGTAGGACTACAGAGTATGCTATTCCATTAATTATTTTTAATTCAGTTCCAAAATTTGATTTGGTTTGTGGTATGGATAGCACATGATGCACTTTGGAGTGGAGGACTGCATGTTTGTATATTATAAGATGCTGGGAATTGGCATGTACTACTGTGTGTATAGAAGCTGCTTTGTATATCTTAAATAAATGCTTTTGCTTGCTAATGTCAGTGGTAAGGTCTGAGAAGTTTGTTGAGTCTCCTCCCAATTTTACTGTAAGCTTAAATTTACTGTGACATGAATTTAAATGTTGGCAAAATTTTTTTAACTGTCTAGTGGAATCTGTCCATGAGCTCAGAACAGCATCCACATATCCAGTCCAGTATTGTATTTTAGAACTTAGGGGTTCTTTATTCAGAAGTGTTTAAATTTTAACAGAATTGTTATAAAAAACAAGAACAAATCCAATGAATGGAAAGGATATAAGATTGGAAACTGTGACAATATTATGAAAATGATAGACTGCTACTCTCCTCTATATGGCGAGTAGAAATCTATCCTTTTCATAACACTGTCATTTCCCATCCTGGATTTTCCATTAGCAATTGTGACATTCTACAAGCAAAATTATTTCCAATTTCAACAGACTTGGTAAAGTCAAGCACATGGTTTACAATTGCATCCCCTCGGAGCTCCTTATTACCTGAAACAGTTATGGAAATTTTGAACAAACATGTTTTTTAGTTACAGAGTCCCAAAACTCTAAAATACAACACAGTACTAGGTATGTGGATGATGAAGATGATCGCCAGGAAATCCAAAAGCTTTATAATGAACTATAAAATAAATGTTATTGTAGCATGTCAATATTGTGTATTTTAATTTTTAATAAAATATTGAATTCATAAAACAGAGAAAAAATAACTGTTCTGGAAAATGTGTCTATTCCTTGGAGGAAATTTAATGCTTAATTTTAGAAGAATGAATATGTGTGGGAAATACTGAATTATGACAATAAAATTATGTAGTGTTACTTGAAAATTTATCATGGGATTCACGAAAGAAATATCTGAAGTTTCTGGTTGTCCACATAACCAAGAATCAACAAGCACACAAAGTCCAAGTAAATGAAAGATCCCTAGGTGTGATTTGCACATAGCAACAAGCACATCTAGGAAGCATCAGTAAGGCAAAAACCTGTCTGTAGTATGGCTGAGCACCATTTAAATACAGTGTCCCTACGGTAAACATAGTGGACTATAAATCACAAGCTGTGTAGAGAAAACATCAAGACGCACTGTGACATAAATGGTTACCCAATACAGAGTGGCCTCTAAGGCAAGATGCACAACTAGTCATACTACGAGGCATGTTTTTTAAGTAAGTACCATTTTGAAATTTAAAAAAAGACGTGCTAAGATATCTCAATAATTATATTTTTACATGAAAGCCTGTACCTTAATCTACGCACTGAGGCCATTACAGTCTGATTCTTCCTTGTTTACGTTGTGTACTGAGTGTTTAAGATGCCTCTGATAATTGTGAGTCCCACCAACTGTGAAGTACAGGCTGTTATAAGATTTCTTAGTGCTAAAGGCCTAAAAGCGATCGATATTCATCGTGAGATCCGTGCAATTTACGGAGAAAACATATAACTGATGGAATGGTAAGAAAGTGAGTGAGAGCATTTAAAGACAGCTGCACAAATGTGCATGATGAACAACGGGGTGGGCGTCCTTCGGTCATTAATGAAAGTTTGGTGCAGGAAGTGAACAATAAGGTGAGAAAAAACAGAAGCTTTCTGATTTCCTCCTTGCATGATGACTTTCCTAATGTTTCTTGTAGTGTTTTTTATGGCATTGTGACCAAGCGCTTGAATTGCTGAAAATTGTGCGCACGTTGGTTACTGAAAATGTTGATGGGTGTGCACAAAACCAAACATTTAGACAGTGCACTGACTTTCCTTGAGTGGTACCAGAACAACAGTGATGATTTCTTAAGCCAAATTGTTAGGGGCGATGAAACATGAGATTTCTACGTCACACCAGACTCAATGGTTCAAGGATTCAGGACTGGAGCAGATTCGTTTGCCACAAAGACCTAGGCTGTAGGGAAGGGACCGTTTGATATGGAATGGGTGGCAGCTGTCATAATGGAGGTACTGTTGCTTATTGGTGGGTTTGATGTGGACGGATGTGTGAAGCTGTCCATTGGACAGATGGAGGTCAACGTCAAGGAAAGTGGCATGGGATTTGGAATAGGACCAGGTGAATCTGATGGAACCAAAGGAGTTGAGGTTGGAGAGGATATTCTGGAGTTCTTCTTTACTAAGAGTCCAGATCATGAAGATGTCATCAATAAATATGTACCAAACTTTGGGTTGGCAGGCCTGGGTAACCAAGAAGGCTTCCTCTAAGCGACTCATAAATAGGTTGGCATACAAGGGGGCCATCCTGGTACCCATGGTTGTTCCCTTTAATTGTGGGTATGTCTGGCCTTCGAAAGTAAAGAAGTTGTGAGTTAGGATGAATCTGGCTAAGGAAATGAGGTTTCAGGTAGGGTGGCAGGTGACTGGCGTGAAAGTAAGTGCTCCATCGCAGCGAGGCCCTGGATGTGTGGGGTATTTGTGTATAAGGAAGTGGCATCAATGGTTACAAGGATGGTTTCCAGGGGTAACAGTTTCTGTAAGGATTCCAGGCGTTCGAGAAAGTGGTTGGTGTCTTTGATGAAGGATGGGAGACTGCATGTAATGGGTTGAAGGTGTTGATCTACGTAGGCAGAGATACTTTCTGTGGTGGCTTGGTAACCAGCTACAATGGGGCGGCTGGGATGATTGGGTTTGTGAATTTTAGGAAGTAGGTAGAAGGTAGGGGTGCGGGGTGTCAGTGGTGTCAGGAGGTTGATGGAGTCATGTGAAAGGTTTTGTAGGGGGCCTAAGGTTCTGAGGATTCCTTGAAGCTCTGCCTGGACATCCGGAGATGGGAACTTGCCCTTCAATATATCCTCTCTTCCTGTTACCCACCAGGCCTCAACCTCTGCTAATTTCAAGTTGCCGCCGCTCATACCTCACCTGTCATTCACTAACATCTTTGCCTCTGTACTTCCGCCTCGACTGACATCTCTACCCTAACTCTTTGCCTTTACATATGTCTGCTTGTGTCTGTCATGTGCAGATGGATATGTGTGTGTGGGCGAGTGTATACCTGGTCCTTTATCCCACCAAGGTAAGTCTTTCCGCTCCCGGGATTGGAATGACTCCTTACCCTCTCCCTTAAAACCCACATCCTTTCGTCTTTCCCTCTCCTGCCCTCTTTCCTGACGAAGCAACAGTTGGTTGTGAAAGCTTGAATGTTGTGTGTGTGTTTGTGTTTGTTTGTGTGTCTATCGACCTGGGGAAACATTCCATGTGGGGAAAAAAAATCTAAAAACAAAGATGATGTGACTTACCAAACAAAAGTGCTGGCAGGTCGATAGACACACAAACAAACACAAACATACACACAAAATTCTAGCTTTCGCAACCAACGGTTGCTTCTTCAGGAAAGAGGGAAGGAGAGGGAAAGACAAAAGGATGTGGGTTTTAAGGGAGAGGGTAAGGAGTCATTCCAATCCCGGGAGGGGAAAGACTTACCTTAGGGGGAAAAAAGGACAGGTGTACACTCGCGCACACACACACATATCCATCAGCAGATACACAGACACAAGCAGACATGTTCCTGGGGGAAGGGGGTCCACTGGGGACCGAACTGCACAATAACCTTGGGTTTGGTGTGAGGTGGTGCTACAGAAGAATGCTGAAGATTAGATGGGTAGATCACATAACTAATGCCGAGGTATTGAATAGAGTTGGAGAGAAGAGAAATGAACATGTCTGCTTGTGTCTGTGTATGTGTGGATGGATATGTGTGTGTGTGCGAGTGTACACCTGTCCTTTTTTTCCCCCTAAGGTAAGTCTGTCCCCTCCCAGGATTGGAATGACTCCTTACCCTCTCCCTTAAAACCCACATTCTTTCGTCTTTCCCTCTCCTTCCCTCTTTCCTGAAGAAGCAACCGTTGGTTGGGAAAGCTAGAATTTTGTGTGTATGTTTGTGTTTGTTTGTGTGTCTATCAACCTGCCAGCGCTTTTGTTTGGTAAGTCACATCATCTTTGTGTAAATATATATATTGTGTGGGTGTGGGTGTGTGTTTGTGTGTCTGTGTGTGTGGGTGTGAGTCTTCATTCCAGAGACTGGTTTGATGCAGCTCTCCATGCTACTCTATCCTGTGCAAGCCTCTTCATCTCCCAGTACCTACTGCAATCTACATCCTTCTGAATCTGTTTAGAATATTCATCTCTTTGTCTCCCTCTGCGAGTTTTACCCTCCACACTGCCCTCCAATACTAAGTTGGTGATCCCTTGATGCACCAGAATATGCCCTACCAACCGATCCCTTCTTCTAGTCAAGTTGTGCCACAAATTTCTCTTCTCTCCAACTCTATTCAATACCTTGTCATTAGTTATGTGATCTACCCATCTAATCTTCAGCATTCTTCTGTAGCACCACCTCACACCAAACCTAAGGTAATTGTGCAGTTCGGTCCCCAGTGGACCCCCCTTCCCCAGGAACATCTCATACCAGATGAGTAACTGAGGCAGAATAAGGTGAACCAGCCCGCATCCACCAAGGCAGATGGAAAACTGCCTTAAAAACCATCCACAGGCTGGCAAGCACAGCGAACCTTGACATTAATCCACCAGGTGGATTCATGCTGGGGACCAGTGGGCAGACATTTATATATACACAGTCACTCTGTAAAAGTAATAATGAATAAGAAAATAGGAATGTGAGTAACCTTCTATGAACAGCATTGTGAACACTGGACGATAGACACTAAGCCAACACCCACTAAAGTAATAAAAGTCTACATGCCAGCTAGCTCTGCAGATTATGAAGATACTGATAGAATGCATGATGAGATAGATGAAATTATTCAAATAGGATGGGGAGGCAAAATTTATATGTGCTGGGGAACTGGAATTCAAGAATAGGAAAAGCAAGGGAAAGAGAAACTGTAGCATAATTTGAAGTGGGGGAAAGAAATGAGAGAAAAGACTACGTGGTAGAATTTTGCACGGAGTATAATTTAATCATTGCCAATACTTGGCTTAAAAATCATGAGAAAAGATAGTAGGCCTGCATGTAAACAGGCCTGCAAAGACAGTAAAATTTTACAGGAAGCCCAAGGGATGAATGCAGTACGCAAGTTTAAATGAATGTAGCTTTCAGCAGTTATTCAGAGATGAAGAGGTTTGCATAGGATAGAGTAGTATGGAGAGCCGCATCAAACCTGTCTAGAGAGTCAAGACCACAACACATGGCCAACAGTTGAAACCAAAACCAAAAATTCAGTTAAGAAATTTGAGAACTTTGTTATTAAATAAAACAGCCAAATAATAAATGACAATAATCAGATAGACAACACATTTAATGATGCCTTTCTTGAAGTACCTCAGAAGATTGACAACTACTCCATGAACTTCAAGAGAACTTACAAATGTAATTAACATCCTGAAATCCAAAAACTCTCATAGACTTGACAACATCTCAAGGAAAGTATTGAAATCCTGTGGTTCACATACATGCAATGTTTTCAGTCGCGTATGCAACACATTACCATCAAAGATGATATTTGCAGACAGGATGAAATATGAAACTGTCAGACATAAAATATAGCAAACAGATATGTATAGTTACCAGTCAGTATTACTACCTACCTACTTCTGAAAGGTACTGGAAAAAAATGAGGTTGCAATTTTTGGATCATTAGTATATTTATCATTATTCTATAACAGCGATATAATATATGATGAGTTATATGTAGTGTCTTGGCTATTTGTATCTATAAGCCTAAACATTCATTCTCCAATTCAATCATACATCAGTTGCACAAAATATCAGTAACCTGCATCCGATGCAGGACCATGTTGTGTTCAAGAGGAGAGGAAGTCTTCATTCATCTTTGGCACAGCTTATCTGTCTCTAAATAAGAGCTATCTTCTTCTTCTCCAACAGTGAGCCGGTATCCCTTTACACTATCAATCCATTTCTAGCTTTTCCTCTATCCTACTTTTCTCTCTTTCTTCCTTTATTTTCCTTCTTTCTCTTTTCACAGTTCTTAGTTCTCCCATTTTAGTATATCTCTTACAATTTCATTATTATTTTTCATTTTTTCCTGTACCAATTAAGATTTTCTCCAGATTTGATTCTTTCAGAATTGCTTGTATCTCTCTCTGTCATTACACCATTACTCTCATTTATAAGGAACATTACAAGAACTGTACTCCTCACAATGTTGATCATTTTCAGCACCTTGTGGTTCTCTTAATCCAGGATTTGGAGACTTTGGCAGATGTAATATGTCTGTGTTCTGATAAAACTGCACTAGATAAATCAAATTGAAAATGGTGATAAACGTGGGACACCTCATTATGCAAACATCAAATAATATTTTAGGTACTAATATAATTAGCAAAAACACATTTATTGTTGTTTATTTATAAGCCATAACTAATTTTCAGTAATCAAACAATGGAAACTCCAGGTAGGAATACCAACAATGCGGAAAAAGACAGATTGCTACTTATTGTAAAGAAGACATGTCAAGATGCAGAGGGGCATAATTCAAATGTGTGTGAATTCCTAAGGGACCAAACTGCCTAGGTCATCGGTCCCTAGACTTACACACTACATAAGCTAACTTCTACTAAGAACAACACACACACCCATGCCTGAGAGAGAACTTGAACCTACGGCGAGAGGGGCCGTGCAGTCCGTGACATGACGCCCCAAACCGCACAAGCACTCTGCGCGGAGAGGCACAATTAAAAAACCACTCACATATAGCTTTTGGCTACCGCCTTCATCAGTAACACACACACACACACACACACACACACACACACACACACAAGTAAACACACTTCATGCACACACGATCACCAGCATTTCAGGCTGGCCAAAGAAGATGCTGGAGTCAGAGGTTGTGTGCGCATGAGGTGTGCTTGCTAGTGTGAGTGTGTGTGTGTGTGTGTGTGTGTGTGTGTGTGTGTGTGTTTTACTGATGAAGGCTGTTGCTGAAAGTTATATGTGAGTGTCTTTTAATTGTGCTTGTCTGCGACTTGACATGTCTTCTTTATGGTAAGCAGTAATCTGTCTTTTCCTATATTGTCAATTTTCAGTAAGTAACTATTCAACTATTCATCTTCATATTTTATGTTCTTGGTGACATTTGTTTTATGGGCAATAGGCCTTGGTCCAATGCATTGGAAGATATAACGTTAGGCAGAGAAATATTTCTCAGACCGTGGTCCAGTGCACATAAAACAAATATTACAAACACCCAAATATCAGCCATAAAGCCTGCACTCTATGTATTATTTTCAGACACCCCTTAGCCTTGGTGAATTCTTAACAAAAACACAGTTATGATGGACAAACACACACAGAAGACTTTTCTATCATGGTTTGGTGTAATTATACAGGTAAAGGACACTAACACGGCACTTATTTTTGTTACAAATCACAACAGAAAATGACACATTAGTCCTCCCTATGTAATAATGTATGTTCAAACCTAATTATACGCTGTGAATAGACAACAACAGAAAAAAATAATGTGGTGTTGCACAGCAATCGAGTAGAGTAATGAGTAACTCTACATCTACCTAGCCAACGAATGAATTTGCAGCTGAGTTAGTCCCTCTTCTAACTATAATCTATCATACATCTCTCAAACAAAAAACCGTGCCCCACACTTGGAAAAAAGCACAGATCACTCCCGTTTACTAGAAGGGTACTAGAAGTGATCCATAAAACTACCATTCAATATCCTTGACACTGATTTGTTGTAGAATCTTAGAACATATTCTGAACTACAACATAATGAACAGAATGACCTCCTTAAAGCTGACTAGTATGTATTCTAAAAACATTGATCATGTGAAATCCAACTTGCACTTTTCTCAAATGACATACTGAAGGTTTGGGATCAAAGTAGGCAAGTAGATGCAGTATACATGCAATGAAGAAATTATCCAAGTGGGATGGAAATCAGTAGATGTGATGCACATGTGCAGACAAACAGGAAAATTCTTTCAAACTAAAATTGAGGAAGTCAGTAACGCATTGGTCCTCTTCTGACCATCATGCAAGAAATTATTTGGCTTGGCATTGATTGACAGAGTTCCTGGATGTCCTCCTGAAGGACACCATGCCAAATTCTATGCAAGTGGAACACAAGATCATCAAAACCCCGAGCTGGTTGGAAAGCCCTGCCCCAAAACAGTCCAATGTTTTCTATAGGTGAAAGATCGGGCAACATTACTGGTCAAGACAGGGTTTGGCACACATGAAGACAAGCACCAGAAACTCTCTACTTGTGTGGGCAGGCCTTATCTTGATGAAATGTAAGCCCAGGATGGTTTGCCATGAAGGGTGCCAAAACAGGGTGTAGAATATCATCGATCAACCACTGTGCCGTAATGCAGCAGATGACAATTAAATGAGCCCTGCCATGAAAGGAAATGGCACCCCAAACTATAACTCCTTGTTGTTATGCCACATGGTGGGCAAAAGTTTGGCTAGTATCCCACTGCTATCTGGGGTGCCTCCAGGCACATCTTTACTGGTGTTTGGGGCTTTGCAAAGCAGGAATTATCACTAAAGACAATTTTACTGCAGTCAATGAGATTCCAAGCTGCAGATGTGTCTGGAGATGCGCCAGACAATGGTGAGATACCAACCGGCTGGTCACCTGCCTCACAGCCTGACAGCCTTGAGTGACGGTCTGGGGCGTAATTTCTTTTCATAGCAAAACCCCTTCAGTTTTCATTCACAGCACTCTTATACCACAGCAATACATCGACGATATTCTACATGCCATATTGCCACCTTTCATGGCAAACCACCCTGGGCTTACATTTCAGCAAGATAATGTCAGCCCACACACAGCGAGAGTTCCTATTGTTTCTCTTCATGCTAGCCAAACCCTACCTTTGCCAGCTAGGTCGCCCCAATTGAGAGCACTTGGAGCATTATGGGCAGGGCCCTACAACCAGTTCAGGTTGATGACCTAATGTGCCAGTTGGGCAGAATTTTGCATGATATTCCTCAGGAGAATATTCAACAACTCTTATCAATCAATGCTAAGCCAAATAGTTGCTTGCATGAGGATCTAAGGAGGACCCACACATTATTGACTTGCTGAATTTGTGAAGCTCTTTCTCTGGAATAAATCATCAATTTTTTCTTAAGTTTTAATCATTTGTTTGTCTGTACATATACATCACATCTATCGATTTCCATCCCATTCGAATAATTCCTTTGTGGTGAGTCTTTTTCTTAATGTACTTTTAAATAACTACTAACAATTTGGCATATGCTGAGTGTTGATTATTCAACTACTGATAACATTCATCACTAGAAAAATCCGAAAAAGTGATGATTTTCAGAATGTGAAAAGAAAGAGAGACTGAAATACTTCAGTGACATTATATTATTTGGGTATGAGTGCCAGCTAAAACCTTTGAGAAACTGTAAGTACACGTCGAACATGAAGCCTCCTGCAAAACTGACATTTTAATACATATATTATACATTAACCCAAAAAGTTGTGTGTAATTTTGAAATTGTATACTATCTTTCACCATTAAACTGTTACAACGTAAATATGTTAAAATATTACTAGAATTGTCTTTTACATTACCTTGGCAACTTAGCAATTTGTTGACCATGCGTCTTTGAGGTCCGAAAATTCTGATCCCAATCATCTGCTGTATGAAGGTATTCTCTGGTCAAGTGATCGATGTCAACAGTTCCTAAAGCAACCCATGGCTGCCAACGTTCCTTCACTTTCTCCAGTTTTTCGAACTGCTGCTCTGCTCGAGCAAAGACTCCTCCAAATCGTCTTGCATTTCTATATATGTTATAAATGAGCAAAACACAAAGTTTTAAATTGACAAGAGTAACATTAAAGGTAGAGTATGGAACCAACTAGCAAACTAATGAAATGGTGATCAGGCAAAAGATAAAACACGCACACTTACATACACAGGAGAGAGAGAGAGATAGAGTGAGAATTGCCAAGTTCTTCATGCAAAATTTTCTTCTTTTGGAATCAAAATAAATTAAAACATAGTGTGGAATAAAAACAAGCAAAATTAAAATGTTGAGGCTTCTTTATAATAGCAGAGAAATGCATGAAATTAAATAAATCAAATATGACCAGAGAAAAGTAGACTCCTGTTGGTAGAGAAAACAAAAGTGAGAAGAACTTAAAACGGTAACTGTTTGTAAGATAAGTCTGAAATTCATTTACAGATTCTCAAGTTGATCTTGGCTTCCAATAACTTTTCCTGCAATGAATCACATCATCCTAGCAGCCCCTACTCCCCTTCACATCTATACAACAAGAAGAAAATGATTAAAAATATATAAACAATATCATGCTGGGACCGTTGAAACAGAATGGTGGTCCACGAACAAGAGCTCACATTTCAGCAAAAAATAAATAAAAAAATAAATAAATAAAGAGATATCTTAACCTGTGTTTAGCACAAAGAAAGCAAGGGTCTGGGAAGGGAACCTGACACAAACAATAAAATGCAAGTATTTGATCAAATAAAACACGAACCTACTAACACAGCATTATATAACACACAACTACCACAAGTCAACTTTTTATGACAAAAATTGCTGCAAAACTGGATCATTGTTTCCAAACCATGATATCAGTGCCTCTACTTTCTCTGTCACCTCCCACTTCATCTTTGTTTTCTCTCGTCCTCATAACAGGTGGATCTAAGTGTCCTGCCCATATATGTCTATTTGCAGTACTTGAATTTCATCTCCTGAAGGGAAGAACTGGTCAGTCGATTACACCACTATAGAGCAGGCTGCCCAGACAGCCCACCTCCTGCCACCATCATGGAGTAAAAGGTCTGAAGATGATCTAGGTACAACATATCGAAACCAGTTACCAGTTTAAATAAAATATTTATGCGATAAATACTGTTTTTAGCAAATTTTATTAAAACTTGTTAGCAATGGCAAGTTCATCAAAGAGTGCAGTATGTATTGACAAAGCAGAACTTGCGATGCCATTGGAGATACAGTTATCTCATGAAATTAAGTCTTTTGCAACAAAACAATATCCTACCACACAGCTGTCACAGCAGTGGATGCAACCAGACTGTTAATTGATAATGACAGAAAGTTCATTATATTCTAAATTGCCCTTGGTGAATCGACCAAAATTTCAGACACAGCATAGCTTGCTATCTATGTTTGTGGAATTGACACTGATATACACATGACAGAAAAGCTGTCAGTTTTGGTGAGGAAGAAAGACTAGAGGGAAACTGACTTGCCGACTGCTGAAGAGATAGCTGAAGCCTTTGGCGTGAATTAGAAAATGTTGGTCTCAGTTATCACGAATGAAGTACCAGCGATGTGATGGGCACAAAATAGACTTTTAGCATTACAACAATCAATAAAAGATTCATATGGGATTGATTGTTTTGAACATCAAGGAGCACTTTGTGCTAAATTTGCAAACACAGAACAATTAATGAAACTGTTGGTATGAATAGTAAATTTTCTGAAGTTGCATGTGTTTTTAGACCACGTATTTCAACAGTTTGTGATAGAACTGAACAGTGTATAGGGATGTTTTGTATACTGAGAAGCACACTGATTACGTCAAGGGTCATTCCTTTATTTAAGACCCACTATTGTTGAATTTATGAAGGGAAAACAAAAGTCTAGAATATTTAGGATTGATTACATAGCTAACATTTTACTGGACTTCACTGCATAGTTGAATGCTCTAAGTATGACACTACAAGGGAATTACATGCATTTAAAAAGAAAAACATAGTGTCATAGCAAAAACTTCTGAAAAAAACTGTGCCAATTTCCCACGCCATCTGTTGTTAGAGGAAATGTTGAGTTCTGGTGTTATAAGAAATATAGGAATAGTTTTCTAAACATTTTCAGAATATTGCAAATCCCACATCTGCTCGTGATCTGTTTTCAAGGCTGCTTGCCATTTCAGGAGAAAGTATCACTCTGTATTTGTGAATCGAACAGACTGACCTGCAATATAATTCACTTTTAAAAGACTTATTCTTCTAAAGTTAAACTCTGCAAGTGTTCTACAACAGTTTTCCTCAGGGTGAGTTTCCATGTCTCCATAATAATACAGGAAAAGTTATATTAATGTTTGTATCAACATGTATGTATGAAAGGTTTCTTTCAGTTACGAAATAAATAAGTCAGTGACTCTGTGGCAACCTCACTGATGAAGATCTGCCAAACTGTTTGCAAATGTCATTGCACCAGCAATTTGTGCCAGATATAAATTTTATCTTCAGCAAAACCAAAAACAATTCAATATTGGTTAAATTCTGTTTTGTTTGTGATCTATGTTTTTGAGAACTGAATACATTGCAATACCAATAGAGAGGTTCTAGATAGTAAAACTTGTTTCTTTCACATGTAGTTAGAATCAATTATTCCACCACTAAAGGCATGCTTTAGAGACTATTTGTTTTTCCCTCTCTTTCTATACCTCAACTTAAATATTGTAAGAATTTTACAGTCAACAACGTAACACACACAACAGTGCTGCAGTAATGTAGTTTCAAACCCAAACTTATCCTCTTTATTTTTGTAGGAGTATTCTCTTGTGCCAATTGTCACTAAAAGTATAATAAACTCTTAATGAAGTGTTGTACAGAGTTTCATATTTTAAACTTACCCTATACAGCAATGTATAAAACCAAGCTGCATGCAAGTTGCCGAGTGTTCCTTGTGTGATTCCACTGCCATCTGATGTGGCATGTTTGCACTTGCCCCATCTTCGTGCTCAGACATGGCGTAGCAGTGCAGAAAGTGAAGAGTCTCACAGAAGGATCCACAAGTGTACAGAGTTCTTGTCCATCCCTGACTTAACTCCTTTCTACAATGTATGTTTTTGTTGGCTTGTCATCATCTCTTAACTCACAATCTGACTTACTCCTCCTAATCTTCTCATTATTTCTTAATTCATCTTCGACACATCTGTTTTATCATTACTCAGTTTTCTTCATTTACTCCTTTTCTCGGTTTCTGTCCCTTCACTACATTGTCAGTGTCAACTATAGACATCAGGTCTCTTATTTCATTATCTATTCATGATTTTTTCTAAGGTGTAGAATACCTTTCATAAGCCATTTTGATTTACACTGATAACCAACCTGCCAGTTACTTTTTCATTTTACTGCACACTCTTGAAGGAGAAATCTAAGTGTATATTAAAAGAATAGGCTAATGGGAATTGCAAGTAGTGTATTCATCATAGTAAAAAAGAAACTCAAGTAAACCAAGACAGAAACTGAAGCTGTATATGAAATTGTTTGGGAAAGAGTCAGAATCAATGGTGAGATAAACTTATTATTGGATCCATCTATTAAACACCAAACATATCCACAAATGACAAACTTTAGAAAAAAAAAACTTTAGATAGCCAATACATATGTTTCCCAATCATCTGTGATCATTGTAGGAGACCTGAGTCCCAAATCAACTGGAATAACTTCAGTTTTATAAGTGAAGGGACAAAAACACACGCTGCAAAAAATACCAAACAATTTCTGTGACATTATTTCATACAGATAGTTCTAAAGTTCACACACAATGAAAACATATTAGAACTAATGTCAACAAATAGACTTAAAATCTCTGGTGATGACCGCAAAAAATGCGGTATGATGTAGTTGAATAGCTGTGTGCACATAAGAATGGCGATAAGATGGGGAGGGGGGAGAGCAGTGCGAAGTGGGAAGGTTCCAATGAAACTCTGGTTAATATGATCATTCTACAACTTCTGACTATAGTGTGCACTTCAGAGTCCATATAGAACATTTAAATTTGATTTTCATATTCGTTTGGATATAGTAATTGTTCTTAGACACTACAGTGCCTATTAGAGTAGCAGAAATCAAACACAACAAGTATTACATTTTCTGAGGATATATAATTTTATCTAGGGACAGTTGGAATCTGAAACATGGCTCGGTGTGGTGCTTACCCCAGCAGTGCCAGTTATCAGTGTAAGCTACCACTGGGAGAGGGGCAAACAGCACACTAGTGATGCAACAAAGTATGTTCTGCCCCTCTCTGCACAGAAAGCATCAGGCACCCACTTCTTAATTGCACATCATTATATAAACAATGATTACAAAAGTACAAAGGGCAACCAATACAAGTAGGAACATTTATATCTTCAATAAAATCAAACAGTGGAAAGTCCAGGATGAGATTTCAACAACATTATAAAAAGGACGGACTGCTACTCACCACATAGAGGAGATCCTGAGTCACTGATATGCACAATGAAAAGACTGCTAAACATTTAAGTTTTTGGACAAAAACATTCTTATTTGGAAATGTAAATCAAACGCACACATTCACACAAGCACTGTCACACACACATGGCCACTGTCTTCAGCGACTGTGGTCCAGGCTACAACGGTCGGTGACAGCGTCTATGTGTATGAGTTGTGCTTGTGTGAATGAATGTCTCTTTTACATTTCCAAAGAAGGATGGATACGTTCAGCTAACTAGATAACGAGATAGTGATTTCATATCTCAAAGAAGAATGCAAAACATTTAGCTCTGGACAAGAGCATGTACACAAACTGTAGTTTCAAGTTTAGAAGGATAATTGACAAAATACCTAGTAGAAGAATTCACAATGGAAGGGTCTCTTCATGGCATAAATTCTCTGTAAATGTACTGCTAAAGAAACAGCGACTATGAGTGTAAAACAAGGTATACAGCTACACACAGACACATGCTAAATAAAACACAGTTGTTTCTCAAAAGAGCAATGCGTGAAATCTTCATTAGATACTGAAGCAGAATCTTCTCAAAAGACCCCTCACAAAACCTAAAGAAATTCTGAGCACATGTAAGGGCTCTCAGGGGTACCAAAGTTAAATCTTCTTAGATTCATTTATGATATACGAAACAAAATTTAGGGTAGCAAAGAATAAGAAAAAATGTTAATCATATTAAAATTTTTCTGTGATAATGAAGCTCCAGGAGACTATCTCAGCTTCATTCTCACACTACTCTGAAGATGAGCAACACACTTGCATGAATAAAAACACCATGACCACCTGAATAACAGCATGCCGATTCGCGTTAGGAATGAAATACAGAAGCGATTCTGTGTGGCATAGAATCAAAAAGTCAATGGTACATTTGCAGAGGTACGTGGCACCAGACGTCCATGCATAGATCAAACAGTTCCGGAAATAATACGTCTTAGGCTTGTGGTCATGAAGCTGACCCTCAACAATGTTCCAGATGTGATCCAATGGGTTCAGATCAGGTTAATTTGGTGATTAAGGCATCAATGCGAGTCTATTATTATGCTCCTCAAGTCACTGTAGAATTATCTTGGTGAGTAATCATGCTAAAAACTGCTGTCTCTGTCAGGGAAGGCATCAAGCATGAAGGGATGCAAGGGGTCTGCATTAATGATCACATAGTGCACAGCTGTGATTGTGCTTTTGATTACTACTTCGTGCTCCATGGCAGTACAGGTGAATGTTCTTCATAACATACTACTGCCCTACCAGCCTGCATCCATGGTGTGGCGCACATTTGGAGCACCTGTTCGCTTGGATGACGACGTATCCAAGCATGAATATCAAACTGGTGCAACAATAAATGTGACTCATCTGACCAGGTGATGAATTTTCACTGATCCACAGACTAATCTCAATGATCATATGCCTACTACTATTTTAATTGATGGATGTCACTGGGTCAAGACGTCTGTTGCGTGACCCCATATTCTACAATGTGCTCCGAACTGTGTACTCTGCAACATTTGTGACTGCTCGAACATTAGACTGTCATCAACTCTGCCACACATTGCAGCCTATTCTGCATTACAGAGAGGTCAAACATACAGCCTCCACTTTTTATGAGAAAACTGGATATCCAACACATTGTCGCCTACCTGTAGTTTCACTGTACTTCAAGCACTTTCCACTGATTATCATGACAGCAGTGCATGTACAGCTGACCAGCTTCACTGTCTATGAGGTGCTCATTCCCAGGTACATGGGCACAACAATCTGCACTTTGTGAAAGTTTTTTACATCAGTGGATTTTTCCCATATATGGTACGTACTGTCACTTGAGTGATCCCCATTTTTCTCTGCTGTACTTGCACACTTGGCATGCTGTGCCACATGCCCACAACACCACTTAGTGACATTTCGTCTCACAGTGGGAAATGGTCATAATGTTTTGGCTCACCAGTGTAGATATTAAACAATGGAAAATCCAAAATCCAGAATGGAATGTAACAATAGGAGAGAAGGGAAGTTGCTACTCACCATATAGCAGAGATGCTGAGTTGCGATAGGCACAATAAAAAGATTCACACAATCATAGCTTTCGGCCATTAAGGCCTTTGTCGTATGGTGGGAGTGGCGGACAGGGAAGTGTTGTAGTTTAGACGGAGGGCAGGAGAGAAGGTGCGGAGGTGGGGAATGGGTAAGTAGCTGAAAGGAGAGAAACAAAAATAAAAAGAAATTAAAAGACTGGGTGTGGCGGTGAAATGACGGCTGTGTAGTGCTGGAATGGGAACAGGGAGGAGGCTAATTGGGTGAGGACAGTGACTAACAAACCTTTGCTAGTCATTAATATTTCCAGATATGGTATTTGGATTTTTTATATTGCATACCCCCCATGAACCATGGACCTTGCCGTTGGTGGGGAGGCTTGCGTGCCTCAGCGATACAGATGGCCTTACCGTAGGTGCAACCACAACGGAGGGGTATCTGTTGAGAGGCCAGACAAACATGTGGTTCCTGAAGAGGGGCAGCAGCCTTTTCAGTAGTTGCAGGGGCAACAGTCTGGATGATTGACTGATCTGGCCTTGCAACATTAACCAAAAAGGGCTTGCTGTGCTGGTACTGCGAACGGCTGAAAGCAAGGGGAAACTACAGCCATAATTTTTCCCGAGGACATGCAGTTTTACTGTATGATTAAATGATGATGGCGTCCTCTTGGGTAAAATATTCCGGAGGTAAAATTGTCCCCCATTCGGATCTCCAGGCGGGGACTACTCAGGAGGACGTCGTTATCAGGAGAAAGAAAACTGGCGTTCTACGGATCGGAGCGTGGAATGTCAGATCCCTTAATCGGGCAGGTAGGTTAGAAAATTTAAAAAGGGAAATGGATAGGTTAAAGTTAGATATAGTGGGAATTAGTGAAGTTCGGTGGCAGGAGGAACAAGACTTTTGGTCAGGTGATGAAGAAATTGATGAAATGTATGATGAGATAAAAGAAATTATTCAGGTAGTGAAGGGAGATGAAAATTTAATAGTCGTGGGTGACTGGAATTTGTTAGCAGGAAAAGGGAGAGAAGGAAACATGGTAGGTGATTATGGATTGGGGCTAAGAAATGAAAGAGGAAGGCGTCTGGTAGAATTTTGCACAGAGCACAACTTAATCATAGCTAACACTTGCTTCAAGAATCATAAAAGAAGGTTGTATACATGGAAGAATCCTGGAGATACTAAAAGGTATCAGATAGATTATATAATGATAAGACAGAGATTTAGGAATCAGGTTTTAAATTGTAGGACATTTCCAGGGGCAGATGTGGACTCTGACCACAATCTATTGGTTATGACCTGTAGGTTAAAACTGAAGAAACTGCAAAAAGGTGGGAATTTAAGGACATGGGATCTGGATAAGCTGAAAGAACCAGAGGTTGTACAGAGTTTCAAGAAGAGAATAAGGTAACAATTGACAGGAATGGGGGAAAGAAACACAGTAGATGAAGAATGGGTAGTTCTGAGGGATGAAGTAGTGAAGGCAGCAGAGGATAAAGTAGGTAAAAAGACGAGGGCTGCTAGAAATCCTTGGGTAACAGAAGAAATATTGAATGTAATTGATGAAAGGAGAAAATATAAAAATGCAGTAAATGAAGCAGGCAAAAAGGAATACAAACGTCTCAAAAATGAGATCGACAGGAAGTGCAAAATCGCTAAGCAGAGATGGCTAGAGGACAAATGTAAGGATGTAGAAGCTTATCTCACTAGGGGTAAGATAGATACTGCCTACAGGAAAATTAAAGAGACCTTTGGAGAGAAGAGAACCACGTGTATGAATATCAAGAGCTCAGATGGCAACCCAGTTCTAAGCAAATAAGGGTAGGCAGAAAAGTGGAAGGAGTATATAGAAGGTTTATACAAGGGCGATGTACTTGAGGACAATATTATGGAAATGGAAGAGGATGTAGATAAAGACGAAATGGGAGATAAGATACTGCGTGAAGAGTTTCACAGAGCACTGAAAGAGTCGAAACAAGGCGCCCGGATTAGACAACATTCCATTAGAACTACTGATGGCCTTGGGAGAGCCAGTCATGACAAAACTCTACCAGCTGGTAAGCAAGATGTATGAGACAGGCGAAATACCCTCAGACTTCAAGAAGAATATAATAATTCCAATCCCAAAGAAAGCAGGTGTTGACAGATGTGAAAATTACCGAACTATCAGTTTAATAAGTCACAGCTGCAAAATACTAATGCGAATTCTTTACAGGCGAATGGAAAAACTGGTAGATGCGAACCTCGGGGAGGATCAGTTTGGATTCCATAGAAATGTTGGAACACGTGAGGCAATACTGACCTTACGACTTATCTTAGAAGAAAGATTAAGAAAAGGCAAACCTATGTTTCTAGCATTTGTAGACTTAGAGAAAGCTTTTGACAATTTTGACTGGAATACTCTCTTTCAAATTCTGAAAGTGGCAGGGGTAAAATACAGGGAGCGAAAGGCTATTTACAATTTGTACAGAAACCAGATGGCAGTTATTAGAGTCGAGGGGCATGAAAGGGAAGCAGTGGTTGGGAAAGGAGTGAGACGGGGTTGTAGCCTCTCCCCGATGTTATTCAATCTGTATATTGAGCAAGCAGAAAAGGAAACAAATGAAAAAATTGGAGTAGGTATTAAAATTCATGGAGAAGAAGTAAAAACTTTGAGGTTCGTCGATGACATTGTAATTCTGTCAGAGACGGCAAAGGACTTGGAAGAGCAGTTGAACGGAATGGACAGTGTCTTGAAAGGAGGATATAAGATGAACATCAACAAAAGCAAAACGAGGATAATAGAATTTAGTCAAATTAAATCGGGTGATGCTGAGGGAATTAGATTAGGAAATGAGACACTTAAAGTAGTAAAGGAGTTTTGTTATTTAGGAAGTAAAGTAACTGATGATGGTCGAAGTAGAGAGGATGTAGAATGTAGACTGGCAATGGCCAGAAAAGCGTTTCTGAAGAAGAGAAATTTGTTAACATTGAGTACAGATTTATGTATCAGGAAGTTGTCTCTGAAAGTATTTGTTTGGAGTGTAGCCATGTATGGAAGTGAAACATGGACGATAAATAGTTTGGACAAGAAGAGAATAGAAGCTTTCTAGATGTGGTGCTACGGAAGAATGCTGATAAGGTGGATAGATCATGTAACTAATGAGGAGGTATTAAATAGGATTGGGGAGAAGAGAAGTTTGTGGCACAACTTGACTAGAAGATGGGATCGGTTAGTAGGACATGTTTTGAGGCATCAAGGGATCACAAATTTAGCATTGGAGGGCAGCGTGGAGGGTAAAAATCGTAGAGGGAGACCAAGAGATGAATAGACTAAGCAGATTCAGAAGGATGTAGGTTGCAGTAGGTACTGGGAGATGAAGAAGCTTGCACAGGATAGAGTAGCATGGAGAGCTGCATCAAACCAGTCTCAGGACTGAAGACAACAACAACAACAATATTGCATAATGTTTCCAGATAGTTACCTGCATTTTTAATAATGCAAACTTACTCCAGAACAGCATTTCAAGTTGTTGATTATTCAATCAATTTTACTTATACATATTTTTTCAAAGTAAAAAAAAAGAAGAAACATTTACAGTACCTTTGTATTATAACTGGAAAAATTGAGTTCTCTGTTGATTCAGCAGTACCCCTAAAATTATTGGGAAGGGCAAGGAAGCGTTTCAGCTGCCCATAATACTTCATGCGAATTTCTTCCATTGGTGGCTGAAATTGTAGTTTTTGTTGCCTGAAACCAAATTTTAAAATAAAATCAGCTAACATATGGCACATATAGAGTACGATCACTACCATGATACTGAATTCCCATGTGTAAAACAGTTACTTTAAAAACAAGTTATATAATTTTCATTCCATTTTAAGAACAGCTGGTTTCTCATGCACCTAAATGTTTATGATGTTACGTCTTCTGAACTATGTGTTGTACAATAATATAATTTTTCAGATACATTTGGTGGTGTACAGGGTACGGTCTGCAAAATGTGCTGCAGATAGAATTAGTAGCAAAGAAGTAATAAAATTAAGATGTCATGTCTGATGCTGAAACTTTTACTAGATGAACAGTGACAATGTACTAAACCACAAAGATTCTTTCTTTTGTGGTTTTGTGGTAGTATCAGTGAGAAAAAGTTTTGAAGAGGTTTGAAATAATGTGTAAAGTCTGTTCCAGATGTTATAATCTTGTTGTTGAAAAAGCATATTTTTTGTTGACCACACATACAATTTCAGGCTTCAATGACTCTCCTTAAGAGTTTACAGTACTGTTTGTAATGTGTATAAACCATTCTGGGATTTCTTGCCACATCAGTTCTAGGCAAAATCTCACACTATCAATGATTACCTCCATTGTCTTTGTCAGGAGCAATTGACTGTTGTGGCTGCTGCTGAGGCACACTTGTATGCAGAAGGAAGGGGTATATTGAAGTACTAAGAAATGATGATATACGTTTGAAGCTATAGAGGTTGCAGATACTGTGGTTATGAATCCCACAGTAGGCAGTTCAGTAGAAGAGCAATGGACATCTTTAAATTATACAAATAGTAGAAGTTGGACACACAAACATATCAACAGGGAAGGTAACTGTGAAGAAACCTTGGGTAAAAGAAGAAATTCTTCAACTGCTCAAAGAAAGAAGAAAGTAAGATAATGTTCAAGGGAAAAATAAGACCACTATAAGTCACTTTGAAAGCTAAGGCAAAATACTTGTAGGAGGAAATGAGGAAATCAAAAAAGAAATGGTTGTTATGAAGACAGGTTCAGCATACATAAAAGTCTAAACAACTTTCAGTAAAATTAAAAACAGCGGCATTAACATTATTAGTGCAATGGGAATACCACTGTTAAATGCAAAGAAGAGAGTGGATTGTTGGAAAGAGTATTTTGCAGGCTTCTATAAGGACGAAGGACTGTCTGAAGATATGACAGAAGAGGAAGTGTGAATTGATATTTTGTAGATTTAAGGAATCCAGTATTAATGTCAGAGTTTAACAGAGCTTTGGAAGATTTGCGATCAAATAATGCAGAAGTGCCAGATAACATTTCTTCAAAATTCTGAAATCTTTGAGGGAAGTGGCAACCAAATAATTATTCAACATCTTGTGTAGAATCTGTGATACTGGAGACACACCATCAAACTTTCAGAAAAATATCATCCACACAATCCCAAGATAGCAAAGTAGGTAAGTACAACAACTATCAGCCTGTCGGCTTAATAGCTCATGCATCCAAGTTGCTGACAAGAATAATATCAGAAGAACACAAAAGAGAATTGAGGATTGTTAGATTGCAATAAGTTTAGTTTTTTGAAAGGTAAAGGCACCAGGGTGGCAGTTCTGGCTTTGCGAATGATAATGGAAGCAAGACTTATGAAAAATTAAGTTTTGTTCAAAGGATTTATTGACCTAGAAAAAATGTTATACAAAGTAAAATGCTGCAGAATGTTTGGAATTCTGAGGAAAATAGGAGTAAGCTATAGAGAAAGAAGAGTAATATACAATATATACAAGACCCAAGAAGAAACAATAAGACTGCAAGACAAAGAGTGAAGTGCTGAGATTAAAAAGGATATAAGGCAGGGATGTAGTCTTTAGAGCACACTGCTCAGTGTATACAGCAAAGAAGCAATGATGGAAATCAAAGAAAAGTTCAAAGGAGGGATTAAAATTCAGGATAAAAGGATATAACTGATAAGATTCACATATGACAATGCTACCCTTCGTAAATGTGAAGAAGTATTGCAAGATCTATTGAATGGAATTAACACTCTAATAAGTACAGAATATGGATTGAGAGTAAAATAAGAGACAAAAGTAATGAGCAGTAGCAGAAACGAGATTAGTGAGAAACTTAATATCAAATTTGGTGATCACAAAGTAGATGAAGTTAAGGAATTCTGCTACTTTGAAAGCAAGATAACCCACAATGAATGAAGCAAGGAAGGCATAAAAAGCTGACTAACATTGCCAAAAGGGCACTACTGGTCAAGAGAAGTCAACTAGTACCAAACACAGGTCTTAATTTGGGGAAGATTTTTTAGATAATACATTTGGATCATGGTAGTGAATCATGGGCTGTGGGAAAACAAAAAACAAAAAGAAACTAAGTGTTTGAGACATGGTGCTACAACAGGATGTTGAAAAGTACGTGGACTAGTACAATACAGAATGAGGAGGATCTCCACAGAACAGACAAAGAAAGGAACAAAAGGAGAATACTGACAAGAAGAAGAAACAGGATGACAGCACACATGTAAAGACATTATGGTGGTAGAGGGCTGGACATTAGGCACTGGTAGATATTGAAGGTGACGGCTTGACAATGACAGCTGTTGGTAGGATGATGATGCATCCAGGACGTAGGGTGTCAGTGGGTGTTGTAGGTGATGGCTCAATGACAGTGGCCTCTGGTCAGTCAACGTGCAGTGGGGCATGGCACCTGGGAGTGGCGGATGACAGCGCTGCATAGAAATGGCAACAGATGTTTACAGCGAGGGCAATTATTCCAATCAGTGGGCTGTTGGCGTCAAGTCCAGAAGGGTGTTGGCTCAAGCAACCTAAACATTCTCCAGTGGAAGGATAACAGCTTGGCACTGAGTTGGCATGTAACATGGCATAAAAAAGTGGTGTCCTTACTACAGAGCTCTCTATTGTGATAGGCACACTGCATGCTGATCACGTCAGCACCGCTGGACACCATAAGGCTGTAATAATAATGTCGTGTGAGTAGGGCATCTGTCGGGCAGACCTTTCACTGGATGCAAGTCTTTCGATTTGACGTGACTTTGGCGACTAGCACGCCGATGGGGATGAAATGATGATGATGATTAGGACAACACAACGCCCAGTCCCTGAGCGGAGAAAATTACCGACCCAGCCGGGAATCGAACCCAGGCCTTTAGGATTGACAATCTGTCACGCTGACCACTCAGCTACCGAGGCAGACATCATAAGGCTGTGTGAAGCTATGATGTAAACAGCCCATGCAGTTCAACATTAGACTTGCAGCTTGCATGCTCCTGGAGAGGTGGCAGCCCACAATACATGCCTTGCATGCACAGTAGTATGGTCCCAGGTGGACAATATACTAAGAATCATTTGACATGATATGACACACAAGCAGATTCCATCACTTTGTGTTCCTGATTTTGACTTTTTGTGAGTATCACATGCTTTGAATAGGTCTGTATGTATGTTGCTCATATTCTGCTTGATTTCTGCTCACATCTCTAATATTGGGCACAGTAAATGATTTCACATTTGTTTTTGTTTCACATAAAATATAAGCCAGGTTCATCACAAGGTTTTCTGTGGGTTCACTTATATTCATTCCTACTGCTCACTTTAAATGCATTGTAATTGTATTGCTCATATGCTAATTACCCTTCCCCGCCATCGATTTTTTGCACTTTCTCGCATTTAATGGAGGACCCCATACTGTAGCTTTTCACAGATTTGGTATTCAACTTTATTACTTCTTGTCACTAAATGAATTTGTAATTCTGCTTTGAATGGCATTGGCTCTTTGTACTGAATATGATTTGTAGTCTTACTGACTACAGCATTCCTTCTCGCAAATGGTAAAAAATGTAACAGTAGTTATATAAATGTGTTTGCACATTATTAACACATTCTACAGAAACATGTTTTAGCAGAAATCAATATACTAGAATCATTCTCCCACTCCAATGAAAATTTTGGAGTTCTCCATTAAATGTGAGAAAACACAGAAAATGGCCACATACAAAAATAGAGTACCAGCAATATAGTTACTGTGCATTTGAGTTGAGCAGTTCCGTAAAACACCGTATCATGAAATCAACTTCTGTTTTATATGAAACAGAAACAAATATGGAATCATTTATCCCCAAATATTATGGATGTGAGAAAAATTCAGGCTGAATACAAGCAACACACTTGCATTGCAATTCGAAGAGAGCAATACACACAAGAAGTTGTAATTATGAACAAAATTCGATGAAACAAGGGGCGACGAAAAAATATTCTGTTTACTATGAAACCAAAACGAATATGGAAGATCTTGAATTACATAATAAGAAAATGTTGCAAAGCAGGATTAATAAATTTACAGTACTCCAAGTGGTCTGGCAATTAACCAAAGTCATGATACTGGTAATCCTTGATGTAGTGGTTTATTAGATACTTAGTTTCACATCCATGAATCGTATGCATGACTTTACTCATCACAATAATAAAAATTCTTATACGGAATAGAAGGAGTTGTCAACGAGAAACATTTGCAGTTTGTTTTCAAATTTTACTTTGCTGTTTGTTAGACATTTATATTACTGGGTGAGTTATCAAAACTTTTAGTTGAAACACTATGCACCCTTTTTGTGCTAAAGACAACTTAATGTGGAGTAAAGAATGTCTTTTTTCTTCTCGTATTGTAATTATGTACATCATTATTCCTTTTGCGCTGTTATGGATTATTGACAGCAAACTTCATGAAAAAATAATATATGATATTATTGAATGAATATATTGTGAGTATTGAATTGAATATATGAATACCCAACTTCTTAAACAAATGCCTACAAGATGATAATGAGTGAACAACAAACATTATTTTTTACAGCGTGTTCTTGAGCAGTGAAGACTTTCTTTCTTAAAGACAAGTTACCCCAAAACATCATTCCAGATGACATTATTGAACAAAAATATGCAGAATATCTGAACTTACTGATTTATCTCTCCATAAGATTTGTAATGATTCCAAGTGCATTTGTGGCTGAACTAAGCTGTTTTAGGAGTTCTAAAATGCACTTTTCCAGTTTAAATTCTCATCAACATGGAGATCTAAAGTTCTGAATATTCCACTCTATTTATTATTTTTTTACCATGTGTTACACCTAGATGGGCATTTAAAACTGAGAGTGAGATCATCCACAGAAAACCAGTCAGTGATAATTTTAAGAACACTGTTTGCCATTTCTTCTGTTTCTGTATGTGTTCTTAGACTGATTGTAACACTAGTGTCATCCGCATAAAGAACTAGTTCTGCTTGTTGTATATTAGATGGAAAATCATTTACAATACTACACATGGTGGAGAAAAACTGTGCACTAAATTTTAACACTGGCTAGATGCTTCCAGTAGGAACCAAAATTACTAATGTTGTGTAGGTCAATAACGCAACATTTTTAAACTACGGAAACTTGGCACCACGTGCTCCAATTGGCTGTGAGATTGCCCTGTTTCTGTTCATTGGTTGATGGCAGTACTGTGGTTGTCGGTTCACACATGCAAATGTCCCTTTCCCTGTCACTGCCCCAATGTGATAAGCACACGTGTCGAATAGGTCTTGCTGTTTCTCTCCATCTCACGTCAAAGGCATACACACTTAAGCTTCACTTCAGAGCACACACACATCATCTGCTATTTAGTCACATAGTAAGCAGGGCGGAACAATATTTGTTTGAAGAACAATGAGATATGGTTTTCGTTTATGGACTAGCCAATGGAAATGCACATGAAACTCGATGGTTTTATGAGGAAAAGTACCCAGCAAGACCCCACCCACACCTGCAAACATTTACAGCAATTCACCAGAGACTTGGCAAAACAGGGTCATTAGTGGGATATCATGGTGATGCTGTAAGATCTCAAACATGATAGAATGCTGCATTTGAGAGACTGTTCTCGAGCACTTTGAGGAAGCATCTATGACAAGTACTTGAGCAGTTGGACATGACACAAAGGTCACTCATAGGTTAGTCTGGGAGGTATTGGGGGATGACGGCCAGCATTTATTTAGTTTCCACCCTGTCCATGACCTAAATCCTGTGGTGGACTACAAACACAGGCTAGGGTTTTGCCAGTGGTTTCTGTGATGTGCTGCACAAGATCCCGAATTCTCCGCCATTGTGTTGTTTACCAAAGAGTGCACCTTCCATCGGTATGGCCTTTACAACACTCGAAAACTTCTTTACTGGGCAAGGGGAAATCCTCACATCACATATGTCCATGGACACCAGGAATGATTTTCACTCAACATTTGGGCAGGCACTGTGGGTGAGCATCTGATTGGGCTGGTCCGTCTACCTCCTAGACTAACTGGGCCAAATTACCTTCATTTTTTGCAAGGAACTCTACCCGGCTTGCTGGAGGATGTTCCCCTGGACATATGGCTATGCATGTGGTTGCAACGTGATGGGGTGCCCACACATAACAATTGTGCAGTGCATGGACATTTAAATGAACTCTTTGATGGCTGGGTAATTGGCAAAGGTACTCGCAGAACATGGCCCCCATGATCACCAGACCTCATGCCACTGGACTTCTTCCTGTGGGGATTCTCCAAAGTTCTAGTTCACCCACCTGGACGGGAACCATCTAGAAATGAAGAGGAATTAATGGATAACATTCAACATGCTGCCAATCACGTCAGGACAATACCAGGAATCTTTGAAAGAGGTCGGCATAACACTGTTTGGCATTACCAAGCTCTTGTCGCATCAGAGGGCTGCCAGTTAGAGCACCTGCTTTAAGTAAACAATGTCCTAGCTACAACAAAAGTCCTTCTCAGGGCCGACACAATTTGTAAAAGACAGACTAACAATTTTCTCCACCCTGTATAAGGAACAATAGTGGATATAAGACTGAGCCTTGGGGAACCTCTTATGTGACCTTTCCTCAGTCAGAGTAATGTACCTGGCCAACATTGGTTGTATTACTAGTGACGCTGTATTATTATTTAAGGTCTGTAAAATTTGGTGAGCGAACATGTAAATGGTAGTCTCAGTAGATCAACTCTTCTGAAACCCAAACCGTGACTTTCTGAGGATATTATTGTTGCTCAGGTGAGATGCTGTTCTATAATACACCACCCTTCCAAAAATTTTGGAAAATGATGTCAGCAGTGGAACAGTCCAGTAGTTAAAAACTGTAGGAGAAGGCAGAGACTAGGATACATCCAACAAATAATTGAGATGTAGAATGCAAGTGCTACTATAAGATAAATAGATTGTTGTAACTGAAGAACTCATGATGGACAGCATAAAAACCCATCAGAGGTGTTTTAATCAAGTAAATAACTGAAAATGGGTAAACTGTGGACACATTAAGTTCTGATGGAGAAGACTTTTTTAAAAACAATGAATAAGTCCTACCTTAAACATTAACTGATAACAATGTAGAGTGTAAAAAGAAAACACAAAGTACACATTAATTTTAATATAAAATGCAAGTACAGTTATATTTAAATAATTGTAATAATAATAATGCTCGTTATAAGAACCACATGAATTGGTATCATTAGTAGCTCCCTTGCACCTGATGGCCACATGCCTGTTTTCATTTATGCTATTCAGAGTCTCAGTTTGGCCTCCCCTTTCACATTTCTGCACTTTGATTGTTCCTTTGATCAGGAGATGCTGAATTCCTTTTGTGTGAAGTAAATAGATACCAAAGCTAAAGGGAACAACTTAATTTTCTGCCTGAGGATGATGACAGCAATTCTTAACTTTCAGATAGAAATATTCATAGGAATATTGTCAGAAAAGTGCTTGGGCTTTGAAGTCATGTTTCAAGTCAATTAATTGGTCTTGGAACTTCTGATGGTATTCTCATGTTCCTTCTGAAAATCCACTGGTTATTTCACTGACTAGTCACCACATTTTTCACAGTGCTCTACCAAATATAGACACAGTGTATCACAACATATGTGCTGCTGCAGCAGCCTCAGTATTGATGCTTCACTGCTGCTAAATCGGCAGATCATGACAAATCGCTTAATGAAATTCCCTTACCACAGCTTTTCCTCTTGAATTTGAGTTCATCATGTCTTGCACAGATACTGGCAAACACCTCGCAACATTACAACAACTTGGAGAAATCAATGTATTACTCTAACAAAATTGTATTTAAAAACATTTTGTTATTAGTATGTCTTCTTCAAGTTGTGCTGGTATCATTTTTAAACTAACTGTCAATCAAAATACCATTTTAGTATTCAATTCAGCTATTATGAATTATCAAACAAATACTTATGAACTTGAATTCACCTACATTTTGTCAGTTGATAACTAACACAATCATAAAGAAAGAAAACATACAAAATGCACTACTGCCACCCCTCAGCGGCCACCTTTCCATTGGAATGTCCATATTTCATCTATTTACATTCCAGAGGCCTCTCAAGAAGTGAAAATGCCCAGGATGTGTGGTACTGCTCTGTGCCACCTCTTATCACCCAGGTTTTAAAATTTCAACCACCGTCGGTAGAACAGTAGATTTCCCTATCATCTTGTCTGATGTCTTCCTTTATACATCATACTTCAGACACACACACACAACAATGTAGGTATTATTCTACAACAGGCTGTTACTGTTTAAGTATAACCTTTCCAAATACTGGGGCAAAATTTGTTTTCCTGTTATGTTAGACATAGTTACTTTTTGCCTCAAATCTTTAACTACATAAAACCTTAAATGATGTAATTTGTAGGGATATAAAGTGGAACAATCACATAGACACAGTCGTTGGTAAAGCAGGTGGCAGACTTCAATCTGTCGGTAGCGTGCTAGAGGCATAGGAGATCGCTTACAAAACACTCATACAGAACACCAGTGGAATAAGTTTCAAGTCCGTCCACGTCTATTTTTGCACAGCTGCCTTCATAACAAGTACTGTGCCTGCAGAAAGTGATCTTTCTTGGGATATGATATTTACCATGACTGACTACCTGACTTAGAAACACCAGCGACTTTATGACTGTGTGGCCAATAAAAAAATTTCCATTTTCTTTTATTTTAAAAAAAAGAGGAAACTACAAGTCTTTCATTATCTGTACTGGGAGTGAAATGAAGTAAACAGATTCTTATCAAAATTGTTTTCAGAGACTTTTTGTAAAAGTGGAAGAGTCTTACTTAAAATAACTTGGTACTAGATGGAATACTGAGGGTATCCATAGTTAAAGCTTCCCAGATCACAATAAAAATTATATCTGCTCCTGCACTGCTGACAGCAACCTATTCTGCAAATTATCCAAATTTCTAAAATTTCATTCCATTGCTGCAGGGGATGTACCTAGCAGCAGTGCTCATACATAGAGGCACCTCTGTATGGGGTGGTAAGTGTGCAGGGAAACCAGTGGAAACACTGCAGACAGTTTAGCAATATAGCTTTATTATGTCTTCAATTCTACATGAGGCAGGCATTGCTGCTAGGACGGCACCTGACAATGTTGCATCAGGGCTCCAGCCCAGCAGTTAAGGCAAGGTTACAGCCAGTTGCGACAGAGGCACTACCTGGAGGAGTGACAGACCACATGGTCGGTGGCTGCTCTTCTCTCCGCAGTGGCAGCGGCATCTAAGCACGGGTTTTCATCCATGCCCCTCGGACAGGTGTGGGATGGCAGCTGGCATTGTGACACTGAGTCCCTCCCTGGGTCTCAGCATCGGCACCAGCAGGTATGGACAGCAAGCTGGTAGGGATGTGGCACCAAGTCCCATGAAGCATCTAGTGTGGCAGCAAACACACCCTGATTTCAAACCAGAGGATGCTGCTGGTCCTGTTCAGTTGTTTCACAGTCCAGCGGTGCTCTGGCGTCAAAGTGTGGCTACTTTGTGATGGCCAAGTCACAGTAGTAAATGATGCCCTGTCCTCAAATTCAGTATCATTTATACTCCACAAGTGCCAATTTGTTTCTCTAAAACCTGGTATCTAGTCGCGCAGACTATAATAAAAATATTCATTCAAGTGGGGTGGAAGTGACTGGCTAACTACATCATTCTTTGCGGGGCACTTTACTGTTGCTTTCAGCTATCATTGCCTGGCAACTCATTTGTGCATCTGTTATTGTGCCCTACTTGCCAACATAGCACGATTGACAGCTACGGCCTTATTCCAAAACATTACTCTACTTTGATTACAAGATTAAAACTATACTCTTTATCTGTACAGTTGCCCCAAATTGGCTATTTGTAACTATTACATAAGTACTATATCAAATAAGTTGATCCATCTGCCATCTCTTGCTCTGGAATCCTATCTATTGGAACTTGTATTACCACTGGATTGAGCTCCCTCATGCTACATCACCTCAAATATAAAAAAGCTATGCCAAGCAAAATCAGAATCAACACGGTGCTAGTAATGACCGCACTTGCTGTGACTGATACTGCTATTCTGCTACTGCTCTACATGCTGTAGCATTTGTTCTGCAGCCAACCACCCTTCTTGGACTGCTATCATTCGGCTTAAGGAGTGGTCTGACCTGGCTTCCAAGTATCTTTCAAGAAGGTAAGATTATGGTTTCAATAAAATCTCTTGTGGTTCGTCTAGCCAGTACAGCTGTGCTTGTGTCACATTAACTAGAGTAACTCCCACCTTATCACTAGTATATGAAATATAGACCCGTTAATTAGTAGTCCACTGCCTCGCAACTCCAAATGTTTTGCCCCAAGAGTTGCCCTTGCTCAAAACAACTACTGACCACCCTCATGTCATTTTACACTGAACATACCCAGTACTGCTTTGCTCTCCGAAAATAAGGCTTTGGTTCAATCACCTCGTCTGGACAAAGTTTCCCCTTAAATAGTTGCAGAATGCATTTATCCCTACTCATTATAGCCTCACGAATTGAGAATACTGTGACCAGCCCAATCTGACATTCTTCAAGCTCACCCTCGCTCATCTTCAGTTGTAGATCCCCATCTCCTCCTAATAGTAACACCCCTTCTTCCCTAACTTGCGTATAATTCCCAACTGTCGCTAGCTTCACTGGATAAGTGTGCACTATGTAATACCAAAATAGTGTGTGTTTCCCAGCTATTAGTATTTTCACTGATACGTGCAATCGAGCGCAATCTGTAATTACACCCACTGTTGCACTATGGTAGTATAATGGTAAGTTCTGATTACTCAGTTCCACTACTAGTTGTAACTCCGATGTCAACTCTCCTTCCACCTTCCATCCCTTCAGAAATTGCTCAGGTGACACCAAGGCTAGACTTAATTGATTATGCAATGCCTCATGGACTGCCTCCTGCAAATTTGTTAGATGCTATCACCTAGCAGCTGCAATAACCTTGTCAATGTTAACCTTGCATCTAATACCTCCATATGAGCTTGCATTGCCTCCAAATCCCAGTTTATGGTACTAACCATGCTCCTGAAATAATCCACGACTTCCTTAGTCAGATGGCGGAGCATACATGTGTTGTTCATCACACTGCTCTACAAGTTCATAATTTACGTGGAATGCCACTCTACATTCACATTATTTGCTTCTGCTAACTCTCTTGTGGTTTCTGTGTCTTATTCAATTTTCTCACATCACTTGTTTCTGCTGTCCCAAAGACTATCTACAATATTATACCCCCACATCTACCTTAAGCTCACGCGGAACTACTTCAATCTAGAGATGGACAAAACTGTTCTTTTCAGAGATTGGATCAGAACTGGTCACTCAGAGGAATGGACTAGTTCTTTTTCATGACTCACCACTCACTATTTACTCACAAAAACAAGTAAAAGGAACATACACCTTTTTAATTCAGGTCACTAAACCAGTATTTTTATTTGATTTGGTCTTATTTTGAAAGAACATATGAAGTGGAGCAACAATTTTGTATTATGGCCCCAGTAACTTTCAGATATAAAAGTTTTAAATTTTGTCTACTGCCAAAGTTATAAATATTACAACAAAACCCCAAACATTTTTTATCAAGTGGAAAAATTTTACGGCACAATCTGCATCTGTATTCATTCTGACTGAAATTATTCCTACCGGAAATTCCTGTAGGCAGTCCTAACTCCCTTCTAAGTTTAATGGACCATTCCTATTCCCTGGATTACCTCTACCATTATCCTACACCCTGCTGGTAACCAAAACCTCCTCTACAACCAAAAATTCTTTCTTCAGTTCATAACACTATCAAAAAATCTTTCAGTTCAGTTTTTACTGTACATGATGGCGTCACAGTCAAAATACTCAAGCTTATTGTTGATCCAGTACTGCTCACAATAACTACCGCTTCCTAGACCTTGAATCTCTTTCCTGAACAACAATCACTTATTCCCATCAGAATAGCACCAGAGATCCGATTGCTAAGAAGAGTGGCAGGGTACATTCTGTATGAGGGGAGAGTGAATGTAACTATCAGAATAGAACTGAGAGTAAAAATTTAAATGAGCAGATTAAAGAATACAGAAACAACTGGAAGGGTTATGTGAAAACAATAGAAGACACAGCTTTTACAATCACTGGCAACACATTACAAGTGTGATGCCAAGTCAAAGGATAAGAAGTAACAACTCACTCAAAAAAATGTAAATGTTTATTAAGCTACTGAAATTTGAGATATTCTTTTGAAATCAAGAACAGAAACATGATGGAAGAGTTTTCTGCATTAATGTATCATTCTGAAGATCTCAGGTTTTGTTTGCCTTGGTAGCTGAGTGGTCAGTGTGGTGGATAGTGAAGTGAAGGGGCCCAGGTTTGATTCCCAGCAAAGTTGATTTTTTTTCCACTCACAGACTGGATGTGGTGTTGCGCTTACTTTCATATCATAATATGTAGCACTACTATGCCTGGATGGATACCGTCAGACAATAAACTGGAAAAAAATGGAACTTTCTTTATTTTCTGTTTTCACAGATGAGAAAGGCTTCATGTACTAATAAGGTTTGCAAATCCACATGTGCACACGGTCTATAACACATTTTTTGTAGCTTGGAAAATGTTTCCTTACGGATGTGATGTCACATGCCATTGCTGCAGCCTAGCGCAGAATTTCCTTCACATACATGACAGCCACAAGAAACGCATTTTGAAATCAGATGAGCTACCATTCATTTTTTCCGAATCACCTATTATCCACTCTCTTGAAAGATCTGGCCCTTTGAATCAATTTGGGAGCAGAGTGCCCATCTCTATTTCAGTCACCTCTTGTATCTGCTCTTTTAATTGTGCATATGCCCTGAGGAAGTTACTTTGAGACCTCTCTCTGCTTCCCACTACTAATTGCCAATTCTCGCACACCTGAAAATACTTCTTCCAGCATTTAAATGCTAAACTTAAAGACCATTTATGGCTAGAAAATACAACATATGGCTATCTGGAAAACAAGGCTCCACCATCCATGTGGTGCTTCAGCAGTGCAGTTACTCCACCACCAGCAAAGAGATACACTACTGCCAAAACTAGTGTTCTTTTTTTCCTTCACCTGGCAACCTGAAGAAAGGATCCATATCACCTGTCCTACTTTAAGAAACCTGCGACTCTGAACAGTGATCATCTTAATGTTCTTCTGACACAAATAAATATGTGGGTCTGTCCCTACTACTATCAACATTACATCCTACACTACACATACAAATAAACTACACAAAATTGATACACATAACTACTCTCTTGACCTTAATGTATAATGATTCTGAGGTATCCAGACTTCCCTCTCCCACAGTCCATCGTTTTGCTTTTTCCTCTTAGTCTTCCTATCTTGTCTTTACTAACACTTCTCGTGGAATCATCTCTGGTGCCGCCTTGAATGGTCACAGACGTCCCAGGTGCACACTCGTTGTCACTGTTTGAAACTGTAACACCACTTTCACCAGTGACATAGTTTTAACTACTTGCTATGGGTTCTGGCATTGTGTTTAAAACTTCTTTGTCTTTCCCTTCAGCATATATGGACTCGACAACATCACCCATTGACCAACCTTATACTACAGTAATGTAACCGCACACCTCATTGCCTCTTCCTGTTGCTCCAAAGACTTTGTATTTCCTCTTTGTACCCTGTTCCACCCCTCCTTTAGTTTTATTGCAAAATCACAGACTGCTTCTCCCTTTCTTCCACTCTTCTGGTCAATCGAAAGGTGACACCATCTTTTTGCCATACACTACCTCTAACGGTGATAACCAGGTGCCAGTACATTCTATACAGTTATATTCATTTATGACAAATGCTTGGTATGTCTTACAATTTGAATGATTTTAATGCATATAATAACAAATCATTTTTCCAATTGTTCCATGAACTCTCTCTGTCCTCCCATTAGCCTGCAGATGTAGTGGTCTAGTCCTCAACGTCACACTCTCAGCAATCAACACAATTATTTCATCAGGTCTGACGTGAAGTTCATCCCCTGGTCCACTATCATCATTTGTCACATTCTGAACTTCAATGTCCACTAATGTCTGTGTGAATGTGATCTTGACATAACAAGAAAAATGATCTATTATGGTCAGCACAAAACGATTACTTGCTGGTGGTCAGTTGAATGGTCCTAACATGTCCACCACAATGAAACTAAAAGGTTCTGCTGCTTCTAGCAATGTCTGTAACAATATTTGCTTCTGACTCAAATTGGCCCTCTGTATACTCCCTACAATTCTTGATGTATCGATCTGCATCATCCTGCCTTTCCTTCCACCAGCACTTCTCTGCCAGCCTCCTACTTGTTGTCCTGCATCCACCATGGCCTGACAAAATGTGTTCATGCATTTGACGTAACACTTCCAATTTTATCTTGGCTAGCACTACCACTCATGGTCCTAATTTTGTCTCTCTGCACAATAACCCATCACACACACCAAATTGCTGCTGTTTCTTATACAGCCTACATTCCTCATGAGTGTTCTGTGCTGCTCGTCACTCTGCAAGATTGTGATCCAGTGCTTGTATGAGCTCTCTTCAAAAAAAATTCAGAGGATTTGTAATTTTGTGTGTTGCAGCAAAATACTGTTGGCATCCTGGCACACATATAGTGTTTAATCTGTAATTGCTTGAAGTTTCATTGTTATATGCCTCTCAGTTATTGTTCAGTGCTGTAATGTGTAGTATGTGTCACACAGTTTGTAAATTTTGAGATGGAAGAGCTAAAGAAGCAATGTGTCTGCATTAAATTCTGTGTGAAATGGAAGAAAGCCTTTGCAGAGGCACACCCATTGATGCAGGAAGCCTACGGTTGTGAGTTCTTAAGCCATACTTGGAGTTACAAATGGTTCACACAGTTTAAAAATGGCCAGATGGAAGTTAAAGATGACCCTTGTTCAAGATGCCATTTAACTTTTACCAACAACACTCCTGTCAGGAATCTCAATGTAACTGTGCATGCCAATCGAAGACTGACTGTCCCACAGATTGCAGAAGAAATAACATTTCAGTTGGATCATCTCATGAAATCCTGAGACAGCATCTTGGAATGCAAGGTGTTGCTATCAAGTTTGCCCCATGACTCATGAGTCAAGACAAGAAAGACCTTTGCCTCGCAATCTGTAAAGAGTTTTTGGATCACTCAGTTGAGAATGAGATGTCCCTTAAGATAATCAGAACTAGTGATGGCACGTGGGTCTAAGATTATGATTCTGAGACCAAAGTTCAGTCTTCAGAATGGGTTGGGAAAGATTTTCGAAGACCAAAAAAAGCCCATCTGGTCAGCTCAAATGTCGAAGCCATGCTTATAGTTTTCTTTGACTTTGAAGGATTAGTTCACCATGGATTTGTGCTGCATAGACAAACTGTTAATAGATGGTACTATGAGGATGTATTTCAATACCAGCGAAGAAATGTGGGAAGGAAACACCCAGAAATGTGGTGAGAAAATTCAAGACTTTTGCATCATGATACTCCACCCAATCATTTGTCCCTGTTGGCACATGACTATTGCACAAAACATGAAATCACTGTGCTGCCTCACCCTTTGTGCTCTCCAGACCTGGCCCCTGCTGACTTTTTTTTATTTCTGAAGTTGAAAATCCTGTTGCGAAGACAAGGATTTGCAATGACAGACAAGATAAGACAAAATTTGCAGATGCCACTTCGCATGATGCAGCAAGAGGTGTACCAGAAGCGCAACCAGCATTGAGCATGGTGTATCAATTGTGGAGGGGAGTATTTTATTTTGGAGGAGACCATGCATAATAAGTAAAAGGTAAGTGAAAAAAAAATGTTGTGGGCAAAGATCCAGAACTTTCTGAACAGACCTCATATTACAGCTATCTTTCTGCTTATCCCTTCCTCATTTTTCAGCTTGTGGTTTATTTGCTACTCAAATTCACTGAGTCAATGCCCATCTTGTTAATCTTCTAACAGGCCTTTCATGCCTAATAACCACGACACAGCTGCATGGCCTGTTATCACCTTAAGCTTCCTCCTGTGTAAATAATATTGGAAGTATGCTATTCTGTATACTACAGGAAGCACCGCTCTCTCCGTTGTAGAGTAATTTCGTTCTGTGGCATTCAATTGTGTTGATGCAAAGGCAAAAGGATGTTCTTGACCATTGACCTCCTGGCTAAAAATGCAGCCAAGGACATAGTTTAGCGAATCACATGACAATACAAATTATTTATGAAAGTCTGGAAATACTAAAACTGAAGTGGATGTCAACACTTCGTTTAACTCATTAAATGCTCCCTGACATTCCTCCAACCATACAAACTTAACAGCTTTCTTCAACAATTGCATAAATGGTCTTGCAATATCCAAAATCCCTCCACACACCTGCTACAATAATTTGTGAGACTGATGAAAGATTGTTATTCCCTTGTAGTTTGTGGTACTGGAAAATTTTGTATGGATTGCAGCAACCTCAGATCATGGGATGACATGGCCCAAGTAGTTAACTTCCCCCAGAGCGAAGTGACATTTTTCAGCACTGAGTGTGAGACAAGCTGCCCATAATTTGGTGAATACTTCTTTTATACACTGTCTATGTTCCTGCTCATCCCTTGAATGCATGATTGTGTCATCAAGATATACTGAGCAATGGCGTGGTTTCGCTCCTCTCAGTTCTCCCTCCAGCAGCCATTGGAATATTGCCAGCACATTCATGAACCCAAACGGCATCCTCCTATATTGGTAGTGTCATCATTTGCTGCAAAAGCTCTTCTTCATATGCCTTCAGCAGCCACTTCTAAGTGATGGTATCTCCTCTTTACGTCCAACGTAAAGAATTGCTTGCTTTCGCTTACGTTATCTATGGCCTCCTTGATATTCAGAATAGGCTATGCATCTGTTGCTACCTTGCTATTCAAATAACAATAATTGCAACAAAACCAATACTTCTGTGAACCATCCATAGACTTCTTAGGTACAATTACAATTTCTGCCATGCGCTATTGCTTTCTTCTGCCATTCTGTCAGCTAATTGTTGATCTATGAACTTTTCTAAAATTGGTTGCAGTGACCATGTTATTCTATATTGTCTTTGGTATACTGGTGCTTAATTTCCTGTTGGAATCCTGTATTGTGTTATTGATGTGACAGCCAACAGACTTCTCGGAAAAAACGGACCCTGCAATCCTAGCAACAGGTTCTCCAACTGTGCTCTATCTGCTCCTTCAAATGCTTCGGCTTATCACAAAATGCAGTCCTAGCAGTGTCCTGCTCCCCCTTATAGCTTACACCTCCTGTGTGGCAATCTTCCACACCTGGAATCTCTAGTGTAGCTAATACCATTCCATTTAACAACTTTACATCTTTAACGCCAAAAATATGTGCACTGATTGGTACCACTTTTCCTCCATCCACTTCCTGTACATGTACAATACTATGTTTCACCAAACAACAGTCTTTGTCTAATACTTCACTACCCTCTGATGGTTCTGTTACACATATCATACCTATTCGTAAGTTCAGTTCCACATTCACCCATAGTGATTTTCTGGTGCCTTCTGGCACACAATCATGCAAATCAAGACTTAATGCTATTACTCATGGTTTAACTGGACCTTCTTGTATACTAGACACTCCTTGCAGCAGTTTAACATTGACAACAGTGTCCTCTAGTCAGAATGTCTTCCCCCTCAGTTCCACTACAGGTCATCGAAGGTCAATTATGGCAGTATATTGATATAAGAAAATCTAGCCTTAGGACCCTGCCTAACCTCTCACATACATGAGGCACCCTTACTCAGGAGGACAATGGTTCTAAGCTGCATCCAGCCATCCAGATTTAGGTTTTCCATGATTTCTGTAAATCGCTTTAGGCATGTGCCAAGATGGTTCCTTTGACAAGACACGCCCCATTTCCTTTTCCATCCTGATGCTGAGGCCCAGGGAGGAACTTGGTGTTCCAATGCCAGCCGCCATCCACTGCCTGTTCGAGGAGCACAAGTGGAGACCCACACACAGCTGCCTCTGCCACTGTGGAGCAAAGAGCAGTGGGCCTGCTGCCTGGCATGTCACTCTGACAGAAAGCACCTGTGTTGCAATTGGCCACGGCCTTGCCTTCCCTGCCAGCCCATAGTCCTGATGCAAGCTTTGTGGAGTGCCTTCCTAGTGGCTGATGCCAGGTGCACAATCTGGACTCATAAGGAAAGGCATGCCTGTCTCATGTGGAACTGAAGATATAGTGAAGTTATACTGTTAAATTGTCCACAGCATTTACACTGGTTCCCCACCACCTGTGGCATGACCACACATCCACCACTCCTACAGATGTGGTTCATAAAGAGTGATGTCAGGATGGAAGATTGATATCAGGAGGGCCAACGTCACGACAATCAACAGCAGAGGGTGTGTGATCCCTGAAGCACATTATTCAAGTCTCAGCCCGCAGCATGATCATTGGACTGAGTGAGATTATTTTGTTCTTGTGTGGTGGTAATCATGGGGCTGTAGTTAAGAGGGCATGATTTTATGAAAGTTACATTAACAAAACCAGGGGAACCTGTGTGTATCTGTTGCAATTTGGGAGTAATGGTACAGATGAATTGCTAGTACCTGTGTGTTGTACTCAGTGTAATCTACTTGGGCATTCTGCACCTTGTGCTGAAACAATAGTAGAACCGCTTTACTTGTAAACATTTTGGTCACAAGACTAGGCAATGTGGAGAGTTCAGATGACTATGATTGTGCTCCATCTCCACTGATCTTATTGTCGACGGGACATTAAACACTAATCTCCTCCTCCACTTTGAGGCACCACTGCCTCTCACTGCTTAAACATGGTTGTCCTAGTGACACTACTGACAGCAATGATCATATATCATTACCCCCTACCCCCCGTAAATAATATCATGGTGAGTTCCACTGCCTCCTACCTACTAATTCACTCAAGGCTACTGACACACATGCTCCTGTGTCCGACAATACTTTATAAGCTCCTTCATCCGCAACACACATTATGGCATGATTTGCATCTGCATTCATTCTGAATGAACTTATTCCTACCAGGAATTCCTGTTGGCAGTTCTAACTCCCTTCTAAGTTTAATGGACCATACCTATTCCCTGGATTACCTCTACCATTATCCCTGCAACTCTACTGTTGACCAAAGCCTCCTCTACTGCCTGACCTGTGTTACTCCTGTTATGCTGTGGGTTCTGTAATTGGTACCATAGACATGTCCTGTTCAATGACATTTACAACACTTAATATTCAAAGTAAATACCCGTTTTCACTCTCTTACCCCTGTCAAACTACCAATTTCGTTTTCTTCCAAAGCTAACCTAATCTGCTCAGGAAGATCCTTACATGCCCCCATACACTCTCTCCTAGACATTTCTGGTGTTAAATCCCTTAAAAAAGCATGAAGCGCCAGTTGCTTGGGCTCCTGCAGCACCACTTCATTTACCTCTATTTGAATGAGAGCTCTACATGTTAATGTTCATTTTCATAATTATATCAACAAAGTCTTCTACTTCCTCATTATGTCTCCTGGATACCATCCCTAATTGTTAGTGAAAAGACCATGCGCTATTATGCTTCATGTATCATTGTTCCAGCTGCTGTCTAAAATGGTCAAAAAAAGTTTCTGTATTTCGCAATGCTTCTGTGCAGCTTACACATAATTTTGCTTCTCCTGACAATCATAACCTTGCAATCTGCAACAGCTGTTTATCTGACAAAACCCCTACACCAGCTGATGACTTAAGATCCTCTATAAATACCAACACATCCTCAGAGCTCTACCAGAGAAAGGTGAAACAAGATTTGCTAGCCAGATCCACTCCTAGAGTTTGAAACTCCAACACTATCATCTCATGATTCTTCCCAGCTAATTCATTAAACATAACCACATTATCCACTCACAATTGAGCCACACCTGATCCACTAATCACCACACACCTACTTCACTGGTGCCATCTTGTGTCTCTGATTTTGCCTCTGTGTCCATTATCCATAATAAAAATTATGCTACAACACAACAATATGCACAGAACAGTTAGGCACGAAGTGTTCTACCAAGTTACTTCTTCTGACTAATCATGAGTCACCTCAACTCTGTACATTGCCTAGTCTTGTGACCAAAATGTTTACAAGTAAAGCAGTTCTACTATTGTTTCAGCACAAGGTGCAGAATGCCCAAGTAGATTACACTGAGTACAACACACAGGTACTAGCAATTCATCTGTACCATTACTCCCAAATTGCAACAGATACACACAGGTTCCCTGGTTTTGTAAATGTAACTTTCATAAAATCATGCCCTCTTAACTACAGCCCCATGATTACCACCACACAAGAACATAATAATCTCACTCAGTCCAATGATGATGGTGCAGGCTGAGGCTCGAATAATGTGCTGCAGGGATCACAAACTCTCTGCCGTTGATTGTCGTGACGTTGGCCCTCCTGATATCACTCTTCCCTCCTAACATCACTCTCTATGAACCACATCTGTAGGGGTGGTGGATGTGTGGCATGCAACAGGTGGTGGGGAACCAGTGTAAATACTGTGGATAATTTAACAGTATAACTTCACTATATCTTCAGTTCCACATGAGACAGGCATGACTCTCCTTATGAGTCCAGATGGTGCACCTGGCATCAGCAACTAGGAAGGCACTCCACAAAGCTTGCATCAGGACTATGGGCTGGCAGGGAAGGCAAGGCCGTGGCCAATTGCAACACAGGTGCTTTCTGTCAGAGTGACATGCCAGGCAGCAGGCCCGCTGCTCTTTGCTCCACAGTGGCAGAGGCAGCTGTGTGTGGGTCTCCACTCGTGCCCCTCGAACAGGCAGTGGAGGGCAGCTGGCACTGTAACACCAAGTTCCTCCCTGGGCCTCAGCGTCAGAGGCAGCAGGTACAGATAGCAGGCCAGTGGGGCTGTAGTACCAAGTTTTGTGAAGGGCCCAATTTGGCAGCAAAGACACAGCCTGGTCTCGAGGTGGAGGTTGCTGCTGGCTCTGCACAGTTGTCTCATGGTTTGGCAGTGCTCAAGCGTCTTGGTGTGACTACTCAGCAACTATCAAGTCCCAGAATCAAATTACATCCGGTCCTCAAATTCAGCCACATTTATACTCTGTTACTGCCCATTGTTCCTCTAAAACCTGTGTCTAGTCACGTCACCCATAAAAAATAGACTTGCTGGAGAGTGGTGGCAATAACTCTTGGCTACATTGTTCTTTGCTGCATGGGGTAGTTTACCGCTCCTCTCAGCTATCATCATTTTGCAACTCACTTGCGCATCTGTTATTGTGCCCTACATGCCAACATGAGTAGCTGACAGGCAGTGCTGTCACTACAATACTCCACAGAGACCTCCATATTATTTTCACTCACTTACACTAAAGATTTAATACTTTTACCTCAAATACTGGGTAGTGCCACTACAGCTTAGAAACTTACCAATAAAACATAAACAAACAACATCAATATGAATAAAAACTGATTTTTTTTTCATAGAAAAGCCACTAAGCAAATCATATCGAGTAATAAATCAAACAATCAAAAATCCAGGTTGCAATGTATTGTTTGTAACAGTCTTTTTGTTGTGTTGCCTGCAACTTAATGTGATATCTTTACAACGAGTAGCAGTCTATTCTTTTCTTTATATTGTTTATATCAAGTAAAACCTATCCATGAGGAGTATATTTTTTACCACCTGCCAAGATTTCCACTTTCTTATATCAAGACAATAACACCTGAGGTATATAACCAGAAGTATTCACTTGTTAATTTTTGAGGAAGTGGAATTACTTACAAAATCTTTATTTTAAAAAAATAATAGTTTGAGAATCTGAGTACTGATCTTAGGAACAATTTCCATGTTGTTTCATTTAAACTTTTGAAGCCTTTGTCTCATTTTCATTTTCTAGAAAGTGCTGTACCACAGAGGAATCACTTGTATCACATAAATATTATTTCTTATCATGTAAGTTCATTAGTTTCCCAGTGTTCATTTTTAACAAATAACAAAATATGTATATTGTGAATAAACTACATTACCTGAAAATAAGTTCAATACTGATTTCACTCAAGTGATCATTCAGAGTCTCCAAACCTAACTGATAATGATATTCAATAGCCTTATATAGCTGGTAATCCCAATGTAAGCGCCATGATTTCATATTGACAAATTTCTGCAAAAACAAAAATTGATAAATCAATTTATTTTTCTTAAATTCAAAATATGTAATACAACAGCCAGAAGGAGGAACTATTCTAACAGCAAGCAGTGCATAATAAACAATCTAAAAACTGGAGCAATTCAGTCAGAGCTATGTAAAAAAATACTGTGAAATAAATTGTGTCTTGGATTTCAGTACTATTAGGCTCTCTAACTATTAGTATTTTTGCATATGACAAGTACTGTCATTTAACTATGAATAGTATTTACATACATAAAAAATGGTACTCAGCAACAGAAGTGTACGAAGTTAATTAGTGATCAAAGAAAAGAGGTAAAAACATTTCATATTTTTGGAAGATGATTTTACAATATATAGTTCTGGTAGAATGCAAGAAACTGAGGAACTGAGGAGTGAAGGTAACAACTCTTACATTAGTGGAAGTGTTGA
The DNA here is from genome assembly GCF_023897955.1 of Schistocerca gregaria. Taxonomy (NCBI): domain Eukaryota; kingdom Metazoa; phylum Arthropoda; class Insecta; order Orthoptera; family Acrididae; genus Schistocerca; species Schistocerca gregaria. The sequence continues at coordinate 506,507,494 of NC_064921.1, forward strand.
GTTCTTGACGGGCACATACACAAGATTGAAAGTTTTACTAGCTTTTGGCTTCAGTGCAGTTTTGGCTAGAATGGGGAAGGAAATAAGTCTGGGATTTAGATATGCCATATTGAAAGTAATGACAAGGATGGCGATTCATTACTGGAAAATATACAGGCTTGGAAAGTTTCTTCCATAATTCCATGTGAATAACTTACTGAACTAATCCTTAAGTTATACTTACTTGCTATGTTCTACATATATGTGTTCAGTGTGAGGAATTCGGAAGAAAAATAGATAAATGGAGACAAAGAATAAAGATAACTCAGGAAACCCGCTTCTTGTAATTTTCTGTAAGTGAATTAGTACAAACTGACCAAGACAGAGAGAATTACTTTATGTCAACTTCTTTGCTTTATTTGAACATTGGACATGGCATATAATCATTTCATTCACATATACAAAACTCTTATTCTGTCTGCTGATAACTACGTGCTTTATCATCACTAGAAAATCATATGCTGAAAGGTTTAAGAGAGAAAAAGATGCAAACCCACTAATTTTTGCTATCCACACTTTGTCTATCTCATAGAAGAATGAAATTAACCCATTTTGACTATCTGTTACACACTGATTGAAATGAGATATGAAACTTTCTTGAGAACAAAATTCTGAAATTAGTAAATTATTACAATGCAATAGAAAACAAAGCAATTCAGGAACAGTATAAAGTGTAATTGAAGAAAGGACTTTATTCACATCTTGACTACTCACATCCACTCTACGGGAATCATGAGATTTGCATGTACATGGTTTCATGAATACAATACCAGTTTCACCATGTACTTGAATTCTCATAATTATCCTAGCAGTCTGGTACTTAAGTAGAATTACCAAGCTGACTCAGTTCTGTGCTTCAACTCAACACTCTTCCTTGTCATAAGGATCATATTCCTCTGTAACCTTGTCCTGTACACTGGTAAGAGCTACTGCAAAACACACTAGCTATGACTTTTATATTCATGTCACCATACACTAGATACTGATTTCTCATCCCCAAAAAAGTAGCTTTACACCTCATTTGCTTGCTAAATAGCATGTAGTTGTTTCAGTCCACCTGTCTAGCCACAACTTTGCTACTTATTCCTTGTTCTTTTTACTGACTTTGCACTGACACTGGCAATTCATTCTTTTAGCTTTACTTCCTCAGTTCTTCCTTAAGATCACTTACACCTTTCTGATTCTTTCCTTTCTCTACGATAATTTTTGTTTCATATAAACTTATGCATCAGTTTATTTTTTACTTCTATCTGATTTGTCAATTATCCTCTCCATCTTGCTGCTTAAATCACAATTAGTCTCCCTCTCTCTGGTATGTATCCCCCCCCTTTTTTTTAAAGCATAAAGAACATTTTTCCTGAAACAAAGTAATATTGTAGCCAAATGCTTGCATCTCTGGTTACTTTCTCATGTAGCAGAATTCCTTGGTTTTCAACATCTAGTCTTGACCCAGAAATGTTCATGTAGGACACATGATTTAATACTTCTGAAGGTAAAAAATAGAAACAGTACCACTGTAAAAATGAGATGAAATGAAGGCAGCCAGATGAAATTAAAGTGTATGAGAATAGAAGCATCCTTTTCTTCTCCTGAATCTCGATTTACTGGTTTACATACTGCCACAAATTTTTGCATGGGTAAACCCATGTGCCCCATACACCCTGCTGGCATTGATGTCTGTGTTGCACTATCTGTAGTCTGTCTGTTCAAATTAAGATATAGTTCACTACTCTGAACTAGCATGGATTACACATTAACAGCCACAATAACAACATTCCATTTCGAATCCAACATGCAATATTCAGATACTAGATCAGCAAAAAACTGAACAGAAACAGTCAAAACATTCTTTGTCACCAATGCTACATCAATGAGCATGAGGACAACAAGAACATGAAATATGTAATGAACTGCGACCTAATACTTTTTCTAGACAGAAAAAAAGGAGAACTTCTTGTACAGGTTATCAGCTGGAAAGCAAAAATATCCCAGATTATGAGGTCCAGAGCATCAGAAAAAAATGAAGCAACAAAGTGATAGTTTTGAAATGGAAATTAAGAATACTTAACAGTATAAATGATCAATTTAACAAGTGACATATATGTCGTATCAACCTAAAATATATCTAAAAACAAAGATGATGTGGCCTTTACAAATGTCTGCTTGTGTCTGTCTATGTGCGGATGATATGAATGTGTGTGTGTGTGTGTGTGTGTGTGTGTGTGTGTGTGTGTGTGTGTGTGTGTGTGTGTGTGTGCGTGCGAGTGTATACCTGTCCTTTTCTCCCCCTAAGGTAAGTCTTTTCATTCCCAGGATTGGAATGACTCCTTACCCTCTCCCTTAAAACCCACATCCTTTCGTCTTTACCTCTCCTTCCCTCTTTCCTGATGAAGCAACCGTTGGTTGCAAAAGCTTGAATTTTGTGTGTATGCTTGTGTGTCTATCAACCTGCCAGTGCTTTCATTTGGTAAGTCACATCATCTTTATTTTTAGATATATGTTTCCCTCTATTATAATCAACCTAAAACAGGTTGATCAGAATGAAGAAGAGAAGGTTGTGGCTATGAAGGGCATGTGTGAGGAATAAGAGCACAAAGAAATTCATTGAATGCAAGGATAGAAGGTAAATAAGGGAAAGTTCATTACGTGGTGAGGATTCAACCCAGCCCCATGCTAAGTTGGAGACACAGTTCATATCATTATACTCGACAAAATGTGAAGCAATATTTAGACTTCTATTTCTGAAGTAGACTGACCAGTCATTCTTAGTGTGAGACACATGTTAATCATGGTAATTCAAAGTTCTCCGTAGAACCTGAATGTTAACTCTGACAAACAACACAGTTAATCTTGTAAGCATCTGTCCCCTTATCTATGCAAAAATTTTGTCACCTGTTCAAGTTTGCGTAATCAATGTCAGGTAATTATAATAGTGAAAACTAAGCATATGTTAACAAGTGCAACACAAAGTACCACAGGCTTGTTTTACTGGTGAGAGACCATGACAAACAATCTCAACTAGTAGATGGCAAAAGAAAGTGTGTGGAACTGATTAGAGTGTTTGCTAACCATCAGTTTATGGCACAGAAATACATACATTCAAAATTTTGCTATTGTAAATAATGAGTCACCATAGATATATGAGGTATGCTACATGAAGCTGTATCTCACTATACAGTGAAACACCTATTTTACATTTTTGTGAGATCCAGACTCAAAAATGCAAAATTGAGAAAAATGCAGAATCAAGGAAAACGGTAAAACTTCCAAAATATGAGCAAAACCATATGTAATTGGCATATATGATTAAAAATCATAATCCACTGCAATACATTGCAAAATCTGTATAAGCAAAGGAAATTAAATGTATAAGGCTATGTTTATACAATAATTTGAGGTAATTAATTGCATCGATCTTAACAAATCACAGATTTGTAACAGCAAGTATAAACTCATCTATAAACTGAAACTGATGTCTGGGTACAAGGTAGTCAAACTATTTTCAAACATGTACAACTACAAATTATACATCAAAACAGCAATTTTGGGAGTTCTTTTCTTTATGCTCACCCAAAAAAAGCAAAAATTGATGAACATGGTGAATTAAACTAAAAACAGTGAAGTGAAAGGTGTCATAATACAACATTTTGGGGATTAAAGTCTAGTTCAGGGCCAGCAGCAGTTAGGGGATGTTTATTTACTGCTCACAGTTTGTCAATATGTCAGTTTCACGTATCCAATGGGATGATTCTTCGACACAATCAATGAGAGGTGAGAAGAGAAGCAATCGTATCCAATGGGATGATTCTTTGACATAATCAATGAGAGGTGAGAAGAGAGGCAATGTATCTCTATCACCCAAATTGAAACCATTATCTTGTTTGCTGTTTTTTTGTGTATTAGTGAGTTTCAAGGTTTTGTGATTATGGCAGCAAGTGCTATAAAGTGGACTGACATTTGTGCATGTCTTGTGGATTAATTGCAGAGACATGAAAATGTATCAAATATAGTGGTGAAAAGAATATGCAATCAAACTGTGCGAGTGAACTGATTAAGTGGATCAATGTTTTTCTAGTTAAATCATGGGAGAAGGCATCAATGTTTATTTATAATAGAGCTGCACTTTTGATGTATTAATAAACATTGATCCACTTACCTTCTCCCATGATCTAATTAAAAACATTTATCCACCTACTTTCTCCCACGATTTGATTAAAAACATTGATCCACCTACCTCCTCCCATGATTTAATTAAAAAAACATTGATACATTTAGGTAAAATAAATAAATAAATGTGCTCACACAGATCAATAGTGCAGCAACAAAAAGCAGAGTAATATTTCACTGATTTTATGAATATATCACAGGTTGCAACACTGTCCTCAGTTTGCAGATACTATCAAAGTTTAAACAATTGTGAATAAAGCAAGGAGCAATTCAATTAAGAATACTTGTTTACAGCAATCTTTCACTCTTTCCTTCTGAATGTATTACTTCCAAACACATCATCTGTCTGCTGCTTCCTCACTGACTGTGTTGCAGAACGCAAACAGCTGGCACACCTTCTTTTGTTCACATCATACCTCATGGCAAGCGCTGACAAAGCTCCTGCACAAAACACATAAGTACACTGGTGGCCCTGTTATAGAATTTCATCCATGTGATGTGTGTGTAGTTTTCTTCTCTTGATGAGAGAAACACAGATGTGAAGAAATGGGTTTACTTCCACAATTCACAAAAGCTTAAGTCAGCTCAGTGATTTTCCTGTACACTGTGTATAAAGTAAATTTAAAAGTAAGCTCAGGCGCTACAGTTTTGCTTCATGCCTTCTATCACTGCTGCCAATCTTTACGATCTACAGTGTGTGGTGCAAAGTATACACATGAGTAGTGTATGTAGTTGTTGCAACTGTACAGTGTCAGATTTGAACACAAAAGTCTTTAAAATGTGCTACCACAAAACTGTTGTTCTATTTGTGCATGACTTCTCTTGCATAGCACATGATCTGCACAAAAAGAATATTTTCATCACTTTGCAAAATGCTTTCACCCCTACCCGCGCTCCCCCTCTCCACACATCCAGCAGGCAAGCTCATTTTACATTTGTTAGCATAGTGTGGTGGCTGTGCTGGCTATTGGGCGACATAACAAGTCACCAGCCAACAAGAGTTCACTAGCCAAAAATGGATGACGTTTCCTTGATTCTGACTGAGCATATTCTTCGAGACTCAGTGTTTGAATTTAAAAGGTTGACAATCAATGGTGTTAAAATACATGCAAAAATATGAGACTGAGTTATAAGTGGCACAAGAGAAGGTGGCAGCTGGGCTCCTTTGTCATGTATTGGCTCAGTCTGAAACACACCATGCCAACTGTCCCATTTTCCCATTGCTGCAGCAACCTAGCAGTAGTTGTAACATAATTGTGTAGTGCAGCTAATCATAGCAAGCTGTACTGCCAATGATGATCATGGATTACATCAGTATTTCCTCTCTCAAGTCTCCCCTCTTCACAACAGCCTACAATATTCCCTTAACTCCGTCACAACCCATGGTGTGAATCATCTGGTTTTTTGTGCCATTCGTAACTTATTCAGTCACATCAAACGTCACTGGGGTTTCAAATTTGTAGTATCGAACCATGAAAAATATAAAATTGTAGAACATAAAATCAAAGTCCCACTGTAGTTTTGTGAATGCCCACATGAATTAACAACTATGGCTGTGATAAAAATACTGTTTAAACAGATTTGTGGATAAAACGTAACTATCACAACTGCATGAATGAAATCATCATGGATTATTAGAGCAAACTGATGTATTAAAATATAAATATGATGTGTTGTATAAGATTAATAGGTAAATTAAATGAAAAAAGTGCATTAATTCCTCTATAATTACTGAAAGGTTTTGAAAAACAGTCAGTAATGGAGTTCAGTGCTTGATGTGTAGCACAGAGCATTATTTGTTTGTGCAAAATTTGATACTTCTGTCAAACAAAAGTATTAAGATGGTGATACTTGTAAGTGCAAGAAATCCTACAACTCAAAAATGTTGAAAATATCAAATTTTAAAGATGGAAACACGTCGATACTGACAAGAGGATAGAAAACTTAAGCTACCTATTGTACGTGATAATAAAATGAACAACAGTTATGGGAGGAAGTGATCTAAAAGTAATAGTCAGCTATAAATACCAATATGCAAACATTCGAGCAACTAGAAGGACCTTGAAAATGAGCAAAGTAAAAATGAAGATCTGTTACAACCTGGTAAGACTTTCAACAAATGGCAAGACAAGGAAGTGGATAAGACAACAGAAAAATGTCCTGGTACTTGGCAGCAGTTATGACCAACAACACTCTGCTGTCACAGGTCAGATTTAATTCAATACTTCTTTAAACAACATACTGAATGCTGTGCTGTAAAATCAGTTCTGCAAACTCTGTCCCTCATAATTATAACAGTTTACAGAGCACCCGCAGTAAACATTTCAAAGCTCATTTCCTAGCTAGAAACAATTCCTATAGAACTTTATAGAAAAAACAGTAAGATTATATTCTGTGGAGATTTTAACACTAATTTAATTCCAAGTAATAGTAGCCATTAACAGTCCAAACCAAAATTGTTCACTTTCAACTTATTCCCTATGATTGCATTCTGAACAAATGTAGATTGGCTCAGAAAGAACATTTCTGATAATCTGTACCTGAAATCCACTTGTTACAATGAAGTAAATAAACAGAGAGCAGGAGAGCAGCAAGTGATCACATCCAAGTTAAAAATGTCAGAACATTAAATACTGAATCTAACACTATATTTAGAAATACTTTACAATGAAAACAACAGGAGAAGTATTACTAGGCAGGCACTGAATGAGAAAATCACTTCATTCATAAGCTCTTTCCTCCAAATCTCTGCAGCCTGCTTGCCCCAAAGAGAGATTAAAATCAAACCAAACCCACAGGAAAGGAAATAGTGCTTGGCAAAAATAATGTAAAAACTATATGGAACATCACAAAAAATGAGACAAATAGGAACACAAAATTAGAACAAGTAGGGAAATCAAAGTCCTCTATAGTGCAATCAGAAAGTGACCGTTTCAGAATTCAATGATTTTTTTTCTCACTGCAGTTGGGAAAAAGAGAATACCACAATAACCAGTCTCTCGTACAAGCCATAGATGTGTCTGATCCCCTGCAACATGTAACAAAGAATGCACTTCATTTCAAAAGTGCAACTACTAAAAATAATCATGTAAAAATCATAAAATTAGTAAAACGTACCCAGTCCTCAGGGTTTTGAGGTATATCAAGTACAATTTTAAAATCCTCTCTACATTTAATAAGTCACACATTGTGCTATTTGTGTAACTTGCCAGTGAAAACTGGCATATTTCCTGATAGATGATGGCAAATCACAAAAGTGGAGAAAGACGTCTAACACCCAACTACAAGCCCATCTCTCTGCTGCCAATGTTTTCAAAAGTGTTTGGGAGAATAGTTTATGACAGGTTTTATAAACACATTGCAGAAAATGAATTACTGAACCTTCGCAGATTATCTTTTGTAAAGAGATTTCCACAGAAAGAGCCATACGCAGTCTCACTAATGAAATTTTAGATGAGTCAAATTTCACAAGGTATCCAGTGGGAATGTTTTGTTAGCACGCTAGGTCCTTTGATTGTGTAAAAATATGTTCCACACTATGGCCTCAGAGAAAACAAATAGTTGTCCTAGCAGATCAAGGGTAACAATAAATTCAGAATGGGGACAAGTATGGAAATGCCTAGGACTCAGTTCTTGTTACACTGATTTTTCTTTCGCTCTACATTAATGATCTGTCAAATACAATTAATAACAGTGCAAAAATAGTGATGTATGCTGATGATACAAATTTTCTCTTCAAAATTCCCAAATACGTAAAGCAGGTTGTAGCCAAGAGAATACAGTCCCAAGTATACAAATGGTTCACAGTAAAAAGACTAATAATCACTTTTTCCTTCAAAAACTAATATCGTGCTATTCCAGATAACAAACATAAAGTTCCTGAAATGGTATTAACATTCAGAAAAGTAATGAAAATACACAGTCGAACTTGCTAGGCATCTGGATGGGCAATCAGTTGAGACAAAATGAGAAAAATAATAAGCTGTTCTACACATTTAGCCATGTTTTGCACAGAAAGCTATTTCTCACTTTTTTTTTACAGAAAAATAATGCAACTGTCATTTTTTGCTTATTTCTAGTCTGTACTATGATATAGTGTTATAGTCTGAGGATATGTTAGAGGAAATGAGAATGTTTTGAAACTCCAAAAACAAAAAATTAGATTAATATGTAAAGTTACTAAAAGAACATGCTGCAAGTGTGTCTTCATATCTCTCAGGATATTCACATTATAGGACAAGATAGGGCGTCTCTCTTAAGGATCATCAGGTACATTTTCTCTTGTGTTTCAGCAAATATTCGCAAGTTCATTTTTGCATTGTGTACCTGGAATCAGCCCAAACAAATAGTGCTTTTCACATCTTTCATGCGAAGCCCAGTGTCAACAACAAGTATTGGTTTGTTTCCTGTTAAAGACAAAATTATTTTTAAGGTGGTATTTTAAATGTGCATTCAATAGATTGGTCCAAAATTACTACAGTGGGATATTCATTTTATCTATATGTATTACCAAGGACAGTAAAATACAAAGAATAAACAGAAGTCCATCAGCAACTTAGTAGCACTGCATGTTTGGTGGTAGCAGTCAGCGCAGTACAGGGCAGTGCTGTCACAGATGGAGTACTGGTTATTCTTCATGTTTTACTGATCCTGTAAATACATATCGATAAAATGAATATCACACTATCAAATGGGCATGTAAAATCCAGCTTTCAAAATAATTTTGTTTGTAACTGGAAACAAACCGGCACTTTCCATCAAAATTGTGCATCGTATGAAAGATGCAATGAGTAGTGTTTATTTGGGCACACTATCACTACACAATGTGAAAACGAAATTACAAATATTGGTTAAAACACCAGAGGAAATATGCCTGATGACTTTTAGGAGGAGAGACATTCTGAATACAAGTGTTGGTAGCCAACAATAGGACAATTTCTCAGACAAACTGTGACATTCACAACCATGACACAACAAAAAAATATACATATATATTTTTACCAAGGCTCTGCCACACTGGTAAAGAAACACAATAAGTTTCCCATCAATATAAATAAGGAGATCAATAATGTACACTTTTTCAAAAGGAAACTAAAACCATTCCTAACAGACAAACGTTATGATAGAACAAACAAATTCTTAGATTTGTAAAGTTGTCCTTCGTGTAAGAATAGTGGAACTGAAAATATAACTTCACACTTAAATAAAATACAAGATGCAATCAGTACCACAAAGTTAAAATAATAAAACATAAATAAAAGTGTAAACAAAGTCCTGAATATGAAAATGAGGTATTTTTATTTATGTTATGAAGATAAAATGTTTCAGTTTAATTGGTAAGATAAAATGTACTTTTATTTATTTCTGTTGTGAATATAAAAACATGTGCTTCTATTTATTTCTCATTTTACGTATGCAAATGCAATTTTTGCCAAAGCACATTGTAGTTGTAATATTACATACAGTGAAGTATGCCACAAAATGACTAAACTAAACTCTATTTGATATTAAAAAAAGAAAAAACTGCAAAATTTATCTATAACAGAGCACAGCACCAAGAAACTATTTGACAAAATTTAATGACCTATAAGCAGACGTGCAAAATATATTTCCAATATGTTACACTCTACAATTATTTGCAGTAATTTCTGAAAACCTTTATTTGCACTTGTTCTTTTTAAGCCAAATGACAAGCTGCCTCAATAGGGAATTGGTGACAGTATTATCTATACACTGTCTATAAGAGTTTTCATATATCCAATAAGACCTTCTGAGAAAGTTTCAGTTTACATATACATATCCAGTAATACTATATTTATATTCTGGCACTGTCTATAACAATTGATTTTTATAATAAAACAGAAAGAAACTTCCACATGGGAAAAATATATTAAAAACAAAGATTCCAAGACTTACCAAGCGGGAAAGCGCCGGCAGACAGGCACATGAACAAAACACACAAACACACACACAGAATTACAAGCTTTCGCAACTGGCAGTTGCTTCGTCAGGAAAGAGGGAAGGAGAGGGAAAAATGAAAGGATGTGGGTTTTAAGGGAGAGGGTAAGGAGTCATTCCAATCCCGGGAGCGGAAAGACTTCCCTTAGGGGAAAAAAAGGACAGGTGTACACTCGCACACACACACACATGGGATATGTGTGTGTGTGTGCGAGTGTACACCTGTCCTTTTTTTCCCCTAAGGGAAGTCTTTCCGCTCCCGGGATTGGAATGACTCCTTACCCTCTCCCTTAAAACCCACATCCTTTCATTTTTCCCTCTCCTTCCCTCTTTCCTGACGAAGCAACTGCCAGTTGCGAAAGCTTGTAATTCTGTGTGTGTGTTTGTGTGTTTTGTTCATGTGCCTGTCTGCCGGCGCTTTCCCGCTTGGTAAGTCTTGGAATCTTTGTTTTTAATATATTTTTCCCATGTGGAAGTTTCTTTCTGTTTTATTTACATCGTCATTAATTTGAACCCAACAATTACGTTTGTTATTGTCTCTGTTGCATTTCGAAATCTTCTCTATCGTCTGACTTTCTCTTTTCCTTTGTACAAGAAGTTTCACTTTGTATTCATCTTCCATTTTTCCGTAATCTACCATACATTTTATCCTGCCTACAATTGATTTTTAGTTTGACACAGTGTTTAAATTCATCTAGTGTCATTATTATTCAAACTGACTTCAGTTTTACAGATTGTACGTGATACATAACCGATAATGACAATATTCTTCAATGTTTGATCTTCTCAAATTCTTTAATTGGGTGATTCAGGGGAGGGGACCAAATAGCGAGGTCACTGATCCCATGAGATTAGAGAAGGGTGGGGGAGGAAGTCAGTCATGCCCATCCAATGGAAACACCCCAGCATTTGCCTGAAGTGATTTAGAGAAATCATGGAGAAACTAAATCAGGACGGTCGGACGTGGGTTTGAACCGTCATCCTCCCAAATGCGAATCCAGTGTGCTAACCACTGCGCCAGCTCGTTCGGTCCTCAAATTCTTTCTTGAAAAGTATCCATCAAAAGTAGTCATTGGAAAATGTCATTTTGAACTAGTGTAGCAGACTATTTTTTCCCACAATCACACAAGAACAAATTTTCTAGGTAATGAGGCAGCACTAGCCACTAGGAATTGGAGTATACTTCGAACTAAGATTGTTAATTAGATGTGTGTGTGTGTGCAAGTGAGTGTCTTAAAAATATGTACAATGACTAACCTGTTTATCCACTTGATCAAATATATCACGTATATCCCTCAAAATTTCCTTCATCTTGTGTTGATACCGCAGGGAATCTGATTCCATCAGTGCAAGAACCTGCAACATGACACATAAGTTACCATTAGGTAACAACAGACACACTCCCCCTCCCAACCAGATATTTTCTATTACACATTGCTTTGGTCAAAGATCTTACCTTATGTATGTATTTTTGGAAAGTAGTGATAGACTAAAACCCAAAAATGAATCTTTTATGACTAATGCTCTGGGATTCAATGGAGCTCACTCAAAGATACAAAGCTTCCTAATACATTAACATTACATGCCACATTGTATCTTAAAAATGGATGTCAGCCTATTGCAGAAAAGTATTTATCATTCGAGACCGCTGTTTGTTCCTCACTAAAGAAGTGGCAGCATACTTATCTACGACCAAGAAAGGCCTGGAGGTATATCACTTTGCACTTCAGTATAGACTATAATATTAGTTTAACATTTATAATAATTTAAACAAAATCACAAGAAAAGAAAATGTCACCTCTGTGGAAAAGTGGATTATCTGTGTTAGTCACAATTTTATTTTAAGGGCAATACATCTCCTTCTCATCTGATACATTTGCAATAAAATTATGGCTAGGTGACAGTTGTAAGGTCCTTTTTATGTTTCTGTTGGCATGTGACAGTTCTGGTTGCGTAAATCAATTTGTAATGGGAACTTCTGCAAGGGAATAAGGCCACAGTTTACAGACATTAACTGTTTAGAAAAAACTGATACTGCCACCACAATAAATTATAATACTGTTTTCAACGAACCTAGGTGGGCTCTTTGGGCAAAGAGTGATAACATTAAGCATTGATCAAACTTCAAACTAAATGGTTTTTCAACCACAAGAAACAAAAAATCAAAAACTTTCTGGAGTAGTTAATTTGTTGCATTAGTCACTATTTTATTTGAATTACAGGTCAGATTTAAAGGACACGCTCTTAACATCTGGTGAATTTGTCTTAAAATAATTGTTACATACATTAAAATTATTGTTAGGTGATAGCTGCTACATAACATTTTGTTTCTGTTGTCAAGTGGCACTTTCTAGTGAGCCATTTAATTTGGCATGTGAAATTATGCCTGGGAATAAATGTACAGTTCATGGACATTAATTACTTAGAATAAAATATCTATAGCCTTCACAAGTAATCATAATACTGCTTTCAAATAATCTAGATAGATCTATTCCCTAAAACATTAGGGAATTATCATTATTTTCATATTGAACTAGATGTACCCAGTATGTCTTGCAATACTGTGGGAAGCAAAAAAAAAAATTATTTCATAATCTATTTATTGGCGAGTTTTTGGATACACAACAGTTTTGGTTTTTCCATCTGATGCACACAAATAAGTCAGATGGTTTCCCACACTATATACAGTTGTTCATGTGAGAAGCATGGATTTTCCAAATTTAGTATGTCAATTGTAGTGGTTGTCCCTGTGCCTTCATGGTCATTGCAAATGTGAGTCAGAATGGAAATTGCATTTGAACTCAAATGGCATGTATGTTGGAACCACTGGTATGTGGTTAGGAACATTTAAATTTCCATTCACTTGTTCTTAACAGCAAATCTCGGAAAGTTCTTGAACGACTGATTTGAAAGTTTTGCCGCAACATTGCAAAATGTGTTGCAAATAGCTTTAGTAGTAAAGAAGTCATAAAACAAAAGGTATGCCTCATATGTTGGTTTCTCATGAATCTCAATGTTTACCAGGTGGTTTGAACAAAACTACGGAGATTCTTCGGGAACTCAAATGGAGGGAAGGCGGCGTTCTTTTTGGGAAATACTACAAAGAAAATTTAGACAACCAGCATTAGAAGCTGACTGTCGAACAATTTTGCTCCTGCCAACATATGTCATGCATAAGGACCACGAACATAAGATACGGGAGATTAGGGCTCATACGGAAGTGTACAGTCGTTTTTCCCTTGCTCTATTTGCGAGTGGAGCAGAAGGGGAAATGACAAGTAGTGGTATGGGGTACCCTCTGCCACACACCTTATGGTGGCTTGAAGGGTATCTATGTAGATGTAGATGTACTCCTTTTTAGGGGATATGAACCTTCATAAGTGTGCGGAGAACAACTCACCAAAGTTTCATCACAACTGGATCAATGGTTTACACTGAGTTTCCTGGTGTACAATGTGTCAAACAAAACCTTTGTTATCTATGCCTAAGTGGTTCAATTGTCTATTCAGTTTATGAATGAAACAAAAAAAATCAAATAGTACATTGTTTAATGAAACTGAATGATCAGTGTGAAAGACAGATAGATACACTGAGAAATAAAAATAAAAAGAGAATATGACCATTTAACTAAGAGGAACTGTTGGTCACCTCATGTGAAATATGTTGCTTTGTTGTGCTCCATATCTTACATCTTTTCCATGAGATGTACTGACACTGGACACTGGAATGTTCGTCTTTGGCATGCTAGTGTAAAAGGTGCAACAGATAAACTCATCTCAAAAACTTGGATACAAAAAGTTAATATAAAATTTAAATGTGTTTTTCCTTGTGACTGTACCAAAACTCATGGATACATTGTCATATAATGTGTGTTTTTGTACACTGCGCCATAAAAAATTTATTTTGTGCTATTGCACCAACTGTTGTCAACATTTGTGCTTTATACAATTTTAACAGTACTATTCTCACTTAAATTATCATACATCCCCAAGAACCAAGAGAGCAATGCATGATGCCTTCAATGACTACCGTAACACAGTACTGTCAAGTGATCTTTCACAGAACTCAAAGAAATTATTGTCATATGTAGACGCTGTTATTGGCACCAAAGTTAGTGTCCACTACCTAGTGAATGAGACAGGAACTGATACTGAGGGTAGCAAAGCAAAAACTGAAATGGTTAACTCCATTTTCAAATGTTCCTTTACAAAGAAAAACCCAGGAGAATTGCCCCAATTTAATTGTCGTACAAGAAGGCTAGTAGAAATTATACACAAAACAATACTATTTTCTGTCATACAATCTTTGAGAAATTCCTGTCTGATCCTAGTACAAAACAATATTACTTTCTGTCATAAAATCTGAGAAATGCCTGTCTGATTCTAGCCTGTGTGACCCTAGGTACAGATTTATTGTGCCCTGAAAGAGGAGTGCATCGGTGTTTTAAATGAGAATACGGAAGTGTCTAAAGGTCATTTCTGGGCACACTTCAGCAATATCTTCCTTAACAAGCTGCCACCAACATATTTCACAAGTGGCACAGGATTCATGCATGATATTTTATTCAGATTGCAGTGTAAATTATTGTACGCTAGAATGGGCTAGGACCAGACAGCCAATTCTAAAAGATTTTATGGCAGAAAGTAGTACTGTTGACGCTGAGCATTAGGCTTTAAGTAAATATCATTGTTGGCAGGTGATGGCAGCAGCTTTATCTGCAACTGTACTTCGTGAATGGTGGAGGCATTGGCTTTGGATGTTTTACGTTTTATGGTTTGAGTGGGGACACACACACATATGCAGCTTGTTTTTAAGTCATGACTAGTCCCATGGTCACAGAAAAAAAAAAAAAAGAAAAGGGGGTAGGTTATAACTCAGGACTTATGTAATCTTTATATTTCTGTCAGTATAAAGACGACAGTTTTATCTGGTTTCCTTTTTTTAGCACTTGAAAATGAGATAATGTTGTCCCAAACCATGTTGTGGCTATAATCACATGATTGACAACTGGACTGAATGTCCTACATATTGTCTCAATATTGTTTCACTTTTGTTTCACTACGTGTTGAAGACACTCACCACAGTACTCCTCAAACACCCAAAATGACATGCAGTTTTCGAATTCCGCATTCTACACTCGGACAGCATTCACTCTGATACTGCATACACCATGTGTGTGTCTGACTAGCAGTCATTCCTTGCCAGATGATGCTGCTGTGACCTGGACAGCTTTATATTGACAGTTGGTTGGTGGCAATAATGTTCTGCCTGATCAGTGTATTATAACTAGCATATAGTGTTACATTTAGTTTTCCCTTTCGACATTGTCAGCATTTATTGAATGAACACTAGTTTCAAGTTTTTAAGCATCTACAACACCAAAAATTTCAATAAATTAGTAAGTTTTATCTTAGATTCATCTGTTCCCTAACAGAAATCTCATTTTGTGTACTATTTTAAAAGATAATCAGGAAGCTAATTTTGAAGTTATTATCTTCTGTTCTGTAAGACAATGCACCAGAAAAACTTTAACCTCAATGTGAATGCTGTTTTCAGGCATAGGATGAGTTAGTTGACATTTGTTAGCAAATATAAATTGCCCTGACTACTGTCAAATGACAGGAAGCTGCTGTAAATGTGTGTTGGGAAGGCTCCCAAGAATCGTGTACCACAGATACTATCTTCTCCTGTAGATCCTGTGCCTTCTACAGGGCAAACAGCATATATCACTACTCATTCACTTGACTGTGAGTTGTGTGTCAGTGGTAGAGCTAGATACCCTGTAGAGTATAGTCCTGTATAATTATAAGCTACATTGTTACTCTTTCTGAGAATTTTTCTTAAATGTTGGGATTGACTACCTGATAAACTGTGTTCGACATCACGATTATTCAAGAGTGAAAAGGTATTGATTTATACAAGTGACATATTGTGTAATACCTTGTGTGTAATGTTAGCAGTTCTATGCCAAGAAGTACAGCACTCAATAAAAAAAAGTATGCCTTGGAAAAAAAGTTATGTGCGTTTTTCTGAAAGGTAGTCCCACATTTTTCTATGATCATCACAATTGCAAAACCACTTCACAAATGAAGCCACTAATAAGCATTACCTTCTGCAGCAAGAGGGTCATCTTTAGACTGCGAATGTACCTGATGACTGCGAATGTACCTAATGAAGTACCTCTCAAACAACAGCCTTCGCATGTATGATTAGTCTGTTACAACCAACTGCATGAGCGCAGTTCTAACAGCGCAGGGATGTTGGAAGCCACTGAGAAAACAGCATGAAACCATCTGGTGATAGTGATGCACATCTGAACAAATTATGCCTGTCAACTGGGCTATAAGGTCATTCTAAGATCATTCCAGCAACTTTCAGGGAAGGATGAGAAGACCAGCCTTCCTCACAGAGTTTCAACAAACCTCAAAATCTGCAGCATTGTTTTAAGAACTGATTGTAACCCCCTGACTTTGAGTCAAGCAAAAGACTGAGCCAGACACTTATAAGGTTTTCTGGTAAGCTTTTCTGTGACTTCCTGGACTTGCACTGTATGGTTAAGAATTGTAGGTTCCCCACAAATACGTCAGGTGTGCATTATACATAGAGCCTGCTACTCAGATAGCTGATTTTGAACATAGTTCAGATTAGGTGACTATCCCTCCAATTCAGATAACAATATCTCTATGAGACCTGGTAGCATCAGATCAAGATCGAAAGAAATACACCCCCCCCCCCCCCCCCCTGCACCCAAGAGTAAAAAATCCTAGTGATTAACTCCCAAAGGATTTGTAACTAATTGCCAGCTTTGAAGCGCTTCTAAAAAATAGTGGAGTTCATGTAATGCTAAATACAGAAGACTAATAAAAACCTGACATTGACAGCAGTGAGATTTTAGGGGAAAATTTAAGTAGCTGTCAAAAGAACAGGCTAATGGGAAATGATGGAGATGCTGCATTTGCCGAAGTTGGTAAAACAATAAAATTCACTGAATTCATTGAGATAACAAACTGAAACTGCATGTGAGATTGTTGGGCAAGATTCAGAATGAAAGGTGAGGACAAACTTACATTCAGAACCTGCAATTGATCGCAAGACAAACAACAGAAAACTTTACAGAAAGCCTAGCAGTACCACTACATAAGTTCCATAACTGTACAGTCATCAGTGTAGAGACTTTAATGAGCAAACAATCAAATGGGAAAATTACAATTTGTATTGAGTTGTACGTTTGTCCTACCAATGGTTACTGGAAAACTTGACTTAGATGCAAGTATGTACAACATTAATATGCTGTGCATGCTAACAGGAAATAGGCCTTTTTTCTGTTTGGATCATTTGAGAACAGGTCCTGATACCCAAAAGTAGTCATCAGTTAAATAAAAAGAACTGAATTTCACAACTTTGAGGATTTTTCTACTCACTAATGAGGAAATATTTAATTGAGTTGTGCAGAAAAGTAATGTGTACCAGAACTTAACCAGAAGAAGGGGTCAGTTAATAGAACACATCCTAAGGTATCAAGAAATTATCAATTTATCATCAAGACATGCCTTAACCCTTTCCACTCAGATCTGCACAATCGTGCGGGTTCGATTACAAATTTTTCGTGTTTCAGCTACATCGCTTTTCTGCATCACTCTAGACTGCAGCAATGGTGCGAGCTCCCAGCTTCCGTTTGGCAGCTGTTTTATTTCAAGCTGTGACCATCTGAACGCAACAGATCATTTAAAACTTCAACAACAAGACAAAGGCATGCTTTACCGAGATAAATGCATTCTGTTTTCCTACATTTCATTAGTTTAAGGAAATTACTGCATCATTTTAGACTGAGAATCTTTCACTTAAGGTGTGTAAGGTGTCTAGACACTTTCATGAAATGCTACTTGCGTTTTATACATGTTTGAATTTTGAGTAGCACAATAATACTGGTGACTTCTTGAATAAACTATCACTATGCGAATTTTTTCAGTATTTTTACCTGATTCTACATGTAATAATGTATGGTAATTGGTACATATCAGACAACGTTTTAAGACGTTTTCTATCAGGGTGGAAAGGGTTAAGGACCAAGTCAAACATCTGACTTGGCACATGCTCCTATGTTCTTTCCGAACTTCACACAGGCTTTCTCATTAAGCTATGAGAATAGCACTCTGTCATTTCGGCATACAGAGGCCTTCAGCACAGCCTCAGTGTGAGAAGGATGATCTTATTCTTCCGTGGAGATGAGTTGAACATTTGCATCCAGGTTAAATACCTAGTCTACCGCACAGTTTTAATCTTCACTAATGTTCAATGAATATATTCCACAAAAAATATTGTTTTGTCTCAAACTGGCTTATGTAAACAGCAAATATGCAGAGATAGAAACCATTAAAAAACAGAATAGACCTTATTCCGAAGATTGCAGTGATAAGCAGCAAGAATGCTGTTCTCTCGTGAAAGACGTTCAACAGCAGCTTGAAGACGAGACAAATAGCCTTCTATAGTTTGACTGTCTCCCCATGTGACATCGCCTTGTTCTTGAACAAGTCGCTCCAGTTCCCGTGCTGCCACCAACATCATTGGCCTTTGTGAAGGTATCATTCGATCTCCAATAGTGTTATGAAAATTTGCTATCTGTAAGTAAATATTAAAACATCTGATAAATGGCTGGAAATCCAAATCACATGTTCTAATTAGTAAATACAAGTAAAGGAAATTAAGAAAATTATTGAAATATATGTATTTTTAAACTTATTAGCAATAAATTGAGCTCCTGAATGAAAACATTTTCTTCATATTTTCTAAAGAAACTAAAAAGAAAAAACACAGACTAATTTGTCGCAATTGCCTCTCATTTAGACTAACAATGGGAAATATATTGCATGATATGTGGTATTGCCATTAGAGGCGGGATTACGCAGTGGGGAAAACGTTGATGTATAACAGTGTAAATTAAAAGATCATCATTACATTGCATCAATACTTGTTCCATAGATCATGAATACGACATTTCATAATGACGTGGAACATGTCAGTTTGACATAAGGTTTCTTTACACAACATATTTATTTATTTACTTTTTTTTACAATTACTACTTCATATCTCAAAATTCATCTATTGAGCAGAAGGAGTTGTCATTCAAAAATTCTTTTAGTTTGTTTTTAAATGCTGGTTGGTTATCTGTCAGACTTTTAATGCTATTTAGTAAATAACCAAAGACTTTTGTGGTAGCACAATTCACCCCTTTCAGTGCCAAAGTCAGCTTTAACACAGAATAGTGAGGGTCATCCTTCCTTCTTCCTTGTACATATGATTTGTTATTATTTTTGAACTGAGATGGGTTATTAATAACAAATAAGTGAATAGATGTCTTGTGAAGGTGCTGTGACTACGCATAGTTCCTTAAATAAATGTCCGCAAGATGATCTTGGATGGGCTCCAGGTATTTTTGTGCACCACAATGATTTGACTTTTGGAGGAAGTATGTTGGTGATAGCATGATTAGGACCAACAGTAAAGATACCCATTCCATTCCTTCAAAACATTCCTTCAAAACCACATTCCTTCAAAACCTCAACACCTCCTCCACATTTCACTTCTACTAGTCCTCCTCAGACCAACATGCCATTTACTCAATGTCTACCTCCAGTTCAGGGATGGCTAAATGAGTACTTCTGTCCAAATAAAACATACCAACCACCAATGATATCTCCTTTCCAATAGCTGCCATCCACACACAAAGAAATCCCTTATATACAACTTAGCCACATACGGTCATCACATCTGCTGTGACTAGCAGTCTCTTTCCCTGTATGTCAAGGGTGTTGCTGAGGTCTTCGCAGACTTATGTTCTACACATTGGCTACACAGTCATCCAAATTAGCCACCTATCCACTGATCAGCTGCAAAGAAGCGCCCTTCTCACAACTCAGTACCATCCAGAACTGGAGCAAATGAATCACGTTCTCTACCAGAGTTTCAACTGCCTCTCATCAAGCCCAGATATGAGAAATATCCTCTCCACCTCCTTCACAGTGGTATTCCAACATTTACCCAACCTACCATATTTACTCGAATCTAAGTCGCACTCCAATCTAAGCCGCACCTGAAAAATGAGACTCGACATCAAGGAAAACAAATTTTCCTGAGTCTAAGCCGCTCCTGAAATTTGAGACTCAAAATTCAAGGTGAGAGAAAAGTTTTAGGCCACCCCTCCAAATCGAAACAAAGTTGGTCCATTGTAACGTGAAAAACAACTGAGGTCAAATAGATGAAGATACAGCTACAGTAGTTTGGTTCGAGTCGTAAGCTTAACAGTTAAGCTTTACCAAGCAGCATTGCTGTGTCTCAGGCATCTATCCATATTTATTCGCGTAGCCTTACTTTTTCGCGTGCTTCGTCTGGTTTGAATCAATTGCTTATTTTGCTTTGATCTGATAAGTGCCGTTGTCTTTATTATAGGGGTTTACATCATTCTAAGCTGAAAATGCATTATTGTACTGTGTCAAGCATTGATTGTCGCATTCTGATCATGAGTGTTTCCGCTCGCGGCGTGGCTTGCTTTTGTGTGCGCTACCGCGGCTTACAATTAAAAAAAGAGAGGAATTGTCTCATAAGCGAAACAATGGCAAGAGACTGCTATTTGTTGTTACTTACACTGCTGCTTTGTTTGATACTGATCAGCAAGGACCAAATCATAAACTGCGTATGAAAGAAGATCTTCTGAATGACAGTTTAGCGAAAATTTTTCTCCTTTTGAAAATCTTTGCAGATGCCCCTTTAGTACATTACATTCTGCACAGAAATTAGAGTCATCTTAGATTTAAAAATCTAGTCAGTTGTCGTGCTTCATTTCAGACTGTATCACTATTCAGCATATGAATAATATGAATATAAACATGACATGATATGTATATTCTTCCACATTAGCTGTTTTCTCACTCTAGTTTCGTAGTTTATTAGGCAGACAGGGTTTTAATGAGATAGTAGCAAACACAAAAGAATACATGGCATAATGTTTACATTCTTCTACCTTTTCTTTTAATTTATTTACTGACGCAGAGGTTTTGGCACCAGTATTTATCTTTGTGCCAGCAAAGCATACCTGTGTTGTGCTACATATATTTGACGGCAGAAGTTAGATGTGGCAACATCTACCAACATTTTTCAGAACTTCCGCTTACTTTGCACTCGATTCTAAGCCACAGGTGGTTTTTGGATTACAAAAACTGTAAAGAAAGTGCGGCCTGGATTCGAGGAAATATGGTATGCCATATCCTTTCCCCTCCATGTACTGTCTCTCCACCTCTGCTCCCAACTTCATTTTCAATCGCCCCTATCCCTGTAAGAGAGCCAGATGCAAGACATGCCTCATACATTCTCTTGCTCTCACCTACTCCAGTTCTGTCAAGGAATTTCCTAGCTCATCAAAGGCTCGGCCACCTGAGTAAGTAACAATGCAGTCTATCAACATAGCTGCAACCACTACACAGCATTCTAGGTGATCATCGCCATTAAAAAATTGTCTGTCAACATGAATGGCCACAGCCAAACTGAGGCTTCACACATCTGAACACTCCCACAGTAATCCATTTTCCTCCACTCTTACCCTCCTATCCCTCTCCCTCTCCATCCTGCACCTATTCTGCATCTCCAACTGACATCATTTCTCACCACAGCCATGGCTCAGAACTCAGAGATGACAACATCCATGTCTGTATCAGTTATGTATATGTGAGTATGTGTATGTATTTCTACGTCTGACAAAGGACTTTGTCCAATAGCTAATCGAACTTCCTATTTTTACATCTACTTTTCAATGTGCTGCTCAGTATCTCCTCTCTGTGGTGGGATATTAATCTATACTAACTCAAACAAGCTGTTGTACTAGCTACACATCTATCCATAGCATAGTAGACTATTCTTCCAAACTTGAGCTACCTGTCTTCGACTACTCTTCCAAACTTGCGCTGCCTGTCTCTGCTCAGAGGTAAATATTTTAAGTTCCTCTTTGAGATATGATACAAGTGCCTCTTTATGTAGTTTATTAAGCATGTAAATTTTTCAGCTTTTTGAAGCTCCCCTTTACCTTCCCTTGTCACTTCATACCTTAGTTTTTCAACTAATTAGTGACTACTGTATCATTTACCCCCTTCCTGGAGACTGAAATGATTTGCAGCTCTTCTCACTTACATTGTTCTTTAGTAATTTTATGCACTGCTTTTTACATAGAGCTTTGTATGACATACATTTGTCTTTGGCAGCATTGTCATCTATTTGTACCATTTTCTTCATTATTTTCTTATCTTTCTAACCCACGCAACAAATGTTTGCCTTTAAATGTTAAGTTCTTAATGTAAGATTAGAAAATAGTGTTTTCTGGTGAGACATACAGATTTTAATTGATTATAATTTTCAATTGATTAATTAAGTCATTTTCTTTGCATTAGAAATATTCAGCTATGTATTTCCAGTCTAAATTTTCTGATGCAGAGCCTGTGCTCACTTAACAGAATTAAGAAATCAGACCATACATTCTCTGATAATGATGATGCTTTTTGGGTGAGGAAAAATATGATAATGAATGAATCAGAGATGGTAAAATAGAGTGCATTTACTAATCTGTTTTAGGACTCATCCCAAGCACCTCACCAGGCTTGGTGAACCACTTCACCATTCAAGATATAAGCTAATAATTGGAAGATTACCTATTCATCATCAGCATTATCTGAATGAAAGTAATCCATGAATGTCATTAAGTTATTCCTACCAATGAGTTGATTCCATTATCAGTTCAATTCAGTTACTTTTGATGAGTCATATTCTCTACTTTGAAAAGATACCTAGGATTACACTAAAGAGTTGAGAAAAAGGGTTACCATTGTGTCTGTCTATGATGCAAGCCATATCAAGTGTGTTTCTATGAATGATGACACACTTAGAGGCCTATTTTCATGAAATACACAATACCATACGACAGAGTCCAAGACTTCTCAGATTCTTTTGCTACGATCAAAAGTCAACCCAAACTGAGAGCCTTTCAAATGAAAAGTTTTGGCTTTCATTTGAATTTTCTGATAAGTCTGTTTGGAAATTGCATTCATTGTGACTGACCCTAAGAAAATAGAACTATGAATGAATATTCACCATGGAGCAGAAGTAGACAGTATACGTTCAGTAAACTCACACACTATAAATCAAAATATTCTGGACTGCTGCTGGCATAAATGCGAATTACATGTGAAAAGTCTTATATTAACTCAGTAAGGAGCAGGCACATACAGAAAATTATTTCTAGGAAAGTATAAGAGGATAGGGCAGGGACAGCCAAGAATTCTGTATGTTCTAATTTTTTGTCCAGCTTTCCTTCTTCCTTCAGAAACTCAATAGTGAGTCTTAAATAAAAAAATAATTCCAGGCATGACCCTTGACTAAACAAAAGTATTTGTAATAATATGTAACGTTTCCATACTCTCTGTTCAGTATGATTAAAAACTGCTGCAACTGACATTGTAATAATGTGTGCAATTCACAAAAATTTACTGTTATTACCATCGATTTCATCACGTGCTCCATGTCTGCATATTTAGCACAGAGTGCTTCTTGATTTACAGAAGAACAAATTCCATACAAATTATATTGCAATCACAAAAATCTTTGGCTCTTTCGTCGTCGAAAAATTCTTTAAATTCTTTATGCATTGTTCTCTCATTTCTTTCCATAGGAAGATTCTAAAACACAAAGGCCCATGTAGTGTAAATAGAATTCCGGTAAGTTGTTCAAAATTAATAGGTAATGTCGTTAGTGACATAGGTAATGCATCACTGGTGCAGGGAATTTTTCCAGCCAAGATAAAATATGCAATTGTTAAACCTCTTCATAAAAAAGATGACAAGAGAGAGTTATACAATTATTGTCCAATTTCCTTGCTCAATTCTTCTTCCAAAACAGTTCAGAAAGTAATGTACTTAAGAGTAGTCTCAAAATTAAGTGTAAACAATTAACTCAGTGTATGACAGTTTGGATTCCAGAAGGGCTGCTCAACTGAGAATGCTATGTATATATTCACTCATCCAGCAGTACAAGCCTTAAGTAATTACATATTGCCAGATGGTATTTATTGCGAGTTTTATAAGGTGAGTGATTGTATAGATTATGTTATTCTCATAGCAAAACTCAAATTTGATGGAACTGATGACTTCACACGCAGCTCGTGTGAATCATACTTAACAAATAGAGTGCAAAAGTTTGTGCTGAATAATTCAAATAATGTCAGAAGGGTAGAATGTTTTAGGGACTGGGGAGAAATCATAAAGAGAGTCCCACAGGGTTCAATTTTGGGTCCATTCCTTTTTCTTATACAATCCTGGAAATTGAAATAGAACACCGTGAATTCATTGTCCCAGGAAGGGGAAACTTTATTGACACATTTCTTGGGTCAGATACATCACATGATCACACTGACAGAACCACAGGCACATAGGCACAGGCAACAGAGCATGCACAATGTCGGCACTAGTACAGTGTATATCCACCTTTCGCAGCAATGCAGGCTGCTATTCTCCCATGGAGACGATCGTACAGATGCTGGATGTAGTCCTGTGGAACGGCTTGAGATGCCATTTCCACCTGGCGCCTCAGTTGGACCAGCGTTCGTGCTGGACGTGCAGACAGCGTGAGACGATGCTTCATCCAGTCCCAAACATGCTCAATGGGGGACAGATCTGGAGATCTGGCTGGCCAGGGTAGTTGACTTACACCTTCTAGAGCACGTTGGGTGGCACGGGATACATGAGGACGTGCATTGTCCTGTTGGAACAGCAAGTTCCCTTGCCAGTCTAGGAATGGTAGAACGATGGGTTCGATGACGGTTTGGATGTACCGTGCACTATTCAGTGTCCCTGCGCAGCATTTGTGCACCGCCGCCGTCAGTGTCAGCCAGTTTGCCATGGCATACAGAGCTCCATCGCAGTCTTTAACACTGGTAGCATGCCGCGACAGCGTGGACGTGAACCGTATGTGCAGTTGACGGACTTTGAGCGAGGGCGTATAGTGGGCATGCGGGAGGCCAGGTGGACGTACCGCCGAATTGCTCAACACGTGGGGCGTGAGGTCTCCACAGTACATCGATGTTGTCACCAGTGGTCGGCGGAAGGTTCACGTGCCCGTCGACCTGGGACCGGACCGCAGCGACGCACGGATGCACGCCAAGACCGTAGGATCCTACGCAGTGCCGTAGGGGACCGCACCGCCACTTCCCAGCAAATTAGGGACACTGTTGCTCCTGGGGTATCGGCGAGGACCATTCGCAACCGTCTCCATGAAGCTGGGCTACGGTCCCGCACACCGTTAGGTTGTCTTCCGCTCACGCCCCAACATCGTGCAGCCCGCCTCCAGTGGTGTCGCGACAGGCGTGAATGGAGGGACGAATGGAGACGTGTCGTCTTCAGCGATGAGAGTCACTTCTGCTTTGGTGCCAATGATGGTCGTATGCGTGTTTGGCGCCGTGCAGGTGAGCGCCACAATCAGGACTGCATACGACCGAGGCACACAGGGCCAACACCCGTCATCATGGTGTGGGGAGCGATCTCCTACACTGGCCGTACACCTCTGGTGATTGTGGAGGGTACACTAAATAGTGCACGGTACATCCAAACCGTCATCGAACCCATCGTTCTACCATTCCTAGACCGGCAAGGGAACTTGCTGTTCCAACATTACAATGCAAGTCTGCATGTATCCCGTGCCACCCAACGTGCTCTAGAAGGTGTAAGTCAACTACCCTGGCCAGCAAGATCTCCGGATCTGTCCCCCATTGAGCTTGTTTGGGACTGGATGAAGCGTCGTCTCATGCGGTCTGCACGTCCAGCACGAACGCTGGTCCAACTGAGGCGCCAGGTGGAAATGGCATGGCAAGCCGTTCCACAGGACTACATCCAGCATCTGTATGATCGTCTCCATGGGAGAATAGCAGCCTGCATTGCTGCGAAAGGTGGATATACACTGTACTAGTGCCGACATTGTGCATGCTCTGTTGCCTGTGTCTATGTGCCTGTGGTTCTGTCAGTGTGATCATGTGATGTATCTGACCCCAGGAACGCGTCAATAAAGTTTCCCCTTCCTGGGACAATGAGTTCACGGTGTTCTTATTTCGATTTCCAGGAGTGTAGGTACGAAGCCCACACCTACTACAGTAGTACAAGTTTATATGCCAACTAGCTCTGCAGATGATGAAGAAATTGAAGAAGTGTATGATGAAATAAAAGAAATTATTCAGATAGTGAAGGGTGACGATAATTCAATAGTCATGGGTGACTGGAATTCGGTAGTAGGAAAAGGGAGTGAAGGTAACGTAGTAGGTGAATAGGGACTGGGGCTAAGAAATGAAAGAGGAAGCCGCCTGGTAGAATTTTGCACAGAGCACAACTTAATCATAGTTAAGCAGAGGATCAAGTAGGTAAAAAGACGAGGGCTAGTAGAAATCCTTGGGTAACAGAAGAAATATTGAATTTAATTGATGAAAGAAGAAAATATAAAAATGCAGTAAATGAAGCAGGCAAAAAGGAATACAGATGTCTCAAAAATGAGATCGACAGGAAGTGCAAAATGGCTAACAAGGATAGCTAGAGGACAAATGTAAGGATGTAGAGGCTTATCTCAAGAGGGGTAACATAGATACTGCCTACAAGAAAATTAGAGAGACCTTTGGAGATAAGAGAGCCACTTGTATGAACATCAAGAGCTCAGATGGAAACCCAGTTCTAAGCAAAGGAGGAAAAGCAGAAAGGTGGAAGGACTATATAGTGGGTCTATACAAGGGTGATGTACTTGAGGACAATATTATGGAAATGGAAGAGGATGTACATGAAGATGAAATGGGAGATACGATACTGCATGAAGAGTTTGACAGAGCACTGAAAGACCTGAGTCGAAACAAGGCCCCGGGAGTAGACAACATTCCATTAGAACTACTGACGGCCTTGGGAGAGCCAGTCCTGACAAAACTCTTTCATCTGGTGAGCAAGATGTATGAGACAGGTGAAATGCCCTCAGACTTCAAGAAGAATATAATAATTCCAATCCCAAAGAAAGCAGGTGTTGACAGATGTGAAAATTATCGAACTATCAGTTTAATTAATCACAGCTACAAAATACTAAAGCGAATTCTTTACAGACGAATGGAAAAACTAGTAGAAGCCGACCTCGGGGCAGATCAGATTGGATTCCGTAGAAATGTTGGAACATGTGAGGCAATACTGACCCTACCACGTATCTTAGAAGCTAGATTAAGGAAACACAAACCTACGTTTCTAGCATTTGTAGACTTAGAGAAAGCTTTTGACAATTTTGACTGGAATACTCTCTTTCTGGGATTCTGAAGAAGGCAGGGGTAAAATACAGGGCGCGAAAGGCTATTTACAATTTGTACAGAAACCAGATGGCAGTAATAAGAGTCGAGGGACATGAAAGGGAAGCAGTGGTTGGGAAGGGAGTGAGACAGGGTTGTAGTCTCTCCCCGATGTTATTCAATCTGTATATTGAGCAAGCAGTGAAGGAAACAAAAGAAAAATTCAGAGTAGGTATTAGAATCCATGGAAAAGAAATAAAAACTTTGAGGTTAGCCGATGACATCGTAATTCTGTCAGAGACAGCAAAGGACTTGGAAGAGCAGTTGAACGGAATGGATTGTGTCTTGAAAGGAGGATATAAGAAGAACATCAACAAAAGCAAAACAAGGATAATGGAATGTAGTCGAATTAAGTCGGGTGATGCTGAGGGAATTAGATTAGGAAATGAGACACTTAAAGTAGTAAAGGAGTTTTGCTATTTGGGGAGCAAAATAACTGATGATGGTTGAAGTAGAGAGGATATAAAATGTAGACTGGCAATGGCAAGGAAGGCATTTCTGAAGAAGAGAAATTTGTTAACATCGAGTGTAGATTTAAGTGTCAGGAGTGTAGCCATGTATGGAAGTGAAATGTGGACAATAAATAGTTTAGACAAGAAGAGAATAGAAGCTTTCAAAATGTGGTGCTACAGAAGAATGCTGGAGATTAGATGGGTAGGTAACATAACTAATGAGGAAGTATTTAATAGGATTGGGGAGAAGAGAAGTTTGTGGCACAACTTGACCAGAAGAAGGGATCGTTTGGTAGGACATGTTTTGAGGCATCAATGGATCACCAATTTAGTATTGGAGGGCAGTATGGAGGATAAAAATCGTAGAGGGAGACCAAGAGATGAATACACTAAGCAGATTCAGAAGGATGTAGGTTGCAGTAGCATGGAGAGCTGCATCATACCAGTCACAGGACTGAAGACCACTACAACAACAACAACATTGGGCATTAATAATGTTTTGCTGTTTTTTTCTCGGAAGACCGCACAGGATTAGCCGAGCGGTCTGAGGACGCTGCAGTCGTGGACTCTACGGCTGGTCCTGGCAGACGTTGGAGTCCTCCTTCGGGCATGGGTGCGTGTGTTTGTCCTTAGGGTAATTTAGGTTAAGCAGTGTGTAAGCTTAGGGACTGATGACCTTAGCAGGTAAGTCCCGTAAAATTTCACACACATTTGAATATTTTTTTCTCGGGATGGGGAGGGGGGGGGGGGGGGGGGGCATTGTTAGGCAGGAACCAAAGAATGCTTCGGAAACTAAACTTCTGTATTTGATATATTTCAAACATCTACTTTCGTATTACGTAAACATGCAGTTCAAATGCCAATGCGAATCAAACATCTTTCCAAAACTCGTTGTTTGTTACTGGATTTCGTTTCCTAAAGTGCTCGGAAGTATAAAACCACTAACCTTTCCATAAGCCATTTTCCAATAACACAATTTATTTAGTTTTTATTTCGTGATCATGGCTGCAGTGATTTTGGAGAATACAAAGTGAAGTCGGTGTCACGTTTTCTCGAAGAGTGATGCAACATCTTTTACATTGTTTTTATTCGAAACTCCGAATTTACTGTACAACATTTATGTAAAGAGAAAAAAACAGCGAGATAGTATTATAGGAAAATACTAGCTGGCAGATAAGTGGTAACAAAAACATTATGTAAGTCGTTCAATAATTAAAGAAGAAAAGTCTGGAGCAAGAGTCTTGAAATACGAGTTTATTGAGCCGTGTAGCATGTTCTTCAGATGATCATAGACTACCGTGTAGCTAGCACGTTTCGGGTTTTTGAGCTCTATCTTTGCAACAAACATTCGCAGATACAGAAGCAGTTACTAGAACGCATTCCGCCAACGTCTAAGTTCTCCAGCCATCGGATCACCCAAAACCTCAAGGGCAACCGTTCCGATTCCGTGGTCCAAATATACAGAGCTACTCTGGAATGGAAATCCTTAAATAGGTTTTACAAGGCATGTACAAACTGAATTATCATCCAGGGTGTTACCTTCACTGGGAACTTGATTAGCAGAAAAATATGGAGAGGCGGCTTGCAAGTACGTCAAAGAACAGCAAGATAACATAACGTGAAGACAACAATAACAGCTGAATGGCTTTTATTACATTTCTAGGTGTGGAGGGATACATAAAAACTGGCATTATCAATATACTGGATGTGAAGTAAAACCATATTTTAAAATTAAGAGGGTGAATCATTCCTCTACAAGTAAATCAACATGTACGCAGGTAAAGAATCTAGGCTTTAAATTAAAATCGGTATCTGTACAACAGAAGGTCTACCAGGTCCTAAAGCAGTTCGGAAATTTTACATACAGTAGAGTGCCTCAGCTGTAAAGTAACTGGGAGGCCAAGTCGTTTGTAACCGGCAGACTTCATAACTTAGAAATCGTGGATGGGAGACGAAAGCAAGTAAACAATAGCGGGCAAGTTAGAGAGAGAGAGAGGGGGGGGGGGGGGGGGGGGCAGGGAGCCTCATGGTAAGGAATAAGTTAGAACAAAAAGATGGCTAAGCCTTCTGAACTTTGGTCGATGAGCGCGGTGGCCCTTATAATTGAGGTGCTGTACTGTACAAGTCTTGTCATTCATAGTTTCTTACAGGGTCAACAAACGCAGCGCTACTAATAATATCACAATTAACATTGATTGGTTCTTGGCAGAGACAGTGTTGTCAAACATGCCCCGCTCGGCTTTCAAATCACAGTCTGTCAGTAGTCAGTGTGCTCGGCTCAACTGTTGAATTCAGTTCTGCACACAGTGAAGGGCAACGTTTTGTAAACTGACAAGGTAGGTAACACTCATTGTGTCATATTTCATTATGTGTAATAACGAGGGCAGTTTTATTTACATCCATCGTTCCTCTTTCTCCAATAAAGGTTGCCCACCAATAATGACTGTGGCTGCACCATGTCGATTGGTTTTCAAGATAGCTAGCTTTCAGATCCAGCACTCAAAGACTGGTTGGTGAAAGGACCAACAGGCCTTTATAGTGCTAAATATGGATTATGTCCAGGGACCCTCATTAACATCCATACTATGGGAAGATCGGCTCTTACAAGTCACATGACAAAATCCAAGAAGCTCGTCACGAAAGTAGCAGCCATGAGAAGCATAGTTAGTTTATACATCTACACCCGACCGGCAGCGACCACTTCAACCCAGCAGACAGATTCTACTTCCACTACCACATCTGCAGATTCTGCTGGGTCAACAACAGTGGCGTTGGGCGCTGGAATTGCTACGCCTTCGTAGAAGGATGTCACTGCAGTGTCAAGACCCAGGGATAAACTGAGAGGAACTGATCGGATGGCAAAGGACAAAGAAACAAATGCGGAAATATTGTGGTGTTGGGAGTACATCGTTTCACACAAGTCACTGCGTAGTTCTGCGAACGACATGTTACTTTTCCCGACAGTGAAGGGGCCAAGAGCATGTGTTTACAAAAGGACAAAATCGGTTACATTGTGCAATATGGACTAGCTCCCTTCTTTGAGTTTGAAATTAAATCTGACCTCGTAAACAAATCAGGGATTGTTGTGTGTTTTGACGAATCCTTGAACAAGGTGTGCAAAAGAATCCAGATGGACATTTTAGTGCGTTTTTGGGACATTAAAAAAAGTCTGGTGTGCACCCGTTACTACGCATCGGCTTTTCTAGGCAGTTCGATGGTAGCTAAGCTACTCGAGTCCTTGAAGAAAAAATTCTCGGAGAAAGAAAGAAAAAAACTTTTACACATATCAATGGACAGCCCTAACGTCAACTTCACGTTCTTAAGGGAACTTAAAAATTTTTGAAAGAAATTGGAGTAGACACCGTTTTATTGGAAATACGACCTGGTGGGCTTCACGTTGCTCGTGGCGTCTTCACATCTGCAATTCAGAAAAAACAGTGGATGATAATTCAGTTTTTACGTGCCTTATACAATCTTTTTAACGATGTCCCTGCCAGAAGAGCTCTATATATTTCGACAACGGAATCAGAACTGTTGCCCTTAAAGTTTTGCACAATCCGATGGCTGGAGGACGTGTAAGCTGCTGAGCGAGCTCTAGTAATGCTTCCGTTTCTGCGAATATTTGTTGCAAAGCTGGAAGAAAAAAATCAAACCACTGCAGAGGAGTGGAGGATCACCTCAAGGACAAGCTACTCGGTCCGAAAATTGCCTTTTTCAAGACTCCTGCTGGAGAGTTGGCACCTTTCCTATCCGATTGACTGCTTCCACTGTTCCTCCACCCTACTTTGACAGAGATAATGGAGACAACGATGACACAATTTGTCCAGTCGACGAAGTTCTCGCTGTCAGTTAATTTGGACAAAGAATCCAGTCTTTTGGGTGTGAACCACATCAAGATTGGATTCATCGTCAAGAATGAGTTCATTCAAAAATATTTGAAAAATAAACCTAATTTAAGAAATTAAGTACTAAAATAAAGATCAGAAGTAAAAATTTAGCAACACGAAAATCCGAAAAGAAAAGACTGTAAAAATGCACAAAATATTTTACGGATAAAATCTCTTATTATTCTAAAACGAAAGAAAGTAATTAAAGGCCTTTAACAACGATTACACTGCAAGCTTTTGTATTTAAATAAAAACAATAATAAAATCAGAAAAATTGAGGAATGGAAGAGGTAAAAGACACACTTGTCCTTACAGAAATAAAATTATAGAGCGGGGAATGTACTAGCTCTGCTTGACACGGGCTTTCGCTCTAAAACTGGACTATTTTCATACGAGAGCAAGGTACGGATGTCATGCTACCTGTCGCTTGACTGGTGCTGCATTCTGTTATCCTTTTATAGGATTAGTTAGAAAGAAGTAGTAGCGAACGTTAGAGCTGTTCGCAGACGACAAGGCAATTCACCGGCAAAAAAGAAAGTAGAAAAGAAGCGAACTGGTATTGCTCTGCATGCCAGAACACTTCGTCTTTTCTACACTATAGAAAAGTCGAAGTGTTCTGCCATGAAGAGACTTGTGACACTGCTCAGTAACACATTATGCAGTTTTTTTGAAAGGTCAATTGTACTTTTTGCCATCGATTGCATAATTTTTTATCTATGAAAGAACAACATTAAATATGAAAACTAACTTAAAGTTCGGTCCTTTTTTAGCGTGTGTTACACGTTAAGTCATATCAAATACAAATGTGCCGATAAAAAATGACTTATCTTCTGGGCCTGAAATTTTTCAAATGGCTGATCCTCAAAGTGTTACGTTTTGAATGAGAGTTATAACGCCCTATGATTTACGAAATTTACTGCACATTCTCACACGTAACTTAAATCAATTTGCATGAAAATTTACTTTGAAAGTAACGCTTCTCAAGCCAATATTCGTAACATTTTCTAGTGATCTGTTAGAAATGTAAACAATCGTGATGTCACGCACATCAAATGCACGTTAGTTGTTATGGACGTACAGCATAATCTTCGACCTAAAGCCTTTGAAACTTTTCGGTGTCGGCGAACTGGTCTGTGAATTGTGTAAATTACCCATTTCCGATGCAACTAAACTTTTATTTTGGTGCTTTTCTCTGATTTATGTTTCATTGCTGCTGTATTATTCAGCAGTAGTGGGCTAAAGTTCTTTGTCAGAGTATCAGATCTTACACGTCAAACCTACAGAACTTTAACTGAAATCTAAAACAATGAAAAATCGCGGAATTCTAAAAAATTCCCGGGTTTTTCCTGGATTTGCCCCGGATGAAAACATTCCCGGGTTTTTCCCAGATCTCCTGGGCCGTATACATCCTGTGTTATAATAAACCCCATTACAAATAAAACAACAGGAGAGATGGTGAATGATATTTTCCAAACAAGAATAAGGCTGTTTTTTTTTTAATAAAATGAACTTTCCTATTTAAAAAATAAATAAAATAAAATATAAATAAAAAGGAGGCCGGGGGAGGGGGGACACCACACCTACTATATTCAGTTCTGTACAACAAATAAATCATACCAACACAGCAGAAGTAAGTATGGTAGAATGCTCCAAATTTCTGGATTATATATTGATGAAGAAGAAGCACGTTTCTGAGGTTCTGAAACAAGTAAGTTCATATCATTGGTAATCTTGGAAACTAATGAATTAACCTCCTGACATATTTTGGATATTTTCACTGAATAATGTCTTGTGGAATAATTTTCTGGTTCATTCACTTTTCATTCAATGAAGAAAGTGTTGATTGGACAAAAGCAAGTAGTAAGAATAACATGGTGTTCAGCCAGGAACGTCATGTAAGTACCTCTTCAAGGAGCTAGGTGTTTTAATTGTGCAGGCACAATACATATGATGACTAATGAATTTCCTCATAAATAGCCCCTTACAATTTGAGAAGAGCAGTGATGTCTACACCTACAACACAAGAGGGAAAAAAATTACATTTATTAGACATTTTTAAAGCTGTTGGTGGCTCAGAAAGAAGTTCAATACACAATAACACAAATTTCTGATCATTTGCTTTTAAATCTAACTCAAAATTAACGTTAATAAATAGATCCAGAAGGCCAGGAGAGAATTTTTGCTAAAAAGAGCAAATAAGCAGTTGTTAGCATCCAATTTAGAAAATGAATTGAAATCATTTAGCTCCAGTATGATGGATGGAAGGTGGAAGGAATATATAGAGGGTCTATACAAGGGCGATGTACTTGAGGACAATATTATGGAAATGGAAGAGGATGTAGATGAAGATGAAATGGGAGATACGATACTGCGTGAAGAGTTTGACAGAGCACTGAAAGACCTGAGTCGAAACAAGGCCCCGGGAGTAGACAACATTCCATTAGAACTACTGACGGCCTTGGGAGAGCCAGTCCTGACAAAACTCTTCCATCTGCTGAGCAAAATGTACGAGACAGGTGAAATGCCCTCAGACTTCAAGAAGAATATAATAATTCCAATCCCAAAGAAAGCAGGTGTTAACAGATGTGAAAATTATCGAACTATCAGTTTAATAAGTCACAGCTGCAAAATACTAACGCGAATTCTTTACAGACAAATAGAAAAACTAGTAGAAGCCGACCTCGGGGAAGATCAGTTTGGATTCGTAAAAATGTTGGAACATGTGAGGCAATACTGACCCTACCACGTATCTTAGAAGCTAGATTAAGGAAACACAAACCTACGTTTCTAGCATTTGTAGACTTAGAGAAAGCTTTTGACAATTTTGACTGGAATACTCTCTTTCTGGGATTCTGAAGGAGGCAGGGGTAAAATACAGGTCGCGAAAGGCTATTTACAATTTGTACAGAAACCAGATGGCAGTAATAAGAGTCGAGGGACATGAAAGGGAAGCAGTGGTTGGGAAGGGAGTGAGACAGGGTTGTAGTCTCTCCCCGATGTTATTCAATCTGTATATTGAGCAAGCAGTGAAGGAAACAAAAGAAAAATTCGGAATAGGTATTAAAATCCATGGAGAAGAAATAAAAACTTTGAGGTTCGCCGATGACATTGTAATTCTGTCAGAGACAGCAAAGGACTTGGAAGAGCAGTTGAACGGAATGGATAGTGTCTTGAAATGAGGATATAAGATGAACATCAACAAAAGCAAAACGAGGATAATGGAATGTAGTCTAATTAATTCGGGTGATGCTGAGGGAATTAGATTAGGAAATGAGACACTTAGAGTAGTAAAGGAGTTTTGCTATTTGGGGAGCAAAATAACTGATGATGGTCGAAGCAGAGAGGATATAAAATGTAGACTGGCAATGGCAAGGAAGGCGTTTCTGAAGAAGAGAAATTTGTTAACATCGAGTATAGATTTAAGTGTCAGGAAGTCATTTCTGAAAGTATTTGTATGGAGTGTAGCCATGTATGGAAGTGAAACATGGACGATAAATAGTTTGGACAAGAAGAGAATAGAAACTTCTGGAATGTGGTGCTACAGAAGAATGCTGAAGATTAGATGGGTAGATCACATAACTAATGAGGAAATATTGAATAGGATTGGGGAGAAGAGAAGTTTGTGGCACAACTTGACCAGAAGAAGGGATCGGTTGGTAGGACATGTTCTGAGGCATTAAGCGATCACCAATTTAGTATTGGAGGGCAGCGTGGAGGGTAAAAATCGTAGAGGGAGACCAAGAGATGAATACACTAAGCAGATTCAGAAGGATGTAGGTTGCAGTAGGTACTGGAAGATGAAGAAGCTTGCACAGGATAGAGTAGCATGGAGAGCTGCATCAAACCAGTCTCAGGACTGAAGACCACAACAACAACAACAACAACAACAACAACATGATGGATTTACTGGAATTATGGGAAACCTATAAATGGATTGCAAGTAAGTGGATTAAGGGTGTAAAATATCCGTTTTAACAGCAAAATTTGTAAATTGCTGAAGAAGCAAATGGTTGTGTTCTTGGTACAACAGAAACATGTAAATGACAACAGGAAAAAGTTAATAGGAATTTGTGCACCTGTCAGAAGTTCTATGTGTGAAGCATACAACTACCACCATCATAACTGAGCAAAAGTTCTCCCCAAAAATCCAAGAAAATTGGTGCTACGTAAAATTGCTAAGCAACTCAAAGGCTTCTATCAAGTCACTCATTGACCAATCTGGTAAGGCAACACAAGATAGCAAAAGGAAAGCCAATGTTTTAACTTTGATGTTTCAGAAATCAATCACACAGGAAATTGTACAAATATACCATCGACTGATGGTCGTACAGAATCCTATAGCAAGGGTGCAGTAATAGGCATCCCTGGCTTAGAGAAGCGACTGAAATAGCTGAAAACAAATAAGTTATCAGACCTGGTTGCATTTCCAATTCAGATTAACTGAGAGTACTCTATGGCATTGGCCCATTACTTAGCTTGCATTTATCATGAATCTCATGACCAGTGCAAAGTCCCACACAACAGGAATAAAGTGCAGGTGATTCTTGAATGTAAGAAACATAACATAATGGACACACAAAATTAGAGACCAGTATCCTTAATATCAATTTGCTGCAGAATTCTTGGACATATTTTCAGTTCAAATATAAAATGAACAAATTTCCTTGAAATGGAAAAGATTCTGTCAAAACAT
The DNA here is from genome assembly GCF_023897955.1 of Schistocerca gregaria. NCBI lineage: Eukaryota > Metazoa > Arthropoda > Insecta > Orthoptera > Acrididae > Schistocerca > Schistocerca gregaria. The sequence continues at coordinate 506,544,083 of NC_064921.1, forward strand.
CAGCACTGATTTAGAAAGCGTTGCTCATCCAAAACTTAGCTTGCCCTTTCTCATGATTTTCTGCAAATGATGGATGAAGAGCAACAGGCAGATTCGACATTCCTAAACATCCGGAAAGCATATGACACAGTGTCCCACTGCAAATTGTTAACATTGGTACGAGCATACGTATGGGGTTCCCAGATACTTGAGTGACTTGAAGAATTTTTAAGTACAAGAACCTCCTACATTGTTCACGATGGTGAGTGTTATTAGAGACAAGGGTACCATCAGGAGTGCCCCCAGCATGATAGGACTGCTCATATTCTCAATATACACAAATGAATTGAAAGACAGGGTGAGCAGCAATCTGCAGTAGTTCCCTGATGATGCTGCACTACATAGGAAGGTGTCATCATTGCGCGACTGTAGGAGGATACAAGATGACTTGGACAAAATTTGTATTTGGTGAAATCCATAGCAGCTTGCTCTAAATGTACCAAAATGTAGGTTAATGCAGATGAGTATGAAAAACAATCCCATAAAGTTCAAATACAGAATTAGTAGCACGATGCTTGACACAGTCACATTGGTTAAATATCTAGGCTTTACACTGAAAAGTGATATGAAATGGAATTAGCTCTCAAATATGGTTTTAGGGAAGATGTACAGTTGACTTCAGTTTATTAGGAGAATTTTTAGGAAAGTGTTGTTCATCTGTAAAGGGGACCGCATACAGAACACTAGTCAAGCTTTTCTTGAATACTGTTTGTTAGTTTGGAAATGCACCAGGTCCAATTAAAAAAAAGACATTGGAGCAACCCAGAGGTAGGCTGCTAGATCTGTTGCTGGTATGTTTGATCAACAGATGTGTATTGTGTGCTAAACTCTGGAGGGGACACAATGTTCTTTTTGTGGAAAACTATTGAGAGAATTTAGAGAACAAGCATCTGAAGCTGACTGTGGAACACTTCTACTGCCACCAATGCACATTTCAAATAAGGACCACAAATATAAGATAACAGAAATTAGAGCTTGTACAGATGCATCTGGATGGTCATTTTTCCCCTGCTACATTTGTGAGTGGAAAAGGAAAGAAAATGCCTAGTAGTGGTATGAAGTACGCTCTGCCACATGCCATACAGTGGCTTGCGCAGAGCTCATGCAAGAAGTATACATGTGGTCAGTGTGGACGACTTTAAAACTCACAAAAAATTACAGATAAAGACAGAGTTTCAGGAGAAGATCAGCTTATTTGAAAATGCCATATTATTAAATTGATAAATAAGGAACAAACTTTTCATAATTTAAATAAACAAAGAAAAATAAGCACCCATTTATGTTCTGCTCATTACTGTAAACATAAATTTGACATTGATAATATAACAATTTTTATGGGGTAATGAAAATAAACCATAATTAACTATTCCAATAGCGAAATTTTTCTGTAATTCTAGGCTTAAATTTTCTGCTCTAGGATTAATCCATGTTTAACGCAGTTTGAAGATTTCCTTTTTTAGTAAACTTCCCAAGTTGTATTTGTTTACACGTAAGTTCATGTACCATCAAAAATAAAAAAAATAAAATACATGTCCCACTAAACATTATGCAAATATACAAACATTTCCTTAGAGAACAAATTGAAAAGGGAAGATTGCAAGAAATGAACAAAAATGTTTGAGAAAGCATAATACACTCACTTGTTCCAGAGCCTTTGCCTGACGCATGAAACTTGCTGCTAACTCAGCTGTCTGTTGTACATGAGAAGGAATCTTGTATCCTAGTACTGAAAGCTGACGTACTTCATGTATCAGACTGACTAATCGATGATCATAGTTGACTCTCATTAGCCTGCCTTCAAAATGCACAACTGGTTGATCTGTTTGGAGGCTGAAAATTATTTTTTTCAGTTATAAAAATAAATTTTACAACTCCAGTTAATGAAAATAAAAATTATAAATACCTCAGCTTCCTTGTACGTACAGCACTTCCAACATCTCTTGTCCAGTTATCAAACTGCTCGGAAATTTGTTCTTTGACGTCTCTTATTAATTCACTCACTGCTGTATGAAGTTCACTGTATCCACTTAAATCATGAAGAATAATACTGCTGATATTCTGAATTTCACAAACCTGTTCAAAAGGTACAAAATTATGGAATGAACTAAAATGATTCTCTCTTGTGATTTTACAAATATTATGTAAAAGGGTGGAAGTTAAAAAAGTTATGCAAATGGCAAAAAAATGTCTTCCCATGACATACATTTGAGAGTAAGAGATACTGTGGAGAAGGGGTATAAGATGTACAAGGTAAATGGAATTTTTTGGCCCCAAATAAATACAAAGTACAATGTACAGTATTTATAACAATGGAAAAAATCAAATTTTGACAATATAATGTAACTGGATGGATAAAAAATCTACTCAACAAGCAGCATCAGAACACACACATAAAAGAAGAGTATAATTAGGCAAGCTTTCAGAGCCAGTGGCTCCTTTTACAGGCAGAAGGGTTGAAGGGGAAGGAAGAGGGGTGAAGGAAAAGGTCTGGAGAGGTATAGGAAAAGTGGTAGATTTTGGAAAAGCCACCCAGAACTACTGGTCAGGTAGGACTTAGCAGACAGGATGAGACGGCAAGACTTCAGCCCAGTATTTGGAAATTGCAACAGCTTCAGAGCTTGCACACATCAGATCCTCAAATGTACATCTTGCAGGACATATTCTATATTGGTGTATGTGTCTGTAGTTTGCTGAATTACATAGGCACCATCCACCACCCATCTGCCTTGCTATATGTGCTGCACAGTTTTCATTTCATTAAAACTGTAACATCATCTTTCACAAACGGTTATTCCCTGGTCTATTTGTTTGTTTTCCTGTCTCTCCTAGTGACTCAAAATATCCATTGCCCTATTGTACACTAAGAAACATTCAGTTCTGGAATGATTTTTTGCATGTCTCATGGCCATAAGTCACAATTAGTGATATAAACTGACAGTAAAGTAAATGTTTCTGACAAACTGTAAATCTAGATTTGTAAACATTTGGCCATTTTTACTCTTCTACCTGTTTCTTTCTCATCCAGTTAGCTGTGGACTGTAAATTACCCAAATACAAAACTTAAACACTTTCTACGACTTCACTGTGTTACATATTAATTTTCTCTTCAGTGTGTTGATTATACAAGAGTTATTATAACTCATTATCAGGCCTACATTCAAACTTGTTTTATGACATTCTTCCATTTGCTGTTGAAGGGTCTACTCTAGGAACAGACGGTATAATTTCATTAGCAAAATGTTAGTGGTCAAGATATGAATTCCCTCTTAATTTCCCAATTTACAGCTCTCAAAAGTATCTCTATGGTTGCCAAGAGCAGTTCTGAACATGAAGACACAGAATCTCTTTGCATGTCTCTTCATCAAATTCCCAATTTCCCTCTATTGTCATGAATTCTAATGGAAGCTGTAGCAAAAATATACTGTTCAATATACTCATTTAGATTCTTTCAACGCCTTGTTTTTCAGGGCTATTCCTACAGTATTTCGAAAATGATCCTCAAAATCTCTTGTAAAGTGGCAATTAATATAATTTATTAAAAACAAAGATTCCAAGACTTACCAAGCGGGAAAGCGCCGGCAGACAGGCACAATGAACAAAACACACAAACACACACACAGAATTACTAGCTTTCGCAACCAATGGTTGCTTCTCCAGGAAGGAGAGGGAAAGACGAAAGGATGTGGGTTTTAAGGGAGAGGGTAAGGAGCGGAAAGACTTCCCTTAGGGGGAAAAAAAGCACAGGTGTACACTCGCACACACACACATGCACACATATCCATCCGCACATACACAGACACAAGCAGACATATTCAGGCAAAGAGTAAGGGCAGAGATGTTAGTCGAGGCGGAAGTACAGAGGCAAAGAAGTTGTTGAAAGACAGGTGAGGTATGAGTGGCGGCAACTTGAAATTAGCGGAGGTTGAGGCCTGGCGGATATCGAAAAGAGAGGATATACTGAAGGGCGAGTTCCCATCTCCGGAGTTCGGATAGGTTGGTGTTGGTGGGAAGTATCCAGATAACTCGGACGGTGTAACACTGTGCCAAGATGTGCTGGCCGTGCACCAAGGCATGTTTAGCCACAGGGTGATCCTCATTACCAACAAACACTGTCTGCCTGTGTCCATTCATGCGAATGGACAGTTTGTTGCTGGTCATTCCCACAAAGAAAGCGTCACAGTGCAGGCAGGTCAGTTGGTAAAAGTTGTACAAGTAGTTTAATTAATATAGTTGTTTTTATATAATTTACCTTACAATTTTTAAATGCTTTTTTGTGCTTTGAATCTTTCTAAATCCAGCTTGATCCTCTGCCTGATGAAAAATAATAGTTTTTCAATGAAGTTGGTGATCAATTTTTTGTATATACCTAATATAACAGAGAGGTGGCTGAATGGCCTGTAGAATTTTTATTTTATTTTATTTTATTTTTTTTTTTTAAACAACATAAATTCTGATTTTCTTCTTTCTGATTTGACTTTGAATTGATTTACTGATTCATCTTCAAGCAATGTTTACATGCAATTGATGTCATCATTTTACATAAACGGTATAGCTACATAATAAGTTATACATATGAAAGAACATATATTGCTTATACTGAATAGGTTTGGTTATCATTAAATATAAATGCTTCACACAAAATGACAAAAGAAGAAACAGTATGTGTAACATAATACACATATTGAGAAAAACATTTTAACAATGCATTATGAAAATAAAGCATACCAGTATGATATCATAATAGTTTCAGAAGAGCTGATGTAGTACAGTGGTCACATCATGCAGCGGTTTTAGTACAATGATTATTTTCATTGCATGTTTTAAGTTTTTCTATCATACAGAAGGCTTTTTGTTCAGTCTACCTTTTTGTAATATTTCTGAAGACATTCAGTGATGCACTGTGTGCTGTTTGTTGGTGGTAACATATTAAATAATTGGGTCCCTCTGTACACGTAACTATTTTGGGGCTTATTAAGTATAGTAACCAAGGGGTGTCCAGCATCAGCATTTGATGTGTGCCATAGCATAGTATAGACTGTTGTAGTTTATGGCTGTCTTAGTTTTCCTTGATATGCCCCAAACAACTAAGACTTAACATTGATGCAAATGTCAACATTTTGAATTCTTTAAAGTATTCTCTGTATAATACATGTTTTCTTACTCCAGAGATGCAACTAATGGCCTTTCTTCCATCAAATAAAAATTATTTCTGCCCTAGAGGAACTGCATATGTGAGGTGGCTGTGAAAAAGGACGTAATAAGAATTCAGCAGTAACCTGTTCTCACCAAGCAGCGACAGATCACAATCATAAAAGAAGGTTATACTTATGAAAGCTTTCGGAGCCAGTGATGCCTTCTTCCGGCAGAATGGATGAAGGGGAAGGAATAGGGGTGAAGGAAAAGGAGAGGAGGGATTTAGGAGTGAAAAGCTATGTGCATTGTACATAAAAGAAGTAGGAGGAGGACTGCAAAAAGTAGACACTTCTGCTATGTACAATGCACTTAGATTTTCACTCTTATTAACTCATGCACACTGTTTTAGCAGTAATCTTGCATATTACCCTGTCTTCCACATTTAAGGGGAGATGTAATGGATTTTGGTCCAAAAGAATAAATTTTTCAAAATATTATTTTCTAGATCTACACAGTTTAATCTATGTTGCGTCTGAATTTTATCGTGATAGTAGCTTTAAATTGTTAAACTGATTAACTATGCACTGGCAGCCATTCCCACCTTTTCCGACATTTGGGAAACTGCTTGCTTCAGTGGAATTTTCGTCAGTGTGAAGGCTATTTTCTTTCAATATCGTTGGCTGACATCTATCTCTCTGGCTGACATCTATATCTTTGCCTGAAAACTTTCTTGCATATGGTTCATTTATGTTTTGACAATACTAACACGCATTAGTACGTGGAAGATTGAATACACAAACCTTTACATGGAAGTCAAGATTCATGGATAATGGGTGGTGTAAAAACTGTGTTTAGAAAATAGTGGATCATGGAAATCGGTTTACAATTGAAAAAGAGGAGGCAGTGCGAAATGAAGAACATAAGCTCTCGGCTTTAGCTTCAAAACTTGGGATAGGTGAATTGTACCGGTGCATGAATGATGCTGATATGAATTCCACTAAATTCAGACTTATTGACTTAGAGTTTCTCTGCCAGGCTATAAAGTTTCATGTTCGTGTGTTAACTGTAAAAATAAGGAATGAATGATTGTTGTTGAAGAAAGAAGGGTGGGAATAGCTAGCGATTTTAAATTAATTTGTAATTTGTGTGGCTATGAACTTTCATTTTCCTCCTCCAAGAAAACTGACACTGGTACCTATGAAAGCAATTTTAGTTTAGCATATGCTCTGAGATACCTTGAACAGGGCACGGAAGGAGGTAATTTATTGTGTATGGAGCTGCATCTGTTATTGGTGTTGACTCAGGTAAAGTTTTAAATGAAGAAATGTGTAAATACTACCACCAGTGTGCAACAATGAGAATGTCCAACAATGAAGACAGTGAGAAACTGTGGCAAGAAAAGCATGCAGTAGCATGCTCTAAAAATTATTGTGGCTCAAGTGGGGTCATGGAGGCTGCTCCAGTTGTGAGGATGTTCTCCAGATATGAGGACCAGTATGGTGTTAGATAAATTAAATACCTTGGTGATGGTGACTCCTTTTTGTTCAAAGTTGTAAAAGATAAAAATCCGTGCAATACAACAATATAAAAGTTGGAATGTGTTGGCCACATGCATAAGAGGCTTGGTGGTAGGCTTCGTCGCTTGCTGAAACAGAAAAAACGTGAAGTACTAGAGGATGGAAAACCACTAGGAGAAAAAAGTAAATTCAGTTATTTTATGGAAGAGCTATCAGGAAAAACACACATAATTTAGAGACAATGAGGCATGCTGTGTGGGCAATTTTTATCGACAAACTATCCACTGACCAAACACCCACGCACAATCTGTGTCCAAAAGATGATTGGTGTAAGTTCAACAAGAGAAATGAGATGTATTCACATAAACACTCATTCCAGATCCTATTATGAATGCAATTAAGCCCACATTCAGGTTTCTTGCAAAACCTGATTTACTGAGGAAGTTTCTACACAGAATGACACAGAATGCAAATGAAAGCCTCAATAATTAATTTGGATTAGATGCTCAACAAGGATATTCTGTGTACTTGAAGCACTCAAAATAGGTGTCTATGATGCAGTTTTTTGTTACAATAACAAAAATAATGGCAGAGCTGAAGTGATGAAGAGAGTTGGCATAGATCCTGGTGTGTTTACAACAAAAGCATTTTACACCATCGACAAGAGCAGCGTCAAGAAACCTAACAGATCAGTCTTACCTGCAAATACAGGCCAGGAAGATTCAAGGAGGAAAGAGAAACCTGTAGGATGAGGAGTATCAGTATGGCAGATTTTAAAACTGAGGTAAGAATATTAATGTAGAAGTATGAGAAGAAAATCTTTAAACCTCATTTTCTCTGTATTACATGTTATAAGAAGCCTTTTCTCTAAAAGCATATGCACTAATGTTATGAAATTTTCAGGAACTGTTTGCAATGTGTTGGTGTCTCACAGGAACTAAAAAATACAAGATCCTGCAATTACATTCTGATTTTTTGATGATTGTATATAGAAAAAAAGTTCATTTCGGATGTGCAAAATTAATAACTCTGTTAATGATACAAACTGTACCATAAATTAATAACTGTACTTTAGTGGTCTTATAATCTTCTCAGGACACTACAGTAAAATTTTCAGATTAAATGCATGATTAGAATTTGAGTTACGGCTTTTTATATAAAAAAACTGGCAAAATATTAATCCTGCTTATTTTATTACATTTTTCTGTTAAAATACAGCTCTTTTGTTTTACACACGCCAAATTTTAGATTTGTACTTTAATAAGTATGGCTATAATGATTTTTTAAATAAATGTTTACATTTTACATTGCCCCCCCCCCCCCCCCCCCCCCCCCCCCCCCCCCCCCCCCCCCCCCCCCCCCCCCCCCCCCCCCCCCCCCCCCCCCCCCCCCCCCCCCCCCCTCTCTCTCTGGAAGCTCTGAGGTTCTCAAATCTTGTCTGGTGCAGACCGAAACAATCAGTCTTTCCTTCTCATCCCATTTGGTAAGTCTCCCCTGACCCACAGTTCTGAATGACTTTTCCAAAATCTACTCCTTTTCCTCAACCTTTCCACTCCTTTTCCTTCACCGCTCTTCCTTCCCCTTCAACCCTTCTGTCGAGTGAAGGAGCCACTGGCTCCAAAAGCTTGCATAAGTATAAACTTCTTTTATGTGCATGTTCTGTAGCCACATAGGGAGTAGACTTTTTTTGTATCCAGTTACATTATATTGTCCAAAACTGATTATTTTTACAGTAACCTGTTCATCACATAAGTTCTAAGTTTAGTTACCAGACAGGTGACTTGGGTTAACTTTTTGCATACATCGTTTGTTTGGTTTCCCAAGTTAACTTTGGATCAACAAGAATGCCAAGAGGCTTAACTGAGGCATTATAGTCGTCATTGCTTCACAGGTTGAAAAGAATTTTTACAGTTTTCTGCATAAGGATCCAAGCATAAACATCTCGTATTACACCAAGAGTGTTTGATTTGGTTTTGTCTCATAAAGTAACTGATTACAGCATACTTCTCCCAAAGGAATTTTGTTTTACAAATTCCTTTCATATTACATCTACATAAATATTCTTCAAATCACTATCAGGTGCATAACTGAGGATAATTCCCATTGTATCAGTTGATATTTCACTACAGATAATTGGATTACCTGCATGAAGCCTGGGTATTAATTTTGTTTGTCAGATCATTAATGAGAGTCACTCCCCTAAGAGTGGACTGTAACCCCATGCGAAGAAGATCCTTTCAGAGGTGAGGGGTAAGTACTGCGTCTTGGGCCATGCCATTCACATGAAAATATTAACAGATGGAAAAACTGGGACAAAACACAAGCATTCGCCCAACCCAAAGTGTGACACATTCTGTGTTGTGGGGAGTGCGGCACAGGGGATGATGTGTAATGAATGGAGTCCCAACGATACCAGGTGACCTCCTGATTAATTTGCTGTACACCAGTGTGGGGCTCTGCTGGTGTGTACCTATACTCCTATGGCCCTTGGTCCAAAATGGAAAAAAACAGTACAAAACAAAACAAAAAAAATGAGAAACTTGACATTCAAGATACCTCAAACACCCAGACATCGGACAGTGATCTGACGGAAGCTTTTTCTGCAGGGAAGAGGACAGTTCCAGCGCTGGAAAATGTTACTGAGAAGCTGGACCAGATCAATATTCAGAAAAATTAGGAAAAAAGGCTTACTAAGAACAAATGGAGGGAACTAAAAGGCCTTGAACATAAAACCCCCAAGAAGAGATTGTCTCAAAGTAAAACGGGAAACAGGCACCATCTACTTCCAAGACAGGGAGCAAGAGAATGAGAGAGGAATCTGTTACTCCACGTTCACAGGATAAATACACCCAGAAAAATGAGGCAGGAAACAGGGAGTCAGGCCTACAGTACTGCAGTCTTGATTTTAGGATGGCAATTTCCCAACAAGACTTCCCACTTGTTAACATCATCTCACAGCATGGTGAAGTTTGTCCAGATAGCCCTGTTTGAAAAAGATAATGTGGACAAAATCAATGCCCCAAATTCAGAAAGGTGTATGTGGACAAGGGTGCTCTGATTTAGTCTGTGAGGGGATGGGGACAGGGGACTGGCTGAAGGAGATGGAGCCCAAGATATATCCACAGAATGAGGCAAAGCTGCTGGTCAAGACAGCATTTGAACTGTTCAATACTGCTAAAACAGCAATCTTGGTACTGTGTTTGTTTGTTTGTTTGCTTGTTTTGTTTTAGGATGCAAAAACACCTAAGGTTATAAGTGTCCATATCAGAACCTTAGAATACTAATATGAAAAAGGAGTTAAAAATGACTAAAGTTAAGCCCAATCGATGGAAGGAAAGAGAGCTGAGAAAAGGGCTTCCTCTTGGAGAAAGGTTAACAAAATGTGCAGTAGGGATACCGGAGATTACTTCGCCACATTGCTACAATGGATAAAAAGTAAAATGTAATTGGCAGCCCACACATTATTCACTAAAACGACCGATAACTCAGACAGCAAACATATATTAGAAAAAAAGTGGTAAAAAAAAGGGCATTTCGTCAGGAGATGATGAACCGTCAAATGTTGATAACAATGAGCAGAAAGTGGCTGTGAACCAGCACTTAACAATTGGTGATGAGTAAAATTACAGTGCCCAATAAGCAACCTAGCTATAATGATCTCATGGCAAGAGGGTCGAGAGGAGGTCGGCCACACTGCTGAGATAGGTTTCATTCCCCAGCTGAGATAGGTTTCATTTCCCAGAGCTTTTTACCATGAAGGGAAGACCAGCAGTGATGCCAAAAAGACACTGCCTGCTGACAAACGGCAACAATAAGATCAGTGGAAGGAAAGGAAGAATGAGCAGGCTGAGATAGGATGACTGCAGCCATGGCAACAGCAACAGTAGCCCCATTCCCTATCAGACAGACGTAACCAGGGACCCACATAAACACCACTGTGGATCCCTCCAGAGTGAAAAAGTGGAAGCTTTCTTGGACCTGCACTACAACATGGACTGTGTACAACACACAGAGGCTCTGGAAGGGACTGAATCAGAGCAGAAACGATTGAATAGCCTGTGTCACCCAATGTTATGCATGGCCTGATACAGGGCGAAGAGCTCTGCTGTAAATACTGAAGAGTGTTCTGGAGATTGATAGCAGAAATCGTCGGTGCCACACCTGACATCATGGTCAGTCTGAGAGCCATCAGTGTATGCGAAGATACCATGGCTGAGTTCTGTGTGAAGGTCAAGAAACATACAGTGATAGGTTGAATCTGGAATTGTTTCCTTAGGAAGTGAATGAAGACCATGGTGAACACGAGCCACACCTTGAAACCAAGGTGGTGAAGGGTTCACACTCAACACGAAAGTGGCAGGTAGCATTACGTTAAGCTGCCAGAGCAATAGCTGAAAGCGAACTCCAGGAGAAGAGGGATGCGTGCCATTCAAGCAGTCAAAGGAGTCATCGAAGAAGGATGGGTGGCTGAACATGGCAGGCAAATGGCACACATATCTACATCTACACCTGATAGTGTGTGGCGGAGGGTACCCTGAGTACCTCTATCGGTTCTCCCTTCTATTCCAGTCTCGTATTGTTGGTGGAAAGAAGGATTGTCGGTATGCCTCTGTGTGGGCTCTAATCTCTCTGATTTTATCCTCATGGTCTCTTCGCGAGATATACGTAGGAGGGAACAATATACTGCTTGACTCTTCGGTGAAGGTATGTTCTCGAAACTTTAACAAAAGCCCGTACCGAGCTACTGAGCGTCTCTCCCGCAGAGTCTACCACTGGAGTTTATCTATCATCTCCGTAACGCTTTAGCGATTAATAAATGATCCTGTAACGAAGCACGCTGCTCTCCGTTGGATCTTCTCTATCTCTTCTATCAACCCTATCTGGTACAGATCCCACACTGCTGAGCACTATTCAAGCAGTGGGCGAACAAGCGTACTGTAACCTACTTCCTTTGTTTTCGGATTGCATTTCCTTAGGATTCTTCCAATGAATCTCAGTCTGGCATCTGCTTTACCGACGATCAACTTTATATGATCATTCCATTTTAAATCACTCCTAATGCATACTCCCAGATAAATTATGGAATTAACTGCTTCCAGTTGCTGACCTGCTATTTTGTAGCTAAATGATAAGGGATATATCTTTCTATGTATTCGCAGCACATTGCACTTTTCTACATTGAGATTGATTTGCCATTCCCTGCACCATGGGTCAATTCGCTGCAGATCCTCCTGCATTTCAGTACAATTTCCCATTGTCACAACCTCTCGATACACCACAGCATCATCTGCAAAAAGCCTCAGTGAACTTCTGATGTCATCCACAAGGTCATTTATGTATATTGTGAATAGCAACGGTCCTATGACACTCCCCTGTGGCACATCTGAAAACACTCTTACTTCGGAAGATTTCTCTCCATTGATAATGACAAGATGCATTCTGTTATCTAGGAACTCTTCAATCGAATCACACAATTGGTCTGATAGTCCATATGCTCTTACTTTGTTCATTAGACGACTGGGGGGAACTGCATTGAACACCTTGCGGAAGTCAAGAAACACGGCATCTACCTGTGAACCCATGTCTATGGCCCTCTGAGTCTCGTGGACGAATAGATCGAGCTGGGTTTCACACGACTGTCTTTTTCGAAAACCATGCTGATTCATACAGAGTAGATTTCTAGTCTCCAGAAAAGTCATTATACTCGAACATAATACGTGTTCCAAAATTCTACAACTGATCGAAGTTAGAGATATAGGTCTATAGTTCTGCACATCTGTTCGATGTCCTTTCTTGAAAACGGGGATGACCTGTGCAATTTTCCAATCCTGAGGAACGCTACGATCTTCTAGAGACCTACGGTACACCGCTGCAAGAAGGGGGGCAAGTTCCTTCACGTACTCTGTGTAAAATCGAACTGGTATCTCATCAGGTCCAGCGGCCTTTTCTCCTTTGAGCAATTTTAATTGTTTCTCTATCCCTCTGTCATCTATTTCAATATCTACCATTTTGTCATCTGTGTCACAATCTAGAGAAGGAACTACAGTGCAGTCTTTCTCTGTGAAACAGCTTTGGAAAAATACATGTAGTAGTTCGGCCTTTTGTCTGTCATCCTCTGTTTCAGTACCATTTTGGTCACAGAGTGTCTGGACATTTTGTTTTGATCCACCTACCGCTTTGACATAAGACCAAAATTTCTCTGCCAAGTCAGTACATAGAACTTTACTTTCGAATTCATTGAACACCTCTCCCATAGCCCTCCTCGCATACATTTCGCTTCGTGTAATTTTTGTTTTTCTGCAAGGCTTTGGCTATGTTTATGTTTGCTGTGAAGTTCCCTTTGCTTCCGCAGCAGTTTTCTAACTCAGATGTTGTACCACGGTAGCTCTTTCCCATCTCTTATGATCTTGCTTGGCACATACTCATCTAACGCATATTGTACAATGGTTTTGAACTTTGTCCACTCATCCTCAACCCTATCTGTACTTGAGACAAAACTTTTGTGTTGAGCCGTCAGGTACTCTGTAATCTGCTTTTTGTCACTTTCGCTAAACAGAAAAACCTTCCTAACTTTTTTAATATTTCTATTTACGGCTGAAACCATTGATGCAGTAACCGCTTTATGATCGCTGATTCCCTTTTCTGCATTAACTGTTTCAAATAGTTTGGGGCTGTTTGTCACCAGAAGGTCTAAAATGTTATCGCCATGAGTCGGTTCTCTGTTCAACTGCTCAAGGTAGTTTTCGGATAAAGCACTTTAAAAAATTTCACTGGATTCTTTGTCCCTGCCACCCATTATGAACGTGTGAATCTCCCAGTCTATATCCGGCAAATTAAAATCTCCACCCAGAACTCTAACATGGTGGGGAAATCTACTCGAAATATTTTCCAAATTATCCTTCAGGTGTTCAGCCACAACAGCTGCTGAGGCAGGGGGCCTATAGAGACATCCAATTACCATGTCTGAACCTGCTTTAACAGTGACCTTCACCCAAAGTATTTCACATTTCGGATCTCCGTCAATTTTCTTCGATACTATTGCACTTCTTATCACTATAAACATGCCTCCCCCTTCACTGTCCAGTCTGTCTCTGCGGTATACATTCCAATCTGAGTTTAGGATTTCATTACTGTTTACATCTGGTTTCAGCCAACTTTCTGTCCCTAGCATTATATGGGCATTGTGAGCGTTTATTAATGAGAGCAGTTCTGGGACCTTTCTATAGACGCTCCTGCAGTTTACTATTAGCACATTAATATTGTTATTCCCTGTTGCATTTTGCCTACTCCTACCTTGCCGCGTCTCAGGAGGCGTCTTGTCGGACCTAGGGAGGGAATTTTCTAACCTAAAAAACCCCCATGTGCACTCCTCACGTACTCCGCTACCCTTGTAGCCACTTCCGGCATGTAGTGCACGCCTGACCTATTCAGGGGGACCCTACATTTCTCCACCCGGTAGCGGAGGTCGAGAAATTTGCATCCCAGATCTCCGCAGAATCATCTGAGCCTCTGGTTTACGCCTTCCATTCGGCTCCAAACCAGAAGACCGCGATCGGTTCTGTGAACAATATTACAAATAGTTAGCTCTGATTCCACCCCACGAGCGAGGCTTCCCACCTTCACCAATTCTGCCAACCGCCTGTACAAACTGAGGATGACCTCTGAACCCAGACGGCAGGAGTCATTGGTGCCGACATGACCAACAATTTGCAGTCGGATGCACCCAGTGCTCTCTATCGTCACCGGCAGGGCCTCCTCCACATCTTAGATGAGACACCCTGGCAAGCAGACAGAGTGAACACTGGCCTTCTTCCCTGACCTTTCCGCTATTTCCCTAAGGGGCTCCATCACCTGCCTAACATAGGAGCTCCCAATAACTAATAAACCCCTCCCCCCGTGTGCCTGCTCGGACCTTGCTGAAGGAGCGGCCATGTGTCCACTCACAGGCAGAGCAGGCGATGCCACATGGCCAGCCTCCTGCGCCGCGAACACCGCTGAACCCGCCACTCCCCTTAGGGAGAGGGTGGCCCAACCGCGCCCGGTACCCGCGAAGATGTCTCGACAGCAGACTCCCCACTACCGCTACACTCCAAGGCAGCAGCCTGAAGACGGCTGACCGCGGCCCTCAACACGTTCAGCTGTTTGCGAACAGTGGCCACCTCCTCCTGCGTCCATACACAGCAGTCACACATTCTATCCATCCTAAGAAATCAATTTACTGTAGAGAGTTAATCAACTTTTAACTAGACTGCTAATTCACTAAAGGCAGCTGATTGTTGACTAAACTGTGGTTGCTAGCCACTTCTTGTAGAAAACAATGAAAATAGCACTACCTGTCTCTGGACTGTATTGAAAACAAACACTAGCATTACTGGCACTATGGCTGACTAAAGGGACTCTCTCTGACTGTATTCAAAACGAACACGAAATCTATGGAACACTATTACTAGTACTTGACAATTAAAGCTTCCTAAAAGCAAAAACACACAGAAGAAGAAGTGACAAGTAAGAAAAATACAATTAATACTTAAATTAAGGTAGCTCGCTGCACAGCAGACGTGAATCAGACAGCAGTTACGACGACACTGACACTACTGGCACTATGGCTGACTAAAGGGACTCTCTCTGACTGCTGAATAGAACATCATGCCAGTATGACAGCAGTAGTCTGGCAGCTTCTGCACAGACTTTCAACTGAACTAGTATAAAGGGCACCAGTGGCCAAACAAATTCCATCTTGGTGCCAAAACTACTAAGGAACGTTCTCACAGAATACCTGTTCAAGAAAGTATGGGTTGAGAGCCAGAAAGTCTTGACAGAGGACTTTAGGATCATCAACTATGAAATTGGAACTGAAAGCAAACGTCTTGTGGTGAAAGTGGAGAGACATCCCTGAAGCAAAGCAAAAGTAAGATCTATGTTCTTCATAGCTAACTGTCAGGGTGATTAAAGGCATGAAAGGTGACAACAGCAGCAAATTGGCAACTGGAAGTGTTGCTGAGTAACCCATTGCACAGTAGGGGGCAACTGCTGCCTTTTGTCATCATCTGGGAAGACTGGACGTGGATGTTTCCCTGATATGCAATTTGATTTATGCAAGGACTGAAAAAACTCCCTTTCAAAAACCAAATTTTATTTATACTGATGGCAAACTTCTGTTCCAGGGACTACTGAATGCCAGAATGAGACATCATAAGGAAGTGAACATGGGGGAAACAGTACTGGCTTCAGCATACTGGCTTAGAAGGATAGTGCTCCTCCATTCCAGGAAGTGAAGCGACTGGTAAGTGGCTTCTTGCAGCTTACTAAACAACTGCTGGTTTGTTATGATGCCAATGCCTAAAATCTAGTGCACGGAAGCAGTTGTATCGGCAGCACAGGTGAGTACCTATTTGAGTACTTACTAGAGTGCAGCCTGGAGATCATGAATAGGGGGATAAGGAATCTACCTTTTGGAACAGCATGAGGAATTGGGTAACTGATAAAATTTTTGGTATAGTCATTATGGCTAGTTATGTCAAACAATGGCATGTGGTAATGGGACTATCCTTATCTGACCACATGTATATGTATTACATTTAAGGTGTAAATGAATGTTAAACACATTATAGTTCAAAGAAATCCTTGGAAGACACACAAGGATTTGTACAGCAAAGATCTAAGTATACATCTATCTGATGTTCAAACTCGTATAAAAATGCAGTACACTTTGAGGAAATGGCAGATGAAGCAACAGCAACCATTATTAGCTCATATTTAGAAAACCATCAAATTACCAAGAATTACACAAATAGGACTATATCTTGAAGGCATAACAAACATGAATTGCAAAGGAAGCAGGTAAGACTGTTTAACTTTACAAGAAGGAAAGGACAGTGAGCAAAATGTAAAGAAGCCCTATCTAAATATAATGTTGTTGTTAAGCAAGTGAAACAGTTATCCTGGAAGTTATTCTGTGATGAGGTGGAAGGTATGTTTCACAAAATTATCACTATACTACAAACAAATTCAAGAGTTACACAGAGAATGGAGAATGGCGCATATACTAGGTCAGCACATGAGCTGCTGGAAGTGTTCCTCAAAAATCATTCATCTCAAATGCACTCAGGCAGACAATCCAAGTCAATATTCTGCCCCTGTGAGATAATGATTATCATTGGGAGAACTTGGAATCTGCCAATCTGGAGTTCAAGAAAAAACAGTAGTCAGGGGAAATGTTTCAATAGCCCAAATCACTGTGCCTCGATGGCATCTTTCAGCTCCACTGTAACAAGCACACTCCTATGCAGACTGTTTGGAGTGAGATTAACTGTAGGAGTCATTCCTAATGCTTGTAGGACAGTGAAGATTGATTTCCTTTTGAGGTCAGGAAGAACTGAGCATTCCAAGGCTAAGGATATGAGCTCAATCAGTCTGTCCTCATTACTTCTAAATGAGATCAATCAGTCTGTTCTCATTTCTTTTTAAGACATCAGAAAAACTGGTTAAAGGAGACATTAGGGAAAGAAGGTTAACTGAGGTTCTTCAACATGAAAACCAACACACATATCAACCAAATAAATAATGCAAAACAGTACACCACCAACCGAGAAGGGGGAAAAAGCACTACTCTATCCTGAAATCATGCTCTGCATCATTCTGGACATTGAGGGGACTTTTAACAAACATGACCTTCGAATCCATGGTTAAAGTTGCAGGAGTGCATGGCATCAAGACCAGTTCATGTAGTTGAGTTAAAACTATGCTGAGTACACAAAAGTTAAAAATCACTGTGAAAGATGTGAAAATTGTGGGTGATCAACACCACTATAAGATGCCCATGAGATGGAGTCTTGTACCACTACTGCGAAGACTAGTGGTAAATGAGTTCATTAAGCAGTTAAATACTAGATGCTATTTTTGTCAAGAATATGCATATGATTTAATCATAGCAATACTTAGCAAATCTGCAAGTACTGTGGGAACACAGGTCTGCAAGTACCACAAGAACATTGGTTCAATGCACCATGAACACTGTGCAAAATTGGTGTAGGAAGCAGGATCTAGCATCTCCCAGACACGTACTGGAAGCTTAAGCTCTCTGACATAATTCTACCAGCTGTTGCGCAGTAGGCCCACCTATGAGTAACCATGGATGCAAAACTAATATGGATCGGTCACATAAAGAATATGTATTCAAAGGCACAGGTACTTTTATGTATGCTAGGGCATGTGGTAAAATCTCAGTCTTAGTCCCAAGAACATTCACTGGATTTACACCTCTGTAATACAACCTATGATACTTTACAGGGCTTCAGTACTGTGGAATAAAGTAGAACAGAAGCGGCTGTTAAGGAGCATGAGGAAGTACTGAGATTGTATGCCTAGCCATAATGAATGGAATTGGCAGCATTGCCACTGCAGTGTTGGGGAGCATGCTGGACATATCCCCACTACATCTTTGGATTACAATGGAGACTGCAGCTTGGACATACAAGTAAAACACTGAAAAGATTGGAAATCTTTAGGATGTGCACAGTCCCATGCTAATATTATGAAGGAGGTAAACATAGGAAAGTTTTGGTAAATGTTGGCTGACTATACCATAGCTTCCGGTTGCTTCAATAAACTTTTTTTACATAACAATAGGAAACACACCTGGAGGAGAATCTATGTACACAGCCAAGCAGCTCTGAAATCTCTATCAGCCCCAATAATGACATCAAACGTCATTGCAGAATGCCATGAAATCCCTTTGAGGTTAGGGAAAAGCACTAGTGTAAAGATACTGTGGATCCCTGGTCACTCAGGAATTAGTGGTAATGAACTAGATGATAGACTTGCTAGGACGTGACTCCATCTGCTGAACCAAAACATGTCTTAACAATCACCATGGTGAAGATAAAATTTAAACTATATAGCTGGATCAGAAGATAGCACATAGACTGTGGGACTAAAACCCAAATATAGACACTGAAATCATGTTTTAGGGGAAGCTCTGCAACCCTGAGCTTGAACAGGAGGCAGATTGTACTTACGGTAGGTCTAATGACTGGCCATGGAACTTCAGGAAACACATCCTCATGATGTGTATATAGAAAGAATATGTTGTTTGAGGGATAAAACGACACAACATTTAATCTTAAAATATGAAGTACTGGAGGGCAAAAGCCACAAAATATTTTGGTTATTAATCCCTGAAGAAATTGTGGCTAATGGAGATCAAGCAAAGGAACCTTTACTCTTTAAAGGTACTTGTTGCCTTTCCAGAATGACAGGGACAGATATCACTCAATAAATTCAACTTTGGAATGGGCAACGCAGGGAGTGGGGGGTGGGGACTTGTTTTGTCTCCGTGATTAAATCCATCAATATGTGTCACGAGCAGCAAGGCTCCCAGTACACTTCCTGGGGAAAGTCTGAATTTATATTTGACATCAATTTACAATGACATTGAACATCATTGCAGAATGCCATTGATTTCATCAACACTGTTAGCTGCAACAGGGAGAAGACATGCTTTGTTGGTGCTGCACATCTTAGTGATATTCACTGAGATAAACTTAAGCTACAGTGTTCTTCTTCGGCATGCCTGTGTAGAAGTGTGCACAGAATCAGCTAAGTGAAAAATCCATACAATATGCATATTTATTTATACATAAAAGCCAACTTACGAATTTTCCCTTGTGTGGGACCATTTGTACAAAATCTTGCATTGGGTTAAAGTTCTAGATTCACATATTTTACTGTTGACATCACTTCTTCTGTGTAATCTCTCATTGATGGTATCAATATCCATTCATATTATGATATATTGTGAAATTTTGAACATTCACAAGTGCTGCGATTAACTAGTACAGTTATCATCAATTGAAGGTTTAAACTAAACTGTGCTCTTTTAAAATTTTTTAGGACAGTAGGCCTATCCTCATTGAAAACAATCTTTCTCCAGTTTTGTTGTACACTTACATGAGATATAGGTTAGTTTCAGAATTTTCCGGCACTTACAAAACTTTGTTTCCTTAAGTTAGCTGTACGAGTGTTTTGGATAAGAAATTTAATTCGTAGCAAATCAGAATTTTGGTTCACAGTTCAGCCAGAGGATACATATATCAATGCAAATAAACATGCATTTTTGAGAATTTTAGGAAGTTACCATTGTCCTTTGCATAATCTACAAGCAATCTGTAACAATTTGTAACAAATTGGTGTTTGTAGTTCAGTTACTGTAGCAGATTTTCTAACTAACAAACTTAAAGAGGAGTATCCCTATATATTATCTCCATTTATCATAAATTAACTCTGTTTTCTGTAACTAACATCAACATGTTGTAGGAAAAAACACAGGTTTTTGTCTTGCCTTAATATAAATCTCATTTTATGTATCTGCTTCAATTCTTATAGGGAATTAGCAACTTTTTAGTGCAATAGATTAAAAGGTAATCTGCAATTTTAATTTAAAGTTATTTGTCACTGCCTTGTAATACACTGCACCAGCCAAAATGCTACCCTGTGGTGAATGCTATTCTCAACACAGGATGAAGTGGTTGACATTTGTAAACAGCTGGAAATCGCCCTGACTACTGTCAAACAATTGGCAGCAGCTGCAAATCAGTGCACATGTGATATAGGTCTCAGGGGTGCCTCTAGTACTATCCTCTCAAGTGAATCCTGTCTCCTCTGCAGAAAGAACAGAATCTGTCACTACTCGTCCACTTGACTGTGAACGGTATGTCAATCATAGATCTAGGCATCCTGTACAGGTTGGATGGGGACCAGGTATGACTCAAGATGATGTACTGATCTCCCTAACCAACAAGTTTGAGGTGCTGTCTTTCACTGAAACTGAAACTGAGCCAGAGGGACTCACTTCACCTGTTTGAGGAAACATGTGGGACTCACTTCACCTGTTTGAGGAAACATGTTTTGTACAGTGTCAGGAGGAAGCAAACGCAAGAGAGTAGGGGTCTATTAATCATCGGCAGTTCAAAGGTATGGTGAAAGATGCTACCACTCAGGGAAACAGCAACAAGGGACAGAAAGGACACCAGGTGCACTCAGTGTTTATGCTTGGGGGCCTCACCCATCATGTTGAAGAGGCTATTCCATGAGCCATTCAGGGGCAAGGGTGCAACCAACTGCAGTTTGTGGCCAAAGTTGCAACAAATGATGCCTATGGTATGGGCTCCAAGGTCATTCTTGGTTTATTCCAGCAACTCAAAGAGGTATAGAAGATCAGGGTTGCACATAAATTTTCAACAAAGCTCACAATTTGCAGCATTGCCCCCAAAACTGACTTTGGCTCTTTGGTACTGAGTCGAGTACAAAGACTGAACAAGAGATTTCGAAGGTTCTGTAACAAGCTAGGCTGCAACTTTCTGGACTTACGACATAAGGTTAAGAACTGTAGGGTCCCCCTAAATAGGTCAGATGTGCACTACACATCAAAGGCTGCTACTCAGGTAGCTGACTGTGTGTGGGATGCACACAAAGGTTTTTTAGAATAGGCAACTCTCCATCCAATCCAGACAAAAATAGCAATAGGAAATCCAGAAGTATTAGTATAAGATTGGTGATCGCATTAAAATTCTAATAGTAAACTATGGAAGCATTCCCTACAAAGTGCCTGAGTTTGAAGTGCACTTGAAAAGCAGTGTAGCTCACATAATACTAGGTACAGAAAAGAAGGTTGGAACCTGGAATTGACAGCAGTGAGATTTTTGGGGAAAATTTAAGCATATATCGAAAGAACCGACAAACATGAAATGAACGTAGTGTATTTGTCACACTAGCCGAAAGACTCAAACCCACAGAGATAGAAATTGAAGCTGCAAGTGAGATCGTCTGGGCAAAACTTAGTATCAGATTGTTGTTGTTGTTGTTGTTGTGGTCTTCAGTCCTGAGACTGGTTTGATGCAGCTCTCCATGCAACTCTAGCCTGTGCAAGCTTCTTCATCTCCCAGTACCTACTGCAGCCTACATCCTTCTGAATCTGCTTAGTGTATTCATCTCTTGGTCTCCCTCTGCGATTTTTACCCTCCACACTGCCCTCCAGTACTAAATTTGTGATCACTTGATCACTTGATGCCTCAGAACATATCTACAAACCGATCCCTTCTTCTAGTCAAGTTGTGCCACAAACTCCTCTTCTCCCCAATTCTATTCAGTACCTCCTCATTAGTTATGTGATCTACCCATCTAAACTTCAGCATTCTTCTGTAGCACCACACTTTGAAAGCTTCTATTCTCTTCTTGTCTAAACTATTTATCGTCCATGTTTCACTTCCACACATGGCTACGGTCCATACAAATACTTTCAGAAATGACTTCCTGACATTTAAATCAATACTCAATGTTAACAAATTTCTCTTCTTCAGAAACACTTTCCTTGCTATTGCCAGTCTACATTTTATATCCTCTCTATTTCAACCATCATCAGTTATTTTGCTCCCTAAACAGCAAAACTCCTTTACTACTTTAAGTGTCTCATTTCCTAGTCTAATTCCCTCAGCATCACCTGACTTAATTCTACTACATTCCATTATCCTCGTTTTGCTTTTGTTGATGTTCATCTTATACCCTCTTTTGAAGACACTGTGCATTCCCTTCAACTGCTCTTCCAGGACCTTGCTGTCTCTGACAGAATTACAATGTCATCGGCAAACCTCAAAGTTTTTATTTCTTCTCCATGGAGTTGTAATCATGTGATCAGCTATTGTTTCTAAGAGAGAGTGTGAATATCCACGCAATTATTGTGATTAAAGGTTATAACACTTTTTGGCGACGAGGTCGGGATATTTTCACTGCGTTGTGGATTTGCGTGTTCGTGACGGGGCAGACATGGAACAACTTATGCAAGCGCTCATTGAACAACAAACACAGCTGACGGCAGCGATTCAGGCATTGTCGACGTCGCTTACTCATCGTCTGTCTTCCTCTTCTCCGCCTCCATTCCCTCCTTATGACGAGGCCGCTGAAGACTGGGAGGATTATGAGGAGCGTTTGTGGCAACACTTCTTGGCTTTTGGCGTTGTCGACGCTCCTATGTGTAAGTCGTTATTTCTATCTTGGATTTCCCCTCGAGTCTATCAGCTGCTATCTCAGTTAGCCCCTCTGCGGGAACCCGCCTCCCTATCCTTCCAAGAAATGTGTGACTTATTGTCTGCCTATTATCGAAAAAACACCCACGTCGTTGCCGCCCGCGTGGCGTTCTACCGGTGTCGTAAACAGCCCCATCAATCTTACCGGGTTTGGGCGGCGGAACTACACGGTCTGAGTAGGAAATGTCAGTTTGTCACGGACACTCATCACGAGTCTTATGCTGATTCAATGGTTAGGGATGCTATTCTACGGCTTGCTCCTGATAAAGAAGTTCGGCAACGTGCCCTACAACTGCCAAACCCGTCATTGTCGGAAGTTCTAAGCATCGCTCAATCCTTTGAAGTGTCTCACGCAGATGGCGCGCAAATAGACGCGTGGTGTGATGTAGGCGCTGTACAGTCAACTCTCCACAAGGACAATTTGCCTGTTGCACAGGAGAACGAAGATGTGGCGGCGGTTCACTCGCCTAAACAACGTCGCGTTGGGCCGCAACGCTCGCAGCAAAACCAGCAACCACAGAAGCCGGTTCGTTCCGCGCTTCCTTCTTGCCCCCGTTGTTTCGTACAGCACGACAGGGCAGCGTGTCCAAAACGTTGGGCCACGTGTAATTCATGTAGGAAAAAAGGCCACATTGCTTCTGTGTGTCAGTCGCATAAAGTTCCGGTCGACGAGGACGAGGTGTCGGACATGGATGTTCACTGTGTGCTTTCTCAAACAAATAAGTTGTTTGTTACTGTTCGTGTTCTGAATAAAGACATCCGCATGCAAGTGGACACTGGCTCTGCAGTAACTCTCATTAATTCTCGCACGTATTTGGCGTTGGGCTCCCCTCCTTTGTCTCCAGTTACGCGAAATCTGAGGACTTATAATCAACAGAAAATTCCTATCATGGGCCAGTTTGATGCTTCCACTACCTACAAGTCTGTTGTTCGGCCCCTCACGTTTTATGTGGTAGATCATGCAGGCACTGAAAACCTTTTCGGTTATGTTGCTTTCCAGTTGTTCGGGTTCTCCATTGATGATGATGTGCACCTCAAATCTGAGGACATTCCGTATCAACAGCTGGATGGATTGTGTTCTGAATTTTCGTCCGTGTTCTCTGCTGGTCTGGGTTGTGCCAAGGATTTTGCAGTCCACATTACACTTAAACCTACGGCTCGCCCTAAGTTTTTCCGGGCACGCCCTATTCCGGTGGCGTTGCGTGCACCTGTCAAGGCTGAGCTAGACAGGTTAACAGCTTCAGGGATTCTCCTTCCGGTTACCTCCAGCGAATGGGCATCGCCGATCATGGTGGTTTCTAAACCAAACGGGAGTCTGCGATTGTGTGATGACTATAAAGCCACTGTCAACGCTCAGAGCCTCATTGACACTTATCCTCTTCCCCGTCCTGAGGAGTTGTTTACCAAGCTCGCTGGGGGCCAGTTCTTTTCCAAACTTGACTTATCGGAGGCGTACCATCAGTTGCCGTTGGACGCTACTTCCAAGGAATTTCTCGTTATCAACACTCCTTGTGGGTTGTATCAGTACCAGCGATTACCATTTGGCGTCACTAGCGCACCGGCCATTTTTCAGCAGTTTTTGGAACAGCTCACGGCTTCCGTTCCCGGCTGCATAAACTATCTGGATGACATTGTTGTTACGGGAGCCTCCACTGCGGAGCACCTTCGTAATTTACGTTCACTGTTTCGGGTTTTGCATTCGGCTGGGTTGAGGTGCAATCTGGACAAGTCACAGTTCTTCCAACCCTCCATTGAGTATCTTGGTTTCCACTTGTCCCGTGAGTGTATACGTCCTCTCCGTCAGCACGTTGCGGCCATTAACGCTCTACCCTGGCCGTCTACGGTCAAAGAACTTCAGGCGTTTCTAGGCAAGATTGCTTATTATCACAAATTCATTCCATCCGCAGCGGCGGTAGCTTATCCTCTGCATCAGCTGTTACGCAAAAACGTCCCCTTCTGTTGGTCCGACGGGTGTGAGCAGGCTTTTGTCCACCTGAAGGCTCATTTGCAGTCGGCTCCTTGTCTTGCCACATTCCGTCCGGGTCAGCACTTGGTTCTGGCGACTGACGCGTCACAGTATGGCCTAGGGGCTGTTCTCGCCCATCGGTATGAGGATGGGTCAGAACGACCCATCGCCTATGCTTCCAAGACCCTCAACGAGGTGCAACAGCGTTACTCTCAAATCGAAAAGGAGGTGCTCGCTATCATTTATGCTCTAAAAAAGTTCAGCGTTTTTTTGTATGGTTCTAAGTTTCACCTCATCACCGACCACAAACCACTGGTCTCTCTGTTCAGCCCCTCGGCGTCACTTCCGGATAAGGCAGCTCACCGCCTGCAACGTTGGGCCTTATACTTGTCTCGTTTTCATTATGAGATTCACTATCGCCCCACGGCCCAGCACACCAACGCTGATGCATTGTCGCGATTGCCGATGGGCCCCACCCTGTTTTCGATCGTGATGAACTCCTCTGTTTCCACATTGATGAGGAAGAACGTCGTGCGGTCAAGGGCTTTCCACTTACAGGTTCGCAGGTCGCGTCGGCTACCGCGCGGGACCCGGTCCTGCGGCGGGTGATCGGTTTTGTTCAACGAGGTTGGCCGGACAGGACCAAGGGCCGGGCATCGGATCCCCTTCACAACTACCATGCCTTGCGCCTTCGTCTGTCTATTCGTGATGGTGTTGTTCTTCTGGCCACGGATGGCGCATCTCCACGGGTTGTGGTGCCAGCCTCTCTTCGCAATGATGTTCCCAAACTGTTGCACGGAGGCCATTGGGGTATTTCTCGGACTAAGTCCCTGGCCCGCCGGCACGTTTATTGGCCCGGTATTGATTCGGACATCGCCCATATGGTTGCTGCGTGTGGCCAGTGTGCTCAACAACTGGCGGCACCTCATACAATGACCTCTCCGTGGCCTGATCCAGCTCAGTCATGGGAACGGGTGCACGCCGACTTTGCTGGCCCCTTCCTCGGTACTTATTGGCTACTGTTGATTGACGCCTTCTCGAAGTTTCCGTTTGTTGTTAGATGTCCGTCGCCCACCACTGCGGCGACGACGCTGGCTTTGTCCAAAATCTTTGCGCTAGAAGGTCTTCCATCCACGATCGTCACGGACGATGGCCCTCAGTTCTCTTCGCAGGCCTTCCGTGATTTTTGTACTGGACAAGGGATTCATCATGTTACCGCACCTCCCTTCCATCCGCAATCGAATGGGGAGGTCGAGCGCCTTGTCCGCACTTTCAAATGCCAGATGAAAAAATTCCTTAGTGATTTTTCCACAGATGGAACCCTGCTGCAATTTCTGAGTTCTTATCGCTTCAATGCCTCTGGGTGATCGCAGCCCTGCTGAACTCTTGCATGGCCGCCAACCGCGCACTCTACTGCACCTGCTTTACCCTGTCAGGCCTTGTACTGTGTCCCCTAGTGCGGGAAAATACTCGGTGGGTGCCGACGTGTGGGCACGAGGGTATAGATCTCGCCCTAAATGGATTCCAGGGGTGGTCAAGGCTCTTCGCGGCCGCCGACTTTGTGAAATCCGTACGGGCGACAGCACGGTTGTTCGCCATTACGACCAGATGCGTCCACGAGTGGTGGCCACGCCGGTGCCACCGCCTCATCCTTTGCCTCCACCACCCCGAGACGCCAGTCCTGTCGCTGCTGCCGATCTACCGTCCGTGTTGATGCAGCCGCCGTCGCTGCCGCTTCCGAGTACGCCGGATTGTTTCTAAGAGAGAGTGTGAATATCCACGCAATTATTGTGATTAAAGGTTATAATAGTTTCCTTTACTGCTTGCTCAATATACAGATTGAATAGTATCAGGGAGAGGTTACAACCCTGTCTCACTCCCTTCCCAACCACAGCCTTTCGCTCCCTGTATTTTACCCCTGATACATTCAGAATTTGACAGAGAGTATTCCAGTCAACATTGTCAAAAGCTTTCTCTAAGTCTACAAATGCTAGAAATGTAGGTTTGCCTTTCCTTAATCTTTCTTCTAAGGTACGTCACAGGGTCAGTATTGCCTCACGTGTTCCAACATTTCTACGGAATCCAAACTGATCTTCCCCGAGGTCGGCCTCCACCAGTTTTTCCATTTGTCTGTAAAGAATTCGTGTTAGTATTTTGCAGCTGTGACTTATTAAACTGATAGTTCGGTAATTTTCACATCTGTCGACACCTGCTTTCTTTGGGATTGGAATTATTATATTCTTCTTGACATCTGAGGGAATTTCGCCTGTCTCATACATCTCGCTCACCAGATGGTAGAGTTTTGTCAGGACTGGCTCTCCCAAGGCTGTTAGTAGTTCTAATGGAATGTTGTCTACTCCCGGGGCCTTGTTTCAACTCAGGTCTTTCAGTGCTCTGTCAATCTCTTCACGCAGTATCATATCTCCCATTTCATCTTCATCTACATCCTCTTCCATTTCCATAATATTGTCCTCAAGTACATCAACCTTTTATAGACCCTCTATATACTCCCTCCACCTTTCTGCTTTCCCTTCTTTGCTTAGGACTGGGTTTCCATCTAAGCTCTTGATATTCATGCAAGTGGTTCTCTTTTCTCCAAAGGTCTCTTTAATTTTCCTGTAGGCAGTATCTATCTTACCCCTTGTGAGATAAGCCTCTACATCCTTACATTTGTCCTCTAGCCATCCCTGCTTAGCTATTTTGCACTTCCTGTTGATCTCATTTTTGAGTCGTTTGCATTCCTTTTTTCCTGCTTCATTTACTGCATTTTTATATTTTCTCCTTTCATCAATTAAATTCAGTATCTCTTCTGTTACGCAAGGATTTCTACTAGCCCTTGTCTTTTTACCTACTTGATCCTCTGCTGCCTTCACTATTTCATTCCTCATACCTACCCATTCTTCTTCTTCTTCTGTATTTCTTTCCCCCATTCCTGTCAATTGTTCCCTTATACTCTCCCTGAAACTCTGTACAACCACTGGTTCTTTCAGTTTATCCAGGTCCCATCTCCTTAAATTCCCACCTTTTTGCAGTTTCTTCAGTTTTAAACTAAAGATCGTAACTAATAGATTGTGGTCAGTACCACAACAGCAAGGCCGTTTTGGTTAGTGTTACAAGGCCAGATCAGTCAATCATCCAAAATGTTGTTCCTGCAACTACTGAAAAGGCTGCTACCCCTCTTCAGGAACCACATGTTTTTCTGACCTCTCAACAGATACCCCTCTGGATAATTCATTATGTCTATCACCCATCAGACTCATCTCCTGATGTAACAGAAAACTTCAGAGAAAACCTCATTTCATTTGTACGTAAGTTACCCAACCATATTTTAATGATCAGTGGAGACTTTAATCATCCAACAGTCAATTAGGAAAATTACAATTTTGTTAGTGGTGGGTGTGCTAAGACATCCTGTGTAACTTTACTAAATGCCTTCGCTGAAAACTACCCAGAATACATATTTATGAATGCACTTATGATGGAAATATATTTGACCTAATGGCAACAAAAAGACATGGTCCCTTTGAGGATGTCCACAAACTGGTATCAGTGACCATGATGCAGTTGTGGCAACAATGATAACCAAAGTACAAAGGACAGCAGCATATATATATATATATATATATATATATATATATATATATATATATATATATATATTAAAAACAAAGATTCCAAGACATACCAAGCAGGAAAGCGCCGGAAGACAGGCACATGAACAAAACACACACGCAGAATTACTAGCTTTCGCAACCGATGGTTGCTTCTTCAGGAAAAGGAGAGGGAAAGACGAAAGGATGTGGGTTTTAAGGGAGAGGGTAAGGAGTCATTCCAATCCCGGGAGTGGAAAGACTTCCCTTAGGGGAAAAAAAGGACAGGTGTACACTCGCCACACACACACACACACACACACACACACACACACACACATATCCATCCGCACATACACAGACACAAGCAGACATATTTAAAAGGGAAGGGAAGGGAAGGGTTGGCGGTTGGCGCTTGACACCGTCGTCTCGTCCCGCCCTGTCGCCTAGTGGCCGGCGCGCGACAGAGGATGTCGCTTGGTCCTGGACACAAAAAAAACATATGTCTGCTTGTGTCTGTGTATGTGCGGATGGATATGTGTGTGTGTGTGTGTGTGTGTGTGTGTGTGTGTGTGTGTGTGTGTGCGAGTGTACACCTGTCCTTTTTTTCCCCTAAGGGAAGTCTTTCCGCTCCCGGGATTGGAATGACTCCTTACCCTCTCCCTTAAAACCCACATCCTTTCGTCTTTCCCTCTCCTTCCTGAAGAAGCAACCATCGGTTGCTAAAGCTAGCAATTCTGTGTGTGTGTATGTGTGTTTTGTTCATGTGCCTGTCTGCCGGCGCTTTCCCGCTTGGTAAGTCTTGGAATCTTTGTTTTTAATATATTTTTCCCATGTGGAAGTTTCTTTCTGTTTATATATATATCTACAAAGCCTTTCACCTGACTCCATCAAACTCCTCACCCCACCGATACCTCGCACTCCTACCTTCTACCTACTTCCTAAAATTCACAAACCCAAACATCCTGGCCGCCCCATTGTAGCTGGTTACCAAGCCCCCACAGAACGTATCTCTGCCTACGTAGATCAACACCTTCAACCCATTACAAGCAGTCTCCCATCCTTCATCAAAGACACCAACCACTTTCTCGAACGCCTGGAATCCATACCCAGTCTGTTACCCCCGGAAACCATCCTTGTAACCATTGATGCCACTTCCCTATACACAAATATCCCGCACGTCCAGGGCCTCGCTGCAATGGAGCACTTCCTTTCACGCCGATCACCTGCCACCCTACCTAAAACCTCTTTCCTCGTCACCTTAGCCAGCTTCATCCTGACCCACAACTTCTTCACTTTTGAAGGCCAGACATACCAACAATTAAAGGGAACAGCCATGGGTACCAGGATGGCCCCCTCGTATGCCAACCTATTTATGGGTCGCTTAGAGGAAGCCTTCTTGGTTACCCAACCAAGCCTGCCAACCCAAAGTTTGGTACAGATTTATTGATGACATCTTCATGATCTGGACTCACAGTGAAGAACAACTCCAGAATTTCCTCTTCAACCTCAACTCCTTTGGTTCCATCAGATTCACCTGGTCCTACTCCAAATCCCATGCCACTTTGCGAGACGTTGACCTCCATCTGTCCAATGGCCAGCTGCACACATCCGTCCACATCAAACCCACCAACAAGCAACAGTACCTCCATTATGACAGCTGCCACCCATTCCATATCAAACGGTCCCTTCCCTACAGCCTAGGCCTTCGTGGCAAACGAATCTGCTCCAGTCCTGAATCCCTCGACCATTACACCAACAACCTGAAAACAGCTTTCGCATCCTGCAACTACCCTCCCAACCTGGTACAGAAGCAGATAACCAGAACCACTTCCTCATCCCCTCAAACCCAGAACCACTCACAGAAGAACCCCAAAAGTGCCCCACTTGTAACAGAATACTTCCCGGGACTGGATCAGACCTTGAATGTGGCTCTCCAGCAGGGATACGACTTCCTAAAATCCTGCCCCGAAATGAGATCAATCCTTCATGAAATCCTCCCCACTCCACCAAGAGTGTCTTTCCGCCGTCCACCTAACCTTCGTAACCTCTTGGTTCATCCCTATGAAATCCCCAAACCACCTCCCCTACCCTCTGGCTCCTACCCTTGCAACCGCCCCCGGTGTAAAACCTGTCCTATGCACCCTCCCACCACCACCTACTCCAGTCCTGTAACCCGGAAGGTGTACACAATCAAAGGGAGAGCCACATGTGAAAGCACCCACGTGATTTACCAACTGACCTGCCTGCACTGTGATGCTTTCTATGTGGGAATGACCAGCAACAAACTGTCCATTCGCATGAATGGACACAGGCAGACAGTGTTTGTTGGTAATGAGGATCACCCTGTGGCTAAACATACCTTTATGCACGTCCAGCACATCTTGGCACAGTGTTACACGGTCCGAGTTATCTGGATACTTCCCACCAACACCAACCTATCCGAACTCCGGAGATGGGAACTCGCCCTTCAGTATATCCTCTCTTCTCGATATCCGCCAGGCCTCAACCTCCGCTAATTTCAAGTTACCGCCGCTCATACCTCACCTGTCTTTCAACAACTTCTTTGCCTCTGTACTTCCGCCTCGACTGACATCTCTGCCCTTACTCTTTGCCTTTAAATATGTCTGCTTGTGTCTGTGTATGTGCGGATGGATATGTGTGTGTGTGTGTGTGTGTGTGTGCGTGCGAGTGTACACCTGTCCTTTTTTTCCCCTAAGGGAAGTCTTTCCGCTCCCGGGATTGGAATGACTCCTTACCCTCTCCCTTAAAACCCACATCCTTTCATTTTTCCCTCTCCTTCCCTCTTTCCTGACGAAGCAACTGCCAGTTGCGAAAGCTCGTAATTCTGTGTGTGTGTTTGTGTGTTTTGTTCGTGTGCCTGTCTGCCAGCGCTTTCCCGCTTGGTAAGTCTTGGAATCTTTGTTTTTAATATATATATATATATATATATATATATATATATATATATATATATATATATATATATATATATACATATATGTGTGTGTGTGTGTGTGTGTATGTGTGTGTGTGTGTTCAGTAAACTAGATGAAAAACCAGTTATATCATATCTCAATGAGGGACCTGAAACATTCAGGACAGGTCAGAAGCATGTAGAGGAACTCTGGCTGAAGGCTAATAGAATAGTTGTCCACACACTGGGTAGATATGTAGCCAGTAGAACAGTTCATAATGGGAGAGAACCTTCATGGTATATAGTCACAGTGAAGAAACTTCTACAGAAACAGAGATTACTGCATAATATGTATGAAACAATGTGTAGGACTGTAGATAGAGAGATACTGGATGAAACACGTTTGGCTGTCAAGAAAGCAATGCGTGATGCCTTCAATGACTACCATGGCAAAATATTGTCAAATGAAATGTCACAAAATCTAAAGAAAAGCTGGTCATTTGCAAAGGCTGTTATGGCACCAAAGTTAGTGTTCAGCCTCTAATGAATGAGATAGGAACTGAAACTGAGGGTAGCAAACCAAGAGCTGAAATGCTTACTCCATTTCCAAAAGTTCCTTTACAAAGATAAATACAGGAGAATTGCCCTACTTTAATCCTCATACCACTGAATGAAATAAGTATTAGTGTCAGTGGTGTTGAGAAACAGCTGAAATTGTTAAAACTGAACAAAGCTCCAGGCCCCAATGAATCCCTGTCAGATGCAATACTGAATTTGTGGCTGAGTTAACCTCTCTTCTTACTATAATCTATTGTAGATCCCTCGAACAAAAAATGGTGCCCAGTTCTTGGAAAAAGGCACAGGTCATCCAGTCTACAAGAAGAGAAGTGGAAGTGATCCGCAAAACTACCATCTAATATCCTTTACACTGATTCGTTGCAGAATCTTATTCTGAGCTCAAACTTCATGAGGTATCTTGGGCAGAAACACCTCCTCAATGCTAACCAGAAATGGTTTTCCAAAACATTGATCAGATGAAGCTGAATGCTCACTTTTCTCACCCAACTTGCACATTTCTCCCATAATGAATGCTTTGGATCAAGGCAACCAGGTATATTCAGTGTTTATTGATTTCGGAAAAGCACTTAGTATTGCACCTACACTTATTGTCAAAAGTACAATCATATGGGGAATCAACTGAAAATTGTGACTGGATAGAGGACTTTTTGGTAGCAAGGACACATCATGTTACCTTGGGTGGAGAGTCATCGTCAGATGTAGAAGTAACTTCGGGTGTGCCCTAGTGAAGTGTGTTGGGCCCCTTGCTGTTCTGTTGTACGAAGGTAATCCCAAAAGTAAGGTCTCCTATTTTTGTTATATGTACATAGACCTGTTTATTTGTACAATGGTTTTATCAGTGTACACCTTGAACATTTAGCTATTTTTCAACATTATCAGCATTTCTGTCTATGCATTTTTGTAGAAGCTGTGGCAGTTTTTGTATGACCATGTCATATCAGCTTGCCGCCATACTGTTCAGAAAGTTATGAACCTCTTCTTTCACCTGTGGTTGGTTTTTTTTCCCTCAGCTGAAATTTGTTCTGAACTAAAGAAAGCTACAAGATGAAACAAGTTATGATGTGGAATGGCAAGTTAGAACTCATATTGAAGGCACTAACCCTCTTCCAATTCACACTGACTCTTTTCGTGATACACCTTATCTCTGTAATCCTAACATGTCCCCTTTCTTTTTTGCATTTCCACAGGATCTACACAGATAATAACTCTGCTGGATACAACTTGGAGAATAAAATTAAAAGTTTTATGTAAATTTTCCACTACAAGATATTCACAACGTATCTTGACATTGTCATCAATTCCAGTCTTACAATTCAGGATCCAGTTAGTTAAGCAAAGATCTCCATTCTTTGAGATACACAAAATTCCACATCACATGTCGTAATGGTGGTGTCCTAAGCTTATGGCATCAAAGGACTGAGAGTGTTGATTAGTAAATAGCTTGGCTCCTGGGTGCACTAAACTTATACTGAGCTATTTCTAGCGAAGACCCTTGGTGTCCTAAGCTTATGGCATCAAAGGACTGAGAGTGTTGATTAGTAAATAGCTTGGCTCCTGGGTGTACTAAACTTATACTGAGCTATTTCTAGCGAAGACCCTTGGTAAGTACTGAATGCTTTGAAACTTCCTGGCAGATGAAAACTGTGTACCGGACCACAACTCAAAGTTGGGATCTTTGCCGTTCGTGGGCAAGTGCTCTATCGACTGACCTACTCAAACATTACTCATGACGCGACATCATAACTTTAATTCTGCCAATACCCCGACTCCTATTTTCCAAACTCCACAGAAGCCCTCCTGCGAAACATGCACTACTAACACTCTTGGAAGAAAGGATAGTGTGAAGAAATGGCTTAGCCACAGCCTGGGGGATGTTTCCAGAATGAAATGTTCACTCTGCACCGGTGAGAGCACCAATATAAAACTTCCTGGCAGATTGTACTGTTTGGGGGGTAAGAGATGAGACACTGGTGGAAGTTGTGAGGAAGTAATCTTGAGTCGTGCTTGGTTAGCTCAATTGGTACAGCACTTGTCCACAAAAATAAAGCTCACAAGTTCTAGTCTTGGTCTGGCACACAGTTTAAATCTGCCATGAAGTTTCCTATCAGTGCACATTCGATAGCAAGGTGAAAATTTCATTCTCGAAACTCCCCCAGGCTTTGGTGAGCCCTATCTCCACAATGTCCTATCTCCACACCATCCTTTCTTCCTGGAGCGTTTGTCTTACAGTTTTCTCAGGAGAGCTTTTCTGAAGTTTGGAAGGTAGGAGATGAGGCCCTGGCAGAAGCAAAGGTGTGAGCAGGAGTTGTATGTCATGCCTGGGTAACTCAGCTGATAGAAGGCTAAGGTCCTGAGTTGCAGGCTCAGTCTGACAGTTTTAATCTGCTGCTGCAGAGTGAAAATTTCATTATTGAAATTCTTTATCTGGCCTGAGCTTCCAGAGTTGGTGATTGTGTATGCCTGAAGTGTGCTTGCTTGTGTGAATAAATGGTGTGCATTTCTCTTCTGTAGACGAAGGCTGTGGCCAAAAGCTCTGTGTAAGTGTCTTTTAACTGTGCCTGTCTGTAACTTAAAATTGAAAATCCAGAATGGAATGTAACAATATTATGAAAAGTAAATATATTCATATTTTTCCTACAATATTGATATGCCTATCTGGATTTTCCATTGTTTAATTTCAGTTATTAATAATATTGTGAAACGACAGATTTCTGCTCACCATATAGCGGAGATGGTGAGTCACACATAGGCACAACAAAAAGACTGTCAAACATATTAGCCATGTTCTTCCTAATTAGAAAACACACACACATATTAACAGAATTCACACATGTGACCACTGCCTCTGGCTGCTGGGGCCAGACTTCCGATTATTACTTTGTCAGAGTGATAGTAAACACTGCATCCACTAAGAACCAACCAAATAAAAATGCATTAGATTTACTTCAGTAGACACTGTTTGCATTGTCAATGAACATTAGATTGAAACACAAAACCCTTATTCTTCTCATCCTATCTTGTAAGACTCCCTGACCAGGGTTCTGGGTGACTTTTCAGTAACTCTCCCAATATCCTAAACCTCAGAAGTCCTTTTCCTTCTCTACTCTTCCTTATCCTTCAACCCATCTGTTGGAAGAAGGAGCTACTGGCTCTGAAACCTTACACAATTCCATAATTTTTATGTTTTTTCTCCTACTGCTGCCGCTTGGTGAGTAAACTTTCATCCATCCATTTACATTATATTTTCAAAACACTTTAGAGTTTACCAAATGCATTATGACTATAAATGTGCTGCTCTGACAGGAGATCCTTGAGCTATCTTTGTAATTACTGACTAACAAAGGATATTTCTTGCCAGACTTAAACATGCAGTAGCAACTGCAATCAATAAAACCGAAGAAAAGTAAATAACTTTAAAATATAAATCAGTTTAATGTAGAATACTGATTTATATTTTTACAGCATAACTAGTTAATCATCTCTTAGTTTGGATTTTGTAATGAATTCTCATGGACAAAGAGCGATATATGATCTCATAAGAGGTGCCCTTACAGACCTAAACAATAGAAACTATTCTGTTAACAGATTCTATTACTATTTTATTCGTGGGTGTCATTTTCAGAAACTGTAGTATTATTTTTCAAACAATGGAAAATCCAGGGTGGAATGTAACAATACCAGAGAACCAGAGAAGGAAAGTTGCTACTCACCATATAGCGGAGATGCTGAGTCACGGTAGGAACAACAAAAAGATTCACACAATTACAGCTTTCGGCCATTAAGACCTTTGTCAGCAGTAGACAGACACACACACACACACACACACACACACACACACGCACGCACGCACGCAAACACAACTTGCACACATGTCTGCAGTCTCAGAGAACTGAAACCACACTCAGTTCTCTGAGTGAACTGAAACCACACTCAGTTCTCTGAGACTGCAGACGTGTGTGCAAGTTGTGTTTGCGTGAGTGTGTGTGTATGTCTGTCTACTGGTGACAAAGGTCTCAATGGCCAAAAGCTATAATTGTGTGAATCTTTTTGTTGTGCCTATTGTGACTCAGCATCTCCGCTATACGGTGAGTAGCAACTTTCCTTCTCTGGTATTGTAGTATTATTTTTTCAGGATAAATTTCAGCTATCATCTGCAAATAATTTGTTGAAACTGGTGAAGCATAATAAAATTTATTTGCAAATAATGACTGACATTTATCATGAAAAAATATTCTATTACCTTTACAAGCTTTCAGTTGTGTGGGTCATAACACTCTACATGGGAAAAGTAAAATATTTTGTTATGAATGTCATCCTTCTTGTGTGGATGGACATTCATAACAAAAACTAGAGGGATGTATTAGCTAACTCATCCACAGGATTAATATCAAACTCTTAATGATGGAACATTAAATTTAGAGAATCACAATGCTCAGTGTCAAGCTCACCGCTTTCCTAGTCTACATAAATCACCTTCAAAGGCTTTAAAGGATTGTTAAAAGATACTGATAATTTCTAGTGAGGCACAGATACTTAACATCAGCACAAACTCAACTACAACAGACACAGCTCAGATGATATTTGAACTTGCACACAACTGGATTA
Source organism: Schistocerca gregaria (assembly GCF_023897955.1). Taxonomy (NCBI): domain Eukaryota; kingdom Metazoa; phylum Arthropoda; class Insecta; order Orthoptera; family Acrididae; genus Schistocerca; species Schistocerca gregaria. Next base: position 506,580,508 of record NC_064921.1, read on the forward strand.
CAAAAAATAGTTTAAGTCTTCAATTTCAAAAAGAAACAGATGGCTTTCTGATGGCAAAAAATAGACATTTATCAACATACACTAAATTAAACTAAGAGAATGTTCATTGAACAAGTAAGTTCAGCACATCTTTAATCTTATAAGTGACTCTTCCTGTGTTAACTTGCTCATGACACCAAACTCTGTTGTTGCGACAGCAAGAATTAGCCTCACGATCACATAAAAATATTATTACATCAATTTTCCAACTATCATTGTGACTAAAAGTAGAAGTCAAAATTAATTCTGGTTACATATTTTGATGTTCAAATTAAGATTTTGTAGTAAATATCAGATGTTGGTATTTTATAGATAACTGAGTTTGGAAAATTAGTAATGTGAGTATGTATCTCTAATGTGACCTAGAGAATGAGTTGCTACAGTTCACATAACAGGCTGCTACAGTTCCGATAAGAAACACGTGCTTTAAAATGTACACTGTTGGTTAAGTTAATTTTGAAGACAGTGAGTAGTATCTATTATATAGTGTAAATTTAACTTAATCCACCTACTGCCTTCTGCTGCATACTGAATCTCTAATATAAGGATTGCATTTATTAACTTTTAATTTATAGGTGAAAATTCATATTTGTCAAGCTAAACATAAAAATGTATTAAATGTTTCATAACAGTGTAGACACTCGAACATTAATTCTACATGTTGAAAAATCACTGAACAGAAAATATGAATGTCTGTCAACAAATAAATATCCAGCAGCTTCGTGCCAATATTCAATCTATCTTCATTTTTAATATTACTCTGACCTTGTTTTCCATCTGTCGAAGCCAGCATATGTTGGCAACAATAGATGGCATATCCGATGCTTCCCCAATTCTTTCATATCCACTGTGGTTTCTAGAAGAAAAATCTGCACTCGTTGCAGCAATGTATTCTTTTAATGCAGCAAGAAAAGCCTCTCTTTCTGGTGTAAGGATATGAGATACATCAGGTTGCTGAATAAGCTCTCGACAGCGTACAAATTCTTGCAAAAGCTGTACAAAAAACACCAATTAATGATCAATGTAGAGATAAATCTTACAACAATTAAGCCAAGTAAACTGTATATGTAGCCGCACTACACACTAACTGCTCAAACATGAACAGACTTAAGACTGATAGTTACACAAATAAAATTTGAGTCTCTAGCATTTACATTTTCAAGAGCAGGGCACTTGATAGAAGGAAATGGCCAATGGAAAACAGTAGGAGATAATGGAATGTTGTGAAAATATTGGAAGGCACAAAAATACAAGGGCATATGGTTTTTGCAGCAATACTCTAGGTAAAATTTTCTTGGTTTTCTTTTTATGTTCACTTCTAAGTGATTTAAGCTTTTCTTTTCTAATCAGTCACTATTTTATACGTTTGTCAGTCTCCACTTCCTCTTTTGCTGTCAATGAAGAATCACTAGTTCTGTTCCAGTGGCAACTTCTTTGTATTGTTGCCAGCCTACCCAAAACCACAACATTGTCCAGTTGTGATATCACAGTCCACATTTAATATGGTTTCTACATGGAATTACTTTTTATTACAGGAACAAAATTTACCTCTAAGACATTGTTACCAGCCCTACTAATTTGGTTACGCAGCTTTCCAGCAACACGTTCTCCAACTGGTTTTAAAATACGATGATACTGTGCAACAGCAGTCTGCCACAAAGGATCAGAGTAAGGATTGCACTGTAACACATTCAGCTCACAGAAGATATGGAATGGACCACCAGGAAGAAGTTCTTGGAGCTCCTCTGCTGACAAAAGACGACTTAACTGCCGGTGCAGCTTTCTGATATGTAGGATCTAAATGACAAGAAGAAAGCATGAACATGTATTCTCAGATACACATGATTATTAAACCACAGCTTTGTGATTTATGACAACACCAGAATCAAAAAATTAAATGTACCTGCAGAGGTAGATACTAACATATAAACAATACTAAGATTTAAAAAAAAATTAATAAATGAGTTATGAGATACTTTATGATAAAAAATGGACATTACATAAAACTAACACAGTACACCAAACTGAGCCAATTATCTACTAAGCATTATATTCAGGATTGTATTCCCTCCACTCCACAGTTGACTGAGTGATGCAGCATCCAGTTTTCATCAATTTTAATCAATTGTGAGGAGACCATGTACAATAAGCAAAAGGTAAGCACCGAAAATAAAATAATTCCAATTGCCAAGTTATTTTTATTTAAAAATCACTCATTTTGCCATGGATAGTCATCATTAGATTATATAAAGCTGTCACCTTAAGCTCACTGTACAGACTGTCGAAGCTCTATGTGTATGAGGTTTATTCAAAAAATAATTTCGCACCAATGGTGTATTGGAGAGAAATGTGGTTGGCATCCATGCAGATGCCTTTGTTTAATGTGTAACTGACAGAAGTTCCATTGTTGTATGTCAGTTATTGTTCAGTGCTGTACTGAGTAGAACATTTGCGAATTTCAAGATGACATACGAGCAACATATCTGCATTAAATTTTGCATGAACTCAAGAAAATCTTTGCAGAGACACACTAAATGATGCAGAAAGCCTATGGTGATGAGCGCTTAAGCTATACTCGGTGTTACAAATGGTTCACACAGTTTAAAAATGGCTGGATGAAAGTTAAAGATGACCATCATTCAGGATGCTCTTTGATGCCCACCAATGACATTCATGTCAGGAACATCAACAAAATTATGTATGCCAGTTGAAGTCTGACCACGCAAAAGGTTACAGAAAAATGTAACATTTCAGTTGAATCATGTCATGAAAACCTGACACAGCATATTGGAATGCATTGTGTTGCCACCAAGTTCATCCCATGGTTCACAAATCAAGACCAGAAAGACCTTTGCCTCACAATCATCAGTGATGAGCTTTTGGATTGTGTAAATGAGAACAAGATGCTTGATAAGAGCATCATAACTCATGATGAATTGTGGGTTTATGGTTATGATGTTGAGACCTAGGTTCAATTTTAACAATGGGTCAGGAAAGACTCTCCAAAACCAAAAAAAGCTCATCAGGCTGCTCAAATGTCAAAGCCTCGCTGACGGTTTTCTTTGACTTTGAAGGAATTGTTCATTATGAATTCATACCACAGGGACAAACTGTTAATCAATGATACTGGCAGGTGGTGATGATGGAAAATGTGAGGAGGAAACAGCGTGAAATGTGATGAGACAATTCATGGCTCTTGTATCACACTAATGCATCCACACATTCATCACTGTTCGTACGTGAGCATTGCACTGTGGATATCTGCTTGTGTCTGTGTATGTGCAGATGGATATGTGTGTGTGTGTGTGTGTGTGTGCGAGTGTACACCTGTCCTTTTTTTCCCCTAAGGGAAGTCTTTCCGCTCCCGGGATTGGAATGACTCCTTACCCTCTCCCTTAAAACCCACATCCTTTCATTTTTCCCTCTCCTTCCTTCCTTCCTGACGAAGCAACTGCCAGTTGCGAAAGCTCGTAATTCTGTGTGTGTGTTTGTGTGTTTTGTTCATGTGCCTGTCTGCCGGCGCTTTCCCGCTTGGTAAGTCTTGGAATCTTTGTTTTTATATCACACAAACACACACACAGAATTGCTAGCTTTCGCAACCGATGGTTGCTTCTTCAGGAAGGAGAGGGAAAGACGAAAGGATGTGGGTTTTAAGGGAGAGGGTAAGGAGTCATAGGAGTCATTCCAATCCCGGGAGCGGAAAGACTTCCCTTGGGGGAAAAAAAGGACAGATGTACACTCGCGCACACACACACACACACATATCCATCCGCACATGTGTATGTGTGGATGGATATGTGTGTGTGTGTGCGAGTGTACATCTGTCCTTTTTTTCCCCCAAGGGAAGTCTTTCCGCTCCCGGGATTGGAATGACTCCTTACCCTCTCCCTTAAAACCCACATCCTTTCGTCTTTCCCTCTCCTTCCTGAAGAAGCAACCATCGGTTGCGAAAGCTAGCAATTCTGTGTGTGTGTTTGTGTGTTTTGTTCATGTGCCTGTCTGCCGGCGCTTTCCCGCTTGGTAAGTCTTGGAATCTTTGTTTTTAATATATTTTTCCCATGTGGAAGTTTCTTTCTATTTTATATATATATATATATATATATATATATATATATATATATATATATATATATATATATATATATATATATTTTCTGAAGCTGAAAGTCAGCTTGAAAGGACCAAGACATGCAACAATAGACGACATAAAAGAATATTCACAGATGTCACATCACACAATCCAGTGCAAAAGGTGTACCAAGACTGCTTCCAGAAGTGAAAATGGCATTGGGAGTGGTGTATCAATTGTAATGAGACCATGTACAATAAGCAGAAGGTAAGCATAAAAACAATTTGTGGACAACGTTCTGGAATTTTTTGAACAGACCTCATTTGTGGTTGTCATAGAGCTTTGGTAGCTGGTGCAATGAACTTCATTTGACAGTTTTATATAACCTGATGATGCCTGGCTGCAGCGAAACGTGTTATGTTTAAATAAAAATAACTTTTTTTGCAGCAGTCACTGTTTTATTTTCAATCTAATACACAGGATGTTTGCAAGACGAAAGAGTGCTATCGGGCTGAGCATGCAGGGACTGCGCTGCAAACAAGTGTAGCACTGGAAGGTTGTGGGGCGGGGAGGGGGGAAATGGGGAGTGAAAAAGGAAAGGATCAGGGAAGCAGAAAGACATTTGGTTGCATTGGCAGAGGATAGCAGACAAATAGGGTGAGGGGATGAAAACATGGAGGAGATGATAGGACAGAATGGGTCAAAACTGTTGGGTAGTGGGTGTGGGGACAGTATATTAATGTAAGTTGAGGCTGGGTTAATTTCAGGAGTTGAAAATGTGTTGTAAGGATAGCTTCCATGTGCAAAGTTCAGACAACTGGTGGTGGAGGGGATGATCCGAATAGCTCGGGTAGTGAAACAGCAATTGAAATCAAGCATGTTACATTCAGCTGCGTGTTGTGCCACACGGTGGACTACTTTGCTCTTAGTCTCAGTTTAGTGATCGTCTTTCATCTTGGTAGCCAGCTGATTGGCAGTCACATCAATAAAAAAAAAGCTGTGCAATGATTGCAGCAGAGCTGGTATATGACATGTCTGCTTACACAGGTGGCCAAGCTTCTGATGGGATAGGATAGGCCTGTGACAGGACTGGGACAGGAAGTGCTGGGTGGGCGGATTGGGCAGGTCTTGCTCCTGGGCCTTCCATAGAGATATGATTCCTGCAGCAAGGGATTGGAACTGAGAATTCCATATACATGAACTAGGATGTTTTGGAGGTTGGGTGGATGGTGGAGCTTTACTTTAGGATGGGTAGAAAGGATCTTGGATAGGATGTCCTTCATTTTAAGGCATGATGATAAGTAATCAAAGCCGTGGAGAAGGATGCAGTTGATTTGTTCCAGTTGCAGCTGTATTGGGCGATGAAGTAATGGTATTGTTGTTCGATAATGCTATATATTTATTTATAATGTAGGCAGCTAAGGAAACAAGAGGAGTGTAGGCAAAAATCATGAAAGGTGAGAACAGGAAACTGTACTAATGCAATGCATATGGTGAGATGTGTATACTGATAAGGTGGGCCTTCATGTAAAGGTTTGTAGAAATGCAGTCTGTGATTATAAGACATGTAGTTGATCATTCCTAATGAAATGTCATTATGCCACATATCAAAACAGCAACCGTGATTTTTGTGTGCCAAAAATCAAAACAAAGGGAAGCTTACTGATCGTATCTGGCCAGCTACCTATGTAGATGAAATCAATTGCAGACTGTGTTTCTATGACTCGTTAGGTGGTTGAGAAAAAGAGGGTACCATAACGTAATGACTGGGGAGGACAACAAACTGTCCAGACTCCTTACCTGTAACAAGCAATGCCTTTTCACACAAACCTGAGGGGTCTTCAATCAACACTCAGTCAGTTGCACAGTTGCATATGAATTGGGTATCGTACAGAGCATTGTGTTGAATGTAATTTTGGAATAGCAGCTGTACATCTACTACTGGCAGAAAGTGCTGAACATGTGGACATTGCAGTGTTGAATGCTCAATCCAAAAATTGTTATATATGTGCTTTACTCAGATGAAGTCTGCTTCATTAGGAATGCAATCTTATAAATTGTTACAATAGTCATGTATGAGCTGTTGACACAGTTAAACATAATCACAGATTTCCAGTGATATCATGGGCGAACACAGTTACAATTAGTAGAACACACCCATAATCAACAGGCCGTATCAGCTTCCCCTACCACACCCTTACCGTTTCCCATCAGTTTTCCTGAGATATATTTACCACCCACCCCTTCCTCCCAAATTGCTGAAATGATTCCTCTTGATCTCCATGCAGGTATATATTGTTAACAGTGCACATTGCACATCTTGCTTATGAACATAACTGTCATAATTTTCCTAAAAGGTGGATAAGAAGGTGAAGTCCTCTTTTGTGACCAGCTTGTTCCCTTGAAGTATGTATGAGACACCTGTGTCGACAGAAGAGAACTTCCTGGGAGAACTCTCATTCCCTGTGATGTTTGTCAAACAATATTAGGGTAGAGCAAATGGGTACGGCAGTACTTTGCGCAACTGTTTCATGCTTGTACTGAAACTGGGGCACCACTTGCAACATATTTGGTGAAAATGGCACTTTGTGCAAGCTCCACAGTTAAATTAGTTATTTTATTTATATGATTTTTGTTTACAACTTTTAACTTAGCTATGTCTTGATTAGAGTTCCCTATCTACATTTGTCCTTCTACATTACCTCTGAAACTTTGTATTATCATAAAGAAAACAGCCTGCAACTGTGCTACAGAATAAGGGACTATTATTCCAGTAAACAGTACCGCTTCATGGCAGACAACACTCCTTGCAAATGTGCACTAGCAGATTGGTAACTCGCACACACACTCTTTCACTATTAACCAGTAAGTGTCACTGATATTTGCTTTTCTTCTGATAGATTTTCTCTCATGTTTCAGTACAGGCTGGTGTTAAAGTTATACAAAGTTTCTGGATACTGTAGGCGAAGATCAGTTTTCCATGACACAATCGGCAATTTTTCAACACACACATACATACATATATATCATCAATCAAATTCTTTAAAACAGAACTTTAAACTACTAGCAAATTTATTTTTGTTTATTACCTCCACCAGTCGGGATGCAAGATTCATAACATGAGTTGGCAGATAAGGCTTGCCGTGCCAAGGATGTGGAGAATAATTGGCCCAGAAGAGAGATGTGAGGCGCTCACAGGAGTTGATCCAGTTTCTGCAGATGGATAATGCCTTGAAATTTAGAAAAAAAGTATTAACCTACAAATGATTTGTTTCTTTTACTGTTTTCCATGTGTATTCACCCATAAATTAACAACAAAAAGTTCATATCCACATGGACCAGGTGGTTACAATTAAAGTGCAGCTACTCATGCAAGTTCAGTGTGAGCTGTAATTACTGTATGGCAGTGAAACTTGATAGACATCCTAATGCAGAACCAATTAATGCTGGAAAAAAATTAGTTCCAATTTTGGCCACGAGGTGCCAATCTGGCATTGTACAGCATCATGTCAGATGTCTCCAGTACTCATACTGAACAAATTGTGTAAGTGGCAGTTAATAATAAAATCAACACTATGGCTTTCACACTTGTATGACCTTTTCTGCCCACATCCCATACCTAATACATTGTGTATGGGACCATTTCTATATGGCTTTCTGGCATTCACAGTACCAGATATGCATCTGGTACTCAAAACTGGAACTTTTTTTTTCCCAGCGTAAATTGGTTGTGCATTAATGCATTAGAATATCTACCAAGTTCCGTTGCCTTATGATAGTTAAAGCCCACTCTGAACCTCTCTGAATAATTTTAATTATAACCACCAAGTTGTACTAAAGTTATTCTTATTATTTCTCATATCATCCGATAACACAAACTGGCAATAGAATACAACCTAAGTGCATGATGGTTTCTCCACCACATGTATTACAGAAAACTTTCAAGTACTGGCACTGTTGACCAATGGACAGATTTCCGCTTTTCTGCACATGCCCAGTTAACATAATCAATTAAGTCTGTCCTTGTAATTGTCACAGAAAATATTTTTACTCTCAGTTATTTCCTACATTTGTAATACATATTGTGTACACATATAGGGACTAAAGCGGCTTTCAAAAGTGAATACATTCTGTAGTAATTTCCCTCAGTACTATACATGCATGCACACCAATAAGATTCATAGGTACCACATTATCAATATATTGCGTGTATATGGGAGGGCAACAGAATACATACATTAGGAAATTGTACAACATTTATTCAATAAATTTCTCTCTAATAATAATCTGTACATTTTCCAAAAGACTGGTTTTTCTCCACCTCTTTTGTCTTTCAATAGCTATAGCATATATTTACCATCAACTATCTCTATAGTAAACTTTTATCTTTAATGAATTCTTTGTGATTTATTACCAATATATACTTAACAAATCTTCCAAATTTAAATAACATTTGACAGTAAACATCAAAGAAATAATTTATTGGAAATACAATGATAAGCTATTTTAGGGGAAACCATTAGACAGTCATGAGAAAAAACTCAAAAACATATGGGGAGAGGCTGGTTGAGCTAAGGACACACCTCAAGAGATGACAAATTCTTTTACACTCCAATGATTGTGATGTGCATTCACAGTGTGTCCGTAATACCCTCAAGAAACTCTCGTAGGGCTCACTGAAGGTTGGTGTGGGTTATTTCCACCACTGTTGAGCACTTTAGACTTTTTCCCAGAGAAAAAAATTAAATTACATTTCTTCAGAATTTTTTCAAGTGTGCACAATAAATTATAATTCATTATTAGAGACAAACACCTTTTTGTGTCAACAGTTGTTTGTTGGCATCTTCAGTCCAAAGACTGATTACACATTAGTCCATCCTGTGGGAACCTCTTCATCTCTGCATAAGTACAGTAATATGTGTCAATTTGAATCTGCTTACTATAGTAATCATTGGTGAATTATGGTTTATTACTATCATAATGTGTATAATCCTACCTGGAGTTTCTACTGTTTGATTAATGTACATAATCCAGATCATTTGAGTTAGGTACAGGAGACATGTCAAAATTGTAAAATTTCACCATAAATGTAGAACAGCTGATGCTAACCAATAGCATTATGCTAATAATATAATTTTATTGTACATACAAACACACAGTAAGAAATCTAACACTTAATTCCCCCTTGCTCAAATTATCATTTCATCCTATGAATTTTCTACTGAATAGTAGCATTTCTCATACAGAATCTGCTGTAGCTTCGTATTTAGAATTTATTCCTTCATATCAAATATGTTTTTGCTCATTAACTTGTTACATATTGTTATCCTCATATACTGCGGAGTCGATGTGAATGATTTCAATTGGTGTTTAGGTAGCAAAAACTTATTTTCATTTCTTGTGTTATATGTGTGGTTAAAATAATCCTCCTCGAATGATTTTGTCTGCTGTGTTGGAAGATTACAATTTCATATATGTACATTTAGGGAACAGTTGGGATTTGCAGTTTCCAAAATAATGGGTGATAAGATTCTGTTTACTGTGTAGTACACATGTATCTGATAATTTTATGTATCTAACAGTTTATGTTCCTCAGCATTTATTTGGACTTTTTTAAAATCAATGAGATACTCAGCTTCCTGGTGGAGTCCAAAGGGATTTGTTTTACTTTGATAGTCATGTACGACATCTAACTTTGCCACATTTATGATGAATTTATTTAAATGCTCTGATATTTGACATGGGTTTACAGTAAGGCTATCATCCTATCATCCACTGATCGTGACCGGGCCAAACATCTCGCGAAATAAGCATCAAACGAGAAAACTACAAAGAACAAAACTTGTCTAGCTTGAAGGGGGAAACCAGATGGTGCCATGGTTGGCCCGCTAGATGGTGCTGCCACAGGTCAAACGGATATCAGCTGCGTTTTTTAAAATAGGAACCCCATTTTTTATTACATATTTGTGTAGTACGTAAAGAAATATGAATGTTTTAGTTGGAACACTTTTTTCGCTTTTTGATAGATGGCGCTGTAATGGTCACAAACATACGGCTCACAATTTTACACAAACAGTTGGTAATAGGTAGGTTTTTAAAAGTAAAAGACAGAATGTAGGTACGTTTGTACATTTTATTTCGGCTGTTCCAATGTGATACATCTACCTTTGTGAACTTATCTTTTCTGAGAATGCATGCTGTTACAGCATGATTACCTGTAAACACCACATTAATGCAATAAATGCTCAAAATGATGTCTGTCAACCTCAATGCATTTGGCATATGTGTAATGACATTCCTCTCAACAGCGAGTAGTTTGCCTTCCGTAATATTCGCACAAGCATTGACAATGCACTGACGCATGCTGTCAGGCATTGTCAGTGGATCATGACAGCAAATATCCTTCAACACTTCCCACAGAAAGAAGTCTGGGGACGTCAGACCCAGTGAACGTGCAGGCCATGGTATTCTGCTTTGACGACCAATCCACCTGTCATGAAATATGCTATTCAATATCGCTTCAAACGCAGGCGAGCTATGTGCCAGACATCCATCATGTTGGAAGTACATCGCCATTTTGTCATGCAGTGAAACATCTTGTATTAACATCAGTAGAACATTATGTAGGAAATCAGCATACATTGTACCATTTAGATTGCCATCGATAAAATGGGGGCCAATTATCCTTCCTCCCATAATGCCGCACCATACATTAACCTGCCAAGGTCACTGATGTTCCACTTGTGCCCGGAATTCACAGGCCCCGTGCTTGCTACTTTTCTGTAATACCATATTTTGGCAATGGTGCATCATCCACCTTCCTGCACTAGACAAAGCAGGTGGACAGTGTGAGCTGATCAATGAGATGCAACACACGACTCCGACCTTTCTCACCACAGACCACACGGTTGAGTTAATGGAACTCCCCACAAATTCGTAAGTGGAGTCTTGCTCATTTGCTCATTACACACTGTGCATCCATTAATTTAGTGGTGCTTTTTCTCCCATCTATGAAAGTCATGATGCTCCATAGGTCACACCAAAAACTGAACTTTCGGAGATGCAGCCTTTGTCTCGCAGAGTTCACAAAAGTTGCACCATGTCTCATCACTAGAATGTATACCCTCAAGAATCAGTGATTGAGGCATACTGCGCGTGCAATGCGTCCATACAGGTGGATGTTAATGATAAATGTGTTTGTACCATCTGGCAAGGTATGGAAAAATAAATCTATGTCACTGACAAAAAGACCCTTGTCGTTCTCCGCTGAGCATATTGAGTGGGCATGGCAATAAAGCCCTTTCACTGCATGTTTATGACTGTAAGTGGTGACAACCATATCCCTACTTCAGACTTATTACTAAATACCATTAAAGTTTTTTCACTGAGGTTCCTTTTCATATGGATTTTGTTAAATGAAATTTCTTTGCTAATTTTTGGTAGTTCAATGAACAATGCAGAGTGGTCAGAGATTTCTAAATCATTGCATAGATTATAAACATTACCAAACACATAATTTGTTAAAATATTACCAATATACACTCCTGGAAATGGAAACAAGAACACATTGACACCGGTGTGTCACACCCACCATACTTGCTCCGGACACTGCGAGAGGGCTGTACAAGCAATTATCACACGCACGGCACAGCGGACACACCAGGAACCGCGATGTTGGCCGTCGAATGGCGCTAGCTGCGCAGCATTTGTGCACCGCCGCCGTCAGTGTCAGCCAGTTTGCCCTGGCATACGGAGCTCCATCGCAGTCTTTAACACTGGTAGCATGCCGCGACAGTGTGGACGTGAACCGTATGTGCAGTTGACGGACTTTGAGCGAGGGCGTACATTGGACATGCGGGAGGCCGGGTGGACGTACCGCCGAATTGCTCAACACGTCGTGCGTGAGGTCTCCACAGTACATCGATGTTGTCGCCAGTGGTCGGCGGAAGGTGCACGTGCCCGTCGACCTGGGACCGGACCGCAGCGACGCACGGATGCACGCCAAGACCGTAGGATCCTACGCAGTGTTGTAGGGGACCGCACCGCCACTTCCCAGCGAATTAGGGACACTGTTGCTCCTGGGGTATCGGCGAGGACCATTCGCAACCGTCTCCATGAAGCTGGGCTACGGTCCCGCACACCGTTAGGTCGTCTTCCGCTCAGGCCCCAACATCGTGCAGCCCGCCTCCAGTGGTGTCGCGACAAACGTGAATGGAGGGACGAATGGAGACGTGTCGTCTTCAGCGATGAGAGTCGCTTCTGCCTTGGTGCCATTGATGGTCGTATGCGTGTTTGGCGCCGTGCAGGTGAGCGCCACAATCAGGACTGCATACGACCGAGGCACACAGGGCCAACGCCCGGCATCATGGTGTGGGGAGCGATCTCCTACACTGGCCGTACACCTCTGGTGACCGTCGAGGGGACACTGATAAGTGCACGGTTCATCCAAACCGTCATCGAACCCATCGTTCTACCATTCCTAGACCGGCAAGGGAACTTGCTGTTCCAAGAGGACAATGCACGTCCGCATGTATCCCGTGGCACCCAACGTGCTCTAGAAGGTGTAAGTCAACTACCCTGGCCAGCAAGATCTCCGGATCTGTCCCCCATTGAGCATGTTTGGGACTGGATGAAGCGTCGTCTCACGCGGTCTGCACGTCCAGCACGAACGCTGGTCCAACTGAGGCGCCAGGTGGAAATGGCATGGCAAGCCGTTCCACAGGACTACATCCAGCATCTCTACAATCGTCTCCATGGGAGAATAGCAGCCTGCATTGCTGCGAAAGGTGGATATACACTGTACTAGTGCCGACATTGTGCATGCTCTGTTGCCTGTGTCTATGTGCCTGTGGTTCTGTCAGTGTGATCATGTGATGTATCTGACCCAAGAAATGTGTCAATAAAGTTTCCCCTTCCTGGGACAATGAATTCACGGTGCTCTTATTTCAATTTCCAGGAGTGTAGATTGCTGACTTTGAATTTAGTCTAGCGCGTTGCATGAAGATTACTTCGAAGACGAAGTTTTTTATTAAGTCAGTGAATTTGGACACATCATTGCTTTAAACTATGATATTGATATTGATGTCAGCTGCTACAACTATCTTTTCCTTTTTTCTTTACTAAGATTTTCGAGCAGGCAATGAAATTTCACAAGCAAAGCTTCAATTCTAGCTTTCTCTGGTACTCTGTAAATAGCAACTACTATTACATTTAGGTGCCTCTACTCCATATAGCAACTTCCAAACAATTAAAATAATTTCTTTTCCCATATTTTATGTAAGAATGAGCAAGAATGTAAGAGTCTCCATGTGATTTCTCTTGTCTACAAAAGCTGCTAGCTACTTCAAAATTTTCAGTTTTACTGTGAATTTTAATATTACCAAATGTAAGCCAATGTTCATTGAGGCAAATAACAGTGATATTTTACATTCAGCAGTACTTTAACAATTCTAGCAATTATAATATACAACTTCATCAGTTACTCACACTGTTGAGCAGACTGAGCCTCTCTTCAAGTGAACGACAGCTACTGATTAAGTACTATGAACTAAATCTTACTGGGAAATATTAGGAAGCCTGAACAGAGACAGAATAAATAATTATGACTATAGAGTAAACACAAATTTTGTCCACAGAAATTTAGGTTAAATAACTGTAAAAAGTATAATACTAATATAATATTTCGTAACCTAATATAATAGATCTCTTGAGATAGACACTGCAAGAAAAATGAGAAAAAGGTATAATGAAATGCCAAAGACAGTTCACCGGAAAGAAGCACCATGGTGTAACAGGCCAAGGAATGAGTTGTAAGTGTTAATTATACGTAACAATGACAGAATGATAATACCACAGGTACTGGTGGAAATAAAGCTGTGAGGACGATCATGATTCATGCTCATGTAGCTCTGCTGGTAGAACACATGCTCACAAAAGGCAAAGGTCTGGGGTTCAAATGCCAGTCAGGCACTCAGTTTTAATCTGCCAGAAAGTTTCATATTAGCATGGTCTCTGTTACCGATTCAAAATTCATTCTCGAATACCAAAGATAATTAGCCAACAAGTGCTGGAGAATCATTTTACATGTGCAGATGCTTACTGTTTAGTAGCTCAAATGATTTGTAATGAAATTAGTTGGTTAGTTATTTGTGTGTTCCAAGGATTATAACTCCGGACCCTCTCTGTGATATTAAATGAGTGAGTTTTATAATTACAGTAATCTTCTTAGTGTTAAGTATGGCTACACACTGGCCAATTGTTATATTTCTTAACTCATTTCTTTTACATGCCAGCAGTGATTTACACATAACTATGATCAGGCTCTCATTAAAATATATATCATATATATCTGAGGATGTCCACACACAAACTCTTATCAGTGACCATGAGCCAGTTGTAGCAACAATGATTACCAAGTTACAAAAGGTAACTAACACAAGTAGAAGGATTTATATGTTCAGCACAACTAAAACAAGTAGAAGGATTCCGTATTGTAGAAGGATGTTCAGAAAATTAGATAAACAGGCAGTAGTGTCATATCTCAATAAGGAACTTGAACATTTAGTTATGGTGAGGAGCATGAAGAAGAACTGTGGCTCAGGTTTAGAAGAAAAGTTGATCTTGCCATGCACTTGATAGCTATGTACCTGGAAGTATATGATTAGAAGGACTCTTCAAGGTATACACACACTGAAGAGAAACTTCCAAAGAAAAAGAGAATAATGCATAAAATATGTATAGCAAAGCATTGAGCTATAGATAGTGATATACTGAACTAAATGCATTTGGCTATCAACATGTCAATGTGTGAAGCCTTTAATGATTACTGTATCAGAATATTATCAAAAAACTTTCACAAAACCGTAAGAAATTATGGTCATATGTAAAGGGTGTTAGTGGAACCAAAGCCAGTGTCCGTACAATTATGGATGACACAGGGACTGAAATTGAGAGCAGCAAACGAAAAGCAGAAATGCTAAATTCCATTTTCAAATGTTCTTATACAAATGAAAGTCTAAGTGTATTTCCCCACCTTAATTCTCTCAGCTGCAAAGATGAGTAGTATAAATTTTAGTGCCAGGAGTGTTGAGAAAAAGCTGAAATATCTAATATTGAACAAAGCTCCCAGAAATTCTTGGCTCAAAAAAAAAATATATATATATATATATATATATATATATATATATATATATATATATAAATAAAACAGAAAGAAACTTCCACATGGGAAAAATATATTAAAAACAAAGATTCCAAGACTTACCAAGCGGGAAAGCGCCGGCAGACAGGCACATGAACAAAACACACAAACACACACACAGAATTACGAGCTTTCGCAACTGGCAGTTGCTTCGTCAGGAAGGAAGGAAGGAGAGGGAAAAATGAAAGGATGTGGGTTTTAAGGGAGAGGGTAAGGAGTCATTCCAATCCCGGGAGCGGAAAGACTTCCCTTAGGGGAAAAAAAAGGACAGGTGTACACTCGCACACACACACATATCCATCCGCACATACACCTTGTGTGTGTGTGTGTGTGCGAGTGTACACCTGTCCTTTTTTCCCCTAAGGGAAGTCTTTCCGCTCCCGGGATTGGAATGACTCCTTACCCTCTCCCTTAAAACCCACATCCTTTCATTTTTCCCTCTCCTTCCCTCTTTCCTGACGAAGCAACTGCCAGTTGCGAAAGCTCGTAATTCTGTGTGTGTGTTTGTGTGTTTTGTTCATGTGCCTATATATATATATATATATATATATATATATATATAAAGATTCCAAGACTTACCAAGCGGGAAAGCGCCGGCAGACAGGCACATGAACAAAACACACAAACACACACACAAAATTGCGAGCTTTCGCAACTGGCAGTTGCTTCGTCAGGAAGGAAGGAAGGAGAGGGAAAAATGAAAGGGTGTGGGTTTTAAGGGAGAGGGTAAGGAGTCATTCCAATCCCGGGAGCGGAAAGACTTCCCTTAGGGGAAAAAAAAAGGACAGGTGTACACTCGCACACACACACCCATATCCATCCGCACGGATGGATATGGGTGTGTGTGTGCGAGTGTACACCTGTCCTTTTTTTTTCCCCTAAGGGAAGTCTTTCCGCTCCCGGGATTGGAATGACTCCTTACCCTCTCCCTTAAAACCCACACCCTTTCATTTTTCCCTCTCCTTCCTTCCTTCCTGACGAAGCAACTGCCAGTTGCGAAAGCTCGCAATTTTGTGTGTGTGTTTGTGTGTTTTGTTCATGTGCCTGTCTGCCGGCGCTTTCCCGCTTGGTAAGTCTTGGAATCTTTATTTTTAATATATTTTTCCCATGTGGAAGTTTCTTTCTGTTTTATATATATATATATATATATATATATATATATATATATAAGTAAAGCGCCGGCAGACAGGCACAATGAACAAAACACACAAACACACACACAGAATTACTAGCTTACGCAACCGATGGTTGCTTCTTCAGGAAGGAGAGGGAAAGACGAAAGGATGTGGCTTTTAAGGGAGAGGGTAAGGAGTCATTCCAATCCCGGGAGCGGAAAGACTTCCCTTAGGGGGAAAAAAAGGACAGGTGTACACTCGCAAACACACACACACACACACACACACACACACACACACACACACACACACACACACACACACATATCCATCCGTACATCCGATGTATGAAGCTGTACGGATGGATATGTGTGTGTGTGTGTGTGTGTGTGTGTGTGTGTGTGTGTGTGTGTGTGTGTGTGTACACCTGTGTGTGTGTGCGAGTGTACATCTGTCCTTTTTTTCCCCTAAGGGAAGTCTTTTCGCTCCCGGGATTGGAATGACTCCTTACCCTCTCCCTTAAAACCCACATCCTTTCGTCTTTCCCTCTCCTTCCTGAAGAAGCAACCATCGGTTGCGAAAGCTAGTAATTCTGTGTGTGTGTTTGTGTGTTTTGTTCATGTGCCTGTCTGCCGGCGCTTTCCCGCTTGGTAAGTCTTGGAATCTTTGTTTTTAATATATTTTTCCCATGTGGAAGTTTCTTTCTATTATATATATATATATATATATATATATATATATAGGAAGTTTTGAATACAAACAGTGACGCCTGTGGGCTGAGGATGACATGGAGGCCGGTCGGTACCATTGGGCCTTCATGGCCTGTTCATGAGTAGTTTAGTATTAGTTTTTTTTTAAATACAAAAACAAACAGTATACATGATGATTTTTCTGTGTATTGTACTCTGTGTAATGGAGGAGGCACAACATTTGTAAGTAGACATACAAAAATACCATGTCTAACATTAGTGTATAAAAGTATTCCAAGATTCATTTTGTCCAATTTTCTAGTTGTAGTATAATGTCAAAATGATGACTACAATGCAAGAGAAGGAGAAAATCTAATGTCTAACATTAGTGTATAAAAGTATTCCAAGATTCATTTTGTCCAATTTTCCAGTTGTAGTATAATGTCAAAATGATAACTACAATGCAAGAGAGGGAGAAAATCACACATTCAAATGTCACTTCAACTTATGAAATCAAATGAACTTGGAAATGAAAATAAACTCTTGAAACACATTACGCTAATCATGAAAAAATAAAAGTAACTGCTGCAGTTTTTCATCATTATAACATGAAAAACATTTGATCCTTTAGCACACCTAAGCTTGTCATCAAATGCACAATCATATGGTGTATTAAGCAAATTTTGTGACTTGAGTAAGGATTTCCTGGTAGAAGGGCTGCAGCATGTTGTCTAGGATGGGAAGTTATCAACGGATGTATAAAATAAGACTGTAATGTGCAATTCTGTCAAAACTGCAGGAGCCATATCCTGAATTTGCAGTTACTCATTTTAGATATAGAAGTAACTTAAGATGCTCCCCAGGGAGGGGTGTTTGGAACCTTCATGTTCACACTGTATATAAGTTCCTTGCAGACTTTTTTGCAGATGATGCGGTTATCAATAATGAAGTATTGTCAGAAAAAAGTTGCACAAATATTCAGTCAGATCTTGAAATGATTTCAAAATGGTGAAAGGAATGGCAACTTGATTTAAATGTTCATAAATGTAAAATTGTGCACTTCACAAAACAAAAAAACATACTATTCTATGACTACACTGTGAACAAGTCAAAACTGGAATCGATAAACTCATTCAAATTCCTATGAGTCTCACTTTGCTGAGATCTGATATGGATGATCGCATGGGCTCAGTCACAGATTAAGCATGTGAAAGTCTATGGCCCATTGGCAGAATACTAAGGAAATGCAATCTGTTTACAAAGGAGACAGGTTGCAAATCACTAGTGTGACCAGCCAAGAAACTGCTAAATTTTTGTGTGAGATTTGCTCCAAATAGGACTAAGAAGGGAATACTGACAAGGGGTAACATAAATGGCCATGAGTTTCTTAGATCCATGGGTGTGTGTCAGAGATGATAAAGAAACTGAACTGGCAGACATTTGAAGTCAGACACAAACTATCATAAGAAAGCCTACTCACAATGCTTCAAGAAACAGCTTTAAATGGTGATTGCAGGAATTCACTAGAATCCTCTCCTTCCCACTCCATATATGAATGTAATGCAAATCCCTGGTAAAATTGAATGTACCTCTGTCATGCGCTTCAAAGTGGATGGCAGAGTACAGATGTGCATGTGATGCAACGAAAAGCTGGAGAGCAAAGACATTTAAGAAGGTCTGTAACATGAGTCTTACAAAAATGTTCTGATCAATATAAGAATATAAGAATTTAGAAAATTCAGTTTCATTTATGAATTTATCCTCATGCATTATTTCTAATGGTATGGTCAGGCTTTCTGCAATAAGGAAATTCTTGTACTGTGTTTTATTCAGTGACAGTCCATTTGCAGACAATTACTAATTTTCAAAAAGTTATTTAAATTTTCAAGTGCTGACCATTAATCCATCTTAAATATGTGATGTGAACACACAGATAATGTTATGGGAACAGCAAACCAAAGACTGCAATTTAGTGGCAAAACACACATAAAATGCAACAATGTTATAAAGAGAATTCCTACACTTACATGTCCTCTTCTGGAGTACAGTTGTATGGTGTGGGATCCACATCAGATAGCATTGATGAAGCACAACAAAAAAGTTTAAAGAAGGGCAGTTCATTTTGTATTGTTGCAAATTAGGGGAGTGAGTGCCACAGTATGATATGCAAAATGGAGTGGCAACCATTAAAACAAAGATGTTTTCTGCTGTGGTTGGATATTCTCATGAAATTTCAATCGACAACTTTCTTCTCCAAATTCCAAATTATTTTGTTGGCTTGGGGAGAAATGATCTTCATAATAAAATAAGAGAATCCAGAACTTTCTGGAAAGTTTTAAGTGTTCATTTTTCTCATGTGTTGTTCAAAACACACCATCAGGTGGCTTGCGGAGTATGGATGTAGATGTAGAAAAGGCACCAAAGTTAGTGTCCAGTCCTAGTAACTGAGACAGGAACTGAAACTGAGGATAGTAAAGCAAAAGCTGAAGTACTTAACTCCATTTTCAAATGTTCCTTTACAAAGGAAAATGCAAGAGAATTGTCCCACTTTAATCCTTGTAGCAGTGACTGAAATCATGTAAGGCGACTGAAATCAGTATTAGTGGTATTGAAAAACAACTGAAATCGTTAAAACTGGATGAAACTCCAGGGCCCAATGAAATCCCTATCAGATTCTGTGTTGTATTTGTGACTGAGTTAGCCCCTCTTCTAACTATCCCTTGTAGATCCCCTGAACAAAAACCCATGCCCTGTAGTTGGCAGTAATCACAGATAACATCCATCTACGAGAAGTGTGGTAGACGTACTCCACAAAAATATCATGCAATATCTTTGACATGAATTTGTTGTGGAATCGGGGAACAATTCCTGAGCTCAAACATAGTGAGGTATCTTAAACAGGATGACCTTCTCCATGGCAACCAGTACCGATTTCAAAACTATCGATCATGTGAAACCTAAATCATACTTTTCTCACATGACGTCCTGAAAGCTTTGGACTTAGGTAATCAGGTAGATGCAGTATTTCTTGATTTCTGAAAAGCATCACACCTACGCTTATTGTCAAAAGTTCAATCATATGGGGTGTTGTTGTTGTTGTTGTTGTCTTCAGTCCTGAGACTGGTTTGATGCAGCTCTCCATGCTACTCTATCCTGTGCAAGCTGCTTCATCTCCCAGTACCTACTGCAACCTACATCCTTCTGAATCTGCTTAGTGTACTCATCTCTCGGTCTTCCTCTACGATTTTTACCCTCCACGCTGCCCTCCAATGCTAAATTTGTGATCCCTTGATGCCTCAAAACATGTCCTACCAACCGATCCCTTCTTCTAGTCAAGTTGTGCCACAAACTTCTCTTCTCCCCAATCCTATTCAATACCTCCTCATTAGCTACGTGATCTATCCACCTTATCTTCAGTATTCTTCTGTAGCACCACATTTCGAAAGCTTCTATTCTCTTCTTGTCCAAACTAGTTATCGTCCATGTTTCACTTCCATGCATGGCTACACTCCAAACAAATACTTTCAGAAACGACTTCCTGATACATAAATCTATATTCGATGTTAACAAATTTCTCTTCTTCAGAAACGCTTTCCTTGCCATTGCCAGTCTACATTTTATATCCTCTCTACTTCGACCATCATCAGTTATTTTACTTCCTAAATAGCAAAACTCCTTTACTACTTTAAGTGTCTCATTTCCTAATCTAATTCCCTCAGCATCACCCGATTTAATTTGACTACATTCCATTATCCTCGTTTTGCTTTTGTTAATGTTCATCTTATATCCTCCTTTCAAGACACTGTCCATTCCGTTCAACTGCTCTTCCAAGTCCTTTGCTGTCTCTGACAGAATTACAATGTCATCGGCGAACCTCAAAGTTTTTACTTCGTCTCCATGAATTTTAATACCTACTCCAAATTTTTCTTTTGTTTCCTTTACTGCTTGCTCAATATACAGATTGAATAACATCGGGGAGAGGCTACAACCCTGTCTCACTCCTTTCCCAACCACTGCTTCCCTTTCATGCCCCTCGACTCTTATTACTGCCATCTGGTTTCTGTATAAATTATAAATAGCCTTTCGCTCCCTGTATTTTACCCCTGCCACCTTTAGAATTTGAAAGAGAGTATTCCAGTCAACATTGTCAAAAGCTGTCTCTAAGTCTACAAATGCTAGAAACGTAGGTTTGCCTTTCCTTAATCTTTCTTCTAAGATAAGACGTAAGGTCAGTATTGCCTCACGTGTTCCAACATTTCGACGGAATCCAAACTGATCCTCCCCGAGGTCTGCATCTACCAGTTTTTCCATTCGCCTGTAAAGAATTCGCGTTAGTATTTTGCAGCCGTGGCTTATTAAACTGATAGTTCGGTAATTTTCACATCTGTCAGCACCTGCTTTCTTTGGGATTGGAATTATTATATTCTTCTTGAAGTCTGAGGGTATTTCGCCTGTCTCATACATCTTGCTCACCAGCTGGTAGAGTTTTGTCATGACTGGCTCTCCCAAGGCCGTCAGTAGTTCTAATGGAATGTTGTCTACTCCGGGGGCCTTGTTTCGACTCAGGTCTTTCAGTGCTCTGTCAAACTCTTCACGCAGTATCGTATCTCCCATTTCGTCTTCATCTACATCTTCTTCTATTTCCATAATATTGTCCTCAAGTACATCGCCCTTGTATAAACCTTCTATATACTCCTTCCACCTTTCTGCCTTCCCTTCTTTGCTTAGAACTGGGCTACCATCTGAGCTCTTGATATTCATACACGTGGTTCTCTTCTCTCCAAAGGTCTCTTTAATTTTCCTGTAGGCCGTATCTATCTTACCCCTAGTGAGATAAGCTTCTACATCCTTACATTTGTCCTCTAGCCATCCCTGTTTAGCCATTTTGCACTTCCTGTCGATCTCATTTTTGAGACGTTTGTATTCCTTTTTGCCTGCTTCATTTACTGCATTTTTATATTTTCTCCTTTCATCAATTAAATTCAATATTTCTTCTGTTACCCAAGGATTTCTAGCAGCCCTCGTCTTTGTACCTACTTTATCCTCTGCTGCCTTCACTACTACATCCCTCAGAGCTACCCATTCTTCTTCTACTGTATTTCTTTCCCCTATTCCTGTCAATTGTTCCCTTATGCTCTCTTTGAAACTCTGTATAACCTCTGGTTCTTTCAGTTTATCCAGGTCCCATCTCCTTAATTTCCCACATTTTTGCAGTTTCTTCAGTTTTAATCTACAGGTCATAACCAATAGATTGTGGTCAGAGTTCACATCTGCCCCTGGAAATGTCTTACAACTTAAAACCTGGTTCCTAAATCTCTGTCTTACCATTATATAATCTATCTGATACCTTTTAGTATCTCCAGGGTTCTTCCACGTATACAACCTTCTTTCATGATTCTTAAATCAAGTGAAATTTGTAACTGTATTAGGACTTTTTGGTAGGGAGAACACAGCATGTTATCCTGGATGGACATTCATCATTAGATGTAGAAGTAACTTCAGATGCCCCTCACAGTGAAGTATATTGGGACCCTTGCTGTTCATGTTTTATATTAATGACCTTGTGGACGATATTAACAGTAACGTCAGGTGTTTTGCAGATGATGCAGTTATCTACAGTAAAGTATTGCCTGAAAGAAGCTGTATGAATGTTCACTCAGATCTTGATAAGTTTTCAAAGTGGTGCAACAATTCGTAAATTGCCCTTAAATGTTCAGGGATGTATAATTACGCACTTTACAAAACAAAAAAACATAGTATTCCATGACTATAATATCAATGAGTCACAGTTGGAATCGGCAAACTCATACAAATACTTCGGTGTAATACTTTGTAGGGATATGAAATAGAAAGATCACACAGGCTCTGTTGTGGGTGAAGCAGGTGGTAAACTTTAGTTTTTGGTAGAATACTGGGAAAGTGTAACCAGTTCACAAAGGAGATTGCTTACAAATCACTTATGCGACCATTTGAGAATATTGCTTAAGTGTGCTGGACCTGTACCCAATAGGACTAACAGGGGATATTGAATGTATATAGAGAAGGGCAGCATGAATGGTCACATTTCTTTGACCCATGGGAAAGTGTTACAGTGATGTTGAAAAAACTGGAGTGGCAGTCTCCTGAAGATAAATGTAGACTTTCCCAAGAATGTCTACCAATAAAGTTTCAAGAACTGGTTTTAAATGATGACTCTAGATAGATATTTGAGACTAGCTCATTATTAAATTTGCCACAAGCTTCCCCAAGTGAAATTCCCTGATATTTCCCTGATTTTTAGACAAGGTTTAGAATTTTTCCTGAAAAATTTTGAGACTGATTGATGGACTAATTGAGAGGGTTTATGAGACCAAATGGCAAGATTATCAGTCCAGTAATTCTAAAATTACTCACAGAAGAAAGATGGTCCACTAAAAGTGGATGAATCCAGTCAGGGGAGTCAAACTATAAAACAAGGAAGTTCAAACACACACAGTGAAATGCATAAAAGGTTGGACCAAATCTAAAAACTGGAAAAAAATTGTCTTTCCACGGGGGAGTTGTCATGGGGTCCCAGACCAAGAAAACGTGAAGAGAGAGACCAACCACAACCACATTGTCTCTGCTCCAGGAGTAAAGCATAACCTTATATCTGGAAATAACCACTTTCATGGAGGAAACTGAGGACCAATTTAACCATCCGTGGATTGTCTGCTAATATTAAAATTAAGAAAGACCACACTTAGCACAATACTGTCAGTCTGGCTCCACAACCATATTGTAGGGGTGGTACATTACAAAGGCGGAAACAATGAGTGAGCCTATGACCGATGCGTACACGGCATAAAGCAGTGGATCTAGGAGCTGTGAAGACCGTAACTGTTCTCGAAAGAACAGATACTGTAAATGACCGTGCAGCTTTTCCCTGGAATAAATCATGACTAACTGAAGCCCACAGCTACCTACAGGTGTTGTTGATATACCTTGATGTGGACAGCTGAAAACAAGTGCCCCGACCAGGACTCAATCCCGGGATCTCCTGCTTACATGGCAGACGCTCTATCCACCTGAGCCATTGAGGACACAGATGAATAGCGCGACTGCAGGGAATTATCCCTTGCACGCTTCCTGTGGGATTCACATTTCCAACTGTCCACAATTCTATCTATGTAATGTACCTTATAGACATTTGCCCATTCACTCATTACTTGCGCACGCTTTGGCAATTCCCGTAAGAGTTTGGGCAACCTGTGTGCATTCGCACAGACGAAGGTCAATGGCTGGGTAGCCTTTAACTATATATCGCCAAAGTGTGCACGAGTAATGAGTGAATGGGCAAATGTCTATAAGGTACACTACATAGGTAGAATTGTGGACAGTTGGGAATGTGAGTCTCACGAGAAGCGTGCGAGGGGTAAGTCCTTGCAATCGCACTATTCATCTGTGTCCTTGATGGCTCAGATGGATAGAGCATCTGCCATGTAAGCAGGAGATCCCGGATTCGAGCACCAGTCGGGGCACACATTTTCAACTGTCCACATCGAGGTATATCAACAACACCTGTCAGCAGTCAGTTAGTCATCATTTAATCTAGGAGCTGGTCGCCTAAATAAAGTTCTGGATCAGGGTGTACTATGAATTGACAACAAAAATGCAAAACCTGCATTTTGGAGGGAGACAACTTGAAGCCATGGGAGACAGCCCACGCAGAGGTCTGTCGGATGGAACCTCAGAGCCAGCAGTCAGCAGATGCTACCAAGTGGGAGCTGCACCAAATGCAAAAATTGTCGACATGCAACGGTGGGGTAACCTGAGTGCCAACAGAGGTTACAAGCCCATTGATGACTATGAATAAGAATGTGACACTTAATAAAGAACCCTTTGGGATACCATTCTCCTGAATCCGAGAGGTGCTTAGTGAAGTGCCAACTGAACCCTGTCAAGCTAGTGGGATAAAAATTCACAAATAAAAATTAAAAGGGGGCCATGAAAGCCCCACTCATGGAGGGTAACTGAAATGTGGTGGCACCAAGCTGTGTCATATGCCTTATGTAGGTCAAAGAGGACCATGACAAAGTGCCGACAATTAGTAACCCAACATAATTGGGAGCTAACCATCCACTCAAGCAGCTTACAAAGTACATTCGTCAGGCTAATTGGGCAGTAGCTGTCGAGAGACGTTGGGTTCTCCCCAGGCTTAAGGACAGAGATGACTATACTGTCTCATTATTGTGAGGGGAAGGCAGCCGTGAGCCAGATGTGGTTGAAGACCCTGAGTAGATATTGCCTCTGTGTAATGTCCAAGTGTTGGATCATCTGGTTGTGGATGGAATCTGGGCCTGGGGCAATATCATGTGAAGAAGTAGGAGAATGCAAGAATTCACATTCAGTGAAGGGTTCAATTTAGGGTTCAGCTTCATGAGGGTTGAAACAGAAGGTGGGTTTATTCTACTCTGTGTTTCTGCCGGAGAAAGACGGCACGAGACGAAGAGGACACTGATGCTGTTGCAAAGTGTGTCACGAGGTGTTCTGCAAGGACCAGTGGATCAGTAGACAGAACACCTTGGAGTATAACCTGTGGACAGCTGACTGTCACTGGCGGTCCAGAAGGCTATGGACCTTGGTCCAAACCTGCGAAGAAGAGTCATACATCCCCAGGAAGGAAACATAGCACTCCCAACATTCCTTTTTACTCTGCTTAATAAGATAAAAAGTCTTAGCAAGGACACACTTAAAAGTGAGGAAGTTGGCCTGTGAAGGGGGTTGCTTAAATCGCTGCAGCATCTGTCGGCAATACTGGACAGTGACTGCTACATCCTTGGTCCACCACTGGTTGATGATGAGGGAGACCTGTGCATAGGGGGCCAGCAGTGCCAGCAGCATGAAGAACATTGGCAAAGGTGCACTGCATGACCGCATCACTGCAGTTATCATCACGTAGGCAAACCACAAGAGCAGGGGAGGCAATTGTGAGACCGATAGCAGTAGAGGTGTCGTGAGTAGCACTAAAACTGTCATTGAGGAGATACAATTCAAAGTCTGTAGTAAGTTGGTCAAGAAGAAGACCACTACCTGATAAAGTGGCACCCCCCACAGGGGGTGGGGTTCACTGAAGTCCCCAAGGAGGAGATATGGGGGTGGGAGTTACTTATTTAAGGTAGACAGTACAACATAAGAAAGTGGCCTACCTGGAGGGAGGTAGACATTGCAAACAGTGACTGCCAGAGTTGTCTGCACTCTACCCATATCGCTTCCCGGTTGGTATGAAGGGGGATCCGGTCACTAATGAAATCATTGCGAACGAAAGTGCATACCCCTCCAAACGCTATCCTGAGACTGGCAAAGTTCCAACAGAACAAACAGTAACATGAAACATTAGAGCGTGGTCAACACCAAAGGGAGTTTCACGAAGAGAAAGAGAGAACGAATAGTAGGAGGAAGGAAGGTGTTGTATTTCCGGGAGGTGACAATAATATCAATTGCAATTCCACTGGATTATTGTGTGGTGAGAGCCCAGGTGAGACATAAAGAAGCCGAGGGGATGTCACATCACTTGGTCAGTGGTCGTCATCAACGAGAATGTGGTGACATCCATAAAAACTGGGTGTGATTCAGGGTAACGTGGAGGCAGTGAAGCCCCTGTGGAAGCCTCGTCCTTTGACTTGTGCTGCAGCTTCTACTCCCTTGGAGGGAGGGAAGTGGCATTATCAGTAAGGGAAAAGGTGGCAGTGATGTCAGAATCTGACAGAGAGCGAGTGGATTTGGGGCCTCGGAGCGCGGGTCTCTCCTCTGGCCTGAGGGTGCAAGTTTCCTTGTCCTGAGAACTCTGGGGAAGGGTGTTCCGAGATAGAGCCCCATCCCTGGCAGGAGCCAGAGAGCAGAACATTTTCCCTGGTGATGAGGAAGAGGAGGAGGAGGGGTGGCAGGATGGAGCTAAGAGGGAGGGATGAGGAGGGGAAGGCATAACTGAGGCAAAGGTAGAGGAGAGATTTATGGGCTAAAGTCTCATCAAATTTCTTCCGGGCCTCAAAGTAGCTGAGACAGTCAAGGATCTTTATTTCCTGAATACTTTTTTCCTTCATGTACAATGGACACTTGGGTTAGTAGGGAGAATGGCAACGAAAGCAGTTCACACAGTTAAGCGTTAGGGTGCAAGGGCTCCCCACATAAAGAGGGCAGCTACCAGTCACAACAGATGGGAGTAGCATTGCATTGTCAGGACATGTGGCCGAACTTGAAGCAATGGAAGCAAAACATGGGAGGGAAAATGTATGGTTTCATGTCACATCTGTACACCATTACCTTGACCTCAGGCAGGGTATTCCCCTCAAATGCCATAAAGAAAGCACCAGTGTCTACACAATGGTCCTTGGAGCCTTTCTGGACATGCTGGATGAAGTGAACACCACGTCGATCCAGATTAGTTGTAAGTACATCCTCGAACTGGAGGAGAATATCCCTATGGAAAATTACATCCTGCATAAAACTGAGTGACTTGTGAGGAGCAATAGCCATGGGGTTGTCTCCTAAACGATCGCACCCACAAAGAGAGAGAGGGTGAGTTTGGAAAGGCAGAAACAGGAACTGAGACAGAACTATGTTAAGGAAGAAATGTGGCTGCAGTAGAGTGGTCAGAGAGTTTAACACATTTCATGTGCCAAACGTCAGCCCTGGTACCACCAACTCTGAACAGGGGGTCACCTTCTGGGCACCACACAACCACAGCAAGAGCTGTCTGGCAGGAAGATCATTGCCAGGAGTTCTGATGACCCAAAAAGATGGGCAGCCACTTCTAGGCTTTCACAATGTGTTCACAGCACAGTTACCAGCAGTGTGACCCCTGTGGTCTCAAGGGGATCCGCCAGATGGGTACATAACAGCCCCACCACACAGACTGGTTACCAAGCTGGTGATCTAGCAAGAAGGCAAAAGAGCTTTGGCAGGGAGGGAGGGGAAGAGGGGGAAAAGGAGATGGAGAGGAGGAGGATTCCATGCAAAAGATGCTATGGAGGGAGTTCTTCCCCATCTGGCTCACACTACAGATTCCAAATTTGGAGATGGAAGTCAAACCCCTGAGGGGAAACAAAAGAAAAGCCTAAAATGAGGAAGAAAACCAACCAACAAAAACTGCAAGAAGAAGCAAAGTCATTAGGATAGCCAAGCAGACATAAAAAAGAACAGCAAGAGAAGGAAAGTAACAGGCAGGGAAAGGAAGAAGAACAGGGAAGGAGAAGGAAGGGGAAGGGAAAGCAGAATGGAAAAGAATAACAGCTGCAGTAGCTTAGGATCCCATGCATGCGCACACGTACACACAAAAGAGCTGTTGGCCCCCTGGAGGGACAAATTTTGAGGGTAAATAAAGACATAAGTTGGCAAAAAAGTGTAAGGACTTTAGTATTTCTAAACAAGTAAGCAAAATCTTAAGTACTAACATCAACATCTTTTGCAATGAACTGTTTTTAAATGGAGAAAGCAAGCCAAATGGTACATACGTGTTTCATTAAGACCGCTGATGTTATTTTATTTCAATAAAACAAAACACATTT
Source organism: Schistocerca gregaria (assembly GCF_023897955.1). Lineage (NCBI taxonomy): Eukaryota > Metazoa > Arthropoda > Insecta > Orthoptera > Acrididae > Schistocerca > Schistocerca gregaria. Next base: position 506,609,145 of record NC_064921.1, read on the forward strand.
GGTGACAAAAATACATATTTGATTGGATTCGCAAGGCAGATTTAAAATATCTTCGCTGATATCAGAAATAACCTCAGGAAAAAATAGGCCTCTTGAAAGAAGTGTATAAGGCAGGGCAGAGTTGTGTAAACCAATCCTATAGGTGACCGCCAATAAAATGTTGGTTTTACTACGTTCGTTATTGTCCACTGTGTTATGTCTATTATTTTACAGGTATGGTGTGGTTTTTCTTTCAGAAGTTACGTGAGTACATAGCTTACAAAATGCCAGTGGCCACAACAGGGTGTATACGTGGACAAGGAAAAAAAGTTCCCCGATTTCCCGGTTAAAAATACTTTTTCTCCCGGACAAAAATACACTTTTTCCATGTTAAGTGACAGGATACTTTCCCTCGAAGCTGTAAAACTTATCAATCCTTTCAAGGGTTAAGGTTTCATGCACTGGCTTGAGCTTCCAGGCACATTAGCAAATGTCTGCCAGTAGGGAAAAATAGTTTGATGTCCAGCAACAAGTTCACCGCATATTGTAATATTACAAAGGTATAAATTCAAATTCCGCAAACACAGCACGTTAGTTACCAAAGATTGTAATGCGTTTTTGTAAGTCAAGAGATATGTATGAGCAGTTGCCAGCAGGCTTGTGTGCCTGTGCACAGCTGAATTCGCGTATGAGCAGTGCCTTCCTCCTGCTTCTAGCTACTTGGGGTGTGGCTGTTTGCTGTATGAACAGTAGTAGCAAGTGACCAGATGCTACCCGGAAAAAATTTTCCAGCACGTCCACACTGCCAGTTTCGCCCATGCGCAGAGCACCCTGATTTATAGTGGGTTTGGGTCCTTCACCACGTGACCCGTGTATATGTTTCGCGTCTTCGTAATATTGCTGGTCTCTTCGTTTACAGCTCCCATGCCAAATGAAATCAAAACAGATTTCTGTGGCCGGAAGTCATCAAATTAATTAATATACATTCTCATAACAATGAAATACCAAAATAAGTTAGGAGTTTCAATTTTATATTCCTTCCACGTGATTAGCAATCAACCATTAATGTCTTAATAAAGCTATTTCCATCTGTTTTGTAGAGAAATTTGCTTCTATTATATTTTCTTTCCACTGAGGCACTTAGTTTATTTGAAACGAATTGTATCATTCCTCACTATTGGCTACTTTCAACTGCATTCAATTTCAGGTGCAATATTCCCAGACTACCTTCTCTACCCAGCGGTTCCTACCCCTGTAACCGACCCCGCTGCAAAACCTGCCCCATGCATCCCCCCACAACCACCTACTCCAGCCCCGCTACTAGGAAAACATACACAATTCAAGGCAGGGCCACGTGTGAGACTACACATGTGATTTATCAGCTGACATGCCTGCACTGCACAGCCTTTTACATTGGTATGACAACAACTAAACTGGCTGAGCGTATGAACGGACACAGACGAACTGTCCGCCTAGGAGATGTCCAATACCCAGTAGCGGAGCATGCCCTCCAGCATAATTCTAGGGACCTAGGAACCTGCTAAACTGTATGTGCCATTTGGCTTCTCCCACCCAACACCAGTCCCTCTGAACTGCGGAGATGGGAACTTGCACTCCAGCACATCCTTTCATCCCGCCATCCCCCTGGACTGAACCTACGTTAAACAACCTCACTCCCATTTACTTTTCAGTCTTCTCCTCTTTCCCTTTCCTCTTTAGCCATTCATGCATCTTCCCATCCTACATCTTTATACTGTACACCTCTTGACTTCTGTATGCATCCTCTTTGGTTTGAAGCTGGCACAGTACCTGCAGTAGAATATCTTTGGCTTCCCTCAGACAACCATGCCTCCATCCTTGCTACCTTCCCTGTTTTCCTTTCCCTGTTGCTTCATAACCTGGGTTGTGAGTAACTAAATCCACTTTCCCTTCTTCCCTTTCTTTCCCCTCTCTCCTCCCTGATGAAGGAATATTTATTCCAAAAGCTAGGAACTTAAATTTTCGGTTGTTTTTTGTGTTTCTATCGGCTGTACTGAGCTGAGGTAAGTACTGGCCAGCCCCTCTATCTCTTTGTTAGTAATACTTTCTAATATATCAAGTACTTTCAAAGTGCCAAAATGTACTAGAATAAGAAATATGTCTATAAAATGCCGCACTGTACAATGTTCTTGTTTTGAGACAGTTGCAATTCCTACAATCCATTGCCAGTAGCCTCTGGCCTGCCAAGGAGTACCGCAGTCCTGAGCCCATGCATAAACCATGAAAATCTGCCACATTTGCCACACACAAACAGACCTGGGTTGTAGGCAGATCGGTGAGACTAGATCTGACTGGCAGGGCCTGCACATTAGTGAGAAATGATGGGCTTCATATAGGCAAGCCTGATCTGTTAGAGGTACCCACAGAGATGACCTGTGGTTTTGACCCATATGGAAGTCCACTGGTGTGGCCAGCTATTTACAGGTCACAGACGCCATGATGACGAAATGAGACTGTGGTGATCCATCCACGCAACAGATACCTTGGGTGAATATTCTGAAAATCAATACTAATGAGGATAGTTAGCAACTCACCATAAATGTGATCACTGAGCTGCAGACAGACACATAGAAAAGACAATCACACTCTCACAACTAAATTCTTCACCGTAGTCTTTGTCAGAAAATGAAAGGACACACACACATTCACACAATCATTCATACACAACTCATGCAAACATGACAGCTGTCTCCGGCTGCTCCATCAACAGTCTCTGAGAATCAGATCCAAACAAAGCAGTCCTCACACCTCCCTGCCTCTCACTGGCTGCTGCTAGGCTAGCAGCAAGAAGTGGTGGCAGCACTGACTGCAGTCTGGGGGAAGTGGTAAAAAGGGGAGAAGCAGTAAGAATGAGGGAGTAGGAAAGCGGCTCAAATACTCAGCTGTGCCCAGCCGGCAACGATGCACAACATGTCAGTAAACAAGTCATTTCATCTACTGACACAAAGACGAGATTTTTCCAACATTTTTTTCAAATTTACCTGATATTTTCTTGATTTTGCTAACATGTTTGAAATTCCCTGATTTCAAGAACTTGTGGCAACCCTGATTTTGTGCTCGGAAAGTGAACTGTGGGAGGAAGATGTGACAGAATGTAGACTTATAAACACAAATTTCTTTCAGAAATGCTACACCAGCTCTTGCACTCTAGTATAATTGAGGTACACATGCAGGCCTAGGAATTATGTATATATTTTTGAGTAGTAACATCATGCATTTTTTAATCACGTTTATCTTTTTACACTAGGAAAGCCTAAAATCACACACTGTTATTTTCCGTTCATAATGGAACTTCTGGATAGTGTTATGATGATGCTTCCTGAGGCAGATGACGTGCTCATGGCAAGAGGGCACCATACCTAAGCCTGGGTCACTGCAGAACAGCATCCAGAAGTCAAAAGGACTTCAGGAATGAGGAAATGGTGGTGAAAGAAATGCTATGATACTGAAGAGCTATGTCATGACCTTCTTATGATATGTTAATTCAGGTCAAGATATGCTGAAATTTTGTTCAGTCTGTCATGGATCAATAAATGGTGTGATTCAATAAATGAATTTATGATGCTTCTGAACTCTTTGCATGGACAATTCAACTGCATTTTACTGAATACAATGTCTGAAGAGTTGCCAAGTAATTGGACATTTTCAGGCAGGTTCAAAGAAGACACAGCATGGATTGTAGCATGAAATGGAGCAGTTGTTCATTTAATTAAGTGAGAAAGTGTCTTATAATTGACTGACTCATTCCATTGCATAGCGTGATATCACAACTACAATAAATGAAACAAGCAACTAACTTATTAAATAAATAAAAAACTACTAGGACAAATCAAAAACAATCTAACACATCTTACATAGATATGATTTTGTTTTATTTCACTATAATTTGCATGAAATGAAGAAAAAATTGCAATTGTAAATGTTAGATTAATTTATTGCAACTGAAAATACTTGCAAAAGAACTCACTGTATTCACAAGTTCCTCAACCGATATAAATGGTTCATTCCACAAGTCAATTTCTCTGAGTTTTTTCTGAATAAAATGGATGAGGCAGTTACCTGAAATGCAAACATTCTGTCCTGTAGTGAAGACAAATTTAGTCACATATCACTATTTAATTGTTTCATTCAAATTTTCCAATTCATCATGAATTATATTCACTGTAACCAAACATTCTTTTTTTCTTAATAACACAAACCAGTGAGCACAATTAAGCTCTAAAATGAACAAATACACTATTCCCTTTTATACTGTACTCTCTTTGCAACAAATCTTCATCAAAAACAAAACAATCACATTTTGCATATCATTACACTTCTCAATCTGTAATTCATAAGCCACATTTAATGAATATAGGGTTATGGCATTAGCAGCGATTACTTTTTGCTGCCTTTCAAATATCTGGACACTTACCTTAACTTAAGTTTTTTTTCCTTCAAAAAAAATTTTTTTTGAGATAGTATTTTATGGCAATATTTATGGAAACACAATGGCTTTCTTAATGAATTTACTCTTCAGTACAAAACAATTCTCTACAAAGAGAACTAACTTTGGTATCAGTATCAAAATTCTTCAATAATTTAACTACAGACAGAATTCAACACCCCTGCTGAGATTTCCACACTATGACATAAAGAAACAAATCACTCAGTATGAATATTATTTATGTAACACAAAACAATTACTCATTTAGAATAGGAAAATATTAAATTCAATAAGTCGAAGCAAACTAGGACATTCACAATGACATCAAATGGTACTAGTGTAGATTTCACAAAGGCTCCACAATCTTTACAAAAGTGAAAATGGTTTGCTTCAATTTGGAATAAAATGTTCTAAAAATGTTCTCTTAATAAGCATAAAGTACAAATAAAATGCATGTTTCCAAAAGAAACTGAAAACATTGTGTGTAATATAGGCAATGTCAAAAACAGAAAACTTTCAGTAACAGCTATTTCCTAAGGAGAAATCATTTTGATTACACTCTCTAACAGCATTGATTACAAAGAACATTATATTCAAATTTAAAAGGCACTCTTTAACACTGCAAAATACTCCAGGTATGGTTGAAAGAGTCCATGGTACTCTGGGCATAGATGCTGTTTGTTTGCTTACAGCAGTAGCTCGTTTGCTATGAATATTATGGAACAGAGTTTCTTACAGACAGTATTAATGTGCAGTTTCCATTTCAGCTCATTATTCACAATAATACCTAATAACAGGAGGGAGATGGAATGAGGGGAGAGGATCTGGGATGATATCTTCAAGAACTGGATCCACGGCCAAGATACTACATCCTCATTCCTCCAAACTTCAACACTTTCTCTCCCATCCACTTCACCTGGTCTTCATCGGCCTATCATGCCACCTTTCTGGATGTTGATCCCAAACTCTCTGAAGGCTCAATCCATACTTCTGTCCACATCTAGCCCTCCATCCACCAACACTGCCCGCTTTTTGACAGCTGCCACTCCTTCCACACCAAAACACGCTCCCATTCATCCTGTGCATCAATGGAGGGCATATCTGTGGTAATGAGAATTCCCTTGCTCAGTGTGCCAAAGGTCTCACGAAGACCTCACAGACAAACACTACTGCGTCCCCCCCTCCCCCCCTCCCTGCAAAAAAGGTGACAGATTTCCTGTGGCATATTTTCACACACCCCCAACCCATCCTTCATCTGCCCAAATCAACTGCAAAAGAGTAACCTTCAAATCACCCACTATCACCCAGAGTACATATACACCCTGTATATGTGGCCGAGGAAAAAAAATTCCCAGATTTTTCCCGGTTAAAAATACACTTTCTCCCAGTTGAAAATACACTTTTTCCGCGTTAAGTAACACTATACTCTTCCTCGGAACTGTAAAACTTATCAATTCTTTATATGGTTGTGGTTTTATATATATCGGCATAGAATTTCCCCGCACTTTAGAAAACTCAGGGGAAGAAACATGTTTTGAAAAGTTGTCTAATGTGCAGCAACATGTACACTCCATATTTTCGTATTACAAAAGTATAAATTCAAATTCGAATTCAAGATTGCGATGCGCTTTTTTAAGCCAGTCGCAGCTCATGTCAAGCGATCTCGCCAGCCGATGACAGAGGATATTCAGAGCATAGGACATGTGATGTAGTCAGCCAATAGCAATATCACTGTTAAGTAGTGCTAACACACAAACAGGAAAAGGTAATGGTTTAACTTAATATACATATTGTTGCCTCTGCCTGGCACTTAAGTGTGAATTGCAGAGTAACCCTATAGACGTAGATGTATAATATTGGTCTGCAAGAGAAGCTAAGCTTTCACACATAATGTTGATATTTTTTGCGTGTGTTATGCTTCAAGATACATCACACAAATATGCTAATAAAATTTTTAACAACAACATAAATGTCTGATCTTCTGGGCTCGAAAATATTCGAAATGGTCATCCTCAAAGATTTGATTTTTGAATGAGAGTCAAACGCTCTGTGATTTAAGTAATTCATCAGACAATCGTGCACAGCGTTCATCTTGCGTACAAGGAAATTTACTTTGAAAGCAATGCTATTCAAACAACTATTCGGAATATTTTCCCGCAACCTGTTAGAAATAGATTCGCTTCAGTAGTTGCCAGAGTGTCGCCACACTTGCACAGCTACAATGGTGTAGGAAGCCGCTATGTTCGTACATCTATAACATTAAAACATCTTACATTATGTCATAAAATAAACAAGGCATTAGAGGATACTCCAAGAGCGTGGGAATTTTGTGGACCATACTAAAATGCAGAATTTGGCTTAAAGCGCACATTCGTATGTCCAGATTCAGATGTAAATTTTCTTGGAGTACCAGTACTGTATTATCTCATGTTTGGTCTTTATTATGGCATAATGCCATATGTGCTAGAAGATGAAAACATGAACTTGAAATACAGCGAACAATTGAAACTAGCCAACAGTGTGAAATTAAACACTTCGTTTCAAATAAATTAACTTTCTCAGCAGAAAAGATTAATAAAAGTCCAATTTCTTTAATAAAACTGACAAAAAATAACTTCATTGTTCTGCAAAGCTATTAACGCTTGACTGTCAGAAAGGTGAAAATAAAATAAAATCTTAAACTAATAACATATTTTGATTATGATGATGATGATGAGGTCCCATACTTTGAGGAGCGTAGGGGACGATGTGGGACACCCTTCAATAATTATGTGAATATATTTTAATTCACTTGATAGATCCCGGCCACAGAAATCCATTTTGTTTTCATTTGACGTGAGAGCATTAACATAAATACAGGTCACATGGAGACTACCACCTCCCCACTACAACTCAGTCTGTTCTTCACCCATTCGGCTTTATTCTGCTCAGATCGTATAGACCCATCCGTTTTTGTCTGCAGTTAAGTTGACTTCTAGATGCAACAGGGATTCCCCTGCCTGAGACATCACGTACACTATGCACGCATTCAAAAATCATCTTATGATTCATTCAGAAATCAACTTACAATTTGTTCAAAAACCAACAGGGATGCGTTCAAAATCATGTGAGTAATCAATAGACCAATGTACGCTGGATGCTAGGTGCTTTGTGAAACAAGGTCTTTTTCCTCAATAATATGAATTTGGTGCCCCCCACCCCCCGAAACACCTGGGGCAGATACCACAGTTTGCCCTCACCCACTAGTTCCGGGCCTGTTGCGCATACGTGAATCTGACGGCTTAGGTGCACCAGTGAAATTTTTCCGGATAGCATCTGGCTGCTTGCTGCTTTTGCTTATACAGCTAACTGCCACACTTCTGTAGCCAGAAGTGTGAGAAGGTACTACCACATGTTAGACTGTGGTACTACTCATATGCGACTCAACTGCACATGCGCATAAGCTCGCTCGCAACCACTTAAACGAATCTAATGTAAACAGTTGTGACGTCAAGCTTATTGGAAGCAATTTGTTGTTATGAAGCATTGCATAGTCTTCCTAAAGCCTTTGACACATTTTGCCGTTGGCAGACGCTTGTAGGAGCACTGTGTTTTGTTGTTGTATATGGTGCATTTCCTTTACAACTTAAGTTTTATTTTTCCAATGAGGTCATACCCCCATGGAAGATCCAGGTGTAAGACCTGCCCAATTCACACATCCAACACAGCCTACTTTAGCCCTATCACAGGCTTATCCTATCTCATCAAAGGCAGAGCCGCCCATGATAGTAGCCAAAGCCATATCATATACTAGCTCTACTGCAACTTCTGCACAGCATTTTATGTGGGCATGACCATCACCCAGCCATCCAACAGAATGAATGACCACTACCAAACTGTAACCTACTGACCACTCAGCACTGGAGTACATTGCTGAGTACATGTTAAAGTTGAATGGCTGCTTCACAACCTGTGCCATCTGAACTTTTTTCTCTGGCACCAGCTTTTCTGAACTAAGCAGATGGAAGCTATCCTTGCAACACATCCTTTACTGCTGCAATACTTCTCAATCTCCACTAACCCACTGCATTCACACCCTCCACTCAACAGTCTCCCCTTTCTCTGTCTTGCCACCCCTCCACAGCATTATCATTGTGTGCCACATGAACTCACCTATCCTGTGCACCTACTGCCTCTGCATCCCACATTTCTGCCCTAGAGACTTGTTTTCTTCCTCTGAGCCAAAAGCTACCGAACCTCTACCCCTCCTCTCACTTCCCACCTCTTTCTACCTCTACACACACAATCCGACAGGTCTGCAGCTCGTGGTCTAGGGGCTAGTATTACTACCTCTGGATCACGGGGTCCCAGGTTTCATTCCCAGCTGGGTTGGGGATTTTTCTCCCTGGGGACTTAGTGTTTGTGTTGTCCTCATCATTTCATCATCATCATCATTTGTGAGTGTAACTAGATAGGACTGTGAACAGAACATGGACTGTGTAAAAATTGGGACTTCATACAGGCGCTGATGACCGCGCAGTTGAGCACCCTACAAAACAAACATCATCATCATCATCATCATCCAATCCAACAGTAAGCATGTGTACTCTAGGTCGTTAAAGGATTAGTCCAAAAGCTAGCAAAATTTTCATTCGTTTTCATGTGCCATTTGAGGATTCAATTCTTCTACCATCTGGTGGGATAAATTGTAAACAAATAATCAATTATACACAAGCATTTCTAGGATTTGAAAACTTGATATCAACGAAACTGATCTCCAGTTTTTAGGGTCATCTTTAATGTCTTTCTTGTACTCTAGCAAAATCCTGCTCATCTTCAGTTTTTCTGCAAAAATTTTATTACATACATTAAATTATTCAATGTGTAATGTTTATTTGATAAATATTTTGATCTCATTTGTTGAATTTTCTACAACTAGTAACCCTTCAGTTACCAAAATACTGTAATCATTTTCATTTACAAATCTAGAAAAATTTTCCCAAATGTAAAATTCATATTTTTCCTTACATTGTGCCTCAGGAAACATTACAGTTTTCTATTAAAAAAAAAAGTAACTTTCTTTTTTCTTTGTTGTTGTTGTTGTTGTTGTCTTCAGTCCTGAGACTGGTTTGATGCAGCTCTCCATGCTACTCTATCCTGTGCAAGCTGCTTCATCTCCCAGTACCTACTGCAACCTACATCCTTCTGAATCTGCTTGGTGTACTCATCTCTCGGTCTCCCTCTACGATTTTTACCCTCCACGCTGCCCTCCAATGCTAAATTTGTGATCCCTTGATGCCTCAAAACATGTCCTACCAACCGATCCCTTCTTCTAGTCAAGTTGTGCCACAAACTTCTCTTCTCCCCAATCCTATTCAATACCTCCTCATTAGTTACGTGATCTATCCACCTTATCTTCAGTATTCTTCTGTAGCACCACATTTCGAAAGCTTCTATTCTCTTCTTGTCCAAACTAGTTATCGTCCATGTTTCACTTCCATACATGGCTACACTCCAAACAAATACTTTCAGAAAGGACTTCCTGATACATAAATCTATATTCGATGTTAACAAATTTCTCTTCTTCAGAAACGCTTTCCTTGCCATTGCCAGTCTACATTTTATATCCTCTCTACTTCGACCATCATCAGTTATTTTACTTCCTAAATAGCAAAACTCCTTTACTACTTTAAGTGCCTCATTTCCTAATCTAATTCCCTCAGCATCACCCGATTTAATTTGACTACATTCCATTATCCTCGTTTTGCTTTTGTTAATGTTCATCTTATATCCTCCTTTCAAGACACTGTCCATTCCGTTCAACTGCTCTTCCAAGTCCTTTGCCGTCTCTGACAGAATTACAATGTCATCGGCGAACCTCAAAGTTTTTACTTCGTCTCCATGAATTTTAATACCTACTCCAAATTTTTCTTTTGTTTCCTTTACTGCTTGCTCAATATACAGATTGAATAACATCGGGGAGAGGCTACAACCCTGTCTCACTCCTTTCCCAACCACTGCTTCCCTTTCATGCCCCTCGACTCTTATTACTGCCATCTGGTTTCTGTACAAATTATAAATAGCCTTTCGCTCCCTGTATTTTACCCCTGCCACCTTTAGAATTTGAAAAAGAGTATTCCAGTCAACATTGTCAAAAGCTTTCTCTAAGTCTACAAATGCTAGAAACGTAGGTTTGCCTTTTCTTAATCTTTCTTCTAAGATAAGTCGTAAGGTCAGTATTGCCTCACGTGTTCCAACATTTCTACCGAATCCAAACTGATCTTCCCCGAGGTCTGCATCTATCAGTTTTTCCATTCGTCTGTAAAGAATTCGCGTTAGTATTTTGCAGCCGTGGCTTATTAAACTGATAGTTCGGTAATTTTCACATCTGTCAGCACCTGCTTTCTTTGGGATTGGAATTATTATATTCTTCTTGAAGTCTGAGGGTATTTCGCCTGTCTCATACATCTTGCTCACCAGCTGGTAGAGTTTTGTCATTACTGGCTCTCCCAAGGCCGTCAGTAGTTCTAATGGAATGTTGTCTACTCCGGGGGCCTTGTTTCGACTCAGGTCTTTCAGTGCTCTGTCAAACTCTTCACGCAGTATCGTATCTCCCATTTCGTCTTCATCTACATCCTCTTCTATTTCCATAATATTGTCCTCAAGTACATCGCTCTTGTATAAACCTTCTATATACTCCTTCCACCTTTTTGCCTTCCCTTCTTTGCTTAGAACTGGGCTGCCATCTGAGCTCTTGATATTCATACACGTGGTTCTCTTCTCTCCAAAGGTCTCTTTAATTTTCCTGTAGGCAATATCTATCTTACCCCTAGTGAGATAAGCTTCTACATCCTTACATTTGTCCTCTAGCCATCCCTGTTTAGCCATTTTGCACTTCCTGTCGATCTCATTTTTGAGACGTTTGTATTCCTTTTTGCCTGCTTCATTTACTGCATTTTTATATTTTCTCCTTTCATCAATTAAATTCAATATTTCTTCTGTTACCCAAGGATTTCTAGCAGCCCTCGTCTTTGTACCTACTTTATCCTCTGCTGCCTTCACTACTACATCCCTCAGAGCTACCCATTCTTCTTCTACTGTATTTCTTTCCCCTATTCCTGTCAATTGTTCCCTTATGCTCTCTCTGAAACTCTGTACAACCTCTGGTTCTTTCAGTTTATCCAGGTCCCATCTCCTTAATTTCCCACATTTTTGCAGTTTCTTCAGTTTTAATCTACAGGTCATAACCAATAGATTGTGGTCATTTCTTTAACATGCATAAATAGAAAGGACTTGAATATGTGCAAGCAATTTTGTCAATTACCTGTGACACAAAATAGGTGCTCCATTCTTGTTTGGGGATACTGATACTCATCAAGCTTCCATAAATCATCCAGGATGTTGAATGCAGACTCAGTGACATCCTCACCATCTTGTAATGGCAAGGAATCCAGCATACTATTTAAACAAAAGAAATGGTATGTTAAAATAAATATGAAAATTGATGTGTACATGTATGTTCCAGCATAGTTCCACTACCTCTGAAGCAACTTCAACCAAAGGATATACAAATGTCTTAGTAAATGTAAAAATGTACTGTTAAGATAAGACACATGTAGTATCCTATGGGACAGCTGGGGGTTTAAAGGGAGATGATGTACAATTAATCAAAAACAACCTATATTAGGGTCAAATCTGTAGTTTTATGGGTATCAGCATATTGGTTATGGCTTAAATGACATTTAGCTTCCTAGTGCTGTAGACGCAGTGGAAAGTGATAATACATAAAGTATAACTCTGGAATGTTTAGAACAATTTTAACCAAATTTGTTACACATATGACTTACTATATGGAATAAAATACTGTGGGAGTAGTACACCTTTAGGTATTCGGTGGATGGGAATGGAACAGAGGATGCAAGTGGGTGGAATGTGAGCATAACTTTGGGACATGTGAAGAAATTTTAACTAAACTTAATTCACATCTGGCTTACTGTGGGTGTAAGATACCCCTAGCACAGCTCTTTACAGGGATGGGTCCGGGAAGGTGGAGACTTGTATACTAACTCAGCTAAATTTTGATTCTATTTGATTTTATATCTGAGAAATTCTGTGGGAGTAGAACATCCCCAGCACCCAGAGACATGCGGAATGGGACTGCCATGAAGGAGCAATCGATGACATGTAAATATAACTCTAGAATGCTTTGGTAAATTTCAACTAAGCTTGGGAATCCAGCAATACACTACAATCCTCAATATATAACTTCCATAAATATCACAAAGACAAGATTAGACTACTTACAGCACACACATAGGCATTTAAGCAATCATTCTTTCAACACTTTATAAACCACAATTCACAATAAGCACAAATGGAATCAGTAGAAACCTGAATATGTGATACAATGGGAAGTACCCTCTGCCATATACTTAACAGCAGTTTGCAGAGTATAGATGTAGATGTAGACAGAATACCTCCTAATCTAAAATAATAATAATAACAATAATAAAATCTTGTGGTACTAGGGTATCTATTGCACTGCTAGGAGTGGCAGTGCATGGGAGGTTACACGTACAAATAACCACCATTTTACTCACATGAGCAACTTCATGTTGTTTGTTCTAGAGAGAGAGTTCACCCAGGAATTTGTTTACTGTTGCACATGGTGGGGAAAATATGAGCACAGAATATAATCTGTTTCGTGCCAAATTAATTAATTAGTCTTGGGATATTTTGCAGTTTCGGTACAAAATTTTATTCTGAATTTTTATTCATATGGTCTTCAACTAAGTGTCCAGCATGAGTTTCCTCAGAGCCTGTGTGTCTGATAGAACTATGTTAGCAAACGCTGTGGTTTCCTTTTTTCTGACAAAACTAGGCACAAGTACCTGTAGGTTACTAATATGACACATCAGAAACGAGTCATGTGGTTGCTCTTTGGAGTGCACAGCCCAGTCTGGTTGCTCTCTTGTACTTCAGCCCTACTACAGTTCAGATGGCTTTTTGTCATCTGCCTCTGTCTCTCCTATCTTTTATCCTTCATATTGAGTGGATGGCTCAGGGCATCTCTCTCTGGGTCTTGTACTTCTTGTTCAGCACACAAGCTAATTCAAAAGTGGATCCCCACTATTGTCACCTGGACTGGCGATTGGCCTTACAGTCTTGCACCACTTCGATGCTTGTAAAATTGACAAAATAAAAATGTTAGTACGGGAAACGGGCAAGTCCCACATCGGGCATTCTTAACATGTACACCATGTCACAATTTGTGGCCACACTTCCACCCTTTTAATGACCATGATGCATTAGAGCAGCAACATATTATTATGCCAGTGAGATATATTATACACAACATTGGAAATTAATACAAACTAAACAATATACACAGAAGTATAGGATATCAATAGTGATCGCAAAATATGCAGTGTTTTGACGGGTAGTGCTAGATGCAGTCCAAAGAAGGTTTTAGTATTGTTGTGCTAGTAGCTCAAGGTGAAAGCACTTCATCATCACTCATTTACTCAGAGCTCAATTCCAACATCTGGCCAATATTTTTTATGTGGTTAGTGCCAGCAGCCCTTCTGTAGTAACTTCTCTTGTCTTTATGAGTACAACACTGATACATATTATTTGTAGTATTTAACAGAACTATCACAATATGACCTAAAAAATTGTATGTAAAACCTCACAATTTTTTTAAAAAAAATTATCTGAGTTATTTAATAGGCATTCATTTGATAGGAATGAGAGAATATTATTATGTTGAGGAGTAGGTAATTTTAGATCAATCAGATTTCTAACAAAATTTTATCTATCTTTTACACAGCTCATATTTCAAATGGAAGAGAGAGGAACTAATTGATAATTACTCAATTCTTTGGCATGAATGAAACTGGTAATGATATAATTTTTATCAAATTACATACTCAAATGTAAGCACCAAGCTCAACAGTAATACATTTGTCATTTTATTCAGGAATGCTAGAATTCACTATCTCTCTCAAGTTTTAAAAATAATTTGGTCCAAATTCAGCTGCCAAACAGAAAGTTTTGTCTGCACGAAACTATTCCCAGACCTAGCATAGAGAAAGCAGATGCTGCAGAAAAAATTATTAAAATGAGATTCATTAAGTGAGAATAAGTGTTTAACAATGAGCTCATAATTTTTTTGTCTCAAAGTAAATTTGTTAATATGTTGGGAAAAATAAGTTCAACTATTTAACCTAATGGGTCTGAATACGAAGTTTAAATTCTGTCATACAATATTTATCAAAATCCAGTTGGATGGGTATAATGACCTGAAGACAACAAAGGTATGAAATTGCACAACTTTCCAATTGACAAGATAAGAGTAAAATATGGTTTTCCAACATGAAGTGTGCTTTGTTTCTCCGTTATTTGCAGGGAAAATAGAACTAAATAATGTGATACCTTTGCAGACTCACACCCCCAGTGGCTCAGGAGAAAGCCTGTTGTACTGCATGTGGTGAGCGACCAAACAGCATATGCTGAACCCTTTCTGCAACCATGCATAGTGTAGCTGGGAGGATTCCCTCACCTTGCTTAAGAATCAACATGTTGTGAAGAGCTTGGAGGACGATGAGAAGAGTGCCAAAAACTGATGGACTCCTGCAGCCATTAAGATGAAACATGAAGAATGCATGCACAAAAGCAAGTGAATTCTTCTGGACTGGCAACAGTCATTTTACCTGTCTTAGAAAGCAAGAATCTGTCAACAGTTCCAGCACCCACAGACACTTGGAGGAGCATACACAAAGCATGACGAATTTGCACAAGGATGCATGTGGAAGAAATAACCATTTTTAAAAATATGTTTTCTGAAGAGTAAGGATGTTCCTTATACATCACAGATGCCAGCAGGCTCTGAGACGAAGCCCAAACATGATACTGTCCTGGCCCCATGCAGAAATAGCAATTACAAAGAAGCATTGTGTGGCTGCTTTCACAACAACTTCAGAAAGCAGAAAAACATTGGACGAATGTGCCTCTAGCATTGGTGAAATCATGTGAAAAACAACATTCTCTACGTCACACACCAGCCCATGCAGTTAGGAAATTTCTACCCGCACAGAGAGGCATCGTCATGAAATGGCATTAATCATTGGGCTGCATTGCAGATTGAGTCCGTCGATGAGAATGCCAGGAGAGGAAACAATTTCAAGGAACTTTTGACCTGAGAAATGAATGAGGAGTGAAGAGGTCAGTCGGTGAGAGAGCATGGAAGCAACAGGTCAGGGGGCTCTTCCATCCCATTGCCAACATCCATCTTCCGATACCATCATAACACTGCTTCGGGTACATCAACACAAGGCGACTTGTCAATGTGGAGACCACCACAGGCCCTCGCTGCAAGGCAATGGAACACCAGGAAAAGCAGCTGAATTGTGCCACACAGCTGCAAAGGGATGTCGGATACCAGCGCAGTGCCTGCCGCCGACATCACTACGCAACGAATGATTACGAATAATGGTACAACGATTCATCCCCCTCAATACCTGAGTCAAGTCCACATCCAGTCAAATCAGCCCTGAGATTTGTGATTTTGTTTTGTCTTGTGTGCATGGTACTGAAATGAATACATTTCTTTCATATTTGAACCAACTAAGTAATCTGTTCCTTTCATACATCAACCTCTTAATCTCATAATCTTTTGTGTTTGATTTTGTTTAATTATTGATGTCACTTAGCTGTTGGCTCTCAATGTGGGATGATCTCATTGGTAATTTTCCTGTCGTGTGAGATCAAAAATAAAATTCTCAAGTTTGCTACATTTTGGCACCCAGTGTGATTTCATTGAAATGATTTTACTAATATGAGAAATTCAAAATGTTCATATTCGAATCAATTTCCCATTCCTTCATTAGCATGTGTTAACCTGTCAGGCACACAGACAGTGTGTTTGTGTGTGCTGAATGCACTGCAAATGTGCTATATGAAATAAGAAAAGTCGCACCTAGTGTGTTAAGTTTCTGTTCACACAATCTTCACCGTACTTTGTGCAGTAATTTTAAAACATGTAGTCTGTTGTTGTGATTATTCTGTTCCACATTTCCATTGTTCTGTTTGCTGTTACCAGTGTTTCCAAAAGTGTTGTATTGTCTCTGTTCATTTTGTAGAGGGTTTTTAGTTTGTGGTTCCATTTCTCTATGCAACTGAGGTCAGGGAGACTGATAAACATGGGAACCATCAGGCCAACAGAGGCAGTTTCATGTGTGAATGAGGAAACGACAGACACATCTGTACAAAGTATGCAAAATCAGTGTGCATTAGAAACAGGCAGGCCAACTGAGGAAAGAACAAGGGTGTGCAAAGAAACACAATGCATTTCTGTGGGGGACACACAAAGTCATAGTCCACTGGAGCAAATTCTTGTGATTTTAAAAAACCACAGATCACAGTTAGCCACCAGGAGGGAGGCCAATAAAATACGATTTGAAAGACTGGACATCGAGCTAAAACTTTGCAATCAAAAGCTTGATAAGCAAATCACTGATGTTGCACAAACTGGAGACTGAAACCAAAAGCAAACAGACGGAGGTCACCAATGGTCTGAAAGAGGCGAGTAAAAAAGTCTTAAACAAGGGTTGACAACTTAAAAATGCAGTTAAACATGAAGATGACTGACATCTCTGTGTGCAGAAATGAGGAAAGGAGACCATCCAAGGAGACACAAACAAAAGAGTATCAACAAGAAATGTCTGCAATGTTACAAGGTAATCTCCATGCCAACAAATTTGCAGGTCACATTCACGATGTATGGGTTGGACATCCCACTGCCCAAGTACAACTGAATGTGCAGTACCCACCCAAAGGCATATCTAAAGAATTTAGATGATTGATCTCTTGTGAAAGGAGTGGCAGAACATAATCCTTTTACTCATGGCACAGCATATGTTCAACCAGGAGAAGGCTGCCTGGTTTCACATAAAAATTTATGAGAAAAGCAATTAAAAGAATTTCCCCACTAAGTACTGGAAAATGGCCACACAGGCAAATGCAAAGATAGTGTGTGCCACAGTTACACCAATCCATGACAACATACGCTGCTCACTTTGTCGTTCTGGTGGGATATTGGGACAAGAAGATGACAGATGAGGAAATGTGTAGCATGATACACTAAAATTTTCCTGCTCATGTAGGACATGTACCCCCATATGGGCACTGTCGAACAACAGTTCCTTGATATTTTAAGGTCTCTGGACAACATTGAAGAGCAGGAAAAACAAAGGACACCACATGCTAATGCAAAGAGGACAGAAAACAGGGCACCACAAGGGTTGTTTTGGCACAATGACAGGCAAAATTGGCACAATAACAGATGAAGAAGAGAAGAAGGGAATAGATGAGAATGAGATAGGTGCTATGTTCCACACCAGGGAGAGGAGAGCAGGAACAAAGTGCCAGACCACAAATGCCACATGAATTCATGCAAGAGCATCGCACACTAAGAGCGAGTGACGGAGTAATAGAGATTCACCACCACAGCCCCCCCCCCCCCCCCCCCCTCCCCAGAGCATGACATCACACTAGTGAATGACCAAAGATAATGAGGTACTGCAGGGGTCACCACAGTAGAGAAGGGATATCAAATATGCAGCGAGTGGTATTGGCAATCACAAGCACACAATGGCACTGGCCAGTACTGTGATGACCCAGAGTTGCTGGAAAAAGTGGACAGTCGGTGTCCTCTCATTGACACTGACTGGAAGGAATGAAGACGAGAGTATGTCTGGTTTCTGGGTCATAACTGACAGCATTTACGATGCCCTTTTACAAAAAAACTTGTAGAAAGTGGTAATAAAATTAAAAAGGTTAAAGGTGAAGTGACGTTTTCCTCATTTAAAAACCCTCAGTCCAATCCCACAGAACGATATACGCACCAGTGGGTCCAGTAGCAATCACAAGCACACTATGACACTGGCCAGTACTGTGATGACCCAGAGTTGCTGGAAAAACTGGACAGTCGGTGTCCTCTCATTGACACTGACTGGAAGGAATGAAGACGAGAGTATGTCTGGTTTCTGGGTCATAACTGACAGCATTTACGATTCCCTTTTACAAAAAAACTTGTAGAAAGTGGTAATAAAATTAAAAAGGTTAAAGGTGAAGTGACGTTTTCCTCATTTAAAAACCCTCAGTCCAATCCCACACAACGATACACGCACCAGTGGGTCCAGTAGCTACCGAAGGTTGAGAGGTACTACAATGAAGCCGTGCACTGAAATACGGGATACAGAAAAACAGACCTACAGACTACAGTTCCTGAAATCAGAGAAGTCCGTGGCAGACAGGACTGTCAAACCTCCGACAGGAGGAGATGCAGAGGCACACCAGCAACGCATAAATTGGGCCCAAGAATTCATGACGGAGAAGGTGATAGAAAGAGAGCAGGGAAAAAGGACGAAGACTTACAAGACCAGGGACTGAATCCTTGTGGGAATGCATACACCATCAGATGCCAAAAAGAAAAAGATTGCAAGTCCTTCCACCAATTTTTTTTTTTTTTTGAGTCTGTTCATGAGCCTTGCACTGTTGACACCAGGCAACCCAGTAAATAAGGAGGGGGGCCTCACAATGATCGGTGATGCATACATTATACATAATGACTGTAGGTTCTGTGGCAGAACAGAATGTACCAATCTTATTGTTGTATGTGTTATAAGGTAAGAAAACGTGCACTGTTGATGAAAACATTAAGGCATTGCCCATCCAATCCTATCCAGCTTTGCCCATGGCAGAAAAATAATATACCTCTTCAAAAAGTTTGTTTTGTGTACCAAATGTTTGAACTGACACACATTTTGTATCCATTTTACAGAAATCTTCCATAAACATTAATGTGGTGTAAAGTTGAATTTTGTGTCACATGCCTCAATTCTAAGTGTATTGTGACTTTTCCATATTGGCATTTCTGACATATAACACATGCATAAATAGTATTGCAGTGCAAAGTTAACTTTTGTGTCATATTTTTTAATTCTACATGTCTTGTGTGTACCTCTTGCTGGCATGTGTACCATATAACTCTGTGATAAACATTATTGTAGTGTATAGTTCATTTTTGTTTCATGTGTGTTAACTCCATATGATGTCTAGATATAGAGTATTCTCGTCTCCAATGTGATGAATAGTATTATTGTGAATGGTTTAGTTTTAATTTTCACATGTCTTGATTACATGTTTATTTTGCATATGTCTTATGTATATCTGTGACATTGTCATCAGGTGATTTGTATTCCTCGTGTATTGTTTACTTATTTTGATCTTTATTTATTTGTGCATGTTTTGTATCTATTTACTAAGGGCAACCATATATGTAAACAGATGACTGAGCTTACATGCTAAGGCATAAATGAAAATGTAATTCCCTTAAAAACCCCATATTATTGAGTGAAATGTTAGTGTTACTACTCGGGAGTGAAAATTTTTGTTTTAGTTTTGAAGCCTGTGTGTGATGAGCCAAGTAAACATAGATGGGCCACTCTGACAAAACTCTCAAACTTACATCTCAAAAGCTTAGTAGTAATGACAAGGAGCTTTGTGATACCTCCACCAGGGCCCACCATCACTGACTCACACTGCCAGTGGCCCAGGAGAAAGCCCTCTGGACCCCGTATGGTGAGTGCCTGAAAAGCGAACACTGGAGCCATTCTGCAATGACACAGGGGATAGCTGTGCGGTCATCCATATCTCACTTAAGAACTCAACAACTCCAGCACCCACAGCCACTAAGAAGAGCATACACAAAGAGCAAAGAATTCACACAGCGAGGCATGTGAAATAAGTAAGACTTCTTAAAAAGATGTTTTCTGCACAGTAAGTATGCTCCTTATAAATCACGGATGCCAGGAGACTATGAGAAGAAACCGGACTTTGTACTGGTCTCACACAGAGATAGCGGTTACAAAGGAGTGTTGTGTGGCTGCTTTCATAACAAATTCAGAAAGGGAAAAAAAAAAAAACATTGTAAGAATGTGCCACTAGCACTGGCGAAATCATGAGAAAGACGCCAATTCCCAAGTCAGACACCAGCCCATGCAAGATGGGAAATTTCCACCCTGCACAGAGAGGGATGGTCATGAAATGGTGCTCAGTCATTGGGTGGCATTGCAAATTGAGTCTGTCAATGACAATGCCACAAGAAGAGTGAATTTTGAGGAACCACTGACCTGAGAAATGGATGAGTGAAGTCAGCAGCCAGTGAGACAGCACGGAAGCAAGAGGACATGGGGGCTCTTCCATTTATCACCAACATTGTGAAACTGTAGATTCAGCTACGGCAACACACAGCGACCTGTCAACGTGGAGATCGCCCCAAGCCCTGACTGCATGGCAACGGAACACCAGGAAGGGCACATGGCTTGTGCTGCACAGCTAAGGAGAGACATGCCACACCAACACAGTGCCTGCCACCTACAGCACTGCATGACGAATAATCACGAATAATGGTAAGATGATTCATCCCCCCACCTTCCCCATTAATAATTGAGTTGTGTCAACATCCAGTAAAATCAGCCCTGAGATCTGTGATTTTGGTTTGTTTTGTGTACATAGTATTACATTTTTTCATGTTTTAATTGTCTAAGCAATCTGCTTGATAGGTTCCTGGGAATTACGCCAGATAATATTGTAAAAACCGCACAATATGGCGGGCAGTTGTCTAGCTGAAATATTGTACAGTTTTTACAATATTATTCGGCATAATTCCTGGGAACCTATCAAGCAGATGCAGCGCCGGGAAAGCCTTAAACAGCACGTCTAAGCAATCTGTTCCATTCATACCTAAACCCCTTGATCTCATAACCTTTTCTGCTTCATTTTGTTTAATTATCTATGTCACTTACATGCTGGCCCCCATGTGGGCCAATGTTGTTGGTAATTTTCCTGTTTGTGATATCATAAACAAAATTCTTGAGTTCCCTACAATAATGTCAGTGGTCTGCGGCTACATAAGTACAGAGGCTAGATGATGGAATGCACTACTCTTTTCCTTGCCACAATTAGAACGTAATTTGTGAAAACAACTATTTATGTCCTGATCTAACATTGTTTTCAGTTTACCCAAATCATACTACCATCACTGAAAATGATTCTGAATATAGAGGAAAGATGACTATTAAATGTCTAGTTTATTTGAGTGTATGATTTTGTATGGCTTTAATATAATGCACATCATCTGTTTATCATCCCACTGCATCCATAAAATACAAGCTCTTGTGTGCAACTCATGGGACGGTTTAAAACGCATTATCTCCAAGAAATTGAAACCTGGTGGGCAAATAATTGATTATGTGTTTATTTGGAGTGGCATACTTGTGAGTAGCAACAATGGAAAATGCTGCAAATGGACTCTGGAAAATGAGACTCTTCTCCTGCAACACTCACTTAGAGACAATGACTTTGCAGTACACCAGGAATCTGACATACAAGATGAAAACAAGAGAGTAAATATGAGTCCAGTGGTATCTGGCCAGTTCCCAAAATCACCAAACCATACTGAGAGCCACCTGATCTAGTAAAATCAACATGTTCTGAATTTGTTAAGCAGCTAACATTGCCTCACAACAGGGAATGTTGGAAACAAATCCAAGAGATGAGAGCCATAGCGGAATCAAAGGAGGCAGAAGGGAAAGTTTTGTTCTTGAGAAAGAAAACCACAGGAAACAGTCTTCCAGTTATTCATAGGCTGATACAAATTTAATGCATCAGATGTGCAATCTGAAGAAGAAGAGACCGAATGCATATTCTGCAGTGGTTGTTTCTCTGAAGACTAACAGAGAAATAGGCACAATGCACAGAATGCTATTGTTGGGCTACTGGAGAGTGTTAACCACGTCGAAAAAGAGCTTTTGTATGCCATAAGTGAACTTATTTTGTATAATCGAAAAACGTTGGTGAGGCAGTAAGGAAGAGAACATTATTAATTTAGGGTTTACCTGTTCTTATACTGGTTGATATTAAGTTTTTTTCTGAGTGTCTCATATTATGACACCATTTCTATCTCTATTTAAACTGACTTGTTTACATGTATTAAGTGTCAGGTAGAATGAATTCAATAAATTAAACTTTACATACAATGATTTCACGTAAATTTCCAATTAATGAACATACAGTTGTACTGAATGTTGTAATAAAAAGTGGAGTAAAGTGAAATGAGGAATGTTTCACATCATGGATAAAACTAGTATGATGTCCACCCACCACTGGCATTGATTACCTGCCTCACCCAATGAAACATGGAGGCAGTAAGGCTCTGGAAATATGTCTCATCATCTGAGTGACTTTCCCAAGTATCCAACACTGGGTCCAGTCTACGTTTATGTGATTCTTCATTTTGGCACACAAATGTTTGAAGGGATTCAAGTCTGGCACTTGAACAGGCCAGTTGATCTTGTCAATGTCAGCGTATTGCAACTACCTTTACTGAAAGATTCAAATCATGTTCGCTCGTGAGTGGTGTTACTGGAGCTGAGTCACTTCATTGGAATAGTGTACTGAAACCATCATAAAGGACAAGTGTCTGGGCACTATCTCTCAGGGTCTGTCTATGCTGAGACACGGGGTCAATAAATGACTGTTGTCATATACTCGTATATGGTGCACTGTGTTATCATTTTCGGCACATCTCAGTTATATTCATATTACACTTACAACACTTCAACAAACAATAGAATGTAAAAAAAAAAAAAATATGGTATCGAGGGAATGTGAACCTTAATTACTTCCATGAGAAACCAAATCCTCAAATACTGACACGTGGCCACTACATGACTATACAGGTCTGCTGTTATTTGTATATTCAAGACATAAACATTTCAGCATTTCAAACAGATAAATTAAGTGTTATACTGTAGGTATAAAACAATGTGCGGTAATCATATGCAACCACAGAAATTCAAAAATGTCTGTAACTAAAATCATTACAATAAGAAGGAAACAAATACAACGCTAAAAGTGTGTTACATGTGGCACTGTTGTTGTTGGCAGTGTGCGTTGGATTCTCACTGGTGTGACCTATGCACAACCGGAGGTACCCAAGCTTATCAAGATAAGTGAACAGTTTTGTACTGTTGATTGTACATAGTATCATAACAAAATTCAAAACCATTTTACTTTATTTATACTTATAAAAACATGAAAGTAAAATAAATTTGTTTGTACACTCTATACAGATTCCACTCATGTTCCTATCTCATAGAACACAGCAATAAATAAATACACAACTGAATACAGCTTGACATAGACAGGTCACTTCACATTTGTTTGTAAGAGTGAAAAGAAATATATGTATCTGAAATTGTCAGAAGCTCTATGGCCTTGAAGTAAGTTCCTTATTACTCAAATAGTTGGGGAGAACACCATTAGTGGAACTGAGGCAAATCTCTAAATGTATCAAATTGGATAAGATGTTTTTCTTTCTTTTCCTAGCCAATATTTTGGAATCAAACAATTCTGGAAGCAGAGTTACAGACAGACTAACTTGTTGTATTTAGAAGAAGACATAAGCAATAATAGCAAAAAAATATTATGGTTTATGAATTAATAATGAATACTTATATGTTTCATACCTCTGGCTGGAAAAGTGTGACTATGTGATTGCACTCATATGTAATGCTATGACAATTAAATTACCTATTGTCCTGCATACAATTCCTGCTTTAATTACAAAACATAATTCCTGTAGCATACACAATTGAGATAGTTACCTTTTTATGAGCAAGGTTATGCTATAGTTGGTTTTTTCATTTTGAAGGAAGATTATGAACAAAGATTAGAGCAGCAAATCAATGATTAAACTGTGGTTACTTACGCGAATACTTGCAAGCAAATTACATCGAGAAAAATGTGAAAAGTTGTTTCACTGTCATCACACAGAACTGGAAAATGTACCTTGAAGTTCTGGCCATCTCTGAGAGAGGAATTAACAATAACTGATTGTGTTTAAGTTTTTTTATTGTTAGGTAGGTGCAGCATCACCATCCAAAGTCACCAGAAAGATTCCCATGAGCACTGGCTCACATATTATGCTGAATGATAAACTGCAACTAGCAAATGTGTCTCTCAGAAACATTCATAGATTGTTGACATCAGTTCATTAAGAGCAATGTAAAATATTAATAAAAAAATTGCCAATTATACAAACAAGCAAGACAGCTTTATCAGCCTCCATAATGGACAGTTGGTGGTGGCCATTATTACAACACAAAAATGAAAGACAGGAGCTTACAGTGAAAACGCTAAGATTCTCCTCCACCCACAGAGGCAACAAGGTATTTCTGAATATGTTTTATGATCAGGGCAATACTCTCCTATTGGACTACTAAGGCAGAAAGAGGTAAAAATTACTGTACCCCATTACAAAGAGCAGCTAGAAAATCTACACCAAAAAATAATGTGGAATAGTTGATGAATGGTAGTAAAAGGCATTTGTAATCCCTCTGATACTACCCATGCCACTACATACAAACCCTTGTGCAATTTGTTCAAAGACAGACAACAATAACCACCATATTCTCCAGTACTTGTAAAACATTTCAATAGTGATGACAGCATAGTACTTGGGTTGTAAGGCTTGTCTCATTGAACAATAATTCTCTGTAAGTCACAGAAATATTGACAGAAATCTGTTTATTCTTGTGTGTGTGTGTGTGTGTGTGTGTGTGTGTGTGTGTGTGAGAGAGAGAGAGAGAGAGAGAGAGAGAGAGAGAGAGAGAGAGAGAGAGAGAGAGGAGGGGGGAGAGAAATGGCTCTGAGCACTATGGGACTTAACTTCTGAGGTCATCAGTCGCCTAGACCTTAAACCTAACTAACCTAAGGACATCACATACATCCATGCCTGAGGCAGGATTTGAACCTGCGAGGGTAGCGGTTGCGCGGCTCCAGGCTGTAGTGCCTAGAACCACTCGGCCACTCCGGCCGGCACAGAGAGAGAGACAGAGAGAGAGAGAGAGAGCATGTGTTCATGTGCGTTTCGAGTGTGTTCTCTATGTCTTCAAGAGGATACTTTTTAAAATTTAAAATATTTTTTTTGCCAAGGTTCATGTGGATCATAACTGGTGATGTACAGCTTCTATGCAAGCTAAGGGTGTTTTGCCATGGTGCATGTAAGTAATAGCTGGTGATATACAGCTTCTATAACTGGTGGCGTACAGCTTCTATGCAAGCTAAGGGTGTTTTCCCATGGAGCATGTAAGTAATAGCTGGTGATATACAGCTTCTTTATAAGCTGTTATTGGTCTGATTTTACCTCTCAGTCCCTACAAAAATGATATGAAGATGTCCACTTGGTTAGCTGGGTGGTAACATTCCTGTCTCCCATGCAAGTGGATCTGGGTTCAATTCCCAGCCAGGTTTGAGATTTTCTCCACTCACAGACTGGGTGTTGTGGTGTCCTCATCATTTTGTCCTCATCACCGGCACGCAAGCCACCCCACGTGCCGTTGACTGGAATAAGACTTGCACTCGGGGGCCGAACTTTCCCACATCGGGCCTCCCAGCCAACAATGCCATATGCTCATTTCCATTTTTTACATGGAGACAAAAAAATATTCATTGATTCCACCCTGACAGCCAGTTCTTGAGATATTGTGAGTAGGTTTTGACAAGACATATAGTATCATCCAGCAAGTGTCTATTAGGTCCTTTTAATTTTTGTTTATATTTTGCAGCAGGCTCTTTCACTCTCCTGTCAGTCAAACAGTCCTTTGCCCACATGTACTATGTCTTTCTGTATATATTTTCTGTCACTGTTAACACCTTTTGATATGGATCCCACATATCATTTTAGTATGGTTCACACAAATGTTTCTTCACAAATCTTTTCATAGGTAAACAATATATCGTCAATGAGTCAAACATACAATTTGTTTTAGCTATAAACAATCTTTCATCAATTTGTTTTAGCTACAAATGAGTCGATGAAATCAGTCCAGCTCTTATCCTCACGTATTGTTACTACCATGTATTTAGATAAGAAAACTAATCCCATCTGTAACTCATTAATCATGCAGTCCAATGCAATTATATTTTTGTGTGTTAGTGCACAGTTTTACATTTGTTTAGAGAAAGAGTTGGTTGTTAATATCTGTTCAAGTAGGCGTCTAATGTGTAACTCAGTACCAGATGCAGTTTACTGATCTAACAGCTTCCAGCGACAACAATAATTTGACTTTCAGTATTTTGTTTAATTATTTTGTCATAATATACTCACTAAGTAGCATAATTTTATGTTAAGAGTTTAATACAATAAGACAAGTATTACAGTTAGAAACTGTGTGTTTGTCCTGAAGAGGGTTAACTGATAGTGTCCAAATAACTGGACTATATTCATCCAGTATCTTCTGGGAACGAGGGCTCTTAGAGACCTCCAACAAACTTTACACATATTTCCAGACCTTTGACCTTAACAAAGTTTTCTCACTGAACCCCCCGCCCCCCCTTATTTCCCACAAAACGAAAATGATTATTGCTCACAACATTTTCACTGTTCATGCAGTCAAATTTCATCATTAGGCATGTTGTTTTAATTTGTTACTTCTTTACTAACAACTCTATTCAAAATACAGTTTGCAGGCAGTGTTCACATATACCACTGAATGTAACTACAAAACTATACCATCATTCAACACACAGTGCAGGAGATATAATGTCATAAGCATTCAGATGAGTGAAAACCTTGGTTTTGCTTAAAGAGTCATGCAGGAGAGCTTCAACATGTCATGCAGTAGAACTTCATTTTTTCTCACTTATATCCTTGATGTCAAATATTTAACTCATTAACTCATTTGTTAAATAATCAGATGTCTGAAGCCCTTTTATATGTGGGAATCTGATTCTTCAAAGTATCGGAGGTATACTGGTTTGCATTAAGGTACTCGCTAAGGTACTAATTTATTAACTCTTTCACTGTTATACTACTCTTTGTATTCTGTGCTGAGCCTGCTTTTGTTATGGCTGTACTATTCACCAAATGCTGGTACCTGTGCTGAGAGACAAGTGTTCTGGCCAATATGAAATACTTATCATCCAATTTTTCGAAAACTGTTAGGTGAAAAACTCGATTTTTGTACATCTTACAGTCTGATATCTTCTCTCAATAAGAAATTAAATTTCTTTTCATTATCCATCATTCTTACTGCGCTGCCTCAAATTACGTAAAGCATTGCATGAAATTTTGAAGACTTCACAGGTAAAAACTCATTGCGGAAACTTTGCATATGTCTGATTTTAGCTCATACATTGCAGTGAATTAAATGTAGATAAGACATTGAAATTTAATTTAAAATAAGAGCAGAAGAATATCTCATTTTGTTCCCGAGTTACTGGATTTTATATCTGGAGGATGGTCATGTGCGACACACCCATTGACATCCATGAGCATTGTGAATCATATGGTCATAACAGTTGCTATACCTCATAAATGATTCAAGATATCGGAACAAGGCTTTCTGCAAATGGTGCCACAGAATAAGGCACATGAGGTCCGCGGCTCAGGACACATCCAGATGTCTATAGCTTTACAGGAACATACAAGTGCCACACGCACACATGTCCACAAAACTTGGGGAAATGTGTAGCAGGACTAAGATCTGAACTGGTGTTATAGCAATTTCTACTGGTTGAGACATTGTCAAAGATAAGGAGCTTGCCTGTTAAATGTGTAAAAATACAATGTCCACTTTGCACCAAGTTATTAACACACACTACAGATTGTGAAAATTTATACACCTAGAAGGAATGATCTGAATGACTCCAAAATAAGAGGATGTGTAGAACAGTGGAACCATTATAAGTGACTAAGACTGCAGAGAGATGGAATGCACAAAGGCCCAGCAGTATCTTCCTTCACGTGCCCGGGTAGGTCAGTGTTACATCACACTCAGTTATGGCACATATTACTGTTGGATTAATTTTGAACATTATTTGAAATAGAACTTACTTATGATTAACACGCACAGGACATAACCAAGATACTTGATACAGGAGGCTATATTAAGAGCAAACACACACTATCTAGTCATATGTAGTAATTCCATCTACATCCACAAATGCCAAATTGAGATATTCACACAGTTTAAGTTTAAAGAGACAACAGCTTCCACATGTGATGTCACAATGAATCATGCGTCAGGTCTAAAATGTACTAACAAACTTTACAATTATGTTGTTGTTGTGGTCTTCAGTCCTAAGACTTGTTTCATGCAGCTCTCCAAGCTACTCTATCCTGTGCAAGCTTCTTCATCTCCCAGTACTTACTGCAACCTACAGCCTTCTGAATCTGCTTAGTGTATTCATCTCTTAGTCTCCCTCTACGATTTTTACCCTCCACGCTGCCCTCCAATGCTAAATTTGTGATCCCCTGATGCCTCAAAACATGTCCTACCAACCGGTCCCCTCTTTTTGTCAAGTTGTGCCACAAATCCCTCTTCTCCCCAATTCTATTCAATACCTCCTCATTATTTATGTGATCTACCCATCTAATCTTCAGCATTCTTCTGTAGCACCACATTTCAAAAGCTTCTATTCTCCTCTTGTCCAAAATATTTATCGTCCATGATTCACTTCCATACATGGCGACACTCCATACAAATACTTTCAGAAATGACTTCCTGTCACTTAAATCTATACTCGATGTTAACAAATTTCTCTTCTTCAGAAACGATTTCCTTGCCATTGCCAGTCTACATTTTATATCCTCTCTACTTTGACCATCATCAGTTATTTTACTCCCTAAATAGCAAAACTCCTTTACTACTTTAAGTGTCTCATTTCCTAATATATTTCCCTCAGCATCACCCAATTTAATTTAACTACATTCCATTATCCTCGTTTTGCTTTTGTTGATGTTCATCTTATATCCTACTTTCAAGACACTGTCCATTCCGTTCAACTGCTCTTCCAAGTCCTTTGCTGTCTCTGACAGAATTACAATTTCATCGGCGAACCTCAAAGTTTTTATTTCTTCTCCATGGATTTTAATACCAACTCCGAACTTTTTCTTTTGTTTCCTTTACTGCTTGCTCAATATACAGATTGAATAGCATCGGGGAGAGGCTACAACCCTGTCTCACACCCTTCTCAACCACTGCTTCCCTTTCATGCCCCTCGACTCTTATTACTGCCATCTGGTTTCTGTACAAATTGTAAATAGCCTTTCGCTCTCTGTATTTTACCCCTGCCACCTCCAGAACTTGAAAGAGAGTATTCCAATCAACATTGTCAAAAGCTTTCTCTAAGTCTACAAATGTTAGAAACGTAGGTTTGCCTTTTCTTAATCTTTCTTCTAAGATAAGTCGTAAGGTTAGTATTGCCTCACGTGTTCGAACATTTCTACGGAATCCAAACTGACCTTCCCCGAGGTCCCCTTCTACTAGTTTTTCCATTCGTCTGTAAAGAATTCGCGTTAGTATTTTGCAGCTGTGACTTATTAAACTGATAGTTCGGTAATTTTAACATCTGTCAACACCTGCTTTCTTTGGGATTGGAATTATTTTATTCTTCTTGAAGTCTGAGGGTATTTCACCTGTCTCATACATTTTGCTAATCAGATGGTAGAGTTTTGTCATGACTGGCTCTCCCAAGGCCTTTCAGTGCTCTGTCAAACTCTTCACGCAGTATCTTACCTCCCTTTTTGTCTTCATCTACATCCTCTTCTATTTCCATAATATTGTCCTCAAGTATATCGCCCTTGTATAGACCCTCTATATACTCCTTCCACATTTCCGCCTTCCCTTTTTTGCTTAGAACTGGGATTCCATCTGAGCTCCTGATATTCATACAAGTGGTTCTCTTCTCTCCAAAGGTCTCTTTAATTTTCCTGTAGGCAGTATCTATCTTACCCCTAGTGAGATAAGCCTCTATATTCTTACATTTGTCCTCTAGCCATCCCTGCTTAGCCATTTTGCACTTCCTGTCGATCTCATTTTTGAGATGTTTGTATTCCTTTTTGCCTGCTTCATTTACTGCATTTTTATATTTTCTCCTTTCATCAATTAAATTCAATATTTCTTCTGTTACCCAAGGATTTCTATTAGCCCTCGTCTTTTTACCTACTTGATCATCTGCTGCCTTCACTACTTCATCCCTCAGAGCTACCCATTCTTCTTCTACTGTATTTCTTTCCCCCATTCCTATCAATTGTTCCCTTATGCTCTCCCTGGAACTCTCTACAACCTCTGGTTCTTTCAGTTTATCCAGGTCCCATCTCCTTAAATTAGCAACTTTTTGTAGTTTCTTCAGTTTTAATCTACAGTTCATAACCAATAGATTGTGGTCGAGTACACATCTGCCCCTGGAAATGTCTTATAATTTAAAACCTGATTCCTAAATCTCTGTCTAACCATTATATAATCTATCTGATACCTTTTAGTATCTCCAGGATTCTTCCATGTACACAACCTTCTTTTATGATTCTTGAACCAAGTATTAGCTATGATTAAGTTATGCTCTGTGCAAAATTCTACGAGACGGCTTCCTCTTTCATTTCTTCCCCCCAATCCATATTCACCTACTATGTTTCCTTCGCTCCCTTTTCCTACTGACGAATTCCAGTCACCCATGATTATTAAATTTTCATCTCCCTTCACTACCTGAATAATTTCTTTTATCTCATCATACATCTCTTCAATTTCTTCATCATCTGCAGAGCTAGTTGGCATATAAACTTGTACTACTGTAGTAGGCGTGGACTTTTTGTCTATCTTGGCCACAATAGTGCGTTCACTATGCTGTTTGTAGTAGCTTACTCACTCTCTTATTTTTTTATTCATTATTAAACCTACTCCTGCATTACCCCTATTTGATTTTGTATTTGTAACCCTGTATTCATCTGACCAAAAGTCTTGTTCCTCCTGCCACCGAACTTCACTAATTCCCACTATATCTAACTTTAACCTAACCATTTCCCTTTTTAAATTTTGTAACCTACCTGCCTGATTAAGGGATCTGAGATTCCACACTCCGATCCGTAGAACACCAGTTTTCTTTCTCCTGATAACGACGTCCTCTTGAGTAGTCCCCGCCCCGAGATCCGAATGGGGGAATATTTTACCTCTGGAATATTTTACCCAAGAGGACGCCATCATCATTTAATCATACAGTAAAGCTGCATGCTCTCTCGAAAAATTACGGCTGTAGTTTCCCCTTGCTTTCAGCCGTTCACAGTACCAGCACAGCAAGGCCGTTTTGGTTAATGTTACAAGGCCAGATCAGTCAATCACCCTGACTTTTGCCCCTGCAACTACTGAAAAGGCTGCTGCCCCTCTTCAGGAACCACACGTTTGTCTGGCCTCTCAACAGATACCCCTCCATTGTAGTTGCACCTACAGTACGGCCATCTGTATTGCTGAGGCACGCAAGCCTCCCCACCAACGGCAAGGTCCATGGTTCAGGGGGGGCTTTACAATTATATATATATATATATATATATATATATATATATATATATATATATATATATATATATATATATATGAAAATTATAGGTTATACGGCATGTTAATGCTAAAATATAATATGTGTTGCCAGGGCACATAAAGAAGTTTAAATTAAATATATAATAAAAATCAGTAAATAAAATACAGTAGTTGATCAAAACATTTAGTGACTGAAATTGTGACACTACTCATTGTGCCGCACACACTCAGACTGACAGTGAACAGGGAACACTGTGCTGTCCAGCATGAACATTTTAATAAGAAAAACAGTCCAAATCAGAGTATTTTTTTTTAAATTCTGGTAACCAGTTTCAGTGCATAAATCCATCTTCAGACAAGAGGTTCCACAAGATGCCTCTGTGTTGCGAACTTTAGATCACAAATGAAACTAAACAATCTGGACCTTGGTACTAGACCAATTGTAAACAATTATTCATGATCTAATTAATATGTAAATTATGCAATTACAGAAAGCTCGAAGAATCCTACTTGGACACAACATCCTTTAACATCAAATAATCACAATGCCACATTAACAAAGAGATATTAAATTTTTGGATTTAAATATATGCTTTATCAACAGAACTGACTTACCTATAATAAGATTAGTTACTGTAAAATCATGGAGCTTGTGAAACTGCTAAATCTTTTATGTTCATCAATTAGTTTCATGACAAAAATCTTCATAAAGAAATCTGCTTTTCAGTTAGGAGTAGACTATCAGTAACCATGGAAGACAGTCATGTTAATAAATGTTAAAATTTATTTTAGGTTCCTTAGCTCTTTTTCAAACCAACACCTCAGTTCATGGATCAGTACTAGAAATAAGAATAATCTCCACAAAGATTTAAACTCAGTAAGGTGTCCATTATTCAAGGACACACATTTTCAATAACTTTCCAGTTGCCATAAAATATTTAACTACTAATAAAGCTCAGTTTAAGAGCAGCCCAAAAGTTTTACTGGTGGCTGACTCCTTCTACTCCACTGATAATTATGCATGTGTTGAATCATATTATATTATTATTTTTTCATTCTTTTCTTTTTACACATGTAAACTATATGTAAACTGAATGTGTTATAGACCCTGACAAAGATAAATTAACAATTTGTTTTGTGAGCAGGATGGTGATGGTTTAAAGGACGGTGCCAAGCGAAATATGAACAGACCTTCCAATTATTGAGATAATTTTTTTTGAGATCAATGAGTCATTTTATTGTTACAAGAAACCAATGAAACTTTCATTGTATTTGTTACATGTCTGCGAGATTGCGAATCATAAAAACTTGAAAAAGCAAATTAAAATTAAATTCTGCCTACAAACAAGATGCACTGGGAATGCTTATTTCAGCAGTAAAGGTAGGGAGATGCTACACTGTATTTTTATATGGTCATGCTTGGCACCGTTTCTCTGACTGTAGATAATCTCTTTTCCTTCCAATTCATTTCATTTACAGTAAGTGAATTTCTACAAAATAGATGAAAATTCTTACAAAGTCATCATTGACATGCAAGATGAGTCACCCAAATTTTATAAGACTGTGTCAGATAATAACCAGGTTCATTAGAGAATACGCAGCTAAACTTACTTTAATTGAGAAGCACTTATACATACAGAATTTCGTTTTTGGGAAGAAAAAAAATCATAATTCTGTTAAAAACTATTCACTACGAAATCAAAGGAAATGGCCATTGTTGAAAATTCATTACAAAATACAAAATGCCAAACTGACATAA
The DNA here is from genome assembly GCF_023897955.1 of Schistocerca gregaria. NCBI lineage: Eukaryota > Metazoa > Arthropoda > Insecta > Orthoptera > Acrididae > Schistocerca > Schistocerca gregaria. Next base: position 506,642,764 of record NC_064921.1, read on the forward strand.
ATCTGAGTTTGGAAACAGTTGAAGTTAACGTGCCAACTCATGAACTGGGCAATGGCAACCACAACATGATGCCCCACCATCAATAAATGATGACACTGGTAATATAACTAATCATGTCACTTTTATGACCCTTGATGAGACAATTTCTCAGTTCTCACTGGGGAAACATTTTTTTCAAATAGTAAAACTGAATGGCGCGACAGAAAAAATTCCTTTGATTACTTGCCCAAGACGTTACGAACGCAAAAACACAAAACAGTTAGAAAAATCAATGTAAATGCTATTAAAACACACAATTTGATATAACTTAAGCAAAAAATAACACAACAGTTTACAAAACAACAGGAATTTCAGGAACTTGCAACACAACAACTCAAGAGTATGACACAGCAGTTTACCAAACATCAAGAAAATATAGAACAACAGTTTACAAAGCAAAATCAGGCAATTAACGATTTCAAGAATAGCATTAGTGTATAGAGAGGTAAGCAACACTATACACTGACAAACTATCTGGGAAGTTAACAGAGCTAGGTAAACAACTAAAACAAGAAACAATTACCGACTTATCCCACAATATAAATACATTAATGGAAAAAGTATCATCTGTAGACGATAAACAGGAACAACTTGCAGGTGAATTACAAAACCTTAGTAAGCATATTCTCAAATTCAGGACACACAGTCCCAAGTGGATGTGTCAGTAAAAAATGTGATGCAGTCAGTAAGCTGCAAGATGTGTGCAAAAGTTAAGTCTAAGAGTAAGCAAGTTAAGTTTAGAGTCAAAATTTGCCAAAAAACAGAGCTATAAGATATGTGCAGATGTAAAGGAAATAAATGAAAAAGCTGAAGCCAGGATGCTGGATAAGGACAGCACCCTTGCTGAAATGTAGTATCAGAGTGAAACATTTATGTAGATACAGTAGAAGAAGATCTAAAGGAGACAGAAAGTCAATTTCTAGCTAAAATAGATTCATGTTTAAAGGGAGCAAAGGAAATGTTACGAGGCAGTAGTGCTCAAACTACTGACATTAAGAAACAATTATTTGATGGAAAACAAATCCATGCTTTTAGAGAAGTTAGATAGTTTCACTGGTTACCCACAACACGTGGCTAGCCCATCGAAGGAAAATAGCAAAAGTTGCAGACTGCAGCAACACAAACATGCCTGTCACTGACAGTGCGGCGTTTTTGTCAAACTTACTTGCACATGAGGGATTACTTGGGCATCAACAATTTCTGATATTTACCTCAGAAGGAAAAAGAACAAAGCCCATGGTCTTTATCAGAGCACTTCAAAATGTTTTACCTCATGACTGGACCGAAGCACAGAAAATTAGATTTGTTGTTGGATACACACAGGGTGACATTCTACTATGGGCTAAGGACATGGCAGAATGTTCCCACTACTATGAACAGTTCGAGAGAGCCTTTCTCGATAATTATTGGTCTGAGGTCATACAAGAGAGGCTCAGATGTGAAGTATTCAACCCAGCTCCTTTCAATAGCAAACATGGAAGCTTAAGGGGCTATTTTGAAAAATATTTTAATAAAACCAGGTTTTGAATGAACCCAATATTTCAAGTTAATGTGCTGAAAATTTTAAAGAGCCATCTTTCTGCCCACATTACAAAAAAACTCATTACCATTCCAGAATACTACACCGAATACTTTCTATCTTTACTGGACCCAAGACACTTGATATACAAAGAGAGACTAGTATAAACCAAGCCTGTTAATACGCAGATAGTGCCACAGAGATATACGGACCAGCAAGTGAACAACAATGGATTCGTAGTACAACACAGATGGCAACCTTATTCCACTCAGACATATGGCAATGGTATTGGTAATCACAATGGCAATGACAAAAGCCATACATTCAAGGATGGATATGAAAGAAATCGGCAAAAATTTAACAAAAACAGCTACAACAGGCAAGTAGACTATGGCCAGCCTGTGCAATATGTACCCGTTGTGCTTGACACAGGTGCTATGACTAATTTGATGTCACAGGGATTCTTTCAAGAACTGAAGAAACGTGCACACTGCCAGTGCAAAAATTACAAGGTACAAACTGCCACTGGTCAGAAATCAAAAGGAGTCAAAATACAAGCCTTAATTCCCATCCAATAGGACAGTTTTCTGTATGATGCAATCTTTTGATAGTAGAGAAATTAATAGTTGATTGTTTAAGCAGTATGTATACGTTTAGGACATACAAAGTACAAATTAATATAAGAAAGGGCCAATGTCTTTTCACAGTAAATAACCCATTGTTTGCAATATACCTAATCAGGAAAAGAACTGATAGATGTAAAACTGAAGTTACTCACAACCTTGCAGTTCAATTGGTAAATCCCACAGTTGTGTTTGTCAACACATACAATAACGAACAGTCAGCAACAGAAGATAACGAACAGTCGGCAACAGAAGAGGTAAACGTTAACACAATAAACACAAAGGCAAGAGAATCAAAGTGCCTGTCTCAAGAACAGCAAGCAGAACTTAGGGAACTGATACTTGCTAATCATATACCTAAAAACGACTAGGTATCATTAAGGATTTTGTGTACAAAATGGAAGTATACCCTCATGAAACTTTTTGTTCTACTTCATACCCTATACAATGGACAAAGAGGGAAGCAATAAGAAAAGAGATTAACGTGATGCTTGAAGAGGGCATAATACAACCATCATTTTCCCTTACTTTCGTCCTATTTTGGCCTTGGTAAGCCAGATGGCAAAGTGTGCTTGGTCCTAGATGCATGCAACATTAAAAGATTATTGTAACAGTTTGCACATGTCCAGACAATTTAGAGGAACAGCTTATGAAATTCCACGATGCTAAATTTCTTACTATAATCAGTCTCTGCTTCTCATAGTGGCAAATAAAACTACATGAAGAAAGTTGGAAGTATACCGCCTTCATATGTGAGAGCAGGAGCTTCAAATTTCAAGTATTACTGTTTGGGTTGAACATAAATACAGGTGTATTTATCTCTGTGCTGGACAAAGTGCTAGGACCCAAACTTTTGAGTGCAGTAACAGTATATGTGGACGACCTTTTAGTCACCACACCCACTTGGATAGAACAATTAAGATTAACTAAACAAGTATTGAAACACGTTGCCAAATATGGAGTAACAGGAAATCTCAAGAAATCTAATTTCAGAAAGGTAAATTTTTTAGGACACATAATCTCTTCAGAATGCATACTGCTACAGCCTAAAAAACTTGATGCCATTAGGAACTGTCCTGTTCCTCAAAACAAGAGGCAATTAAAGGCATACTTAGGCCTAGTCTCATTTTTCAGGAGATTCATCCCTAACCAACTTATGAACAATGATGATTAACTCAATCTTCTCTGGAAAAACAGACCTTGGTTATGGGGCAAGCAATGTCAAACTGATTTTGCGAAAATCAGGCAAGTCTTATTAAATGCTAATATTTTATCTCAACCACGCAAAAAGAAGGATTTCTGTTTGTGCACAAATGCGTCTTCTCAAGGTCTGGGTGCATGTCTTTTTAAAATGGTACAATAAGAGGGAAAATTAATCCCTAAAGTAATTAGCTTCATGAGTCACACCTTATCCGAAGCTGAATGTTCATATTCAGTTACGGAATTTGAGGGTTTGGCTGTAATTTGGTCCTTTAAAAAATTTGAATATTTCCTTTGTGATAAATGCACAAAAGTATACTGTGACCATCAGTCCCTATCATTTTTGTTAACTTGTAAACTGCTATACTGATGGTGGTGTATGTATCTTCAATAATTGAATCTGAAATAGTGTACATAAAAGGAAACCAAAACATAATAACTGATGCTCTTTGTCAATTACCACAGGGTTTAGACGAATTCAATGATCTTTTAGAGCAGGAAGATGAAATAATAAGTGCTATGTTGATGGAAGACAAAACACTCCAACCATACTATGTCCACAGGTGTAATGACATGAAGCAATTACAATACTGGGGTAAGGTAAGATCGAAACTTATGCAAAACAGTGATGACAAGATAAAAATGTTTTTCACTATTCACAATGGTGTTCTGTCCATAGGAACCATTCCAAAAAAGAACAATGGCATGTGTGTTTGCCAGAGGAATATGTTGATGATTTTATATTATACATTCACAATACTTGGGCCATTATGGCATTGCAAAATGCACTGACAAAATAGGCAAATATTATTATTTCCCCAACCTTAGATGAAGACTGCTACAGATGGTAGGAAAGTGTGCTGTCTGCCAGGAAGCAAAACATTCTAACATCTCCAAACACATAGAACTACATCCCACTGTGGCTAAAAAACCTCTAGAAAAGGTACTGCTGGCTGTGGTTGGACCCTATCCCAGAAGTAAAGAGAGGAATAAAGTACATAGTAGGTCTGTATGATATTTTCACCAAATACATAAAACTGTACGCTGTGCAGAACACTACAGGTAGTTCAATTATGAGAAGAGTCAAAGAGGATTACTTTGCAAAAGTAGGAAAACCAGAAGTCATGTTAACAGATAATGCCTCATATTTTGTTGGATGTAAATGGAAAGAGTTTGTACATTCCAACCAAATCAAACACATTTTACTATCCAAATTTCATCTAGAAGCATCCCCCATAGAAAGGGTGTTTAAGGAATTTGACAGGTTTGTGAGAACCCATATATCTCGTAAACATACCAAGTGGATTGAATATGTCACTCCTTTCTTACAACTTTCTCCATACATCAACTGGATTTACACCAAATGAGCTGATATTCAATTGCAAACAAGTAGACGAGTGGGAGAGACCTCTGTCGAAGATACCGATACAGGAATTATCACTGGATGATAAAATACAACAATCAACAACCTTGAAACCTGGGCTAAACATAGGAAAGAAATTTGTGACAGAAAACTGAAACGTACAAAACAATTTTATGCATGACAAAAGGTGTTACTTAGGACACATCCCAAATACACAAAAATTGGAAAACAGAATCATAAGTGACAACTACTATATACTGGACCATACAGATTTACTAAAATCTCCTACCCGGGAGCATATAGATTGGTATGCACAAACACGGGTAAAGACAAGGGCTTTTACCCACACAGAGAACTCAGAATGTTTATATACCGAAAGATGGGCTGCATACCCTCATACCATCTAAGCTGTATATATGCATAACAATATTAGATTTAGGATGCTGGGAAGTCACATTCCAGAATTTCTGTTGTTAGTTGTTAAGGACAATTTTTGTTTCTATTTTTTCTTATATATCAAATGTGTCAACTACACTCCTGGAAATTGAAATAAGAACACCGTGAATTCATTGTCCCAGGAAGGGGAAACTTTATTAACACATTCCTGGGGTCAGATACATCACATGATCACACTGACAGAACCACAGGCACATAGACACAGGCAACAGAGCATGCACAATGTCGGCACTAGTACAGTGTATATCCACCTTTCGCAGCAATGCAGGCTGCTATTCTCCCATGGAGAAGATCGTAGAGATGCTGGATGTAGTCCTGTGGAATGGCTTGCCATGCCATTTCCACCTGGCGCCTCAGTTGGACAATCGTTCGTGTTGGACGTGCAGACTGCGTGAGACGATGCTTCATCCAGTCCCAAACATGCTCAATGGGGGACAGATCCGGAGATCTTGCTGGCCAGGGTAGTTGACTTACACCTTCTAGAGCACGTTGGGTGGCACAGGATACATGCGGACGTGCATTGTCCTGTTGGAACAGCAAGTTCCCTTGCTGGTCTAGGAATGGTGGAACGATGGGTTCGATGACGGTTTGGATGTACCGTGCACTATTCAGTGTCCCCTCGACGATCACCAGAGGTGTACGGCCAGTGTAGGAGATCGCTCCCCGCACCATGATGCCGGGTGTTGGCCCTGTGTGCCTCGGTCGTATGCAGTCCTGATTGTGGCGCTCATCTGCACGGCGCCAAACACGCATACGACCATCATTCGCACCAAGGCAGAAGCGACTCTCATCGCTGAAGACGATACGTCTCCATTCGTCCCTCCTTTCACACCTGTCGCGACACCACTGGAGGGGAGGCGGGCTGCACGATGTTGGGGCGTGAGCGGAAGACGGCCTAACGGTGTGCGGGACCGTAGCCCAGCTTCATGGAGACGGTTGCGAATGGTCCTCGCCGATACCCCAGGAGCAACAGTGTCCCTAATTTGCTGGGAAGTGGCGGTGCGGTCCCCTACGGCACTGCATAGGATCCTACGGTCTTGGCGTGCATCCGTGCGTCGCTGCGGTCCGGTCCCAGGTCGACGGGCACGTGCACCTTCCGCCAACCACTGGCGACAACATCGATGTACTGTGGAGACCTCACACCCCACGTGTTGAGCAATTCGGCGGTACGTCCACCCGGCCTCCTGGTTCCTGGTGTGTCCGCTGTGCCGTGCGTGTGATCATTGCTTGTACAGCCCTCTCGCAGTGTCTGGAGCAAGTATGGTGGGTCTGACACACCGGTGTCAATGTGCTCTTTTTTCCATTTCCAGGAGTGTATTTTGTTCTTGGGATAACATTTAAATCAGTTAACAAAACGTAACTGAGCACATAAATGTCTTTCCATGTGATTTCCTCAACCCTGTAGACTGTAGATCTTTCCTGGAGAATGCTAGAGAGGCAAGGCCAAGCATAGTTACCTAAGTGGCGCGTAGTACCTATTGTAGCAACTATTGCTTACTTCTTTAATTCTTTGGAATTAATAAATATGCTCCTACAAGAAGTCATTGTAAATTGAAATGAAATGTATGTCAATTTATGCTGTAAATGAAAACAAAATTTACTATTGTACGAACATTATATGAAGATTATAACCAAATGAGAGTAAAATTTGTACTCACGTAATTGGAATTGAATTATGCAACAAAAATGTAACCTAACAAAATGTACTAAAACAAGACAACAGGTAATGACCCTACATATAAAAAGAGGATAGAATATGTTACAGACTATACTGTACATAAGCGACGATAATGGCATGTCAGCAAATGAACACAATAAGTGTATTTTGTATTTGTATTTGTATTTTATTATGTTATGTTTACAGTATGTGGAAAGGACACTACAGAGACTTTATGTAATGCAAGTGTGAAAGACGCTCAAAAACAAAGCACAAAAACATACAAAACCTGACTGCAAAGTGTTAAGTTTTCGTATGATAAACAATAAGTGGATATGTGCGTGATAAACTAAAAATAGCAATACTTCATGTAACATGAATCAACATCTCTTAAAGCAGGAAGGAACTTACCTTGTCGACGGATGTCGGGTGTACATCTGGTGTCCGCATTGAATACATGAGAGCAACGAGGTGAAATAAACCAGTTGTCACCGCATAGAAAATTTCACAAAGGATCATGCCACTGAATACGAGCTTCACGAATTTGTGCAGTGGAAGCTACTGTAAACACACGACACAGACACTATGGCCTCGTATTGAACATGTGAGTGCAAAACGGGATGGTAATGAACGTTGCACTGCGCGCGCATGCTTCGCAAGCTAAACACTGTGAAGATGCTGACTGACAACAAAACGTCTATGCAGTTACCGCAAGTACTTTGTTAGGAGAGAAAACGTATATAAGTATATTTTAAAAGAAGCTCACATGCCAATATAAATTGACAATCATTCAGGATATCTCCAATGGCTGAAAATAAAGGCTAAGCCCATACGGCCAGGATTATCAGCCCTCAAAAATGGAAATAAGATCAGACACTGTGCACCTCCATATGACATCAGTACACAGTGGGGGCAATTGCGTTCAAACGTTTTATTTTTTTTATTCTTTTCTTTTTTTTATATGTAAACTGAATGGGTTGTAGACCCTGACAAAGATAAATTGAAAAATTGTTTTGTGGCAAGGATAAGTTTTGATCTGTAGGAAACAAATTCGTTATCTTTGCCTGTTAGTTTTGGAAAGTTGAAGAGTATAGACATATGTTTGGATCTGTTGTACCAGCACTGTTATAAAAATGTGTATCTCAACCGTACACTAAAAATGTTATAAAAAGTTACTAGAAAGGTAAAATTAATTCACTCATTTGGGACGTCCATCCCTGACTGTTCATCATTTAGCCCATCGCCGAGATCCTGCATCAGGAGGTTTGGAGGAGACAAGAGGATGAGCAATCCTGCATTGACATTAGTTGTTAAGGAACGTTTTTGTTTGTATTTTTTCTTATATATCAAATGTGTAAACTATTTTGTTCTTGGGATAACACTTAAATCAGTTAACAAAACGTAACTGAGCACAATGGAATTAATGTGAAGCAGTACATAATGCAAATTACCTTGAATGTATTGATTTTGAAGGTCTGCTGATATTGGTACCAGATAAAGTCACCCAGGATTGTGTACAGGTTCATAAAATATCTTCCATTCAATCATTTTTTTTTCAATTGTTCAAGCAATTACTAATCAATTGCCACCATCCCCCCCCCCCCCCTCACATACATGTAACTATTCATGCATTACATACTATCTGAGTTCTGCATCAAAAAATATGAGTATGATGTACTATCTCACTTCTGCACAAATTCAGTGCAGTAATTCAATCACAGTGGAGCAACTCCCAGTATATACATTCCATAATACAGTGGCATAGACTATACAAGATTTCCATGGTTCTGTGCCATATTGTGTTTAATCTTTGTTTTTGATTATATAGTTATTCCTTGTTTAGTCTCATTAACACTGAATGTCATGCAAACCACATACTACTGTGTAATTAATTTATATGTGGAAATAAATTTTTTCATGAGTTAACCACATATAACTGGTACCACCCGATATGATAATGCATAACAGTACTTCCTCATTGGCTACAACATTCCACGCCCAATCAAAACTATGACTGTTACTCCTGCACCAGCCACGCCAGTTTTCATTCAGCACAAAGATGGATTCCTCACCAGAGCCTACCTAGCCAGCCTCAAGTAATGGTAATTATCAGCAGGGTTATGATAAAGCCAGCACCTTTTTTGGCAACATAACACCTTGCTTTGATTTGCAAAATTACAAAGCAAATTCGTCTTTGAACAGATTATGGCAGATGAAACAAAATGTAGTTGTGTGGTAGCTGCGTTAATGGAAGATCTTGCCACAAGAGTCTAAGACATTCTTGCTATGCCTCCAGAAATCGAACAATATGTTGTCATAAAAAGAGGCATTAATTATGCAACAATCCCAGTTAGAAGCTAAATGTATGGAGAAGCTTTTATGAACAGACGAATATGGTGACAGAACTGCACTGCAAACGCTTTGTCACCTACATACCCTAGCAAGTTATACAGTCAGTGCCAACGTATTATGCAATATATGGCTCTCCTGACTACTGGCGGAAACATGGAAGATTTTAACGTTATATCTCAGAGATTTGAACATATTAGTGCTGTAGTGTCGCGAAATAGTAAAGAGTTCAAAACGTGGAATACTGTCAAAGTTTCGTTGCCTATGCCGAGAGCCAGAGGCAGTAAGTTAACCAAGAGGTACAAGGATTGCACATGTATGCAATGTGTCATCATGCTGGGGCAATGGCCTAGTTACACACAACAGGCGAGAGAGAATTGCTTAGCACACGGGTGTGTGTTAGACGGAGACTTTCATAGAGTGCAACACAGCGGTATAGCGTCATCTGCATTGCATTTCAGAACTTCGTGTAAGTCTGCCGCAACAACACGTAACTCAGTCGCAAGAACACCTAAGGGGCGAGTACGACAGATGAATCAGCAGTATAAGTGGAACGAATGCGTTCATTACAAACGAGCATGACGTCAGTATGTCGCTCGTGCTTCCTTTAAATACAACAGCTTTGATAGCAACAAGGCACTCGCACTCACAGTTAGACTTGCAGTTAGATGTGTACTGGGTTACTGTGTAGCGCTCAGCTCAGTGATCAACATGTTAATCTTTATTAAGGAGATGTTGCAGTAAGGGCGGCCCATCCAGTAGCACCACCGCACCGCCTACAGATTTGGTGTCAGAAGTGGTCGCACCCACCGCCTATAGTGCAAACAGCTGATCGGATAGTGGAAACATACAGACGACACTCGTCGATACACTTGCTACTGCACAAGATAACACAACCTCAGCAACTCTGTCATCAGTACAGTCTCAACTAGATGAGCTTACAGTACAAGTGACATGCTACAAAAAACACATGAATGGCAATGCACATGTTGATGATAAAGGAGTCGAAGTCATTTGCCAGTGACACACAACATACGTTGTTCCCACAGAAAATTTGGTGAAGATACATGCAAGTGTATACCACCAAGTAAAGCATACAACCATGTTCACTGGCAACATGCAGCATTTGTTTATTAAGGACTGCAACACAACAGTGCACTATCTGATGAACACCAAATAGACATGGTAACATGGTCACAGGATACATGGATGAGCTGTGGCAATGCTTGTCTGTATGCCGCAAATGCTACAAAGATTACAACATATGGACATGTCACTGTACTACTCAACCTTGTACTGTGTCAGGTGAGTGGTGGTTTGCTGTGGCTGATGTATCACACCCCTTACTAGGAACAGACTTCCTGGCATTCTATGATCTGGTACCGCATTTAAGTCAGCAGCAATTAAGTGCCACAACAATAAACATGACTGCACAAGGTAAGGTGAACTATACAGCTACTACAAAAGCCAGAGCGATCGCGCCACAAAATATACTAAAAAATATCCTGGAGATCATGCAGCAATCAATAACATTACCACCTGTCAAACATTCAGTGGTTTATCATATCCTCACAATCCAGACCTGCCAACTTACGCACGCCTTTGATGTTTAGACAAGATAAATTACAAATTGTCAAACAACAGTTTTGTCATATGTTAGCTCTAATTATTTACCGCTCTTCAAGTAGTAGCTAGGCAGCCGAATAATAATAATTGTTGGTGCCCCTGTAGTGATTACCAGCAGTTAAATGCAAGGAGCATTCCAGACAGATATCCTGTGCCACATATAGGGGATTTCTCTGCCAGGATACAGGAAACATGATTTTTTCAACAACAGGTTTGGTCAAAGCATACTATCAGATTCCCTTTGCTCCTGAAGATGTTCCCAAGACAGCTGTTACCACAACATTTGGTTTATTTGAGTTCAGGCAAATGCCATTCAGACTCTGTAAAGCAGTGCAGCTTTTTCAGCGATTCACTATCTACAATTTTGTTATGTATATATAGGCAATGTGCTTGAAACGTCTGCATCTGAAGAGAAAATATGCAGCATTTGACAAAGTTGTTTGAACTTCTGTGTACACAAAAACTAGTAGTGAACCCATCAAAATGTATTTTTGGCATCAAGGAAGTTCAGTTTCTTGGCTACAAAGTGGATGCATGTGGCACCTGACCACTGCAAAACAAGGTGGAAGCCATAGATGCACATCAACGGCCAGTTACAATTCAGCAGATGTGGCGTTATCTTGGTGTAATAAATTTCTAATAGCACTACGTGTTACATCATGTGTCGATGATAGCACCAATAAATGAACTCTTGAAGGGTGCATACTGGCCAAACAATAGACAACAATGGACACGCAAAGGCAGAATCCGCTTTTAATGTTATCAAAACAGCAGTAGTGGATGCACCTCTACTAGCACATCCTATAGCAAATGCACCGTTAGCATGAATGGTCAATGCTTCTGCTAACGCACTTGGGGCAGTTTTGCAACAAAAGATAAACCAGTGTTGGGAACCGCTTGCTTTCTTTTGCCAAAACCTGTCACCCTCATAACAGAATCTGCAGTAAAAAATTCCAACATTCTTTGGAAGCCCACTATTTCAGTATCTTTACAGACCACAAGATATTAACTTATGCCTTCAAAGTGAAGCCAAGTTAAGTATCAGGCAGCTGAGGTATACTGACTACATTGGCCAATTTGCAACCAACATCATATATGTGCAATGCAAACTTAATGCACCCACTGACACACTCTCTTGGGTTGACACTATGAACATGATAGAGCGTACATCAGTGCACGTTGAGGCCATAGCTGCAGCTATTGGTTTTAATACCATGTCATGGGCACAACAACAGTGAAGAACATTATGTTTGCAACAATCAAGTTTCCAACTACAAAAGTGACAATACAAAGGACAACTGCAGAATTATACTGTGATGTCACAAAGTTAAAGCCTCTGCCATTTGTTCTGCAGCAATTATGGGCCCAGGAAATTGCTTCAATAAACATTCTAGCACATCCTGAAGTCCAAGGAACAATGTTTCATCTGGCCCAGCATGAATGTCAACTACAAATTGTATCCGGCAATGTATGGCCTTTCAGAAGTACAAAATCACGACACGTCAAGGCACTACTATGTGTATTTATACCATCTATCCAGCGATTTGACCATGTGCGTATGGATATTGTAGGCCCACTATCAAAATTCAAAGGCTGCAGTTACTACTTTATGATCATGCAGAGACACTCAAGAAGCATTACCTATGGCTGACATCACTATGGAGACTGTGACAAAAATGTTTTTCTGGTTTGCACATTTTGCCATACCACTGAGAATAACAACAGATCATGGATGACAACTTGAGGCACATCTCTTTAAGGCCCTTGCACATTGTCAGGTGTCAAGCAAGTAAGGATCACCATTTATCATCCCCCAGAGTACTGTGTGGTGAGATGTCTGCACCAACAATTGAAATCATGTCACCTACAATTGAAATCATGTCACACAACAGACAAAGACAGAAACTCTACCAATTGTTTTATTAGGACTGCAAACAGCCTCCAAGCCTGATCTTGAAGCCACAGTGGCACATTTGGTGTACAGCCAATCATTACGTCTGCCCAGACAATTCATCAATGATGAAACTGTCACAGCGTCAGACTTTGCCACCAAGCTACAATCCCACACTGTGTAGTGATTTCCACTATATACATTCCATGGTACAGTGGTGCAGACTGTACAAGAGTTCCACTGTTCCACACCACATTGTGTTTATTCTTTGTTTTTTATTGTATAATTGTTCTTTATTTTGTCTCATTGAGATTGAATTTCATGCAAATCACACACTTCTGTGTAATTAATTTATGTGTGAAAATAAATCTTTTCACAAGGTAACCACAACAGTAAATAAATGTTGTAAAAATTATTTTTCTATTTGATTATGCATGGCCACAACAAGCTAACACTCAGCATCTGCACCTTAGTAAGCTGAACAACTACATGTTTTGTGATAAGTTTGTTATCACTTTTAAAATGAAAACACTTTTAAGATTTTTTGAGTTATTCCATGTCCACAAGAACCATTTAACTTGGGATGTGTGGAAGGTATATTAGCATATGAGTTTTTCTTTATGAGTATGTATTGTGTGTACTTGTTCTCTGACATGTTATATATCTTCACTATGGATCTTTTGGAGAAAAATAGCTTCAGGAAAGACTTCGTAACAATTAAACTTATATTACATTTCTCTTTTTCAAAAGACCTAGCCAGTCTGGATTTTATATTATCTCTTCTTTGCCCATTGTCTGTTATTTTGCAGCCCAAATGCCAAAATTCATCTGCTACCTTTAATACCTCATTTCCTAGTCTAATTATTTCAGGATTGCCTGACTTAATCTGACTACATTCCATCACTTCCCCCTCCCCCCCCCCCCCTCCCATTCAATTGCTTTTCCAAGTCCTTTGCTGTCTGTCAGAATTACAATGCCATGACTCCCTGGCCTTTAATTCTCTCTTGAAATGTGTCCCTACTTTCTTTTACTGCGTACTCACTGTACAAACTGAATAACATCATGAATAGTCTACACCCTGTCTCACTCCCTTGTCAACCACTGCATCCCTTTCTTGTTCTTTGACTCTTAAAATTGCAGTATTCTTTGTGTACTAGTTATAAATAAACTTTGCTTGATGTGTTTTATCCTGCCTCACTCAGAATTTCAAAGAAAGTTTAAAGTCAACATTTCCAAAAGCTTTCTCGACATCTATAAATCCTATAAATGTACATTTGCCTTTCCTTAACCTGTCTTCCAAAAGAAGTTGTACGGTCAGTATTGCCTAGTGCATTCCTAAATTTTATCTGGAACACAAAATAAACTTCCGCCCAGTTGGCTTCTGCCAGTTTTTCCATTCCTCTGTAACTAATTGATGTTAGTATTTTTCAACCATGACTTATTACACTGATGACTTGGGTAATACTCACACCTGTCACCATCTGCCTTCTTCGGAATATGAATTATTACATTGTACTTGAATTTTGGTGGTATTTTGCCTGCCTCATGTATCTTACGTACCAGGTGTACCAGTTTGTTGTAGCTGGATCTCCCAATGGCCTCAATAATTGTGAGTGAATGTCATTTAGCCCAGGGGTCTTGTTTCCACTTGGGTCATTCAGTGCTCTGTCAAATTCCTCTTGCAGTAACATGTCTTCCAACTCTCCTTCATCTGCTTCCTCTTCTCTTGCTATAGTACTGTGTTCCAGTTTGTTGCCCTTCTATAGAACTTCTAACATTAGGTCCACCTTAGAGCTTTCCCTTCTTTGTTTAGAAATAGTTTGCCATCTCAGCTCTTCATATTCATACTCCTTTCTCCAAAGGTTTCTTTAATTTTCCTGTATGCAGCATCTATCTTTTCCCTAGTTATGCATACTTCTGTATCCTTGCAGTTCTCGTCTAGCCATTCCTGCTTTGCTGTTTTGCACTCCCTGAAGATCTCATTTTTTAGATGCCAACACTCTCTTTTGTGGTTTCATATGGGAAATTATTTTATTTTTTCCTTTCATTAATTATATTCAATATTTCAAGCATTATCCAATTATTTCTACTAGGACATGTCTTTCTGCCTATTAGATCTTCTGACACCATAACTATTTCATCTTTCAAAGCTACCCATTCATCTTACATCGTAGTTCCTTCCCCTGATTCAGCCAGTGTCTAGCACACCTTCTGAAACTCTCGATTACCTCTGATTCTTTCCATCTGTCTACGTTCCTAAATGACCCACCTTTTGCGATCTCTTCAGTTTTAATCTGTAGTTGATAACCAATAAATTATGGTCAGCGGCCTGCCCTTGCAAATGTTTTGCAGTTTAGAATCTGGTTTCAAAATCTTTGTCCCACCATTGTGTAATCTATTTGAAATCTTCCTGTGTCTCCGGGTCTCTTTCACATATACTACCTCCTTGAACAATCTTGAAGCCAAATATTAGGAAGGATTAATTATGCTCTGGACAAAATTCTACCAGGCAGTTACCTACATCATTCCTTTCTCCTAGTCCATACTCTTCTACTATTTTTCCTTCTCTTCCTTTTCCTCCTACTGAGTTTGCAGTTGCCCATCACAATTAAATTATTGTGTCCCTTAATTATGTGAATAATTTAATTTAGCTCATCATACATTCTTTTATTTTGTTCATCATTTGTGGAGATAGATAGCATATTAACTAGTACTATTGGTAGTGGGTTTTAGTTTTGGGTATATCTTGGCTACAATAATGCATTCATGATGCTGTTAACAGAAGCTTACCCACATTGACAGAAGCTTACCCTCATTACACTCACTCATGTGTTAACCCTATTTGATTTTGTGTTTATAATCTAGTACTTACCTGACCAGAAGAGCTGTTCTTCTGCCACCACTCTTCACTAATTTCTACTTTATCTGACTTCCACCTGTCGATTTTCTACTTTAAATTCTCTAGCCTACCATTATGATTAAATGGTCTAACATTCTATATTCTAAGCCTAGAATACTAATTCTGTTTTTCCTGATAATGATATCCTCCTCAGTAGTCTTCACCTGGATATCCAAATGGGGGACTATTTCATCTGCAGAATATTTTACCCAAGAGGATGCCATCATCATTTAAGCAAGTAGTAGGGGTCCTTGGGAAATAAAAACTGCTGCAGTTTGCCTTTGCTTTCAGCCATTCACAGTAACAGCATATCAAGGCCTTATTGGCTAATGTTTCAAGGCCAGTCATTCAGACTGCTGCCGCGGCATCTACTGAAAAGGCTGCTGCACCTGTACATGATCTACTGAAATTGTCCTTTTACAAAAATTTTGTGAAAAAAGAGCTTAACATATTGTAGGAAGTTGTCATGGCACCTGAATACAAAGGATAAAAAATTGAAAATATGTGTAACATACTATTGGAATATTAGGTCTTAGCTGTGAGATAATGTATGTAACAATTTCAATAAATTTATAAGATTTATGTGACTACAGAAAGATTTATGTGACTACAGAACTGATTGTAACCATTGCAAAGGTAATTATATCACTTGGGTGGACAGGCAATTTATAACTACCATATTTACCCAAATATAAGAGGACCCTGATTATAAGACTACTCCATTTTTTAATAGGCTTTTCGAGAAAAATTATTTATACTTATGCTGACTAATAAAAATTACAAGCTGTTTTACTGACATAAAGTATCTGCCAGAAATAAAATAAACAAAGAGAAATGGTTACATTCATTTGCAGACTGTTTTCTTTTCTACATTTTCCCCTTACTAATCTTGGCCATCTATGGTATCACTATTTTTAATCTTCATCATCCTCATAGTGCAGCTGTGAAATTTATATCTTCATTGTCACAAGTATTTGGCTGTTTCTTCAGAATATGCTGCAATTTCTGAGGTTACAGTGTGACCTAAGAACACAGCTGTTTTTATACGAGTACATATCAGATATCACTTCCATACTAACATGACAATGCTTCAATGTCTCTTGCCTTCCAACATATCATCTGCTCATTGCTCTCTCATTGACTGTGTAGAACCAGCAAATGATCACTCTCTTTCATTCCCATCATACATCACGGTTGGCATTAACAACATTACAGCATGGAACATATAAATACACCACTGGCTCCATCTCCTGCAGAAATGAATACTCTTGTTAGGTATTTTTCCAATTTTAAAGTCAATTCAATTCTGACTAAAAATGGATTCATGCAAACTGCAGTTTAAACATGGTAGTTGTTTCTAAAAAGCCAAAGTATGCAGTATAGATTTCCGCAGTTGGCAACATGACTTAATTTGATGCCCACTTGCTACTTCCATACAGACACTCATCTAGTTCCCAAACAAGTTAGTAAAACAGCAACTAATACATAAATGAAAGCTCAAAACCACGATTCAGTCCATTTCTCAAACTTTCACTTGTCCCAACACCTAGTAATGTCTGTTGGTACTATGTCGATGATGGGTCTTGCCACTGTAATTTATTCCCATGACATCAGTTAGGTCAGTTTAATAAGATTTATTTCATTTGTTAGACATTCTATTCTCAATGAATTTTCCTTCTTGTATCATCTGAATGTCAGTATCATGTTCTAAAGTGGATTAACAGCTGGTACTGTTTTTACACCATATTCTATTATGTGAACAGCCACTGAATTTCTCTTTTTCAACCTAGTTGGTACAGTTTCTCATAATTAAATCAAATACTGATCTGGGTTCAGACTCAAGTAATGTTTTTGAAGCACAACATTTCCACTTCCAAGTATTACCTTTACTTAAAAAGCAGTATAATGTTTACACACAGTTTCCATACATGTATAAGAACTTTTATGGCAAACCTGTTCAAATACAACAAGAGTTTGTAAGAAGATAGAATTTGGTGTTATTTCCTCCTGTGTTTCACAAAATTGTCAAATTTTAAGCAGAGCTATAGATTGCCGTAGTGACTAGTTAATAGTTTCTCGCATATTTCTTGACCTTGCACAGGATGGTTCAAATGTCACATGACTGTTCAAGCAATGTTCATACTGTAATCAAGCATGTCGGCATATTGGGAAATCTTGAGCCTGTTAGAAGGCAGGTATCATTTGCCCATCCCTGTCCTTCCATCTTAACATAAGTCTGCACATGACCTTAATAGCCAAAGTTTCATCTGTAAATGTAAGATGATTCCTATATGCTCTATTAAACAATGTAAAAATGTTGGCAGGCCTGGGTCGCTGAGCGGTTCTAGGCGCTACAGTCTGGAACCGCAAGATCGCTTCAACTGCAAGTTCGAATAAGTTCAAATCCTGCCTCAGGCATGGATGTGTGTGATATCCTTAGGTTAGTTTGGTTTAAGTAGTTCCAAGTTCTAGGGGACTGATGACCTTAGAAGTTAGGTCCCATAGTGCTCGAAGCCTTTTTTTTTTTTTTTATGTTGACCTAAGCAGCAAGGGTTTAATCTGTGAATATAAGATGACCCTGTATTTTTCAAATGATGAATTGGGAAAATAAACTTCATACTATAATCAGGTAAATACAGTAAATTCAGGCAGCACAAGTCTGTGATGAATAAGACTACGTAGGACTGCTATGTCAACAGACAGAGACATGCACTGTGTCTTATTCTGGATAACCTTCAATATTATCTAGAGCATCAAGTGTGATGTACTGGAGGAATTACAGATATTCTCAAGCAGAATGAAAGGGTCACACTCTTTGCAAAATGAATAAAGTCATTCTTTTGTAATTGACATTTTGTAGTCTTTAATGATTTGTAGAGTATAAATTATCATGTACATCTGATGACAGCTGACCTGTTCCTGCTGTCCAGGGTGCTGTCCACTGTTTAACTGTTTATCTGACTGTGAGAGACATTGTTGATATTGCCCTGGGATCCAATGTTGTCAATGGGTGAAAGATATGGAGTATGTGCTGACCTGGACACGAGTCAAACATCCTCCATACTGAGATAGGTCATAACAGCACACGCAACATGCTGTTTTGTGTTACCATGTTGAAATATAATGTCATGGACACATCAAAGACAGGGCACATCGACTAGCATTAACTTGTCACAAATGTCATGGATACCGTCCAAACTACTGGTGATTGTGTAGTGTAGTTGATGGCACCCCATCACGCAAGAGACTGGACTAAAACAACAATGAAGAATGCAATAGACAATGTTTGTTTTCTTCAAAAAAATGTACATATCCATTGTGATGCTGTTTGTAAAACAGGACCTATCTGAAACCACAATGTGGTGCCACTCCTGTGTCTAGTACTGTCACTGGGTGCACCACTGTTGGCACACTTCTCTCTGCTGCCACATCATGGAGAGATGCAATAATGGTAGCTGTGCTTGCAGTCTTTAGTGCTCCAGACACAACAGCACTGTTCATGAAAATAAGCCTGTTTCCTGACTCAACTTACCTATAAGAAGTTGGCGTATAATTCTGCATGGCCGAGTGATCAATGTGTCTTAGCTGTCTGGGGCTGTTGGGATCCTGCATAGTGTTGAGTATGGCTCTCCTGGACCCACTGATTACATATACTGATCACCCAGAACATTATGACCACTGATCTACTATCGATATAAATCTGTCCAGATGACAGCAGTGTCACCTGGAGAGGAATGACTGCTAGTCAAACACATGCACGGTACATCTTCTGTCAGTGAGTGTGATGCCTGTGTGTAGAATGGGGAAAGTGCAAGATCTATCTAAGGCTCACCAATAGCTCGGCACAAGCATTTTGAAAACTGCATGACTTGCTGGGTGTTCAAAAAGTGGTGTGGTGAGTGTCTTCAACACATGGTGAAACCACATCCAGATGTTGTGGGGTTGGGCTGTATACCAATGCCTCTTCTTTAGTCTTCTTCTTGTTTCTTGTTTATGCCAGCTTCTTGAGATGTCTTGTGAAGAGATACAATACAACACATTTAGTAGTGCCATGGGACAATCAATGAAGTTACACAACAGCTACTAATTTAACTTTTGAAATCGCCGGTTTGTGGCACTTCTGGAAATAAAATCACTCTCATACTCTCATGCAGTCAGCAAATTTCGTGTAACAGTTTGTATGTGTAATGGGGCTTATTATGTCGCAAATGTTTCCAATGAATTAATTAATCTGCATTACAGTGTTGCTAAGCAACGTGATCAACAAGGTGATACTTGTCTCAATTAAAACAGAGTCTCAATATTTTGAATAAATTTTTGGTTAATTTTTGTCAAAATCAGCACTTGTCTCAAAACTAATTTCCAACTTCGTGCATTAAGTCCAAGCACCTTTGCAACTATTTTACGCGATTCACTTGACAGCTCAATCAGGCACTAGCGTGTCACATATTTCAAACCGAGCACGCACACTTCAGTTTTCCCTAATAGGCTAAATGACTTGTTTGATGTGTCTATCTCACGTAAAGTCTAAATGAAACTGGATTTATCTCCATTCACGTCAAAATTACAAAAATTAAAATTCACCTTGCAGGTCAGCAAACTGTACAGGCGCTCTTTCTGCACTCTAAAAATGAACTATACGTGTGCTCTTTTTGCACTCTAAGAGATAACTCGTCTCAGAGTAAAAGCCACATTTTTCCATGCACACAAAATTCAAAATACCTTTATATTAAACAGATAAATTATGGCCAGCAATTACTAATTAACATTTCCCATTCTGAATAAACTTCAAGAACTTGTATTTCATAATCTATAAAACTTTATCATCTGAAAGAAACTATTAATTTGCTAAAACGGATTCAGATTACAGTCACCTCATGTCTAGACGATGACATCACGAATCGATACTTGTTTGGAATGAACAAAATACCTGTACTGAAAAATACTGTCAGTTGAGTAATTTACTGACTTTTATAACAAATTTGGTAGCCCTTGCAGCACTAAACCGGCCATCTCCCTTACAGATTTCAGACATCATAGGCTGGACAGACTGATAAAACAGGACAGGCTGCAAACTGTGGTTGAGCTGATGTCAAACTTTAATGCTAGGAAGAGTACAAGTGTGTCTGAACACACAGTGCACAGAATACTCCTAACAATGGGCCTCTGCAGTCAGTGACCCATGCATATTCCAATGTTAACGTGATGAATTGGTAACTACGACTGAAATGGGCACGTGACAATCAGCACTGGACATTGGCACAGTGGCAGAGCACTTCATATCCTGATGAATTCTGATACCTTTTTCATCAGGTTGATGGAAGGGTGCGAATCAGTCATCTTCCAGGGGGATAGCTCCTTGACACCTGTACTCTGGGATGGAGACAAGCTGGTGAGGCTCCATAATGCTCTAGGGAATATCCATGTGGACACCCATTGGTCCAATGGAGCTCACTGAAGGCACCATGACACCAAGGAGTATTGTACACCGGCTGCAGACCACATACACCCCTTCATGATGATAATGTTTCAGCCAGCCGATGTGGCCGAGCGGTTCTAGGCGCTTCAGTCCGCAACCACGCGGCTGCTATGGTCGCAGTTTCAAATTCTGCCTCAGGCATGGATGCGTGTGATGTCCTTAGGTTAGTCAGGTTTAAGTAGTTCTAAGTCTAGGGGACTGATGACCTGAGATGTTAAGTCCCATAGTGCTTAGAGCCATTTGATAATGTTTCCTAATGACTGTGGCATTTTTTAATAAAACAATGTGCCATGTCATAAGGTCAGAAGTGCGATGGAGTGGTTTGAGGAACACAGTGGCAAGTTCCAATTGATGTGCTGGCCTCCCTACTTGCCAGATCTGAACCTGATTGAACACACCTGGGATGTGATTGATTTAGGCATCAGAGATCAATGCCTCCCCTCCCAGAATTTACAATAATTAGCTGACTTGTGTGTGGAGATGTGATGCCAACTCCCTCCCTCCAGTGACCTACCAAGACGTCATTGCTGCAATGCTACAATGTACTGCTGCTGTTATCTGCACCAAAGGTGGACATACCGGCTATTAGGTAGTTGGTCATAATGTTCTGGCTGGCTAGTGTATGTGCGTGACAGCTGTGAGATCCTGATCAAAGCACGCTGCAGTACTGTGGAATAATAAACTGCAGACTAGATACAGCACAATCCTGCCACTTTCCAATTCTTACTGATGCTGGTAGACGTTTCTTCATCTTACATGATGCAAAACACAATACTCTCACAAATAAACAACATTAAAATGTGATTTCTGAAAGAGAAACCTTCTGTGTATTGTTTTCTTATCTACAGAATCTAGATAGCACTACTCCTACCTACTTTGTGAGGTTGCACTGAAATGTTAATCATTTACGTATCAAAGCATTTAATACACTTCAAGTCAGTTTGACAACTGTGCCATACCACTCGCATGATGATGCAATTTTAATGGCTTTTAAAGTATTAAGGAACCTTAGTTACAAGTCTGAACTCCTAGGACTCATTTAAAACCTGCTGGGAGCACCAGCAGAAACAATGTAAATTATCAACATGTTAGAGTGCAAACAGCAAGTACCATACATGTCGCAGACAACAAAACAAACCTTCACTTGAAGATGGTTGACTGAATGACTGGTGTTCATTTTCTTTCTGTTCCCATTTGTTAGAAGAAAATTACAAGAAAGACAATCGTGCTGTTTAATGTCAGTTTAACAGCTACATAACATTTGTTTTTTTTTTTTTTTAGTATTTTTCTTGTGGGCACAAAGTTATTTGGGGATGTCAAGATGAACAGGACATGCGGTGTAGCAACTAGTGGCTACGTTGTAACGACAAGAAAATAATGGTGCAACATACCTGAACTCCTTTGCAAGAGGTTCCAAAGATTTAAAAAACGCCACACACTTTTCTTGCAACTTATTATTGGTAGCATTATTAGCCATGTATGACCAGTAATGTGCTTCATCTACTGGGCTCACTATCACTGAAAATATTATATTGATGTTTGGAGTGACGTATTTGATGATAATACATGACATATATATGGTACATAAAGTAAAAATTAAATTGAGAGAAAGTATATTTCTATTCTAACTCAATTGCAGTACACTTTATCAACACTATCACTTTGCAGGAAATAATTTTGTTAAAATATTTTGCTTTCCTCTTAACACTTCTTAACCACTACCAATACAAAATATTTTAAAATGCAAACTGCAAAAAACTCCCCAGTTCACACATTTTAATTTCTGTAATGAAATAAATAAGCTTCACATAATTAATGTACTTGACACCAATCAAAATGGCCCAATCAACAAGTCATGAAATAAATAAGCTTCACACAATTAATGTACTTGACACCAATCAAAATGACTCCATCAACAAGTCAAGTTAAATTTGCTTTATTGCGCAATAAGATAAGTATATGTGTCACTGCAATAGTATGTTGAAAATACGTGCCAGTGGAAATACAGAATTCAATTTGTGCAAGTGGAAATACAGAATTCAATCAGTCATGGGAATACAGGAGCCTAGCAGGCCAAAACAGGAATATATAAATGACATTCAATCTACGAATACACCAAGTAATACAGAAAAAAGACATTTACTTATCACTGGGTATGGAACAGTAGACTTGGCCACAAACAAAAGATGTCACAAATACCAGAAGTACAAGTTCCTTCAACCATAAAAAATACAGAAAAAAGAAAAATCTTACAGAAACAAGACATATTTAGAGCTCAATAGAAAGAACCACCAAGGGAATAAAGGCAAGGAAAACACAGCTAAACAGGGTCACAGGAAGTTTCAATGCAGAAGAAATAAAATATAAATCAGGGAGGGAACAAATCTGTAAAGGAAAACTAAAAAGTCATGGATGAAGAAACTGGCACAAAACCACCCCGGAAATACGGAAAGGATCATACATATTGGGGACCCAGTTTCCTGTCTCTGGAAATCAAAAGCAATGATACAAGGAATACGGATCTTAACCACGCAAGAACTGAAACAAACACCCAGGTCATTGCTGTTTTGTGTCTTAGTGAGTCCCCCAAAAACATATCATGTATAGAGAATTTGCTAGTAGGTATTCATTCCAACTGACAATGTGATAATGGATATGTCAGTATGGAATACTAGACACAGCTAACAAGTCATATCACAAGTATAATCTCAAAGGTCATATGCAATCAGAATGCAGTAAATGAAGCTCCTAAATAAGTCTATTTGTACAGAGTTTATTTAAATATGTAGCAGCTTACAACTCAATGGTGGACAACTATACCACACCAAGAGGAAAAACAACAAAATAAAACAATATGAAAAATGGAAGTTAAAACAGAAAAGAAAGAAAAAAAGAAAAACATTGTGTTGCCGCTTCAAAACAGTGTTAACACTGTATCACTAACACCCTCCCTCAAAGTTAATTAGCAGTTTTACAAAAAAAATTACAAAATTTTGATAAGTTCTAGCAAAGGTCTAAATTTTTCAAAATTTAACATAATTGGTGGCTTTGTCAAAACATTATATTGTTGCTCATTTTAACCAATTTCCTTTAACACAACTTTCTTAGCAGAAACTAACTACCTAGCAAATAAAATTTTGACATCTACACATGTAGGTATATGATGGAACTGTGGGTTCTTGCAAAGCCTTATTACTAACATTTTATATTCATAAAGTACAACTCTGACTGCCACAAAGACAAATTATTGAGCTAATAGACTTTGTTAGTTCCCACACCTATGGCTATAAATTGTGATTCTACTGAATGACAGAGACACTGACTGTTGTTTCTTAGAAGCCCATAAAACACTGCAACCCAAAACTTGGAAATTATAACCACCTCTGGACTTTCTATCTACTCTTGTCACCTGCCTAATCAGAGTCAACACAACCAATTACAGTATCGGTACAGCTTTTATCCCTAGCATATGACGGATTCAGTTTTAGTGTCCCATTAATATAATGCAATGCGTGTTTTAAACAATTCCATAAATTAAAGCTTGTGAATGATGGGTGCCTGCTTGAACAGTTACTGCCAAAGAAATATCTGGTCTGGAAACTAGCATGGCAAGCATCAATGAACCCATTAATTTTCTACATCTTTTCTCAGTCCCTTCATTTACAAATTTTTCTCTTTTTATTATGCTGTGATCAAAATTTTCCTCCATGGAAGTTGAAACAGAATTACATCGAAACACATCAAAAACTTTTAATACTTTTTCAAGACAGGTAGTTTGACAAATAGTAACAGTACCTTCCGTTAAATTTTGGACAGTATTCATTTTCAAATAGTTCCTACACAGATCTAAATCCATCATTTTAAAATTTTCACTTAATAACAGCTTTAAACCACCAGTTTCACTCTAGGAAGTTGAAGCTATCAGCAGACCATCAATGACACAAGCATGTATGTTTTATAACTATTCTCTTCCACAAACAATACTTTACCATCCCCCACCAGTAACCTCCTCTCCCTCCCTCTCCCTGACCCAGCCTCCTTCTTATCCCACCACCCAGGCTGTTTCTCCCATGATGCACAGTTTCTCACAGTTTGGCCTTGGCAACCAGAGACAGTGGTCATACATATGCGAGTTGCACCTGCATGTGTGTGTGTGTGTGTGTGTGTGTGTGTGTGTGTGTGTTGTCCAATTGAGTAACAATCTATCCTTTTCATGATACTGTTATTACTGTTTTTATCCTTACATACACACAACACTCAAGACCACTTCATACAAATCCTAAGCCAGTTATTACTGTGTGGAATTTAACATTCTAACTTTTGGGTGGGTCCTTTAAACCTTACAGAGCCTTTTTCAGTTTACAAACCTTACCATTCATTTCACTGAAATATCAAGTAGGTAATTTAACATAAACATCTCCAACTCGCTCTCCACAAAGAAAAGCACTGCAAACATAGATAGAAGCACTACAAACATCCAGTTGATAAATGGGGCAGTTATTCTCATTACAAAGAAAATGTCTCCCTGAAGTTGATTTTGCTACTGGGCTGTATATTTCTGAATAAGTCACTCTTCATTGGAAACCTTTCGCAACAAGGTAAGCTTTATAAGAAACAACATTACCTCTCTCATCTCTTTTTGACCTAAAAACTCACTTTGTTTCAATAACATGATAATCATATAGCTTACATAATAATCCCATGTAATCCCTTCTTCCAGGGATTGCAACCCTCTTGCTACGGTATCTTTCTAGTTTTCAGCAAGTGCTAAGGCATCATTATTCACTCACGCCCAACTCATAGTCCTCTTAGTAATTTGGGCACTGAATATGCCTCCTCAGTCTCCTATTTTGTGTCCTCTCATCCTTATCTTCTACATTTTCCTCTGCATCCTCAAAAAAATCTTCTATGTTTTTTTGTCTTCATTGATCTCTTGTTCTCTAGGCTGACTTACATTTTCTTCCAGTACCGCAATCCTTAGAGCTTGACAAACTGACTGAGAAAATCAAGCGATGTTGTTTATCCACCAAACAATCATCACACTTGATACTGATACAGTCATCAACGAAGTCCACTCCAATATGCAACAATTACTCTCTCTAGTGTGTAATGCTCAGGTGGAACAATTTTTTATGCCAACCACTCAAGTTTCCAAGATGTTTAGACAAATTTACCACACCACTATCAATGTTGAGCAATGAAAAGTTCTTAGTGTCAACCACAGAGTGTGTTTTATCTGCACATGTCAAAGTAGCCATTCATAGTTCTGATGTGTTCAATTTAGGGAAAGCATCATACAATATACATTTTATTGACATGTCTAGATAATACATGAACTTCACTTTTACTGTTCAAGAGTTCACATTGTTCCTTGTTTGATACTAAACACTTGCCCTTGTTCAACACATTTCTTACTGAAAACAGATTGAATTTCAGTTCAGGCACAAAAAGCACTCCATTAAGTACTGTTTTGATAAATTTAACCCTGTTCCAAGCATACAGTTCCACAGTACTGCGCCATATCATATCACGAAGTTTACCATCACCCAGAACTTTTACAGAGTTTTGCACACTGTCCAGTTCCTTAAATAATTCTCTCTTCTCGCACATATGCTTGCTAGTTCCTCTAACTATGAACCAATAATCTTCTGAGTGAACTCCTTGACACAGACAGACCGTTTACACCCTGAGCCTTTCTACCTTCCTTGGCCTTCAGTGCAATCTGACTCCAAATGACCTCTTTTCTTATCATAACTGCAGCTTCCCATTTCTCTCTTCACGTTCTTTTTAAATTTCTTCACAAAATGGCCTTCCGTACCACAATCATACCAGGTAATACTTTGTTGCCTGCTTACAATGGCTGAAGCTAGCTCCAGCTGATTGGACTAACTGTTTCCCTCTCCCTCAATGAGCAATCTTGAAGTTAACTCATTAACCGTTTGCTTGTCAAAGGGGACAGTCTCCCTTGCTGAATGGAAATGTTTAGATCTCCCTGGCAATGACATCAACACCTTGTTTATTTTCATTTTCTATGAAAGCAGTTCACCCACTTGCTGCAATTTAATGTTGATTTCTTCTGTTTTTGACAAAACTGTAACCACCGAGTCTTCACAAAACTGGAACAAGAAAAACTTTTGATGAAGTAAGTGAATGCTCACTGCAGACTCTTTCTACATCTACTTCTACATCTGTACTCTGCAAACTGCCGTGTGGTGCATGGCACAGAGTACGTCCAAAATAGTATCAGCTGTTGGTGTTTCTTCCCATTCCCTTCAAGTAAGGAGTGTGGGATGAATAACTGTTTGAATGCCTCTGTGTACAAAGTAGGTATTATAATTTTAGCCTCACAATCCCTAACTAAGCAATAGGTAGGAGGTTGTAATATATTACTAGAATCATAATTTAAAGCCAGTTCTTGAAACTTTGTCAACAGGCTTTCTCGGGATAGTTTACGTCTATCTTCAAGAGTCTGCCAGTTCAGTTCCTTCAGTATCTCTGTGACTCTCTCCCATGGATCAAGCAGACTTGTGAGCATTCGTGCTGCCCCTCTCTGTATATGTTCAATACCCCTGTTAGTGCTACTTGGTACAGGTCCCACACACTTTACAAGTATTCTACAACCAGTCGCACAAGTGATGCTACCAATAAACCAAAGTCTACCACCTGAGTTACCCACAACTGAGACTATGTGATCATCCCATTTCATATCCCTACAAAGTGTTACACTCAGAGTTGACAAATATTATAGTCATAGCATACCACATTTTTCATTTTGTGAAGGGCACATTTTACATTTTAGAATACTTAAAACAAGTTGCCAATCTTTGCATCACTTTGAAATCTTATCAAAAACTGACTGAATATTTATGCAGCTTCTTTCAGATAGCACTTTATTATAGATAATTGAATCATCTGCAAAAAAAGGTGATTTTACTATTAATTTTGTCTGCAATGTCACTAATATCTGACATGAACAGCAAGGGTCACAACATACTTCCCTGGGGCACCCCTGAAGTTACTTCTACATCTATGACTCTCCATCAAAGATAAAATGCTGCGTCCTCAAAGTTCTCATTCCAGTCACAAATTTCAATTGATACCCCATATGAACACACTTTTGAAAGTTAGCATAGGTGTGGTACTGAGTCAAATGCTTTTTGGAAATCAAGAAATACTGCCTCTATCTATTTCAGCTTTAGGTTTGTTATCCTGGATTTCAGTTCCTGTCTAATTAGCTATGGACTGGACGCTAACTTTGGTGTCACTAACAGCCTTTACACATGACCAGAATTTCTACTGCTGTGTTTAAAAGGTTTCATTCGAAAACTGTCAAGTGCCAGTTTATTCTTATAAAAAGCATGCTATGGACATTCTTGTGCATTTTCTCCTTATTGTGCAGATTTGCCTCTTCATCATAAATACTGCGAGTATTGTTCACTTCTGCTTGTTTTGGTGCTTTTTTTCCATCATATACATTGTCATTCAATATTGAAGTTTGTTCTATCACATAATTGTCCTCAGTTTATATTAGACATTAGTCTTTCCATCTTCTTACCACCACACCTTGTCCGCCCTGATAGATGAGTGGTCAGTGTGTCGGATTGCCGTCCTATGGGCCCGGGTTCAATTCCCGCCTGGGTCGGCAATTTTCTCCACTCAGGGACTGGGTGTTGTGCTGTCTTCATCATCATTTCATCCCCATCCAGTGGGCAGGTCACCCAATGTGGCACTGAATGTAATAAGACCTGTACCAAGGCAGCCGGACCTGCCCTGAAGTGGCCTCCCAGCCAATGACACTAACCGTTCATTTCCATTTTTATCTACCACCATACCTTCATGAGATTTGTATTCATTTCTCTTACCATAATGGTTATTGGTTTATCATGAAATTCAAATAATTATTTTTGTTTGTTTTGTATAATGCTTTCATTGTCTTCAACACATGGTTTTCTTCTTATTATGTTTTCCAGATATAACGTCGATTAAACAGTTACATCAGCTTCATTTCATTCCTTTCTCATATTTCCTTTAGATTTGATCATGCCCATTACACATACATGAAATATACTTTCTACCATTAATACATATAAAACTCCTTCAACAATTCATAAACATAAAATACTTATGCCTCTAGAATAGCATTTTTTTTAAAACTTAACTATCTTGAAGTCAGTTAATCTTGCTTTCTCTTGTTCTTCAATCTATTAAGTGTTTCTTTCTCTTTCCAGGAATTATCTTATCTGTGAACTTTGTCTTTTAATCTCCTTAATTATAGTATTGTGGTGTGTTTGCCATAACACATACATTATATTTAATAATAATGGAATAAAATAATCTTCTTAACCGTATATAAAATAATGAACAAAATAATACATCTTGTAGCTCATCCTGTGGCTCAAGTCTAATATCGGTGTCCTGTTAGCAAATACTCTTCTCATTCTCTTTTCCTTTATTTTCTCTTTATAAATGGTAAATATCTTCTCACTGATAATATTTCTTTATATCTGTGTGGTAGAATAAATCTTTTATTACATCAGAATCACAGTATGGTCCAGTATATAAATACTATCATTTCTTATTTAACTTTTTCTTGTCCAATAATCTTGAAAGTATTCATATCTTCTGGATCATCCATTTGGAAAAGCATAGCGCCTAGGCCTGTTTCAGAAGCAGCATCAGTGGCAATAAAAAATCCTGTTCAAGTTTCGGATGTTGTAACAACTGGGCATTAACTAAAACAGCAGGGAACCTCCACCTTGCTGCACTCACTGGACAGTGTGTCTACGGCATTGGACAGTGTGTCTACGGCATTCAGTCTGACCGGGTTGCCTTCAAACATGTCTCCGATGACTGTCTGCTTGCAGGCATATGCGACACTCACTGGTGAAGAGAACATTATGCCAATCCTAAGTGGTCCATTCAGCACGTTGTTGGGCCCATCCATACTGTGCTGCATGGTGTCATGGTTGCAAAGATGGACCTCGCCATGGACGTCAGGAGTGAAGTTGCGCATCATGCAACCTATTGCACGTAGTTTGAATCGTAACATGACATCCTATGGCTGCACGAAAAGCATTATTCAACATGGTGGCATCGCTGTCATGGTTCCTCTGAGCCATAATCTGTAGGTAGTGGTCATCCACTTTAGTAGTAGCCCTTGGACAACGTTAGTGAGCCATGTCATCAACAGTTCCTGTCTCAGTTCCATGTCTGAACAACATCACTTTGGTTCACCCCGAGATGCCTGGACACTTCCCTTGTTGAGAGCCCTTCCTGGCACAAAATAACAATGCAGATGTCATTGAACCACGATAGGCATGGTTGAACTAGAGACAACAGGAGCCGTGTACCTCCTCCAGGTGGAATGACGGTATCTGATCAGCTGTCGAACCCCCTCTGTCTAATAGGCTCCTGCATGGTTGTTTACATCATTGGGAAAGGGGGGGGGGGGGTTACTCCAGTACTGGTATGGTGCAAGCTAAAATCATCATATATATTTTGTATTTTTGTATTTTGAAGGCATCTTCTTTGTTCACCCTCCCCTCCAGAGACTTAATTAAAATATTGATCTTAATGAAGCAGCTGAAAGTAGTTAATAGGAACATGTATACATGGATGAAAGAGCATCACATTAGGAATTACTTAGTAACCTGTGACTTTTAACATTCACCCCATCCTACAGATTAATGAAACCATAATCTTTATATACAGGCTATGAAATCAATTACAGAAATCTTGTCTAATTGCTCATACAACACAAGAAAAGAGCCAACAAGAAAGGAGTCAAAAATTCTTCTTATTGATTATTCAAAAACATATGTCACAGATTTCACAACATATGAGAGTAATCATTTACTTTGAACTATAAGGCAATACTAACTTGTATACGAAATAGGGTTCACTGAAAAACAACAGACATGATACTTTATTGTAAAGATGTTACTACTCAGTGGAAGAGTTTATATGAAGGATGAATTGCTAAAGAATAAATCACAGATTGTAATCTACTCGCTCCAAAGCCCACTTTTCAAAAATTCAGACATTTTGATGCTACAAATATGGGGAAATTTGATGCAAATAAACTATATGGATGACAGTGAACATGAAAATATATCAACATCATGAAAGGATTTAAGTGAGCTAAGATACTGCTACAACCAGCTGGAACATTATCTATAAGGAATTTAGCATTCATAGACACCACAGTGCTACACGGTCTGCACAAAGTCAATAGTTAATTAGTTTTGCAAAGAATGTAAAGGTTATCTATGGCTGATATTTATACACAAGACAAGTTTTTTTATGCAGCGAAAGGTGTCCATGATGAATATCTAACAAAATTTTATGTTTTGTCTGAACAAGATTTGTCTCTTTATTTTGTTCCACTTATATTAATCTTGTTAACATTGGGGTTAATTTTTTTATCTATGAGGATGGGAGGTGAAAACAAGGAAATTTAAACAGGTGCTGTAAAGACCTAACTGTTCTAATTATCTCTATTATTCGCTGAAACTGACAGTCTTACACTGCTGTACAAGTAAGCATGGGCATATGTTGGAGTAACAAATTATGACCAAACTGTCACAAAGTCACTGTTTGTTTACTTCATCTTCAAGCATTCTACATGCTATTGATATTAATAGTGTGTATAAACTAATTAATACATAACAGTACATATAATAATAAAGAAAACAGTTAAAACATGTAGATTTGCATACAAACACACAATGAGTATAAGTTAAAATTTTAGATCTTCTTCTGTACAATTACAAAGAACCTCTATGACAAAGAAAGACTTCTAAGATGGTGCACGCTTCTAGCAGCAGTGCATTGAACTGTTTTACTCTAAGGTATGTATAATGTTGTCAGTATTGCTTAGTCTTGTAAAAGGTTGGTCAATCTTTTCTTTGTGATATGTACTGTGACAATGAAATGATTACCTTAATCTGTCAGTATTGCTTAGTCTTGTAAAAGCTTGGTCAATCTCTTCTTTGTGATATGTACTGTGACAATGAAATGATTACCTTAATCTGAAGCTCTTGTTTTTCTTTTCTGTAAACTAGGCAACTAAGTATAAATATTGATGGGACTGTCATGACACTTAGTTTCTTGAAAAGTGGCCTACAAAATGCACTGTCTTTGAAAATAACTGCTACACATCCAACATCCTTTATCTGCCATATAAAAACTCATTTTGCCTCAGCGAAGCTGCCCCAAAGCAGTATGTAGTATGTTGGTTTGTACATCTGCATCTTCTCTGTTTGCACATATGGATGCTTATTAGTGTAGTGAGCTTCAACTCTGCTGTAGTGTATTTATTATATTTGAAACATTTTGCATTATCCTGCTAAATATAATTGTACTGAACTCTGTGCTTTGTCTTCCACAAGCAAGAATAATCGCAACTTCCTTAAATTAAAATAACAGAAAAATATTACAACTAAAAATATAACACTTACATTCCACATTGTCCCCAGCATCATTTTCAACAGATTTACCAATTTTCTGAAGTGTGCATTTTAGCCTATCCTGCAGCTTTGTTATCAAGTCTTGTAAGCTACTGTCTATTTGATTACTGGAGTTTCCTGCCTGAAAATTAAAACTACCATCAGATTACAAAGTACTCTGCAGATAGTTGAAGAAATAATTCAGATGGTGCACTTCACTAACTGATTAAGAGTTTGAGATATTTTCTAAAATGGTAACCTTGCTCGTAAGTAAGATATTCCCAATGGACATACATAAGATGGTTCTACAAACTTTTCTAATTTCTTAATGCAGAAAACCATATTACTGCCTTTGTGTATCGTCCATTTGGAATAGCAAAATTCAACATAGCTGTTTTCCATTGATTATGTAGTTTTCACAATCAAGATACGTCTTTGTAACATATGTTTGCAACTAGCCTGTAAAAAGTCTGTGGTCCGAAAATTCACAAGCAACATATACATTATAGAGTCTGCACTAACACTTCTTTGAAAAAAGTGCACTTGAAAGGCTGCATCTAGCATTCACATATATAACATCATGTAGCAAAGTCTGCCACCAGAAGCCATATGTAGCAACTCATATTATCTTTCAAAACACCTTTTAATTCTTCTGTGAATAACTTCAGTCTTCGAACTTGCATTGTGACAACAACATGCAATTTTATTTATTTGTTCTATTTTATCAAGATGTGTAATGTATTCCTGTATGTAACAACTAATGACAGTTTTGTGAAGCTATTTAAAGTACATGTTAAGTGTTTTGCCACTGTCATATTGTTTGGTAGTGTCAGCAAACCATGTACTTGTGATGGTCTTCTAGGTGAGATCTGAAACTGGTCATTGTAGTGTCAACAGTGACAATAAATGTGAAAATCAAGCTACTATTTAAGGTTGTGTTGCGTACATTAGTGGTCAGTTTTCCATAAAACCGATTTTCAGCATCTAATTGATCTTCCACGGATAAGACACAGAGGAGTAAGCAGAAATAGTAGGTAGGTATGATCCATGTGGTGCCACCATATAAGTACACCCTCCTGTTTTGCACAGCATTAGGACACAGGAACTTAGTAAAATGTAACACAGCAGTGAACTATTTATTCACAATATTGTTAAGATTACCTGAAATTTGAAGCATATGAACATTGACAATGAACAGCAAAAACATATTGTGTGCTATAAGTGAAGCAAAACTGTGTTTGAAGAGTGCACAAAACATTAAGGATAAAGTTATTTATGAATTACATCAACAGATAATAATGACACCATGCAGATAGGAATTCAGCCAATCAGGGACAGGATGATTGATGCCACTTTGAGCAGCAGCCACTGAGGAACACGTTATCAGTGCAGAGCTCAGTAGTAAACAAATCAGCTTAGAGCAGAGATATGAACACCATGAGCAAACAATGATTATTGATGGCAGAAGAAAATGACAAGAAAGTGCATCTGAGGCCAGAGTGCAAGAAAATTCTGTGCTGTGGCTGAGAAAATTAATTTGTTATTCAAAATGGCAGTAGAACTAGGCAAAAGTTACAGTATTTAAATGTAACCTTAAAAGTGAACTTAAGAATTTTAGTTCAAAAATGGACCAAATTAACAGTAATCTAAGCAATGTAGATATTAACAACAAAGGAAATTCCTGGATGGGGGCAGTACATAAAATAAAGAAAAGGCAAGCACCATCCTATAGCAGAGTGATCCATGGAGCACAGAGACATGTAACAGGAAACGGCATTCGTATTAGCTTTTGCACTCTTTCTCTTTTTCTAACATAAGTACACAAAGTGCACACAATTACACAGACACCCAGACATATACTCCCATGGCCCTGATGAGACCAATTACTGATAATCTATTGCTGAAAGCAGATGCCTGAACTGATGGAGGTGGGGAAGTGGTAGAGAATGACATGGAGTGCACTAATCACATTTGGTCAGAAACAAGCGGAGTAGGAAGTAAATAGCAGCAATGCCAGCCACAGGTAAGCTTGAGTGTTATGCATTACAAAACACAACACAGCTGTGGCAACATTGGGAAGTGAACCAGACTGGCAACATGTAGAAACAGTCGACACAGCATGTACCTAGGCAGAAGAAGGAGAACTTTTTCATGTTGGCAGCTGTTGAAATTTTTAGCAAGGCGTAACAAAGCTCAAGCAAGTGCAGCCCCAAAACATATAAATACCTAGTCATTTTATCCTAAAGACACTTGTGTTAGTATTGAAACTCTACTATCATGTGGGTGGAAGGCTTGGTGCACCATGTGGAATACTGTTCATGAATCAAAATTCAATTCTGTGATGTGGCAATCCACCCTTAAACCTTGGGTCTGGAGCTGTCAGCACATTGGGCCAGCATGGGCCCTGGGAAGCAATTTGCTGGCCATCAACATGGGGCAGTGGGTCACTGCCTTTAAGTCAGCTGCCTGCCACCTTCCAGACAGCACTGGCGGCACGAGTCTTGACATTGCACTTGTGGCCATAGTTAGCTGTCACTGGCCTTTCGACTGGTGCTGTAAGGCATCCTCCTGCACCCCAAATCCACCTGGCACCTTCAGACACAATGAGGGGATAGTGGGAAAGAGACAGGTCTTTGGTCAGATGACATTGCAATCTTGCAATAAGACGAAAGAAACACAGAAGTAGAGCAAAAATATATAAGGATGATGGAGAGGGAGGGAGAGGGAGGGAGAAAACAGGAGAGGAAGGTGCAGATGAAGTGACAAAAAGGGAGAAGACACAAATAAACCTGTTAACCAGCTACCAACTAGTGCTCCTGTGATCACTTAGCATCGCCTTGGCCTTGAAATGCTCAACCACATCCTCCACCAGGGCTTTGATACCTCTCTTCAAGCTCTGAGTTGAGCAGTATCCTACCTACAACCTTACCCACATCACTGAAAGTAGTGTTCCACCAGCCACCCAACCTACACCATAGCCTTGTCCACCCCTATTCCATTCCTACTTTCGAACCTGCACCCCATGGGTCGTTCCTCAGGGATGGCTCAGGTGCAAGACCTGTCCATACTCACCCACCATCTCCTACCACACTCCAGTTACAGGCATTTCCTACCCAATAAAAGTCAGGGCTATGCGTAAAAACAACCTTGTTACATATCAGCTATGCTGTAATCACTGCACGGCATTGTTTTTCGATCTTTTTGAACACACAGTGCCTTTCAAGGTAAAAAAATTCTAGCAATAAAACTATGCCAGCAATTTCAAAGGCAATGTATTTAATTTTCTTTCTACTGATACTATACTGATCACGAAATCAAGCACACTGCGCAAGGTACTCACAGTGGGCATGGGGAATTATATATTCTTCGTTGCGGTGGAAGCGTGGGGACAAAGAAGGGGTCAGCGGTTGTAAAGGTGTGCGTTTTCGCTCTCCTCAATCAGTTGTCCGTTTGCACCAGCAAGTAGAGACATAATTATTGTGACTTTGCCCTTCACTCTGAATGAGCATAAAATGAAGAAGTTTATCAAAAGATCTGCACATTTCTCCACATCTGGTATAAGTGGCAGGAGTGGAATCAAATCAAAATGGAAAAAAAAGACTTTATGATGACATTTATTTGAAGCATGGTTTTACTGTCATGAATAATTAACCTTCATATGTAATTTGCAGTGACATACTGTTACGTGAGAGTATGAAACCATCAAAACTTATGTGTCACCTCTCAACTTAAAACGAAGCTGATAAGTCATTGAACTTACTCGAAACAAAACTGAAAACTCTTAATCAGCAGCAAACTATTATGATTCAGGTAACAAAATACTATTGTTATTTGTAGATTAAAGATAATATTACATAATTCATTTGATTTTATGAGACAGTCACAGTTTTACCTTCCGATTTAAATGCTGTGTTTAAAGAGGCAATAAAAGTTGTGAACTCAATTGGCATTGAAAACTCCATTGTTTAGAATCATTTGTGAAGACATGGGTTCACTCCATCAAAATAACCTTTATCACACAGAAAATTAGGTGGTTTTCTAGAGGAGAAGTATTGACATGAGTCCTGAACTAAAAGCTGAATTGTTAATTTGCTTACGAGGTTATACACCTGGATACGCAAAAATTTTTCTGATTATGTTCAGCTATTAAAATTAGCTTTCCTTGCTAATTTTTTTAACCACCAAAATATTTTAAACAAGCACCTCCATGTGAGAGAAGAAAGTAATATAATGGCCAAGGATAAAACTGAAGGATTCTTTGCAAAACTTCGTTTGAGGCGAACATCTTTACAAAAGATGATATTTGAGTCTTCCCTTTGTGTTCAGAAGATTGTCAAAGAAATTGCAGTGGACCAGTCAGTGATAGTAAGTTTTCAATTTCCTTGCACAATCTGAAAGACAAACTATTAAGTTACTTTCCAAAACTGAGCTCTGAAGCTGACAATGGAAATGGATACTAAATCCCTTTTTGGGCATGTCAGTACAACTGGTTGATCTGAACATGAGGATGAAAGAAACACATACAATTTGCTGCTGATGTCATGCTTAAAGTGGAATTTAATTCACAAAAGATTGACCTCTTCCTGACGAAGATAAAAGAAGAATATCCACAGCTGGCAAGGGAAGCTTTGAAATTATTAGTACCATTTGCCTGTCTACGTGAATTAGTGTTCACTTCAATGGTGAACATAAAAAACTAAGAAGAGAATAAGGCTGTAATTAGTAAGTGATTTGGTTCTTCCAAAAATAAATCATGATTTGATAAATAAACAGCCATAGCCTTCTCAATGAAATTGTTGTGTTTGTATTGTAATGTATTTGGCTAAGTGGCATCTATAACAGATGTCACTGTCACCCTTTGTATAAAAACTGTTAAAAACAATAAAATCCTGGCAAGTGTAAAGTATTATTTTAAACAATATGAATGATAGGCGTGGTCATCAAATTACAGTTGTGGCAATAAAGTGTTGTGCATTTGCGTATAATCAATTAATTGTACCAATACTGTTAATGACTTTACTCATGGTATGTCTTATGCTTCACAAGAAACAAATGAAAATTAGATAACAGAAAATTCTGAAGAATTAATAGTGTAATGTTTACATCAGTATTATTATTACAATGAGCACAGTCAAGCCTTGTTTAACAAGCACCATCTATACAGAGTTTTTCGCATGACAAGCAATTAAAGACACAATGCTTAACGAGCAATGTTTCACATAACGAGTCTGTTCAGTGCCTTTGGTAACCGTATGAAAAACTACCTTCTGACCAAGACAGACCTCTTCAGCTGCTATAATTGCACAATAAGTTACTTGCTGTTCCATGACCTTCCGCCCTGTACGTTAGAATCTCCAACAAATGACAAAGGTATTTACAATGCAGTATTCAGCTGTACTGTTGGTAACAATCTTCACACTGCACCTGTTGCCTCCTGTATCTCTTCCCTGGTCTGCTTGACGATGTTTAAATTTTCTGTGATGATGTTGCAAGCTCTCTTAAGTTTCAAGACCCATGTTAATTAATGATCTTGAAATATATACGTATGATTTCCATTTTAGATCTGTCATAATTAACAAACATAAATTGAACAAAGGCGCTCATTAACCAACGCATAGAGATGTGTTTCGTTCACCAGCTGTCTTGCACACATAGTGCTCACTTTGAACTGTTGGCAAAAAATTATGTCTTTTTTGTAAAAAAGTATGTACAGTATTACACATTATATTATATTGTATTTTATCAATGGTTTTAGTGTTTTTTTTTTTTTTTTTTTTTTTTTTTTTTTTTTTTTTTTTTTTTTTTTTTTTTTTTTGAATGGAGTGCATTATCCTATTTTTATGTGTATTCCAACAGAAAAATATGTTTTGGATGATGAGCGTTTCGCATTGTAGGTAAGAGAAGCACATTATTCTCATTAAGCAAGGTCCCACTGTATAGTCAATTTGTAAAGAAGTAAATCATTTTTCAAACTTCTGAAAGGCATTTATTGGATCTTGTGACCAGTTCCAGAAAATAGTTTTCAAGTTTTGCATTTATTTCTCATTAATACAGTGTATTTATTATATACCAATTGATGTTCTGTTCAATTGAGAATTACTGTTAGGCAACAAATCATGTAATTTTAATAAAAAAATAAATTTCACTTTCCTTGGGCCTATCTACTTGTATTATGGAACCCCTAGAATACAGACGTGCATTGGGATGGTTGTTTCATACACTTTAATCCAGTTTTTAAAAAAGGTAACATTAATTTTTGATTAATTGTGAGAGAATTTATAACAAATTATTGTACTTGTACTTTTCAACTCTTTTACAATGCAATTGTGGAAACTGCACAACAATAAACAGTATCGCTAACAGTTGATTGATTGTTAGACATGTGCATGGGATCTATGAAAGACAGTTTGATTAATGGCTTCAAGCAGTGCAGATGTACCTCTGTTGTACCTGCCTTGTGACATAAATTGTGCACTCATCTAAATATGTGATGTGTTACTATACATGCTACATCCTACCTATAGCGCAACACAAAACACTACTATAATAATTGATTCACTTCACGGCAATCATAATTAATAACATAAAAGAAATTAGAAATGCACCAGACAACAAGTGATGATGATTTTGTGTGAATCTCAATCATGCAACAGAGCTGTGAAAATGAAAACAGTGTGAAGACACAGTGTGTCAATTACAATGTGAGGTGAGCTCAAGCGTCCTACATCAGCTTGGTAGAAATTGATGTACTTTGTGCCTTCTCTCCCTGCTGCCAATCCTAACAATCTATTGTTTGGTGCGAAGCACATTTACTGAAATGCATTCTAGTAACCATCGTATGAAGTCTTTTGTGTGTGTGTGTGTGTGTGTGTGTGTGTGTGTGTCTGTGTGTGTGTGTGTGTATGTGTGTGTGTGTGTGTGCGCGCGCGCGCGCTTGCACGTGTGTGTGCATGTTCTGTTGCAGCCATTTTATATCACATCTAAAGTGAGCATCTTTGAATGAACTTTCATTTTTGTTGCAGCCATTTTATATCACATCTAAAGTGAGCATCTTTGAATGAACTTTTATGAATTGTTCTAGTACCCAGTGATATTTTTACCACAGCAGATGACTGGCACAAAGTTCACAGCACTGCACAAAACACTGCTCCCACACCACAGTTCCACCTGGAAGTTAATGTTGTCCTTCCCTCTCCCCACAAATCTCTCTACAGTGAACTTGTGAGTGCAGTATACTGAGGACTCAGTGACTCTTGCCACCCTAGTTCCTTACTGCAGATGTCAGAAGAGTTCGATAGACATTGTATCACTTCTCACCGCTACAAGTTTTTAAATATTCGGAGCGTTCAACAAGTTTAAACTATTTCATATTCATTACTAGAAATAAGTGCCTCATCTGAATGTTAGCAAGTTCACGATGTGCTGTCATGAAACCTTGTCACATTCCTTCCATAGCACATGATCGTTACAAAACATGTTTCCTTCTGCAAACACGACTCCCCAAGCACAAATCTGTTACTCCACTGGGGGTCACAACCCACAGATTGAAAAACACAGTTGTACAGCATTCTGTGTGTGAATGACAAGTAATCAACTGTCTACTTGCATGAATGCCCACTGCCACACTGTAGCCAAGCTGCAAACTTGGCCATCCAATTGCCAAACATGCTACACAACACAACAGGAATAACTACTATTTCTCCCCTATGCACGCCATCTGGATCCTCCCTTACAGCATAAGTTTCTCTGAACTTTGCATTTTGGAACTGTTTCTCCAGCATATACCATGTTCTCACAATCCCCCTGGTGTAAGCCATTGGTAACCTGTTCCCACTGTCTCACCTTACCTTTTCCCCTCTTCCTTCTGTCCACACCACTCCTTCTCCATACAGGATAAGCACTGCCTTCCCCCCCCCCCCCCCCCCAAGTGGGCTTTCTCTCTCTCTCTCTTTCTCTCCCTCCCTCCCCCCTCTTCATTCCCCCCTCCTTCTTACTTACTCTCTTTTCCCCTCTCCTGTTGTCCCCTCCCTGTCCCTCCTCCCACCCTCCAACCCCCCTCTCTCTATCTATCTCTCTCCTCCCTTTTTTTACCCCTCTAGATTTTCTCTCTTCCGTCCCTTTCCCTCTTTTCATCTCCTTTTTCCCCTTCCCTCTCCCCACATCTCTACCTCTTTCTGTTCTGTCCACTGTATTCTTTTCACCTTATTGTGCAGCCACAGTCATCGGTCCACACACCTGCCTCTTTCCCATTATCTCCTCCTCATCTCCATCAGCTAAGGCAACTGATTTCCATAATCAAGTATCAATAATCAGTGTCACTGTGGCTACTCCTGAGCATGTGTTTGGCTGTCTGTAAGGTTGTGTGTGTACGTTTGCTCAAAGAAAGAAGCAAGAGCTCGAAAGCCAGTGTGGATACTGTTTCCTGGTACATGTCTGTGTGATCCCTGCAACAGTTCACTACAAGTAGGTTGTTGCCTTTCCTTTATTTTACATATTATTGATACTAAACTAGATTCAGAGCAATATTGTGCAGTGAAGAAAGCTGATGAAATTGGGGAACATTTGGGATATTCACTAGATACTTGGAGACAGAATCTGTGGATTAGTGGTGATCCAGTGGTGGACAAAGTTGATGAGGTTTTGACAGGTTGGCAAGTTGAAGTGGTTGGCAGAGTCTGTGTGATTGACAGTAAAATAAGTTACAACGAATTAGTTAAGATTAGCAAATAAGTTTGTAATGAAAAGAGTGCAGTGGGGAAAGTGGTGGGTTGCTACAGTAAACAAAACTGTTGGTCAATGTTCAGCGTTAAATGTGGGCAGAATTTTCAAAATTGACAGTAAAGTAAATGGTTTGGAGATATTAATTTTCAATATATATGTACAGAAAGTCACTCTCAGTTTGCCTGTAATGTTTAAGGGGCCTGTATTTGTAAAATGTGGAATGTTGATAGATTTTATTGAGTAGAGTGCAATTTTTGAGAATGTTGTGAAAAGCAAATGTAGATTTTCTACCAATGCTGCAAAACTAGGTGGGAGGGGGGGGGGGGGGGGGGGGGGGTTTGCAGAGGGCTGATGTATCTGTGGACCCATAAGCAGATAGAAGATTCACTGAAGTTAAGTCAATTTATTACATGGTGTGTAATACCTCCTCAGCTGGGTAATTCTATTCTTTTCTTCATAGATCACTTTTCTCCTGTAACTAAACTATCCACAGACTGTAGGGAAAAATTATCATCTCCTAGTATCCTCAACAAGTAGGTAAATTAAAATTTTCATGAGTAACTTAATTCCTACTATGTTGTCA
The DNA here is from genome assembly GCF_023897955.1 of Schistocerca gregaria. Lineage (NCBI taxonomy): Eukaryota > Metazoa > Arthropoda > Insecta > Orthoptera > Acrididae > Schistocerca > Schistocerca gregaria. The sequence continues at coordinate 506,684,616 of NC_064921.1, forward strand.
TACATAAGAGCAGAAGCCATATCTGATAAATTTTGTGAAAAACATCTTGTTTGGTTTTGATTGTAGCAATGATTAAACTTAACAAAACAACAAATATATTTCACCAAAAATTTATGTAAAAATTTAACAGAAGAAAATAAAATGATACTAAATATACACTCCTGGAAATGGAAAAAAGAACACATTGAAACCGGTGTGTCAGACCCACCATACTTGCTCCGGGCACTGCGAGAGGGCTGTACAAGCAATGATCACACGCACGGCACAGCGGACACACGAGGAACCGCGGGGTTGGCCGTCGAATGGCGCTAGCTGCGCAGCATTTGTGCACCGCCTCCGTCAGTGTCAGCCAGTTTGCCGTGGCATACGGAGTTCCATCGCAGTCTTTAACACTGGTAGCATGCCGCGACAGCGTGGACGTGAACCGTATGTGCAGTTGACGGACTTTGAGCGAGGGCGTATAGTGGGCATGCGGGAGGCCGGGTGGACGTACCGCCGAATTGCTCAACACGTGGGGCGTGAGGTCTCCACAGTACATCGATGTTGTCGCCAGTGGTCGGCGGAAGGTGCACGTGCCCGTCGACCTGGGACCGGACCGCAGCGACGCAAGGATGCACGCCAAGACCGTAGGATCCTACGCAGTGCCACAGGGGACCGCAACGCCACTTCCCAGCAAATTAGGGACACTGTTGCTCCTGGGGTATCGGCGAGGACCATTCGCAACCGTCTGCATGAAGCTGGGCTACGGTCCCGCACACCGTTAGGCCGTCTTCCGCTCACGCCCCAACATCGTGCAGCCCGCCTCCAGTGGTGTCGCGACAGGCGTGAATGGAGGGACAAATGGAGATGTGTCGTCTTCAGCGATGAGAGTCGCTTCTGCCTTGGTGCCAATGATGGTCGTATGCGTGTTTGGCGCCGTGCAGGTGAGCGCCACAATCAGGACTGCATGCGACCGAGGCACACAGGGCCAACACCCGGCATCATGGTGTGGGGAGTGATCTCCTACACTGGCCGTACACCTCTGGTGATCGTCAGGGGACACTGAATAGTGCACGGTACATCCAAACCGTCATCGAACCCATCGTTCTACCATTCCTAGACCGGCAAGGGAACTTGCTGTTCCAACAGGACAATGCACATCTGCATGTATCCCGTGCCACCCAACGTGCTCTAGAAGGTGTAAGTCAACTACCCTGGCCAGCAAGATATCCAGATCTGTCCCCCATTGAGCATGTTTGGGACTGGATGAAGCGTCGTCTCACGCGGTTTGCACGTCCAGCACGAACGCTGGTCCAACTGAGGCGCCAGGTGGAAATGGCATGGCAAGCTGTTCCACAGGACTACATCCAGCATCTCTACGATCGTCTCCATGGGAGAATAGCAGCCTGCATTGCTGCGAAAGGTGGATATACACTGTACTAGTGCCGACATTGTGCATACTCTGTTGCCTGTGTCTATGTGCCTGTGGTTCTGTCAGTGTGATCATGTGATGTATCTGACCCCAGGAATGTGTCAATAAAGTTTCCCCTTCCTGGGACAATGAATTCACGGTGTTCTTATTTCAATTTCCAGGAGTGTATATGAAGACAGTAACTGTTCTCGAAAGAACAGATTACTGATGTTGAGCGTGCAGCTTTTCCCTGGAATAAATGATGACTAACTGAAACCCTCAGCTGCCGACAGGTGTTGTTGATATACCTCGATGTGGACAGCTGAAAATGTGTGCCCCGACCAGGACTCGAACCTGGGATCTCCTGCTTACATAGCAGACGCTCTATCCATCTGAGCCACCAAGGACACAGATGAATAGGGCGACTGCAGGGACTTATCCCTTGCACACTTCCCGTGAGACTCACATTCCCAACCGTCCACAATTCTACAAATGTAATGTACCTTATAGACATTTGCCCATTCACTCATTACTCACGCATGCTTTGGCGATTCCCATAAGAGTTTGGGCAACCTGTGTGCATTTGCACGAACGAAGGTCAATGGCTGGATAGCCATGTGATCAAGGAAGCAATGACGGTACAAAAGGCAGAACTAAGAGCTGAAATAGATGAGAGTTGGAAAGTGACCAAGAATACCACTAGTAACGGTGAAAAGGAAAGGGAACATTCAACCTCAAGCTATCAGATGTCAACTGACAGGATAGGTAATATGAACATCTATCTGCATTTGAAATCTATCAGGTGAAGTAGATTGCAACTATAGCATGCAGCAGGCGCTGCCAACTTCTGCCCCTTTTACACTGAGGTATTTGGAATACAATCTGATACATCAAAACAATGCCACGCTGGCAACAGACAACGCTGTGTGCCTTTCTTCTTTGCTCATGGATGAAGGCTTATTATGTCACAGGTAGTTTTAATTTTTTCTTCCGAAGGGAAGCAGACAAACCCACTCGTGTTCATAAGAGACTTTTGGGACATTTTGTCAAGGAATTGGACTGAAGCACAGAAGATACGCTTTGTGGTAGGTTATACACAGGATAATGTCTCACTGTGGGCCACTGACATGGCGGGAAAGTGTCACACCTACCAACAGTTTGAAGGAGCATTTCTAGACAAGTTCTGGTCCACCGCACTACATCTGTAGTGTTTAATCCAGCACCATTCAATGGTAAACCTGAAGGGCTCAGAAGATACTTCAAGAATTGTCTAAATAAAATCCATTACCAGAGAAACTCAATATCACACACAGATGTGCTGCAAATTTTGAAAAGCCAGCTAACATACATCAGAAATTAATCACCACTTCTGAGCACAATATAGTGAATTTTCTCTCAGTTATCGAGTCCACTGATATTATCTATGAAGAGAGAGCTGCATAACAAGAAAGTCACAGTGCACAGGCAGAGACATCACACAAACTAATAACAAAGTGGCGGGAATGGCAATAACAAACAATACTGCTGGCAGCCATATCCCCCTTGCACCAATACCAACAGGAACCAGTTTGGTAATGGAGAGGGACAAAAATTCAAGCAAGGATATAAAAAGACCAAGGACAGAATTTCAATTGGTCAGGATTTAGTGGCCAAAGAGGTTATAGTGAGCACAAGCACAAAGGGCCGCCGACATGGGACGACCCAAATGGCAACTGGCAAGAGCAGAATGCATTCAGATGGTAAAATAATCCGTCGCTGCCTGACTATAATCAGTACAATCAAAATTACGTTTCAAATAGCAGGCAGGGACAACAAAATTTCAAATCGAGAGCCGCACAAGATATTAGCCTAACTGGCAAAACCAGGTGCATTGCACAGATAGTTGATGTTATCCCTAATGAGGAGTTCAGTGCTCAGGGTAATTGGAAAATTTGAACCAGGTTCAATAGGCCCCCATTTGATGGCCAGTAATAGGAGTGGGGGATGGAACTAGTTAAGAGCTGAAGCTTTCCTGGCAGATAAAAACTGTGTGCCGGACCGAGACTCGAATGCGGGATCCTTGCCTTTCACGGGCAAGTGTTCTACCAAAGGCAAAGGTCCTGATTTGAGTCTCGGTCCGGCACACAGTTTTAATCTGCCAGGAAAGTTTCATATCAGCACACACTCTGCTGCAGAGTGAAAATCTCATTCTAGTTAAGAGCTGTATTCTTAGATATGGCAACTGTGGTGATATCAAAGATGGCATGTGTTAGGAAGATATTACCAACTGTGAAGATGAAAATGAAAACACAGTACAGTACAGGCACAATACACAATAACCATAGTACTGGACGCTGGAGCTACAATGAATATAATTTCACAGGGTTTGTTTAATCAATTACAAAGATGAGTACACATATCGACATTTCCAGACCAAAATTGCAAAATCCAAACAGCTGTAGGAGGTAAGTCTAAGGCGCAAAATTGCAGGCATGGATTCCTATTCAAACTGATAGCTTCTCATTACAGTGCATTTTTTTCTTGTTGTTGAAAAGCTAATAGTAAACTGCCTTATCAGCATGGACACTTTTAGGAAGCACCAAGCACGAACTGACATTGGGAGGGGGAAGTGTCATTTTGTTGTGAATGACCAAAAATACTCAATAGACCTAGTCAAGTGAAATGCCAGAGAAAGCAAACCAGAACACACTCCTGATGTTCAAATACATTTCTTCTATCCTTCCAGTATGTTTGTAAACACACAGGGAACTGTGCAATCAAGGAAGAGTAAACAGGCCCTGATATTGTGCATGCCAAGAAAGTGAGTCAGTGTGTCTTATGCAAGAACAAAGAGAAGAACTGCACACACTTTTAATATGTTGTGCTCATATTGTTTAATGATGCACTGACACAATCAAGGGATACAAATACACAATGGAGATGTACCCACACAAAGCCTTCTGCTTTTTGTCTTACCCCATTCCATGGGCCAAGAAGGAGGCTGTGAGAAAAGAGATCAATAGAATGCTAAACTGAGAAATAATACAACCTTGCTTATCTCCATACTGCAGGCCCATTTTGGTCATTAGCAAATCAGACAGTAGTGTCTGCCTTGGGCTTGATGCACAAGGAATAATAAAACTATTGTTTCTGTCAGGACGCAGCATGACAACCTGGAAGAACCACTTCCAAAATTCCATAAACTACACCACTATAATAGATCTCCAAGCCTTGTACTGGCAAAGTACTCAACATGAAGATAACCATAAGGATACTGCCTTTGTATGTGGGAGCAGAAACTACGAGTTCTGCGTTCTCCCCTTTGGTTTAAATGTCAGTGCAGGCTGCTTAGATCTATCTTAGGACCTGAATTCTTAAGCAGAATCACTGTGAATGTAGATGGTTTACTGACTGCTACCTCCATGTGGTCAGAACACTTAAAGTTCTTTGCTCAAGTCTTGTATACATTTTCAGAATACGGAGTCACAGCCAACCTAATGAAGCCACATTTCAGTATGGAAAGGGTTAAATTCCTGGGACACATATCACTTCAAGGCATACTTCCAGACCCTAAGAAGCTCAATGCTATCAGAAACTGTCCTCTACTTCAAAATAAGAAACAGTTGAAGAGCATCTTGGATTAGTATCTTTCTTCAGAAAGTTTATACCACAGAAGCTTTTAAACAGTGATGCTGTATTCAATCTTCTATGGAGAAACCACCCTGGTGATGCACCAAGCAATGGCAAACTGATTTTGACAACATTACAAAAGCTCTTTTGAGGACAAAAATCTTACATCATCCTGACATGATGCAGGAGTTTTGTCTGTGTACAGACGCATACTCCCAAGGCCTGGGCACTTGTTTATTCTAAACCACTGACACGAATGGGGAGCTGACCCATTAGTTCTGCTAGCAGGACCCCATCTGAAGCTGAACAAGCTTATTCCATGACCAAATTGGATGCTCTTGCAGTAATACATGTGTTACAAAAGTTGGGGAAAGCATAAGAAGGTGTATTGTCACCATCAGTCTTTGTTCCTCCTTCTCACTTGTAAACTCTTACATGGGAGGATCACTAGGTGGTGTTTGTCTTCAAAGGTATTTGATTCTGAAATTGTATGTATCAAAGATAATCAAAATGTAATTGTTGATGCCATAACAAGGCTTCCACTAGGTCTACATGAATTCTTGGAATTCATGGAGAACTATTCAGTAATTAGGGTTTTGTTGATGAAAAGTAAAACACAGGAGCCATACTACATCAGGATATTTCATGGAGCAACTACAGCAGAAGGATCCCAGATGGCAAAAGGTAAGGTTAAAACTGCTGCTGAACAATGATGATAGGTTGAAATTTTTTTTATTATTTACCAAGGTGTATCATTTCACTGATACCACCCAGAGCAGAGCCAGTGGGGTGCCTGTTTACCAGAGGATCACATTAACAGCTTTATATTACATACTAACACTGTTTGGGGATGCTATGGCATCTCCAAATGCTATAGTAAGATAAGCACTTATTATTACTAACTAAATTTAAAACGAAAAGTTCAGCATGTAATACAGAATTGGGATGATTGTCAGAAGGATAAACATACAAATAACTCAAAACTAATTGAACTACACCTGATATTACCTAAAAGACCCTTGGAGGACTGTATCCACAAAGGAAAGAAGGTGTAAGATATGTTGCTGCTCTGTATGATGTTTTCTCCAAATATATGAAATCATATGCTGTGCGGTCAGTGACTGTGAGCACAATCGTCAGAAGAATTACAATGGATTATCTACCCAGAGTAGGTAAGCCAGAAATGCTGATGACGGACAATGCATCATACTTTACAGGCAATGCTGAAAAGAGTTCATGAACACTCACAACATTAAACATATACTTGTATCCAGGTTTCACTAAGAAGCAAGTCCCACTGAGAGGACATTCAAGGAATTTAACAGATTTACACAGACTTAGGCCACTCACAAACACATAATGTGAATCGAATATGTTACCCCATTCCAGCAAGTTGTTAATCTCCCCCACAGGTCAACCAGCTATACATCTATGCAACTGCTGTTTGACGAAAGATAAGTAGAATATTGGAAACAAACTCTACCCAAGGTCCCTAGGAAGGAAACATTTCATGAAGAGAAAGTACATAGGGCACTGGTTAGCTCAGAAGAAAAGATAGAATACAGAAAACAGTTGTTTGATATGAAATTAGGACTACCATGTAGGACAACAAGTACTCCTCAGAACTCATCCAAAATTGACAAACTACAGTAAGTTAAATTGCAAGTAGCAATTTCTGTACAGAGGGCCATTTGTTATATCAAAACTCCCACACCCAGGAGCCTATAAGTTAGTATACTTGAACAGTGGAAAGGAAAAAGGGCTCTACTCATGCAAATGTTTTGTGCACTCAACATAGTTTGACACTGATCAAGCATGGCTTAGAGTAATGTATATAAGAGATGACATACTGTTCACTTGAATATACTTAGTAGAGTTGATGATTAGTATTATGGAAAGATTTCGTTTTGCTTATTTCATGTGTGTTGTGTTATTAGGATGTAAGCTTTAGTTATGTAAGATTTCATTGTATGTTTACGAGCCAGAGAAGCTAAGAAAATATTACCCTCAACAAGTGTGAGAAATTATTTAATTTGGCACTGTACTGTTTAAACACACAATAGGCATATGATTGAGACGCAGTACACCGAAGTGGCGAAGTGGACTGAGGACAGAACTTTGCTCATGCAGTTGCTAGCTTTAAGGTTGACAACCTCCACGCATGCACACAGCACAGTGTAAGCCAATGGATTCCCACTAGATCGTGATCACAGCTTAGCAAACGAACACCAAGCAATATACACTTAGAGAAATTATAGAGATGACTCCTAAGAAAATAAAATATCTACACTGCAGAATTAAACTAAGATTGAGAAATTAGGAAGAACTAAGCTGTGTGTGTGTGTGTGTGTGTGTGTGTGTGTGTGTGTGTGTGTGTGTGTGTGTGTGATTGAGAAATTAGGAAGAACTAAGCTGTGTGTGTGTGTGTGTGTGTGTGTGTGTGTATGTGTTTATACAGATGATGCAGTAAAAAATACCTACTGAAAACTAGCTACACACTACGATACTATGTAGAAGCTATTTACATTGACACAAGTGGTTATTTACATGCTACAGGATAGGGGATATCTACATGAGAAATGAAGGAATATAAACTAAGTCTTGAATATACTTCGAGAGATAGGATGGTGCCCCGCCTATGACAATACTTTTCTTTCCAGGTGCAAAAAGGAAACTCAAAACAACAAACACAGGTCAAGCATGTACCCCCTTACAACTCATTAAAAAACTGATAAAGGATCAACTGTGAATTGATAGAAAGTAAATATATGAATATTGAAAGTGTGATGTATTAGTAGCCAGTGAGCAACTATGCACTTAGGTTTGGAATAGTATTTAAGTGTCCTTACAGTAAACGATACAGAATCCCATCCTGGGTAAAACAGGGAACACAATAATTAGAAATTGGGTACAGAAATGTAAGGGCTGCACCAAAAATAAATAATTATATGTAAGTAATTATATGTATAAGTTTAAAGATATGTATAAATATATGTGTGACTGTTATGGTGTGAATGTGTGTATGAAAAAGCTAAGGTATGCCAGATGTAGAAAAAAGTTGAACTTAGGCCTTATGCTACCGAATGGAAATATATATTCATGCACAACAGTGTACACATGAGTGATCTCACATAGCAAAAGGAACAATAAGTCACCGACACTAAAGAACACTGTTTATGGTTAATGATGACACTTGTATGACACAATATCGTGAAGTCAGAATGTATCAGTAGATAGTAAACATGAAGTAAGTGGATTAACGTGAGTAGACAGTCATGGAATGATGTACTCAATAGCTCTCTCATAATGAATGAAGGATTGCAGTATTAGAGTGAAAATGAATGCTTCTTGCTGCCCTGCTTCTTCCTGGTCCACTTTCCAGTTAGGAAAATAAAACTGTTATTTTATGAAAAAATGCAGAATTTAATACACTATAATTCATTTAGAAACCCCCAAAAAGGTTTTACTGTCAGTAGACACATCCTAGTAAGCTTGTCAGAGGCTTAGCTAAATGTAGCTATTTCATGTTGTGAAGCTATCTTTCCTCATCATTTGTTACAATGGATACTCGCATCAGTATCATGGAATCATGCGACATGTTGTGTGAAAATATTTTGTTGATACTGAAAAATAAGACTGAAGAAATGACAACCTGTGTAATGTTAAAATCAAACAATGGAAAGTCCAGGAGGGAATGTAACAATATTATGAGTTGCTATTCACTTGATTACTACTAGACTGGTCCACTCTCCAGTTAGGAAAATAAAACTGTTATTTTATGAAAAAATGAGAAGTTAATACACTATAATTCATTTAGAAACCCACAAATAGGTTTTACTGTCATTAAGACTATAATATATACTGACATCCAATCCAGTTTTACTGTAAAGAGAGTGGATTGGTGTACCTGAGGTTTGCGCTACCATCTAGTGGAATTTATGCCAAACAAATGGGGATTAATGTCTGCCAAGCTCCACGGTGTCTAGAAGAAAGTAAAGTAGCATAGCATGGTAGAATTACATGCTGTTGTTTCAGATTACTGCATCTAACTTACAATTATTAGCATTCAAAAAAAAACAACTAATAAATCCGTAAAGTGTCCAAAGTTAGAGCATTCACGTGTTCTTGTGTTTTTACACAGCAGCCAGCATTGCAATCGACATCTAGCAGCACTGGATACAAGTAACTCAATGTATTATTTCCTCCAATAGCCATGGCACTACATAATACTTTGTAATATTTGTATTCATTTTGAAACATCCTGTATGTGTAACATATAAAGGGGACGCATTGTCACCAAAAATCTTGAAAAGCTCTTGACTGGTTTACTTCAAAATTTTTACACAACATTCTAATGATCATTTGGAGACACAGATAGACCACATGCTTGTTTTAAAGTATATAATATAGAAACATAACATGGAAAGCTAAACACTGTTACCAGAAATCTAGAAAAGTGCTTATTTAGTTAACTTCAAATTTTTACATGATATTCTAATGAACATTCAGATGGACATGTATTTTTAATATGTATAGTATATAAAGATATAAGTAATACATAAAGTGAGAATGTTGTTACCAAATACCTCAAAAAGTTCTTGAGTGATTTACTTTGAATTTTTACACAATACTCTAATGAACATTTGGACGGACACAGGCTATCCACATATCCTTATTCCTGAGCTTTTGATTCCCAAAATCACTGGCTTATAAGCTTCAAGCAAACCGAGCCGATCGTCATTGCCTTCAAATTTAATATCTCTTAATTTACTAACTACTGATATAACATCGTTGAAACAGTATTCAAAAGTTTTGGATGATTCTAAAACAGAATATAGTCTTTTAGTAAGGCTATTACACTATAAAAAATTTCTGTGGATGAAATCATGTTTGTCTTTTAGTAAGGCTACTTACTGTGTTCAGAGACCATACGAGGAGTCACAGTTGAACTACAGTGGATATAGCAATGTATGGGTGTACCCAGTACTTCCTTTTCTTTTTAAGTTTTCTGAGCTTTAAGTAATCATAAGACACAACAACGTCCTCTTCAGAAGAGAACGAAACTCAAACACAAAGGTGATTCATGCTCCCTTGTTGCTTGTCGTACGGTGAGCCACATCACGTAATGTACCACACATTGTATCATCCCATTGGAAACACAAGTGTCGCATCGATTAGTGTAGTGTCACATGACCGTAACTGCAACGTGTTTTATTGCATATTGTACCGTCTCACTGTGAATAGCATCTGGTAGTCATTTCCTTTCCTCTTCAACAGGCAATGAAGTGAGGAAAGAACCACTATTGATATGCCTCGATATGGGCCCTAATTTCTCTACCTTGTCTTCATGGTCCCTATGCAAAATGTTAAACTGGTGGCTGTAGAATCATTCGGCAGTCAGCTGAGGAAACCGCACATAGCAAAGGTTGAGCCTTCATTTGATCTCGCAACATGTTAGCCCACAACTGAATCCAGAACAATTCTACTGTCACAAACTTACATTCTGCATAATGACCACAAAGACAAGATAAGAAAAATTATTGTTCACATGAACATATATAGATAGTCATTTTTCCCTTCCTTGCTCCATTTATGAGCCAAACAGGAAAGGAAATGACTATTGGTGGTATAATGCACCCTCTGCCATGCACAATAGGGTGGCCTGCAGAATATTTATGTATATGTAGATTGTGGGGGTCCGAATGAAATGCCCTTCCTTTTTAAACCATCCCTAGCCTACCCTTCTTTCCTCTCCAAGAAAGTACCTAATACTTCCAAAATTCAGTATACTTTCTTGTACTTTTACATGTCTCTATCAATAAAAAATAATTTTATTTACACTGAAGACCACAAAAAACACAAACTGTAACCTTACATTCACCAATCACTTACACGTGGTCTATAGTTTCACCAACAGCTGTGAGAACACAAAATGACTTGTATTCCAATTGTAACACATACCTGCAATAAAATTGGAGTATATACTTCCTTGATAGTATAATAAAATGTGACTAAAGGTGAACTGGCTACAGTTGTCATGGATATTGTCTCATAGATGTTGTCAGGCGTAATAACATCTGGCTGAATCTTGAAAAACACGAGTAAGCTGTTCTTCCCTTCTCCTGCATCAACCTTAAACAGAATGTATCCAGTTAGAAATGACTTATACAGCCATTTAGTTTATTAGATATTAGTAGTAACTAAAACCCAACAAAAGTAACTCTGAGGCTCACAGATTGCATTTAACATTTAAATACACATATCTAAGAAATATTTAGCAGAATAACACCCTATGTTTCCAAACAATTCTGCAACTACACCTCACTAGCTGCTATGACACATCTGTCAAAAAATTTTTACAGTACTCGTATTTTACTGCATAAATTTGAAGCATTATCTGTATTCTTTAAGAATAGAAAATGTGAAACAATGCTGACTACATGTTTTGTATCCCAACAATATTATGATGTCACATAAAACTATTCTGGTGATATCAGAACACTGCTGTATTCTCAGACTCCTGATGGACAACTGAAACACAGAGTTTAAATTGCGAATCCTTACATTTGCATTTCAATTTTAAGAGCTGCATGGCACCCCTAAAATGCTCAAGAGTGGAACTAGTATCAGACTGTAAAAAATGCTACCAACACACAAGAATATTATGGTATCAATCATTACATGTAGGAGCAGAAAAGTGCAATATAGAAAAGTAACTGAATTCATGCCATACCTGATACCAGTGCTTACAAATTAGAACACTCTTAAATACTTGGGACAAAGCTAAGTGTCTATTGAAAACAAAGGTTACGTAGAATAGGAGGATGCTTATTCATAGTAGCCCGCAAAACATGAAAATATAGTAAGTTGTATTTGGTAAGGAGGTTCTACTCAGAAACATTATAATTTATCTTTTGAACTTGCTGAGTTTTCTTGTACAATGTATGAAAGCACCTGATGGAAAAACTTTGCAACAGTAAAGAGAATTTCTCTCTGAATCCTCAACAAGGAAACAAAGTTGCTGTAATTGTGTGAACAAACGAGTTTTATGTATGTAATTAAATGTTCCTTGGTTGTGTTCAATGTATTTTACCTGGAAGTGCAAATATGGTTGTTGTTGTTGTGGTCTTCAGTCCTGAGACTGGTTTGATGCAGCTCTCCATGCCACTCTATCCTCTGCAAGCTTCTTCATCTCCCAGTACCTACTGCAACCTACATCCTTCTAAATCTGCTTAGTGTATTCATCTCTTGGTCTCCCTCTACGATTTTTACCCTCCATGCTGCCTTCCAATACTAAATTGGTGATCCCTTGATGCCTCATAATATGTCCGACCAACCGATCCCTTCTTCTAGTCAAGTTGTGCCACAAACTTCTCTTCTCCCCAATCCTATTCAATACTTCCTCATTAGTTTTGTGATCTAGCCATCTAATCTTCAGCATTCTTCTGTAGCACCACATTTCGAAAGCTTCTATTCTCTTCTTGTCTAAACTATTTATTGTCCACGTTTCACTTCCATACATGGCTACACTCCATACAAATACTTTCAGAAAAGATTTCCTGACACTTAAATCTATACTCGATGTTAACGAATTTCTCTTCTTCAGAAACACTTTTCTTGCCATTGCCAGTCTACATTTTATATCCTCTCTACTTCGGCCATCATCAGTTATTTTGCTCCCCAAATAGCAAAACTCCTTTACTACTTTAAGTGTATCATTTCCTAATCTAATTCCCATAGCATCACCCGACTTAATTCAACTACATTCCATTATCCTCATTTTGCTTTTGTTGATGTTCATCTTATATACTCCTTTCAAGACACTGTCCATTCCATTCAACGTCTCTTCCAAGTCCTTTGCTGTCTCTGACAGAATTACAACGTCATCAGCGAACCTCAAAGTTTTTATTTCTTCTCCATGCATTTTAATACCTACTCCGAATTTTTCTTGTGTTTACTTTACTGCTTGCTCAATATACAGATTGAATAACATCGGGGAGAGGCTACAACACTGTCTTACTCCCTTCCCAATCACTGCTTCCCTTTCATGCCCCTCAACTCTTATAACTGCCATCTGGTTTCTGTACAAATTGTAAATAGCCTTTAGTCCCTGTATTTTACCCCTGTCACCTTCAGAATTTGAAAGAGAGTAATCCAGTCAACATTGTCAAAAGCTTTCTCTACGTCTACAAATGCTAGAAACGTAAGTTTGCCTTGCCTTAATCTTTCTTATAAGATAAGTCATAAGGTCAGTACTGCCTCACGTGTTACAGTATTTCTACGGAATCCAAACTGATCCTCCCCGAGATCGGCTTCTACTAGTTTTTCCATTCGTCTGTAGAGAATTCGCGTTAGTATTTTGCAGCTATGGCTTATTAAACTGATAGTTCGGTAATTTTCACATCTGTCAGCACCTGCTTTCTTTGGCATTGGAATTATTATATTCTTCTTGAAGTCTGAGGGTATTTCGCCTGTCTCATACATCTTGCTCACCAGCTGGTAGAGTTTTGTCATGACTGGCTCTCCCAAGGCCGTCAGTAGTTCTAATGGAATGTTGTCTACTCCGGGGGCCTTGTTTCGACTCAGGTCTTTCAGTGCTCTGTCAAACTCTTCACGCAGTATCGTATCTCCCATTTCATCTTCATCTACATCCTCTTCCCTTTCAATAATATTGTCCTCAAATACATCACCCTTGTATAGACCTTCTATATACCCCTTCCACCTTTCTGCTTTCCCTTCTTTGCTTAGAACTGGGTTTCCATCTGAGCTCTTGATGTTCATATGAGTGGTTCTCTTATCTCCAAAGTTCTCTTTAATTTTCCTGTAGGCAGTATCTATCTTACCCCTCGTGAGATAAGCCTCTACATCCTTACATTTGTCCTCTAGCCATCCCTGCTTTGCCATTTTGCACTTCCTGTCGATCTCATTTTTGAGACGCTTGTATTCGTTTTTACCTGCTTCATTTATTGCATTTTTATATTTTCTCCTTTCATCAATTAAATTCAATATTTCGTCTGTTACCCAAGGATTTCTACTAGCCCTCATCTTTTTACCTACTTGATCCTCTGCTGCCTTCACTACTTCATCCCTCAACGCTACCCATTCTTCTTCTACTGTATTTCTTTCCCCCATTCCTGTCAATTGTTCCCTTATGCTCTCCCTGAAACTCTGTACAACCTCTGGTTCTTTCAGTTTATCCAGGTCTCATCTTCTTAAATTCCCACCTTTTTGCAATTTCTTCAGTTTTAATCTACAGGTCATAACCAATAGATTGTGGTCAAAGTCCACATCTGCCCCTGGAAATGTCTTACAATTTAAAACCTGGTTCCTAAATCTCTGTCTTACCATTATATAATCTATCTGACACCTTTTAGTATCTCCAGGGTTCTCCCATGTATACAACCTTCTTTCATGATTCTTAAACCAAGTGTTATCTATGATTAAGTTGTGCTCTATGCAAAATTCTACAAGGCGGGTTCCTCTTTCATTTCTTAGCCCCAAACCATATCCACCTACTACGTTTCCTTCTCTCCCTTTTCCTACACTCGAATTCCAGTCACCCATGACTATTAAATTTTCATCTCCCTTCACTATCTGAATAATTTCTTTTATTTCATCATACATCTCTTCAATTTCTTCGTCATCTGCAGAGCTAGATGGCATATAAACTTGTACTACTGTAGTAGGTGTGGGCTTCGTATCTATCTTGGCCACAGTAATGCGTTCACTATGCTGTTTGTAGTAGCTTACCCGCATTCCTATTTTCCTATTCATTATTAAACCTACTCGTGCATTACCCCTATTTGATTTTGTGTTTATAGCTCTGTAGTCACCTGACCAGAAGTCTTTTTCCTCCTGCCATCGAACTTCACTAATTCCCACTATATCTATCTTTAACCTATTCATATCCCTCTTTAAATTTTCTAACCTACCTGCCCGATTAAGGGATCTGACATTCCACACTCCGATCCGTAGAATGCCAGTTTTCTTTCTCCTGATAACGACATCCTCTTGAGTAGTCCCCGCCCGGAGATCCGAATGGGGACTATTTTACCTCCGGAATATTTTACCCAAGAGGACGCCATCATCATTTAGTCATACAGTAAGGCTGCATGCCCTCATGAAAAATTACGGCCGTAGTTTCCCCTTGCTTTCAGCCGTTCGCAGTACCAGCACAGCAAGGCCGTTTTGGTTATTGTTACAAGGCCAGATCAGTCAGTCATCCAGACTGTTGCCCTTGCAACTACTGAAAAGGCTGCTGCCCCTCTTCAGGAACCACACGTTTGTCTGGCCTCTCAACAGATATCCCTTCGTTGTGGTTGTACCTACGGTACGGCTATCTGTATCGCTGAGGCATGCACGCCTCCCCACCAACGGCAAGGTCCATGGTTCATGAGGGTAGGCAAATATAATTACTGGCACTAAATGTGTTTTACTCACTATTACTTTTTCACCTGTGTCGACTCTAACAGCGATGCATTTGGAATAAATGTATACATAATAGTGAGAAAGTATTGGAAAAGTTCCAAGTTGTGCACTTGCATGAAGTACAAGTTCTCCTTACAACGCGAACGCAGCTCTTTCGTATTATTCTTCGATATTATTCTTTCCATCAAGAAAGATCAAAGTTACTGTTAAAATGAGCACGGCCCCATTTCTGCAGACTGACAGATTTAACAGTCACGAAAACTATGCAGTGTGGAAATTCGCAGTAGAAGCGTATTTACATTTAGACGACCTATGGGATGTGGTGGATGGGACAGTGGAATTGACAGATCAGAATTATTCAAGTAAGGATAGGAAAGCAAAATCAAAGTTGATTTTATTAGTTGACCAGTGAATTATGTTCACGTTGAAAACGCTGCAACAGTGAAAGATTTCTGGAACAAATTACAAAGTGCATTAAGGATGGAGGTCTTACAAGGACAGTAGGGTTATTACAAGAGTTAATTACCACTCAGCTGGACAAATGCAAGATGAATACGTCAACAAAATAATAGCCACATTGAACTGACTCAGAAACATTAGGTTTGAGATTGCTGATGAATGGATAGGGACACAACTGTTGGCAGGACTGCCCGAAAGGTATGCGTCTATGATTATAAGGCTGGAAAACTCAGGTATACCAATAACAGGTGACAGTGTTAAAGTGAAAATCCTACAGGATGTAAAGAGTACTTCAAGATATCACGTATTGGAGAAAGAAACTGCATCTGCTCTTTATTCAAAAACAAAAAGAAGAAATCAGTGAGGTGCTGTAGATGTCTGAAATAGGGGCATATTGCATCTTAGTGTGGGGCAAAAGTAAGCACAAGGTCAGACACACAGCAAAAAAGGTATGTTGCTGATAGCCCAGAAAGAGGGACCAATAATAAAGGTAAGGCAGTCTCATGTTTTTATTCTTTAGGAGATGTGGGTAATCATCAACTGGAATGGATTTTAGACTCAGGTGCATCTGTGCATATTGCAAAAGACAAATCTCTTCTTTATGGTGGTAAAGATAGTACTCATATGGGAATATCTACTGTTGACGGCAGCAAGGTTCAGTGTCATTTGGCTGAGAAACTAGACCTACATGTAAGTGTAAATGGTGAACCCGATATGGTCACAGCACATGATGTTCATTATGTAAAAAATGTTGTGTCTAACCTAGTGTCTAAAGGGGAAATTGTCAAGAAGGGAAATACAGATTTTTGATATGCACGGAGCAAGAGTAATTAACAAAAATGGTGAAGTTATAACTACAGCAAGCAACAAAAGGGATATTTTTAAATTGGATACCATTGACAGTAAACATAGAAATGTTAGTCATTCAGTATACTCAGCAGAAGGTTTTTTATGGCACCGTAGGCTGGGGCATCTAAATAGAAAGAGTATGTCTTTAATAAGGGATATGGTAAAAGGAATACAGAATTATAATGTAACCAAGGACCCTTGTGAGATATACACAAAAGGAAAACAAGCAAGACTACCTTTTAAGACTAGTAAAAGTAAGTCTACAGATATCTTACAGTTAATCCATGCAGATATATGTGGCATGATGGAGTGTGAATCCCTAGGTGGGAGCCATTATTTTCTTACATTTATTGATGATTATTCACAATATACTCATGTTCATTTTCTTAGTTCCGAAGACCAAATGAGTGACATTTTTGAGGAATATGGAAATAGAAAAAAGAACACATTGACACCGGTGTGTCAGACCCACCATACTTGCTCTGGACACTGCGAGAGGGCTGTACAAGCAATGATCACACGCACGGCACAGCGGACACACCAGGAACCGCGGTGTTGGCCGTCGAATGGCGCTAGCTGCGCAGCATTTGTGCACCGCCGCCATCAGTGTCAGCCAGTTTGCCGTGGCATATGGAGCTCCATCGCAGTCTTTAACACTGGTAGCATGCCGCGACAGCGTGGACGTGAACCGTATGTGCAGTTGACGGACTTTGAGCGAGGGCGTATAGTGGGCATGCGGGAGGCCGGGTGGACGTACCGCCAAATTGCTCAACATGTGGGGCGTGAGGTCTCCACAGTACATCGATGTTGTCGCCATTGGTCGGCGGAAGGTGCACGTGCCCGTCGACCTGGGACCGGACCGCAGCGACGCACGGATGCACGCCAAGACCATAGGAGCCTACGCAGTGCCGCCACTTCCCAGCAAATTAGGGACACTGTTGCTCCTGGGGTATCAGCGACGACCATTCGCAACCGTCTCCATGAAGCTGGGCTACGGTCCCACACACCGTTAGGCCGTCTTCCGCTCACGCCCCAACATCGTGCAGCCCGCCTCCAGTGGTGTCGCGACAGGTGTGAATGGAGGGACGAATGGAGACGTGTCGTCTTCAGCGATGAGAGTCGCTTCTGCCTTGGTGCCAATGATGGTCGTATGCGTGTTTGGCGCCATGCAGGTGAGTGCCACAATCAGGACTGCATACGACCGAGGCACACAGGGCCAACACCCGGCATCATGGTGTGGGGAGCGATCTCCTACACTGGCCGTACACCTCTGGTGATCGTCGAGGGGACACTGAATAGTGCACGGTACATCCAAACCGTCATCGAACCCATCGTTCTACCATTCCTAGACCGGCAAAGGGAACTTGCTGTTCCTACAGGACAATGCAGGTCCGCATGTATCCTGTGCCACCCAACGTGCTCTAGAAGGTGTAAGTCAACTACCCTGGCCAGCAAGATCTCCAGATCTGTCCCCCATTGAGCATGTTTGGGACTGGATGAAGTGTCGTCTCACGCGGTCTGAACGTCCAGCACGAACACTGGTCCAACTGAGGCGCCAGGTGGAAATGGCATGGCAAGCCGTTCCACAAGACTACATCCAGCATCTCTACGATCATCTCCATGGGAGAATAGCAGCTTGCATTGCTGCGAAAGGTGGATATACACTGTACTAGTGCCGACATTGTGCATGCTCTGTTGCCTGTGTCTATGTCCCTGTGGTTCTGTCAGTGTGATCATGTGATGTATCTGACCCCAGGAATGTGTCAATAAAGTTTCCCCTACCTGGGACAATGAATTCACGGTGTTATTATTTCAATTTCCAGGAGTGTATTTGAACAACATATCACCTACAAAAGCATGGGTGTGATGCAAAACATTCCAAAACAGTTAAGAGGAAAATGGGACCTGAAAGCTGAAAAGTATATTTTTGTTGGCTATTGTGAGAATTCAAAGGGCCACCGATTAATGGATCCATTGAATAACAGGATTGTTACAATCAGAGATTTAGCATTCTTTGAAAATAGAAAGGACACTGCATAGTTTTCGTGACTGTTAAATCTGTCAGTCTACAGAAATGGGGCCGTGCTCATTTTAACAGTAACTTTGATCTTTCTTGATGGAAAGAATAATATCGAAGAATAATACGAAAGAGCTGCGTTCGCGTTGTAAGGATAACTCGTACTTCATGCAAGTGCACAACTTGGAACTTTTCCAATACTTTCTCACTATTATGTATACATTTATTCCAAATGCATCGCTGTTAGACTCGACACAGGTGAAAAAGTAATAGTGAGTAAAACACATTTAGTGCCAGTAATTATATTTGCCTATCCTCATGAACCATGGACCTTGCTGTTGGTGGGGAGGCATGCGTGCCTCAGCGATACAGATAGCCGTACCGTAGGTACAACCACAACGAAGGGATATCTGTTGAGAGGCCAGACAAACGTGTGGTTCCTGAAGAGGGGCAGCAGCCTTTTCAGTAGTTGCAAGGGCAACAGTCTGGATGACTGACTGATCTGGCCTTGTAACAATAACCAAAACGGCCTTGCTGTGCTGGTACTGCGAACTACTAAGTTAACTGCACATAGTACCAAGAGTGAAACCTTATGTGAAGAAAGAGAGAGTGAAGAACAGGAAGAAGACAGTCAAAGGCAAATGGAGACTATTTATGATGACAATGAGTTTGAGGACAAACAAAATGAAGAGAACAATGTAAGGCGTTCTTCTTGTGTACCAAAAGGCAAATGGAGACTATTTATGATGACAATGATTTTGAGGACAAACAAAATGAAGAGAACAATGTAAGGTGTTCTTCTTGTGTACCAAAACCGAAAGAATATCCGGATTTTGAAAGGTATGCAACTAAGTCTTTTAATGATGAGCCAGCAACAGCAGAAGCAGCAATGAGCGGCCCGAACTCTCAAGAAAGGAAAGAAGTGATGGAGAGAGAATTGGAATCTTTATCTCAGAACAAAACTTTTGAATGGGTAAATATGCGAGCAGATAAGAAGCCATTACAGGAAAGGTGGGTATGCACCTTGAAGAGCTCTGAAAATTTATCACAAAGATATAAAGCACGGCTTGTAATAAAAGGATATTCACAAAAACAAGGGGTTGATTACACAGAAACTTTTTCACCCGTAGTCAAGTATGCCTCATTGAGATATCTTTTAGCCTTGGCAGCAAAACAAAACTTAACAATTCATCACATGGATGTAAAAACAGCATATTTAAATGGTAAATATGAGGAGGAGATATATGTCATTCCACCAAGAGATGCTATGAAAACCAGATCGGAAAGGGAAAAGATTTGGCATTTGCGAAAAAGGATTTATGGACTTAAACAAAGTGGACATTGCTGGAATTGATGTCTACATAAAACTCTAATAAATATGAGTATGAAGCAATCTAAGGCAGATCCCAGTATATACTATAAAAGTGAAAGAGAAAGGATAATAATAATGGCAATATGGGTGGACGACTTCTTTATCCTGGCTGAAAACGAAAGTCAAATAAGAATTTTTAAGAAAAGCTGCAAACCATGTTTAAGGTGCATGATTTGGGAGACGTCAAATGTTATTTAGGTATGCAGATTACTAAGGATGAAGAGTGACAAGAACTGAGAATAAATCGATCATCAGATACAGAAAAAATCTTAAAGAAATTTTGCATGATTGATTGTAAACCCATAACTACTCCAGTGAAAGTAAGAGTGAAGTTAAATATAAATGAGACAGCTGTGGAATGTGATAAGAATGATCCATATTTAGAAGCAGTAGGGAGTCTGTTATATTTGTCTCAAACATCACGACCCGATTGTTTTGCCACTAATACAGTGAGCAGATATTGCAGAGACCCTAAGGAAAAGCACTGGAAAGCTGTGATAAGGATATTCCGAAAACTACGTGGAACTTCAAACAACTAATTAAGATACCATAGAGAAGGGAATGCAAAACTAGAAGGTTACAGTGATGCAGACTGGGGGTGCGAATTGGGAGATAGGCACTCCACTACTGGCTACTGCTTTAAATTAATGGGAGGCCTCATTTCATGGTCCTGCCAAAATAAAAAAACTTTTGCATTTAGTATCGTAGAGGCCGAGTATATGGCGCTGTCTTACATCACACAGGAAGCAACATGGCTAAGAATATTAACATGTGAAATAGAACCCAATTTAATAGTGGAACCCATAACAATCTTCTGTGACAATAAAGGAGCCATTAACCTAGCTAAAAATGATGTCACTTGTGCTAGAACAAAACATATTAATATAAGGCACCATTTTATTCGGGACCACATAGAGCAACAGAACATCGGCACGGAGTACTTGCACTCAGAAGACATGTTGGCTGACCTTCTGACAAAACCCTTCGACAAAGAGAAGTTTGAAAAGATTGTGGGACTATTTGGTTTATCTTGTGAAGGCAAGCCACAAAATACATGTTAAAAGGGGGGATTGGAATTGTTTGAACAATATATTTCATGTGAAACGGCAGCGAAGTGCATCATGTGGAATATGATAGACCTCTCTGGTGCTATTGTACGCTCTGAGTTTTACATATGTAATTAAATGTTCCTTGGTCACTGTGTTCAATTTATTTTACCTGGAAGTGCAAATGTAGTTACTGGCACTAAATGTGTTTTACTCACTATACATATTCACCTGTGTCAACTCTAACAAAAGTAGCTATAGAAACTTCTTTTTGTGGTTGTTTAAATCAGCTAAAACTGATCTGTATTATTAACCACAAATATCATTAAGGAGTAGATTTACTATGAAGTGAGTTTAAGGACTCTGAAATCAATGAAGAGGCATCCATAAAATGTGTGGTTGTGCGGTAATCAGCCGTGCCCTTACAATGGAGCCAAAATCAGACTATTCCAATGCTGTCCCACTGGGAAAGCATGCCTCTCCTCACACTCACAGGCAGGCAGGGGTAGTTTAGGCTACCTGCCAGACTGTGGCCAGTGCAGTACAACTGTGTACACTGCAGTTT
The DNA here is from genome assembly GCF_023897955.1 of Schistocerca gregaria. Lineage (NCBI taxonomy): Eukaryota > Metazoa > Arthropoda > Insecta > Orthoptera > Acrididae > Schistocerca > Schistocerca gregaria. Next base: position 506,706,351 of record NC_064921.1, read on the forward strand.
AGCTGCGAGACTGTCTAAATATCAAATGCTTGCCCAATCTTATCCACCAGGGCCTGTGCGCACCTGGCTGGCCCCTGGGCAGGCATGTGAACTGTAACAGCCTACCTTAAATGATTTAAAGAAATCATGGGAAACCTAAGTCATGACAGTTAGATGGTGATTTTAATCCCATCTCTCTCAAATACAAAAAGACAGAACGGCTAGTCAGTACTCGCCTTCAGGAAGCAAAATCGCTGTAGTGCCAATAGACATATTTTCTCTATTTTTAAATGTGTCTATCAGCAGATACAGAATTTTGCATCCCAGCAAAAGTCAGATTTTAATTATTTTTTTCATTTCTTATGTGCACATACATTACATACATGTAACGGAAGTCACTCAGTGTTGCAATACAAATAAATTATTTGAAAATCATGCAAATATGTTTGCAATTACAGTGCTAAAGAAACAGACAGAAATATTAATGGATTCCAAAGCTCACCCTTGTACTAAGTTGCAGCTTTGCATCTTTGTGGACCACAGACAGTGTCACAAGACTTCTATCATCCAAAAATTCATCAAGGCCTTTGTCTGAGCCTAGTTCTTTGTACTGATCATCATTCAGTGTTACATCAAAATGATATGCTGTAAAGGAAACAATAAGTCTTTCACTGGTACTTTACCAAAAAAGTTGTACAAACATAGTGTCTTTGGCTTTTTAGATGTCCTTAATCCACCTGATGATGAAAGTGCACTCCTTCAAAACATGTAGTGGATACAAGAATAAGTGTGATTGGTTACAGTAATTTGTATGTTCCAACAAATAACACTTGATTACTTGAGAAATAAAAAAATGAAAATAATATACTAATTATAAAATGCCAAAAACTGTTTTATAATAACGATAAAAATAATTTTAAAACTTGGTTTTCATAGCCATCCTGAGGGATATGCTAGAAATTCCTACCCAGCCCTACTGTGAGGAGCTATGATGAGAGGCAAAAGTTAAGTAGTCATTTCAGGTTTCCACTGTCACCACCCAAAATGAAGAGCAAGTCTTGACACACTACACACTGCTAGAGAAGGAAAGAATGACAAACAGGGCAGTCCAAAAATCTGGAGGCAAATTAGCAGAGAGTTAATTCAGGAATGGTGCCTGGAACAAGCTACATTATGGCAGAGTAGTTCATTTTGCCACTCACAGCTTGCAGGTTTTTTTTTTTTTAACTTCCAGACCTCTTCTCCCAATGATACATGTTTCTATGCCTGCATGTAGGGAGATTTTATACTGTGCTGTTGCATGTGTTACACAGGTCTCCTTAGTTGCTACATCTGCTAGTTTATTGCCCAGAACCCACAGATACAGTTCTTGTCACTTATAACAAGCAGAATATCACTAAATTTCCTACTTGGTGTAGGTGGAGAAGAGTGATCTGCATGGTCAGGACTGGTCTGATAGGAAATTGCAAAGAAGGGCTTGGGCTTGCACTGTTCTAAGGAAAATGGAGAAGCTGAGAAATTTCGCAGCTCAAATATGTCCTATCTGATTCACTTTCTTTTGTGTTTCCTGTGAGATGCCACACTGTGGTGTAATGCACCTTTTCAAACAAAATCCTACATCACAAGCTGGAGATAATGCTGTAACAAAGAGAAGGTCCTGGTAGTAAATCCTATTGTTGAAACTATCATCCTTCTTTGTGATAGCTATATGGTGATGGAAGACTAGATCTAGGCTGGCAGATTGGTTGTTTAGCACCTCCCAAATTGCCCAGTCACATTCCTGATAGTACATTATAGTAATGTGGACTTTTTGAAAAAAAAGTTTAAGGTGTTCAGAAATCCACACTATATCTTCTTGCTATCCTTCATATTATGGCACAAGCAGGACCCTCCTACCCAACAATGTGTGAAATTCTCAGTAGCTGGTCAGCATTTGAAGCTCTACTGTGCTCCATGCCTGCCCTGATTGCAGTGTGGCACTCTTCACTCCAATTGTTGACAGGCAGTCTTTCTACAAAGGTAATCCCAAAAGTAAGCTCTCCAAAGAACTGGGGCTGCAGGGAAAATGTTTGAATTGTTGTTGGCCACAATGTTTTTTTCCTTCACCATTCTCTGCAGAAACCATCACACATCCACTGGAGTCTTGGCCTGGCAGCCAATTGTAATGGGGCTCCTATCAGCCACTACCGCCAGGTATACATTTCATGCAGTTATTTGGGTTTTTAGTACAAAAGGCATTAAACCAATCAACAGCTGACAGAAGTGTATGGAGAGTCATGTATGGATGTTAAAAATGTCCGCAAGCGGTGCAGAGAGTCTGCAGGTGGTTGTACTGAAATTCATGATGAGAAAAGAAGCGGGAGACTGCCAATTCTCGAACAGACAATCACAAAGGTTGAAGAAATTGTGCTTCAGGATGGCAGATCACTTTCAATGAGCTCTGCAATGTTGTTCCTGAGGTTTCTCGAAGCACCGTGTACCAGACTTTTGAATGAAGTGTTGCAATTTTGGAAGGTCTGCAAAAGATGGGACCCACTAATGCTCACAGATCACCACAAACAGCAATGCGTTGAAACTTCCCACCAATTTCTTCAATGTTATGCAGATGGAAAGGACAACCTTTTGAATTTAATAGTCATGGGTGATGAAACCTGGGCTTTCCACTTCACACCAGAGGTCAAACACCAATCACTTGAATGGCAGCATCCCAATTCACCCATGCCGCAAAAATTCAAAAGAACACAATCTGCCGGTAAAGCCATGGTCTATTTTATGTGCAGATAATACAAAGTATATGGACGCTATATATCTGGAAGAAAGGACAAAGTTTAGCACCTCTACCTGCTAGGGTCACTTGTTCTTAGATGCTGCAGCTTGGATGTGTGCTATGGCCTTGGAAGAATGGCCCTCACAATAACAGTAGCAATTTTTGTAGAAGTTACTTGCATGTCCCATAGATCACTTGAGTGGGTTTTATCAAAATGCTGCAGAATGAGTCAGTTTGCAATACATGATTAGTATTAACATTAGTGAACACAAATATTTTTACGCCTACTGATGAAACTGTTTTTTTAACTGGCTACCAGTTGTCAAGAAGAAATTCATCAATACAATAGGTGTTCTGCAGAAGAAATAATTTTAAAATTATTTAATTGGATAGATAAAAAATCTACTCACCAAGCAGCAGCAGAACATACATATAAAAGACCGTTGTGATTGGCAAGCTTTCAGAGCCAGTGGCTCCTTCTTCAGACAGAAGGGTTGAAGAGGAAGGAAGAAGGGTGAAGGAAAAGGATTGGAGAGTTCTAGGAAATGGGGTATATTTTGGGAAAGTCACTCAGAACCGCTGGCCAGGGGAGAACTACCGTACAGGATGAGAAGGAATGACTGATTGTTGGGGACTGCATCAGATGACATTGGAAAACCTGATTTTAAATCACATTTAAAAATGGTTCAAATGGCTCTGAGCACTACAGGACTTAACTTCTGAGGTCATCAGTCCCCTAGACTAACTAACCTAAGGACATCACAAACATCCATGCCCAAGGCAGGATTCGAACCTGTAACCGTAGAGGTCACGCAGTTCCAGACTGAAGCGCCTAGAACCATTCGGCCACCGTGGCTGACTCACATTTAAAACTTGCTTTCCTAAATGTCAGATACTTTATGTTAAGGGGGTTGTATGATGTCATATTATTTATTACCACCAATTTTTCATCGTGATCAGACAGATCTTTAGCAATTGGGTACATGTTGTTTCAACCTGAGCACTGTCTATGAAACATTATCAACCAATGTCACACAATTTTGCTGCACATGAGTTGGAAAACTAACTGCTGAAATTACATTGAAATGCCCGAATAATTATTCTAGTTCATTTTTCCTGTCTGTACCTTTTAAGAAATCTACATTGAAATCTCACACACTATTAACCATTTCTTCTTGTCTGACAGGTAGATCAAAATGCATCTAGATTTCTCATAAGTAGCTGAAAGTTTCCTAGAGGGATCTATACACTGTTACAATTATCAGAGAAGTATTCTCCAGTAACAACTCACAGGCACATACTTCTATGTTCTAATCAACAGAAAAACTATTTGTTCCAGTATTTGTTATTTTGTGTCTACTTTTAAATATGTTGCAACTCCTCTTTTTTTAGATGTTCACATTACACAAAAATGATGTAAGTCTATAATCCATGAAGAAAAAACAAAATAATTTTTAAAACTGTTATTCTGTCATTCATTCTCAGACTTTTGCTCTGACAATATGTGACATTTTGCTCAGTCAAAATGTATTCTCACTATGCTTTTACAGCATATCTGAAGAGAGTTACCTGCCAATGTATAAAGAAGCTTAAACAGATTGGTTATGAAAGAGAAATGTTTTTTGTCAGTAAATAGCTTTGACAAGGGTTCCAGTTGCTTTTCAGTGCCTAGCACTGAATACACTGCAAAGGAAAAAGAAGTCCACTAAGGAGGACAGAAGTTCCATTATTCAGATCTTATTAGCAGGTCTTGATAATAATTAATTTATGACATAGGCAACCATGAAAAATATTTTATGTAACATTCATTGATCAACCAAAAGACTCAGATCAAAAATAAACACTCTATTTTGTGCACCCTAGTGAAGGTGCAAATGTGGACAGCAACACATTACCTTCACACCAGCAGTTCACCATAATGACACACATACCTACACAACTTAGGTGAGCTGTATCTGTGATGACTGATTTCTTTTCTATCATTTTGAGTGTATCTGTGTGGTAATAACTAGATGTTGAGCAATTTAGTGATGAATGTTGTTTTAAATTGGTAGTAGCAGTTAGTGATTTGATGCTGCTATAGGACTAAGTTAATTTTTATTAGCTGCACACTTGAATTTACTGTGTCCCTGTCACTATCCATAGATGGAGGGCAATTTACAGGAAAGATATTTAAAAACTGGAAGAATTAATCAATCCATGTAAGACAAACTTAAGGCCGGCCACGGTGGTCTAGCGGTTCTAGGCGCTCAGTCCAGAACCGCGCGAGTGCTACGGTCGCAGGTTCGAATCCTGCCTCGGGCATGGATGTGTGTGATGTCCTTAGGTTAGTTAGGTTTAAGTAGTTCTAAGTTCTAGGGGACTGATGACCACAGATGTTAAGTCCCATAGTGTTCAGAGCCATTTGAGCCATTTGACAAACTTAAAAAATTATTTTAAAATCTCTAGTGATGAATTAAAAACTGAATTAAGTAATAAGACAGATAACAGAAAAACAAATTGTCTAAGAAGTCCAGACAGGGAAAGAGATTAATGTTAAGATTTCAGAATTTCAAGAAGCTATAAAGACTTTAAAAGGAAAGTTACAAATAGATGTGAACAATCAATATGATTTAGTATGAAATGAGGTGAATAAACAATTTCATGAATTAGACTGTGACTTGAAACACATGAAAGAAGTTTAACAATATTCATGAGCAAATCTGAGACACTCAGATAAGGTTGAATGTATTACAGGATATGAAAGATTTGAATGTATTACAGGATACGAATGATTTGAATGTTATGATCAGTTCACACTCACTCTCACAAAAGTCTGTAGGACAAGTGTTCAAAGCATTATCTGATTGTTTGGCCAGCCAGAATGTAATATTTGTATTCCTATTAGATCTGCATTTACGACATAGTGAATCTTAATGACAGGTGTCCTAGTAAGTGTGTTGAAGTGTACAACTATCCCAGATTAAGAGTATGAAACAAACTTATTTTATGAGATATATGCACATGAAGACTTAACTCTGGAACACAGTGTATCTCAAAGAAGAGTGAATATCAAGCAATGGAAAATCCAGGGTGGAATGTAACATCTCCAGTATACAGGAAGAGTGATTATGAGTGAAGATACCACAGTATACAGTAGTTAAGTAGTAGGTTAATGAGAATGTTAGCATTCATGGATGTGCAGTTGTAGATTTAAAACAGGGATACATATTACATAAGCTGTTATGTGAATCACTGCTTGTGAAAGGAAGGTTAGCAAGTGGTGGATTCTGTCTAATCTAAGCAATTCTATGTTATGTAAAGGTAAAGTATTGACTAATAACTACATTAATAAATTGATTGGAGGTAAATATTTAAGATACATCTAATGTCCAAACCCAGGTGGTGGTTATGTTACTTCATGTTGTTCTCGGGTAGACAGAGCGAGGTAAATTAGTCATTACAACATGAAAGCTTATGTTCAAAAATTTTTGATAAATTTTTAAATAACTTTTTACATGTTTTCAATGAAACTTTTCCACCCGTAGTCTGTCACAAAAAGGCAAGTAATAAACTAAGTGGATTACTACTGGCATAATAACATCTATATCAACTACATGCTGATCTGAAATCCAGTAACAGTCCTGAGTTCATTAACTATGTTAAATAATATTAAAAAAATATTTAAGAAGGTTGTAAAAGCAGCAAAAGAAGTGGTAAATACTAAATTTATCAGAAAGCACAAAAATAAATCCAAGACAGTATGGACAGTTGTCAAATCTGAACTTGTAATCAATCCTAGCCACCAGGAAATTTCTAAAGGAAAAATACAAGACAAAATAATTGTAAATCCCACTCAAACATCGGAAAATTTTAACAAACTTTTTATAATGGTGGCAAAATCTGATGCCGATGTAGATGGACACTCCTAAGATAACATACATTTATTCTGGTCAAGTCAGAGCAAGAATGAGTGTCTAATTAAATTTGACAAAGTTTGAGTATAAGATGTAGAAAAAACAATATTAAACCTAAAAAATAAAGTTATGTGGGATAGGTTGATTATTATAAAAGCAGCCTGAAATATAATAGCACACAAGCTATCTGAAATAATTACTCATTCACTTAAAGAATGCTACATTCTAGACATTGTAAAATATGCAGAAGTGAAACCATTATTTCAAAATGGTTCTACAGAAGATATGGGAAATTACCATCTGATTTACCTTCTTCCTGTGTTTTCTGAAATATTTAAAATGATGATTGCAATCAAAATTCAAAATTTATGTCACAAATTTAATATAATCCCAAAAAATCAATTTGGCTTCCTAAAAAGCAAAAGTGCAATTAATGCAATTAACAAATTCATAAATGAAGTTAGTTCCACCTTAGATAAATCACAAAAAGCAGCAGAAATATTTGGTGACTTAGCCAAAGTGTTCAACTGTGTGAACCACTCACTATTAGTATATAAAGTGAAAAAATATGGAATTGGGCACTGCCTTACAGCAGTATAAGTCATATTTGTCAAAGAGACAGCAAACGTTAGTCATAAGATCAGATAAGGAAAATACTCCTTGAAATGGAGAACTATCTCACAGGGGGTGCCACAAGGATCAATTCTGAGACTAATACTTTTTTCTTTTTTTCCTTACTCATAAATATAAACATCATTCAGTTTCATTCACTGATGATACATCAGTTCTGATAGAAAATAAAAATTCAGAAGAAATTCCCAAAAATATCATAAAAAACTCTAGAAAATCTACATGTGTGGTTCCATCTAAAGGGCCTAAAACTAAATATTTCAAAAACACAGGTAATGCAGTTAAAGGTAAAACAGTCTAAAATAAATGATATTCAAATTATGCATGGAAATCTGGAACCAAACAAAGAAGAATGTGTTAAATTCTTAGAAATGCAGTTGGACAGAAATCTGTCATTGTCCTCACATATAGACTATTTAAGAAATAAACTGAACAGCCTGGCATTTGCTATGTCAATCTTAGGCAATTTCACTGCCACAGTGACAAAAAAGGTAATGTACCATAGCTATTAAGGGAATATGGCATGGTCTTTTGGGGAAATGCTAGCAAATTGACAAGAATATTAATGTTCCGGAAAAAGTTATAATGAACGTGAGTAGCGCAAAGCCAAGAGAATCTTGTCAGCCTCTATTAAGATACCTAAACATGCAAAGTGTTCCCTTACTGTATTTATATGAAATAATTCTTTTCACAAATAATAATCCAGAACTGTTTGCTCCAAATAACTTCTGGTACAGACATGAAACCAGAAACAAAAAAGGTTCATGCTTCCTGCATATAAACACAATCTTTTTGCACAGACCCCACAACATAGATATACATAATAAGGTATTTTATAGTTATAGTCAATGTTGTATTCCATGTACAATCTATTATAGTTATAAGCTTGATGAGTCTCCTGTACACTAAATCAATGATTTAACATGTATGTTATGAGACAATAAAATTCTGATTATGATTCTGACTATTACATAACTGGTGTCAGAACTGGAGAGATTTATTCATTCATGAGCTGATTAAACAGATTTGTTATTTTATTTTTTTACCTTAGGTGCATTAGCCTTATTAAGCATTTATTTATTTATTATTGAACTTGAAGAAAGAAATCAGCAAGTTCATCACACATTACCATGGACCATATCAAACAGTTAGTCTCCCCATCCTAAAGAAGTGATTGTTGTAGATCCCAGGACAAGTCAAGAAAAGGTTTATATAATATCAAAATAAGATATAGAAAATTATAATAACAAAAATGCACTCAGGAGAGTCTGCAGTCTTCGCAGATTCAGTGGACTGACAATCGTCATTTACTGAATGTGTTTCAGTCTTTAATATTTCATTTTCTCTGTACCAGTTTCTTGTACTCTTACCTTTTCCATATCGTCTATGCTAGAATTTTCCTTCTACTGTCATATCACAATAACATAAACCATATATAAATGCAGAAAATTAGAATAACAAAACTGATTATTCTGTCACAAAACTATACGAACTACCACAGACATAAAATTATGTTAATTAGTAGTAAATATTAACAAAATTAGGAAAAGGATAGTCTCCTACTCACCGTTGAGTTGCAGACAGGCACAATGAAAGGACTGTTGCACATGATATCTTCCAGTCAAAGCCTTCTTCAGCAAAGAAAACACACACACATTCACACAAGTAAGTACACCTCCTGCGCACATGACTGCTACCACCACCAGCCCCAAACGGGATGTGACTGTCACCCACTAGTTCCTGCCCCCTCTGTCCTATCACCTCCACCCATTTCATGTCCCCTCACCCTCACTGTGTACCACCCTCTTCAGATGTACCCAACCAAATTTTTCCCTTCCCTGTTCCTCTCCTTTTCTGCTCCCTATTTGTTCTCCCATACTCCACCTCCCAACATTGCACCTGGCAGTCTCGTCAGGCCACCATCTAGTACCCACACGCCCCGCCAGACATTGCTTTTCTCTCCTTCCACCCATATCCAGCTATCCCTTCCCCTTCCCTATATCACTCCAGATTGCTCTTCAAATGACAGTCGCATTTCGGTCGGAGCTGCCAGAGGTAGTTTTCATATGTGCATAATGTGTGTTTCCTTGTGTTTGGGTACACTCTCTCTCTCTCTCTCTCTCTCTCTCTCTCTCTCTCTCTCTCTCTCTCTCTGAAGAAGGCCTTGGTCAAAAGCTATAATGTGTAACAATCTTTTCATTATGTCCATCTGCAACTCAATGTGTCATCTTTACAGTGCGTAGCAATCTATTCTTTTGCTAATGTTGTTTAAATTCCAACCTGGAGATTCTGTTGTTCAGCAGTAAATATTAGGTTCATTTACTAAGTACACAGTTACTTATTATTGTTCATGATATAATGAAGTGGCCCACACTGGAATCATCAGGTGGAGTATCAAGGGCATTATTATAAAAAGCAATCTAACTACTTTCTTGCAGTTGAATACTGTGGGTAGGGTCAGTAAATGTAGGGTCCTGAAAATTATACTCTGAAAAAAAAACAGTTTTGACTAGTTCTTGAACTGAATGTTAACTTTTTTGAAGAATTTGTATGTGTACAACACCATTCATAAATTCCAGAAAACATAGTAATCTGTATACTGAAATGGAACTTTTGTAGAACGTTCTACAATACTTGAAAAATACATAAATAAACACTGAGAATATTATTACATATGTTTTCTAGTACAGGATTTTGATACTTTTTCTTTCCTTTTATGAGAAGTATGGTTAGGTTTGTAACATTTATTATAGGGGCACTTAAATACAATAATTAAATGAGTAATTCCAACCCCTAGACAATCTTACCTGCCAAAATATTCACGCTGGTAAGCATACTACTACACCAGTCATATTCTATTACAAAACACATATTTTTTGGTGTGTTACTACTCACTCTCTGTTGGCTTCAAATAGGGGCCTGTATGGGGATAGCCGGGAGAGTCCATTCTGTAGGGTTGCCAAAAATTTTCATTCTCTGGGTCTTCAGCAAAAAACTTGACTGGCTCTATTTTCCGCTATCCATTGCAGGAACCCTTTTTAATTCAGTGTCACACTGTGATACCCAAACCTGTCTACACAGGAATGCCCAAGGAGTAACACACACACACACACACACACACACACACACACACACACACACACGCATCACAGTACCCAAGCAAAATACTTTTGCGTAATGGTATTTACAAGCATCAAATGTATATAGCAGGAAGTCAAATCAACTTCTGTGTTCAAGATAAAGAACATAAGTTAACATAACAGAACCCTTATTGCAATGTACTGCACGTTAGCAATGTCACATTGACCAGGGGAAAGGAAAGGAATTGCACACATTCCCTAAATTAAGTTATGACATACTAACATCCAGGCAAAGTGGTTGCAAATTGCCTAGGAGTACAATGAGAGCGTGACAGCAAATTATTCAAGTAATATACTACTGTATGACCATCTCCCCAAAACATTAATGGAGAAAGATAGGGGGGATGTTAGTACAGAGGAAGGACAACACTGTCATTTGTAAATGGGTGCAACAGATCAGCTGAAGTCATACCTTAAGGGAGAAATTTCTTAAAATATGTAAATAGGGAAGGAAGAGGATCCTTCAGGTTGTTTTAGTGATGTAGGGTACCTCATATATTGAACGAAAAGGTTAATAGGATCAGGGAAGACAGGAGCTATACCAAGATTAGATAGATCCATAAAAGTTATGACCAATACTGTGTTAGGGGTATGGATTTTGAAAGGAACACTAGCACTGTAAGGATTGCACGTGATTGAGAAATATGTTCCTACAGAAGAAGATATCTAAACAGTTCTTACAGAAGTAAGGAATGGTAGTGAAGTGTAATAAAGTATACTGTCTGAAAGAAGCCGCATAAATATTCAGTCAGTTCTTGATAAGATTCCAAAGTGGTGCAGAATTGCCAACCTGCTTTGAATGTCAGAAACGTAAAATTGTGCCTGTCACAAAACAGAAAAAAAACATAGCATCCTATGATTATAATATCAAAGAGTCACAGTTGAAATCAGCCAACTGACACAAATACCAACATATAACATATTGTAGGGATATGAAATGGAATAATCACATGGGCTCAATCATGGATAAAGCACATACCAGACTTTGGTCTATTGTTAGAATACTGGAGAAATGCAATCACCTACAGAGGAGATCCCTTACAAATTACTCATGCAACCCATTCTAGAATATTGCTTAGGAGTGTGGAACCCATACCAATACTCATAGGACTAACATGGGATACTGAACATATACACAGAAGGGCAGCACAAATGGTTACAGGTTTGTTTGACTCATGTGAGAGTGTACAAAGGAGCTGAAGAAACAACTGGCACACTCTTGAAGATAGACTTAAATTGTCCCAAGAAAGCCTACTTACAAAGTTTCAAGAACTGGCTGCAATTGGTAACTAGGCACATACTAGAAGCCCCTATGTATCACTAATATAGTAATTGTGAGGACAAGATCAGATTAATTGCAGCATGCTCAAATGCATTTAAACAGGCATTATTCCCGTACTCCATATGTGAATGGAATGGGAAGAAACCCTAATAACTGGCAGAATGGGACATAGACTCTGCCATGCACTTCACGTTGGTCTGCACAATATAGATATGGATGTAGACCTAGATGTAGTGAATTTTGTTTCCTATGTGTGAAGAGTTTTCCAAACTAGTATAGGAAGACTTACCTTTACCATGCGGGTTAGTGAAAGAGACGTGTACATACAGGCATGAAAGTAAATGCAGATGTCAGAGTTTCGCAATTGATGATATGGGGTTGTGATTACTTTTAGCATGTACCTCCCCTGAGAAGTAATGTTCATTGAAAATGAATATAAATGTACTATGTATAGGATAGGTAATCACAGCAGCAAGTTAGTGATTATCTCATTAAACATAAAGAGGCAACATTGATAATATAGGGTGGAAAACCAAAAAGAAGCTTGTTTAATTTCTCTCATAAGCATACTCTAGTTTATTGCAATGGTACTGAAGTAACAATCAGTTAACCACGTCAAAAAGTTGCCTATTGATTTTTTGAATATGTGAAAACAAACACTTCATCTTATAATCAACAGAAAAGTGAAGTGGAGATTTTCCGCAGATAATTAGTTATAAGTGTCATACATAAATAAAATAATAAACTTATAAAAGACACATCGAAAAAAATATAGTAAATTAAAAGAATTCAAAATTACATTAACCACATATATGTGCTCTGTAGCACCAACCGCAAAAAATGGAGACAGGAATTGAGATTATCAGAAGTTATTAACTACGAGAAGAGCTATGTTCTTGGTTTCTTTTTTTGATATATTATAATAAATGTTTTCTTCTCAGTTGAAAATATCTTGGAATTATTACAAACAACAATGTGGTAACATTTATTTGTTATTTTCAGATTGTTATTAGTTATTTAAAAAAAAGTAACTTTCACAACATCTTTCATTTCAGTGCGTAGACATGTAACACATGATCTTAGGGAAAATGATGGGTTATACTCCCTGTCCTTCTAAATGACGAAAATTTAATAATTTGTTTGATTAATAGTCACATTTTGGGCACCATTTTGTGCAAGATGTGGTCTATTATTATGTGCAGGTAATGCAAGGTACATGGGCAAGACAGGACAAAATTTAGTGGTTGGTTGGTTGGTTGCTTGGGGAAGGAGACCAGACAGCATGGTCATCGGTCTCATCGGATTAGGGAAGGATGGGGAAGGAAGTCAGCCGTGCCCTTTCAGAGGAACCATCCCAGCATTTGCCTGGAGTGATTTAGGGAAATCACGGAAAACCTAAATCAGGATGGCCGGACGCGGAAAATTAAATGTCTCAAACTGCTGCGGACCACGTGTTCTTAGATGTCGCAGCTTGGAGGTGTGTTGCACCTATGAAAGAATGGCACTCAGAATAATAACAGTGATATCATTGAAGCAAAAACAAAAAAGTTTTAAAACTGTCATTCTGTCATTTGTTCTCAAATTTTTTGCTCTGTCAAAATGTATTCTCACTGGGCAGTTGAATGAGACATGAATACTATTTTGTATTACTGGCTGGATAATGAATCAGAGTTCTTGAATTGGAAACACTTTATGACTTTTAACTGCAAAGCCATAAATGGAAATCAATGAAATGCTTTTAGAGCTGGCTCCTAAACAGACACCATCAAACAGATCTGAAATAAACCTTCTAGGAAATTTAATATTAAATGTTCTTATTTGTATTTTTTTCTCAGTGAGAAACTTTACCTCTTCATTCTGCTGCAGTGATAGCCTTGAATACAGCCACTGCAGAAGTTGCTAATTGTTGACTGTGTCACCTGACGAAAGGAAATCATTTTTCGATGCAGTGAGATGAACTATTTGTCAAATAAATAGACAGGCACAGTAATTCACTTCAGGTTCTTAATATTAGCCCAAAATCCAATCTTATTAACAAAACTGTTAGAATAGGAAGAGCGATAAAAATGTTCGCGTCCTCTCTTCCTCAAAACACACCACAGACTCCTCTTTTTTTTTTTGTTTGTAGATTTAAAAAAAAAAGTGACAGTCACATCTCTCTGATCTAGCAGCATCTCTGCGGAAGTGCATCACTACCTTTTGTATCTTACATATACCTCTTTGGAAACATCTAGCAAGTGCCATTACAGACAACATATGTGTAATTCAAGCAGTTGTTATACAACCGTATTATACATATCCAATTAGAGGTATGTGCCAATGAATAAATAAGATTTAACAGACTGGTGTTAAAAGGAGAAATATTTTTGACCAAAATATCAATTTGACAATGATTCCAGCTTTCTTTCAGTCTCTAGCACCGAAGACACTGCAAAGGAAAAGATCAGGAGCACGGTTATTCAGATCTTATTACCAGATACGAATTATAATTAATTTATGAAATAGGCAACCAAAGAAAATGTGTTAAGTAGTATTCACTGATCAACAAAAGGATACAGATCAAAAGTAAACACTCCAAGCTGTAGAGTATTGTTTCCCAGCTTCAGATTAGTTATGGTTTTGCCACAACTCTTGTAATTATTTGTTAAATAATTCCTTTTAGTATTAAATTCTAATAGTTATTAGACTATTGTCATCAACAGCAGCAACCATTTGCTAGACACTGCTAAATGAAGGTCTCCACCAGACTTCTCTGTGCACTGTGGTACACATCTATGCCGCCTCTCCGTATGTTCTGATTTTGCCTACCTACCACGCATTAGGTTCTCGTCTTGGGCTTTTCTTATCTCTTGGAATCCAGCAAAGTCAGTCCTTGTTCCACCTAGCTTCTGTTTGCCTGGCTACATGTCCCACCTGCCTTCATTTCATTTTCACCACAGTCTGAGTCAAGGAAAATCACTCAAGTTATAGATAAACATAAAATACCAAGATAGTCATCTGTATGATTAAATATATACAATAATTTGAAGTACATATAAAGGAATATGAATTTTTAGTTTTGTTCCAGTGTAACACAACAGCTTTGTCTCCATATATGGCCGTCTCAACACTAAGACACCGAATAGGAGTATCCAGAAAGATATCTATATAGGTACCATTCCATCTCTAAGCTATACATGAAAATGGGAATAGTGGCAGGGAGGTGGCAGTATGAGGCAGTACAGACTTAGGAAAGTTACCATTCACTAATACCTGTTACAAGTAATCACCTATTTTGATTGTGTAATAAACACAGATTCTCCAAAAGAACAAATTTATTGACAAATAGTAAACATAACTAATTGTAACGCAAAGAATACTAACATGAAAAACAGATGACACTGACATAAAAACAAATAACAATAGCAACATTCTCCCCATATTTTTCTGCCAAAGGTATGACCAGCCACTTGGGTGACATCTTATCTACCAATAGTAGTGATGGTGGTTGTCTGGGCCTTCTCCTTTCCATACTGCCTGAGCTCTGAACAGCATGCAGCTAAATATGGTACTGACAGATTAATTCCTTCATAAAAACACATGATTTCACATTAAATATTAATAATAGCACTCTTGTCTTCACAATTGTGGCTTTTGGGAAGTGTGAGCAGTAGGTGTCTGTTGGTTCCCTTGGAGTGGCAGAAAAGAAGAAGGGACTACACACGAGCCCAAAGGATGTCACTGTAACTGATAAACAGTTCTTTTTCCGGTATTTATGCATTCTTATGTTTCCCTTTCAATGATGCTATACCAGAAAAAAATCTCATCAGATCCCTATCATCCAGGGTTGTAGGTGAAATCCAAGTACATACCTGTTACTGAGACAGTCGTCAAGATACCATTCATTTCAAATATAAAGTGATTACAAACATTAATTCTCCCAACAATTCAGAATCTCTTTGAATGACTGATTGATCTTGATGATGACTGTCATACAGCCCACGTCCCAGAAGCTGCAGATAGTATCTTCAGACAGGGTGA
The DNA here is from genome assembly GCF_023897955.1 of Schistocerca gregaria. Taxonomy (NCBI): domain Eukaryota; kingdom Metazoa; phylum Arthropoda; class Insecta; order Orthoptera; family Acrididae; genus Schistocerca; species Schistocerca gregaria. Next base: position 506,722,065 of record NC_064921.1, read on the forward strand.
CAATATTCACTGTTGAGTAACTAATGGATACTCCTGAATGGCTGCTATGAAGTACCCAACCAATCTTCAAAGATATTAGTGCAAAGGATGGATAAATAAGTACTGGCACAGCATGATTAAGTGTTTACCAATGCTGATAAATAAATGTTGTACGACTAGGGCCTCCCATCAGGTAGACTGTTCACCGGGTGCAAGTCCTTTGATTTGATGCCACTTCAGTGACTTGCGCATCGATGGGGATGAAATGATGATGATTAGGACAACATAACACCCAGTCCCTGAGCAGAAAATCTCCGACCCAGCCGGGAATCAAACCCAGGCCCACAGGATTGACATTCTGTTGTGCTGACCACTCAGCAACCGGGAGTGGACACCAATACTGGTGCGCACCTATGAATAATCTCACTGGAAGATCCAATGTGTATCTAGGATCAGCTAATTGTAATTTTTGTGTCTTAGTCAAAATTTCTGAACCTTGAGGAACAGTTAGATGTTGCCAGAAGGAATGTGAACTCTCGAAGGTAGTAAGACAGATTTCTTGAATGTTATGCATACTTCTCAGGTTTAACTCAACAATGTGGTATCAAGATGTTGTAACACAGAAGTCTCAAGGGATGGATTGTCAGAAATTCAGTGGCATTGGTTTTCAATTTCAAGCTGTCAGCTGAGAATTTGCTTATGAAACTAGACTGACTGCTGCCAACCAAAACTCAATGAGTGACCATACTAAAACTGAAGGTCTTACAATGAACAGATGTGTGATTTGAAGATATGTGAAACTCAATGACACTCAGCACACATTGCCAACTGAAGTAGAATTTGTGAGAGCCGTTTCAGAGACAGAGTTCTCATTGCAGGTGCTGACGGATTTGTGATGGCTTACAGTACAAGCAAAAGGCTCTCCCTTCATGGCACAGTTGTTAACATCACAAACATCATTGAGGCACAGGAAACAACATCTATTTGGTTTCAGTTTTGTTATATGCTTGTCAGAATTCGTTAATGTTACTCTCTTGGGACCAGTGATCTCAATGCACAAAAAACATACAGTATGGCTTTCTCCTCTTGGATTTGCATTGTGACCATCTGATCTAGAATTATCAGCTGCAGAAGGAGGCAAACTTGTGGGGTTATATTCTCCTCTTGTTTTCTGTGGAGTGAGTGTTCCATGTAATTCTTGATCAAAAACTTGAATAATTTCATAATATTTTCTTCTGATAATTGCTCCCAATTCGCACAAATAATCCATCACTTGCACATATTGTCAGGGAAAGCATATAGTATCTTTTGTGTGTGTACAGGTTCATACACATTCACAGTTTCACTTAGCAAATGAAGATTTATGAAAGTTAACTAAGGCGTGGAAAGATATTCCTGATGGGTTTTATTTTATTGAGATACCCCAGGTGAGCTATGACTATTCAGTTGTGACCTCCAAATGACATGTTCAGTATACTCTTTATGTATCTGTATGTTGACGTCACTGAGATACCATCTAAGAGCAGTTCTGCTACTCATTAAATATATTCTTTGAGAAAAGTATGTTTATTAACAGTTGACAGAGAGGGGGTGTCTTCATTGGAGGATTTAAGACTGGTCCCAGAAACATGGCAGTTTATGGTGCCAAAGGAAAAGGACACTTAAGTGATGGCAGCTTTACAGAATTAGTGAATGACACCACAAATGAAGGCCTGTTCTATACTATCAACTGTGAAATGGAAACAGAAAGATTACTTTCAATGCCTTTCACTGGCTCTAGAATAGCAAGCTTTTCTTTGTCTATGTACTCTTTGCATGTGACAATGCTGCTTTCATAACCATCATGGACAAAAGGTCATGAATGGCACTGTGTAGATGCAACAGAAGTACTAAAAACTCTTCTAAGCAACTCTTACAACATTGCCATTCCTTAAGCAGTGAGTGATCTTTTAACTCATTGGTTATGGTGGTGATCCTCTTGATATTGGTCCTCTCCTACACTTCCTTTCTTTTATGAGTGTGCAGCATGTTCTTGTCTGCCACATTCATTGTTGCTAACAACTGTTACCAAAGACATTGAAACAAATGATGCAATATGCCAAGGAATTCAATACCTGTAAGCACATTTTATTCATTGTATGCAAGTGTAGTGATGTAGGAAATGCTAGACAACAATGGAGCACATGTGACAACAGAAAATCTGAAACTTCCTGGCAGATTAAAACTGTGTGTCGGGCCGAGACCCGAACTCAGGACCTTTGCCTTTCGCGGGCAAGTGCTCTACCAACTAAGCTACCCAAGCACGACTCACGCCCCGTCCTCACAGCTTTACTTCTGCCAGTACCTCGTCTCCTACCTTCCAAACTTTACAGAAGCTCTCCTGCGAAAGTAGGAGACGAGGTACTGGCAGAAGTAAAGCTGTGACGACGGGGCGTGAGTCGTGCTTGGGTAGCTCAGTTGGTAGAGCACTTGCCCGCAAAAGGCAAAGGTCCTGAGTTCAGGTCTCGGCCCGGCACACAGTTTTAGTCTGCCAGGCAGTTTCATATCAGCACACACTGTGCTGCAGAGTGAAAAACTCATTCTGGGAACAGAAAATCTATTTGCAAACTTTTAACATGTTATGCATACTCAGTAAACAAAAGCAATGATAGGTGTCAGTTTACAAGCACACTGCCACAGTTGTATAGTCAAACATACCACATTCACTATGTATCTCTTGCTATTACTCCCCCCACATACACACTACTGTTGAGCACACAAGACCATGACTACTAGCCTAATATGAACATGCTTCCTTCAAAACTCTGGATTCAAAATAAGACAGATTAAGGTACAACATGTGACATTTTCTCCTCTAATAAACAACCTTAATGGCAAAGAGTAAACATAAAAAAATTTATGTTGAAGAATCACAGATAAAGTTAACATTAAGTATATAACAATGTACAACTAAGGATGATATATAAAAATGAGCTTAATTGTAACTCACATCAGTGAATGGTAATTTCATATGCTTATCTCCTTCTAGTCCACCCATCCCCCTCCACACTTACCACAAGCAGCTTAGCATGATGCATATGTAGGTACATTTGTACATATCTAGAAATCCTCCCCCCCCCCCCCCCCCAGCCGCCCCTGCCCCCCCCCCCCCTCAGTATTTTCATGATGAGGCATCCACACACATTGCACAGTGATAAAGTTACATGTCTAAGGCTGCAATTATTTGGAGCAGTGTGGCATGATCAGAGTTGCACAGCGCAGCAAACAGGGCAGCATCGGTGAAACGAAGCAATGCTGCTCAATGGATGTGGTTATAGTGGCACTGCAAGCAGAGCTGCACAGCATTAGAGTTGCACTGAGCAAATCAAATATGTTTGTTTCTGAGAGCAGCGAGCAGACCGTTTGAGTGACTCCAGCTGCATTCAAACTACACCAAGAGCATTCGGCTGTTGCTGTGGGTAGCAGGGTCACTAGTGTTGCTGGTGCTGGTGTTTCTTCTGTTGTACTGTTGAGAAAGTGGCATCAGCAGGTGCATTAATAGCAGCTGTTTCTTCTTGGCATCCACTATGGGGCCAGCAAAAGAACTAGAGGTTGCAGGAGTATTACAGACGACGAGTACAAAATACATTCCCTTATTCTCTTGTTTCTTTCACTGTCTTAAAATGGCGGACAATAATAAAGGTGAAGTAACAAGTAACAAACTCACGAAAATCATGTTTTTAATATGTGCAAAAAGTTTTCAAAACCATCTCATTTGGACAGCTTTATTTGAAGCTATGTTAAAGTTTCCTACTGTCTGCTAAGTGCCTTGTATAGAAAGCTCGATGTTGCTCTCTGACACTGAAGGATCCTTATAGGTCAATGACAGTGTCGTGAAGCACATCTACATTTCACAATATCATCAGTAAAATCTGGTGAGGTTTGTACTGATATCCAAAATATGCTCCACTTTGCATTCATTATACCTAAAGCACATTCAATTAATTGTCATGGTCTGGAAGAGTGTCTGTCAAAATATTCTTTCACTGGATCTAAAACTCATCAACAGTAACAGTTAAAAAAGGCCATAACAATGGATATGACCCATCCCCTACGAATGCAAAAGGCAACGTAGCTAAGGTCTTCGGTATTGGAGAGTCTGGTGGTATACTTCTTGCATCAAATACACTATAACAATGAATCTATCACTTTTGCTTTCCTTCTTGTGTCACCCAACATCAATTATAATGAATTTCCTCTGCAACTGCTTGTACGATGATTTGAATGAATATGTTTTACAGTTATATGCATTGTACCAGAATTTTCTGAGCATTTTAGACAAATGAGTTTTCTGTCAACATAACTGACTGCATCTAGGAAGTTCTGTATGTTGTATAAATCATTTACAGCATTTAGAAAATCATTTTCAGAAGTCACTCGTGTGTTTTCACATGAGGTAATCCCACAACACTTTGAGAGTTGACTCCACAATTCCTGCAACGGTTATGAATCCTATAGTGAATGTCAGAGCCACATCTCAAAACTGATACAAGTCTCATTTCACCAGCTGTGCATTACCTTTAAAATTATACTATTCCACTGAAAAAATCTTCAGTTACTTCTATGGCCCATCAGATAAGGAAGTTATGCACAGTAACCATTTGGCAACCTACTTTTCTCATTGTGTGCTATCATTTACCAAATTCTTGTTTCAATATCTCAACGCATTTATAAGATACAAAGATATTATGAATATTTCATTCTCAATTTATCACCTGGACAGGCGAGCAGAACGGGGAGTGCTATAGTGACCCATTTTCTCGAGAAGTTTACATAATAGTTCAATATGTTAACCAGATTTGGTATGCAGCAACATGTGACCTAACATGCACCAAATGCCAATTCATAGCGATCTTTATTTTTCAATCCAAACTATTTGATTTTCTGATACTATCTTGATTAATTTTGAAAAATCACTATAACTATGATGATTAATGAAATGATAAACAGTTCCTCATGATGCTGACGAATAAAACTACTAGATGCATGACAATACCGCCACCCCCCCCCCCCCCCCCAAGTAGTTTCTTTAAAATCATTTGAGAATGACTGCAGATTGACCAGCTTGAGCCTGTCGGATGCCGCACCACTCCCTGGTGGATAGTTAAATTGTACATGAATTGTAAAGGTTAATTGCAATTGACTCCAACTGTAACTTAATATCAAGATATTACCTGATATTATTAAGAAAACCTATTCTACTGTATGTGGTCAACGGCAATGAAATAGTCTCATTATGGCAACAAAGCACATCTGCCTGACACACAGCTCTGCTCTGCCCAGTAGCACTGCTTCACTATAATCACTGGAACCAAGCTGAATATAAGCTTGATTTATTATTATTCCTGGTGCAGTGTTGTTGTTGTTGTGGTCTTCAGTCCCAAGACTGGTTTGATGCAGCTCTCCATGCTACTCTATCCTGTGCAAGCTTCTTCATCTGACAGTACCTACTGCAACCTACATCCTTCTGAATCTGCTTAGTGCATTCATCTCTTGGTCTCCCTCTACGATTTTCACCCTCCACGCTGCCCTACAATACTAAATTGGTGATACCTTTATACCTCAGAACATGTCCTACCAACCGATCCCTTCTTCTAGTCAAGTTGTGCCACAAACTTCTCTTCTCCCCAATCCTATTCAATACTTCCTCATTAGTTATGTGATCTACCCATCTAACATTCAGCACTCTTCTGTAATACCACATTTCGAAAGCTTCTATTCTCTTCTTGTCCACAATATTTATCGTCCATGTTTCACTTCCATCCATGGCTACACTCCATACAAATACTTTCAGAAACAACTTCCTGACACTTAAATCTATACTCGATGTTAACAAATTTCTCTTCTTCAGAAACGCTTTCCTTGACATTGCCAATCTACATTTTATATGCTCTCTACATCGACCATCATCAGTTATTTTGCTCCCCAAATAGCAAAACTCCTTTACTACTTTAAGTGTCTAATTTCCTAGAGTAATTCCCTCAGCATCACCCGACTTAATTCGACTACATTCCATTATCCTCGTTTTGCTTTTGTTGATGTTCATCTTATATACTCCTCTCAAGACACTGTTCATTCCATTCAACTGCTCTTCCAAGTCCCTTGCTGTCTCTGACAGAATTACAATGTCAATGGCGAACCTCAAAGTTTTTATTTCTTCTCCATGGATTTTAATACCTACTCCGAATTTTTCTTTTGTTTCCTTTACTGCTTGCTCAATATACAGATTGAATACCATAGGGGAGAGGCTACAACCCTGTCTCACTCCCTTCCCAACCACTGCTTCCCTTTCATGCCCCTCGACTCTTATAACTGTCACCTGGTTTCTGTACAAATTGTAAATAGCCTTTAGTCCCTGTATTTTACCTCTGCCACATTTAGAATTTGAAAGAGAGTATTCCAGTCAACATTGTCAGAAGCTTTCTCTAAGTCTACAAATGCTAGAAACGTAAGTTTGCCTTGCCTTAATCTTTCTTCTAAGATAAGTCGTAAGGTCAGTATTGCCTCACGTGTTACAGTATCTCTAGGGAATCCATCCTGATCTTCCCCGAGGTCGGCTTCTACTAGCTTTTCCATTCGTCTGTAGAGAATTTGTGTAAGTATTTTGCAGCTATGGCTTATTAAACTGATTATTCGGTAATTTTCACAACTGTCAACACCTGCTTTCTTTGGGATTGGAATTATTATATTCTTCTTGAAGTCTGAGGATATTTCGCCTGTTTCATACATCTTGCTCACCAGATAGTAGAGTTTTGTCAGGACTGTCTCTCCCAAGGCCGTCAGTAGTTCCAGTGGAATGTTGTCTACTCCGGGGGCCTTGTTTCGACTCAGCTCTTTCAGTGCTCTGTCAAACTCTTCACGCAGTATCGTATCTCCCATTTCATCTTCATCTACATCCTCTTCCATTTCCATAATATTGTCCTCAAGTACATCGCCCTTGTATAGACCCTCTATATACTCCTTCCACCTTTTCTCCTTTCATCGATTAAATTCAATATTTCGTCTGTTACCCAAGGATTTCTACTAGCCCTCGTCTTTTTACCTAATTGATCCTCTACTGCCTTCACTACTTCATCCATCAAAGCTACCCATTCTTCTTCTACTGTATTTCTTTCCCCCATTCCTGAAAATTGTTCAATTATGATCTCCCTGAAACTCTGTACAACCTCTGGTTCTTTCAGTTTATCCAGGTCCCATCTCCTTAAATTCTCACCTTTTTGCAACTTCTTCAGTTTTAATCTACAGGTCATAATCAATAGATTGTGGTCAGAGTCCACATCTGCCCCTGGAAATGTCTTACAATTTAAAACCTGGTTCCTAAATCTCTGTCTTGCCATTATATACTCTATCTGATACCTTTTAGTATCTCCAGGGTTCTTCCATGCATACAACCTTCTTTCATGATTCTTAAACCACGTGTTAGCTGTGACTAAGTTGTGCTCTGTGCAAAATTCTACCAGGCGGCTTCCTGTTTCAGTTCTTAGCCCCAAACTATATTCACCTACTACGTTTCCTTCTCTCCCTTTTCCTACACTCGAATTCCAGTCGCCCATGACTATTAAATTTTCATCTCCCTTCACTATCTGAATAATTTCTTTTATTTCATCAAACATTTCTTCAATTTCTTCGTCATCTGCAGAGCTAGTTGGCATATAAAAACTTGTACTACTGTAGTAGGTGTGGGCTTCGTATCTATCTTGGCCACAATAATGCGTTCACTATGCTGTTTGTAGTAGTTTACCCGCATTCCTATTTTCCTATTCATTATTAAACCTACTCCTGCATTACCCCTATTTGATTTTGTGTTTATAACCCTGTAGTCACCTTACCAGAGGTCTTGTTCCTCCTGCCACCGAACTTCACTAATTCCCACTATATCTAACTTTAACCTGTCCATTTCCCTCTTTAAATTTTCTAACCTACCTGCCCGATTAAGGGATCTGACATTGCACACTCCGATCTGTAGAATGCCAGTTTTCTTTCTCCTGATAACGACATCCTCTTGAGTAGTCCCCGCCCGGAGATCCGAATGGGGGACTATTTTACCTCCGGAATATTTTACCCAAGAGGACGCCATCATCATTTAATTATACAGTAAAACTGCATGCCCTTGGGAAAAATTACGGCCGTAGTTTCCCCTTGCTTTCAGCCGTTCGCAGTACCAGTACAGCAAGGCCGTTTGGGATATTGTTACAAGGCCAGATCAGTCAATCATCCAGACTGTTGCCCTTGCAACTACTGAAGAGGCTGCTGCCCCTCTTCAGGAACCACACATTTGTCTGGCCTCTCACCAGATACCCCTCCGTTGTGGTTGTACCTACGGTACGGCTATCTGTAACGCTGTATCAGCTAGGTCCATGGTTCTGAGATGGGGGGGAGGGGGGGGGGGGGGCGTGCAGCGTTGTAAGCAGTAATTTTACATTGGACAGGAATCCCAGTTTTTAAAGGCAAATTTGGAGATCACCAGTTGATTCTTGTTTCTTCTGCTAATATTAAGCTGCTTTCATACATTCATAACTCAGTCAGTTAGCTTCATACGTGTACAAATCATCTTCAATAGAAAGTTAATGAATACACCTCAGAACAGAATGTATATGCTTAACTCACATCCTGATTTGGTAGTTATCTGAAATGTGGATGAAAACTTCAAGGTATAAACTAATAATTATGCCTGTAACTATTCAGGACATGAATACAACTTACTCAGAATGTACTATAGTTTGAATTTTGAGATGTTAAGATACCTGTATTAAAGAAGATCTTCATAACTTCAATTTAAAAACATGTATAATTTTGGAACATGTTAATTTTAACAATTGGAAAATTGAGAGAGTCAACCTTATTTGTAAAGAAAACAAAAGCAGGGTTATTGCAGTTGAAGAACATGATTTTCAGATGAGATTGTAAAAGACATGTAACACTACAGAATTTATAAAAGAAAACCAACAGGAAAATAACTGCAAACTTCCCGTTGTTTGGAAAAGCATATTATGGAGAATATAGTACACTCATTTGTACAGAATGACACTTAAGATTTTTTTACATAAATATCCATCAAAACAGGGTTAACAGAAATGGGGAGAAATTGATCAATCAGGATAAAGCATTCTATTTAAAATTGTTGTCTGCAAACAACTATCAAAATCTAAAACATGAATACATCAAAATCTAACTGCACTATAATTTCACCTACACCATGCCACAATTTTCTACAAAGGCTCTCCAAAAAGAATAATGTTAATGTAATTAGGAACCATGAACTTGATCACACTCACTTCATTTCATCCATTTCAATAAAAAATTAACTCAGAAATAAGTTAGATGCAACATTGATAAATGCAATATCTACTGTGTAATATCAAACCGATTAAAAAAAGATATAAGCCAAAGATTTATTCTTATTTTGAAACATATGACTATAACTGTAACTGTGTATCCATTTTTCTGATATAATCACGGTACTTTCAAAGAAATGTATTTTGCAGAACAAAATTATCTTTGAACACATTATAAAGTTATACAAACCTGCTAGAGTTAGAATGAATTTCTTCCTCCTGTCATCCACAATCCCCATGACTACACATCAGGTTCAACTGTAACAAGAGTGGACATGTTTTTAATATTGCCCCATCATGAATTGTGACAAATCCACTTAATGTTGTTGTTATACAGGGTCAGTCAGGAGGAAAGGTACATACTTTGAGGGGTGACAGCATTAGTGATTCTGAATAAAAAACTATTCTGAAATGTTTCTGAGATGAAACACATTTCATGTACACTGTTATTTATTTTCTGTATTATTCAAACATTGTCATCATTTAAAAATGTACACAGTAGAGTAGAGGAGGTTAAGATAAACAATGTGACAAAGGACACTTGTGGTCTACCAAGTCAAGAAACAACTGTAAATTGGCCTACAAAAACTACCCACGCTACAGAGCATGTGCATTGCACAATGTTTTCTGTATTCTTGTACTCTTTTGTGCAAACCATTAGTCATACAAAAAGATGGAATAGGACCTTCTTTGTAGGAAATTTAATGTAGTTTAATGCAGTTTAATTTAATAGCCCCTTGAAGCACTTTTGCCCTGACTAACACAGTATTTAAACCTGTCACACAGCAGCTAAAACAGACTGGAATAATTCTGTACTCATAACAAAATGTGGCGCTAGATCTATTGTGTTACTAGATCTATTGCGTTACAGTGCTTATTCCTATGCTATTTCTATTTATTTATACCACGGCCACTTTCATCATGTAATCACTACAAGACTTTTTTTTCTTTTTCATTTTGTTTTGCCCTACTTGAGATCATGGGGCTCAGCTTCAGTCTCAGCTAGGGTCTTCTGCTTTTTCTTGACCCAGTATGCCTTCATCTTCTGGCTTTGAGCCTGCTTCCTCTCATCCGTCCACTTAGGTCTGGTGGTGCCTGTATACTTCTTGCTTGTGAGAGACAGTGGGAAGAATCCCTGCAGGATGACATTCCAGTATTGAGTTTGGTTCTCGCTCATCTTTAATGGGATCTGCAGTTCCTCTAAGTCGATTTAACAGATGTGATCCATTTGGCTTTGGATGCCTTTCCCTTCTTATCACTGTGAAGATTTGTTGGTGAGCCTGGAGTGATTCAGGCGGGTCATGTGCCCATAGAAGGTCAGTCGCCTTTTCCTCCTACATGTTACTATGTCTTCCTGATGTTCATAGAGCTCGTTATTGTGCCTGATTCTGTAGAAGGGAGAATCGATAGAGGTATTCAAAGTATCATCCGTCACACACCGTCAGGTGGCTTGCGGAGTATGGATGTGGATGTAGATATAGATGTAGGTACCATCTTCCTCTCTTATTGTTCCTAGTAGTCTCCTCAGAATCTTCCTCTCTTTAAGTACTAGTTTCCTGAGTGGGCTCTTTTGATTCATCAAGAGGCACTCAGAGGCATAGAGTGCACAGGGTTTTACTACAGAGTTGTAGTGCTTCAGCTTCATGTTCTTGGATAAGTACTTGAAAATATAGATGTTCTTACAGGAATGATACGCCCTCTCTAACTTGGAGCACCTGGCATCTATGGTCAAGGTTTCACTTTCGCCTGCTGAGATCCATTCTCCCAAGTACCTGACTGCACGAACTTTACAGACAGTATTCTGGTACTGCATGGCATGGAATTTGACTCCCCGACAGACGTCATGGACGTCGAAGACCTGTAGAGGTCTTTGTACCAAGCTGTGATGGGCGTGCCTCCTGGCTCGCATTTAGAGTGAGGGTACCACAGTGGAACACATGGTTGCAGTGGCCAATAGTGGGGTTCCCAATCGAGTACTTAAGCATCTGCCTGTTGCTCAGCCTGCCAGTCTAACCTCGCGTGCGTCTCAGGACATATTGCCTCAGACTGCGTACTGACTTTCGTGTTTCTATACGAGTGGACGTGGTTGTCTTGTTTGGTTCATGATTCTGTTGTCTGTTCTTGTTGTGTCGTAAGGTCCTCTGTCCTCTCCCATTGTGTTGTTGTTCACGGGCCACTCCACGGGTCCCGCCACGTTTCCGTCACTACAACCCCGCAACCGTTCCAGTCGCCGTTACAACAAGTATTATTTCCTAGTGGGACTGTAGAAGAAACCTGTTTGATATTGGTGATGAACTCAGTCTTCCATATGTTGATCCTCAGGCAGATTTTTGCTGCAATACTGTAGAGGCTCTGTAGTTGGTGAGTAGCCTCCTCCATGCTGTTGGCCAATAGGGTGAGATAATCAGCTAAGGCTAGACAGTGTATATTAAGGTTGTCTTTCTTGTACCCAAGCTTCAGTCCTGCTTCTGGTGACGACCTGGAAGTCTATTCTTTGACGATTTTCTCCAGAACACAGTTGAAGAGGATGCAAGAGAGTCAATTCCCCTGCCTGACTCCTGTCTGGATGGGAAAGCTTGCAGAGAGTTCACCCCTGAACTTGACTTTGGAGATTGTGTTCTTCAGGGTAGCTTGGATCAGTCTGGTAGTCTTCCCATCTAGGCCTAGTTCCCACAGGATAGAGAAGTGGGTTTGTTGATCTACTGAGTCATATTCCTTCTGGAAGTCTACCATAATGGCTACTCATGGGTGTCCCCCTCAGCTCCTATATGAGAGGATGGTCTTGAGGTTTTGAATCTGTTCTCTGCAGGACCTACTTGCATGGAAACCAGCCTGGTATTCACCTAGTTGAGAGTCTAGCAGTTTTTGCAGGGCTTTAGAGAAAATCTTGTAGGTTATAAGCAACAAGGAGATGCCTCTGTAGTTGTTGAGGTCGGTCTTACTTTCTTTCTTGTGTATTAGATGGATCATGGCTGAGGTCCATCCCTCTGGGAAGACCTCTGTTCTGCAAATGTCCTGAATGATCTGAGTGATAGTCTGCAGGGACTTGTGATCTATGTGCTTCCACATTTCTGCAACTATACCATCTCCACCTGGGGCCTTGTTGTTCTTAAAGTCTTTGATGATCTTCTCTATTTCTTCCCTGTTGCAGGGTATAGAGCCCTGGTTCCTGACAGTAGGCTCGATGAAAGAAAGTCTCTCTTTTGGCTGTTCTGCATTGAGGAGTTTCTGGAAGTATTCTGCAAAGGTTTTTGTGCAGTCCCTGTTATTAATTTTGTAGTCACCCATCTGGCCCTCTGAGATGTAGGGTTGGGACTGTGCATGAAGTAGTCTGTTTCTTGATGCGCTTGTAAAGATCTCTTGAATTGTTTTTCTTGAAGTCTTCTTCTGTCTGTAGTATTTGAGGCATGTTGTGGTTCCTCTTGGATTTGTGGACGATGCTCACTGTTGTTTTTCTTTGCACTGTGAACGCCTGATGGTTGGGCTTACCTTTGTGCTGATTCCACTTGATCCTGGATCTATGGCTTTCCTCTATAGCTTGATCACATTCTGTCATCCACCAGGGGTGCCTGCCTTTGTTCGATGAAGCAGGTATAGTTTCATGAGCGGCATCCAGTAGAGCCTTTTGAAGAGTAGGGCACCCTTATTTCTGTCCGTTCTTCTCAAGGGTGGTCTGGAGGTCACAGTCCTTATCGCTCAGCCACTGATTCATTATCCATTTATTAAAAACTAGTCATTTACTAATAATATAATCCAATAACAAAATCTATTATTACTAACATAACATTCCAGTCTTCATCAGAATATCAGAAGTTGTTATGTTTGGCTGAGGATATACCAGTTGTCAAAAGGAAACACAACGAATTCTCATGGAAAAAATTGTTTGCTCTACATACCTTTCAGATAACCTGTACCATGATAAAGAATTTTAATGGGCACTAATAAAAAATGGAGCACCATTTACATAACTACCGTTATTGCTGAGTTTCTCACAGTTCCAGCAGGGTACTGGACTCTTATCGAAAATGGCATACAATTCTGCCACATTTGGCATATAACTGTGTAATATGACAATATGAAAAGGATATATTGCTACTCACCACATAGATGAGGTGTTGAGTGGCAAAGAGGCACAATGAAAAAAGACTGCTAGATATTATTAGCATAAGACTAAGTCCTTCATCAGATGCAGACAAAACGAAACACACACATGTTAACACACATATGGCCACTGTCGTGTCCAGGTACCTTCTGTTCTGGCACCATGCAGAGGTTAGCACACTGGACTCACATTTGGGAGGATGACAATTCAAACCTGCATACCACCATCCAGATTTAGGTTTTCTGTGATTTCCCTAAATCGCTCCAGGCAAGTGCTAAGGTAGTGCCTTAGAAAGGGCACAAGCAATTTCCTTCCGCATCCTTGACACAATCCAAGCTTGTGCTCCACATCTCAAGTGAACTAGATGTCGATGGAATGTTAAACCCAATTTTCTTCCTTCCTTCCTGCCAACAGACGTGCATACTCCTACCTATTCCCTTCCCTACTGTATATCTTTCCTATCCTCTTCACTGCTTCATTGCACAGGCTTCAGAAGTTGCACCAAGCAACCCATCATAACCCTGCATGCTCCCACAGGCAGCCCTAGCATCTTCGTCCACCCCTTTTCTGCTATCCCCCCCCCCCCCTGCACCAAGCCTCTTCAGCACTCACACTATCCACCACACTAACACCTCTGTCACCTCAGATGCAGTCGCAAAGTGCCTTCATGCCCAGAAGCAACAGTAGCCATGTGTGAGTTATGCATATGAGTATGTTTGTGCATTTTATTGTATCTACATTTGATAACGAACTTGTTCTGATGGCTAATAATATCCAGCAGGACTTTTCCATTGTGCATATTGGTCATTCCACACCTCCTATATTGGTAAGCAACAATCAATCAATTTCATATTGTTGATATTCCATTACAGATTTTCCATTGTCTGGCTCAGTAATATGAATTATTCTCACTTAAAAAAGGAGCAGCCAGGCAAACCGTTCATCACAATGTTACAGAATGTCCCAACAAAGCAAGTTGTGGCATTTGCGATGATTTCCTTAAAACTACGGATGACACAGTTGATAATATTAAGAACTTAAATGTCTGTTCATAAATTACATGTGTTATTGTTTGTATTATATTTAATACTGTACTTAAAATGATATGATAAATAATTAAATAGCCAATAAACAGACAGACAAACTAATATTGACACCTGGTAGTAGAAAGTAGTCCCAGATATGATTTTTTCACACAATTAATTAAAACAGAGATGAGCAAAATAATGTGGTATACATGTCAAGAGAGTTGTCCATTGCTTTTTAATAGAATGCTTTTTAATAGAATAAGCTACTAATAGTCACTCTTTGCTAACAGAGCTCTGTCGAGTACATCACGTAGGGAAATAGAGATGGACTTAACCTGACAATCAGAAGCTGTTACCTATGCATGCATCTATAGCCTACTAACAAGCTTGATAGTGATATTTAAATATAAATTCACACGCAATTGGATACTTTAGACTGCTTATCTGACTTTCATCAAGAAAGAGAGAGCATTTCGAAGATCATGCTAAACTTTTGCAAAAATGGATATAGTTTACAGGATACTACATGGTTATGTTTCTCTTTACCGTAAAGTTATATAATTTTATTTAATGGGCATTTACTTACATCAGGTTAAGTTAAATCAGGAAAGTTGAAAAACGTTATGAAAGAATAGTAAAGATGATATCCATTTTATGGGCATTAGTAAACAGTTTAGGCTTGCTATGCTTTGAGATTTCAACTGACTGCTGAGTTATTAAATCCTCTGGTGATATCTCCAGCAATGGAAAATGAAATGTTACATGGAGAATTATTCCTTGAAAACAAATAACACCAATAATGCAAATACCAGCCATGAAAGTCTGCATTCTATGGTTCAAGAATAATAGAGGTTGTCAGATGGATACAGGTGAAAGGCATGTAGCCCAGAATGCTTACAGCACCTACTTCCTCGAGATTGAAATTACTATTCTTTATCTCAACAATTGAAGGGTTATTTAAAAGATACCAACATATTATGCCTTCAAGTAAAATAAAAGGTGAAGAATATATACAGGCTTAAAAACTGTAGACAGCTGACAACCTTATCTTACTACTATGCCAAAATAATATATGCCACGTCACGTACTGGAACTATACTGACACATTTCTAGCTATGAAAGAGCAACAGGTATAATTGTGGCATCAGGGTAAAAAATGAACATCTTACATAAATTATATAGAACCCCTTCACAGTCAGTTTATTCCAACACCATGAAATTTGCAAAGAGATGTTAAGTGAAGCAGCATTAAACATAACATAATAATACGTTATAATTGTCTTATATTAATTTCAAGTAGTCACTGATGACATATTCAGTAGTCACATTGCACGTAGAACAAATTAATAGAAGGCAACAAAATTGCTGTTGTAGATACATTTATAAATTTCTTTGACTATCATTTGGATTATATCACTAATGTTATTAATGAACATCATCAATTATAAACTACAAACATGCCTAAACTAACTGTAAATAAACATCTCAATCAGTGAACCAGCTATACTATAAGAAGCTACAACTCTTTCCATTATACTATTCAGTTCAGTTGCAAATTATTGTTTACATGGATGGATAAAAAGTAGTAGCAACATGATTATAATTCATTCCTGACTTTATTGACAAACGTTTGCCATATTAAAGGGTAATTCTAAAAGTAAGGTCTCCAAAGTGTTGAGGCCAAAGGGAAACTGTTTGTGTGGCTGTCAGTCACACTGTTTTTATCCTTGCTCCCTCCACTCTCTACAGAAACCACTGCACATCCACTGGAGTTTTCAGTATTGGCTTGGCAGTCAGTTGTAATGGAGCTCCCGTTAGTCACTAACGCCAGGCGCAAAGTTCATGCAGTTATTCGGTTTCTGAGTGTAAAAGACACTAAACCAATCGATATTTATCAACAGTTAACAGAAGTGTACAGAGAATCACATATGAATGTCAAAAATGCCCGCAAATGGTGTAGAGAGTTTGCAGGTGGTCTTGCTGAAATTCATGATGAGGAAAGACAGGAGAGTGCCAATTCCTGAAGAGACATTCACAAAGGTTGAACAAATTGTGTTCCAAGATTGGCAGATCACTCTCCATGAGCTCTGCAATGTTCTTCCTGAGGTTTCTTGAAGCACCATTCACCAGACTTTGAATGAAGTGTTGAAATTTCAGAAGGTGTGCACAGAATGGGTCCCAAAAATGCTGACAGAAGACCACACCTCTGCAACATTTACAAAAATGCCTCGATCAAAATGGCAATTATGTGGAAAAATAGAAAAAATGTTCAAGCTGCAAAACTATGTACTAGAGACATTACTTCTGGGATCTCCTTCATACATGGCCTCAATATAATCACCCCACATCTTGATCACATTCCCTCACAGAGACAGAAGGCATTGCACACTGTCAGCACATCATCGATGTCTCTCAAGGACCACACTATGGCAAGGATGATGTCTTTTCTCGTGTTGTAGTATGTGCGATGAGGAGATTCATTCATTTTGACAAATAGGTTGTATTTGCACGGACGCAACTCAGGTGAACACGGTGGTTTTGTGTGTGGCATCATGCACTGTCATGGGATGCAGTGCCAGAAAGAAACATTGTTGTGCGCTCCGATCACATGCCATTTTAATCTAGATCCACACACGTTCATTGTTTTTTCTAAACATACTATAGGCCTCTAACTAACTAACTCCCACACTTTCAGAGAGCACACACCCCAACTGGCCCAAACACAGCCATCACTGCTCACAGCACATTTCAACTGACCTTCTCCTATTAGCTATATAACAGTGGGCAAGCCATGTGATGCACATCCTTCATGTTATGACAGTGTTGCATTACTTCCTATCAAACTCATGTCATTATTTTTCCTTCCCTTCTCTTCCCGTTTCTTTCCCTTCTCCTAATGTAAGCATTTTGACACACAGGTGTCAGAGGTTAAACTGTGTTCTTAAATTTGTATCTGGAAGCCATTTAACATCAGAAAATTCCCTTTTCACTACATACTCTCATCTTCTTTGGAAAGCTAGTGGCAGCATGTATACCATCATGTAGGTTTTTTGGCAGACTGCTTAACAGCTCAACAGTTGAGTAATGAGGCCCTTTTTCAAGCATTTTCAGTCAGAGGGGTATGTTTCGTATATAGTTCTTCCTCCTTGTGCTGTGAGTGTATCCAGCAGTATTTGTAATCCTCTCTGAGCTACCTTTTGTGGTGTGTATTAATATTTATATATGTACAAAGATGAAAAAGATAAGATGCCTAGATTTTTGAAATTGTTTCAGCATGTTTCAGATGACCTTTTTGTCCATCTGCCAGCTACTTTCATCATAATGCTTGCACCCTGAGTGTTCGCGTACCCTTGGACCACAAGTGTTTCTCTGATGAGACTACTTACGAATCACATCAGTTTGCGTGTTTTAGACACTATATCTTTTACAAATGATCTGTTTAATCACTGTCTACAGCAGGTGTCCTCTGGTGGCACCTGCCACGTTATCAAGCAGCACTTGCATCAGTAAACAGTGGTGCTACTATCGCAGGGCCACTTTCCTGAAGGGTCACTTGATCATCAAACTTACATGGATATCCTTCCACCTGTTTGGTACTCCAGGTGTGCAGTCCTCCAGCAGGTAGCATTAACTTGCTCATCCACTTCTGGGCCAGACACTGCTGCAACAGCAGCCCATCAGTTGGAACTTCACTTAGACCAGCCCTGTGGCTCACATCTACACTGTTGCCACACACCATGCCGAGCCGCCACCACACGGAGTTACTTCAATGACACTCTGTCTCCGCGTTGAGTTATCTCCATGCTGCAGTGCCTCCGCACCATCTCTGCATAGAGCCCTCGCCACATTGGGCTATTCCCACACCATGCTGTCTCCACGTTGAGCCATCTCTATGTCAAGCTATCTTCATGCAATGCCACCTGTGAATCAAGCCATCTACGCATACATGCTATACATGTGCCATGCCATCCCCATATCATTGCTTTATAACGTGACTCACCACATCAGACTGCAAGTGTAATATGCCACCCTGCCCTACATACAATGCTTCATCTCCGTGTCTCACCATCTTCCTGTTGTGTCTCCACAACTAACATGCCGCACTGATATTACTCCGATATCTATCGTGGAATGGTATCTCTGCAGTGGACTTGTTTATGTTATACTCTGTGATAGGGACAATCTTCAGGTTATAAAGAACGTAGCAACCAGTAGCGGAAAAATAATTTATTTATCTTGTTGCAAATTGATTTCGACTGACCTATGGTGTGTCACTTGATGACAGAAATATGCCAAGGACTGTACTTCTACTTATGGCATGTATCGGTTAGAAAAATGCACTGATGATCACTGATATCAGTCAAATCAATTTGCTACAAGATAAATAAATTATGTTTCCGCAACTGGTTGCTACATTCTGTATAATATTGTATTCCATGGTCATTGCACAGGAAGGGAACCTTATGGAACCCAACATTCAATATTCAAGTTGTCATCCAGAATTATATCTGCTGCAAATAAAAGTGTACATAACTGCAACTGTGTAAGCTCTCAGTTATCATACACCATCCTGTGAAGACATTTAAGAGTCTAATTTTTTTATGTGTACATTCTTTCTGTCTCTTGAATGTTTTGAGTTTCCCTGTACTGTCACTCCATACTGCAGGTACGGCTGAAAGACTTCATGGTATACTGTGGACAGATCCTGTCTGTCTGCATATTGCAGCAGCTGCTTCATTATGAATGTGATGGAGCTGCTTCTTACAGACACGATTAACATGCTGTTTCCATTCCAGCTCATTATCCATAGTTGTTTTGTGGTCTTCAGTCCTGAAACTGGTTTGATGCAGCTCTCCATGCTACTCTATCTTGTGCAAGCTTCTTCATCTCCCAGTACCTACTGCAACCTACATCCTTCTGAATCTGCTTAGTGTAGTCATCCCTTGGTCTCCCTCTACGATTTTTACCCTCAACGCTGCCCTCCAATATTAAATTGGTGATCCCTTGATGCCTCAGAACATGTCCTACCAACCGATCCCTTCTTCTGGTCAAGTTGTGCCACAAACTTCTCTTCTCCCCAATCCGATTCAATACTTCCTCATTAGTTATGTGATCTACCCATCTAATCTTCAGCATTCTTCTGTAGCACCACATTTCGAAAGCTTCTATTCTCTTCTTGTCCATGATTCACTTCCATACATGGCTACACTCCATACAAATACTTTCAGAAATGACTTCCTGACACTTAAATCTATACTCGATGTTAACAAACATCTCTACTTCAGAAACGCTTTCCTTGCCATTGCCAGTCTACATTTTATATCCTCTCCACTTCGACCATCATCAGTTATTTTGCTCCCCAAATAGCAAAACTCCTTTACTACTTTAAGTGTCTCACTTCCTAATCTAATTCCCTCAGCATCGCCCGACTTTATTCGACTACATTCCATTATCCTCGTTTTGCTTTTGTTGATGGTCATCTTATATCCTCCTTTCAAGACACTATCCATTCCGATCAACTGCTCTTCCAAGTCCTTTGCTGTCTCTGACAGAATTACGATGTCATTAGCGAACCTCAAAGTTTTTATTTCTTCTCCATGGACTTTAATACCTACTCCGAATTTTTCTTTTGTTTCCTTCACTGCTTGCTCAATATACAGATTGAATAACATCGGGGATAGACTACAGCCCTGTCTCATTCCCTTCCCAACCACTGCTTCCCTTTCATGTCCCTCGACTCTTATAACAGCCATTTGGTTTCTGTACAAATTGTAAATAGCCTTTCGCTCCCTGTATTTTACCCCTGCCAGAATTTGAAAGAGAGTATTCCAGTCAACATTGTCAAAAGCTTTCTCTAAGTCTACAAATGCTAGAAACGTAGGTTTGCCCTTCCTTAATCTAGCTTCTAAGATAAGTCGTAGGGTCAGTATTGCCTCACGAGTTCCAACATTTCTACGGAATCCAAACTGATCTTCCCCGAGGTTGGCTTCTACTAGTTTTTCCATTCGTCTGTAAGGGACTCGCGTTAGTATTTTGCAGCTGTGACTTATTAAACTGATAGATCGGTAATTTTCACGTCTGTCAACACCTGCTTTCTTTGGGATTGGAATTATTATATTCTTCTTGAAGTCTGAGGGTATTTCGCCTGTCTCATACATCTTGCTCACCAGATAGTAGAGTTTTGTCAGGACTGGCTCTCCCAAGGCCGTCAGTAGTTCCAATGGAATGTTGTCTACTCCAGGGGCCTTGTTTCGACTCAGGTCATTAAGTGCTCTGTCAAACTCTTCACGCAGTATCGTATCTCCCACTTTATCTTCATCTACATCCTCTTCCATTTCCATAATATTGTCCTCAAGGACATCGCCCTTGTATAGACCCTCTATATACTCCTTCCACCTTTCTGCTTTCCCTTCTTTGGTTAGAACTGGGTTTCCATCTGAGCTCTTAACATTCATACAAGTGGTCCTCTTTTCTCCAAAGGTCTCTTTAATTTTCCTGTAGGCAGTATCTATCTTACCCCTACTGAGATAAGCCTCTACATCCTTACATTTGTCCTCTAGCCATCCCTGCTTAGCCATTGTGCACTTCCTGTCGATGTCATTTTTGAGACGTTTGTATTCCTTTTTTCCTGCTTCATTTACTGCATTTTTATATTTTCTCCTTTCATCAATTAAATTCAATATTTCTTCTGTTACCCAAGGATTTCTACTAGCCCACGTCTTTTTACCTACTTGATCCTCTGCTGCCTTCACTACTTCATGCCTCAAAGCTACCCATTCTTCTTCTATTGTATTTCTTTCCCCCATCCCTGTCAATTGTTCCCTTATGCTCTCCTTGAAACTCCGTACAACCTCTGGTTCTTTTAGTTTATCCAGGTCCCATCTCCTTAAATTCCCACCTTTTTGCAGTTTCTTCAGTTTTAATCTACAGGTCATAACCAACAGATTGTGGTCAGAGTCCACATCTGCCCCTGGAAATGTCTTACAATTTAAAACCTGGTTCCTAAATCTCTGTCGTACCATTATATAATCTATCTGAAACCTGTCAGTATCTCCAGGCTTCTTCCATGTACACAGCCTTCTTTTATGATTCTTGAACCAAGTGTTACCTACGATTAAGTTGTGTTCTGTGCAAAATAATACCAGGCGGCTTCCTGTTTCATTTCTTTGCCCATTCCACATTCATCTACTACGTTTCCTTCTCTTCCTTTTCCTACTACCGAATTCCAGTCACCCATGACTATTAAATTTTCGTCACCCTTCACTGTCTGAATAATTTCTTTTATTTCATCGTACATTTCTTCAATTTCTTCGTCATCTGCAGAGCTAGTTGGCATATAAACTTGTACTACTGTAGTAGGTGTGGGCTTCGTATCTATCTTGGCCACAATAATGCGTTCACTATGTTGTTTGTAGTAGTTTACCCACATTCCTATTTTCCAATTCATTATTAATCCTACTCCTGCATTACCCCTATTTCATTTTGTGTTTATAACCCTGCAGTCACCTGACCAGAAGTCTTGTTCCTCCTGCCACCGAACTTCACTAATTCCCACTATATCTAACTTTAACCTATCCATTTCCCTTTTTAAATTTTCTAACCTACTTGCCCGATTAAGGAATCTGAAATTCCATGCTCTGACCTGTAGAATGCCAGTTTTCTTTCTCCTGATAACGATGACATCCTCTTGAGTAGTCCCCGCCCGGAGATCCGAATGGGGGACTATTTTACTTCAGGAATATTTTACCCAAGAGGATGCCATCATCATTTAATCATACAGTAAAGCTGCATGCCCTCGGGAAAAATTACGGCTGTAGTTTCCCCTTGCTTTCAGCCGTTCGCAGTACCAGCACACTAAGGCTGTTTTGGTTATTGTTACAAGGCCAGATCAGTCAATCATCCAGACTGTTGCCCCTGCAACTACTGAAAAGGCTGCTGCCCCTCTTCAGGAACCACACGTTTGTCTGGCCTCTCAATAGATACCCCTCCGTTGTGGTTGCACCTACAGAACGGCTATCTGTATCACTGAGGCACGCAAGCCTCCCCACCAACGGCAAGGTCCATGGTTCATAGGGGTTCATAGTAATCCCTAAGAATTTGACAGATTCTATTCCTTCCAGCCTTGTGTCCTCCATCTCTAAATCCATGTGCACAGACTTCTCTTTGTGTTTCGTAAAATACTCCCTGTGGAGTGAATATTCCATCTTTTTTCAGACATGCATCTCATATATTTTTAATTCACATTCCAATATTTCAGCTGACAGCCTTTCATATGGCTTCCAAGTTTTTAAATCACTTTACACACTGTGGATTAGCATCAGTCATAGATAATACTGTTGGTAACATGAAGTTCAATCAAAGATTAAACTTGATGCTTAGTTTCACTCTCAGATGCATCAAGTTTAATCTGTGACTGAGATGCCCTTACATAATAAAAGTGAAACCTGAGTCTCAGTAAAGTGTTCGTATTGCAGCACTGCTCTTTGATCTCACTTAAAACAGGCTGTACATCATGCACGAGTGATAACTGATGTTAAAAAATTATGTTTTCAACTCTCTGATCACAAAAATTCATCCACACAAGTACACTGCTTCAAAGTACATAATCATAGTTGACTGTCAAATCAAAACATTAATGCTAAGAGTATATGTTTAACACAGGGCTTTAACAGCAAACAGACTCACCAAAATGGCAGATAGGCTTCAGCTACTGTCTGTGCTCAACACAGATAAAGTCATCTTCCATTTATCCTAACATTCTGGCTTGTTACCAGCAATTTCACCTCTGACACATGCGTGTTTACTCCGTGTGTAAACTGATTTAAAAACTTGCAAACAAATCACCTTGAGAATGGTTGGAAGGCTGTCAGAAAAAATATCGGAACACGAATTAAACATATCCCAGACATTCACCCAAGAAATGATCAAATAGAATTCTCTTTGTTTCTGAGCACCATGTACATAGCCTTTTTCAGGTTTATAATCAGTTCACTTTTCACGAGCCACTGAGCTGAGACATTTACAGAAATATAAGCTCTTCCTCAAGCTGTCCCACATTTTTTTCCACTGTTCAACATTGTCGTGCAATCTGCATGAAATATTTTCTTCTCTTTTTATTCAACACCCATATCATTTACAGACAGATTAAACAGCGTCGACCCCAATACCAGACCCTGGAGTACCTCATACATTTTTTGAAAGAAATTTCTGTTATTCGATTGTTAACTGCTCATAATCGTGATTTCATCTTCATAGCCATTCTCAAGTGCATGTTTAAATGTTAAAAAATCTGACCTGTCTGTGACATGTCATCATCAAGAAATATATTTCTGGTCTTATAGACCAGTTGATGAATTACAGAGTGTGAGTACATATCAAAGGTACATAATATGGCTGATATGTATCTCTTGATATGTACTTGTATCATGTAATATGACAAGTAGTCTGTAAGATCAGAAATGTTTTTTTCAATGATGACATCTCACAGACGGATCAGGCATTTTTGACATTTCAACATGAATTTTTGAATGGCTACAAAACCATAATCATAATTGTGTAAAATAAATAAACAATAAACAATTCAAATGGCAGAAATTCCTTTCAAAAAATTCTATATGAACGTGGCCCCCACCAAGGAAAGATCATCAGCACCATACGTTGATTTTTAACTTTAATATTGTAAATCATTTATTACAGTTTTTAGTCCCAGATAACAATATTCCGAAGATATACAGAAAGTAGGGTGAATATTGAATATTTTTAGTACATGTCTGACTTTCTCTTGGGCGTACATTTCAGCAAAGATAATCCTGCCACCAGAACACAGCGGGAGTTTCTACCTCTTATTTCCATGCTTGACATACCTTACCTTAGCCACCTAGGTTTTTGGATCTCTCCCCAATCAAGAATGTTTAGAATATTATGGGCACGGCCCTCCAAAGAGCTTGGGATTTTGATGATTTAAAATGTCAAATAGACAGAATTTGGTGTGATATCCCTCAGGACATCCAACAACTCTGTCAATCAATGCCAAGCTGAATAATGCTTTCATATGGCCCAGAGGTGTAGCAATGCATTACTGACTTGGTCAGTCTGTGAAGCACTTTTGCTTGCTAAATGATCTATTTTTTCTAAAATCGGGATCATTTGTTTGTCCGTGCATGTATATCATGTCTATTGATTTCTATCCATTGAGATAATTTGATTTCTATCCATTGAGATAATTTCCTCATGGTGAATCATTTCTTTGGGTTACGGTGTATTTCCTGACAGCTTGCAGCTCTACTGCATGGTTTCATGAATATAGCATCAACTTGGGCAGAACATTCCACAATCAAAGTATCCAGATGAAAAATTTTCTGTCCACATAAATCAGGTATTTGTGCAAACATAGCTGTGCAAACCTACCAGTAATATTGTTTGCATCAAATCTTCCATGCATATGTCATAGTTGCTGAAGAGAGAGACAGAGAGAAATGGTGATGAGAAGTCAGGTACAATTCCATCCCAATGTTCATAATATTGAGTGTGGCAGAATCAATTACCTATTTTAAACATTAAAAATACAGCTTCACATTATTACTGTGATTGTTCAAAAGAATACTTCATACCATTTTATTAGATGAGAAACTTTTTTTTATAAACTATGTCCTTTAGATGTCCACCATTCTTGGTGGTACAATTTTCAATCTGAACACGCACACTCACCATAAGCTTGTGAAGACTGTCACTTGTTGTGATCTCAGTTACTTTGTGTATGTCGTTTTTCTCCAGAAGTTGTTGGCTTTTGCAGATACATTTTTAATTCCAGAAATCAGCATGTGAAAAAAGTCACAAGCCAATAAATCAGGCAAATGGGGTGCCCAAATGACATCACCAAAGTGGCAAACGAGGTGTTCTGAAAACACTATGCATAAGACAATCGTGGACGTTCTGGCTGTGTGCGCAGTTGCACTGTTCTGTCAGGTCCACATGACCGCTTACGGATATTCTTACAACACATTTTCTGCATCACAAACTGTTGCAACATATCAATTTGATGTTACTGGAACAGTACCACCTGCGTCATTCTCCAAAAGGTACAGACCAATAATATTCAGCAAGATATATACCGCCACACAGTAACTTTTTTCTATGAAGTTGTCTTTTGTGCATTTGATGTAGTTGTTTGGTGCCCAGAACCTAAAGTTGTGTTGGTTAACATAGCTTAATAAATGAAAATGGGCCTTATCAGACATTCTGAAATTGCTGAGAAAATCAGGTTGACTGTTCATCATCTGAGTTGTGTACAGAACTTGTTATGTACTTGCTGATCTCTGGATAATTGTTGCATCTCTTGGAACTTGTAGGGATGGAAATGAATATAAAGATGCAACATCTATCACAGACTCCGGTCTGAGACGTTACGAATTTTGCGAATGTCGATAAAGTGGTCACACTGGACATGAATGAAAAGCAGTTGTTCCTGTTTCAACGTTGCCCAGGATGCAAACCGTCCATAGCCTACTCGTTGGCTTTGTAATCAACTTCTAGGAGAGAGCTTGATAGTTAAGATCAATGTCAAAATGTTACTGAAACAAATTCTGCATTTGTACAACACTATCACCATGTTTGAAAAGCATTTCAATTACAAATACAAAATATTCGCTTGGCCATAGCTCATACTGAGTGTTAATGCTTCGAACAGGCACCACGCACTGGTATCAACATCAGCTCTCTCAAGAATAGTGTTCAAAATTACAATTTAAAACAAGTCATTATTTCTGTCATAGCCAGTACATGCCACACCAAGGTGAAGTGCATTAAAGAAAACCATTACAAATTCATGCCACACATGTCTGGCAAGATTTACTGCAAGTTGTATATCACCTCTTTTAACAACTTATTAGCAAAGAGAGACTCGCTGTCAAAAATGATCATTATATCTGTGGACTGTTAGTACCGCTAGCATAATGACTGAACACATTGAAACAGACTGTTTTTATACTTGATGGTGTGTGTCCCACTTTGTGAGACAGCTTTTTTGCCACATGTTTCATCAAATTGTGGAAAAGCTAACCTGGCAAAATACAGGCCTTATGGGTCAGCATTCATTATGGACATTCAATATTCATGCCAAGAATTAATATGACATGACAGATGTGACTTGGAATGGTTCCATTTTGGTATGTTTTTTTGTCATCAACATAACTCATCTGGAAATATGGGCAACAAAATACCATGGTGATGAACGCTAGTAACAGTGAACTTTTCATGAAAGCTTTTGAACAGCTGACATTATGAACAAAAGAACTTTGGCCACTGTACCGCATCATTGTAAATTGCTAAAGCTACTACACTGCCAAAATTTTGACCAACTTCCAGTGGTCCTCTTCAGGGCAGATCACTGCTTTATACTGGTAGTATAAAGCAGTGATCAGCTCTGAAGAGGACTGCAGCAAGTCAAAGTTACATCAAATTACATTATATTCTATACTTCAGACAGCTGTGTGTCACTGAAATTCTTGTCATTGGCCACACAGAGGACTGGAACTGCAACAGTTCCATCAATAACTGACTAGCTTTCTCATATAGTTTGCAAAAGAAAAGAAAAAAAGCAGTACTATTGCATTTGTAGACATGTATAAAACTCTCAAGACTGCTCTGTGACAGAAAGTCAACAGAAGACATCAAGTACCAAGACACTCTATTCTACCTGCATCCAGATGGACTCTGCTCTGCAAATACTGAGTGAACACCCTAGATTAGTGATGCTAACAACATCAAGCAAGAACTGAGAGAGCAAAACAGCATCTTTTGCATCAACAGATATGAAGTCATGACAATAAGAAGGGCTACAATTACCAGCAAAAACAAAACAAGAGAAAATGAAATTGAGGAATTTATTTATTTTATTTATCCATCCATTGACAATAAATATTGTATGGATGTTGTCAAGGGTATATGTAAGCCATTTCAAAGAAATGGGACACAAACAATATATACATAAAAAAATACAGAACAAAATAATACAATGAAGTTAATAATTATACAAAGAAATTAATATATCCTATATAAATTGCTGCTTGTTATTTTAAATGCATAATCTGTTTTTCATAAGGCTTTAGTTTTGTCCTTCCTAAACGGCAAGTCCTTATATACACAATGCTGCTTTAGTATATATTTACATCACACAACAGCTGTCCTTTAAGTATGTAAATGATTAGGTACAGATAGAGTATTTTTCCATTTGCCGTTATAAATATCATCAGAAAAAATTTATTGACCTACATAGTCATTTACAGAATAAAAACATTGTTCTACTAGAAATTTTTTAAATTCTGTTTTAAATTGGTTATTATCTTCTAACAGCCTGATGTTGACTGGCAGTGCGTTGTACAGTTTTGCACCGATATGGCTCACATGCCTTTGTGTCTTCGTTCTTTTTGTTCGCTGAGTATGGAGTGCTGCGCTATTACGGGTATTGTAGTTATGATAGTTGGCATTTGTCTGAAAATCTGCGATATGGGTCCTGACATACAGTACACATCTGTATATGTATAATGATGGTATAGTAAGTATTTTAAGCTTTTTGAATATGAGTTTGCAGGATGACTGTGAGTTATTATTCGGATGGCCCTCTTCTGCAACAAAAAAATTTGTTTTAGACGCCCTGTTGTGGAACCCCAAAATATTATTGTGTATGTGGCAAGAGACTGAAAATAGCCAAAATATGCCATTCTGGCACCCTCTGAGGTACAAACATTTCCAATAATTCTGAGGGCAAAACAGGCTGAATTAAGTTTCTGTGCAAGTTTTATTACGTGGTCATTAAAATTTAAGTTTTCATCCACATAAATCCCCAGCAATTTTGTAGATGTCACTCTGTCTAAGAATTTGTCACCCCACACCAGATCAAGATTTTCATTTTGACATCTTTTCCCAAACTGCATATAATTTGTATTATTTACATTCAATGTCAGCCTGTTTGCATTGAACCAAGAGTGGATGTAATTTAGTACTTTTATCAGCAGTTGTTGGTAGCAATTGCTTTGGTGCACTTATTGTCACACTAGTATCATCTACAAATATTATTGCTTTGGCTGCATCATCTGAGGTGTGAAAATCATTTATATGGACAAGAAACAATACGGGCTCTAGGATGCTGCCTTGTGGTACTCCTATTTCTACATTTTTTGCCTCTGATATTGAATTTATTTTGTGGTTGGAGTAAGTTGATGTCAGTCCTACAACCTGTGTTCTGTTTTTTAGGTATGATTCAAACCATTTTTTCCTATCCCATGTGTACCCAACAATTTTTCTAAAAGAATGTCCTGGTTCACAGTCTCAAAAGCTTTGGAGAGGTCTAAATTTACTCCTACTACACTATAATCTTTTTCTAGATTTTTGATTATTTGTTCAGTGTAGCACATTACTACTGTTTTGGTATTTTTACGTGCTTGTAAGCCATGCTCATTTCTGTTTAGTAAGATACGGTCATTTAGATATTTGTTGATTCGGTGCTGCATCAGTTTTTCTAATATTTTTGAAAATGCTGGGAGTAGAGATACTGGGCGATAGCTTTTACCTTATACTTGTCGCCATTTTTAAATAATGGCTTCAGTTTTGAAATTTTCAGCCTTTCTGGAAAAGCTCATTCACTGAATGATAAATTGGCTATGTGTGCAAAGGGCTTTGCGATTTGTGGTGCTGTCCTTGTTATGATTGACACAGGCACCTCATCTATGCCAGCCGACATTTTGGGTTTCAAGCTTTGTATCACTTTCAGCGCTTCACCCTCATTTGTTGGCTCTATCCTCATCCTACAAGATGTTTTTGGATATTCAGGTTTTTCTTCGTTTGTAATTTTTAAGCTTAATGAAGTTGTTGCATTTACGAAATAATTGTTAATATAATTTGGCAAATCTTGTTTATTAGTATTGACATTTTTAAATTTTTTAGGCTAATGTCCTGGTTTTCACAACTCTTCCCCATTTCAGTCTTCACAATACCCCATATGGCTTTTGATTTGTTTTCAGACTGTCTTATGAAACTATCATTGCTCCTGAATTTTGCTTTAGCAATTGCTTTTCTATATACCCTCTTGTAATTCCTGACATATTCTATGAATTGTGGGTCTGTGGATGTTTTTATTTTAAAAATTAGTGTCTTTAGAGTTCCACAGGAAGTTTTGATGCCAGCTGTGATCCAAGAACTTGTCTTTGTATTGCCATGTGACCTGATTTTTGACAGCTTTTTTGGAAAACACATTTCAAAATATCCCATGAAAATGAAAGAAAATGTGTTATATGCATCATTTGTATTTGTTAGGGATAGTACTTCTGCCCAAGCCTATTTAGTTAACATATTTATGAATTCTACACAGTTTTCTGTAGAAAAATTTCTTTTATACGTGAAGTGTGTTTTTTTCTCTTTCAGTGGCCTTAAAGGAATTTTGAGGACAAGAGCATTTGGTCTGATAATCCCAAATCAGTATTTGTTACTTCAACTTCTGTGTGTCCTACATTTGAAAATATATTATCAATAAGACTGACTGTATTATTCGTTATTCTTGTGGGTGTGTGCATGTGTGGAAGCAGCTTGAAACTACATAACAGATTTAGGAACTGGTCTTTTAGCCTGCTTTCACTCATAAGATTAATATTGAAGTCACCACACACAACTACAGTGGCTCTATTGCTGAACAGTGTGTTAAGCAATATTTCTAACTGGTTAAAGAATATGTCTGCATCACCAGTAGGTGATCTGCATATTGCTATGGCTATGACTTTTCCCTGTATTTCATTCAACTGCACAGCTGCTGCTTCAAAATGATTTTCCACACTCAATGATTGAGCTTCACACCTTCTTTTATAGCTGACACTTGGTTTGGTAAATATACATAAACCTCCATTTTTGGTATTTTTTCTACAATATTGGCTTGCCAACTTAAAGGCATTAATATTAATGCTACTTAGTTCAAAACTTCTGCACCAATGCTGCACAATGCACATGCAGTCAATATTTGCACTATCATAGCTTCCTCAAGTTCTAATGATTTCTTTCTAAGACATTGAATGTTTAAGCTTAGAATTTGCAGGTGATGAGGATGAGAACTGGTTACATTTGTATTTACATTTTGTGGTGTCATACTCCGTTCCTTGCCCTGGCGAGGTACCAAAAATCCTCCAGAAGGACAGGTTTTCTGCACCTTGTAGGTCGTTCACTATGATATGGTGAGTTGCTTGCTGCTGCTGCTGGTGTAGCTCCCAGTGTCATTGATTCTGTCATTTCAGTTGTTGCTGTTGTTGTTGTTGTTGATGATGATGATGATGGTGTAGCTGTTTCTGATACTTCAGGTGTTGGTTCTGTTGTTATGGGTATGCTTCCTAGTGAACTGCTAGCACTTGGGGTGTTTTCTTGCGATGTCAGAGCATCACACTTGCCTTATAGTGGTGATGCTTCATTTTCATATTCACCAAGTAGTTTGTGGGTCTTGTCCTTGAGGGGAATTACGTTTGAAGTGTCACAACTTACTTTCGTTTTGGCATTTACTATTTCTATTATTTTTGCAATTACCAAATTTTTTCCTAATCTATTTAGGTGGGAACCATGTCTAGTATGGAATCTCCTTCCTAGTTTGCTTATATCAATGAAAGTCACATTTTCAAATCATCCGCATATCTGTTTCATCTCACTATTTGCACTTTCCACTTCTTTGTTAACGCAGGACCATTCCGCTAGGTCATGACGACGTGGTACTGAAAATACCATGACGTTAGTACATCTTAGTTCATACAGTCGCCTTTTTAGCGAAAGCAACAGATCTTGTTTTTCGTTTCTTGCAACGTCGTTTGTTCCCGCCTGGGATGGGTAGTTATCTTATGTCAAGGATACTGGTGAACAAGTAGCCAACATGCATCATTGTGGTGGCATCACGCTAATTATTTGGAGCAGTCACAGGATGCACATGTACTCTTCAGGATGTCTTTAACCATGAAAGGAAATTGGGACAAAAATTTTGTCACTGACATACTGTTTGCGCAGGGCCCAGTAAAAGGAAGGAAAGGTCCAGGGGGAATTCAGGGTCCCACAGTCATACAATTTACCAAGAAGTTTCCATTACTGTCCCACTGACACTAAATGACCTGTTGCGACATGCATCACTTTTGAGAAGACTGCACCAGTCTGTATCAGCAGGAAACAAGTGCAAAAGTGAAGGCATCTGCCTATTGCTGGATGTTCCAAGGCATGAACAATAATGGTACTCACTAGGGAAATGGCAGCAAAGAACAGAATGATCACTGAAACTTCCTGGCAGATTAAAACTGTGTGCCCGAGCGAGACTCGAACTCGGGACCTTTGCCTTTCGCGGGCAAGTGCTCTACCAACTGAGCTACCGAAGCATGACTCACGTCCGGTACTCACAGCTTTACTTCTGCCAGTATCCGTCTCCTACCTTCCAAACTTTACAGAAGCTCTTCTGCGAACCTTGCAGAATTAGCACTCCTGAAAGAAAGGATACTGCGGAGACATGGCTTAGCCACAGCCTGGGGGATGTTTCCAGAATGAGATTTTCACTCTGCAGCGGAGTGTGCTCTGATATGAAACTTCCTGGCAGATTAAAACTGTGTGCCCGACCGAGACTCGAACTCGGGACCTTTGCCTTTCACGGGCAAGTGCTCTACCAACTGAGCTACCGAAGCACGACTCACGTCCAGTACTCACAGCTTTAATCTGCCAGGAAGTTTTATTATTATTATTATTATTATTATTATTATTAAATGACTCCCTATTCAGGTCTGATAATGATAGCTTCTAATCACCCAGAAGTGTTAGTGTAAGACCCAAATAAATGGCCCTGCTAAATAAGGAAGATAGAAAGGAAGAGTTTAACATGCTACATGAGATAATTATCAAAATCCTAGTGATCAACTGTCAAATCATTCACCACCATGTCCCATATTTTGCACTGCTCTTAAAAAGCAGTGAAGCTTGCATAAAAATTGGTACACAAAGCTGGCAAAAGCCTAACTGACAGTGCAGTAGACTAGAAACTCAAATTCATCAAGACAGAAATTGAAGCTACAAGCAAGTTGGTGTTTATAAAAGTAGATGAACAAGCAGTTGATACATGCATACTTGCAAGAACGGTTTGTGCTGTCGTAAGTAGACGCCAGCACACCAGAGGTTGCGAGAAGATTGATAAAGGCCAAAGACAGATTCATTACTAGAAATGTGTCATCAACACCTTCTTGGCCACCAGTATTTAGACCGCCACCACAGACCGGAGGGCCCTGTCAGTTCCAGTCTGTCATCCAGTGAGTCACCAAGACATCTTTCTCTGCCCAGGGACTGGGTGTTTGTGTTGCCCTGATCATTCCATCATCATTTGTGACAGTGGCTCGATTGGATTGTGTAAAAAATTGGACTGTGTAAAACTTGGGACTTTGTATGGGCACTGATGACTGCGCAGTTGAGTGCCCGACAAACCAAACATCTCGTCACCAAGACATCAGTCGTAGCCCAGTCACTTACAGTCGTAGATAGTCGCAAGCAGCACATAGTGACCAGAGTAGTGTACATAGTGGACTTGTACTTCACTAGCAGGGAGGCTAACATGGTCTGTTATGGAGAGCTAGTACCATAACACCTGGACTATCTTGAGTTAAGTAATTTTCTCTTCTTATGAATAAAGAACCTAGTTAATACATGCATGCAGTTTGTGTTACAGAAAGAGTATACCAGCCACCAATCATCATCATCTCTTTGCTTCCCACAGTACAAGCCTACAGCAACAAGACAACACAAAAAATTGACGATAGAAGTTTTGCTTGCTTTTTTGCTATAACATATTTGTGTAAACCATGGCTATGCTGCCCCTCCACCCTCTGCCCCCATACCTCATCTGCAGACGGTCAACGGGAGGGTTCTTACACAAGCTTTTCAGTTTTAGAACTAACAAATAGCTGCTTTTCTGACAACAGTACAACTTCTGATGGGTCAACAGAGGCGTCCAATCCCACCCACTGTCTTTGATCTGTGACATAAGGGTGTTGTGGTGTGTGACGACATGATGGCTCGGAGTTTAGTTTATGAGTATGTTGTGTTTGTAGATGTCGTCTTGTTGCAGTTGGTGGTGTGTGTATGGTCCGTGTGTTATGCGGTGTATTGGGTTCATTTGGGTGTCAGTGCTTGAAGTGTGCATTTATCGGTCATGACTGTTATACAAGAACGGAAATTGGTTTCAGTGAGTACATTACTGTTATACAAGAACGGAAATTGGTTTCAGTGAGTACATCTAAACAGACAGCCCTTGAGAAATAAAACATTGATTCTCAACTCATACAAGTACACCAGTTAAGATAGTAGAACAACTACCAACAGAGAGAACATTCTACAAACATTCCAAGATTTCCTTAAATCTTTGAAAAGTGTAAAATATGGAGAAGAAACACAAATAACCCATAAAGAAAATAATGAGATTCTACAACTAATGCCAGATGCAGTGTATGATTACATTCAAGATATGAAGAAAGGGAAGATGCTGGGAAAGGTTGATCTTTCAATTGAAATGGTTAAACATGGGAGAAAAGTTATACGAAAGTAACTTATAAAATTATTACCAGAGTGTCTGCTTACGTAGACAGTCAGCCAAAACATTTATTGCTACACTATGTAAAAAAAGAAACAGGCAAGAAAAAAAAATACAGATCCATCTGCCTCCTCTATGTAATGTGGATGTCTCAATATAATCTAAACAGACAGCCCTTGAGAAATAAAACATTGATTCTCAACTCATACAAGTACACTGAAGAATATAACCTATACATCATTGCCATAGCTTCCAATAGATTTCATCAGAATATAGCAAAAATTAAAGCTGAAAAAATAAAGAAGCTTCAACCTTCTCAGAAGTCTTAGATATTTTTAGATATGTTAACTGGGAAATGAAGGAGGATACATGTCAATGGAATATTTCTAAACCACATTTGTTTTGGTAATAACGTTGAACTGTTTGCCACATGTGCAGACAAACTCAACAACAAATGGAAGTCCCAAATAGAACAAGTCCACAAACAGACCTAAAAATCAATTGAATCACTTATTTCAGAAGGGACGTAAGTCCACTTTTATGACATTTTGTGCTGTGTACATTTCTGTGTTCTTCAGAGGTTGGCTCATTACTGAGTGCGGAAAGGATCTCCACGTTTTATCAAATAGCCGAAATATACAATGGAGAAATTCTTGTTGATTTCAAAAGAGCCCATGTTCAGAACATAGGGCTTTTGCTCTCAATAATTCTGAACAATAACTCCATGTACTTTATTGAGACGCTGTGGCTGTTAGAAAAGGTGGGAAAACAACAGAAATAATACATCTATGGTTTGTTTCAATGCCATTCTTGATGAGCAAGCAGTAGAATGTGATATGAGTGAATCTGATTGTAAAATTGAACCTATCCATTAGAAAAGAAGGAAAGGTGTTTAAGTCATCTTCGGCAGCACAAACAAAATGTAATAAAAACTGATAAACTAAAGGAATTGGTGCATACCAATTACTGAGGTAAGCCAATACCAGCAATATCTGACAGATCACCTTGGGCAGGCAGTTCTTAGTGTTTTGAGTCAATTAGTCAAGAAGATCAGTTATCAATTCTCAAACTTTTTCTGGATCTTAATAATAAATATGAACAAGATCTTTACCTTCAGAGCTTAATATAGGCAGGAAAAGTAAAATAACATAGACCACGGGAAGGAAAAAGTCAAAAGGCAAATTCTTTCAAATATCATTGCATGGTGGGAACAAATCACATCCACATTTGCAGACAAGCATTTCTAAGCCTATTTGCAATTGGTGAAAAAAGGGTGACAAGAATAAGACAGCTACTTCTGCTTGGAAAAAGCCATAAAGGTGAATGAGGAAAGTCAAAGAGCAGTAATTCAATATCAGAAGTTGAAATTCTCGAAGTTCATGAGCACATATCATCATTTCCAATGAAAAAGTCTCATTACGCTCGTGAAGCGTAAACATGCTGACTTGAACAAAAAGATCATGTGCAAGCTTTTCAAAGAATTGAATACCCTTTCTCCGATCAAATACAAATACTATGTGAAAATATTTAACCAGGATTTCAACCTTCATTTTGGCAGACCACAGGCAGTTGCAGGTTGTGAATGTGAGCAATTAATGCTGAAAATCAAAAACAAAAGTTTGAATGAGTCATCTCGACAGACTGTGGTTTGTGATTCAATGGTACACAAGAGAAGAGTCCACAAATTTGAAACTGCTTTAAATATAAGCGAAAGACTGTGCGAAGAAAATAAACATATTTTGAGTCTGAGCTTTGATTTCATGCAGAATCTTCATGTACCAAGAGTACCTGTTCAAGACTTATTTTTATCTCCGGCAGCTGATAGTTAATGTTATTGGCACTCACAATTTTAAAGACAATGCAGAATTTCATTACCTTTTCACGTAGGTTGTGATGAAACAAGCTGAGATCTTTTTACTTCCCTTCATGTTTTGACATCTACCTCCTTAAACTCATTTTTTCATTTTTGACTAATTACCTTTAACATACATGAGTATAATCTGCATTTCCATGAAAGAGAGAGGTTGGCCCTCAGTCTCAAGAAATATATCACCAAATATAATTCTGTGCTTAGTTTTGTGTGTGTAATTACTTTCCTAATTTATTTTGACTATTCCTAGTTAATATCTTTTGTTATAGGGTGGAATCAGTAATTGTTTCGTGATTTAAATTCGATTGTTGAGTTATAAACAAATATAAATTCTGTACTAATTATAAACATTTGGAAGAAGAATTATTAAGATTCTTAAAGTATTTATTTGGCTCCTTTCTAAAACATATTTGCAAAGCCAGCCCTTAATTAATACTAAAATAATTACCAGGTTTGTCAAAAATATTGTTTGTATAACTATATCTGTTAATTTCACTATTTAAACAAATAATTCACCCTAACCTTTGTGGTAGAAGGAACTGTTCAGAAGGAGGTATTTTTTTATGTATGCAGTTAATTGAATGAGTTATGTTTTAATTGTAATTTCTGTAACTTAAACATTGAACAATGTATAGTTTCAGTGGCTACCTTTGTGAGGATATATAAACGCCCAATTTTTGGTCCCGAGACAGTCAGTCCATGGCCGATTTTCAGACGTGTAGTATATATCAATCAGAGTATCAATAATGCATTAACTTAACAGAGGAATTAGTGTAACACAAATAGGCCAAGTGTCTTCTGTGTCTTCTGTTTTTGTTTTGAATTGCCGGTGTTAGCTGGTCACAGCCAGTGTGCTCCCTGCCGCCGCTGGATAAGCAGCTGATGCAGCAAGTCATATACCCCTAGCTTACTTATATGTTACATACTTTAATTCTTAATTTATTTGTGTGTTTTTGGGTACTTTCATTGTTTAATTCATAAATTTCGGGTGTATTATAGTATTTGAGAGTTGTAGCATCGCGCTTTAGTGTTTACTTCATAGATTCTTACTTAAATTGCATGTGAGTTTTGTATAGGAGGTATACTTTCGAGATTTAGTTACTGTAATCGTAAATTCAGTCAGATTGTAGCGCATTTATACAGGTTAGAGAATACATTCTTTGCGTGTTTCCCTTGCGTTATCTAGGCACGGACTCGTGTTTCAATAACTGTTGTTCAACTTCGATTAAAATGGACAGGGACTGTGATTGCTGTGTTCAGATGAGGGCTGAGTTGGCATCCCTTCGCTCACAGCTGCAAGCAACGCTGACTTCGGTCGTGCAGCTTGAGGCTGTTGCCAATGGGCACCACTGTGGGGAGGCAGGTATCATGGGGATGTCAACCTCGTCCCGTCTGTCCCCAGATCGGTCTGCTGCTGTGGTTGCCCCAGTTGCTGCCCGCAGTGAGGCTGAGCCCTCGCCTGTGGTAGATTGGGAGATCGTTCCAAGGCGTGGCAGGCAGCGAAAGCCGTCCCCGGAGGCTGATCAGAAAGCCTCCCCAGTGCGTCTGACAAACAGGTTTCAGGTACTGTCTCTGGCTGAGCCAGACGCAGCTGCCTGCCCTGTTTCAGAGGATGATTCTCAGCCTTCAAGGTCCGGGCAATCGCAGAGGGTAGGTGTATTGGTAGTTGGGAGCTCCAATGTTAGGCGCATAATGGGGCCCCTTAGGGATATGGCGGCTAAGCAGGGGAAGAAATCCAGTGTGCACTCCGTGTGCATTCCGGATGGAGTCATTCCTGATGTGGAAAGGGTCCTTCTGGATGCCATGAAAAGCACAGGGTGCAGACAGCTGCAGTTGGTGGCACATGTCGGCACTAAGGACGTGTGTCGCTTTGGATCTGAGGAAATTCTCTCTGTATTCCAGCGGCTATCTGATTTGGTGAAGGCTGCCGGTCTTGCTTACGAGATGAAGGCAGAGCTCACCATCTGCAGCATCGTTGACAGAACCGACTGTGGACCTTTGGTGCAGAGTCGGGTGGAGGATCTGAATCAGAGGCTCAGACGGTTTTGCGACCGTGTTGGCTGCAGATTCCTTGACTTGCACCATATGGTGGTGGGGTTTCGGGTTCCGCTGAACAGGTCAGGAGTTCACTACACTCAGCTGGCGGCTACACGGGTAGCGGAGGCTGTGTGGCATGGACTGGGCGGTTTTTTAGGTTAGAAGGCCTCGGGGAAAGTACAGGGTGGGCTGCAATCTCAAAGGGTGCATGGCAAATACATGACATGCTTGGATCAAGGAACAGTCAGAAGAGTCATTCCATGTCAAATCAACACACCTATTTTACCTCACCTTCTTAAATTTTACTGAAAGTTGGTATACTTATAGTGGGCACTGAGGCTAACAAAAACACCAAATTTCAATTTTTTATCTCAAACCATTTCTGAAATATGGATATGTAAACTTTTCAAAAACCAGCCAAAAATGTGTGAATGGACTTTTTTTTAAATTGTCCTAGTAGCTGCCCTAATTGAGCTAGAGAACTGGGAAAGGTGTCATTTTGCAGCATTTCCCATGCTCTTTCCAGTGATATACAACAAAACATAGCTCCTAATTAAT
The DNA here is from genome assembly GCF_023897955.1 of Schistocerca gregaria. NCBI lineage: Eukaryota > Metazoa > Arthropoda > Insecta > Orthoptera > Acrididae > Schistocerca > Schistocerca gregaria. The sequence continues at coordinate 506,760,586 of NC_064921.1, forward strand.
AACCTTTTTCAAAATACTAATTAATATTTTGATTTAATTTTTTTACAAAAGTACATAATTGAAAATTTTCAAAATATTTCCATAACTACTTCATACTATTGTAAATCACATGACAAAATATAAATCTGGGATGATGATGGGTTCATTGTTAAATAAATTATTCCAGACTCTTGTTTTTCACTAACTGCCCTAGTTTGACCAAATTGACCTTTAACAAACAGGAATTTCTTTAAAATATACTGAAAGGTAAGTAAACAAAGTATTAAAAATATCAAAACATCGCCTTATTAAACCAAAACTAATCAGCATATTTTATAATTAAGTTGACTGCTTATTTTAATTTCATACAACTTCACTAACAGTATATTAACCGATATAACAAAAACAAGAAATTGAGCATTTAACTACAAACTGAAATAAAGTATGAATAAGTACAAGTATTTACATAATAGTTCTGGTCCATGATGTTTTAAATAAAACTATTAAACAAATTACATACGTAATGTTTGTTTTTGAGAAACAGGTATCTGTACATAGCTAAAATTTAACACAATAGGTACTAACAATAATTTTGAAACAACTTCCTATAAAATATACATTAACACTAACCTGAGACAAAAATTAAGTTTTGAGTTGAAAGCAGTTTCCCAATAAATTGTCTTGGAACTTCACATATTACATTTTAATAAAGCTGACTGGGTCTGGTTTACATTACTTTCATTAAGAATGTTTGTTCTCCCTGCCGGAGTAAATGGATTCACTTTTGTGAGAACATCCACAACTGACACCCACAGGACATCTGTATGTGCAGGATAAGAGAATGACTTAGCTGGTCCAAATGGATGAAGAAAAGTTATTTTTACTTCATCAAGTTCCTCGTTTTTTTCTAGAATGTACCCAAGCCACCAGTTTCTACCATATACAGTGGTGACATACCCTGATACATCTTGTAACTTCAGTTTGTCTGGTGATGTAGTTACTTCCCTCTCGCAACTCTGCATATCACCTGAGAAGTATTTAACTACTAATTTTGATGTAGTGTTGGGAATGAAAGCGTGAAATTGCTGTGTTCTTTTGATTGTCAATGCCTCTTTAAGTCGGCTTTTTAAGAATATATCTGAAGCAGCATAGTCTTCTTGAGTGGAATATGCAAAATCAACATTTGTGATATTATCTACTGCCCACTCAGATAGATCTCGTGCGGTTTGGATCTGATTTTGGTATGGTCTTTGCAAACTTGCACGAGCTGTCAGTCTCTTTACTGCACTTCCTACTGCGTTGCAAGGCCCTTTCCCATGTGCTCCCCTTTCCCACGTGCTGTGGCTGAACAGTGCCACTCAGCTTTAATATTGAAGGCAAAGGTTCAGGAAGTTTTTCTTATTTTTATACTGAGCGGCAGAACCGTCAGAATAACAGTATATCTTTTCTGGAATCTTTTGAAATTTATTTGTCAGATATAAAATTAGATTCTTTTGAAAGGTGTAAACCGCAGTTGTCTTGTGCTTCAGGCAATCAGAAACAATGACAAAGCTCATATGCTCAATTTTGTCTTCCTCTTTGTAATATATAACAAAAGGATGAGTGGTAATCTTTTGTCTTGTCCAGTGGAAAGTCTGAGATTCATCCTGTAGAACTATACTATAATTTTCTGAAAAATCACATAAGACAACAAATTAAGATTCCATAAGGTTTTCTCTTGTGGAGTTAAGGAATGTTAGTTGTTGCTTGGAAATGAAGTCATGCCGAATCAAAGTCAACATCTTACTACAAAATAAATCTATGAATTCTTCAGAAGTTTTCTGAACAATTTCTGGATCACATCGGTCAACTGACATCCACTGTCGGAAAGAACTTGTTCAATTAAGTTTTCATGAAAAGAGTCTTTTAAAATTTTACATATGACTGTTTCTCCTGGGCAGTATACACAGTTTCCCATGTTGCAATCAACTGATGATGGGTTGCAAAGCATTTTTGCAATGCACTGCTTATAATTGTTTAAGCTGCTGTTTGTTACTTTATTTAGTTTGGCATTTTCTATCATTAATTTTATGTTTTGGTGAGTTGTGCACATGCAGAAGTGTGTATGTCACTCCAGCCAGATAATACACAATGTTTTGGTCTCAACTCAGCAAATTTAGAGAAACCTATTTTTATGTTAGGAAACTTGTCTTTAAAATGTTTGTAAGCTTCTTCAAGGTTACACAAAACAAGTCTTTTTGATATTTTTATTTTATTTCCACTTGTTTCTGTAATTGTGACACATTCTTTAATACCTGGCATTGGCTTCTAACTTCATCATTTTCATAAAATTAATGTACAGTTTTGACATTTTCTGTTGGTGAACACTTCCCTGGTTTTGGGTTTGTACCTTCCATGAATCCTCTCTCTTTCAAAATTTTTTGGACTGCTGAACAATGTAATTAGGAGCATTAAATTCCCTCATTATTTTCCTGACACTCCACTTTTCAGGTAAATTTGTAAGAATCATTAGTTTTTTTGCTCTATGTAAAGAATTTTTAAAGTTTCTTTTAAGATTTTCAAGAATGGATTCATCAGTATCTGACGAAGAAGTTTCAGGAGCAACAAAAAGTTTACGTGTCATTGATGAGATTTTCTTCACTTCTAATTTGGTGTAAAGCCTAGATGTTAGTTTTCTCTTGTCAGTTGGGGACTCACCTAGTTCTTGAAGTGTTGTGTTAAATGTTTTAACAGCTACTGAAGTTGGAGTGAAGTCAGGGTCTTGGTCTCGGATGATTATCTCTTATCCAGAAGATTCTTCTTCAACACTTTCATCACTGATGGGCTCTGGTGTATTTTTCAATTTGGTTACATCTTTCCTACATTTATCACAAATCTTGGCACCAGTTGGTATTTGATGAAATAATTTGGGCATCCATGTTGTGACATTTCTCAGTTTTTTCTGTCTCTAATAAAATGATTAGACTTCTTCAATGGATTACAACACTGCACTCTTACAGCACTGCACTTTTTACTTGATTCCATATTTATACAAAAACCACTTCAATGTATAGATTTACTTGAAAATGAACTATTAAATATAATAGATACAGACTGGTCAACACAGAGGTAACAACTGATTTGCACTAAAACCACAGTGCACAATAATGCTGTAGGCACACAAAGCCTTAGAAGGTAACAACACACACTACATCATTTCAGCAATGGCTCCAGTCTCTGAATTATTGTACAAACATCAAGCCCTATGTATACGGTCCTCTACTGACATACTACCTTAAAGGTCAGTTTGGTCAAACTAGGGCAGTTAGTGAAAAACAAAGAGTCCTGAATAATATTTTTTAACAATGAACCCATCATCATCCCACATTTATATTTTGCCATGTGTTTTACAACAGTATGAAGTAGTTACGGAAATATTTTAAAAATTTTCAATTATGTACTTTTTGTAAAAAAATTAAATCAAAATATTAATTACCATTTTGAAAAAGGTTATTAATGAGAAGCTACATTTTTTGTCTATCACTGGAAAGAGCATGAAAAATGCTGCAAAATGACACCTTTCCCAGTACTCTAGCTCAATTAGGGGAGCTCCTACGGCAATTTAAAAAAAGTCCATTCACACATTTTTGGCCAGTTTTTGAAAAGTTTACATGACCATATTTCAGGAATGGTTTGAGGTAAAAAACTGAAATTTGGTATTTTTTATAGTTTCAGCACCCACTATAAGTATACCAACTTTCAGCAAACTCTAAGAGGGTGAGGTAAAATTTTTATTTAAAGTGTGTTGATTTGACATGGAATGACTTGGAATTGTAGTTGTAAATTGTTGTAGTTGTGCTGGGAAAGTCCCTGAGCTTCAAGCGCTAATAGAAAGCACAGAAGCTGAAATCGTTATAGGTACAGAAAGATGGCTAAAGCCTGAAATAAGTTCTGCTGAAATTTTTACGAAGTCTCGGACGGTGTTCAGGAAAGATAGATTAGGCAGAATTGGTGGTGGAGTGTTTGGTTCTGTCAGTAGCGGTTTATCTTGTAGTGAAGTCGAAGTAGATACTCCGTGCGAATTGGTACGGGTGGAGATTATACTTAACAGCCGAACTAAGTTAATAACTGGCTCCTTCTACCGACCCCCAGACTCTGATGATATAGTTGCTGAACAGTTCAGAGAAAATTTGAGTCTTGTAACAAATAAATACCCCACTCATATGGTTATAGTTGGTGGGGACTTCAACCTTCCCTCGATATGTTGGCAAAAATACTTGTTCAAAACCGGTGGTAGGCAGAAAACATCTTCCGAGATTGTCCTAAATGCTTTCTCTGAAAATTATTTTGAGCAGTTAGTCCACGAACCCACGCAAATTGTAAATGGTTGCGAAAACACACTTGACCTCTTAGCCAGAGCTGATAGAGAGCATCATGACTAATACAAGGATTAGTGATCACAAGGTCATTGTAGCTAGGCTCAATACCGTTTCTTCCAAACCCACCAGAAACAAATGCAAAAATAATTTTATTTAAAAAAGCCGATAAAGTGTCACTAGAAGCCTTCCTAAGAGACAATCTCCATTCTTTCCAAACTGACTATGCAAATGTAGATGAGATGTGGCTCAAATTCAAAGATCTAGTAGCAACAGAAATTGAGAGATTCATACCTCATAAATTGGTAAGAGATGGAACTGATCACCCGTGGTACACAAAGCAAGTCTGAACACTGTTGCAGAGGCAACGGAAAAAGCATGCGAAGTTCAGAAGAACGCGATATCCTGAAGACTGGCTCAAATTTACAGATGCGCAAAATATGACACGGACTTCAATGCGAGATGTTTTAATAGGTTCCACAACGAAACATTGTCTCAAAATTTGGTAGAAAATCCGAAGAAGTTTTGGTCGTATGTAAAGTACACAAGCAGCCAGACGCAGTCAATACCTTCGCTGCGCAGTGCCGATGGTACTGTTACCGACGACTGTACCGCTAAAACGGAGATATCGAACGGAGTTTTCCGGAATTCCTTCACCAGGGAAGACGAATGGAATATTCCAGAAGTTGAAACACGAACAACTGCTAGCATGAGTTGCTTAGAAGTATATACCTTAGGGGTTGCGAAGCAACTCAAATCGCTTGATACGGGCAAGTCTTCAGGTCCAGATTGTATACCAATTAGGTTCCTTTCAGATTACGCTGATACAATAGCTCCCTACTTAGCAATCATATACAACCGCTAGCTCATTGATATATCTGTACCTACAGATTGGAAAATTGTGCAGGTCGCTCCAGTGTTTAAGAAGGGTAGTAGGAGGAATCCATCGAACTACAGACCTATATCATTGACGTCGGTTCGCAGTAGAGTTTTGGAGCACATACTGTATTCAAACATTATGAATCACCTCGAAGGGAATGATCTATTGATATTAATCAGCATTGTTTCAGAAAACATCGTTCTTGTGCAACGCAGCTAGCTCTTTATTCGCACGAAGTAATGGCCACTACCAACAGGGGATCTCAAGTTGATTCCGTATTTCTAGATTTCCGGAAAGCTTTTGTCACCGTTTCTCACAAGTGACTTCTAATCAAGCTGCGGGCCTATGGGGTATCGTCTCAGTTGTGCGACTGGATTTGTGATTTCCTGTCAGGAAGGTCGCAGTTCATAGTAATAGACGGCAAATCATCGAGTACAACTGAAGTGATAGCAGGTGTTCCCCAGGGAAGCGTCCTGGAACCTCTGCTGTTCCTGGTCTATATAAATGACCTGGGTGACAATTTGAGCAGTTCTCTTAGGTTGGTCGCAGATGATGCTGGAATTTACCGTCTAGTAAGGTCATCCGAAGACCAGTATCAGTTACAAAGCGATTTAGAAAAGATTGCTGTATGGTGTGGCAGGTGGCAGTTGGTGCTAAATAACGAAAAGTGTGAGGTGATCCACATGAGTTCCAAAAGAAATCCGTTCGAATTCGATTACTCGATAAATAGTACAATTCTCAAGGCTGCCAATTCAACTAAGTACCTGGATGTCAAAATTACAACTTCAGTTGGAAAGAGCATATAGATAATATTGTGGGGAAGGCAAGCCAAAGGTTTTGTTTCATTGGCAAGACACTTAGAAGATGCAACAAGTCCACTAAAGAGACAGCTTACACTACACTCGTTCGTCCTCTGTTAGAATATTGCTGTGCGGTGTGGGATCTTCACCAGGTGGGATTAACGGAGGATATCGAAAGGGTGCAAAAAAGGGCAGCTCGTTTTGTATTATCACGTAATAGGGGAGAGAGTGTGGCAGATATGATACGCGAATTGGGATGGAAGTCATTAAAGCAAAGACATTTTTCGTCGCGGCGAGATCTATTTATGAAATTTCAGTCACCAACTTTCTCTTCTGAATGCGAAAATATTTTGTTGAGCCCAACCTACATAGGTAGGAATGATCATCAAAATAAAATAAGAGAAATCAGAGCTCGAACAGAAAGGTTTAGGTGTTCGTTTTTCCCGCGCGCTGTCCGGGAGTGGAATGGTAGAGAGATAGTATGATTGTGGTTCGATGAACCATCTGCCAAGCACTTAAATGTGAATTGCAGAGTAGTCATGTAGATGTAGATGTTAAAACATAGGCAATGTCTGTTCCATTTTTTTGAGAAATAGTGTCACACATACCAAATTATTCTGAAAGAACTGTGAACTGTATGCTTAGGTTTTTACTGCTCATTGATGTTCAACAGCAAACTGTTGTAGCAGTGTGCTGATGTTTGCCTACATCCTATTAATGAGGCTTATCTAAATTTACCAATAATGGACTGGTCATATAACTGTGTAAATTTGGGACGTTGTGATCACTGAAAGTATAGAACTGTGAAACGCAACTGTGCAACTGTGCAACTGTCGGCTACATCATTTACAGTTCAACACTGACTAGTGTTAAACTTCCACCACCCGTTTTTCAGCCAGTATAACAATACAGTATGTCAACACCGAGGACTATCAACAAAGACATAAAGCAGGAAAACGTCACAAGGTGTTGCCCAAAATGGTCCTAACAATGTGTGCACTTTCTTCTACCACTACCTTACCATGTGTATCACAAAGGACATACAAATTTTTCACCATTTTTGTGATAACTGCCCAGTGCAAAATAAAAAACAAAGTTTAATAATAATGTGTCAAGTTTTTGTGCATGCTGGAAAATGCCAGAAGATAAGAGGTATTCTTTCCTGACAGTGTACACCCTTTCTTACTTTTTGATAGAGCTTTTGGCACAATCAAGAGATCACTGTGAAAATCTGACAGAGTATATACTATTATAAATTACATTGAACTTATCATCATGTGCAAGATGACAATTTTCCATAAGGGTTATCTCAACAGGTGAAGTCTTGGACCACACTTTACAAGAGGACAACTCATTCACTAGAGAGTTATGTCCTGAAGGGACTTGAAAGTAGCATTCAGTGTTTCAACACTTCATCATTGTGTCTTCAGTGATGAGGTATTTTGGTCGGTAACAGCCTGCACTATGATCGATGGTTTAAATAACCGAACATTCATTGTGAATTCTGTAAACATTGCCTGTAACATTTACTACATGTCAGTTAAACACCTTGTTTATGTGGTATAAAGGTTTTAAGATTTTTGTTTTCTCTTATTTCGGAAAAGCCCTAAGTCCAAGAGAAATATTCAGCTATGGTCAATAAATACTAGAGTAAACAGTAATTCAGAATTATTGTTCATAGTGGTATCTCTCATATGCAAACAATTAAGAAAATGCCCTGTAAAATATTAAAACACTTTTTTCCACTTTTCTCAAAACTCTGTCCAATGGATATAGGACCCGTCTGAAATAAGTGATTCAGCTATAATAAGCTATAATAAGACAAAAATAGTGTTTAATCAACACATTGAAAAGAAAATAGGCCCAATACAAGGTCTTACAACATGTCGATGTGTTTTTGTATTTAGGGTAGCGAAAAGTATTGACTGGAAGGAAAGCGAACAAAAACATCGGAAAAGTGCAAATGCCCTGGAATGCTTTGGAAGAACTAAATAAGTTTTTGCCAAAACTAAAATTCCAGTGTGTCTGGAAAGGAAGTTAGCAATCAGTAAGTTTAACAGTTTTGATTGACTACAGTGAATCATGGACTTCTAATGTCAAAGACATTCAAAAAATGAAGGTTGCTACAGAGCAATGGAGAGAGGTGCAATATTTACACATTCTTCATGAACAGCAATGAAGTAACACAATGAGACCAATCCTGGGCAATGGAAGGAGAGGTGTGATGCTTACACATTCTTCATGATCAGCAGTGAAGCAGCACAATAAGATCAGTTCTGGGCATTGGAACAGTCATAACAGTGTTGTTGTCTGGACCCCAAGATGACATGAGTCAACCATGCTTTTGTTGTTGGGTTTTGTTAATGGGTGAAGCCAATAGGCTGACAGGTAAAACAAGGAAGCATTTATTTACTTGTGTTTTAAGTGCTTGTGGTGTACTTGATGAAGAAATTACAGCAGCTTGTATGAGAAGTAAAGCACACAATGCACTGAAGGTGCTAATAATGGTGTCTATTTTTACTGGGGTACAGATGGGAAAACGTCAATTTGTTACTCTCTGCCACATTTCCACATGTGACAGTTTTGAAGAACTGCATCCCACAAATCACTGAGACTAGATTAACTGTTAGTACTATATTTTCTCCTACTAAACAGAATATTTGTACTTCTATAGAACACTTTTGAACTTATGTAAGCCATAAGTGTGGAACTCAATAAAATACCTATACACAAAAGGTCTAATATGAAAAATGTTCATTATAGTCAGTAAATGTATTAAGAAAAAATGCCCTCCATCAAAATTTGAAAATTATTTTTGCATCTGCCAACAAAATTAAGAGCAAAAACCTAATATTTGTCATTCGCTATCAATTTACATCCCAAGCAATATTATTGTAGTATTTCCATTACATTATTATAAACTGCAGATATAAATTATGAGACTGATTGTGAGTGTAAACATCTTCATAGACTTAATGTATATAATTTTCAATAATTGGATGTTGATTTTTACCTATATCTTTTAGTTAAATGTTCATAGACGTCCATAAATTGCAGGTCTCAACACTTAATTGAATTCTGTCAGTCACCGCATTTGCTCACAGGTTACCACTGAAACTTACAATGCATGAAAGCATCCAGTATAAACAGATTGTAACTAATTTTGCAATATGAATATGGGAGCAAAAATCAGACATTCATTCTATAATCATAGAATCCAGGCTTTCATGGTCAGAATGTGCATTATCAGTGATATTAGTTTATATGGTTATACCAAGAACATTTAAGACCTACAGAGTGTAACGCAGCTGACAGGTCTTAAACAGTTCTCTGAAACATGTGAAATGGTGCAGATCACTGCATTGCTTGACTCTAAGGGAGCCTTTTCAGCTACAGTGCTCTCTCTTCCTTGCAAACACAGAGAAATTTCATAAATTACTCACTGTAATACAGCTTAGTGGCTAACTATCTCTTTTTATTCTAATTTATTACAATTACATTGATGCCATAACATACATTGGCTGTGATATTGACAACATATAAGTGGACTTCCAATTACAGGAGAGAGAAGAAACAATAAAAAGAAAGCTGGGAGTCAGCACATAGTCTGCATTTAATTCTCTTTACAGTGTGAATATGTAAATGTGTGGAGATGTCACTACTGAAGACTATTCTGCATGTTCATGGTTATACTGTTCAATGTGATGTTACATGAAAGACATGGAGAAGTGTGAAACAACCATCACCAGGGAAGTGTGCCACACAAAATCCATATCTTGTTGATTAAGCATATTATATAGATGGGTGTTGCACAACACATGGGTGCACACACAGGAGCATATTATATACCCTGTCAACTGAGAACCTTTTTTAAAAATAATATTTAACTTGTTACCTACACAACTGCAAAGAAAGTAATCATATTTATAAATGATCTGCCATTATGCACAGAATATGGGAAAATCACCATGTCCGCCGATGGCACTACCATAGTAGTTAATAATCGCTCAGGGAATGTGTCAAATGAGATAGTAAATACAGCTTTTGCTGTTATGACAAAATTGTTTGAAACTAATGGCCTTTGCATCACTCTAAAAAATGACAAATTATATTCTTTTTTCCTCTAATACAAATGTCACCAATGAAATGAATCTAAAAATGGGTGAACATGAAATTGTAAAGGTTGAGTCCTCCAAATTCTTGGGTCTGCATATAGACAGCAAACTTAAGTGGTACTACCGTATTCCAGATCTGTGCAAAAGGTGAGCTCAGGAACATTTCCCTTGAGAATCATATTAGACAGTAGGGTGATGATCACAATAAAAACAGCATACTTGGACTATTTCCATCAACTTATGGCCTACAGTATAATATTCTGGGGAAATCAACCAATAGCAAGAAAAGTGTTCCATGCACAGAAGCAAGCCATTGTGTGTGGAATACATCCTATGCACTCATGCAGATATCTATAGAGATCTCTAAATCTTTATAACAAATGCTCAATATATTTTTTCCCAGATGTGCTTTGGTTCAGAAAATAGCAACTTATTTAAAATCAATAGTTTGTACCATAATTATAACACCAGAAGAAAACTTGATATTCATTATCATCTAAATACAAAGAGCATGATGCACAAGGGGGTTTTATACAGTGACGTCCTGTTTTTTAATACCCCCCAACCAATAATTAAAGAACTGTTTGGAAACATATCCATGTTTAAAGAAAATCTCAGAGAGTTCCTTCTAGATAAATCTTATTAAAGTACAGACGAATTTCTAAGCCAAAATGCAAGATACCTCCTGAGTAAGCTTAAATCTATTTTTGTGGCCTAATCAGCATTCTTTGTCTATCTACAGCGTAATTCAAAAACTGAAATGTATGTACATCTGTATGTATAATAGTATATTCATTCAGAAGTCAAGTACAATAACTCATACATAAGATTATACGTTAGCTTATCTGTTCCTGTTAGTTATTTGACAAGAACAATGTAGTTGTGCACTAAACATTAGTTTGTAAAAAATTGACTCGTTCTGTGCTGAGAGTTAAACTCACATACGGATGTACAGAACTCAAAATAAATAAATAAAAATAAATATTCCAAACAAAATCTCGAAATCCTTGTACAAAGCCACTAGTGATGGGTCAACTATAAGACAAACTTTCAGTATGGCACTTGTTTGTAACTCGTATCCTCTCCACCTATTGCATAAGATGTAGTTGACGTTCCTGTAACACATACTGGTGCATTTATCCGAGATTTCACATCGGTGAAGAAACGTGGTTTAAACACAACGGTGTGTTAGCATTATCAGTAACTACAATACGAGATCATCCCAGTGCAACATAAAGAGAAGGTGGAGAAAGCACGGTAGACTAGGTGCATGGGAGCTACAGCCTCAATATCTTTTTAGACTTTTTTCTTGTAGGGTAAATGATGAATCTTGTTTACAAGATGCATGCAGTCAAGAGGTGGTGCTAGTAGTGGCAGTAGTAATAATTATAGTAGCTGCAATAGTATGTCCCTTAACGACTAATTTAACCTGTTTACTGCAGGAATCATGTGTTTACTAATAATATAACTCTGTATAGTGACCAGTATTTCATGATGAGTTAACATGCTTTTATAATGTGACACACAAGCACGAAATTAAGCTTTATCGGTAGGGCCTACAGTGCATGCAACAATGTACGCCAAATTTGTGGTTGTTGACACTGAACGAAACTAGTACATAATATTCGCAGATTAATAGTAAAACGAGTTGCAATGCACCCAAAAGGCATAAATTTGTTTACAGCCCTAAACTAACGAATGCTTACGGTTTAATTGGCACGAATGTTGTAAATGGGACGGTTGAAGTAACAACCACTACCCCTAGACGGTGGCTTCGGATGGGCCACAGCCAACATACATTTCAAGTATTTAATCATGGAAACGAAAATCGTTATATCTGTAAAAACTTACAAATAAAACACGAGTTTCAGTTTTGAATACTAAGTCCACAGCACTTGTCATCAGCGTACTGTTTTGTATATAAAAAAGAGGGTACCACTAACACCACCATTATAATAATGGTCTTCCTGCTAGTACAGCACTGTGAAACACTGTAACCTAAGTAAACCATTAGGGACAAGCACAGCGGCAAATATTTTTGGAATTTGGCAGTCAACGCAAATAATGTCAGACATTTATCGATGCAATTATTACATACACGGAGTGTTAACAGTATAAGTGCAACAATAAATGCAACAATAGTGTGGTTCAACTAACACAGATGCTAGAAGAACTAGTTCAGTAAACACATGCAAACTAATTTTCCATAACTAATTACGTTACGTAAATAAGAATAACAGCAAAGACGTAAATCTTAAATTATATAAAAAATATTCATATTATGCTTCATAGGGAGACATACCCGCAGATTCTACTTTACAAAGTTCCCAACTGTTGCCTTATTTTCGACAGATCTATCACTGCGGCTAAAACGCAGGTGGTGGTAACCACTTGGCGTTACTGCGTTGGCATGGTAACGGCCTAACAACAGCGATCGATATCTACCGGTACAATCTACTTTGTTACCCGCGTATTCGTAATCAGCCTTATCGGTGCCGGTGCGCATAGGAAAAAAGACAACGAGATTTTCTTTCTTAAAGTAGATTCGTGTTCATTACGTAGCCACTCGACATAGTTTGCTCCTAAGTCATTGTGACGAACGTCTAGGGGTGATAGATCACGTTAGGAGGGACAACATGTTTTCCAACATTTACCGTCGACGTTAGGCGTTGTTAAAGCCTAATTGAAACGACGACAATAGGTTGCGCTCACTTGCGGTATCGCTCACTGCGTAACCGCTGCGCTCGACTTGGAGAACTGAAGGTCTCCCTAGACCGCTCAATTATATTGTGGTTCGGAATATTGAAGATAAAGACGCTGCTGCTATGATAATTGTTCCAGTTCGTTGGAAATAGAAATTAAAAGTGGATGAAAATTTGTATCAAACAGCATCGAAGATCAATCACGAACATTTGTTACGAGAATAATTACGGTATTGAAGTTAAACGAAGGAAAAGACTATCATATGTGTTGACTTCCGATATTGGATACCGTACATTACTGCATTCTTGGCCAACGGCATACCTACAACCGATGCTGAGTTTCAGGGAGTACACTTGGGGATGTGTCACCTTTAATTTTTCGAATCCTCGGATGAGAAAAAAGCTACTTTTATTTATGTTAGAAGACAGAAAAATCAAACATCAATGACATTATTACCAAAAGTAGATAACGATATTAGATTTCATCTATTTCTGGAGCATTTCTAAATGGTATGTTGGTGTTCCTACTAAGTGTCATGGCAGCCAATGTCACAGCCCTTTTGAAACTCCTCCTATGAACGCAAAGAACCGCGCAAATAAATAATAGTCTTATGCGGTAAGATTTTGAAATACGTTTCGGGACGACACTGCTTTCATTGCAGTGACGTCGTAGTGTCGTTATTTCACTTCCATATTCAGTGTTGAAGAGGTCAAGGCGAAGTGTGGAACTGTATCAGAGTTTCGGGGTTGAAATCAATGGTAAGTTTACGCTGTATTCGGAAAGCCAGAGAAATATGGTTGTGATATTCCAAAATCGATTTAGAACCTGCTTTGAACAACTGTGTTCATCTGCAAGGTACCTCTTTTAACTTTAATTCTACATATCATATAAACTTCCGAATTATTTTCTTGCTTTAAGATATTCTTAATGCATATGTTATAATTTCTTATAGCAATAATTCGTAAACGTCAGATACTGGCAACAGGTGACTCACAGTACAACTTAGTTTCTTCCAGAGGGTCGGCGTTGCCTATAACTACAACATCCATACTCTGCAGTTTCCCATTATTCTACCAATGAACCGAAGCGTACCACCAGATTTACCCAAGGCTGTACCTGTGTGATCATTCCATTTCATATCCCTACGAAGTGTTACACCCAGGCACTTGTATGAGTTGGCCAATACGAACTGTGAGCCATTGATATTATAGTCATAGGATATTGTGTTTTTTAGTTCTGAACTTTTAAAGCAACTTAATCTTTGTACCACTTCGAAATCTCGTCAAGATCTGACTGAATATTTGTGCACCTTCTTTCAGACAGTACTTCATTACAGATAACTGCATCATCTGCAAAAAGTCCTCAAGGTCGTTTATATACAACAGAAAGAGTCCAGAGACACTTCCCTGGGGCAAACCCAAAGTTATTTCTACATCTGACAATGACTCTCCATCCAACATAACATGGTGCATCCTCCCTGCCCAAAAGCCTTTAATCCAGTCACAAATTTCACTTGATACTCCACATGGTCATACATTTGACAATAAGTGTACATGTGGTACTGAGTCAAAAGCGTTTCAGAACTCAAAAAATGCTGCTTCTACCTGACTGCCTTGATCAAAAGCTTTCAGTATGTCATGTGGGTATGGAGTTTTTATTCGTTACAATTTTCTTATAAACTTCTACAAGTTATATCTCGTGATTCCGCTAAAACTCTCGCTGAGCCAAATGTAGCACTATGTGACTGTTCATGATTAGATGATTTTGTAGCTTCAGGAAGTACTGTTTAATTGTTGGTTGGTTTTAAGTAGCAAATTAATGTCTACAGATGTTAGGTGGATAATCGTAAGTTCACTGGTATGTAATAATTTTTTGTGTCAACTATTAACTGAGCATCTCACTTATATTGTCATATAGAATAAGGTGTAATTAGATGAATGACGAATACTAACTTCACTTAATGAAGGTTTATTCAGCACTTACACATACAAAACTGCGGAGCGAACTGCCTCTGGCCAGAAAACATACTGTATATATACAACCACAGAACACTCCAATACAACGATTCTTGCAATTTTTGGATACTTCTAGAATGTACTCGAACCGAATACAGAAATTAAAATTTTATAGTTCAGGTTTATTTTTTCCTGTATAGTTCGTTGCGTTTGGTGACAGGACATCCATTCAAGCTCTACCGAACATGCTGAGCTACCGTGCCAGCAATTTTGAACTCACGACCCGCCACGCAACAGCCTAGTATCATAACTTCTACACTAAGGCGACTGAGCTATTAAGCTTCTTTTGCGACATTGCTCTCTCCATCTCGGTGTAACGTCGTCCTAGTCCGGAAATGAGTCATCGGTCTTGCATACACCAACTCCTGGTGACTGATGTTCGCCCTGGAGGCAGTCGTCATGTGGTGAGTAATGTTGCACCAGCGGTTTATCTCTGTCACAAGATTCGATTGAAAAACTTTCCCTCGATCCGTAATTAACAAAATTGGGGCACCGTGTTTTAATACAATGTCTTGTACGATGAATTTGGTTACCTCGAATGCTTCGCCTGTTTTCATGGCTTTTGTAATAGCATAGTGTGTCAGATAATCAGTACAAACAATAATCCATCTATTGACACTAGCAGACCTTGGAAATCGTCCGAGGAGGTCAATCCCAACACGGCCAATTGTTTCGGCTGGTGGAATTGGTATGAGTCGGTCAGGTGGTTTCTGTGGAACTGCCTTTCTCCTCTGGCTCTCTCGTCAGTGCGACACATAGTAATGGACACTCTTAAATAAACCTGGCCAGAAAAATCTCTTGGGAATCCTATCGTGTGTCTTAATAAATCCTAAATGTCCAGCCTCAGGTGTGTCATGGAATTTCTGTAGAGCATCTAAGCGCATGTGTTTAGGAATCGCTGGTAGCCACCTCTTTCCAAACGGTTCAAAGTTTTTCTTGCAAAGTAATCCATAATTTGAGATATTTCGGCGTCCTCCTTCTGCTCATCAGAGAGATCCTGGAGTGCAGTGAGACAGTCACTATCTTCATCAAAGTCTTGATGGTCTTGCACAGGGTTTCTGGAGAGATAGTCGGCATGTTGGTGTTTTCTTCCACTTTTGTATACTATGGTAACGTCATACTCTTGAATACGTAGTGCCCACCTTTCGAGTCATCCTGTTGGATCCTTAAGACCTGTCAACCAACAAAGTGAATGATGGTCTGTAACAACTGTGAATGACCTTCCACAGAGATACTGTCGAAATTTGTACATTGCCCAGATCACAGCAAGACATTCTCTTTCTGTAGTTGAGTAGTTTCCCTTGGCTTTTGTAAGTGTTCTAGAAGTATAGGCTATAACCTTCTCTTCTTCATCCGAAATCTGCACCAGACAACACCGATCCCATACCCACTGGCATCTGTGTGTAGTTCTTTAAGTGCTCTCTCATCATACAGACCAAGTACAGGGTCAGTCGTCAGAGCTTTTCGCAGCACATCGAAAGAATCTTGTTGACCACCACCCCAGATAAATTTAGTATCAGCTTTTAACAACTCTTGGAGTGGCCTGGCTTTGACACAAAAGTCTTTGATAAAACGACGGTAATAAGAACATAATCCGAGGGAGCTTCTGACATTTTTAGTACGTTTAGGAATAGGAAATTCCGGTATAGACCTCACATTTTCTGGGTCTGGCGGCACACCTTCGTTTGACACAAGGTGTCCAAGTACTTTGATTTCTTTTACTCCAAAGACACACTTTCTTGGATTAAGTTCCAGTCTAGCTTATTGGAGACACTTAAGAACGTTCCTCAGTCTTTTTGTGTGTTCAGCCGATGTCTCTGAGAACACTACAATGTCAACTAAATAATAAAGACACATCTTCCACTACAGGTGATTTAGATTATCCATCAGCCACTCAAAAGTTGATGGTGCATTACACAAACCAAACGGCATACCTTAAACTCATACAAGCTCTCAGAGGTGATGAATGCAGTTTTCTTACGATTAGTCTCATCTACTTCGATTTCCCAGTATCCAGAATACATGTCCATGGTAGAGAAAAACTTAGCCCTCGTCAGACAATCTAGTGTATCGTAAATTCGATGAAGAGGGTAAACTTCCTTTTTAGTTATCTTATTAAGCTTCCTGTAATCAACACAAAAGCGCCAACTGTCATCTCCTTCCTGACGAGAACTGCTGGTGACGACTATGGGCTCTGCGAAGGTTGAATGATGTCATTCTTCATCATTTTCTCTACCTCGTCGCGAGTTATGCGACATTCCATTGCTGACCCACGGTATGCTCTCTGGCTTATTGGTTTATGGCCTCCAGTGCTTCATTGTATATATTTCTAATTTGTTCTTCACATGTGGACTGAAGCATTCAGAGAACTCTCGAAGAAGGGCAAGTAGCTTCTTCTGTTGTTCCTTAGTGAGATCTGGTGATAGTCGAGCTAGAAGATCTTGTCTCGCAATGGTAGCACTAATATCGCCCACAAACTCGGTATGGGAGGTTTCTATGACACTCAGCTGTCGTGCAATTAACGGCTCAGAGTTTGGTACGCACATACTTCTTGGAAGGATCTGTGGTTCTGGGCAACAGTTAACTATCCACAATCCACCGACTCCGTTCTTAAACGAGACGACAGAGGCTAGGATGACCAAGTTATTCTTCAGTGGTACGCTTCTCTTACATTCCACTACAAGATCCATGGGTTGATGCATGGCACACATGACAGTTACCTTTCTAGCGCTGACTAGGAATGACCACTTCATCCAGCACACACAGTCTACACACACTCGGATGCAAATCTTCCTGTCACATTATCTCATTTTGTCTAGCATAATCTTCGAGTGAGAAGAAGCTGCCTGAGAAGCTTTCAAAAAGTCCCATCCGAGAATGACGTCATGACTACACTCTTGTAAGGGCTGTGTATGACCACGTATGCCCACACAAATGCCACATCTTCCTGTAAGTTTTACGTATTTGCCATTAGCCACCTTCAGTAAAGATGTTTTGTTGTTGGCGAATACGGTTTTCTGCAACTGGTGACAGTACTTCTCTGAAATGACTGAATATGATGCTCCAGAGTCCACAAAAGCTTGGGCTGATCGGCCATCCATGAGAATATCGACGTAGTTTCCTATCATTCTTGTAGTGATCGACGGCGGAGGATTTTTCTCTTCAGTGGCCTCACCTCCAAGGAAGGTCGCACCCTCTAGTTTTCCAGGTTGCCGTGGCTTGGGGCTGGAGATTCTAAATATCAATAGAGACCTTGATCGGCGTCTTGGCGAGCGTCCCCTCCAGCGGCTAGCTTGCGGCGATGATGACCTAATTCATTCTGCACCCATATCTTCTTGTTCACCTTCGTAGTCCCAGAGTTGGCGTCTGCTAAGATTGATCTGTTGTCTTCTGGCATGGGCGTCATCAAATATCTGCCACCTTTCTCGACAATAGCACACCACATGTCCCTGTCGTCCACAGTGGAAACATATTGGTCAGTTATCCTTGGTCCTCCAGACGTTAGTCTTCCTTGGTGCCCAAACAGGTTACTCATGCGGCATTGTAGGAACATAACTCTGCCTGGGTCTTGACTTTTTCACCATTTTAAAGGGAAATGAAGGACAATACAATGTCTGTTCCACTTCCACCCTTATGACCTCTTGAAGCGTTTCGGCTTTTGGCTCGCTGTGCAATCCAAGTGCTTTCTGAACTTCCTCTTACACTATCTGACAAAGAACGCTTGTGAAATCAGTTGCTTCCTCCATCACAGACATCAATACGACATTTGGAAGCCGTTCAAACTTCTTGCATGTAATTCTTTTTTGATGCATTGTCTCGATGTACTGGCACATTTTATGAAGTCATCTGCTTTCGAAACCTCCTTCAGGAGTAGGGCTTGATACATGTCATCAGCAACATCCTTGATGAGATTTGCAACCTTATCTTTCTTCTTCATTCTAGGATCCACTATTTTACACAGCTCCAAGACGTCTTAAATGTAGGATGCTGTAGTTTCTCTTGAACGCTGCGCAATGCACTTTAATTTATCTTCAGCCTTGCACTTCTGTCGTTGTGTGTCGCCGAAATACTTACTCAGTTCTGCCTGGAATACTTCCCAGATTGTGAACTTCTCCTCGTTGTGCTCATACCATTCCTTGGCAGTGCCCTCCAAGTAGAAAAATACGTAAGCCAAACACATGGTGTCATCCCATTTGTTAAATTTGGCTATACGCTCATATACCTTTAGCCACTTGTTTGGATTCTGGCCATCATCACCAGAGAACCTGGAAGGATGTCTCATGTGGTGGCACACAGTTGCTGTCATTGCAACGTCGTCGTCTTCTTCTGTCTCCGATAGATTGCGATCTGTTGAATATGGCTCGACTCGGGTTTCTCGCCACTTAAATAGCGGCTCTGTCATGGCCTGATGGGAGCCATTGTGTCGTCGATAATGTGCGCTATCACAAGTTCGAATACCCGGTGCTTCCACCAGAATGTCATGTAGAAGAAGGTGTAATTAGATGAATGAAGAACACTAACTTCACTGAACGAAGGTTTATTCAGCACTTGCACATAAAAGAGTGCAGAGCAAACTGCCTCCGGCAAGAACACATACGGTATACACTCCTGGAAATTGAAATAAGAACACCGTGAATTCATTGTCCCAGGAAGGAGAAACTTTATTGACACATTCCTGGGGTCAGATACATCACATGATCACACTGACAGAACCACAGGCACATAGACACAGGCAACAGAGCATGCACAATGTCGGCACTAGTACAGTGTATATCCACCTTTCGCAGCAATGCAGGCTGCTATTCTCCCATGGAGACGATCGTAGAGATGCTGGATGTAGTCCTGTGGAACGACATGCCATGCCATTTCCACCTGGCGCCTCAGTTGGACCAGCGTTCCTGCTGGACGTGCAGACCGCGTGAGACGACGCTTCATCCAGTCCCAAACATGCTCAATGGGGGACAGATGCGGAGATCTTGCTGGCCAGGGTAGTTGACTTACACCTTCTAGAGCACGTTGGGTGGCACGGTATACATGCGGACGTGCATTGTCCTGTTGGAAAAGCACCTTCCCTTGCCGGTCTAGGAATGGTAGAACGATGGGTTCGATGACGGTTTGGATGTACCGTGCACTATTCAGTGTCCCCTCGACGATCAGCAGAGGTGTACGGCCAGTGTAGGAGATCGCTCCCCACACCATGATGCCGGGTGTTGGCCCTGTGTGCCTCGGTCGTATGCAGTCCTGATTGTGGCGCTCACATGCACGGCGCCAAACACGCATACGACCATCATTGGCACCAAGGCAGAAGCGACTCTCATCGCTGAAGACGACACGTCTCCATTCGTCCCTCCATTCACGCCTGTCGCGACACCACTGGAGGCGGGCTGCACGATGTTGGGGCGTGAGCGGAAGACGGCCTAACGGTGTGCGGGACCGTAGCCCAGCTTCATGGAGACGGTTGCGAATGGTCCTCGCCGATACCCCAGGAGCAACATTGTCCCTAATTTGCTGGGAGGTGGCGGTGTGGTCCCCTACGGCACTGCGTAGGATCCTACGGTCTTGGCGTGCATCCGTGCGTCGCTGCGGTCCAGTCCCAGGTCGACGGACACGTGCACCTTCCGCCGACCACTGGTGACAACATCGATGTACTGTGGAGACCTCACGCCTCACGTGTTGAGCAATTCGGCGGTACGTTCACCCAGCCTCCGGCATGCCCACTATACGCCCTCGCTCAAAGTCCGTCAACTGCACATACGGTTCACGTCCACGCTATCGCGGCATGCTACCAGTGTTAAAGACTGCGATGGAGCTCCGTATGCCACGGCAAACTGGCTGACACTGACGGCGGCGGTGCACAAATGCTGCGCAGCTAGCGCCATTCAACGGCCAACACCGCGGTTTCTGGTGTGTCCGCTGTGCCGTGCGTGTGACCATTGCTTGTACTGCCCTCTCGCAGTGTCCGGAGCAAGTATGGTGGGTCTGACACACCGGTGTCAATGTGTTCTTTTTTCCATTTCCAGGAGTGTATATACAGCTACGGAATATTACAGTGCAATGATTCTTGCCATTTGTGGATACTTCTAGAATGTACTTGAACCAAATATATAAATTAAAATTTTACAGTTTAGGTTGAGTTTTGAACTTACGACCCTCCATGCAAGAGTCTAGTATTTTTTTTAATCTCATATTGTTCGTTGAATTTGTTTGTGGTGGAAGTCCGATGACATCCTTTCAGGTTGTTCGTTGATCCGTTCACTTGTTTTTTTTTTTAATTTTTTTTATTGTTGCAGAGGGTAGCTAAACCCTCTGACTAAACACGCTGAGCTACCGTGCGAATCAGAATCACTACACTACAGCGACTGTGCTACTCAGCTTCTTTTGCGACATTATGAAACGAGGCAATTTTAGGATCTTGCTCCTCGTGGATAAATTTCTGCAGGCACCTATTCTCCTTGATCACGACCACAAAATACTACAATGAGAGACGCAGTTTCACCAGTTCAGTGCTTATCTATTATGATACGCTACAGTACCTTCCCACTGGCAATTCTTTCAATGACTAGAAATTTACAAGTGCAGTTTCACCTTGAAGTATTTGACACATAGTTATGAAAAAGTGTCATGCAACAGAACGTGTAATAAATGATTAAATTAGTGTAGGTAATGTGTACATAAATATCTATATATACTTGTAGTGACACATTGTCATCAATTGCCATCGTCTGCTGTGAACGGTCGTCACGCAATCATGAGTCAATTGACATTGCGTGCACTACCACATATCATGCTACAGCGACAGAATGTTAATTCTTTGCCTTTTTTTTCATCCTCGGTGTATTTGTACATAGCTACAACTTAAGTTCTACTACTTGTTCTCCATTAACCCTTCCAGTGTGTTGAGGACAATATTACGCTAAAAAACGTCTTCTCACAAGGGAATGGTCAGACTAGTCATGTCGAAACCAGTGTTGCTTTTTTTTTACCACTGTGAGTTAACAATGCAAGAAGTCTGTATGCACAATTCTAGCTGCTGGCATGACCTGTAAGTCTGTAAACAATTTTATGAAGTATGACATTATTGTCGCATGGTTTCCGTGCCTCTTGTACAACCCTGACCTCTCTCGCTACGTTATACCAACGCTATCTATGGACAAGGTGGCGTTAGCTACGGGCCGCTCTCTTGCCACAGCAGTGAGAGAGCTGATTCCCCCAGTGAAAGCGATCGTATAATAATTAAACATTCGTTGATAAATATGGCTGATATATTATCTACAACATTCTTTCCAAATAGCTAAGAAATAGGCACAAATAAATATACGGTTTAGAACACGTCCAAATTTTATTTCTTGTAATTACCGCAAAAATGCGAAATATTGATACAATGTTCAAAACATAGGTTTTTTGTGCCCCAAGAACATACAAGCAAAGACGACATGTGACAGCCCTGCGAATCACAGACGTTGTTAGATGTCCGTAGACAAAACTGGGCTGGTGTTAGGAATGAATCCGGCCTAGTATCAGTATATTTCGAGGAGTTCCACGCATATTTAATCAAATTCTGAAACCGTGGGGAGGAAAATTGATAATTTCCTACTGATTGCAGCTTGAGAATATTGTCACGGTGATAGACAGGTAATTGCAGTGATCTGCACACAATAATTTCTCTGTTAGTTTTCTGTAAAATGCCTTCCACTGACGGAAAAATTCTCTGTCTAAAGGTTGAATTACGTTCGTCGTGCTGGGTGGAATCTGAAGTATCTCTACTTCTTTGTCAGGGTGGGCGCGAAATACAGCTTTTAATGAATCAGACCTTTTATGACCTGACCACGGATCTAGAAGGAGAAGAGATTTGTTCCCGCAGAACGGGAACCATCCAGACTAATTACGGGCATTATAGTGTATGAATGGGTGAGTGCAGTCATGGACTGCGCAATCGCCTCAATATGTTTTCCCCTTTGAATGACAGTGTTCGTTTCGCACGCATTTATTTTTGAAAACCTGACTGATTTGCATTGTACACGTACGATTCACTAAAACTAGCGATCTTATTTTTTGCATTCGTAAGAAAAGCTTCTATCATTTTGATTTGTGTGACTTCATTTTCCGACAAATTTTGTTATTTTCTTGCCACAATTTTATGTGATCTTTTGAAGCGACTAATCCAACTTTGAGAAGACGTAAATTCTTTAGCGCCTATCGCGTTAGGAATCTCTAACGCCCAATTACGCAAAGTTGTATCGCTGACACTAAATGACTGTTGTCTGGCATCGGTAAATAGCTCAAAAAGTCGCGCATTTATCTCCGTCGCAATTTCCAGTCGACTCTTACGTTGTCCAGCGACTTCCTTTTTTCATCTATACAGTTCACGTTCAGAACGGACAAAGCGATACTTATTTTGAACAGTACTGCCACATAGGCGTTTCTTACCACTTTCGTTCAACCAATATGTCACCGCTTTTTCTTTGTCTGATAAGGTAATTGTAGTTGCTGGTGTTACTTTCGGAGATAATTGATAATGGTACGTGGCACTATCACTCGAAGAGTCTTCATAAGTGCATTTTTCGTTGGTGTCTTCGCCGTCTGTAGATTCACAGTATGCAATATCGAGTGTTTCAGTTGTTTCTAGCCACATGTCTGCGCCATTTACATGCTCGTCAAGAAGTTTAACAACCATGTCGCACAACACATACTCTTCACGCGTGTTTTCTGTTGATTGCTTCATTTAGCGTCTGTGGTATATCTCCATGGCAAGCAGCGAAACATTTACAGGGTTCACCATCACCTGTGAGGGGAAATTGAATGTTCACCGTAAAGTGGCTTGCGGATGAGATGTACATGTACAGAACATCTTTCACATCTCTTACCAGTGTCAGGACGGTATGTTTCGAAATACGTACCTGAAATTAAAAGGACGTCCATGCCACAGAAAGGAATATTCGTTTCTCCCTTCCACCACAACCGTAAAGCGATATTCCTTTTTAGTGAACGCCGCGATAAGACGGCCGCACTTCCAACCACGCGCACAACGCTCGCGACTCGCCATTTCCAGGGGTGGCCATCCGTCACTGCAAGCGCCAAGCAGGAAACACAGCGGAGTTCGTGATTTTTTTAGGTGACTTCCAGTTCATGTCAGCAGCTACAATTTTGCATACGGACCTTTTGCACAGTTAAGTAACAGTGCTAAAAAAAGCAACAATTGTTTCGGCATGACAAGTCTGACCATTCCCTTGTCAGTAATTTAATGGATTGGATGTAGTTGTTTTTTTACTCTTTGATAAATAAAATTATTGTTCCAAGTTAATCAAGAGCGGATCATTTTTATATGCTTTGTTGACTTGAAGAAGTGTGCTCAACAAAGTCAAGCAGCCCCAATCTCAGCTGCACCCATCATCTGGTGACTCTAACACGATCCAAGCCTGAAGAGCACACAATGTTTATTAGTGACAGGGGGTAAGGCCGCAGACCACAGTGCATCGTTGTTGGCCACCAACAAGGTTCTACTTGTCAGCTATCAAAAATTCCTCAGTAACGGCATATGGAACTTAGAGAGTGGAATTTGGACTTCGGCTTATGCTGTGCATTGATCTGTAACTTTACCGTCGCTGATGTCTCGTACCCAATCATTGGAGCAGATTTCCTGACGTCGTATCAGCTGATGACAGACGTAGCGAATTTCTGACTTATGGACAATATGACTGGCCTAGCTATGACTGGGTTCAGCCCCAGCACAGAAGTACACAGTGCCAAGTTATTGCACTCATGTTCAGGTCTTTTCTAGAGAACCGTCAACAAGTTGTGTGCATTGGTAGGGAGAAATCAAATTTGGTTAATGTTAGGTATGGAGTGCCTCAAGGGTCGGTGCTTGGACCTTTACTGTTTATACTAATGATTAATGACCTGCCCTTATTCATAAATTCTCACACAATATTGTATGCTGATGACACAACTTTTCTACATAAAAGCTCTGATCTAGGTACACTAAAAACACTGACTGACAATACCCTTGCTCAGTCCTCATTATGGTTCAAAGCTAACGGCTTCCTACTAAATGAAAACAAAACCCAGACACTTTACTTTAGCCTCAAAGAGATTCCCAATTACCAAGAATTAGAAACTGTTAAATTTTTAGGTGTTACTATGGACAATAAATTAACATGGGAACCACACATTAAAAATATATTGGCTAAGCTTTCAAGAGTCATTTATCTAATTAGAAATTTAAAAAGACATGTCCCCAATGACTATGTGAGATCAGCATATTTTGCCTTCTTCCAAAGCATCATCTCTTATGGAATCTTACTGTGGGGTAGTAGCTGTCATGTAAATGACATTTTACTTTTACAGAAGAAAGTGATCAGAATAATAACGGATTCTGATAAAACAGAACATTGTAAACCTCTGTTTATTAAATTGCAGTGTCTTACAGTAATAAACTTATTCATCTACAATGTTTTATTGTAAATTAGAAACAATGTCTCTAATTTTGTGTTGAGAAATGATATTCATAGCCATAATACTAGAAAAAGAACATCTGTAGACGTACCATATCGTAGATTATCAAAATCGCAGAACTCCTACCTAGTTCTCGGACTAAGGATGTTTAATAGACTAAGTGCTGACTTTAAAGAACTGCCTGTAAATATTTTTAAAGCTAAATTATACAAGCTACTAGTGAACAATCCGTTTTACACCATTGATGAATTTTTTAAAGATGAAAATACTGTATTCTAATGTGTACCTATTTTATGTTTAAACCAATTTACATCGATATAGTAGTTTATGTAGAAATATAAGCTCTTGACTTTGTCTATTGCTGTAACCAGCTGAATGACAGTAAAATTTATTATTATTATTATATAATCCAAAGATTGCAAGTACTCTTCCGTATAATGCCAATTTCCTGCTTGCCAAGGCCCCTGGAGCTCCAAAACAAGTGCAGTATAGTACACAACATTTTATTAAAACTATGGACCCCCTCCCACTGTCAAGTAGGCGTAGACGTTTGGCCCCAGATCGACTGGCAGTAGCTAAGGCTGAGTTTATTATCTATCCCTCAAGTCGTCCATGATCATTTCCAATGCAACTGATGCCTAAGAAGATTGGAGCAGGTTATTCATGCGGTGATTATTGAGCACTTAATGCAAGAGCCATTCCAGAGCATTATCCACTCCCATTGTAGCGAGACTACAACCATGCCTTGCATGGTACCACGATTTTTGGTGTACTAGATTGCACCAAGGATTATACCCAAATACCATTGGTGACGAAAGGTATACCACAAAAAAGCAATCATTACACTAGTCGAACTGTTTAAGAGTATGCTTATGACCTTCAGCCTACGCATTGTGGTTCAAACATGGCAAAGATTTATTAACTCCGCCCTGTAAGGCCTAATCTTCTGTTTTGCCTATCTTGATCTTTTTGGCCACCAAAGAAGAGCATCAGCAACACCTCAGAGATGTGTTAGAACGATTGGAGTAATATGATGACTTTCTGAACACAGATAAATGTACAGTCAAGTGACCTGAAATCGATTTCCACAGTCATGATGTATTTCCTGTAGGCTCACGTCCCCATTGGACATTCTGCGAATTCAGAAGCCAAGCACCGTCAAAGAGTTGGGAATGCTAAATTTATATTGCGAGCACCTACCACGGGCAGAATAACTACAATAATCGTTAACTGCTGTGCTGTCTGGCTCTAAGATTAGACGGAACACTCTACCAGAGTGGGCTGCTCCTTCAAAGCCATTAAACAAAGCATGGCAGACGCTGCATTGCTGTTGCATCCTAAACTCGACACACCTTTGACAAAAGCATAGCAGGCATAGGTGCAGTTCTGCAACAGCGGTTAGAAGGCCCGTGGCAGCCACTAGCATTTTATTCCTATACACTTTCGCCGTAACAACGCACGAGGTGTGCTTAGAACTGAGAACCTCTCACTATTTATGAAGCCATCACATACTTATGACCACAGATAGAAGCAAGTTACATGGACCATAAACCATTAATGTTAGCATTCAGGCAGAATAGCAACAACTGTTCACCACAACAAAAAAGCACATTTCTGTTCTGGACAACTTGGTAGCAGATTGCCTTTCGTGAGTTAACTGTGTTTCGGGCCATACTGGACTCAATGCACTCACTCAGGCCCGACAGGCTGATCGAAATATTCATACATTCCTGAATGACACCAGCTTTGCATTGAAGATGCAACTTGTGAGTGTCCCAGCACAGATGTTAAAATATATAGTTACATCTCCTAAGGAAGATCCCGACCATTCCCACCTGTTCAGTTTTACTAGGAAGTCTTCAACAATTTACATAGCTTGTCTCATCCTGGAGTTTGTTCAACATTCCACCTGGTGCAGGACCGCTTTGTCTGGCCGGGAATGGAGAGGAACTGCTGCATGTGGATGTGTCTACTGTGCCAACGCAGAGAAGTTTCGTGCCACATACATGCAACAATAGGCAACTTTCCAGACATCACCTCGCGTTTTGCACATGTATCCCTGGATGTCGTGGGTCCATCACCTCCATCAGATGGCTAACGATAGCTTTTGATCATTATGGATCATTTCTCCTAATGGCCAGAGGCAGTATCAGTGAACAACTTCTCCATGGAATCATTAGCCTCCACCATCATGCCCACATGGTTCAGTGGTCCACTCCACATAACATCATATCATAGCAGTAAATTTTAGTCAGAGTTATTCGCCAAGCATGCAATTTTCTGTGGCCAGGTCTGTCACAAAACAGCAAGATACCACACAGCCAAGCAATGGTCTGATATAGTGATAGTATTGTTCACTCAAAACAGCTCTCATGTGCCACAGTATGACTTGGACGACTGCTCTGCTGGTCATGTTACTAGGGTTGTGAAACGCTTACAAGCCAGTCATAGATGCTTCAATCACAGAACTAATTTTCAGTGAATCAATGAGTCATTCAGCCCGTGAACCCTGATTCTCCATAGTCTCCATACAAGATCAACCAAATTTTCTATATCACTTGAGTGAGTGCATCACTTGCTTTCAACAGCATCTAGGTTCTAGCCATGTCACACAACCTTGTTAGGAGTATCATGATTTGGCAAGCTGTTCAAATGTGATGCTACACAGGGTGGCGTGAAGCCTCCTCTGCAAGCTCTGTACACAAACCCACAACGGATGTTACAAAGAGGTGCACAGACAGCAGGGGCAGCACATTCGTAAGGACCAGAAGGGCCCAGCCCCACCAGAACTTTTTGGTGTAGTTTATTCTGCATATTTTTGCAGTATTATATCACACAGTTTGTGTGTGACATGATTTTGAGTAGCACAGGTGACAGACATAAGAGGTAATCAGGTGCAGTTCCTACTACTCTGTTACATAAACACACAATGTTACTCTGAGCTGCCAGTAGTAAGGCCAAATTTTGCTGCAACTCCTCCCTCAACCCTTTGTTCAGCCCATCATTCTGCAATGAAAAACTTGTTTTCCTTTGCCCACCCCATGCAGCTAAGGGCCAGCACCTTATGGCCTGTACTCCCTCCACACCCCATCTTCATAAACTGCAATATTAGTTACATACACTAACTGTTCCCCTTCCTTCACTTCACCCCTGGCTGTACCATAACTTGGAGTCATTTTGGGTGGGTAGTGGATGGACCGGCTCATGCATACTCCTCCTTCCCTGCTAATCAGTGAACCCTGCTGTCTGTCATGTTACCACTCTCCCAACTGCCCACACGTGTACACAGTATCTGGAGCCAGCTGGCTTGGACCCATAATCAAAATTTTCACCTACATCACGCAACACACCTTTTTGTAGGCCATCAATGTTGCCACTTTTCTTTCTGTGCAGGAAGATGAAACAATACATATTATGTGCAAAAGTTAGTTCATCTTTATAGCATAGTACACTAAGGGAAAGAATCTAGTTCAAAGATTCCTTTCCTCTGACATAAATGACAAAGGTGAAGGTTACATAACAACAGAGGGGAACAATTCCGTTACTAAGTTTATTAAGTTATTATCGGGAACACCCAGCGAAAAGGAGCATGAGCCACCACTGACGGACAACAAAAATTTCTGTCAGCAGCATAGTCATTACTGCCTTCACTGATTGTGTCAAACCAGCATTAATCTTTCAGGATGTATAGCCGGCTAAAATTTCGAGGATACATCTTCCTCCCTCATTGCTGGCACCACAGCTACAACCATGACATCACACTAAAGTGGAACTACAAACACAGCCAGCATGCACGAACCGCTCTGGATGGCATGTTCATTTCCCTGCACATTTCAAGAGACGAAGCTACATGTCATCTGCCGTGTGTGGTTGTTGTGCAGTCGAGTGAAATAGTGTTCGCTGTCAAAAATGATGCTACAGCAACAGTATTTTATTCTCAGACTTTTTTTCATCCTCTATGTATTTGTACAACTTTAGCTCTATTAGTCATTCTCTGTTAGCCTTCCTGGTGTGTCGAGGATGATACTACACTCATATAAGCACTAATATAATGGATTTGACGAACTTGTTTTACTCTTTGATAAATAAAATTGTTCCACGTCAACTGAGAATAGAGCATTTTTACACACTCAAATGGCTTGAAGAATCAGTTATGACAGTCGAGCAGCCCTAAACTCAGCTGACAAATCCAGCACTGCACCAGTATTCACTTTGCCATTTTTCATTACAAACGAAAACAAGAAATGAACTGCTTTTTGTAGTGTACTATTGAAATAATTTCATTTAGATGCGGTATAGCGTCTCCGGTCTCTGTCTCCCGATATACTATGGTTCTGCAGTAAGAACTATACTGTGGGCAGTAAACCAATTAGTAAACACATCAGTGCATCATTGCAGAAACGGTCACTTCAAAGTAGGTTTTGGATTTTGGCACATGTTCAACTGGAATTTTGTGATAGCAGATGTATCTGTGCCAATTATGGGGACATTTTCTTTGCCTCACTGACTTGCACTAGACTTCGGAAAAGGAACGATTAGTCGTTCTATTACTGGAGATACGCGTAGAGGGGTATGGATAGTTTAGGACCAACAGCTTGGGGAGATAAAAGAAAACTGCAGACGAAACTTATAGAGAATAAGTCATGGCATCTTTAATGTAACTGTGCATATGTCTCGGACTTCATATGTATGACAAGGGTAACATTACCATTGTTCCATTGCCATTAATCACTGCATCCTGAAAGTGAATTTTTCTTCCGTGCATAGTTTCTTATGATCCAGTCTTACATAATGCATCCATTCCACTTAAATTTTTGCATATATACCTACCAGGAATTGCTGTACTACACGGTTTGTGTTGAGAATGTGATTGTATGTTTCATTGTCCCTGCTCATTAAGCAGTAAGCATAGAGCTCCTTGGAGCCAACTTTTTTGTTTCTTTCTATGCCTGTTTCAGGATGGATTTGTTTCACTTCAAAATGATATCTGCCCTGTCTGTGCAGATATATCAATGGATATTGGAGGGCATAACATGAAAGATGTGTCTCTGCAATGAGTTGTAGTTCTTCTCATTTTCTTTGTTCTCATCTTTCTTATGTCACAGCTTTTGTGTTCATTGTCCACAATTACTGTGCGAATTCATCTATCTGAGATGCGTTAAATTTGACATTCGTGTTCTCCAGGTGGTCTTTTGTCGGTTCTGATTATAACTCTACAGTCATCAGAATCACTCAGTCTAGTGCTGTTTTGAATATGTGAATCAGTTGATTGTATTTGTTTAAGATCCTCTGTACATTTTGGACTACTTATTGTATCAATCCACTGATATTTATGCATATTTTGATCAATTTATGTTTATTCATTTCTGATGAAATATACTTGCAGAAATTTATAACCTTCATTGGGTAGAAGTAGTAATGATCCCACGTTGTGATAGATTTTTCTTTGGATGGAAAAAAACATGTCAATTTCACCTCTGTTAGCGCTGATCAAACTGACATCGAAAGAAGTCTTTTGGAACCAGGCATTGTACGCTTTTATATTTTGAAGAAAGTGTTTTGATTCTGAAGTTTCCCAGCAATGTAATCGAAAAATTACTGTCGGGGTTCTTCCAGTGGTGGTAATCAAATTTTTCCATTCATGCAACAGAATCCTGGTGTATCTCTACCGAATTTTTTCACATCACAAAATTTGCAGATGTTATCCATTTTTTCGATTACAAAGTGTGTTATTTTCATGGCTGGATTGAGTTTGCAGTTGTGTCACAGGTCCTGCTACTTCAATCCATTCATTTCATTGTTCTTCAGTTTCTCTGCTTCTCAGGGTGCTCACTACCATTCGTGATTTGCGCACTTCATTTGTTTCGGTTTTTCGCTGTTCTTGATTCCAATCTGGCAAAATCTCCTCCTCTTTTATGTTTGGGCATTGTCTAAAATATAAATCAAATGAGCTTTTTATTAATAAATACACTAAGTGCATTTTACACACTTTACTTTTGATTTGTATTGAATCACTGTAGAACTTTGACTACTCACAGTTCACTCTTTGTTTATTCACTCACTGGACTACTTTTTTGGTTCCTCTCTTCATCATTGATAAGAAACTCATGCTCGAACCCACAACAGGTCCTGATTTATATACCCTACCAATGGGTAGTCCCACCAGTGGCGAATTCCAGAATGTACAAAAAAGGCTTGAATGGTCCATCATCTTCCATAAGACGCCACAACATTTGAGAGTGTTCTGGAATCTTCCCAAATGTTCCAGACTATTCCAGAACATCCTGGATCATTGTGTAACATTCTGGAATGTTCTAGAAATTTCTAGAGGGTGAAACGTCCCAGCCCTTCTATATTTAAAAGCATGCCCTTCATGTAAAAATGGAAACCACCTTCTTGGATGCGGGACACCATATATTTCCCTTGATTGTACTGGGACTCTGAGTTTTAGTTGCATGCACATTGTACACCTACTTTTATAATATATATCGATTATACTGAATTGTTTATATTACTGGGTTGGTAGTTTCAGGTTTTTATGGTTGAATACTTCACTCCTTTCTGTGGCAAACACTAGCTGTGTGATGGATAGTGGTATTTTGTCCTTCTGGCATTATATTTATGAATGTTACTGTTGTTTTCAAACTGTAATTGATTGAGAGAGACAAATTTTATAGTAAATATATTGTGAGGCTGTTGTCACTGTGCCCAGTTGTTTAAAGAGATGTCTACAGGGGGCTCTGGAATGGACTCCACATATTATCTGCAAGACAACCTTATGCGCAACACACACTTTTATTGGATGTAAATACTATGCTAGAATTAATTTTAGTATGCTAGAAATCAATACTAAAATTAATTTGTATGTAGTACTAATTGAATTTACAGTGGAAAACATAAAAAAAACACCTATTGAAACGAACACAGTTTGCAGTCAAATTGTGATAGCAGAAAATATAATTTCACCATTCAATTCTGACAGCAAGTTGTGGAGAATGTTTGCAAGTTGTGAGGGCCCTCCGAAAACCAATGCTGCATCATGTCGTGAAGAGCTTGGGTGGGAATTTATCAAGTCCCCCAGTTTTTAAATCAATTAGGACCTCTGTCTTTAATATGATCCACTATCACAGATAGTAGTTTATCTTCAAATTTAAGTTATTTACACACAATGTTGTGATGGTACTGGTGATAAGCTGTAACCTATTTGTGTGATGGGCAAGTATACCAATTTAACAGTGACTGTCAGTAAGAGTTCGTTTGAAACATCAATGAAATATACATGAAACCAGACATGATATACATGAATTAGAAAATTGTGGAGAGTTAATACATTGGCACACATATTGCCCAATTTCACACACATCTCAAACAAGTTGCTAGTCTATGTGTTGAGGCTGGAGAGCCTCCGCTGTCCATTCAGCATCATCTCCTCGTAGTACGGCAAGCATACAGGGCCAAGTACACTCTTATTTCATTGGCTCCAACACCTTTTCACAGTTGGCACTGGAACGTCTATTCTGCTACCGTCTGAAGGCAACAAAGCCGTTTGGCATCCGTGCAAAGGAGAGTCTCGAGTGAGTACACCTGGAGGGCATTAAGGTCCTCAACGAGGGAAGGAGTAGGGGATCTCCATGACTACTACAAAGGCTGAGATTACTTTCTTGATCTGGCTGCTTACAAGAAGTATTGTACCCTGGATCACCTTTTTAAAATTAAATTAACTGAGATTTTAGACCGCCATTCAGATTTTATTACTGTTTACATGGATGGGTCTAAACAGGGTTTTTTTTATGGGCTGCTCTGCTAAGTTTCCCGATACTGTCTGTAGGATAGGACTCCCGGAGCAGTTCTCAGTTTATTATGCAGAACTGTTTGCCATTCTGAAAGCATTAGACCATATGCGACGACATCATGCCAAGAAATTCATCATCTGCTCAGACTCCCAAAGTGCTCTACACGCTCTTGAACAGATGTACCCAGCAGATCGGATGGTGCAAGAAGTGCAGGACGCACTCCTGCTCTTGCAAAAGCAGGGTAAGGATGTAATTTTCTGCTCGGTTCCAGGGCACATGGGAATTCCTGGAAATGAACTTGCAGATGCGGCTGCCAAGGAGGCTTGCTCCATCCCACCTCCTGCTCGCTGTTCCGTCCCTCTGCAGGCAATACCATCATTCGTGACTCTGAAGGTCATGCGTTGGTGGGAGGCTCAGTGGTTGGAAGTGAGGGATAATAAGTTGCAAGCGGTGAAAGATTCTGTCCGACAGTGGCTTACCTCCTTCCGACAATGACCAGCTAGGAAGTAGCTCTTACATGGCTTCGAATAGGACATTGTCCATTGACACATGGTTTAATGTTACATCGTGAGGAGCCACCAACGTATCAGACACGTGGACACAGCTGTTGATACGACATATTTTAACTGAGTGTGTTTTATATGCAGGGTGGAGGTTTCCCACCAGACCTGCCCTCTATTTTAAATAATGACGCGAGTGTGGCTAGAGTTTTACGTTTTTGTGTTATGTCTGGACTTCTTCCCAAAATATTGGGATTGAGATCTTTATACGCTGTAAAGTGGTATGGTCACACATTATTTGTAAGTGGTCACCCATCCACAGTTAATTATTTTTACCTGTTTTGTACTGGTATTTTATTTTTAGTTTTATCTACCTGTTTTGATGTGCTGTGTCCAATCTTGAAATTTGAGCATTTACAATTCTCACAAAGATCGGCTCAGAATTGATCCTTATTTAACAGATCTTGGCTGCAATTGTCAACATTTATCTTGGGAACGGGCACTTTGATGGTTAAAATATTGGTGATTGCATGCTGTCATAGTCATCATAATGATTATGTAGTGCTGATGAATAGTTTCCCTTTCGATAGTGTCATAGCTGATAGGTGATGTGTCCTACCGTACTCTTCACTATTTCTGCTGGTCAACCCGGATATTCTGCGAATATATGCTACAACATAAATTTTAGAAAACATTGTTCCTCCATATTCAATCTAGAATAATTTTTTAGTATGTTCCCCTTCACATTTCATTTGAAGTGTGGAGGTTCAAATGAGATTATATCAGCAACACAGAAAAGACATTCTGTTCTTGCTATCCCAGCCCTTTTTGCAGTAAGGCTTTAAAGTTTGGCACAACTTTAATTACTTATGCCTATTAAAGATGGTAAAATTTCTTCAGCTTCCTGCTCTGTTTGGAGTTGCTTATGTAGCTTGTTGACTACACTAATTCCCCATTACTAAACTCGGGTACATAAATAATTCATAATAAGTATTGTGCAAGGGACCTGCTATCTTCAGTGACCAGAGTGTCATAGTCCTGTAAACATACCAACCCTATGGAAGTGATTAAAGAGACACCTTCCTTTAACATTACCTCTCTTCAACACAAGTTATCTATACCAAAAATACTTTCCAATTTTTAAACAAGTTAATATTCTCTCAGCTATTTTTTTTAAAAGAATTTCATACGATTTTGTACACGCTGTATTATATTTCAGATAAAATTTATAAAAAGAAATTACTTTATTTTCGTTGTTACAATAGATATGTACTAACTCTGTAAGTATAGTTAACATTACGATTCTTTTAGAAACATTTGAAATGGCAAAATATCCGACACACTTAAAATTCCTATTATTAATTGTGCAACTGGACAACATTTATTATGTTTACTCCTGGATTCATTTATAAAATAATAATAGAAATTAATAGACAGTAATTTGTCAAGAAAGTTTGTAAACTCTTTGGAATAGTTTTAGTACCACAAAATGTAGTAGTAGTGGGCATGCTTCTGTTGTGATCAGATGTGTTTCTAATTTTGGCAATAACAATGTAATTTTTGATTTTGAAGTGGAAATTGTAGACAATGTGATATTGAAAAATGTGATACAACAAAAAATTACAGAAACAGAAATTATGGAGCAGGATTACTTCAGCATTATCATGTCATTTGTAACCTACAATGTCAAAAATTTCAGTCAAGAATCAGTCCCTAGACATGAAGAACTGGAGCCAACTATGAGAAAAGACGATATTGTAAATCTTACTCCTCTCAAATCTTATCAAAAGAAATTTAATATGAAGTAAGTGAAAATCAAAAAATGGTGTGAGGGAGGGTAAGATTACAGCCTTTTGTTTTAAACGCATTCCTCACAAGTTAAGGTTCTCCTGAGCTATGCCCACAGGAGAAACTGCATTTGTGAGGACTGAATTACAACAGAAGGTTCATTGTTCACTTCCATAGGTTTGGCATGTTTACAGTAATGTGACACTCTGGTCACTGAAGATAGAAGGTCCCTTGCATAATACTTATTAGGAATTATTTATCTAAGCAGAAGTATCAATATAGCTAATGATCTTCTGTAAAATATAAAGGGCAGTCAAATGAAAATGAGGCAGATGGAAAATTTTAAACTGTTTAGTATTTCAAAAGTAACCACCATATCTGTTTACACATTTATCCCACTGTGTGACAAGTTGGTCAACACCTTCATGGAAAAATGTCTATAGTTGCCTACAGAACCATGATTGTACCCAGATGTGCACCTCTTAGTCCAAAGTAAATCAACAGCCACAAATGACTTTCCATGTGGAAAGCACATGGGTAGAGATTAGTACTTAATGGAGGATATGTAAGGGCTTCTCAGTGGACCTTCTGCGGTGCACCCAAGATGAACTTTGGCAACACGTGGATGCTCCACGAGTTTCGCTAGGAAGCCCCTACACATCTTCCATTAAGTTGCAATCTTTCCCACGTGATTTCCATATTTTTGGAGCACTGAGGGAAGACATGCTTCGGATGAAGAGGAGCACATATGGGCACAATCATGTTTCCGCAGGCAACTGCAAACATTTTGCCATTAAGGCATTCATCGGATTTTCTTGCTGTGGCCTAAATTTATTAATAGTTATGGTGATTACTTTTGAAATAATAAACAGTTTACTTACTTGTGTCTCATCTGTCTTGTTTTCATCAGACTGCCCTTTATAAAACAATGAAAGTCCAGGATGGAATAACAGAAACATAGAAAGGATATACTGCTCCTCATCACATAGCGTAGGCACTGAATGGCAACAGGCACAATGAAAAGCTACTAAACACTTAAGCTTTTAGGCAAATCCCTTCTTCTGAAGTATAAAAAACACACACATTCATAAAAAGACAACTAACATACACACGTTCACTGTTTGTGGGCTCTAAGGTTTTCCATTCCATTTTAGGAGGGGATCCTCTAGATCAGGCTGTTCCAGCTCGTCTGCTCCGTTGTGAGCCGCGGAGCGCTCCCTGCTCCAGGGAGCCGTGTCGCTCGCTGTGACCAGTCAAGTGGGCCGCCACGTCGGCATGTGGCACGGCTGGCTGAGGCAGGCGGCAGGGCAAGCGTTTTGACATGCCAACTGCGTCTTACGAGATCGACAACCTCATACTCTTAGCTCAGGGGCGGGCAGGAATCCTGCACATGTGCGGTACACTTGCACGCGTGAAGTTAACAGGTGTACTGCGTGCACACAGGGGCAAGCTGGCCACCCGCTTTTCTCCCCTCTCCACCATACCTTCTGTCCTCTCCTTCCTCTGTAATGCGTTTTGTTTCCTAGTTTGCTTTATTGAATGATGGAATAAGGTTAGTAGGAGTGCTTGAAAGAAATCATGGTTTGAAAGAGTACCTATTAACTACGTTACGTTTTATTTAATTATCACAAGTGGAGTTTACAATACATTTAATATCTGGAACAAAATTTCTATGTACAGACAAGCGCAAACAGTTACGTAAGTTTTCACCACTTATGTTTGCTCTTAACCAAGGCTTATTAATTCAGCAAATGGTTTTCCAGCTCTCGCAATGTTAAGCGCAATTTTATAACTTCCACGTACCACTGGGCTATTATTGTTTCGTCCTGAAAAATTGAAAACAGTGCTCCATAAAATGTTAAATCAGTTAGATGAGAGACATGACGAAAGAAAGTCGCACATCTCTGGTGAAAACAGCAACTAGAACAGATTCATCAAATATCACCAGATCACTCTTCTTAAGCTCAGTCAATTTCCCCATCCGCTCAGAATCCGACAATAAATTGTACTCATCCTTGTGAAATTTATTATAATGGGTTCCAATACTAAACTTCTGCTGACCAGCGAAAGTACTGCCACATATTAAAAATTTCGAATTTTCACGTTTTTGCACAAAAAAAAAAAAAAGATTCTCCCATTACTTTTTAAAAGATAGCAAATCTCCACTTCTCCGTGTCCTTGTTTCACTCTGCATTTTCCGTTTCTTGAAATACAACATTCACTACGTAGTGGTCGCTTCGCATCAGCGTTCGCGACTTAGCCTGGCACTACACTGCCGCAACCTGCCGTCTGTCACCACTGTCCCATTCGACGACTGCACACAAGCAGCACACGTGCAGTGCTGTGCACTCATGAGCCGCGTGCAACGTTTGCCTACCCCTGTCTTAGCTGCTAAGACGTGGTGACATGCTGCACCAGGAAATACATAAGAAACAACTGTTTTACAAGAAATTGCATACTAAATTTATTGAGCCTCTGTAGCTTGACATTTTCTTTTCATTACAAGATCAGAAATATCAGGCGTCAAAGTGTTCGCAGCGTTAATGCGGAGGATGGCCTTCATTGTTGCATCCTGAAGAAACGATCGTTCCTTACTTTTAACTCTTTTCATTGCTGAGAAAAGCTGCTCACAACAGTACATTGATCCAAACTGTTGCACATGATCTGCGCAGCATTGTTGTGAAGCTTTGGAAATGTTTTTTGCAGTAATGAACGATACCATCGTGACAAGTCCAACGTGTTGTAGTACCTCTATTTCAACAAAGTTGAATTTTGCAAATCAGTAATCTCCAACTGAAGTGATGATGACAAGTCATCGGGGAAACTGAAAAAGGAGTGCTGAACACCTTAAGTTCCATTTCCAAACTAGTTAGGTCTCGGAATCGTGTTTCAAACAACTTGATGAGCTGCTTTAACTTTGCTTGGTAATCTTCGAAAGTAGTACCTTCAGGTAGTTTTAAAAAAGCAAGATGATTGAAGAACTTTAAATGTCCATTACCCATCTGCCTCTCAAATAAACGTAACTTTTCCATGAACGCTTTGATCTGGTCATGCATGTCAACGATTAGCTGCCCTTTGCCCTGCAATGACAGATTTAAATTATTCAGATGCATAGGTATGTCAGCTAGGAAAGCCAGGTCTGATATCAATTTTATATCTTTCAGACAACGCATTTCTTCCCCTTTCATTTAGAGAAAAAGTGATATTTCCTCACAAATGGCAAAGAAAACATCAAAAAATTTTCAAGAAAATGGTTCAAATGGCTCTGAGCACTATGGGACTTAACATCTGTGGTCATCAGTCGCCTAGAACTTAGAACTAATTAAACCTAACTAACCTAAGGACATCACACACATCCATGCCCGAGGCAGGATTCGAACCTGCGAGCGTAGCGGTCGCTCGGCTCCAGACTGCAGCGCCTAGAACTGCATGGCAACTCCGGCCGGCTAAGAACTTTTCCCCAACTCAGGCAACGAACTGTACTGTGGTAAAGTATATACCCATACTCCGCTTCCATATCTTTCAGGAATCCTTTGAATTGACGAAGATTCATACCGTGACGCCACACAAAATTCACACACTTCACGACATCTTTCATTACGGCACCTGGCTCTACTGTTTCAGCACACAGTGCCTCTTGGTGAATAAAACAATCAAGAGTCAAAATGTCTTTTCCGAATTCGTCCCCGAGTTTATTTTTCAAATGAGAAGCAAAACCTTGTTGACGCCCGATCATTTGTGGTGCACCGTCTGTCGCTACAGAATGGAGCTTATCCCAAGGCAAATTAATATTGTCCACTGATTCACAAACAGCTTCAAAAATGTCACATCCTTTTGTGGTGTAATCGAGTGGTACCACATCCGAGACTTCTTCAGTTACATGCAGCTTCATGTCGACACCACGCACAAAGACTGCAAGCTGAGCACAGTCCGATATGTCGGTACTTTCGTCAAATGCAACAAAGCTCTCCGCCTTTTCCCTGAGCTGTGTCTCTAAATCCGCTGCCATGTCCAGGATTCGACGAGACGTTGTTTGGTTCAACAAGCAAACCCCTTCAATTGCCTGCACCTCCCTTGGAAACAAACATTCTGCAACTGCTACCATGGACGATTTTACGAGGCTTGCCACTCGTCGCAATGATGAGAGCGACCCTGTAGCTTGCTCGAATTGCAGATTCAGTATTGTTTTCTCCGCTCTCATTCACCTGAAAATTATAAACGAATTACAGAACACGAACTATGTTGCATGTTTTGATACCCTCCGTTTTACGAAACCGTTTTTAAACTTAAGTCTTGTGGTATGTCACCCTTAAGGCTGGCTGCCAGTTCTCTGCGTGCAACGCCTTCTACCTGATCGTAGTGCGCTGTGTGAAGACGTATATAATGTCGTCGTATATTGTACCTCTTCGCAGAATTAAATACTTTATAACATACAAGACACTGCGGACGATCATTCCTCTCAATGAATAGAAAGGTATCCTCCAATAGAGGTACAGGGCTCCCGCGGCTAGTCATAGCTGTCATTGAACACGGATTATTGCGTCAGTCGCGGCTGCATGCGGCTAGGGACAGTGAGTTCGCTTTCCACCTCCACGCTGGCTCCGAGCTGCTGCAGTGAGCGCTCCAGAGCGCTCCGGCACCCTGGAGCTCGGTTGGAACAGCCTGCTCTAGATGGTACATGAATAGGTTGGCGTAGGATGGTGTCATGTTGGTACCCTTTGCTGTACCACAGATTTATCTGTATGTGATGCCTTCAAAGGAGAAATAATTGTGAGTGAGGGTGTAGTTGATCATGGTGGCAGGAAGGAAGTTGTAGGCTTGGAATCAGTCATATGTTGGAAAAGATAGGGTACAGTAGAAGCTAGGCTATGGATTGTGGGGATGTTAATGTAGAAGGAGATGGCATTGACAGCAATGAGCAGGGCACAGGATGGTAAAGGAACAGGAACTGTGGAGAGTCAGTGGAAAGAACTGCCGGCATCTTTCAAATAGCAGGGTAGATTACGGGTTTTACAGAAACACGAATGGCAAAGATTAATTGAAGAATATTAAGGAAATATAATTCATCCATGAAAGAAGAGGCTTAAAATATACTTTTAAAGACCAATTCTTGAGTGTTGTTCATCAGTCTAGGATCCTTGGTAGTGTGGATAAATAGAAGAGATACACAAGCTTGGGGAGTACGGATGTAATGTAGACGTTCCTTCCATTAGAATGCAACTCAACACTACACAACTTCATCTGATTGTTTTAAAATTGGTTTTCTACACATATATATTAAATGATAAACAGTTTTTATAAAAAAAATAAGAATTTATTATCTTATGAGTATTTTACAGATGTAAAACTGCTATTGTCTATTAATAGGCAAATTTGTGATATCACAGTTCTTATTTCTTCACAATAACATACATATTTAAACACTGCTTTCATGATGATTGGTTCATCTTTGGCAGTAATATATTATTGACACAACGAAACACACTTGAAAAAAGAGTGTTCTCTAGTTATATTATGATACAATTATTTTAGGCAGAGTCTCACAGATAAGGTTGCCACCCATTATACAGGCGACTTAGGTTCACTGGATCTATAGCTTGCTGAATGAGACGGTTCACTTGACCAGCAATACTACTAGCACTCCCTTCTTCAGTACCATGCAGCTTTTGTCTCAGCCGAAGTAAAGCTCTCTCTGCCATTTTATTCACCTCATTTGAAGTTTCTGTAATGAATTTCAACATACATTAGTAGTAATGAACATCATATTACAAGCATGAAATTCACACACACTCACTCACACACACACACACACACACACACACACACACACACACACACACACGAGAGAGAGAGAGAGAGAGAGAGAGAGAGAGAGAGAGAGAGAGAGAGAGAGAGAGAGAGAGAGAGATACAGTTTACTGGGGGGGAAAACCAATGTTAAAAGGCAAACAATGCACTGGCTGACAATCAGCTGAAAACACTAAGTTGAAGATTCAGTGAACACATGAGTTTATGTGTGTGGAAAAATGTGCCACAATTTGTTTGCCACACATTTGAACGGCAATCATAATGCTCTAGATAAAACTATAATGGGTAGCAAGAACTGAAGGAAAGAAAGCTTTACAACTACATGTACATTTTTAATGATGTACAGTTGAAAAAACACGGTTCACATGGAAAATGAGTAAGTTCCACATCAAGTATTATTGACATGATACAGGTACGACACAAATTGTGGCAACACTTTCGTCTCATTAATGCCTCTGCTGGGTTTGAGTAGAACATACTAACCATACCAGCAAGATGTACTATGCACAACACTGGAAATTAATATCAATTAAACACTATACGTGAAAGTATATGATGTGATCAGCGACTATGAAATATTCAGTGATTTGATTGGCAGCACTAGATGCGGTCTGGAAGATGTGCTAGCGTCAATGTGCAAGTAGTTAATGGTTAAAGCACCTGGTCATCACACACTAAATCATAATTTGATTCCACCATCGGGCTAATATTTTTTTTTATCTCCCATTGTAGAAGATGCCAACACCCTTTCAGTGGTTTCTTCTTGTGTTTTAATGAGTACCGCACTCATGGTTATTACTTTTTTCTTTAGAAAACTGTGGTAGTAGGAGCAAACAAAAGTGAATCGTATAACCCACAAACTTTTCAATAGAATTCATCCAAGTCAGTGCAGAGAGAGAAAATTATTATTTTGAGTAGTAAGTTATTTTATATAAATCAGATTTCTATCAAAATTTTATCTTTTATGAGCACATATTTCAAATGTAGAGGAGAGTAATAAAATAATTACTCAATTCTTTGACAGAAATGAAACAATGATATATTTCTTTAAAAAATTACACACTCAAATGTAATCACCAAGCTCAACAGCAGTTGTTTTGCCCTTTTATTCATGAACACTAATATGCACTTTTACTCTCAATGTCAAAAACAATCAGGTCCAAATTACATTGCTGAAGAGAAAGCTTTGAGCATTCACAGAAGTAGCAGACAGAACAGAAAAGTAGATGCAACAGAAAAAAACTTTATGATAAAATTGAGCAAGAGAGAATAAATGTTTAACAATAAATTAATTAATTTTGGTCTTTAAGTACAATTACTAATGTGTTGGGGCACACAAGTTCAACTATTCAATGTATGGGTTTAAATCCTTTCAGACAATATTTATTAAAATCTCATAGGATATGTATGATGATCTGAAATAGATAAGTAGGTATGAAACTGCACAAATATTCAATGACAGGACAAGTGTAAGAAGTGTAGAATATGGTTTTCCAGTGGAAATTGTAGCTCATTTCTGCAATTTTCAAGGAAAATAGAACACAATAATTTCTGCAGTCTACAGATATGAAACTACAGACACCAGGTGATGGTAAGGCACTATGCTTTGCCTTAGAGCATAATAGAATTTAAGCTGAGAAAATGATTTTGATTTAACTTTTTTTAAAAATTTAATGTCAAGATACTATCATTGCTGAAAACGACTTTAAATTTAGAGGTTATGTGCCTGCCATGGGAGAGTTCGTTGATGTGAGACAGCTGGATTCTGACTAAAGCAAGTAAGTAGTCACATTAGCAAGAAAGTATCAGAACTTACTTCTCTCAATACCCACACCATAAACTGGTGACAGAAGACTGTTACGCAGTTATAAATTGTTGAGAATCCTTGGTTTTAAAGATGTCGAAGTTAAAAGTTTTTTGAGTACATGTGCTTGTAGAGCTTTAATATCTGAAACTGAGTAGCTGTTGCAACATTTTATCCTTATATAATTCACAAAGTATTCTTTCATTTACTATAATGAGCTGTCCTTCAAACTGATAAGCACAACTGTGCAGTTAGGTTTCTAGTGCAAGATGGCTTATTCCTAATATGTGATACCACAGATGTACTTGTATGTGAAAGCACTGCATATTAGGACATGCTACATCATATTTATATAATTTCACCCTGGTAGTTGTGTTCAGATTTATATTTTTACTAACTGGTTTGACAGTTTTGTGAAATTTGTGAAGCTCTCACACCACACCGGTGTTACTTATGTTTTAATGTTTGACTTTTTGAAGAACATTATGTTTTATATTTTAATGTATGACTTGAGCAACTCAGCTCTTAAATCACTGTACATCTTTGACTATATGTTCTTCATGTAATTACCTTACCTTCTGATGAAGTCACCTTTAGAGGGTGACAAAACCTAGTCAAAGTATATAGAAAACCTATGCAACTGGTTAGCAGATTTTTACATATTTTTCAAATTTGTGTATATGGTTGCTGCAAACATCAGCAATGTTCACAGTTGTATCCAATTTGTTGTTGTTTGTCTGTTGCATTTCTGCATTTAAAACAGATCCAGATCTCAGTAATTGGCTTGATCAGATTATTATTAAATTTCCTCAAACCTTTCCTCATTTCTTTCTGAGTGGTCTTAATTAAAAGTTGTGTATTCTGCTTATCTATGTCACTTATCCTCAATGAGCTGAATGGTAGTAACTTAAAGTTGGCTGTTTTTGTTAGATTTATGGACTGGGAACTCGTTTGCTGCAAATTGAATGCCTGCTCTAATTTTTCACAGCATTTGTTTAATTCCAAGGACTTCAGATCATTTGATGGATCAAGTTTCAGAGATAACATCTACTGAAATCTATTGAATGTAGGCACATCTGTGCAGTACTGTTTCTTGTTAGTGTGGATTAAGTCTATTTCATCTTCAAGGGGCAAAATGTGTAGTATATTGGGTGTTTCTTCTGTGGATTGTCAAGTGTACTTTCCCTGGTATGTCAGTAGATATTTACAATTTCGCTTTTGCAACGTGTAGCTGGAATCATCCCAAAAAAATTCTGCTCATACATTCCACATACGATGTCCAGTGTCAATAGCAAGTATCAGTTTGTTTCCCATTACAAGCAAACTGATATTAAATCATAATTTTATGTTTCCATTTGACAGAACTGTTCCAAATTAGACTAATGCATTATTTATTTTATCGATATGTATTAACCCTTGAGTGTGAAAAACACAATTACAATTGTTTTGGAACATACCAGTCTTGTTTTGCAATGGCAAAACCGTATCTATTTCTTCATTATTGCTTCAGCTAACAAGGTGATAAATTGGGTTGTCATACATTTAGATGAGCAACAGTAATA
Source organism: Schistocerca gregaria (assembly GCF_023897955.1). Classification (NCBI taxonomy): domain Eukaryota; kingdom Metazoa; phylum Arthropoda; class Insecta; order Orthoptera; family Acrididae; genus Schistocerca; species Schistocerca gregaria. Next base: position 506,805,139 of record NC_064921.1, read on the forward strand.
TAAAATAAACATTGAGCTAGGTCAGAAACAAATTATGATATGTGCAAGAAAATGACACACACCACAAGCTAGCGGCACAAACCCAAAATAATGCAACTGAATATTTGGCTGGTCGGGCTCTGATGAAATTGCACTGTTTAATGTTTCTAGTGGGTAATTACTGTGGGATAACATCTGTCCATGGCAAAAGTGTGTTATAATGGAACTTTATCTGTACACAGTGCACTGCATGCTCACTCGTGTTATGAAAATCAGTGCACCCTGTCGCTTGTTACCAGAACGTCAGCAGCAACAGATGATTGGGTTTGCATGGCAGTAGCAGTAACAGCAAGCCAGGGTGGTGCTGTTGCTGCTGAAGTGCCAAATATTCTTCGGGCTCGCCTCCCCTCCTCCTCCCGTTAATACACATTGAAAAAAAAAGCAAGTAATGCACTAGACTAACTTAGGACCACTCTACTGAGTACACAAGTAAAATTCCACTTTAAAAATCATTAACTGACAGTTCCCATTGACAATGGGCATCATATGTGAGACATGACGAGCAAGATTTGTGTGATCTGACACTAGCTACAAGCTGCAAAAACCAGATTGCAAACATTTGCCAAAACCCCAGAGAAAATGCGCTTTATGACTCTTAGGAGTGAGACCCTTTATAAGTGACACATATGTGTCTACTGACAGTACTAAACATTTCACCTTTTGATGGTAAGTAATGGCCATCAATTTCATTTCATAATTTATTAGTTTTCTTGACTGAATTTTCATTTGATATAATTTTTTATATTTTTTTTAAAACTGGGTGTACAATTACAAGTCAAACCATTTATATTTGGCTGTGACCGTCCACTTATTTTGTTGTTTTATGTTTCCTAAGTTTATCTATATTTTTATCAATCCCTGAACTTTTTCTGCTTAAAACTTCTGTATTTCATTCTTTGAAGGCATTTTTCTTCTTCAAAAGCTTCAATATCACTGTTCAGACATTTTTGTGTGAGGTTGTCAGAAAAACAGTAAAGACGCAAACTGGGTCAGAACAGAAAGAGAAAGGCGAAGGGAGCAAGGGTAAAAAAAAAAAAAAAAAAAAAAAAAAAACAACCCCTCTCAATTTCTTGTGTCTCATAATGGTTTAGTCCAAACAGACACATATCTCACTTTGTACAATGCCTATTCACCATCAAGTGAGGCACAGGTTGACTGTACTTTGTCCTACATGAAACAGTACTGAAAAAACATAAGTTAATAATAAGACTCTCATCATATCACAACCACTCGTATTAAGGAAGTGAGCCATATAAAATGATGCTTATCTACTCTGAAATACTTTGGAAACAAAATCATTGGTGTTTGAAACATCAGTATAAGAGTTATTACAAAGAACAAAAATAGCAGAAGATTGGTACAATACATTTTATGGGAAGTTCAATGAGTATAATGTCCAAAATTTGTTACAGTGTGTTATTGTTGCATGCATCAACAGTTAATCCTGGATGATATCACGACATAAAATGCACATTATTTGACATTATTCCTGCAAGCCATCAACATCTGTCTATCGTAAATAGTGGCACGATATCAGGAAAGGGTACTGTTTGCTGTCAGAGGTTCAGATAAGCAAGTCACAAGCTCTTTGTGAGCATGGCTGCACCTGTCCATACACTTGCTGAGCAAAGAGCTCAAGCTCCTATCAGTTAATCAGATATGCATTAGTTATTGTTCAGTTAGAAAGGGTAGAAGTCATAGAGAAACAAAGGAGAATGGCAAGTAACTATGTGGCATAACCACAGCATGAATGGTAAAAGTGTCTGAAACTAGTTACTTGTAAAATCCTGTGAGATAGACTGATTAAAAAAATGACTGTTTGATTCACATGTACTGGTGTCTCAAAAAATAGTGTGTGACAAAATTATGCCCTGAGGGCAGATATTGACTCGCCTTAATGGTTGTACAGTTTCTAGACAGAATATCTCAATACGAATCAATCCTACTGTTTTCAGTTAAACACAATAATGATGATAATTTTCTTCATTTTATGGAAGAGCTCCTTCAAACTCCTGCCATAAGTACTTTGTAGTTTACATAGAAGAGTAATGTGGACATACTGAGAAACAAAACTGGAACAAGGACACACTGAGGAAGACATCACGTACTGCAATATATGAAGTGGTTTATAGCATAATAGTGTCAGTCAGATTTTGATGAAAATGAGTTAAGTTCTATGTTATATAACGGAAACCGCACTCTTTTGTTTGCCACAGTGATGTATGTCATTGTATGCACAATATCATTACAGATGGCACCACAAGGTTTACTGCAAAATGGTTTGTATGATACATGTTATGGCAAAGTGAGGTAAGTCTGAATGCTCTGCGATACCATGAAACAAAATCAGATTTTCTGTTTACATGTTGTAGCAAAGTAAAGCAAGGCTGACTTGCACCACATTGCCATGAAACAGAATTATATTTTCTGTTCCACCATCTGGTGATTTTCATTTCTGCATTATTATAAGTATTACTTTGGAGGAAATTTTGTTTTATGTATTTTTGTGTTAATTTGAACTGAAATTCGTGCAATTTATACACAATTATGATGATAATACTAATATAACTTAATTATGCTCAAGAATTATTAATACAAAGTGAAATACATGGGATTTACCATAATTATAGTGATAATATAAATATTACTGCACTTAATTTATGCTTCAGTATTAACACTATCCCTTACTAGACTCAATATCCATATACATACATAGGCTTCTCTGTACAATGTTTCATAAATATTCAAGTTCTCAAAATGAGCAAACATGACTTTGATCATTATGCCACAAACCCCTTCACATATGTGATTGTACTCGGAGAAATACTGTGTGTGAAAAATTATGTCAGATTCTTACCTTCCCCAGCATCAGTTTCATCTCCCAGTGATCCTGAATTGGACTGTAGATTGTAGGCTTTCTTCGGTGTTACTGACCATGAGTACAATGGGTCATACAGTAAAACCTCCAGTATTGTTAATATAGTTTCTTGATTTTGACGCAGCACGGACATTGTTTTTTCACAACATCTGCAATAGATAAGATGAAAAAACAGATTAGATAGTTGTAAGCAGCAAAAACAGAGGATTAACCAAGGGTTACACTTTTTCTACTAAATGTTACCTCCTGAAAACGCCTTCAACTCCAGATGCCCCCATTCCATCAACAATATCTCTAGTAAGCCGAAAAGGTACAGTTTCTGGTGTTGGCAGTATGCGTCCCATTTCAAAAGCAATACCTGAAGAGTATGAAAGACGCATGAGTAGTAAGTGACACAACATCCAAAGCTAAAGTTACACACACATAAACAAGAGGAAGGATAAACTTCCAAGGAAATAAGTGTAAAACAGCAATAATAATCAACTTTTGTATGTCAGACTGTTCAAAACAGCAATAATAATCAACTTTTGTATGTCAGACTGTTCAAAAGAGCAATAATAATCAACTTTTGTATGTCAGACTGTTAAAGAATGGCTTTGAAAGCACAATACAAATTTTGAAATGAGTAAATACAATCACTCACTAATTAAAAAACAAACTGAACAAAAACAAATACAAACACACACACACACACACACACACACACACACACACACACACACACACACACACACACACACGAAAGTTCCAACACTGAGCTACAATATTGAAGTTCTTGCATATAGTCCTGTTCATTTTATTATTTATCTTTAAACAGACAATAAGTAATTGTAGTGCATTACTTCACACTGTTTGTGACACAGAAGTGAAAAAAGAAATCAGATGAAATTATGCATATAGCTCTTTTAGCACATTGCGACTGGTGGATGAGGGGATCTTTCACTTGATTGACATGGGAATCACTAACCCATTCCAGGTTCATCAGGAGATGAGGAATATAGACAAAATAAAGTGCACCCTTGCCAGTTTCTCGTAAAGTTAGGCAATTCTCTTGTGATACACAGCAATGCACATTTAAAAAAAAAATGATGTTTCTTCTCATCTTGCATTGGAGCAGACACAGATTCCACCTGCTTGGAAAAAATCAGCCAATAAGTGTCAGCAATTTACTTGCTGATATCAGTTATAGCCAGATGGGGAAAAAAAGAGTGCAAAACACGAGCTATTTTGGTGGTGTCGTTACTGTAATATTGCTCTTCATACATCTGAGTGTTAGAATGGTACAATCCCCACCCCCCCTCCACCCCAGAATAAAAACAAACAGAGCTAAGCAACAGTATTCTGTATATCTGATTTTTATAATATATTCTAAAATATTCTTATGAATAGTCATACCAGGTTTTATTGTTTGATATAAGAATTTGTTCAAATTTATTTAATTAATAAAAGCTATTACTTTTTAAATATGTGATAAAATAGGTAGCACAACTGCCCAACTATGTGTTTGATGTCAGTTTTGAATGCATTAAAATGTACCTGCTTTTCCAACTAAGTTATTTACATACAAATTTATATTCCACAGGGGAAATATTGGAGGTAAGAAATATTCATCTTTGTGCATATGAAGACCTCTTGTACTACAGACATTGTAACACTAAGACATGTCTGCAAACCAAAATTGTGCACAATCTCCTAAACTACAGAAGCAGTAACATATAAGGAATCTTTTTTAATCTTTCTCTATATTTGTGAACCAATATTCCCACATTTGTTGGCAGGTTCTTAAGGATTTCATACTAAACTTTGAAATACTTTTTGTGTTTTAGATAGAAGGCGCCATTTATATGAAAAATTTGGTACACATAACTGTTCATAATGTCCTTTTATTATTGGTGACAAATGTCACTAAACAGTGAGGGTACAGCAATGAGTGGATGAAAATATTCTGAGGTCTTTGAAAGAGGGCTTAGTATGATGATGGTACTTTTACTTACTGGTCACTTTTACAGAATTAATGCTTTATCAAGCTTCAGTAACATAAACAAAACAGTTTGCAGGTCAGCATAAAAGAGACTTCTGTGTAAGAAATATGCAACAAGTATATCAAAATTTCACTTCATTTGCACCTCAAAACTGAAAACCTAATTAAGGGAGTACCAGCCAGAGAGGTGACTATTACTATTAACATCTTTGCTATGTATATAACTATTATTATTCTTCTGCGTATAACAGATTTTGCAAGATTTAGAAGTAAAATTTTCTTTCTGGTCCAGTATCACTATCTTGAGTTATCTGGTATGGTCAAACTTAAGATCTGGAACGAAATACTTGTCAGCAGAAAACTGTACAATTTGGTGGGCCTTTAATGTCTTTCATCTATAATTTTTGTGGCTCATGAAAAAACCAAACACTGACAGTATAACTTAACGTAGGAGACAGACTCAAGAAGAAGCAATCCATATTTATTACATATGTGTTTTTAGAAAATGCTTTTGACAATGTTGACTGGAAAACTTTTTGAAATCATGAGTAAACTACAGGGAGCAAAATGTCATCTACAATTTGAAGAGAATGCAATTGGGCATCAACAGGAAGCAGTAGCAGAAGGTGACTGGCCTATCTGCCATGTTCTTCAATCTGCACAGAGAGGCAAATGGTAGACGTAACTACAATATTCCTCTGTTTAGACTCAGGCAAGCAAGTAGCTGCAAATCCACACTGTCCCAGAAAATAATGTTCATTTTTGCTAAACAGTCAAGCATCAGTTCAGGCAAGAGAAAAAGAACAATTGAAAAACCATCTTCAAATAATGAACACTGAAATGGTGTCTACACTATGGATATTATGCTCTTACCAACACAGTACACAAAATGGCACTTATAATGCTGACCAGAGTCTCATCAATCTCTTCAGCAATTTGGCCTGACGAGCCAGACTTCAATTCTGTAGCCAAAATACCATTCCGTAAAGAAGGATTTTATAAGAATAGGGAAAGGATCCTTGAAACACCATTCAAGTACATGTTGCATGATGATGTACTACCAATTGGTACTCTAATATCTGTCCGTTCATTGGCCAGCCCTGTTTCTGGAACTATGTTCATGTCCTGCAAGTTGCCTGCCCTTGGCCCACAGCAGCTCCTCCCTTCAAAGATTGTTTACACACCTTGCTAATACATCACATGTCTGGGTCCCAGACTGATTACAATAAATCTGTCCACATGCTAAATTCTAGCAAACACCACTAAGGACACCATCATCATTCACAGGTGATGCACGTAGTAGTAATAGTGATGCTGCTATCGAGGGAACCAACCATGACAAGCCTGTGGATATTTCTACACCTGCTTTCTACTTAAGTCGTGGCTCAACCTGCAGCAGGCAATTGCAGTTGCAGGTGCATGTCAGCTCTTCGCTAAGATCCAGGCCACGTACGGCAGTGTCACTCATCTGTTGGAGCATTCCTGCCGAGTCTACTCTGTATCACTTAGCAGATACTAGCAATCTTCCTCGCACTCAGTGCTTCCACTTGGCTAGTGTGACTATTGGACAGAAGTTTCTAAGGACTTTGGTTGGTACTCACCTCCCATCAAGAATTATTGATACAGTTGTTGTTGTCTTATGTGAAACTTAACTTTTCTGTGTAGTAATGCTCAATAAAAGTGTGTTGCCAGACTACCTGGGGAACTGTCAACCTCAAATCATGTGTGCAGTTAAAACAACAGATACAAATGATGGCAATGCGGATAGTTCAGCCCCAGAGTGATTGCATCTTGTCCGCAACAAAAGATGGTGATGAGGATAAACATTCACTTGCTCCAGCACCAGCTTCAGGTTTGTGTCGTGGATTTCATCCTCCACCTTTCCCAGCCTCGCCAGCTCCCTCTAGTACCACTGAAATCATTCCCTCATGTCTTAACAGATGTCCTAGCCTCCTGTCCTGTCAGTGTTTTCCACATATTCCTTTCCTCTCCAATTCTGTGCAGAACCTCCTCGCTCATTACCTCATCAATCCACCTAATGTTCAACATTCTTTTGTAGCACCACATCTCAGATTCTTCAATTTTCTTTTGTTCCGGTTTTCCTACAGTCCATGTTTCACTACCACACAATGCTGTGCCCCTGGTGTACATTCTCACAAATATCTTCCTCAGATTAAGGCCTATGTTTGACTATAGTAGACCTCTCTTGGCCAGGAATGCCCTTTTTTCCATTGCTTGTTTGCTCTTCATGTCCTCCTCACTCCGTCTGTCTCTGGTTATTTTACTGCCTAGGTAGCAGAATTGCACTACTTTATATACTTCCTGACCATCATCCTGCTGTTAAATTTCTCACTGTTCTCATTTCTGGTACTTCTCATTACTTTTGTCTTTCTTTGATTTACTCTAATCCATATTCCGTGCTCATTAGATGGTTCATTCCATTTAGCAGATCATGTAATTCTTCTTCACTTTCACTCAGGATAGCAGTGTCACCAGCGACTTGTATCACTGACATCCTTTCACCTTGAATTTTAATTCCATTCCTGAACATTTACTTTCATCATTGCTTCTTCCATGCACAGACTGAACAGTAGGGGAGAAAGACTACATCCCTTTCTTACATCCTTTTTAATCTGAGCACTTTATTCTTGGCCGTCCACTCTTATTATTTCCTCTTGGCTTTTGTACATTTTGTGTATTATCTGCCTCTCCCTATAGCTCACCCCTATTTTTCTCAGAATTTCGAACATCTTGCACAATTTTACATTGTCGAACGCTTTTTTCAGGTTGACATCCTATGAACGAGTCTTGATTTTTCTTTAATCTTGCTTCCATTATGAACTGCAATGCCAGAAATGCCTTTCATGCCTTTACCTTTTCTAAAGACAAACTGATCGTCATCTAGCATATCTTCAATTTTCTTTTTCATTCTTCTGTATATTATTCTTGTCAGCAACTTGTATGCATGAGCTGTTAAGCTGACTGTACGATAATTCTCACATTTGTCAGCTCTTGCACTTTTCGCAATTGTGTGGATGATATTTTTCCAAAAGTCGGATGGTGTCACCAGACACACGCATTCTTCACACCAACATGAATAGCCGTTTTGTTGCCACTTCCCCCCAATGATTTTCGAAATTCTGATGGAATGTTATCAATCCCTTCTGCCTTATTTAATCTTAAGTCCTCCAAAGCTGTCTAAACTTGAGCCCTCCCTTCATCACTACTATACTGTGATCTGAGTCTGTATCAGCTCCTGTGTATGCCTTATATGCCTTACAATCCAGTGTCTAATTTTGGAATCTCTGTCTGACCATGATGTGATCTAACTGAAATCTTCCCGTATACTCGGCCTTTTCCAAGTTTATCTGTGCTCCTCTTGTGATTTTTGAACAGAGTATTTGCTATTACTAGCTGAAATTTATTACAGAACTAAGTTAGTCTTCCTCCTCTCCCTTTCCTTGTCCCAAGCCCATATTCTCCTGTAAGCTTTTCTTCTGCTCCTTCCCCAACTACTGCATTCCGGTCTCCCATGACTATTAGATTTTCATATCCCTTTACATACTATATTATCCTTTCAATATACTCATACACTTTCTTTATTTCTTTATCTCTTTATCTTCAGGTGCGAGGTTGGCATGTATACCTGAACTATAGATGTTGGTGTTGGTGTTCATTCTGATAAGAACAACCCTACCACTATACAGTTCACAGTAACACTCTTTGCCCTACTTTCCTTTTCATAAAGAATCCAACTCTGGTTATACCATTTTCTGCTGCTGTTGATATTACCCTATATTCATCTGACCATAAATCCTTGTCTACTTTCCATTTCACTTCACTGACCCCTATTATCTCTAGATTGAGCTTATGCATTTCCCTTTTCAGATTTTTTAGTTTCCCTACTACATTCTAGCTCCTGACATTCCATGGCCCGACTTGTAGAATGTTATCCTTTTGCTGATTATTCAGTCTTTTTCTGAAGGTCACCTCCCGCTTGGAAGTTCCCTCCAGGAGATCCAAATGGAGGACTATTCCAGAATCTTTTGCCAATGGAGAGATCATCATGACACTTTTTCAATTACAGGCCACATTTACTGGGGATAAACATTAGTTGTGTTTAATACAACGGTTTCCATTGTCTTCGGTAGCCCCATGGCGTTGATCATTGCTGATTCTTCTGCCTTTAGGGGCAGCTTCCCAAACCTAGGACAAGAGAGTGCAATGAACCTCTGTCCACTCCTCCACTCTTTTTTTACGAGGCCATTGGCAGAATGAGGGTGACTTCTTTATGCTGGAAGTCTTTGCCAGCCAATGCTGATTATTAGTCAAAATTTAAGCAGTGGTGGGTTTCAAACACGGGACCGAGGACTTTTGATTGCTAATCAAAGATGCTGCCCCTAGACCATGGGTATTTACCAAGGTAGGGTACCAGCAGCGTTTCCCAGTGTAGTCATTTGGCATAACAGCACTCAGACCTGGCTCCTGCCATGTCCCATCTGGCTGTTGCCATCTGGCTCAGCCCAGTACTGCCTCGCCCCTTTCAAGAAGATGCAGCCACGATTGGGCGTTCTCGAAAGTGTGGCGCAACACCTCGTGGCTCCTTCTTCTTCTTCTTCTGGACTTGCTTTTGTTGACTCCCTAGATGCTTTTTCATTTTTTTGATCATGTAGTGTATATATTACCCATGCTCCTATGCACAATGTCTCTCAGGTCATTGATGGCAGTTTTTCTTTTACATCATTTTCCATGTTACCTCAAGAATCTTTTTTCACTACTCATCTTTTTCATTAGAGTGCTCTAAAGCATGCTGTATCATGCACCATCTGGGTGCCTCGCATGCTCAGTTGGATGCTTAAGTCTGTGTGGTTTTCACATTTCACGACTTTTCAGCTGTCTTTGTTCTCCGTGCGTATAGTGCTTCCACCACTCAGCCCTATCTCCACCCTCCAAGAATGTCCTTTCCTCTTACCTACTGTCTTCATGCATTTTATTTTCCAGTGACTACTGCCCCACATGCTTCATGGCTGTGGCATCGTCGTGTTTCTGGCAGCTGCATCAGCTGAGCCCTGTCTCCCTGTGCCACCTATGCCTGCTGATACCATGACATCCCATTGCATGTTGCATCAGTGGTTGAACTAGTTGAGTCCGGTTTACCAGAGCTGCTGGTTTCGAACTTCCATTTCAGCGTGACGCAAGCAGCCGCATTGGCTGAGCTCTGTCTCCCAGTGCTACCAGCACCCTGAAAACCACCATACTGCCGCCATGGCAGCTGCCTGTCTCTAAGTGCCACGAGTGACTAGTGCGCCATTGCACTCGCAGCTACATTGGTTGAACTCTTGTCTCCCAATGCTGTCTGCATCTTGTCTATGCTGCCACATCTGTCAAGCAGTCTACAACGGTCTGTGCCTTCACTGCCAAAATTCTCCTACTCTTCTTTTCGTTTTGTGCTTTCTTCACTGCCTGGACTGAGATGGTGATGGCACCTCTACAGATGTTGCTTCACAATCTCAGGTCCTGGGATCTAGGGAACAGGGTGGCAACCACCAAGCTCTGCCCTCTCACATAGATAATCTTTGCATTGACTTGACCCATGGGAGGTGCCCCTTCTGAAGGATGTCTGCTGGCACCAAAATCTCCTCCTCTCGTTGGCCTGGCTTCCCCACCAAGGTATGCCTTGTACATCTTTTTCTTAAGGGGGAAGGAAGATCTAGTACCTGGCTGTTCAACAGCCACTCCTGTTTCTAGCACAGCTTCCAAACTTAGCAGGTTACTTGCCTTTGGCCCACAGTGGTCCTTCCCTTTGGGGACTGTTTACCTGCTACACCATACATTTGGATCATGTACTGATTACAGGGACCACTATCATCATTCATAGGCAGCGTGTACAGCAGCACTGCTATTGAGGGAAGTAGCTTGCATCTGCAGCTCCTCTGCCTGCTGTGTACTTAAGCAGTGGCTCAACCTCCAGCAGGCAGTTAAAGTTGCACCTCAGCTCTTCGCTCAGCTCCAAGCCACGCACACCAACAGCCTTCGGCTGCCCAACTGTTTGAAAGTTTCTGCTGAGTCTACACCACACCGTGATGCAGCCCAGCAGCTCCCAGCAAACTGCCCAGGACACAGTGTTTGTGTGAACACTGACTCTGAACTTTGCTAGTGTAATTAACAGACTGTTGTATTCACCTCCGATCAAGGACGATAATTTGAGTTGTTGCTATCTTATGTGGAATTTAACTTTTTTGTGTTGTGATGTTGAATAAAACTGTATGGTCAGACTACCTGGGGAATTGTCAATCTTAAATCATATGTGTGCCATTAACCCTTTGCAACCCAATGGGTTCATTTGGATCCATTACAGTTTTTGATGTTTCTGCAATATCAATGAAAGCCCACATGGCACTAATACGGTCTAGTGCATTCACTAGATCACCAGATGGCAGCATAAAAAGGATAATGTGTATTGGGTCCATAAGGACCTGGCAGGAAAAAATAATCAGGGTGTATACGTGGACAAGGAAACAAAAATCCCGAATTTCCAGGTTAGAAATACATTTTCTCCCGGGTGAAAATACACTTTTTCCGTGTTAAGTGACAGTATCCTTTTCCTCGGAACTGTAAAACTTATCAATTTATTGAGATTGCAACGCGCTTTTGTAAGCTAGTCGTAGCTCATGTCACGTGATCTCGCCAGCCGATACAGCTGATATTCAAAGCATAGGACACATTATGCAGTCAGCCAATAGCATTATCACTGTTAAGTAGCGCATACACAAAAATAGGAAAAGTTAATGGTTTAAATTAATATACATAGTGTTGCTACAAGAAAAGAAAAGCTTTCACATACAATATTGGTATCAACGATTAATAAGCTGCAAGAGAAACTAAACTTTCACGTACAATGTTGATCATCTTTGCGCGTGTTACACTTCAACATATATCACAAAAATGTGCCAGTGAAATTTTAAATATCGACATAAATGTCTGGTCTTCTGGGCTTGAAATTTTTCTAAATGGTAATCCTCAAAAAGTTAATTTTTAAATGAGAGTCAAACACTCTGTGATTAAAGAAATTCATTGCACATAGTTCATCTTGCGTAAAAGGAAATTTATTTTAATTTTCTATCAATCATTCGCAATATTTTCCTGTGACCTGTTCGAAAGAGGTTCATTTCAGCAGTTGTTAGAGAGCACCAAACAAAAGGCGTCCCAGTTCTTGCGCAGCTACGAAGACACAAGAAGTCCGTATGTTCGTACGTGTAAAACATTAAAAGATCTTATGTTATGTCATAAAAAAAAGACAAGATATCAGAGGATATTCCAAGATCATCGAAACTTCATGAACTATAATAATGTGCATTTTCGAATTAAAGTGCAAATTCGTACATCCAGAGTCCTTTGTAAATTTTCTAGGTGTACCAGTAGGCCTACTGCTGTTGTTGCTGTTGTTGTGGTCTTCAGTCCTGAGACTGGTTTGATGCAGCTCTCCATGCCACTCTATCCTGTGCAAGCTTCTTCATCTGCCAGTACATACTGCAACCTACATCCTTCTGAATCTGCTTAGTGTAGTCATCTCTTGGTCTCCCTCTACGATTTTTATCCTCCACGCTGCCCTCCAATACTAAATTGGTGATCCCTTGATGCTTCAGAACATGTCCTACCAATCAATCCCTTCTTCTGGTCAAGTTGTGCCACAAACTTCTCTTCTCCCCAATCCTATTCAATACTTCCTCATTAGTTATGTGATCTACCCATCTAAACTTTACCATTCTTCTGTAGCACCACATTTCGAAAGCTTCTATTCTCTTCTTGTCCAAACTATTTATCGTCCATGTTTCACTTCCATACATGGCTACACTCCATACGAATGCTTTCAGAAATGACTTCCTGTCACTTAAATCTATACTCGATGTTAACAAACATCTCTTCTTCAGAAACGCTTTCCTTGCCATTGCCAGTCTACATTTTATATCCTCTCTACTTCGACCATCATCACTTATTTTACTCCGCAAATAGCAGAACTCTTTTACTACTTTAAGTGTCTCATTTCCTAACCTAATTCCCTCGGCATAACCCGATTTAATTCGACTACATTCCATTATCCTCGTTTTGCTTTTGTTGATGTCCATCTTATATCCTCCTTTCAAGACACTATCCATTCCGTTCAACTGCTCTTCCAAGTCCTTTGCTGTCTCTGACAGAATTACGATGTCATCAGCGAACCTCAAAGTTTTTATTTCTTCTCCATGGATTTTAATACCTACTCCAAATTTTTCTTTTGTTTCCTTTACTGCTTGCTCAATATACAGATTGAATAACATCGGGGAGAGACTACAACCCTGTCTCACTCCCTTCCCAACCACTGCTTCCCTTCCGTGTTCCTCGACTCTTATAACTGCCATCTGTATTATTTCATTTGTGGTTCTTTATTATGGCACATGCCATACTTGGAAGAAGATGAAAACATGCTCTTTTGAAATGCAGAGAACAGTTGAAACTAGCCAATAGTGTGGAATTAAACATTTCGTTACAAATAAATTGACTGCATCAGTGGAAAAGATTAATAAAAACCACATTTCTTTAACAAACCGACAAAAATAACTTCATTGATCTGCAAGGCGATTAATGCTTGACTGAAATTGCCACCCGGGGCAGATACCTGGTTCGCTCCCAGTGAATAATGGCAGCTTGCGCGTGACAATAAAATTTTTCCGAGTAGCATCTTGCTGCTACTGCTTATACAGCTAACAACCACACTTTTGTAGCCAGAAGCGGGAGAAGGTACTACATATGCGCGACTCAACTGTGCAAGCGCAGGGGCCCGCAGGCAACTGCTCACACGAATCTAATGTAAACAGTTGTGACGTCACCCTCATCGGAGGCAATTTGTTGCATAGTCTTCCTAAAGACTTTGACACATTTTGCTGCTTGCAGATGCTTGTATGAGCACTGTGTTTTGTTGTTATAGATGGTGCATTTCCTTTGCAACTCAAGTTTTATTTTAGTTTTTTTCTCTCGTTCATGTTTTATTGCTGCAATGTTGTTCTGCAGTAGCAGGATACAGTAACATCCTTTGTTTGAATATTATTTCTTACCAGTCAAAATAACAAAAATTTAACTGAAAACTAAAACAAAAATCCCAGAATTCTAAAAAATTCCCAGTTTTTTCCCGGTTTTCTCCCGGATGTAAAAATTCCTGGGTTTTTCCCAGATCTCCCGGTTGTCCTGGGTCATATACACCCTGATAATGTACTAATTAAAAAAACTGAAATCATGTTTAATGCAATGCTAGAAGAATTTACAGGTCAAAAATACTGTTTTCATTTTTTTCTAATTCGAAATAAAAATTGGGTCAGAGAGAGTTAAAATAATGGACACATGAGGTACATTCACCTTTTTTGGTCAACAAGTACTATGGTGAAGTTACGCTTGCACAGGAAACTATGTTGGGCTTTTTGTCTCCAGCAGGGTGCTATCACAATACTTACTGCAATACCTCAAGAACCCAGCTGGATAGAATTTTTGAGATTTTGAGTTTCCATGAGTCATATCAGAAGAAGACTGATTACCCACTCTAGTGCCTTCCCTACACCAACAACTTGTACTACATTGGCACACAGTTAGATTAGAAACTGCTTCTGAGGAATGGTATCAAAAGGCTTTTGGAAATCTAGAAATCCAGAATCATCTTGAGATCCCCACGTGATAAGCACTGATTACTTTGTGTGGCTAAAATGACAGCGAAGTTTCAAAAGAATGATATTTCTGAATCTGTGCTAGTTATGTGTCAACAAACCAATGGATTTTGACAGCATGTGGTTGTGGCAGTAAAAATATTCATTCATTGTAAGTCAGCCTCACTAAACCACTACTGGATCTCCCATTTTTAGTACAGAAGTCACTATGTTAACTTCCCCTTTGAGAGAGATCCTGATTAACTCGATATTCTTGTGAATGGCATCGAACGATTAATACGCAAGTAATGATTTCTTCTTACCCTCCATAACAGTATGGCAAGCCTTTGCTATTGTAATGTGGAAGGCTGCAAGGTATTTGTTATACCATGGGATAAACAGCTTTCTGAGTTTAAAACAAATTCTGGGAAAGGCTGCAACAATAGCACAGTTAATCACCATAGTGATTGTGTGCTATGCTACACTTACAAGGAAGGCATACACAACAGCTGCTTCAATAGGATATACTGCATCAATTGTCAACATTTGTCTTTTATAAATGGAGTACAGGTCTTGGCTGTTGTTAACATGCAGTTTCTGTCAGTTACAAATATTAGACAAGGGCATTGCTGCATGTCTTACTCATCGTCTTCCTCTGTTTCTTTCTTTCTTTTTTTAGTGTTCAAGTCACATTATGTGCAAAAAGCTGGTACATTTGCCAATCCTCTCCTCCTTCCATGGTTATGGTCTTTTATTGATTGAATAACTACAGCATAAAATTTGTTCTTTTTAAGATGAAAGTCATTTAGGGTATAAAATGAATTTCATGAATGACTAAAGAGGATGTCTGCTAGGATAATGATTACAATTTGATGATTAGATTTGCAGTTGTCTCTCATATCATACTGGAGTATCTGCATGACAGAAAACATTTTCAGTTCCGTCACCATTTTCGTGACTGATTTAAACAGGTGATAAATTATCCAGTATGTGGCAGACCAGTGCATATGTCTGTGAGCCAATGTTTTGGTGTGGGAAACACACCAGTGACCCTCATGTAACAGCTGTAAGACATCCCACTGCAAACTTCCAGGAATAACCAACTTGGGAGCTGCATTATCTGTTGAGAGGATGACACCATTTAAGATTAACAGATGATGCCCCGCGACAAGACAAGACAAGTGGATCAGAAGTGTGGCCTGGAGGACTAGGTGACCAATCCTGCTGGATGAAGCAGACAAGTTAGTTGGAAAAAGAGTCAGATGCTGTGGCCTTGGCAACCCAGGTATCAAGGTTTGGAAGCCCATTTACTGCTTGGCAGGAAATGATATCCAAATGAAAACACATGAGCTCCTCTCGATCAAACTGGAGGTCCGGGTCAAGAGGCAGCTGGGATAAGTCGTCTGTGTTGGCTTTGCACCCACTGGTTTGAAAATGGATGTCGTAGTGGTATTTGGAGAGGAATGAAGCCCACTGCTGAACCTCCAGGCCACCTTATCAGGGACCTATGTGGAAAAACTAAATAACAAAACTAATGGCTTGTGGTCTGTAATGACTTTGAATTTGGCACCATAAAAGAAAATGTGAAATTTGGTGACTGCATACACAATGGCCAGAGCCTCTTTCTCGACCTGAGAGTAGTTGACCTGTGCTGGATTGAGAGTTTAGAATGCAGAAGCTAGTGGCTGCTCCAACCTGTCTGCATTTTGATAGGTGAGGACTGCGTCCAGGCTGTACTGGAATCCATCCATAGCCAAAACAAATGGTTTATCAGGGTCAAAAGTTGCTAGATACAGAGCTGACCTGAGACAGACCTACAGCATGGTGAAGGACTGAACGCATGCCGAAGACCAGACAAAGAAAGCACCCTTTTGAAGGAAGAGGTAGAGGAGGCATGCAAAAGTGGATGTCGTAGGAATGAACCGAAGGTAAAAGGCAATTTTACCCAGAAAAGCTTGAAGTTCTTGCAACAATGATCAATACGGCAGGTCCATAATGGCCCTGATCAAACTCGCCAGTGGTTGGATGACCTGCTGTGACCCAGATATTCAAGGTTGGAAAAACTTGGACTTCTGCGGATTGTTTCAAGAACCTGGTTGGCATATGCCTGTGTTGCAGAGTGAAATGGTGGATGTGACCTTTTCCAGATAGTGTTGAAAAATAATTGGGACACTTGCCACTGCAAACATCAACAGCTGATACTGATACAGTCCGAAAGGCTTGTTAAGAACCATGATATGCTTGGACTCCTCATCCAAGGGTAACTAGTGACAAGCTTTGGAAGGATCAAGTCTGGAGAAGAACTGACCCCCTGCTAAGTGAATGAACAGCTTGTCTGGGCATGGCAATGGGAATGTGTCAATCACGGATTATGAAATCATGGTGACCTTAAAATTATCACAAAGTCGTAATTTACCAGAGGGTTTCCTCATGGTGACAACGGGTGTGGCCCATTCACAACAGGAAGTGGGAACCTCGACCGTGAGAGATGAGAGCCAGTCCAGCTCCATCTTAACGTGGACGTATAGGGTTATAGGATTCTGCCTAGCATGAAAGAATCTAGGACAAGCTGACTGCTTCAAGATAATGTGTGATTCAGTGCCTGTGGTGCACCCTAGGCCTTGCACAAAGACACCTGAAATTCTGAGCACAGAAATTCCAAGGATTGATAGGGGGCTTCAGCAGATAACAACTGGTCGATGTCTGTGACTGAAAAGCCAAACGCCTGAAACGCATTGAATCCGAAAAATTTTTCTGAACTTGCATCGTGGATGACAATAAAGGTAATAGGTTGAGTCACTGATCTACAGATAAGTCAGTTGTGAATTGGGCAAGAAAGGGGATTTGCTGTTTACCATATCCCTATAGGCACCTGTTTACCAGAAACAGTGGTAGAGAGCTGAGGTCTGAATGTGTTTGGGAATTAAGCAGGGAAACTGCTGTGCTGGTGTCTACCTGCAGGTGCAGCTGTCGGAAGAGAACAAAAATCTTGATAAAAAGCTTGTTGGAATCCTGATTGGGAATTGGCCCTGACGATGACACTTCCTTGATATCCATATCCATGTTCTCTGATGCTGTGTTCTCTGCAGCTGAATGGCAGACTATCACAATGTGGTCTTTTTTTTACGCTCGTGACAGAAGGCGCAGGGCTGGGGATACATTGATCTACCTTGCTGCGAGCAAGAAGATACACATGATGGCAACAGGGAGCGCCGCTGAGAAACTGTTTATGAGCTGTGTGGAAGCCGTCAGATCATGTGGTTTGCACCACAAAGACGTCACCCTTCCTTGAAGCAGTGGGTGTAGCTGGGCCACCCTTTACCGCCGGGACTTCACAGCATGCTTCCAGCTGCTGACCAGCAGTGTGTGACACTTCATACGATTGGGCAATGGGCAAAACCTCTCTGAGGGAGTGATTTTGTAACTGGAAGCTCCGCTACCAGACTTCCTTATCTGGGGTGGAGCAGATGATAACATTGCGAACCCTAATGCCTGCATATGATCCTTTTGAGTTGGCCGTGTGGCACTTATGGCTAAGGCTGTGGAAGATTGTGGCCCAGTCACAATGAAACTGATGGGGCTGCTTATTGTAAAGGTAGAATTGTCAAATGATAACAAGGAAGATTTCTGCAACATGGCTAGCTGCAGCAACACCTGATATAAGGTGGGAGAAATACATGACAAAAACTGTGCAAGACATACCTCCGCATCCATAATGTGGAAGGCAAGGAAATTTTGCTGCAGGTGGCATTCATGATCTTCCCAATCTTCGAATACCTTGTCAAATGGTGGGAAGAGAGGAGGAAAGATAGCTGGAGACAAAGGGTGAGAAAGCAATACTAGCACAGCCATTGGCATGACTGTAAGAAGTTCCATCTGTTATAGCACCAACATTAGAAACAGGATTCCATGTCACAACAAGATGTGAAAAGCAACTGTACCACAAAGCAGTTGAAAAAATGACCCATTCATCATCAATATGTTCTGGCTACAAGAATACAAAAACAGACAAAATACTTTATTACTTCTAGAATACTGGTGCAAGAAGACATTTTCCACGGAGTGCTGCACTACTAGTCCGATAAACATTGCCTGAATGTCAGCATATGACTGCACTGTGGAGAGGCTATGCTTGCACCTGGGAGAAGTATCTTATGCCAGAGCTAGCGTTTTCCAACTTCTGTGGTGTGCCATACATCTGCATGCCTGGATTGCAGGTGTGAAACCTACGTGGGTCAATAAAGATAAAGTTTGAACAAGTGCATTTTGAGAGAGTTGTGTATAAAATATGAGAATTACAATGGAGGGGGGGAAACGAAAGTAGGCACAGAAACTGAGAGAAACATTCCTCAACATTACATTAGACTGTGATGCGCCAATGTTAAGTGCAGCACACAATATGAAGGAAGTTCTTCCCAATTTCTGTACAAAGTTTCTAAGATTTTCCTCCTTTCTTTTTCTGCAATTTGAAATTTTTAAATTTAACACATAATCTTTTCATAACAGGAAAAAGCTACCATATTATGTTATGTTGCTTAATAGAAAACAAAGAATGCACAAAGCAAATTACATCTGATGATGGATGCTTTGGGACTTAAATGACTAGCGTAACACAATAAAGCATGAATATTTATGGGTGGTGGCGATACTTTTTGTACCTAGCTCCTTATTACAATCTCTTCAACAAACAAAAATTTGTGGAGGAGGAAAAATGAATATTTATCTAAGGTACATGCCATGGGGAACCTAATTTAGAAATAATTAATTGATCAATAAACAGCTCTTCATTCCAATTAATAATTAACTTAATTCATCATAATCAATGTTTTGGAAAGCCATCAACTGAGAAATTTATGTTTTAAAAAACGAAAAACTGCACGAGTTACATAGATTTTCATGCTTAGCTCAATGTGTGTTTCGAGAATTTATTCTCATTTTCAAATGCCTTTGTTTACATAAATATTTTTTGTGTTGTTTCCCTGTGCAATTTTGTCTCTCTGGCACTGTAGTTGTAATTCTGAGATTGTATCGCAAACTGAAAATCAGACAACATAAATTTTGGGATGTCTTTTATATTCTAATGATAGAATCAAACTATATGGTTCCAGAGGCCTTTTCAATCCCAAACATCTATGATGTATATATGCAGACTGAAGCGATGAATGAAAATTTGTAACAAAGCTGGGATTCGAACCTAGGTCTTCTGCTCAAAAGGCTCATGCTCTAACAACTACATCACCCTGGCACAGTAGCTTTGCTCAACTGCACAGACTACCTACCTCTCAAACCAAATACCCATTCATATTTCAGCCCACTTGGCATTCCCCCTAAAGTCGAACTGCTTTGCACAGAGTCTCCAACTGTATTGGAATAGCACCTCAGCTTCAAACAAAATGGTGGATCCTGCCTGAAATCCAGGCATAGGTGCTTTAGTTGATTGAGAATTTATTCTCTCTTGCTTTTTGTGGTGAGCATAAAATTCCAGTTTCTCCGTTAAGTCCATTGTATGTGATTTCTGGAAGTGGTAGAGTATCTTAAGATTTTCTCCTATATTTTTGAATGGGTGTCTCTTATGTGTGTTGTTACTGCTGAGTTTATGAATTAGTTATGTGTTTAATAGTTGATATGTTTGATGTACTTACTTTGAAATTTCCTGCGAATCTGTCCTACATAGTACCTCGTGTAAATTTTACATGTGATTTTGTATATGCCCGAGTCTGAGAATTTATCTTTTATATTGAATATGGTGTGCATTAATTTCTGCTGTAATTTTTGCAGAAACAACTTTCAAAACTCATTTCTTATTGACAGAACATGAAAAGTAATACAGCACCTGTATGAACCAGAAGAACACAAGCAAGGATGTCGACTGAGACCTATAGTTAACAGAACAAAGAGCACTGCACACAGAGTATCTCACAAAGTCAATCAGTCCCTAAAAAAGTATTTCACATATGAAAAAAACATATACTTTACAAATAAGTATCACACTAGTCACTGAAATAAAAGAAATAAACATTCTACATGGTGCTAATTTTATATCACTAGGCATCAAAAACATGTACTCAAAGAAGCCATTGCAGTAACAATGGCCAATTTACTAAAAGCACAAAAAGTATTCAAAAGCTGAAACTATCAAACTGAACTAATCCTAAAGGACAATTACTTTTTTGCATTCAATGGTAATGTTTATTAACAACCAGATGGGATAGCCGTGTGCTCGTCTGTATATGGTACACTAGCAGATATTTTCATAAACCACCTATAACAGAAAATATTCAGCAGCTAGGAACTCTGCTTAACAAACAGTGTGCTACAAAAGATATGTATATGATACCTTCATTTTAGTCAAAGGTGGCACCAACAACAAAATTTGTTTACTAATTTACACAAGAAAATAAACTACAAAAAGAAACATTATTTTTTCTAGATTATGCACAGAAAATCACAAGTGGCATAATTTCAAGGTATACAGAAAAAAAAAGACAACTTCCAACAACACAATTTCTGTTACATCATGTCTCCCAGATGTACACAAGAAAGCTGCATACAAAACGATGGAACACCAAGCAAACAAAATTCCATAGAACAACGAGGACATTGATAAATTCCATAGAACAACGAGAATTATTTAGACATCTTTAAGCAATTGTCAGTGGCTAATGACATCCCGAGCTCAATGACAGAAAAAACAGCAAAAAAGAAAGAAATTCCTGGCTCTTTAAATGGAACCAACAATACAATCAAATGTATGGTCAGCACAACTTATGTAGGTAAATTTTTCTCAACAAATAGCAAACCTAAACAAGTCATATCAAATGAAAGTAACTTTCTGCACAAATAATAGAAATTAATACACACCTTAAACAATGAAAAAGATAAATTCTCAGACTCAGGAATATACAAAATCACATGTAAAACTTGTCTGGCTACTACATAGGACAGACTGGTAGGAACTTTCCAAGTTAACACATAGAACCCAACGACTGTTACACACATGAGAAGAAAAGTTAATATACAATCGGCATCTTAAATATCTTACAGCAAATGATACATTGCCAAACTCACAGCTTGGATTTCAGAAGGATTCTGACACTGAGAAGGCCCTACACATAGAGAGAGAACGTCCTTAGGTCACCATTCAATAAATTACAGGTTACTGGTATATTTTGTGACCCGTACGGGCTATCTATGTGTTAATCACAATAGCCTTTCATCACAAAATATTTCTTGTGTCTTTGTTCTGCATTGGCGCAGGGTCGGCATGATTATTGACAGATATGGCATGGTTAGGTTTAAGGAAATGCTGGATGCCATTCCAGTCACCACACATATGCACCGTCCCCTCCCAGAGGACAGAAAGTGTGTACCCCCAGCTGTCTTTGTGCAGTGTTGTTTACATAAAAGTGGACAAAAGTCTTCTAAATATTTGTGAATCACATAACTGAGATTAAATTTGGTTATCAGCCCAGTATTCACCTAGTGGGACGTGGAAAGTGTCTCAAAACCACATCCAGGCTGGTCCCCAGACTGACACTTATCGGCAGATTCAATCCGGGACTGGTGCACCTCCATGTCCTGGGAGCAGTGCTTTGACATCCACGACTATCCACGCAGGTTTTTAAATAAATTAGAATATTATGGTGCAACATGAAATGTTTCAAAAATTGTTCAAATTGTATGCCACTAACAGGAAACAAAGGGTGTCTACCACATGAAAGAGATGTGTATTAAACTATCAGGCATTGTCGAACTGAGAACTAATTCTTACATATATCAATGACCTATCATCAGTAACATCACCAGGTGTCAAGTTTGTTTTATTAGCAGGTGACACAAACATTGCAATAATTTTTCTTCTTCAGGTTCAGCAGCATAATGCGTGTCAGATAATAACATAATTATTAGAAAAATGTACCAGAGTAACTGCTTATAATAATTATCTTTATTAATATAGACTGTTTTGGCATTTATTACCATTGTCAGGTACATAGTGAGTTTCGCGACATCTGTATTAAGTCATTAGTGAACTGTCTTATAACTATTAGTGTTTTGATTAGATGGTAAATGGCGTAAATATATTGAAAATAATACGTTAATTATGATCTGACAGTAGTTTGACAGTTCTGTTCTTATGAAGTTATATTTTTACAAAGATATCTTTGTGAACATATAACATCGTAAGAGCAGAACTACCAAACAACTATTAAACCACAAATAAAGTGTTATTTTCACTATATTTATGCCACTTACCATATAATAGAAATATTGACAGTTACAAGACAGTTCACTAATGACTTAATATGGATATCACAAAACTCTAACATACCTGACAATGGTAATAAATGCCAAAACAGTCTGTTATTAACAAAAATTAATTATTATAAGCAGCTATTTTGGTGCATCTTTCTAATAATTCTAATATTGCAATAAATAGCAAATGAAGTAGAGACTCAGAGAGATCGGTTAAGGAAATTTTCATCGATATTAATATACAGTTCCTGGCCAATTCTTTGTCACTAAACTTTGAAAAAACATACTAGACTCAATTTTGAACTTGTAAGAGCCCCCAATCATATGCCTCAAACATTAAGTCTATATATACTTTCATTCCATAAAGTCACATGGGATAAATTTTTGGGGAAACTCATCAGTCCAAGCTAATGTTTCCCAAATCCGAAAATGTATAATATGAACTATTTGCGGTGTGAGCTCAAAAACATCAGGCTGAGGAACTGGCAAAACTAACTACTGCTGCACAATATACTGGTTGTTCACAAAAAGTTGGCCATACTCAAAATATGTACTAACACAAGAAAAGATGTGCAGTAAACATGGCTGCTAAAATAGATATCATAAGAGTTATGAGCAGCTATCCTGTAGAAGATATAGTTTTTACGCTACCGGAAGATGAAGAAGCACTCATCTCACTTAATGTGTGCACTTTATAGCCCATGTTTACTGGAAATACTACCACCTCTCAAAATATGAAATACTTTTTGAACACCCTGTATTTATTCCTTAATGAAAGTTGTCATTAGTAATATATCTGTTTTTCAAACCAACAACTCAGTTTCTGGAATGAAAACTAGAAACAATAATAATCATCATAAAGATTTAAAGCCACTTACTTTGGCCCAGAAAAGTGTCAATTACTCGAAAACATACATTTTCAATACCTTGCAGTAGCCATAAAAAGTTTAACTACTAATGAAGCATAGTTTATTATACTGTGAGTATTGTGTACAATTTGGCTTCTGTACAAATTCAGTGCATTCATGTGATCACTGTAAACAAGTGTTGTAAAATGAATTTTCTAGTTGATGGTGCAGCCTAATAATTAGCACATGCAACTCAGTATATTGAACATTTACATGTTTTGTGACAACTTAGTTATCACCTTTCAAACGAAAATATGTTAAGTTTTCTAATTTACTTATTTATTCCACAAGGGCGTTGGAATATATTTTTTTCCTTGTAAATATCTATTGTGTATTTTTGTTCTCTGGCGTGTTATTTCTTAGAGGATTCTCTCTAACAAAAAGTATGTCCAGTCTAATCTACAGACAGACTACAGTCCAACAGAAAAGATAAATAAATTAAAATTTCTAGGGAGAAAATTCAAGAAAATGTTACAAAAAGCTGCTATAAATGGAAAGATATACTAAATGGAAAGGGCATGTGAAGTAACAAAAAATATTTATAATAATAATCACTTATGAAGAAATGAAAATAATGCATTACGACATGGAAGTGAAAACAAAGCGCCTCTACACAAGTGAATGCCGAGCATTCAATTATAAATTACATGAACTAGAAATATCAGAACAAAGAATCGTGAGGAAAATTTTAGGTCCAATAAGAGGCAAAGAAACATGGAAATTAAGAAGCAATGGTGAAATACATTAAAATATAGAAACAATATCAAACAATACAGAAAAGTAGCCTGATATTTTCAGAGAAACTGGTGAACAGATGAAACATTACTGATGGAAATGAAAAGAGCAAATGAGAAGGAACTGAAACGATCATCATGTGGGCCTTAGTTGGAAGAAAAAATAAATACAGAACGTATAACACAGCAAGAATGGGTAGCACCACCATCTGTACTGTGGTGACTGAACACAGAGTTACATTTAACACTTATACCATTTCAGGATTGCCTGTGACATTTATATTCTCATTCAATATTCTTACACTATAATGTAATGTACATTAATGATTATACTGTTATACATACCAAAATCAATATGTATAACTTCTGCTGTCTGCTTGTCAATCAGTATGTTGTTTACATGTCTGTCTCCTAAACCCAAAATATAACCTATCATGGATGATGTGGCAACACTGAAAAGGAAGCAGTATTTATTATGGTACATTTTTATTAGAACAGTTAATAGACATGTTATTCCCTTCTGCTCAATAAATTATCAAAGAGGAATAATAAGAAATGAAAAAAAGGGGGAAATAACTTATGATTAGGATCATCAAAGAATAGTATCACCATGGTTTCAAAGTTAATAATATATTTGCAATTTATTTGCAGTATAATGTGAAGGACACTGCCATAGGCAACTTCAGCCACAATAAAAATCCCACATAGCACAGTGTGTATTACAAATCATTTAATGAAGTGATATTGAATGGTGGATGGGGGCAAAGTGGCAGGGGAAGTGGCGGTGGTATAGAGGAGGGGAACGGTAGAGGGAGGGGGGGGGGGGGGGGAGGAGAACAAGTAACTGCCTGTAAATGAACTTCACAAACCTGTGGATATATGCGAGTCTTCGTTCAAACCATATGCTTGGTGCTGGAAAATATTCCAGAAAAAATTTATGTAGCACTGGGCGAAATGACTTACAAATTTCCTTATATACCTCCAGCTTTTTCTCATTGGATTCTGAGGCCACATCCTGAAAAGATAAACAAATATTGTTGATTCTGATGATATTGCAGCAAGTTATGCCGCAAGCCTTATGGAATAGCGGTTAGTGGCACTGGCTGGTGTGCTGTGGGTCAGCAGTTCAAACCCCACCACCACCAAACATTTGTTATTTAGTACTTATTATTTATGGAAGTTCTTGAAATTTCTAATGTTTGTAAAAACAGCAACACTCTCTGCCTAGGAGTTCACTCCTATTATATCAGTTTTTACTTGTCAGTACGACACTCAAATTTGGACTTGATTGTGGGTACGATGTGACTATATTATTGAGGCGTCCTGTAGAGTGGGCAGATTGTGAAGGTAATTTTTAGTGGCTTTTGAGAATTCTGACAAATATTTCCTTATATACAGCTGCTGCTATGTTACAGAGCTTCCCAAAGAATTCCTTCCCTTGGTTCTTGATAAGCGGCACTTGAGAGGTGTCGTAGTATTTATAGATTACAGAGAAGTCAAATAATGGGTTGTGAAGAGTGTGGAGCTTTGAAAATGCTAACAAAAACTGAATTATTTCTTTCAGATGTTATTTCAGTTACACTAAACTAGTTTTTCATGGTGTGAGATTGCTCAGAAACATAATGAAGTCTGTGACAGTTTCTTCTCAAAGGCACAGCTGCAGTTGCTGAATATAACAGAAGATTTTCACGTGTGCTGGCAGTAGATATCAGCCATTATGTGAACTTATGAAGAGTAGTGGCACATTTATTGTGGGATCTACCGTTTTTTATTCATCAACTAAATCAATACAGCAAAAGTTTACAAAGGGCCATCGACACCTGCTGTGTTTGCTTACAGTAGAGCAGATGTTGGCACTACGTCTCAATGTCAAGTTGGGGCCAGCCAATGAGAGGATAACACGCTATAGCCAATGAACAGCTGTTAACTAAATACATGTTTGAGCGGTTTATACAGCAGCAGCATAAATTTTGTATATGACCTTTCCTTCATCTTCTCCTTTTGCACATACTGGCATGTCTGTCACTTATGTATCAACATGTATGCCACATTTTTCACTGAAATGTTATTAATGACTCCATTTCAAATACGTCTTGGTTACGGTGACAAGATGACATGAATTACTTGTGTTGCGTGGGTGGCCTTTTCATTTTTTTGCTTTTGCAACTTACAAGTGTTTCATTTACTGATTTATACAGCACTTTTAAATTATCTATGTTGAAACACTGTTAATGATTTCGTCTCAAGGACTTTATGATGTTCAAGCTAACCTGTGTCATAACTCTACTGTGTGTGTTAGGTTGGGAGGTGCCAATTTGGTTGTACGTTGGCGAAGCCAAAGATCATTCTTGACTGTGGTGACAAGAGTAATATGTAGTTGTCTGGAGCACTACATCAGCTTGGAAGCTAATAGTTTCATTTCCATTTTTTTCTGTTTTCTTGGATTCAGGGCAGTACACTTATTAATAACAGAAACACTAAGCTGCGACGAAAGCACAAAATGAAAATGGAGTGTTTTGTTATTCATTATTTTCCCATGCAACCTAAATGCTTTTCTCTGAAAATACTGTTTGGTTGCACTCTAGCACCTATTATGTTAAGGTGGCTGTTGTGGTAAAATATTTAATATTTTTCTCAATATTAGAACACAAACACTGGTACATAATTAGCTATACAAATCAGCTATTCTGATGATATAATTTCCAATGACTGCTTCTGACATACACTTCAAGGTTACACCATGGACGACCCATCATAAACTTCTACCCATCTATAAATATAAGCCAACTATCTAAAAAAAAATCCCTGTATGATTACAATATATTATCAATATTTATACCTTTAGTTCATAAAAAAAATCAAGAAGCTGTAACTTACCAAACGAAAGCATTGGTATGTTGATAGGAGACAATAAAACACACACACACACACACACACACACACACACAAATTTTAAGCTTTCGCAACCCATGGTTGCTTCATCAGGAAAGAGGGAAGGAGAGGGAAAGACGAAAGGATGTAGGTTTTAAGGGAGAGGGTAAGGAGTCATTCCAATCTCGGGAGCGGAAAGACTTACCTTAGTTGAAGCGGAAGCACAGAGGCAAAGATGTTGTTGAGTGACAAGTGATGTACGAGGCGTGACAACTTGAAATTAGTGGAGGTTGAGGCCTGGTGGGTAGTGGGAAGAGAGGATATATTGAAGGGCAAGTTCCCATCTCCGGAGTTCTGATAGGTCGGTGTCAGTGGGAAGTATCCAGATAACCCGGATGGTGTAACACTGCCAAGATGTGCTGGCTGTGCACCTGGCCAACTCCCCAAGACAGTATCCAAACTGAACCCTGCCTGTAACAGTTCCGTCCTCCGTCACAGCGGGACTAACCTCCTCTTCCTCAAAATCACCCTCTCCAAACCTTCCAGGAATTTCTCACTTCCAGCCTTGTCTCTCAATCCTTCTTGAAAAACCTTAATCCTACTCCCAACATCACCACAGCTGAAGCCCAGGCTACCCATGATCTGAAGGCTGACTGATCCATCGTCATTCTTCTGGCTGACGAGGGTTCCACGACCGTGGTGCTCGATCATCGGGAGTATGTAACTAAGTGACTTCGTCAGCTTTCAGACAACGCTACATAAAAAGTTTGCCAAGGTAATACCATTCCTGATGTCCAGGCGGAGCTTCAAGTACCCTCAGAACCTTAGGCCCCCTACAAAACCTTTCACCTAACTCCATCAACCTCCTGATACCACCGACACCCCTACCTTCTACCTACTTCCTAAAATTCACAAACCCAATCATCCCGACCGCCCCATTGTAGCTGGTTACCAAGCCCCCACAGAACGTATCTCTGCCTACGTAGATCAACACCTTCAACCCATTACATGCAGTCTCCCATCCTTCATCAAAGACACCAACCACTTTATCGAATGCCTGGAATCCTCACCCAATCTGTTACCCCCAGAAACCATCCTTGTAACCGCTGATGCCACTTCCTTATACACAAATATCCCGCACGCCCAGGGTCTTGCTGCGATGGAGCACTTCATTTCATGCCGATCACCTGCTACCCTACCTAAAACCTCTTTCCTCATTACCTTAGCCATCTTCATCCTAACCCACGACTTCTTCACTTTTGAAGGCCAGACATACCAACAATTGAAGGGAACAGCCATGGGCAACAGGATAGCACCCTCGTACGCCAACCCAAAGTTTGGTACAGATTTATTGATGGCATCTTCATGATCTGGACTCACGGTGAAGAACAACTCCAGAATTTCCCCTCCAACCTCAACTCCTGTGGTTCCATCAGATTCACCTGGTCCTACTCCAAATCCCATGCCACTTTTCTTGACGTTGACCTCCATCTGTCCAATGGCCAGCTTCACACATCCGGCCACATCAAACCCACCAACAAGCTACAGAACCTCCATTTTGACAGCTGCCACCCATTCCATATAAAACGGTCGCTTCCCTACAGCTTAGGTCTTCATGGCAAACGAATCTGCTCCAGTCCTGAATCCCTTAACCATTACACCAATAACCTGAAAACAGCTTTCGCATCCCGCAACTACCCTCCCGACCTGGTACAGAAGCAAATAACTAGAGCCACTTCCTCATCCCCTCAAACCCAGAACCTCCCATAGAAGAACCCCAAAAGTGCCCCACTTGTGACAGGATACTTTCCGGGACTGGGTCAGACTCTGAATATGGCTCTCCAGCAGGGATACGACTTCCTCAAATCCTGCCCTGAAGTGAGATCCATCCTTCATGAAATCCTCCCCACTCCACCAAGAGTGTCTATCCGCCACCCACCTAACCTTCGTAACCTCTTGGTTCATCCCTATGAAATCCCCAAACCACCTTCCCTACCCTCTGGCTCCTACCCTTGTAACTGCTCCCGGTGCAAGACCTGTCCCATGCACCCTCCCACCACCACCTACTCCAGTCCTGTAACCCGGAAGTTGTACACATTCAAAGGCAGAGCCATGTGTGAAAGCACCCATGTGATTTACCAACTGACATGTCTACACTGTGAAGCGTTCTATGTGGGAATGACCAACAACAAACTGTCCTTTCGCATGAATGGACACAGGCAGACAGTGTTTGTTGGTAATGAGGATCACCCTGTGGCTAAACATGCCTTGGTGCACGGCCAGCACATCTTGGCACAGTGTTACACTGTCTGGGTTATCTGGATACTTCCCACTGACACCAACCTATCAGAACTCCGGAGATGGAAACTTGCCCTTCAATATATTCTCTCTTCCTGCTACCCTCCAGGTCTCAACCTCTGCTAATTTCAAGTTGCCGCCCCTCGTACATCACTTGTCACTCAACAACATCTTTGCCACTGTACTTCCGCCTCGACCGACATCTCTGCCTAAACTCTTAGCCTTTACACATGCCTCTCTGTGTCTGTATATGTGCCGACGGGTGTGTGTGTGTGTGTGTGTGTGTGTGTGTGTGTGTGTGTGTGTGTGTGTGTGTGTGTGTGAGTGTGAGTGAGTGCACGCGAGTGTATAACTGTCCCTTTTCCCCCTAAGGTAAGTCTTTCCGCTCCCGGGATTGGAATGAATCCTTACCCCTCTCCCTTAAAACCCACATGCTTTCGTCCTTCCCTCTTTCCTGATTATGCAATTGTGGTTTGCAAAAGCTTTAAATTTGTGTGTGTGTTTCTTATTGTCTCCTATCAATGTACCAACGTCGTTTGTTAAGTTACAGCTTCTTTGTTTTTAGATATATTTTTCCCATGTGGAATGTTTCCCTCTGTGTGTGTGTGTGTGTGTGTGTGTGTGTGTGTGTGTGTGTAATTGCGCCCAGCTGCCTCGACATTTAATTAGAAATATTGTTTACAATCAAGTTCTGAGTAAAATAAACATTACAGAGAATAGTGATTTGAACACTGTGTTTCTTAATTTGGATACTGTTCTTATAGAGTTGTAAATTAATTTCTTTCAACCGCTGTTTCATAATTTCAAAGGTATTTTTGTGAATACATAGACATAAAAATTTTTATATTAAACTACAAACTGTTTTTGTTCTCGTTTCTAATAGAAAACTGGCACAATGAATACCCAGGCAATGGCCGGTTTGTAAGCTAGTAAACAATGAAGACAGTGCCTATTTGATTTTGAGTAAAATGTACAACAGAGCGGCATAAGAAGGGGAGATCAAATTCATAATACTGATCCAAAAATCAAATTTAGTGAGAAACTTGATAACATAGCTTATCATCTGCAGGTTTATGAAACTAATGGTCAAAGAAGTAGTCATAATCCTACAGAATTAATTTATTTGCTTAGCTGATTACGGTTGTTACTTCTGACCGTTAATCCAAAAAGTGTATGGCACTTTTGAACCAACACACCTATGCTGCTTTAACCATTTTCCCTTATAGATCAGTATGTAGATTGTATCTGTACATGGTTTGCAGTCTGATGTGTAACAACAATGTACCATAACATTACTGAAGATTTCTTTTTTTACACGTGATTGCATTAAATTTTTGATTCACCAAGGTGTCCAGCAATTCTAGAAGAATTTCCCTTAGTGTTCCACGCCAATTTTTGATATTTCCAGGGTCACACTGTGCTTAGACCTTAATCAATTTTGACTGATTTATGACAAAATCTACGTATGTGCGGCCTATACTCTATACTCTGAACTAAAAGAAAAAAATGCACCAGGATCTGATGAATCAACTGTAAAATGTAATCTGGGGGAAGGGGAGGGCGTTGGGGGTTTGAAGGACACACAGGAAAATAAGTGACATTAATGTGATCACCGTCTATGTTCAATGTCAAAATGTGTAACAATCACTCACAGACAGCAGGTGGCAGCACTAGTAGTGGAGGGTGTATAAAGTGCGTTGGGGAATGCAGGAAACAATGCATTCATTGTTGTGATGCAGAAATGCACCAATTTATCTGACATCTGATAGGGTACGATTATTGGCTTTTGGTACACGAATGGAAGCACTTCTGATGGAGTGAAGTCCGTGAACTGTCCACATACCACCATGGTTAAAGTATAATGTGCATGGCAAAATAGTGCTATCCAAAACCGGCACCAAGGCAGGTGTGGCGCACCATGGGCTAAAAATGACAGCGGTGAATGATGGTTGTGGAAAAATGGATAGGTGAAAAGACATGGAACTGTTAAGCAACAGCTGCCTAGATGAACTAAGGGGCTACCAACATTGTCTCCTCAATGACCATCAAGTATGACTTTACTGGGTGTGGGCCTCGGCAGCAGGTGCATTGTTCATGCATGCATGCTGACTGCTGTTCACTGGCAATGAAGGTTGGAATTTGCATATTAGTATGGGAACTGGATGTCCACTGAGTGGCAATAGGTGGCCTATTCAGATGAATCTGGTTATATGTTGCATCAGATAAATGGCTGTTGGCGAGTATGGCATGAAACATCTGAAAGATGGTCCAGGCCAAACGAGCAAGTGTTATGGTCTGGGGGAATGTTTTCGTGGCATTCCCGGTGGAATCTTGTCATTCTGGAATGCTCAATGGCTCAACACATGTATGCATCTGTTCTTGAGGACCATATTCAGTCTTTCGACACGTGGCCCATTGCGACTGGACCATGCAGAATGAGGCTAGGTCACAAAGGACGTAACACATTATTAATAATCATTTAAATTATGAACAACCAGCTGTTGGGAGCAGGAAAAAAACAACAACAACAACAACAACCAAGAGCATTACCTGTTTCAGCAGAAAATTAGAGTTTTTACTTAGAGATTTAAGAATAAAATCCAAATACTGTTTGAATAAACTGATTATGGAAGAAACTGTAATAGACTAGTCCAATGAGGACACACATATGGGCATTACGTGAAGTCATAAGCAGGTAGGTTTTAGTCACTGAACTGCTACTTCAATCCAAGAAACCTCTTTCGTTTTTATAGTTTTTAGTGATTTTAGCTTTTCTCTACTCACTTTCTTCTTTCTCTCATTTCCTTTTGAGAATTTTCAGCTGTCCTTTTTTCTGCTTCTGTTTCACTATACCTACCACACGCATTTTGGAAACTGTGCACAAACTGCTTTGTGATAGTTATAGATCAACACCCCCAATGATCATGGACTTTGTTGTCAGCACCACAAATGGCTATGAGAAAGGCTTTAGTCAAATTTTTGACTAGAATGGAGTTGTTGTCAGAGAACCTCTTTCAAGGCTGGCAGTGCTACGGAACAGACTGCATGCAACTTCGATAAATCTCTTCACACTTCCAATTCCGCTACTGACCTCAATGACTATCATTCAGGACTGATTGATGTGGCCTTGATCTCCATCAAATTTTTTGAGGTTTTTCTTACTGATATGTTCTCTACTAAACTTTGGAACTCTAGACTATGGCGCCAGCCTCATGACCACCTAAGCAATTTAAGGTAGTGACACATGTCCATGCTACGTCTAATGTCTTTTCTCATGGTTGGTGTTAACAGCCACATCTTGGACTCATCATGGAAAGTGCTGCATAAAGAAACAAGTCAGGCACGATTTACCCAGAATTTTGTGTACAACAGGGTGAAGAAAAATTTGTGCACTCGGACTTTGCAGTGCGTTTCCTCACATGTAAGCAATACAAAAATGTCTGTCACAAAATTTCGTTCTATGCATATTTTGGGCAGTTAATGGATGTTAAATATTGGCAATCTGGCAACACTATAATCATGTGTAAGTTAACTACGTCTGTCAGGATATAGCAGTAGTGCTGTGTAGTTGGTGCAGTGGATGGTATTTTGCACCATGATACTAGAGGCAAAGAATTTGATTCAGGTAAGAGGCTTACTTGTTTTTGTTTGCTAAAAGTAGCCTTAGGGTATGATACCTGGCGTGCTAATTGTTACGTAGTTATTACAGTGGGGTCTTCTACAAAAATATGCATTTATGTCCTATAAACGCAGAAATGCAAATAAACCTCTTGCGCATTCTACACACGAATTGTTTCGCACCACTGCATCTGTTAGATACCAAATTTGTTTTGTGTATGCCCTCCCCCACTGGTCTCATCAATTAATACAAACTATTATTCTTGGCACATTCAGGTCCATTACTTTTCATTAGGGCCTTACACCACCAATAGGGCTAGCAATACGCTTTGTAAATAATTTCAATGGGCCCATTTGGGAAGGGTAGACAGAAAACAGATTCGGAATCTAGTAGATGCAGTGGTGCAAAACAATTTGTCTACATGACATGCAAAAAGCCTCTCTAAAAGCTGACCAATGAAAACAACTGTACTTCCATTTCTGTGTTTGTAGTAAGTAATTGCAAAGATTTTGTAGAAGACCCACTGTAATTGCTGTACAACAATTACGATGCCAAATATCGTACCACGGTGACTACTATTGGCAAATAAGAACGAATAAGCCTCGATCCAGAATCAAACCCTACACCTCTTGCATGCTGACCCAAAACACTATCCACTGCAAGTACTGCACAGCACTATGCTATTTGCTGACAGAGGTACTTACTGTAGATGTGATTACAAAATTTGGAGGCATTTTTCTACTGCCAGTATGCGAGTGCACACATTTTTCTTCACCTGTATAGTTTTCATAAATGTAAGGCACTTATTCTGGAATGCCAAGATATCTTTCTCTGGTATGTAACACTGACCCAGAGCTCCTTTAGGTATTATGTGTTGTGCAGTTCCTGAGATTGCAACCGATTTTGTTGTCACTCAGATCTGTTTTGAAGCTAGTCCGTTTTTACAAACTTCTGGTTGGGCAAATTTTCTCATTAATTATGTGACTATAGAGAGGAGGTCCGCTCCGATAGCTGAGTGATCAGTGCAGCAGTCTGTCACGCCAAGGGGCCCGGGTTCGATTTCCGGCTGGGTTGGAGATTTTCTCTGCTCAGGGACTGGGTGTTGTGTTGTTCTCATTATCATTTCATCATCACCAGTGGAAGGCAACGGGAAACCACCACTGGACTCACTTCCCTAGACGCTCGTGCGGTGGACACCTCTGACGAGGCTTCCCCCATGATAAGACCTACCGTAAGGCAGAACACAAAGTTTATAGACAGGAGGAAATTGTAGAGGAAAGGAGCTAAGGGAGCATCTGACTAAAATTTAGTCACAAATGACTCCACCTGAGCAGTCATGTTTGCAAAAAAGCGAGATGAGTTATCAGCATCTTGCTCCTCAAAGACTTAGACATGCCTGGTAACTATGACTCTTAGGGATTACAACAGTGACCTAAGGTTTTGGTTTTCTGTTCATTCTTTACTCTTTCTACTTCCTTTAGACATTTCTAAACAGCTGTTAATATTTGCTGAGCCCAGATTGACACCATTTTATTTTTCACACATCAAATAGCGCAAAACTCCTGTGGGAAAAGAAATGCTTGCAAAATTGTTGAAATCAACTTGGTGGGAAGAAAGTTTTTAAATAGATTACAAAAAGCTCTCAGAAACTGAACAAGATTCCAACTGACTCTAATACAACCTGTCTTAAAGTCATCCTGCACTGTATGTAAGCCTCATGTCATGAAGTCCAAAAGTATAGGACCCCTTGGATTACCCTCAACTTGGAGCTGGATTTTCAGCTCTTTTAGGAATGTCTTATTAACATAGTGTCATCCATGGACACATCAACAACTTGACGTTTCAAATTTACCTCACACTGGATGCACCAACCTGAATCTTTTCCAGCACTTTTTCTCAAAAACATTGAAGTTTTCTCAAAACCAGTCCCAAGACACTATTCCAAAAATGTACAAACAAATTGAACTCAATCAGTAACATATCACAGGCAGCAATAATCTCCTGTAGTTGTCTAACAAAAAACAGTTCCAGTCAGATCACATTGCCAAAATCTATTTTTGACTTTTGAATCTGCATTTTGGAGGCATTATTACAGTCTGGGAACACATCTGGTAAGCTGCCCAAGTCCCGAGGAGATTGTCTCATAGCCTCCATCATAGCATTCTTCTGCACATAGTCTAGCATCACTGGCTGTTGTCCAGAAGTTTCTGCAGTATTTTCTTTATGCTATTGCCTCTGGGTAGCACTAGGTTGCTGAGACTCACCACAACTGCATGATGCACTCCCTGCCTGTGCTGCAGCAGACTAAAAATATACAAGGATAATTAGAAATACTACTTTTCTTCACTGAAATTCAATTTTATTTTTCAGTGCACTTGCTGAATCAAGGGCACAATCAGGATTGTCCTTTCTAATGTTGCAGTTAGCAATCAGCTGAGTGCACCCAGAGGTGCCAGGCAGCACCCCAGGGACTACGCCTGATGCAGTAGCATTGGAGCCATGGCTATTTGCTGCAATCAGCACGGATATAGACAATGTAACCTTCCTAGTAGCCTCAAGTCCAGTAAGCTACTTTCCCTTGCACAACTGGACAAGTCCTACTTGTATTTATTGCTGAGCAAGAAGTATGTTTTGGAGAGCATGTACCAAACAATGAATTTTTCAGGTGTGCGCTCTGCAATCCCCCAAAATTCTGGATCCACAGCCCAGTAATGGTAGAACAGAATTTCCAGTTCATCGAATAAGCCCTCAGGTAACATGTGCATTAGATAGGATCACAGCTAAACTATATAATGAGGTGGAGCCAAGAGTTCAAATGGTTCAAATGGCTCTGAGCACTATGGGACTTAACATCTGTGGTCATCAGTCCCCTAGAACTTAGAACTACTTAAACCTAACTAACCTAAGGACATCACACACATCCATGCCCAAGGCAGGATTCGAACCTGCGACCGTAGCAGTCCCGCTGTTCCGGACTGAGCGCCTAGAACCGCTAGACCACCGCGGCCGGCCGAGGGAAGAGTTCCCATCGGCAGGAAGGCCACTAGAAAATTCCACAACCTACTATTTTTTCTTTGTTGTGAGAAACTTCCACATCACCCCCTTGCCTATATTTCTCTCTGAGTGGGGGCAAAGTAAGGCAATAAAATCATCCCTGCAGTAGTTTATGTTGACTAACATCCACTGCAACATGGGAAATGTTCGCCACTGAGGACAGAAATGACACAAAGAGTCGCCTTGCCCTCCATGATCCAGGACTGACTTGTCCACACTCACCATCCAGCCATCTGCATTGAACTGCAGGCTTTAGTTCAATGTTAACTAAACCAACAACTGCATGCCGAAGTCCAATGACTGCTTGCTAGTGTTCTCTTTCACTATTTTAGGCCTACCACTAAAGGTCTATAATCAATATTATTCATACACAACGCAATGAGATCGATAACTGTTGGCATGTACAACAGTATTTTTTCAGTATATATCCAAAAAATGTACTGCATGCCAACCTATCACGTCCTAGTATCCATGGTTCAAAATAAATAGATTCAAACAGGTCATGAACTCCCCTAAAAGCACACATCTTTGTGTTAGCAAACAAAATAGCACCTCTGAACAGATCTAAATGTAAACAACACCATGATCCTTGCTGGTTATATTGTCACAAACACACAAAATTACAACACAACAACAAACCAGCACAGCATGATCGGGTTGCAGTAACAGGCGTGCAAGAAATTCAATATCAGCGACAACAAACCTCCGTACAGCTTATCTGGACTTGGTCAGGCCAGGCTAGCCAGCTCAGGCCCAGCCAAGCTGGCTGGTCGCTGCATTAGACTGAGTGAGGGGATGGATTAGGGAATGCTAAATCCACGATGGAGGGTTTTTGTATGTCCATCCTTGTGATTGGAGGGTTTGAGGGACTTCAGCTGTTCACTTATGTAATAAAATGGAACACCTACAGCCATCCTTACTATGTTATTTATTATATGGATACAAGTTTCAGTGCTTCAGTACATCTTCTTCACACCTTAACTTCAGTTAGGACCTGAAGATGGTGCATTGAAGCACTGAAACTGGTAGCCATATAATAAATAACACCCAAAGGATGGCAGAAGGTGTTCCATTTTGTTATACTGGTGGAGATTGGTCGCTCAGTTTCGGGCTGAGGGCGAACACAGTACTGCATCAAGCCAAGCAGAAGGCATCAAGCCAAGCAGAAGGCACACAAATGTCTCTGTCCAAAATCAAATGACACCCTGCCTTCTACAGGGCTTTTAGGCAAAACCTAAAAATTCCCCAAGTTTCATCAGTTTTCCAGAATGAAATAATTTTCTGAGTTTTCTCTGTTTTCCATGTGGCTGGACACCCTGCTCATATTTATGAAAGACAGAAACAAATGAAATTAAACATTTAAGTAACATTTTATCTGTTGTCTTTGTGTATCAATCGCTCCCAAAATAATAATTTTTAAATGATCTGGGACACAAGCCACTAAGTTTCCAAATTTTAAAAGTGAATCAAGGTTTTATTTAGAGGATTGTAAATCTGAGAAAAAATGGTGAGTAACATTAGAGAAACTGTTTTTGTTCTCAGTGACTCTGCATATACAGGGTGATGTGTGTAACTTTTTCACTTTAAATTATTTTAGACCCATTAAAGGCATTTGTAAACTGTTTTCACCTTGAACACTGACCATAGGTTCATGAAACAAATAGCTTTGCATCCTTGCAATTTTATTAATGACCTACATATAGGCATCAGCTTTTCTGTTAAGTAATCCAAAGATCAGAAGAAACATCAAAATGATTTAAACAAGGTATGTGTTTGGTGAAAAATGATGCAACTGATTCTGAATAATGAAAAGTGTGAGTGCACCTACATGAGTACTAAAAGGAATCAATTAAATACTGGTTACATGATAATTCACACAAATCAAAAGCTATCAGTTCAACAAAATACCTTGGGATTACAATTATGAATGGCAAACTGGAACTATCACATAGAAAAGTTGTGGGGAAGGTGAACCAAAGACTGTGTTCTATTGGTTGAACACTTAGAAGCTGCACCAAGTCTACCAAAGAGCCTGCCACCAATACATGTGTCCAGCCTCTGCTGGAGCATTGCTGTGCGGTATGAAATCTTCATGAGTTAGGGTTGACAGAGGACACTGAAAAAGTTCAAAGAAGGACAGCTCATTTTTATCATCACGAAATAGGGGAGAGAGTGTCACGGATATGATACGCAAGCTAGGTGGCAATCACTAAAACAAAGGCATTTTTCGTAAATGTTTGTTTATCCTGTGTGCTATTCAGGAATGGAATGGTAGAGAAATAGTCTGAAGATGGTTCGATGAACCCTCTGTCAGGCACCGAAGTGTGAATTGTAGAGTAGTTATGCAGATGTAAATGTAACTCTTCTGTAAACGTAACAAGAAATCATGGAGAAAAAATACACTGAATATTGTTTTTGCTACCACTGAATAGCCTGCCACCTGGAAGTTTATGCCACTCTCGAAGGAAACTTGCACTGACGAGGTAATAGGTACGTGATCTTTGTGACTCTAAAAGGAAACCTGTGTTATCCAGATAAGAGAAACAGTGTCAGCCGTGTGGAGGAGTTAACTGAAGTGTGGTGGTACATGTGCCTGAGCACCCACAGGCAGAGGCCTACAAGCACTAGCACTTGTGCATGCCCACACGTGCACATGTTCATTCATAAAGGCACAACTCATACACAGAGGGTCAGTACCTCCACGTGCTGCAGACAGTGGCCATGTTCGTGTGAGTCATGCTTGTATGAATGTGTGCGTGTTTTATAGTTCAGCAGAAGGACACTGCCAAAGCTAAATGTTTTAGCAGTCATTTTCTTATGCCTGTCTGTGGTTCAACACCCCTCTGTATATGGTGAGTACCTACCCTTTCTATGTTGCAACTACCCCAGAAATGTAGATGGCAGAAAGTCATCAGTGATGCAGCCTGTGTGAATGTGTCATGAGGCAAATGGATTCACTTTGAACACACTTTAAATAATTCACCAACACAAGTGTGACAGCACATAATAATGTCTTCCTTGTTTCTTTTGTTTGCAATCTTTGGTGTCATGTATTTCACGTATTATTTTAAAGAACAAGTTTTTACAAGTGTGCAAATAAAACAGCATATGTAAAATAAATGGAAGTAATGATTTTATTTTCATTTTAAAATAGACATTTTATTCCGCAAATTCTAGTAAATTTGTTGCTATCATACCTTTGCAGGCATCAAATGTTCTCATGGAAACCATGGCAAGCAGAAAATGTGAATTATTTAACTTAATGCTTTTCCAGTGAGATTACATTTTCTTTGATACAAAACATGTTTCAACCTTCCCAGAGTTTAATGCACAAGGATGACTTTATATCTTAACTCAGTGGTGAAAGTCACCTTGGAGAGTGGCATAAAGTTCCAGATTGCAGGCCATTCTGCAGCTGCAACAAAAATCTCTACTATGTACTTTTACTCTTCTATTTATTTTTAGACATACGAGAATTATTTAACTGACTATGCTGCATCAATATCTGCTACTCTGAATGCAAAAATTACAAAATGTGTTGCCTGCGTCACACTTATTTATGAAGGCGAAAACAGATCACAAATGTCACAAAGTAAGAGTAAATTGAGATGAAAAAGATGGGCCACTAACAATGCATATAAACATGAATTTGAGGCATTATGAATAAACAGAAGTGAATAAAAGCAAATACTCACCTCTGGCTGACTGACATGTGGCATACATACACAAAAATGTACATAACTTTCTAGGTACCACTCTTTTTTCTAGTATAAGTACATACAACCACACAGATACCAAAATATACCACCTGCATGGTGATAATTACAGAAATCTTGTATTTTACGATTATGGCAACGACAACGTATTACAAAATGCATTACCTTCATTTTTTTCCTGCATGCAAGGCCTGAGAGATCAGATGGATAATATCGTCTGTGGGCACCTGATTTTAGATCTGAACCAATTAAATATATAGCTAAAACTTCTGTATTATCACACCATTCAATTATACCACTTCTTTGTGATAGAGGGACGACCTGGAGTGGAAAAACACAGAAATGTCACTGTAATATGAACTTGAGTCTGTTGTTCTTAATTATCATACCTGTTATTTAAGCGAAGAGATAATACACACGGAAGAATTTGATTATCACGAATCAGTTTCACGTTGTTCTACAGCTATACTATATGAGAAAAAAGAAACTCAGAAATAGAAACACTTAAAACAAGTAATGGAGACACTCAAGGCACAGATGCCAGGTGGGAAAAACTCGGTTTCCTAGTTTATGTACTTCACACTGTATTTCGGAAATACATTCATTTGGCACTAAGTAAACAGTATTTGTTACATCACATTGTATTATGTGAACTAGAATGAAGAAGTTTTTGCCATGCATGTAGTGGAAAATGATATCCTTATTGTTCTACACTGGCCTTTGCCATATTTATGCTACACATTTTTGTTGTTCTTATCCTTGTGCACTGTTCAGATACAGGAACTGTCAAATGCTCCTTTTCAAGTTTCAATTATATAAAAACTAACAATAATGCCATTTCTTGACAGAATAACAAAAGGAGCTATCCTAGGTGGAAGTTTCAAAATTACTGTATGTCCTCATTTCACAGCAGTTACAAAGTTAATGGAAGGATATATTCTTCTGAAGTATTTTATAACTGTACTGGAATGAAAATTATAAAATGACAGATTATTTGTAACAGTATTATGAAAAGGGTAGTTGCTACTCACCAGTATATTGTGAGTAGCAACCATCCTTTTCGTAATATTGTTACATTCCATTCTTGATTTTCCATTGTTAGATTATTTGTAATGTGTTTCATGTGGGAAGGATTCACAGCCTTCACATATAATAACTAAACATGCTCATTTCTACTTACAACCGTCAAAAATTATTTTAGTTTTTATTTAACTACACTACTTCAGTCAATTTTGGACTACTTTCTAAAATTTTGTTTTAGAAATACTGGACACAAAATAAATTACACACTGCAACTGAAATTTTAACATTTAACATTTGTAGTTACTGAGTGCTTGGGAAAGTGAAAATCTACACTAACTATGCACTATTAGAGTAAAACTTTCAGTTTTAATGCTTGTACAAAGTTATACTGTCTTTCACGATAACTTTAGACCAGTCTTTTTTTTTTTAAAAAAAATTTAGGTTGGGCCATAAGGAAAGCAAATGTTAATAAAAAAGTAAATGCAAACGGTGTTAATTCAGTACTGTAGGTTTACTTCAATATATCAAGATATTTGTATAACTTGGCATTGTTCAACTTAAATCACTGTCACCAAAAGCGCTCTTCACAGCCAATGCATTTATAGAGTAATTATCAGTTACTATTTGGTCATACCATTCGTAAATTGCATTCGACGATCAGATTAATTGTGTGCAGAAATCGTGGAATGTAAACTTTCTACTTTGCAGCTTTCCAAATTCTTCATACATTTGTACTGCTAAGCCCCACTTCACATGATCATTGGGTAGCAGACTTCTGTGGAAAACTGACAAACATTTCCAACACAAGAGCTGATGAAGCACGACTTGTAGCTGTATGCTGTCTTGATCTTCCTTTGTGAATATCAAAAATTGTTCCATACAATTCAAACTTGTCAGTCATGTGTTCAATTCTTAAGCGGGTTGGCGGCTCTGTTTCAAACTCTAACCTCCACTGATGTTGCACTTCGGCAGCATTATCAAACTAAAAAAACCACTTCACAATACATTTTCGTTGCTCGAATGTCAAGCGTGTTCCAGCCGCCTTGTTTACTCAATACCGAAATGAAAGTACTAAAATGTTGAGCCATTCTACAACACATATCATACACAGACCATACAACAACACATTTGTAGCTCAAATCGAATGACAATATTGATATCTTGATAAAGCCTGACAAAGAGAGTATACATTTTTCTGGTGGACTCTGTATATTTTTGAACAAAAATTGTATACACAACAATATGGTGTTTTGTTTTCTTCCTCACAGTTAGTTTTTATAGAAAACAGGAAAGTTTTATTTATGAAATGATAATTAACTCAAGATCCTAAGCTGTCGACAGGCATTGATATATATCAATGAGGACAGTAGAAAATGTGTCCCCTGACCGGAACTTGAACCCGGGATCTCCTGCTTGCATAGCAGACGCTCTACCCATCTGAGGCATCAAGGGCACAGAGGATAGTGCGACTGCAGGAATTTATCCCTTGCACACTCCCCATTAGACCCACATTCCCACCTTAATGTCCACACACTACATTCGTAGTGCCCCTGTCCATTACACTCATTACTCGCGGCAGATAATCTTACCGGGTCCCGTAAGAGTTCAGGCAATGCATGTGCATCCAGCACAGAAGGAGGAGGTCAATGGCTTGTCAGCCTTAACTATATGAAGATAGTATCTGTTCTTTCGGATTTTGTTTGAATTGCATGGAACAGCCAAGGTTTGCTGGGAAGCCTTTACGCATCCTCCATGTAGTCACGTTCTCTTTCCATTTTGTCTCACAGTGGGATAAATACACTGTGGTAACAAAAGTAATGGGATACCTCCTAATATTGCACTGACCCCCTTTTGCATGGTGCAGTGAAGCAGCTTGATGTGTCATGGACTCAACTAGTTGCTGAAGGTCCCTGGCAGAAATATTGAGCCATGCTACCTTTACACCTACATCTACATCTACATCTACATTTATACTCCACAAGCCACCCAACGGTGTGTGGCGGAGGGCACTTTATGTGTCACTGTCATTACCTCCCTTTTCTGTTCCAGTCGTGTATGGTTCGTCAACCATAACTGCAAAACCATTGCCAGTTCAGGATGTCATGCACGAACTGACCTTTTGGTTATGTCCCATAAATGTTCAATGGGATTCATGGCAGGTGATCTGGTCGGTCAAATCATTCGCTCAAATTGCCCAGAATGTTCTCCGAACCAATCGGGAACAACTATTGCCCGGTGACATGACATAATTGTTTGTGAACATGAAGTCCATGAATGGCTGCAAATAGTCACCAAGAAGCCGAACATAACTACTTCCAGTTAAGTATTGCTTCAGTTGCAACAGAAGACCAAATGTAATCCGTGTAAACATGCCCCACACTGTCATGGAGCCACCACCAGCTTGCACAGTGACTTGTTGACAACTAGGGTCCATGGCTTTCTAGAAAGCCTTATAATGAGCTCTCCTCAACTGAAGTCAGGATTCATCTGACCAGGTCACCGATTTCCAGTCATGTAGGATCCAAATAATATGATGAGAAGCCCAAAAAGATGTTGCAAGCGATGTTGTGCTGTAAACAAAGGCACTCCTGTCAGTTGTCTGCAGTCACAGCCCATTAACACCAAATTTTGCTGCACTATCCTAATGGGAATCTTCACTGAATATCCCACATTGACTTCTGCAGTTATTTCATGCATTGTGGCTTATCTGTCGGCACTAACAACTCAGCGCAAACGCTGCTGCAAGAGTAGGCCGTTGCCACTGTGTTGTCCGTGGTGCTTGAAAGTTGGTATTCTCAGCACACTCTTGACACTGTGATCTTGGAATACTGAATTCCCTAATGATTTCAAAAATGGAAAGTCCCATGGATCTAGCTCACACTACTAGCCTATGTTCACAGTCTAATAATTCCCATTGTGTGATCACAATTACATCAGAAACTTTTTAAATGAATCACCTGAGCAGAAATGACAGCTCCACCAATGCATTGCCCTTTCATACCTTGTGTATGCAATGCTACTGCCTTCTGTGTATGTGCAAATTGCTATCCCATGAATTTTATCACCTCAGTGTATATTAATCACAATTACTTTTGAAATAATAATCAGTTTACTTTTTCCCACTTGTGTTATTTTCTTTTCACTGCACCTCATAAACGAGCAGCATGAATGTAACATTTTGATTAATTGTACAAGTGAGCCACACAGTGTGAATTAACTAGCAAGAGGTCTGTGGTGCCTTTTCACATTCCTCTCTTTTTCATCCTTTGCACTGAGTTGGTAAAGGCATAATTAGTAATTAACTGATCAAATATTACTTTTTATTTCTGTGATTTTGATGGCAGCTCACCTCTATTCCACACTGATGAAGTTTGTAGATGTTCTTTATTTCAGCACTTGCACTTACCTTGTATGTTCTCATTAGTAGTTTTCTCTTTGAAGTTTCTTTATTTCTTCTGAGAAATGTGTTCATCATTGTAAACACCTGTTGCATTACAGCATCCTGTCGGAGATCATCTCTACCCTTCAAGCAGAATACACCATGTTTAGTCAGATAATCAATGAAGC
The DNA here is from genome assembly GCF_023897955.1 of Schistocerca gregaria. Classification (NCBI taxonomy): domain Eukaryota; kingdom Metazoa; phylum Arthropoda; class Insecta; order Orthoptera; family Acrididae; genus Schistocerca; species Schistocerca gregaria. Next base: position 506,849,751 of record NC_064921.1, read on the forward strand.
AGTGAGAAACAAAAGTAACACAAAGTGCTTGCTGCAAAAAGAACATTTAAAGAACAAGCATCAACATCAAATACAACATAGTTACAACACAATCTCTGTAGTTGAACAGTGCTGTAGCTTACTTCAGTGCAGAAGGAGCCGGGTTCGATTTCTTTTCTCAGGCACAGAGGTCTGACACTGTATCAAAAAAGCCTCGTGAGGTGAAACGAGAAATACCTCGAATAGAGAAGCAGCAGCATGATAAGGATTTATCTACTAGCAATAACAGCTGGAAGGATTGATGACATGGCAATCACACATCCCAGACCATAGATTGCTCCTTGTACTATCTTGTAGGGAGCAGTTGGCCAGTCAGAACAGGTCTACGACCTAACTGAGAGTGAATGTTTATGTTACATTTTTTTCAAATACTAGCTTGCTATGGAATATTTGCGAACGACATATATTGCAGTATCAAATTTTATCCCTGAACTAATTCACCTTACAGCAATTGTCTCTTTCTTCCAATTGTATAAAAAACAAGTTAAAACAGTTAAAATCACACAAGAGAGAGACACTGATAGGTGCTGTACAGGAAACGAGCACATTCCTGTTTTAGGGGTAGCACTGGAGGTTGCACCTCCTGATGGTAAGCTCTGGCCATGCTTTATGTCTCTTTGTCATCTCTTTTTTCCTTTAGAAACAAAGAGTAAAAAAGCTTATTGCATTATTATTCTGTAAAGTGTACTGCATGTAAAAGCAAAGCAACTTTGAAAATGCACAAAATACTGCAATTTCTTTTTTAAGTACAATAATAATAATAATAATAATAATAATAATAATAATAATAATAATAACAACAAATAAATATGCTTGTCAACAAAAGCTGCATCTCTATGTCAAATATTATAAATGGAATACTTGTATCTTTAATTTGTCCTCCTGCATCCAGTAAAGAGCTTCACCCTTTTTAAATTGTATTTTCCACAAGTGCTTATCATTCAACAATGATCGTAAGACATTTGTAAGTGGATCTATTGAAAGAAATAGTGTCACCTAACTACTGGGCAGTTTGCAAATTATATTTTATAAGACCACTAATGCTATTAACAGTAATCCACCCTTTTAGTGGTGTTAAAAGTTCTTGCCTGACATTAAATTGTCTGGTATCACACTAATCATACCCATCTTCAATCGTTACTACAAGTAGAGAAGCATTTCTGAAATTGCAAATCTACCTTTCACAGATATTCTTCTAAGTGCTGTATTGTAGTTGGGTACTCTGCAGTATGCTAATTAATGACAGCAATAATATGTTTCAAACCAAGATAGTGTGAGATCTGTCTTTACGGCCAAGGTCACTAAATTATGGAAACAGGATGATAACCAACCATGCACGATATCAGGGCATCAGATGTTCACTATGATCCATTCATTAGACAGGGAAAGCTTACCAATTCCTTTCATGTTTTCTGACAAGAGAAGAGTATCTGTCAGCAGTAGGTTTCACTCCCCCTGCCAATGACACTTCACTCCACATTAATTCACAACATAAGCGCACTACAATTTATCACAGTCATCTATTCAATGTAGTTATATATCTACAACTTATCCTTTAGTTTGAGGAAAATAATACTAATCCATGTTTCATAGGAGCTTCCTCTGGTAAAATTTATTAACTGAAAAACGTAATAGCTGAGAATACTGATGGAAAAACAAACACACAACATACCCCCCCCCCCCCTCCCTAATCCAATTTAAGCCTCTGTGTACCCATATACCTGAGGAGGAACAAAACTTCAGAAGTAGTGTTCACTATACTTGTACTACTGTTAGAATTCCACTAAGAATTATCCAAGTGCATATTCATTTTCACTATCTAAGTCATTCTATGAGAATGCAGCATCTAGTTACACCCCCCCCCCCCCACCCCACATGAACCATGGACCTTGCCGTTGGTGGGGAGGCTTGCGTGCCGCAGCGATACAGATAGCCATACTGCCGTACTGTAGGTGTAACCATAATGGAAGGGTATCTGTTGAGAGGCCAGACAAACATGTGGTTCCTGAAGAGGGGCAGCAGCCTTTCCAATAGTTGCAGGAGCAACAGTCTGGATGATAGACTGATCTGGCCTTGTAACACTAACCAAAATGACCTTGCTGTGCGGGTACTGCGAATGTCCGAAAGCAAGGGACAGTTTTACTGTATGGTTAAAAGATGATGGCATCCTCTTGGGTAAAATATTCCGGAGGTAAAATAGTCTCCCATTAGGATCTCCGAGCGGGGACCACTCAGGACGACGTTGTTATCAAGTGAAAGAAAACTGGCATTCGGACTGTGGAATGTCAGATCCCTTAATCAGGCAGGTAGGTTAGAAAATTTAAAAAGGGAAATGGATAGGTTAACGTTAGATATAGTGGGAATTAGTGAAGTTTGGTGGCAGAAGGAACAAGACTTCTGGTCAGGTGAATATAGGTTTATAAATACAAAATCAAATAGGAATAAAGCAGGAGTAGGTTTAATAATGAATAGGAAAATAGGAATGCAGGTAAGCTACTACAAACAGCATAGTGGACACATTATTGTGGCCAAGATAGATACGAAGCCCACGCCTACCACAGTAGTACAAGTTTATATGCCAACTACCTCCACAGATGACAAAGAGATTGATGAAATGTACGATGACATAAAATAAATTATTCAGATAGTAAATGGAGACGAAAATTTAATAGTCATGGGTGACTGGAATTCGGTAGTAGGAAAAGGAAGAGCAGGAAATGTAGTAGGTGAATATGGAATGGGACTAAAGAATGAAAGAGGAAGCCATCTGGTAGAATTTTGCACAGAGCCTAACTTAATCATAGTTAACACTTGGTTCAAGAATCATGAAAGAAGGTTGTATACATGGTTTTAAATTGTAAGACATTTCCAGGGGCAGATGTGGACTCTGACCACAATCTATTGGACATGAACTGTATATAAAACTGAAGAAACTGCAAAAAGGTGGAATTTAAGAAGATGGGACCTGGATAAACTGAAAGAACCAGAGGTTTTAGAGTATCTCAGGAAGAGCACTAGGGAACGATAGACAAAAATGGGGGAAAGCAATACAGAAGAAGAAGAATGGGTAGCTTTGAGAGATGAAATAGTGAAGGCAGCAGAGGATCACGTAGGTAGAAAGATGAGGGCTAATAAAATCCTTGGGTAACAAAAGAGATATTGAATTAAATTGATGAAAGGCGAAAATACAAAAATGCAGTAAATGAAGCAGGTAAAAAGAAACACAAACATCTAAAAAGTGAGCAAAGAAGGGAAAGCAGAAAGGTGGAAGGTGTATATAGAGGGTCTATACAAGGGCGATGTTCTTGAGGACAATATTATAGAAATGGAAGAGAATCTAGATGAAGATGAAATAGGAGATATGATACTGCATGAAAAGTTTGACAGATCACTGAAATACCTAAGTCGAAACAAGGCTCCTGGAGTAGACAACATTCCATTAGAACTACTGACAGCCTTCGGAGAACAAGGCCTAACAAAACTCTACCATCTAGTGGGCAAGATATATAAGACAGGTGAAATACCTTCAGACTTCAAGAAGAATATAATAATTCCAATCCCAAAGATAACAGGTGTTGACAGATGTGAAAATCACTGAACTATCGATTTAATAAGCTACAGCTGCAAAATACTAACACGAATTATTTACAGACGAATGGAAGAACTGGTAGAAGCCAACTTCGGGGAAGATCATTTTGGATTCCCTAAAATGTTGGAACACTTCGAGGCAATACTATCCCTACAACTTATCTTGCAAAACAGATTAAGAAAAGGCAAACCTACGTTTCTAGAATTTGTAGACTTACAGAAAGCTTTTGACAACGTTGACTGGAACACTCTTTTTCAAATTCTGAAGGTGGCAAGGGGTAAAATACAGGGAGCGAAAGCCTATTTACAATTTGTACAGAAACCAGATGGCAGTTATAAGAGTCTAGGGGCATGAAAGGGAAGCAGTGGTTGGGAAGGAAGTGAGGGAGGGTTGTAGCCTATCCCCAATGTTATTCAATCTGTATATTGAGCAAGCAGTAAAGGAAACAAAAGAAACAATTTGAAGTATGAATTAAAATCCATGGAGAAGAAATAAAAACTTTGAGGTTCGCCGATGACATTGTAATTGTTGTTGTTGGGATGTTTAAGGGGGACTAAACAGCTAAGGTCATCAGTCCCCCATTCCAAAAAACCGGCGAAACAAAATTTACGGAACAGGTAAAACCCCAAGGGGGGAGGAGACGCCCCTCCCCCCAGTCACAGAAAGAACACCAATGTGTCAGCGAACACTAGAGACAAGAAGAGTACAGACGAACACTGGACAGAAAGAAACGGAAGAAAATAAGAGGGTCGGAGACTGGTTGACTGACCATGGGTACAAAAATTGGGAAAGAGTCAACCATCCGAATACACACATTAAAATCTGCAACCAATGAGACACTCGAGGACAAGATACACAGAAAGGGAAAGGGACAGGTCCCCCCTAAATGGAACCATAAAAAGGACTACCACGGATAAAATTTAAAACGTCGTCAGCCATGGAGGCATCGTCGCATAAAACCAAAGGCAACGTGCCCGGGAGATTAAAAGTCTGCCGGAGGATGCGCAGGCGGGGACACTCCAACAAAATGTGGGCGACCGTCAACCGGGACCCACACTGACACAGGGGGGGATCCTCCTGACGCAAAAGATGTCCGTGCGTCAGGTAGGTATGGCCGATGCGGAGCCGACACAGGATTACAGAGTCCCTGCGAGAAGCCCGCAGGGAGGACTGCCACACATCGGTCGTCTCCTTGACAGCCCGCAGTTTATTCGGAGAAGTCAGGCTACGCCACTCGTCACGACACATCTGAAGCACCTTACGGCGCAACGCCAGCTGCAAATCACGAGCCGGGAGGCCGATCGCCAAAGTGGGGGCGTCGACCGCCCCTTTGGCCAGCCTGTCGACACGTTCATTCCCCGGGATGCCAACGTGACCTGGCGTCCAAACAAAGACCACCGAACGACCAGAGCGGGTAATGGCAAAAACAGACTCCTGAATAAAGGATACCAGAGGAGAAGAGGTATAGCAGCGGTCGATAGCCTGGAGGCTGCTCAGGGAGTCACTGCAGATGACGATGGACGTACCTGAGCAGGAACGCATATGCTCAAGAGCGCGCAATATGGCCACCAGCTCTGCAGTAAAAATACTGCAGCCAGCCGGCAAAGGAGCGCTGTTCAACATGGGCAGCGTGAGCAAAAGCGTAGGCAGGACGACCATCCACCAGGGAACCATGAGTGTAGACAGGCTCACAGCCTGAAAATGAGGCGACGAGCGCAAGAAAACGGTGACGGAGGGCCACATGCGGAACCGAGTCCTTGGGTTCCCGTGCCAAGTCCAGGCGGACGGACGGACGGGTCATACACCAGGGAGGCGTGGGTGCACAGGCCCGGAAGGGCGGCAGAACAGGGAACGACCCCAGTTCCGACAGCAGGGACTGGACACGGACAGCAATGGAAAGCCCAGACCTAGGTCGCCGGTCGGGCAGAGGGAGGACCCTGGCAGGGAAAAGCAGGCGATGATTGGCATGGCCCGGTGAGCAATGCACGTGGACAGCATAGTCGGCGAGCAGTCGGTGGCGGCGAATCCGCAGCGGGGGAACCCCGGCCTCCACCAGCAGACTATCCACGGGGCTCGTACGGAAAGCACCAGTTGCAAGCCGAACCCCACAGTGGTGTATGGGGTCCAACAACGTCAACTGAGGGCGATGCAGACCCATAGGCCAGGCTCCCATAATCAAGCCTGGACTGCACAAGGGCTCTGTACAATCGCAACAGCGTGCTGCGATCTGCACCCCAAGACGCATGGCTCAGGCAGCGGAGGGCGTTGAGGTGCTGCCAGCACTTTTGCTTCAGCTGAGTAATATGAGGAACCCATGTGAGCCGGGCATCAAAGACGAGTCCTAAGAAGCGGCTAGTGTCCACCACTTCAAGTAGGTGACCGTCGAGGTAAAGTTCCGGATGAGGGTGGACCGTCCAACGCCTGCAGAAGTGCATAACTCGAGTCTTGGCCGCAGAGAACTGAAATCCATGAGTCAGAGCCCATGATGCCGCCTTGCGAACGGCTGCTTGCAGCCTGCGTTCGGCGACTCCCGTAGTCGTTGAGCTAAATGAGATGCAGAAGTCGTCGGCATACAAACAAGGAGACACCGACGACCCCACAGCTGCAGCCAGACCATTAATGGCCACTAGAAATAAGGAAACGCTCAACACCGAGCCCTGCGGGACCCCATTTTCCTGTATATAAGATGAACTAGAGGCAGCACCAACTTGCACCCGGAAAGAGCGGCGCAATAAAAAGTTTTGAAGAAAAGCTGGAAGCAGACCACGAAGACCCCACTCGCGCAACGTAGCAAGGATGTGATGCCTCCATGTTGTGTCATATGCCTTCCACAGATCAAAAAATACAGCAACGAGATGCTGACGCCGGGAAAAGGCCGTACGGATAGCAGATTCCAGCCGCACCAAATTGTCCGCAGCAGACCGGCCCTGACGGAAGCCACCCTGGGATGGAGCGAGGAGACCGCGCGACTCAAGGACCCAACACAAACGCCGCCCCACCATACGTTCGAGCAATTTGCACAAAACGTTGGTTAGTGTAATGGGACGATAGCCGTCCACCGCCAGAGGGTCCGCACCGGGCTTCAAGATGGGAACGATAACACCCTCTCGCCATTGCGACGGGAACACGCCCTCGCTCCAAATGCGGTTAAAGATGGTGAGGATGTGTCTCTGGCAGTCCCTGGAGAGATGCTTCAGCATCTGCGCGTGGATGCAGTCCGGTCCTGGCGCTGTATCAGGGCAATTGGCGAGAGCAGCGAGGAATTCCCTCTCGCTGAAAGGAGCATTGTATTTTTCAGAACGACGTGTGTGGAACGATAACGGCGTCCGCTCGGCGCGCTCCTTTAGAGAGCGAAAGGCAGGAGGGTAAGTTGCAGTCGCAGAGCTCGTAGCAAAGTGCGTGGCAAGGTGGTCAGCAATGGTGGCGGCGTCCGTGCAGACAGCGCTGTCCAGGGAGATTCCAGGGACACCCATAGGGGTCTGGTATCCATAAATCCGCCGGATGCGGGACCACACGAGCGACGGGGAGACACGGGAGCCCAAGGATGAAATGTACCTCTCCCAGCATTCCTGCTTACGCCGTGCAATAAGACGACGGGCCAAGGCACGGAGCTTCTTAAAGGCGATGAGGGTCTCCAGAGACGGGTGCCGCTTATGACGCTGGAGAGCCCGCCTACGGTCGCGAATAGCCTCAGCAATCTCCGGCGACCACCAGGGGACAGACTTCCTCCGAGGGAGTCCAGAAGAGCGAGGGATGGCAGTCTCGGCCGCAGAAATAATTGACGAGGTCAAGACACGGACCACCTCGTCAATGTCACCCTGTGGGAGAGAAGCAATGGTGGCAGCGGAAGTAAAAGCCGGCCAGTCAGCCCTGTTGAGAGCCCAGCGGGGCAGGCGCCCAGAAGAATGACACTGGGGCAGTGACAAATAGATGGGAAAATGGTCACTACCACACAGATCAGGATGAACTCTCCAGTGAAGGGATGGGACAAGTCCGGGGCTGCAAAGAGAGAGATCGATGGCCGAGAACAAGCCATGGGCCACACTGAAATGCGTGGGAGCACCGGTGTTCAAGAGGCTAAGGTCGAGCTGAGCCAACACATGCTCCACAGCGCGACCACGGTCATCGGAGACAGTCCCACCCCATAGATGGTTGTGGGCATTGAAATCGCCCAGAAGCAGCAGAGTTGAGCCAGCAGCGCAGCCAAGACATGTCGGGGGAGTTGCCCATACGGAGGAACGTAAACAGAGCAAACAGTAATAGCCGGCGAGAGCTCAATCCTGACAGCGACTGCCTCTAAAGGCGTCAGAAGGGGTACTGGTGAGCTACAGACAGTGTGGTGAACAAAGAGGCAAACTCCACCTGAAGCTCGTTGACAGTCAGCGCGGTTCTTATAGTATCCCCGATAACCGCGAAGGGCAGGGGTCCGCATTGCTGGAAACCAAGTTTCCTGAAGAGCAATGCACAGAACAGGGGAAACACTCAAAAGCATCCGGAGCTCAGGCAAGTGGCGGAAATAACCGCCGCAATTCCACTGGAGAATGGAAGCAGGAAGGGACTGGGAGGGCGTTAAGTCCACTAAGAGGCCGACGGCGCCGCAGAGTCATCGGCCGCCACCGAGCGAGAGTCAGCTGTGTCCATAGGAGAGGTCCCCGAGGGTTCCGTGAGGGCGAGATCCGCGGCAGAGGCGAGGATCTCCACCGCATCCCCAGAGCCAGAGCTATTGACAGCAGGCGGTACTGAAACTGCCGGAGCGTCCTTCTTCTTGGACACGTTCCGGTCCTTCTTCTCGCGTCTGTACTTTGGCTTAGAGGGCTGGGAGAGTTTCTCTGAAGGAGCGTCGGAGGCTGACGATGACGCAGAAGCCCTACGACCAGCAGGTGGATGAACCTTCAGCCACTGGCTGACATCCGGCGGGGTAGCAGAAGAAACGGAAGAAGGGACGGCCCCGAGGGACACCTTCCGCGAGAGAGGAGCCGGCAGAGACGACGCCGGCGGAGACGACGCCGGCGGAGACGACGCCGGCAGAGAAGGGGGAGGGGGAGGGGGAGGGATCGAGCCCCCTGGTTTTGGAGCAGATGTCACTCCTGAAGCATGTGCGGGGGGAGTGACAGAAGGGGGTTTGCCCCCAACTGCTAAGGGGGCAACAGATGAAGGCTTGCCCCCAGACACGAGGGGGGCAGACAGAGATGGACGGCCCCGAGGGCCAACTGAAGGCGGCACAGAGGAGGCGACAACTGCCGCCCGCGAGGGCGACGATAACGTAGCTGCAGCATAAGAAGTTTGAAGAGGGACAGGATGCAACCTTTCAAATTTCAGTTTTGCCTCGCGATAAGTAAGCCGGTCCAGGGTCTTAAATTCCATAATCTTCTGCTCCTTATGAAGAACGGGGCAGTCCGGCGAGCATGGAGAGTGGTGTTCCCCACAGTTGACACAGACAAGCGGAGGCGCACATGGAGAATCGGGATGAGAGGGGCGCCCGCAATCTCGACATGTGGCACTGGATGGGCAACGGGAGGACATATGCCCAAACTTCCAGCACTGGAAGCACCGCATCGGGGGAGGGACGTATGGCTTGACGTCACAACGGTAAACCATTACCTTGACCTTCTCAGGCAATACAGCACCCTCGAAGGCCAAGATAAAGGCACCGGTGGCCACCCTGTTGGTCTTGGGTCCTCTGTGCACACGACGGACAAAATGCACACCACGTCGTTCCAAGTCAGCTCTCAGCTCGTCATTGGACTGTAACAAGAGGTCGCGATGGTAAATAATCCCCTGGACCATATTTAAGCTACTGTGGGGAGTGACGGTAACAGGGACGTCTCCCAGCTTATCACACAAGAGCAACGCCCGTGACTGGGCTGGGGAGGCCGTCTTGAGGAGGATGGACCCATTCCTCATTTTAGACAAACCCGCCACTTCCCCAAACTTATCCTCCAGGTGTTCCACAAAAAACATAGGCTTTGTCGAAAGAAAGGAGTCACCATCAGTCCTGCTGCAGACAAGGTATTGTGGTACATAAGGCTCCTGCTTGGCACTAGATCTGCGTCCCTCCCATGGCGCAGCCAACGAGGGGAACGACTGAGGATCATATTGTGCAGCATCGAATTCAATTTTGCCTCGCTTAGAGACGCTGGTGGCAGTGCGACCACCAGCTTGGTGAGATTTATTGCGCTTCATTGCGCCACATCCGCCCAGATGCCACCTACTCCGAACGAGGGCTCTCCCCAAGGGCGCCACCCAGCCAAAGCAACGGGTACCTGGCCGATATCCCATTGCCCGGAGTCCCCGTGCCCCAGACAAGATGGGCACATACTCCTTGGCATGCATGGGGAGGAAACAGCTCTGGCATCTGTAGTGCGATCCCTGCGTGGTCAGGGGGCTACCACCAAGAGGGTACATGACGACCCCACCACAACGGACTGGCTACCGTGCTGGATTTTAGGTGTTGAAAGGGTCCACAGGGCGCTAAGAAGGGGATTGCGCACAAGATGAGAAAGAGGCAACCCAGAAGACATGGGGTGTAAATCCCTCCACACAACAATAGATAGCATGCAGTATGGAGGTGCACGATGGACCAATAGAAAAACCACGTAAGGCGTCCTTCCCCAAATGGCACGCACTAACAACGGAAATTTTGAAAAATGGCAGGTCAAACCCAAGTGGGGACCATCACATAAGGCCGAAACTTTGAAGACTCCTTTTAGTCGCCTCTTACGAGAGGCAGGAATACCGCGGGCCTATTCGTACCCCCGAACCCGCAGGGGGGGACATTGTAATTCTGTCAGAAACAGCAAACGACTTGGAAGAGCAGTTGAACGGAATGGACAGTGTCTTGAAAGGAGGATATAAGATGAACATCAACAAAAGCAAAGCAAGGATAATTGCATGTAGTCAAACTAAATCAGATGATGATGAGGGAATTAGATTAGGAAATGAGACACTTAAAGTAGTAAAGGAGTTTCGCTATTTGGGAGCAAAATAACTCATGTTGGTCGAAGTAGAGAGGATATAAACTGTAGACTGGAATTGGAAAGGAAAGTGTTTCTGAAGAAGAGGAATTTGTTAACATCGAGTATATATTTAAGTGTCAGGAAGTCATTTCTGAAAGTATTTGTATGGAGTGTGGCCATGTATGGAAGTGAAACGTGGACGATACGTAGCTTAGACAAGAAGAGAATAGAAGCTTTAGAAATGTGGTGCTACAGAAGAATGCTGAAGATTAGATTGGTAAATCACATAACTATTGAGAAGGTATTGAATAGAATTGGAGAGAAGAGAAATTTGTGGCACAACTTGACCAGAAAAAGGGATCGGTTGGTAGGGCATATTCTGAGGCATCACGGGATCACTAATTTAGTATTGGACAGCAGTGTGGAGGGTAAAAATCATAGAGGGAGACCAAGACATGAATACAATAAGCAGATTCGGAAGGATGTAGGTTGCAGTAGGTACTGGGAAATGAAGAAGCTTGCACAGGATAGAGTAGCATGGAGAGCTGCATCAAACCAGTCTCTGGACTGAAGACCACCACCACAACAACAACAACAACAACAACAACAGCAGCAGCAGCAGCAGCAGCAGCAGTTGTAATGAAATTTACATTTTTTTCTTTAAATTTTTAGTTGTACAATTTTAAAAGGCTGACACACAGTGTACCTGAAGATAAAGCTGTAGTACTGCTTTGAAATTGACTGTGAAGAAAACAAAATTGCTGTATGTGGAGCTTTTTTGACTGGAATGTTGGCCTTTGCAAAAATTTCAAGTTGTTTTCTAAAATGGTCTCTTCTCACTTTCTTCTTTTGGGGACTATTTAAGCTTTCAACAAATGGCTGTTTCTCTTGAGCAGCAGCATTTTCCTGCCCATGAACAGAGTGCTGCTCTGATTTAAGGTGTTTTTCAACATTATTTTTCTTTGTCTATCCAATGCAATTATTACAAAATCTCCAGAATACTGATTTCAAATTTTCGTGGCCATTTATATCATTGTGACCTATACTTGACAGTGCTAAAGATAGAACCAACAAGATACTTAGAGCAGAGGTACAACTGAAAATAATTCTATCTGCACGCTAAGGAAAGGGTTTCGGCGTGATGAAAATAAATTGACGGGTTTTCTCTTCTGATCGCTACGGTGCAAAGTGCGGACACTATAAACTGGGAGTCGTCCATGAGCATGAACTAGAATTATGACCACTGTATGGGAAGGGAGCAGTGCAAGGAAACAAGCCCTGTACCCCCTCTTAGGGTAGCAGCGTACACCCACATTTGGTCTGTTTGTGAAACTGGAACTGATACACTGTCATGGACATTGTTGTTCTCTTTTGGTGCTGTGAAAGAGATATTCAAACCCAATGATGGATGTTCAAATATCCATGGTTGAGTCCTACAATGCCTTATGTTGCATGTATCTTATACATCACTCATATCACCCACTACTGGTAAGGCACCGGAGCATGGAGTGCACTGCTACATCACTACATTAATGCACTTCTTATTTTGCAAATACATTCTTACACTCAATATCTTTCCACATTGGGCTTTGCCAGATAATGTGCAGTAAAAGTAATCAAAAACTCGTTACTTTTTAGATACATGTGCACAAAAAAAAGCTATTTCAAACTATCTCTGACAAAAATAATTTGTCTCAATACAATACACTATGAAATATCGTTTACTAGGTTATTTTGTATTTTGAGACAGAATTCACATCTACAATGGTTGACTGAAATGTAATGCTTCTACTTTCGTAACTCTTCAACAGTTGGCAGCATTGGTATGCAGTAGGTACTGGCTTATTCCGTAGCCTCTTCTCTACAGCTCCAGTTGGTGGGAAGGCTTAGCACTGAATGGTTGTGTTGTTACAGTGTAAAGTATGGAACCCTGCGCAGACGGTTGGTCAATACAATTTAAGCAATGTGCCGTCATTGAATTCTTGCCAGCAGACGGTGTCACCCCAAAGGAGATTCATCAGAAAATGAAAGCAGTTTATGGTGATTGTGTTGATGTGAGTACTTTACGTCCTTGGGCGAGTACGTTTAAACATGTTGAGGCGGGAACATCTGACTTGCGTGACAAACAAAGCGTTGGACAGCCTGTGACAGCAACCACTAAGTTTCACAAGCAAATTGTTGACAGATTGCTTCAGGATGATCATCGTATTACTCACAGAGAAATTGCAAGCATAATTTGCATTTCACAAGAACGTGTAGGTCACATTATTGCTTTGCTTGGCTATCGGAAGACCTGAGACTTGAAATTTGCCAGGAACTCCTCTCACGTTACGAGAATGAAGGTGACACGTCTCCATTCAATTGTGTCAGGAGACAAAACGTGGGTACACCATTACAATATGGAGACAAAACATCAGTCTATGGAATATCGATACAAAGTCTCATTCCAGAAAAAGGTATTAAAGACGCAGCCCTCAGCTGGAAAAATCATGACCACAGTGTTCTGGGATGCAGATGGTGTTTCTATGTTGATTTCCTCAACAATAAATTCAGTGCGTTACATCGCAATGCTGCGAACTCTGAAACAATGGCTAACAGGAGTTCCACAGGGAAAGGGAAATGTTTTCCTGCAGCAAGACAATGTCAAACCGCACATTTCACGTGCCACCACCACAGCAGAACTTCGGAGACTGAATCGCACCACCATACGGCATCCTCTATACAGTCCGGATTCAGCACCATCTGACGTCCATCTGTTACCGATACTGAAAGACGATCTGCGGGGACATCATTATGCTTCTGATGAAGACACAGAGAACCAAGAGACTGTGGTTGTGGAAACAGAGTGTCAACTTCTTCTGTGATGGCTTCAGAAAACTTGTTCTCATTGGCAGAAATGTATCCAATTGGCTAGTGATTATGTGGAAAAATGAATATATGTAATTAAAGATCACATTCTAAGGATCATTTCTGTATTTGATTTGTTAAAATATTCCCATTCAAACCCAGTTAATGAAGGTGGAGGCATTACTTTTTATTCAACCCTTTTATATTGCCATTTATTGCATATGTGAGTTTTTCAGGTCCCTTGATCTTCATTACTTTTGCATAGTACTGTTTGATACTGTAAGGATTATCAGGGAGGAACAGTTTTAACTGCTTTTACAATTTATTCTCCTCTCTACCAGAGAATTTACTTTTCTGCATCTAACTGCGAAGACTCTTTGAGTTGCGTATTCTGTTCATCTCTGAACGATACTTAATGCCAATTACTTTCACAAGCAGCACAGGATGCACGCACCAATTATTTGTAAACTACACTCCTGGAAATTGAAATACGAACACCGTGAATTCATTGTCCCAGGAAGGGGAAACTTTATTGACACATTCCTGGGGTCAGATACATCACATGATCACACTGACAGAACCACAGGCACATAGACACAGGCAACAGAGCATGCACAATGTCGGCACTAGTACAGTGTATATCCACCTTTCGCAGCAATGCAGGCTGCTATTCTCCCATGGAGAAGATCGTAGAGATGCTGGATGTAGTCCTGTGGAACGGCTTGCCATGCCATTTCCACCTGGCGCCTCAGTTGGACCAGCGTTCGTGCTGGACGTGCAGACCGCGTGAGACGACGCTTCATCCAGTCCCAAACATGCTCAATGGGGGACAGATCCGGAGATCTTGCTGGCCAGGGTAGTTGACTTACACCTTCTAGAGCACGTTGGGTGGCACGGGATACATGCGGACGTGCATTGTCCTGTTGGAACAGCAAGTTCCCTTGCCGGTCTAGGAATGGTAGAACGATGGGTTCGATGACGGTTTGGATGTACCGTGCACTATTCAGTGTCCCCTCGACGATCACCAGAGGTGTACGGCCAGTGTAGGAGATCGCTCCCCACACCATGATGCCTGGTGTTGGCCCTGTCTGCTTCGGTCGTATGCAGTCCTGATTGTGGCGCTCACCTGCACGGCGCCAAACACGCATACGGTCATCATTGGCACCAAGGCAGAAGCGACTCTCATCGCTGAAGATGACACGTCTCCATTCGTCCGTCCATTCACGCCTGTCGCGACACCACTGGAGGCGGGCTGCACGATGTTGGGGCGTGGGCGGAAGACGGCCTAACGGTGTGCGGGACCGTAGCCCAGCTTCATGGAGACGGTTGCGAATGGTCCTCGCCGATACCCCAGGAGCAACAGTGTCCCTAATTTGCAGGGAAGTGGCGGTGCGGTCCCCTACGGCACTGCATAGGATCCTACGGTCTTGGCGTGCATCCGTGCGTCGCTGCGGTCCGGTCCCAGGTCGACGGGCACGTGCACCTTCCGCCGACCACTGGTGACAACATCGATGTACTGTGGAGACCTCACGCCCCACGTGTTGAGCAATTCGGCGGTACGTCCACCCGGCCTCCCGCATGCCCACTATACGCCCTCGCTCAAAGTCCGTCAACTGCACATACGGTTCACGTCCACGCTGTCGCGGCATGCTACCAGTGTTAAAGACTGCGATTGAGCTCCGTATGCCACGGCAAACTGGCTGACACTGACGGCGGCGGTGCACAAATGCTGCGCAGCTAGCGCCATTCGACAGCCAACACCGCGGTTCCTGGTGTGTCCGCTCTGCCGTGCGTGTGATCATTGCCTGTACAGCCCTCTCGCAGTGTCCGGAGCAAGTATGGTGGGTCTGACACACTGGTGTCAATGTGTTCTTTTTTCCATTTCCAGGAGTGTAGTACAAATTATAATATTTGAGCTAAACAAATAATAATAAGCCCACATTTTTTCTTATTATTTTGGATTTTGGTTTTCTCATGTGATTAACTGTTTCTAAAATATTTTGTTGTTATGTTATGTTTTATACTATCAGATGCATTTTCTATGATATTTAGACAAGTATTTGCAATTTCTTTTTTGCAATGTGTAGCTGGAGTCAGCCCAAATACTGTTCATGTGACACCTAGTGTCAGTGCAAAGATTTTTAAAAGGAGATTATAAGCAGAATTTTAAGTGCCCATTCGATACAGCAGTCCAAAATTGTCTAGTGCGATACATTTTAACAGGGTCAATAAAACACAAAGAACAACCAGTACTCGAGGAGTGGCAGAGCAGCACAGCTGTGTGGCGGTAGCAGATAGTGTGGGCCAGGTTGCTGCTGGAGTACTAGTTATTCTTTATGTTTTACTGTCTCTGTTGATACATATAAACAAAACTAATATTGTACTACACTAATTTTGGACTTTACATTACAAAACGCACCTGATTACTCTTAGAAGTGACATTCTATACATAGGCATGTATTACAAATGACTAATAAGATTATGTGGAACATTTGCTATACTGCATTAACATGTGCCCAAGAACCAAACAAAACTTTTCTATTAAGAACACACAGGACAAACACATAAAGCACAGTTAAGACAAAAGAACTTCCGAAAAGTGATTTAATGAAAACAAGACACAAATAAGAGTGCAGAATGAAACAAAAGAATGACAAAAAGGGAAAAAGATAATAATTCTGGCATACGTGAAAACTCTGAATAAACTAGACAAACACAAACAACAGGTATGAACAAGAAACAAAAACATATGGAATTTGAAACACGAAAACTAACTGAGTTCATATGTAACCTTAAAATGGTTTATAATGCCATACTAAAACTAACTTGTGACTTTGTGATTAATGAGTACATTACAACATAAAATGCACATTTCACTACAGAAGTCTCCCAACTTAGTTCACAGTATAATGTTCCCTCGCGTCTGGATCCAGATACCTTCAACAGCCAATAATGTCCAATACATTTCTACGAGGCAGCTTGTACTTTGATTTTGCTCTTTTATAGCTACATCTAAATTTTGCATATCCCTGATAGCTGAGCTCACTTTTTACTGTGTTATGCATTTAGCTTTCCTCCTATGTCTTTTATGGAAGCAGAGTGAAGAAAAATAATTGCTTACATATTTCGTTCAATATGATGTTATAATCATTTAGGAGTTTTATGTACAGAATAGTAATGTTATGTGATACTTCTTCTTCAAAATAGATCTTGAAATTTAGAAATAGACTTTTACAAGGTAGTTGGTATTCTATGATGATCTCCTAGATCCGATTTTTCAGTATCTCTGTGAAGTTCTCCTGTGAGTGAAACAAAACTATTATCACTCACATGGCTATTTTTCACGTTCACTTCATGCACCCCATTAGCCCAACATGAACTTCAAGCTCCTGCAGTATTCCATTATAATACATAAAACCATTTTTGTTACCTCTGTTGCAGACAAAATGTAGCTTGAATCAAAGTCTGTCACTTCTTTTACACATAAGTGAACCCAAGTGATTGTTTCACTATTATCCTCACTTAATTGTTACTCTTTCAGTTTGAATTAGGCTATTAAGGAGGTATTATGTCTGTAGTTAATGGCTACTACAGATGTCCCACCAGGCAAAACTGCTTGTGGACACTGTATATTCTGTTCCTTTCATTCAGGTGTGTTTGCAAGTTAAAAATATATTTTGAAGGACTACATGCAGGTTATTTAGTGACTGTTTGGGTCCCAATGTTGTTATCATCATCATCATCATCATCATCATCATCATCATCATCTGTGAGTAATCTACGGTTGCAATCAATGTTAGCTGTTAAGTTGTTAACATACAATATGAACGTTAATGCTGATACAGTATTTTACTTTAGCAAATGTGAAATAATTTTAATTTTGCGGGTAAATGTCCATTGATAATGCGCTGTTTGTAAATGGACATCTGTTGAGGGGCCACATAATACTATCTCGGCATAAGTAAGTATATTTATTTCACAGTGGACATTGTTTTTAATGTGTAAAATAGAATATTCCTGCAAAGTACAGAGTATGAATACTGATTCTGCAGTATTTTTTATTCTGAAAACACATTAACTGTGCAAAGTATAATTTTATGTCATAAATGTGAGAGTAGAAGACTGAAAATAATGAGACTATTGACAGTTGTGATATCAACAAAGGCAGACAGCACTGCCACCTTATGACAGTTATAGTCTGAAGTGTTAGAACACTGATGGAAGTATGGGACTGAATAATTTCATAATTTACATTTTTTGTGGGCTGTGAGAAAACAGTTCTTTAGGAGGTTCTCTCAACAATTTCTCATTTTAGTACTTGAATAGCCCGGAAAGGTACCAGCCATTACTTCCACACAAAGTTGGACACTTAACCAGGATGGTTACTCAAATTCAGAAAAAAATTTAGCTCAGAATTCCAGGAGTGAGAAGGAAGATGGTGTCCAGAAGCTCCTTATAAATTAATGGTGAATTATATACCAGCCCTAAGCAGTAGTTTAACTTCCATACAATGTTACAAATGCAGAATTCCCTGAGATTTTATGAAATTCCATGAGATTTCCCTGATTCTTCCAGGTAAAATGCAGCTCCCGGAGAATTCCATATTTTCCAAAAGAATCGCCACCCTGCTAAAACATGTGTATAGCTGGATATTGTAAATGTCAGAAACTTATAGTATTGATCATTTTTGAATGATAGAAACATTATAAGTGTGGTTTTTCCTATTCATAAAGCACATGAAAAAGCACATCTGATGTTACAAATACACGAAAGCTTACGACAAAACCACTAAATTCTACACATTTTAACCTTGGAGATTATATACTAATCAAGAATCTGCTAACCTTCACTAGCTGAGGTCGTTTAATGCCATCTGTTCCAATGCATACAATTTTTTTTGGTGCATTCACTCCACCCACCATCTGATAAGTTTTTTCAAATCCTGCAATACCTGTACGTGAGAAATTTGTCTGAATTACATCATTTCAAGTAATGTTTCTCCGAAGTTGCTAGGCACTTCACTTATATACAGTATGAAAACATCGTAAGATTCTTCTTGCCAATTTGAATAAGCAACAAATAACAAACATTAAATAACAGAAAATATCTATACAAGAAAAGTAGCCTTATTTGCTTACAATGTGATAGATGTTTTTCCTAACAGGGAGACCACATGGCAATTGGATTTTTGTATTTTCTTAATTTATGGTATGTGAAGTTCATAACTGAAATTTCAACCAACCAAAGCAATTTGAGGCATCTTTCAGAACTTTTCAAGAAAATTGACTTTCAAGTACTGAGTGTCTTTAATACCCTAATTTTAGTTAGAATGTAGTGAACCTTTCTTTGATTCCTGCTTGATGCAAATTTTTTTAATAAAGGAGCCTGTTTTACAAGCATTTCCATGAAGATACATAAATATGAAAAATTTTAATTTGTAATGTTCTTTTTTTGTTATTTAACCTTTTTCATTGGCAGTTTTCAAATAAAAGATTGGTTATTAAGAACTTATATTTGCAGCAAAAACTGGATTTTTGTGTGTGATATGCAATTAGAAATGAGAAGATGTTTGACATGTGTTAATTTGCATATATTCTATGGAGTTTCTATTTAAATGACACAGATATATGCACTGAATGGGAAAACAAGAATCAAAGCAGTGATTGAGTGATTACCAGTCTTGAGCTCTACTGATTTTTTTCCATCTTTATGTATTTTATGCTTTATGGAGAAGCTTGTAGAACATGATAGTTTGTTAAGAAATTTGGCATCAATGAGGAATTGAAACCAGGCTCACCACATGGCAAGTAAGCATTCTGCCACAGAGCGATGCTGGCCGTTTAAAAATCAGCTGTATTACAAACACTTACAAAGACGTGCAAAGTTTATTTTCTTGAGAACTTTCAAGTACTGAGTCTCCATGCTTTGGTAGCTGATATTTGAATTCTGAACATTATAAACATGGTCTCCTTGTAAGACAGGTGTAGTCCCATTCAAGACTCAAACTATGGTGATACTGTGAATGCTTATCAACTCATAATAATGAATGAAAGCTTTATTGCTAATACAAGATTGGAGAATCAGATGAAGTAAGGAAATAGGAGTAATATGGAACACATAGTGAAGGTAGGAAAAAAGGTTGCTGAGGTGTAGTTAGTCTTTGTATTCCATCTATTCCAAACCTACACTAAAATATTTCAGTGTCTTTATTGATTCCTTTCTGTATTTTATAACATTTTTATGGTACACAACTTAGAATGGACCATCTTTTCTTCATATATGTACACAATGTCTTTTTGCTGAATGATTAATAATGGCTGTTTATTTTTGCCACAAAACTTTTACTATTTTGTAAAAAAAAAAAACAACTTGTTGTATACGCAGATTTTCTGGTTTGGATTACTCAAGTTTTAATTTTCAGAAGTCCTTTTCCTCGCCTGAAACGCAGTGCGTGAAAATGGTGAGTTACAAGTTTGTCTTGTACACATATTATGTTTGTGAATATGGCTTTCTTTATGCATGACAGCAAACGCCCATGAAATGTAGTTTAGTGGAATTGCCAGTGTCTTGAGAGGGGGCTATAAGATGAACATTAATGAAAGCAAAATAACGGTACCATAACGGAATGCACTTCAATTAAAACGGGCAATGTTGAGGGAATTAGATTAGGAAATGAGACACTAAAAATAGATGAGTTCTGCTATTTATGATGATGGCAGGATTAGGGTGTATAAAATGTAGAGTGGAAATGACAAAAGAAGAAGACAAATTTGTGAATGCCGAATATGAAATTAATTTTTAAGAAGTTTTTTCCGAAGGCGTTTTCTGGAATGTAGTCTTGTACACGAGGGAAACGTAGGCGATCCACCGTTTAGACAAGAAGATAACAGGAGCTTTTGAAATATGGTGCTACAGAAGAAAGCCGAAGATCAGAAGGGTGGATCACGTAAGTAGTAATGACGAGGTACTGAACAGAACTGGAAAGTAAAGAAACTTGTGATATAACTTGAGTCAAAGAAGGGATCAGCTGACAGGACATGTACAGCCACCAGTTGATATAAAGACTTCAGGAGCAAGAGTAACAGCAAACAATAAGTTATAATACACTGTAAACATATGCATCAGAATTAACAGCTACAAACAGGCTACAATTAGAGATTGTTAACATAAACCATATTACCACACGTACATTTCCTACAATCACCAACAGATGACTGAAAGCCCATACAAGCACATTAAAGAAAGACAGAACACTAAAGACAAATAAAGTATTTCTCCACAATTACTGTAATTAACTGACAACACACAATTCACACTTATATTACATAATTACTCCTTGTGATGACCAGCCCCAAACAATATATGTTCTTGTTCACTGTAGAGAAGATGAGAGATCAGATCTGGCAATGCTGAAATGTTGACAGAGATCTTGTGATATGATCAACAATGCAGCATGAAGGGCAATCTTAAAACATGCATCTGATGAAGGGGATGTATTGACCAAATTATACTCCCAAAAATGCTAAACTAGTGAAGAACTGTTGAGTTTGGTGGACACTTACTGTGACAAAGGTGCATTTCTGAGGGAGGAAAGTCATGTGTCGAAATTATATCATGAGCAACACTCTGAAGAAAATAATATTTATAATGGAATGAGGTAAGCCAAGATATAAAGAAGTATAAATGTACTTTTCAAGAAGATATTATTTTTGTGAGTTTGTACTTGCTCATTATTAATATCTGCAGAGGGTTCCAAATGGTGATGGCCAACTGCATGTAGTATGAAGCAGTGACTTAGATACAAAGCTTTTCGTTATTGCAACTGACAGTACAGGAGAAGTAATTATGTGTAGATTCCTCGTTGATCGACAACTTTTCGTGGACACTCTTATCTTGTGAACACGATTCAGTTAAATATTTGTGTTCATTACAAAATATCACCAATTTCACAACCAGAGTTCAATGCAATAATCTTTTTTCTATTTTTGTACAGGTATGTGTAAACCAGTTGAGAAATAAATGAATTATTTTTGGATCACTCTCAATAAACATAGTTCTGTAACAGAAACATACTGATTACAATTCCTTAGTAAATATATATTACATGAATATTGGTGAATAAATAAAAATTTGGTTTAACATTTGTAGACTATATTGTTATTGTTACTATTATTATTATTATTATTATTATTATTATTATTCACGTGGCTTTTTGACACATTGAAATAAATAAAGCATAGAATGTAGAGAAAATATATAAAATATTATAAAAATATCTAAAAACAAAAATTCTGTGACTTACCAAACGAAAGCGTTGGTACGTTGATAGAAACAATAACAAACACACACACACACACACACACACACACACACACACACACACACACACACACACAATTTCAAGCTTTTGCAACCCACGGTTGCTTCATCAGGAAAGAGGGAAGGAGAGAGAAAGACGAAAGGATGTGGGTTTTAAGGGAGAGGGTAAGGAGTCATTCCAATCTGGCGATGACACTGCACAACCAGCCAGATCATACAGCACTGGGCCCTTTGCAGCAAAGCTGCATTCACAGTAACAAGAGTAGCATGAACATGTGCTATCAATTCTTTCACATTCGTTGGTGGAGTACACGTGCTCCTTTAGGTGTCTCCACAGGAACAAATCCAGGGATTTACATCAGGTGAAAGCAGTGGCCATACAACTGGACCTTCACGTCCAAGCCATTTCCCTGGAAATGTTTTGTCCAAATACTGTCACACATTAATTCCACAGTGTGGATGTGCACCATCATGTTGGAACCGTATCCTCTGCCGAACATGCAGTGGAACATCTTCCAGTACATCGGGCAGATAGTTTGAGAGGAATGCATGATAATTTCGTGCAATCAACCAGTCAGGCAACATGTAGGGGCCCAAACACTTATCGCTTAATATTCCGGCCCAGATGTTGATACCAAAGCGAACTTGATACCCCAGTCACAGCTGACGTGTGGGTTAGCCTATCACCAATAGTGGGCATTGTGCATATTGAAGACACCCTCAGGAGTAAATGTTGCTTCATCTGACCATATTAAGGTGTTCACAAAGTCATCGTTGGCTTCCTATTGTTGTTGGAACTATTCACAGAATTGTGACCACTTATGGAGTTCTGCAGGATGCAGGTGTTGCGTGAAAGCATAATGACAGGAGTGCAGCCCATGCTCGTGCAGCACGTTAATAACCATGCCTTGCAAGACACACAGCTACCCTGCTACGCTACGTGTACTTCACTGAGGTTCTTGGTGTATGACCTCCAGAATAGCTTCTTCAGTAGCTGGAGTACGACGAGTGCGTGGATGACCACTGTCACACAATGGTGGAAGGAGAGAACCTGATTCCCGAAGGCGCAGCTCCAGATGACGAAACACATTTTTATCTGGATGGCATTGACGAGGACATCTAGCACCATATTTACGAGTGGCAACACCAGCCTTGTATCACATGCAACAAGGCCCAGAAGCATATCCACAGTCATGGGTTGAGTATGCCATACGCCTGACACACTAGTTTACAATGAGAAAATTTGATAGTATACCCATGTACATTGGGGCCTGTCAGGTGGACAGCGCATACCGTATAAACACACCGTCAGTCCTGCACACAGTCCTACCTAAGGTGCATTACCCCTCTGACAGATATCGCTCTGCACGATTCATCCCAACAACACTAATTGTGAAACGTTTGGTTTCAAATTACACTATTTCCCTAACAGTAACAGACGTGATGTTTCCACAATTTCAATAATAATAATAATAATAATAATAATAATGATGATGATGCATTGAGACACATACTAAACAGCATGCAGTTACCAGACTCAATGTTGAAAGGCATAATTAGTGGGACCATGGTGATAACACATACAAATAGTAACCAAGTTTGAACATTATTCACAAAGCATGTTGCTTGTTCTACCGATAAAGTAGGCCCTAACAAAATGTAATGGACCTGAACGAGGCAAGAATAATAGTTGGTACTAATCCATGGGACCATTGGAGGTGGGCACAAGAAAATCAGGTTTTGCATCTGGTAGATGAAGTCGTGCGAATAAATTCATGTCCACGAAGTGGAAAGGGGTTCTTTGAAAGCTGATCAATCCTCCATTTCTACGGTTGTAGTATCTAAATGCAAATGTTTTCTAGAAGACCCACTGCAATCGCTGTTGCCAATAAAGATGCCAGATACCGTACCACCTGGACTAGATTTACCAAATAAAAAACATATACCTCAACCCAGGATCGAACCATCAATCTCATGCATGCTAAACCAAAACTCTATCCACTCACGAACTGTACAGCACAACTAATATGAACTGACAGGGGTAGTTACCACACATGTGGTTACAGTGTTGCCAGATTGTCACTCTTTAACGTCCTTTTTCTGGCGGATGTACTTGCCAGATGCAATTTTGTGAGACACATTTTTTATCACTGGCATGTGGGGAGTCGTGCTGCGAAGCGCGAGTGCACGAATTTCGCTTTACCCTGTATAATAGCACCTGATCCTGGGGCTGTATCCTTAACAGCAGACAAAATATTAGCCAGCTCTCCTAAAGAGAACAGGGAATTACATATTCCTCGGTTGTTTTGACGTAAGTCTATCCACACCTCTCCGATGCTTCTTTCTGATGTTTCTCTGTTTCCATCAGATGTCTCCTCATGGAAGTAAGGGGCTACTGTCTGTGCTATAAGAGGTTAAGGAGTGAAAATTGTATCATCATTCATTTTGGCAGATACATATGCGACCTTTCTCTATCAGAAATCTTCCTGTTCATCTCCCACACTCTAGTGGGAAGCTCATTCTTGTGACAGGTTTCATCTGCCTGCTCTTGATGACAGTGTGGCATTCTTCTGTCTGGTAAGTGTATGCAGACAAGAAAGGGGTCATGGGTCACCTGACTGCAGGTCTAACTTCATCTCTGCAATTTCTGCGAGGATGAGGAAGGAAAGGTCAGTGGTTGAGAATGACCCTGTGCCTGGGACAAAATGTATCAGTTTACTTCTGTATAGAAAAGAATCTTCTGATACAATGATTTGCTCAAGAACTTGACCCAACGCAGGTGGCATTGAAATCCCAAGGCACATAATGCTTCAATAAAATCTCCAATAAGTAGCTATGGCAGACGAAAGTGCAGAATTAGAACTACAAGTGTCTTTCTGTTACCTGGATTTCAGTGTGGGAAGTACACTGTGCCTTTTCAGTGATGCGTAGACGACCGTAGCAAGCAGTCTGCAACCTGATGGTGAGTGGGACAAGCCAAAGTATACTAAAGTATAATGTCACCCTATTCATAGCTCTGTCACCACTTAAATTACTCTGTGGAGAAAGTAGGATCCCAGCACAAGACATAAAAATTTTGATGGTTGTGTCCTGAAGATACAGACACAGTGTCTCTCTTTTCATATGTGTTTCTGCTACTACAGGATAATCACGTATTTTTTGGGACCCTAATGGCTCAAACACCTGTTGTAATATGTCTGGACCAGTAGGATGTATTTCAGAGGTTTTTCTTTTCTTTCCCCCAAAGGATCCCACCTCTCTGATATAAGAGGTAAATCAAAGTTATATGCATTAAAATATGCATATACACCTCCGTTGGAGTGACTGAAAGTTTAGAGATCTTGTTGACTGTAAACAGCATTTTGGATTACTTGAATAAAAAGACCCTGGAAGCAATAATTTAATGAATTAATATTATATGTTGCATACTTAATGCAACAAAGGGTAGTCATAAAATTTGAATTATCACATTCATGCAACTAATTTGTTTGTTTGGCTATACATGTCTGCAGCCTTGGTACATACTGAAATCCTTGCACCCCAATGCCAGTACTGTAGCATGCCACTAGATATTCTGAAACAAGTGGAATAATCAGGTCTACTGCCGGATGTTTGTGTCACTCTGGCACAATATTTCGGCCACGTAATTCGTAGAAGGCAATGAATTACATGGCCGAAATATTGTGCCAGAGCAACACAAACATCCGGCAGTAGACCCGATTATTCCACATGTCAAGATCTCGCCGGGAATGCCTGAAGAGTTACATTCTGAAACAAAATGGTGCAGCACAATGATGTCTCATGTGGTAACTCAACAGAAATGTTACAGCTGTATAAGGCCATTCTAAAAAGCCTGCAACATTTCCACTTCTGCTGCTAATGAATTGCCACATGATACTCACTTTATCAATGGGCTGCATGCATGCACGCACGAGCAATTGTAATGATAGCACATGCAAATGTGTCTCTCTGTCAATGCATCAGTTTAAGATCAGTATTAACTGAACAAGAGTGATAGTTACTAATATAAACATAGCCTAATTATGTACATTCCTTGAAATGTCTACAAACCAAAAGTAGCACATTCTCGTGCAGTGTCAAATGAACAGTACTGTACAATCTATTCATTAGGAAACTTATTTGGTGAGTGACAGAAAGTGTGGAGATGGATAGAGAGAGAGAGAGAGAGAGAGAGAGAGAGAGAGAGAGAGAGAGAGAGAGAGAGAGAGAGATAGTTTCACTTACCAATAATGTTGCTGTATTGGCAATTAGGCTTTACTGGAATTGTCAGTGTTGGTACTAGTACAGTATCACAGTTCTTTAACTTAGTTAGAAGCTCCCCTCTTGGAATTTGACCTGCAATTGAAATTTTTATGTATAACCCAAGTCATGCTGCACTAGCAACTATATTTTTAAAAAAAAAAAGATCAACTGGCATATATAGATGTGCATCAACAGAGACTGGACAATCATTTACTGCAAGAAGATGAAATGGAGAGCAGGATTGGTTCTTCATAAACAGAGAAAGTAACACGCCCATCAGGTTTAATTTTGCACCACAATCAAATTTTTTGCTACTATACTAACAAGTTAATGGAAGTGTGTCAATTTTTTCATTTAACTAATTCTTTACAAGTATTTGTATACAGCGTGTTATCATTTTAATTGTTTTTTCACTGCAGACAAAGACAGATATTACTAATACTATTTTCTTCTCACAATGTGATGCCTACAATACAGACATTGTGTGCATCCAGCATTTACTTAATCTACGATTGTACTGTCTTGTGAAGTATGATTTAATGGACAGGCACACAAAAGATGTTGGTCACTGAAGTTTCACAAGACTATCATTTGTTAAAGAGCCACCAGTCAACATGAGTGCAAATATGAGCTTCTAATATTGAGGACACTTTCTTTCAGGCTTAAAAAATTGTGCAAAAATGTGGATGGAATAAATAATGTGAAGAACAAATCCTACAGATTTCCTGTAGAACATAAATAGAGATTGGAGAAATAACTATTTCACTCCCACACATTATTTCATATCTTACACTTGCCTATGTATAAATATTCATTTCCTTCTAGTTTCAAACCCTGGGCCATGCACACTATTCACCTTGTTCATTCACATGATGTTGTATCTTTAGTTTTATTCCTTATGCTCAAAGAATGATTATTACTTGTAGTTTTTACAATCAGGTCTTCATCACTTCAGCATTGGAATTAATAATATTCTCAATACATATACATCTAAACCACCTGTTCTGAAAGTACAAACCGATATTCAGTAAAATCATCATACTTCCATATGACTTTTGAGGTTCTGTGCTTCAATCTGTAAAAACGGAACCCTTACAGGATCACTTTGTGTCTGTTAGTTCAACGGTTAAGGACCCTTTCTTTCAGGAATGGGTAGATGTAACATGTTCAAATTTATGTCACATATTAAGATCTGTGGTCCCTTGACAGTATAAAATACAGCTTAAAATAGCTTTTAAGTCAATTAAATCAAAAGATATGGCCATTTTTGTCTCATATTTTGATACTAAAAAACTTGCTCATCGAAAACTATAGGGCACTTCTTGTTGACTTAGAATCACAAAATGTGGCAGGAAGGAAGGTTTTGCAGTAAAGTACAGGAAAAAAACCAAAACTAAAAAACTGTAATAATATAACACCAAAAAAATGTTTTTAACAATGGACATAATCAATTTTCGACACTATAATGTAATTGGATAGACAAAAAAATATACTCACCAAGCAGCAGCTGGAGAATATACATACATACATACAAAAAATGTTTTACTTACGCAAGCTATCAGAGCCAGTGCCGCCTCCTTCCAGCAGAATGGTTGCAGGGGAAAGAAGAGGGATGAAGGAAAAGGAGGTTTACCAGAGAGGATGAGAAGGAAACACTGATTGTTGGGGGCTGCACCAGATGAGATTTGAAAACCCGAGAGCGTAAAGGTGGAAGACAGAAATTACTGCTAAAACATGGATGAGTTAATAGGAGTGAAAAGCTAAGTACATTGCATGTGCTAGATGTGGGAAAGAGATGGCAAAAAATATACAGTTCAGAAAATGAAACATGTAAAAAGCTAAAATAGAGTTAAGAAAGGAGTAGTTACTCTGAAGAATGTTGAGATGGAAGGAATTAATTTAAATTGAAGGCAGGTGGGTGAAGAGAATCAAGGACATGTTGCAGTGCTAGTTCCCGTCACAGAGTTCTGAGAAACTGGTGTCTGGGGGAAGAATCCAGATGGTATGTGTGGTGAAACAGGCGCCAATGTCATGACTCATGTTGTATAGCATGCTCTGCAACAGGATATTGCATGTTGTTGGTATACACTCTCTGACTGTGCCCATACATGCCAACTGACAACTTGGTGGTAGTACTGCCGATGTAAAAAGCCGAACAGTTTACATAACAGCTGATATATGACATGTCCCATTTTACAGGTGGCTCTCCATTTGATAGTATATGTTTTGTCAGTTACAGGGCTGGTATAGGTGGTGGCAGGAGGGTGCATAGGGTAAGTCTTGCAATGGGGATGGTCGCAAGAGCCATAAAGGTAGGGAGATGGGTGCAGAAGGAGCATAGGGTCTGACAAGGATATTGTGGAGATTGGGAGGGCGATGAAAAGCTGTTCTAGGTGTGGTGGGCAAAATGTCAGACACAATGGATCTAATTCCAGAACATGATATTAAGAAGTCATTGTGTTGTTGAAGTAGCTGGTTAATACCATCAAGGTCAGGATAATACTGAGTGGCAAGTGATGTGCTCTGAAGCTGTTTTTTGAAGGGATCAGCGGTAACAGGACTGGATGTGATAGCCTGGAAAATATGCTTTTAAACTAGGCTGGTAGGATAGTTACATCCAGTGAAGACTGGGGTGGGATAACTTGTTAAAATTCCTGGGCTCTCTGAATACCTTCTTTAAATTAAAGTTCACATGATCCTATTCCAAATCCCATGCCACCTTCCACGATGTTGATCTCACCCTGACTGTCCACATTAAATCTACTAACAGCCAACAGTACTTATATTTTGACTGTCGCCATCCTTTCCATGTCAAACGTTCCCTCCCATACAGCCCTGGTATTCAAGGGAAACGTATTTATTCAGATGCAGACTCTTTACAGCAGCACACCACCATCCTTTCCTCAGCCTTCAATGGACATAAGTAGCCCACCAGATGTACTGAATCATAGTATTATTTTTTCATTCTTTTCTTTTCTTATACATACAAGCTATATGTAAACGGAATGAGTTAAGTTATAGACACCGCCAAAAGTAAATTAATGAGTTGTTTTATGGCAAGGATAATGTTTTGATACATCGTTAAATAACTGTATGAAACCATGTAAGAAATACTCTCTTCAATTTATTGATTCCTATATCTACACCCTCTTTGTTTCATGGTAGCGTACGGATGTATGCTTGGATCTGTCATACCACCATTGTTAAAAAATGGGTATTTTAACTGTTCATTGAAAATATTATATAAAATTATTAGAAAAGGAATATTTATTTGCACCATTATATAGTCAACACCTATCTGTTCATCATTTCACTCGCCGCTGAAATCCTGCATAAAGAGGTGCAGTGCAGACAATAATAATTTAAGCAGTATCTTAAGGAGAGTTCCTGCACTGACATTGTCATAATAAAGACTAAACACAATGGAATTAATGTGAAGATCGACAATTTCAATGGTTGTTCAAAAGCAGATTTCCTGCACCATCATATCCAATCCTGGTACTGTGCTCCTTCTGCACCCATCTCCCTACCCTAGTGACCATTCCTGATGGCTCCTACCCTAGTGACCATTCCTGCTGCAAGACTTGTCCTATGTACCCTCCTACCACCGAACACACCAGCCTTGTAACTGGCAAAACATATACTATCAAATGGAAAGACACCTGTGAAACCACACATGCCGTACAACAGCTGTTATGTAAACACCATACAGTCTTTTAAATCAGCATGACTACCACCAAGTTACCAGTTATGATGAATGGGCAGAGGAAGACGATGCATACCAGCAACACACAATATCCTGTTGCAGAGCAGGCTATACAACATGACAGTCGGGACTTGGTCTTGTTTGACCACATGCGCCATCTGGATTCTTTCCCCAGATACCAGTTTCTCAGAACTCCACAGGTGGGAACTAGTGCTAACAGGTTGGGGTATCAAGTTCAAATTTATAATCTCTTGGTGGTATAAGACATTTAAGCTTGTAAGTCAATTCAATCAAAAGATTCAAACATTTATGTCACATACTTTGAACTTGCAAATCCACACATCAACACATATAGGGTACTTCCCATTGACCTGGAATCATGAAACTTAGCAAGATGCAAGGTTTCATGGTACAGGTAAAGGGAAAAATCTAACATGAACAAATATTTTTTCAACATGAACAGATTGTTGTATCAAATTCAAATTTATGTTGCTTACTAGGGTCTATGGTCCCATGGCAGAGCAAAAAATTTAAGCTTCTACGTTGTTGTAACCAACAGATTTGGCCATTTATGTCACATATTATGATTCTCACAAACTTACTAATCAAAACCTATAGGGTACTTCCTGTTGAAGTAGAATTATGAAATTTGGCAAAAGGCAATATTTCACAGCTTGATTAAAATAAAAAAATCTGAGAATTGTTGAACTGTAAACAGAAATATCTTTTTGCTATTAGAACACACATTGCCTTCTTCATCCGTCAAAAGCTGCATACAAACATTCAAAATAAGGTAGGCCTAAATAAAAAATATTTTATTAAAAGCTTTATAGTGAAAGGCAATCAATTCTGGGGCCTATGTAATGCCCAAAATTGTTGCAGTCAGTTTTACAAATAGAAAGAAATTGGTATGGGCTGTGCATTAGATGTGGGAGTGTGTAGATTTGGAATCCCTCAGCAAATGGTTGTAGTTTTGGCAACAGTGACAGCATATGCATTAGCATGGTGGAACAATTTTCAATGCTTGCACATCTTTGGCTGTTTAGCTAGAATTCTTTTGAAAATATTAAGCGAACAGTCATCTTCTATGATAGTTTGTGCTTATTATTGTGCTAATTGCAACAAGAACACATACACCAAACCCTTGTTCACATTGTTTTACCTCTTCACTACTGTTGCACAGGTATTACTGAGGAATATGTGGACCCATGACTTGTATGCTGTCTTTGGATCATATCTGAACAGACAGATATTTTTTACGAGTTAAGGAGTAGAATACTTGCACACTGAAACCTGTCAAGTATCCAGTCATGGCCAAACTATCAAATATCCTACTCCTACCGGAAAACATGTTGTGGTGTTCACTGATTGGATAATTTTTGGCCACAGAAAAGATTCTTTAACAAAACTGTAGAGATTTCCACTGATCTAATGCCAAGAACTACACTGAATGTGTAGAAATGGACAAAGTAAATCCTCTTCAACCATTCTTTGAATGCTAACTGTGTTTCACATGATGGTGGAAGTTGCTGAAACTTCCATAAATATTCATCTTTAAGACAATTTGTTTTGCGCCTGAATTCATGCAGTTGATGAAATATAAAGACCATGCAAAGAATTTTATTCAAATTTTAAATGCAATCTTGAAGGCATACTTAAATGTTGAAAACTATTACATGGATATACTCTCATTTCAGTTACCTGGCTGACAAAGCAGCACGTGAAAATTTAAACGATAGATTGTAATAGATCATGAAACTAAGTATGTGTCTGGAACGCATGCAATGAACATATTCCAGTCATTCTGAGAACTTTCCAGTTAGTCCTGATAAGTAGATTTAATTTATTTTGAAAGGAAAGGGCTACTAAATACTGACTCTTCAACTGCAGGTACATTACTCAGCTGAGTTCAGGTCAGATGAATGTAGACAGTACGTATAAACCTGTTAAATACATAGATTATTTGAAGTGGCTGTTTCAATTTGCAAAAACACTGAACAACTTATGGATAATCCTACTTTCACATGCTTGTTGACTTATCGTGTTCTGGGAAGAGATCAAGTCATTATTGTGTAGAACATTAAAATGTGCGTGGTAAGTAATAAGATTACTACGACAAGCACTGGTCTAATTAAAAACCATTAAAATACACTGAGACCAACAATAGTGAAATAGTGTAAAGATGACACACTGAGTTGCAGGCACGCACAACAAAAAGACTGTTGCATCCTACGCTTCTGACCAAAGTCTTCTTCAGAAAAGGAAGAAAAACAACACACACATTCACACAAGCATGCACACATGATCACTATCTTCAGCTGCTCTAGCCAGACAGCAACTGTTGCATCAACATCAATCATGGGTGGGGCAGGGATAGCAGTGTGTGTGTGTGTGTGTGTGTGTGTGTGTGTGTGTGTGTGTGTGTGTGAGAGAGAGAGAGAGAGAGAGGGGGGGGTGAGAGGGGGGGGGGAGAACCCTGTCTGTCTGTGCAGGGACAGTGGTAAAAGACAATAGGACAAGGCTGCCTGCGGGCAGTGTTGTGACGCTGGGAGGGAGGAGGGAGAGGGGGGGATAGGAGGGTTGGGTTGTTTTGGGGAAGGAGACGAGACAGTGAGGTCATCGGTCTCATCGGATTAGGGAAGGAAGTCGGCCGTGCCCTTTCAAAGGAACCATCCCGGCATTTGCCTGGAGCGATTTAGGGAAATCACGGAAAACCTAAATAAAGACGGCCGGACGCGGGATTGAATTGTCGTCCTCCCGAATGCGAGTCCAGTGTCTAACCACTGCACCACCTCGCTCGGTGGGGGAATAGGAAAGGAGAGGCACAGAGAGGGGCAAATACTGGTGGAAGTGTTAGCAGAGAGTGAGCACAGTGAGGGCGGAGGGCGGGGGATGTGATGTGAATTAGGAGGAGGTTATAGGATAGGGGGCAGATACTGTTGTGTGGAAAGTGTGGGGACAGTACATTTTGTAGGGTGAGGTCAAGATCATTTTTGGAGTGGAGAATATGTTCTAAGGGTAACTCCCACCTGCACAGTTCAGAAAAGTTGGTGGTGGAGGGGAGACTGCAGATGGCCACTGCTGTGAAGCAGCCACTGAAACTAAGCATGTTGTGTTCAACTGCACTTTGTGCCACAGGGCGATCAACTTTGTTCTCAACAACAGTTTGGGAGTCGTATCAACATAAAAAGACTGTGGAATGTTTTCAGCAGAGCAGGTATGTGGTATGGCTGCTTTCATAGGTTGCCAGAGCTCTGAGAGGGTAGGATAAGCCTGCATCAGGACTGGAATAGGAAGTGCTGGTTGGAAGGATTAGGGTAAATCTTGCACCCAGATGTTCAACAGAGGTAGGATCCCTGCTGCAAGAGGGTGGGATGGGAGTGGCATAGGGATGGACTAAGATGATGTGAAGGTTGGGTGGGAGATGAAACAGCAGTTTAGGAAAGGAGGGAAGGATCTTGGGTACAATGTTCCTCATTTCAGGGCATGATAATAGATAATCAAAGCCCTGATGAAAGATGTGGTTCAGTTGTTCCAGTCTGTGATGGTACTGGATAATGAAGGGGGGTACAGCTTTATAGCTGGTTCTTGGGGGTGGTTGGAGGACTGCGGGTGTGTGGCAATATCTGTTTGCAGACTATGTCTGGGGGCTGTGCCTGTCTGTGAAAGCCTTTGCGAGATCTTCAATATACAGGACAAGAGCGTTATAGTGACTGCAGATATATCGTCCCTGGGTGGTGAGGCTGTAAGGGACGAATTTTCTGGTGTGGAAGGAATGACAGCTGTTAAAATGGGAGTACTGTTGGTGAGTGTAATGTGGGCAGAGATGTGGATGGAGCAATTGGAGAGGTGGTGGTCAGCATCAAGGAAGGTGGCACACTGGGTTCAGAAGGACAAGGTGTAGCGGATGGAAGAGAAGGGGTTGAAGTTGTGAAGGTATAAGGATAGGGAGTCTTGGCTCTTAGTCCAGATCTTTAAGATATCGCCAACAAACCTGAACCAGAGCTGGAGTTTGGGAGGCTAGGAATGTTTCCTCTGCATAGCCCATAAACAGGTTGGCTTAGGAGAGTGCCATGCATGTGCCCATGGCTGTGCAGGGACTTGTTTGAATACCTTCCCTTCAAAGGGAACCAAACAGTTTCTGCACCCTTTGTCCTGTAGCCTTCTCCCATTTCACATCACATGCCCCACAATCATTGTGCTCACTCTCTGCCAATGCATCCACCAGTTATTCCCCTCTCTGCTCCTCTCCTTGTCCGCTCACCTCCCCCTCCCCCTTCTCCAAAAGCACTCGACAGCCTTGCCCTGCCACATTCTCCAGTAGTCCCTGCAGCCTGCTCCACCAGGCAGCCCCCCCCCCCCCCCCCCTTTCCCGATCCCATTCCCAACACAACAGTTACAATCTGGCTGGGGCAGCTGGAGATAGCAGTCATGTGTGCGTGAGGTGTGCATGCTTGTGAAAATGTGTGTTTTTCCTTCTTTTCTGAGGATGGCTTTGGCTGGAGGTTAGTGTGCAACAGTCTTTTAACTGTGTCGGTGTGCAACTCAATGTGCCATCTTTATGGTAGGCAGAAACCTATCCTTTTCATAACTGTTGATGTTACAACCTGGACTTACCACTGTTTGAGACCAGGTGTAATCTCAGTCATGACATTTTACATTCTGTTTTTGCCATCTTATGTTTTACTGATAATCAGAGGTACCAATGACACTAATGTCATTAGATGCTAGCATACTAACCAACAACTCAAAGCCATCCATTACTTCTAAATCTACATATATACCCTGCAAACCACTGCGAAGTGCATGGAAAAGGGTAACGAGCGTTCTGACACACACTAGGCTTTTCCCCCATTCCTATTGCATATAAGCTGTCAGAGACAGCAAAGGACCTGGAAGAGCAGTTGAAAGGAATGGACGGTGTCTTGAAAGGAGGATATAAGATGAACATCAACAAAAGCGAAATGAGGATAATGGAATGTAGTCGAATTAAGTTGGGTGATGCTATGGGAATTAGATCAGGAAATGAGACACTTAAAGTAGTAAAGGAGTTTTGCTATTTGGAGAGCAAAGTAACTGATGATGGTTGTAGTAGAGAGGATATAAAATGTAGACTGACTATGGCAAGGGAAGCAATTCTGAAGAACAGAAATTTATTAACATCAAGTATAGATTTAAGTGTCAGGAAGTCCTTCCTGAAAGTATTTGTATGGAGTGTAGACATGTATGGCAGTGAAACATGGATGATAAATACTTTAGAGAGGAAGAGAATAGAAGCTTTTGAAATGTGGTGCTACAGAAGAATGCTAAATGTATGATGGGTAGATCACATACCTAACGAGTAGGTAGTGAATAGAATTGGGGAGAAGAGAAACTTGTGGCACAATTTGACTAGAAGAAGGGATCGGTTCTTAAGACATGTTCCGAGGCATCAAAGGATCACCAATTTAGTATTGGAGGGCAGCATGGAGGCTAAAAATTGTAGAGGGAGACCAAGAGATGAATACACTAAGCAGATTCAGAAGGATGTAGGTTGCAGTAGGTACTGGGAGATGATGAAGCTTGCACAGGATGGAGTAGCAACAAACCAGTTTCCGGACTAAAGACAACAATAACAACAACAACAACAACAACAACATAAGCATAAGAAATATGACTGTTTAAAGGCCACTGTGTGTGCTGTAATTAGCTTAATCTTATGATCACAATCGCTACAGGAATGCCAGGTGGGAGGTGCAAGTACATTTCTAGATTCTGCATTTAACATTGGTCCTTGAAACTGTGTAACTGCCACCTATCTCCAAGCTTCTGGCAGTTCAACTTTATTAGTGCTTTCATCTCACTCTCCAGCAGTCTAATTAAGATGTGACTATTTGTGCTGACTCAGGCTGTATATGTTGTGTATCACCTGCTAGTCCCATTTTGTGTGGTTCACACACACTTAATTAACATTTGATGAAGTGTCACCCAAGTGTTTTCTAACCAGTCTTATTTGTAGGGTGACTGCAATTTCCAGCATCCTGTCAATGAACTGACAAGTGTCCACTGAAGAAGATGCAACAAATTGATTAAAGAAAGTGAATACACTATGCTTGTTCATCCTTCACTGGTGCATTACTGTGCTTTATGGGATCCTTATAAGACAGGACTGACAGAGGACACAGAAGATGTCCAAAAAAGGACAAATCATTTGTACTACCATGAAACAGTGCGGAGAGTGCTATTGGTATGATATGTGAGTTGGGGCAGCAATCATTTTAAAATATCATTTTTCATTAAGGCAAGATCTTTTCATTAAATTTCAGTCATCAACTTTCTTCTCCGAATGTGAAACCATTTTGTTGATGCCCACCTACAGAGGGAGAAATGATCATCGCATTAAAATAAGAAAAATTAGAGTTTGTACAGTATAATTAAAGTGTTTTTTTGTGCTCTGTTTGTGATTGGAACAATAGAGAAATAGTGTGAAAGTGGTTTGATGAACCCTCTGCCAGATACTTAAATGTGAATTCGAAAGTAGTCACGTAAATGTAATTGTACAGACAATAAGTCTATCGCATCCAGATTTTTACTCATCTGTCTTGAATTTTTGTGTTGTTTTTTGAAAATGTCCTGAATCTGATTAAAATTAATATAGGAACCTATGCTACAAATCAACTAAGAGAACTATGTGAAAAAAGAGGTGAAGATAATTTTCCCAGTTTTATACAGAAATTGTTACAAATAATTAGAAACAATGAAGAAATATTTGTTTCTTACCAGTTTTACTGTTGTCTTTTGAGCTGTAATATGCAAGGCTAATCAGTGCTGCTGCTACTTTTTCCATTTGTTGAAGTAGAGGTGCAATATTACCAGAACTTTTTTTCAGCCTCTCCACCATCTGTTGTGCACCAATAACACGGGACTGAAAGAGGAAACAGAAACTGAAATAAATAGCTTGGTTGAATAACTTGAAGACGTTATTACAGTCCAACAACTGGCACCAAAATTTTGATGATTCAGCCCAAACAAAATTTTTCAAGATAACAAAAATATGTTGGACTACAAAGTCAAAAATTGTGAGGATGCTATTACTGTTTATTGCAGCTGAGCACTGTACTGATTAAGTTGTTTTACTTTCTGGTATTATATGCCATTGTACATTTTCCTTCTGATATCTAACAAGTGAAAGTAGTGTAGTGAAATTTCTAAACTGTGAGATACATATAGGTGTTTATATACTGATTGAGACACTTTTTAGATAGGGACAACTGTTAGCTTTATTCTTAAAAAGACTACATGCTAAGGAGGCAACTGTGTGGTACGTAATTAAGCGATATGCAGCAGTGACATAACATGAACCAATTCACATGCTATGGAATCGTAATCCAAGAAAGCATGATAAGCCTTATGTTGAAGGGAGATGACGGGAGACTGGATTCATTGCCCAATAAAATATTGATTATTTGGGGTTCTCCCTTATTTTATCAACTATTACAGACAGTCAAAAGGAACAAAAACCATGTACTTAGTAGCATCACTGAACCTTTTAAGCGAAATAACATAGTTATCCCTGGTGATGATATCCAATTTGTGTGAAATTGGTGGACCTTAGGAGAACTTTAAATGCTCTTTGTGTTTCTATATTCAAAATTTTAGCTACAAGCATTGGCACTGCTGCAAGGCTGGTTACAAACTATGCAACTCAGCAACAACGAACAATCAAAGAAAGCCATGTTGAGGAACAGAGACTACTCAAAAATGCCACAAAAGGCTAAATTACAACTGGAATTGGGTAAAAATTGGTTTCTTCTGAATGCGATCTGAGAGGAGGCGAAAGGGAACTGAGCTGAGCATGTGGAGGTGCAGTATTTCTACTTGTATTTTCTTTCATTTTTCTGAAGGTTTTGTATTATCACGAAATAAGGGATAGAGTGTCACTGAAATGATGGAGGAATTGAGGTGGACATCATTAAAACAAAGGTGCTTTTCGCTGTGGCAAAATCTTCTCACAAAATTTCAGTCACTAAATGCAAAAATCCAAATGCAAAAATATTTTGTTGTCGCCGACCTACATAGGGAGAAACAATAGTGGTAGCTGTGAGGCACATTAGCAACCAAAAATATCACATTCATCCAAGCAAAATGTACTCATTCCTTGCACCTCACTTTGCTTCATACTGATCATATTTGAGATGTACTACATAGATACAAACCCAAATTATATAAAAATGAAATGTCTACAGCCATTCTTATGATTTTATTTACTGTGAAGCCACCAGTTTCGGCACTTCAATGCATCATCTTCAGGCCTTAGCAGATGCTAAAGGTGTTATCATGATTCATATATATATGCTGCACCAGTGGCCAACGTAACTGGTTTGTGCTATCGTAACTGTGATGTGAGCACTCCAACTGAGTTGTTGGCCGCTGATGGTTGGTGAGTCCTCATTATCAGCAAAACAAACCATAACAGAAATACTTCTAACAGTCAAGTTCGATGACCACCCAGCAGCAAAGAATTTGGAGACAGAGCTCGTGGGGGCCATGTAACAGCTCAGACAGCATCTATGGGCACCCACTGGCCCAACTTCTTGGTGTCCGAGATTCAACACTGCCAGCATGCGCAAAAACTGCAGTTACTTTGGCCTGCAAGAATAATACATTGGCATCAGCTGGCTGGCACCTTGCACATCATCAATTCTTCTCCTCAGCAATGTATAAGGCTTCCCGGTACAACCATCACTGGTACATCAGATACGAAGATATTGTGGTTCGATGCCAGGCCACATCTACTTGATGGAGGCACAAAGTTGGGTCTGCTCCAGCTCAATATACCAATAAACAGTTTTACTGAAATTCATCTAAACAAACACACAATGTCTGGGTGGGAGAGAAGATGCACCATCCTGTAGCAACGTTTGCCCACCTCTCATTAATAGACAGCAAAACTGGCACATTACATCATGCAACTGATTGTTCAGGAATAACTTAATCCCTTTCTTTCAAAATTAAATTCTTACTGTGAGAATCACTGATACTGAATATAATTTGTCTTTTTTTTAAAATTTTATTTTAGTGCCTTTCATAACCTCCATATGATTTTACTGCAGCTGAATGGAAATCATTTGACGCCTAATACCCAGCTGATGCATTCCTGCTGGCTGAAAAAGACAGTTTCATACTGTTTTTTCTCCCTCATCCACCATGGATCTTGCCATTGGTGAGAAGGCTTGCGTGCCTCAGCGATACAAATAGCTATATTGTAGGTGCAACCACAATGGATAGGTATCTGTTGAGAGGCCAAACATGTGGTTCCTGAAAAAGAGGCAGTAACCTTCTCAGTAGTTGTAGGGGCAACAGTCTGGATGATTGACTGATCTGGCCTTTAACATCACCTAAAATGGCCTTGCTGTGCTGGTACTGCAAACGGCTGATAGAAAGGGGAAACTACAGCCATAACTTTTTTCCGATGGCATGCAGCTCTACTGTATGGTTAATGATGATGGCGTCCTTTTGGGTAAAATATTCTGGAGGAAAAATAGTCCCCCATTTGGATCTCCAGGAGGGGACTACTCAGGAGGATGTCGTCATCAGGGGAAACAAAGCTGGCATTCTGTGGATTAGAGCGTGGAATGTCAGATCCCTTAATTGGCAGATAGGTTAGAAAATTTAAAAAAGGAAATGGATAGGTCAAAGTTAGATATATTGAGAATTAGTGAAGTTTGATGACAGGAGGAACAAGACTTCTGACCAGGGTTATAAATGCAAAATCAAATAGGGTAAAGTAGACGTTGGTTTAATAAAGAATAAAAAAGTAGGAATGCAGATAAGCTACTATGAACAGCATAGTGGACACATTATTGTAGACAAGATAGACATGAAGCCCACGCCTACCACAGTAGTACAAGTTTATAAACCAACAAACTCCATAGATGATGAAGAACTGAAAAACTGTAGAATGGTATAAAATAAATTAGTTAAGGGAGCCGAAAACTTAACAGTTATGGGGGACTGGAATTCGATAATAGGAAAAGGAAGACAAGGGAAAGTAGTAGGTGAATAAGGACTGAGGGTAAGGAATAAAAGAGGAAGCCGCCTGGTAGTATTTTGCACAGAGCATAACTTAATCATGGCTAACTCTTGGGTTAAGAGTCACGAAAAGAGGTTGTACACGTGGGTGAGGTCTGGAGACAATGAAAAGTTTCAGATAGATTATATAATGGTAAAACAGAGATTTAGGAACCAGGTTTTAGATTGTAACATATTTCCAAGGGAAGATGGAGATAATGACCACAATTTCTTGGTTATGAACTGTAGATTAAAACTGAAAACAATTGCAAAAATGTAGTAATTTAAGGAGATGGGACCTGGATAAACTGAAAGAACGAGAGGTTGTACAGAGTTTCAGATGGAAAGATTCACAAGAACAGGGGAAAGAAATATAGTAGAAGAAGAGTGGTAGCTTTGTGAGATGAAATAGTGAAGGCAACAGAGGCTCGAGTAGGTAAAAAGACGAGTGTTAGTAGAAATCTTTGATAACAGAAGAGAGATTGAATTTAATTGATGAAAGGAGAAAATATAAAGCAGCAGTAAATGAAACAGGCAAAAAGGAAAACAAACGTCTCAAAAATGAGATCGACAAGAAGTTCAAAATGGCTAGAGGACAAATGCAAGGGTGAAGAGGCATATATAACTAGGGGTAAGATAGATACTGCCTACAGGAAAATTAAAGAGATTCCTGGAGAAAAGAGAACCACCTGTAT
This sequence comes from Schistocerca gregaria, assembly GCF_023897955.1. Taxonomy (NCBI): domain Eukaryota; kingdom Metazoa; phylum Arthropoda; class Insecta; order Orthoptera; family Acrididae; genus Schistocerca; species Schistocerca gregaria. The sequence goes on from NC_064921.1 coordinate 506,890,215, forward strand.
GAATATCAAGAGCTGAGATAGAAAACCAGTCTTAAGCAAAGAAGGGAAAGCAGGAAGGTAGAAAGAGTATATAGAGTGTCTATATGAGGGCGATATACTTTAGGGCTATATTGTGGAAATGGAAAAGGGCGTAGATGAAGATGAAATGGGAGATATGATAATGCGTGAAGAATTTGACAGAGGACTGAAAGAATTAAGTCAAAACAAGACCCCAGGGGTAGACAAAATTCCATTAGAAGTACTGATAGCCTTTGGGGAGTCAGCCACAACAAAACTCTATCATCTGGTGAGTGAGATGTTTGAGACAGATGAAATACCCTCAGACTTCAAGAAGAATATAATAATTCCAATCTCAAAGAAAGATGTTGACATGTGTGAAAATTACGGAACTATCAGTTTAATAGGTCACAGTTGCAAAATACTAACATGAATTCTTTATAGACAAATGGAAAAACTGGTAGAAGCTGACCTCGGGGAAGATCATTTTGGATTCCCTAAAATGTTGGAACATTTCGAGGGATACTAACCCTATGACTTACCTTAGAAGATATATTAAGGAAAGGCAAACCTATGTTTCTAGCATTTGTAGACTTAGAGAAAGCTTTTGACAATGTTGACCAGAATACTCTCTTTCAAATTCTAAAGGTAGCAGGAGTAAAATACAGGGAGTGAAAGGCGATTTACAACTTGTACAAAAACCAGATGGCAGTTATAAGAGTCAAGGGGCATGAAAGGAAAGCTGAGGTTGAGAAGGGAGTGAGAAGTATTGTAGCCTGTCCCTGACATTATTGAACCTGTGTATTGAGCAAGCAGTAAAGGAAACAAAAGAAACAATTTTGAGTAGGAATTAAAATCCATGAAGAAGAAATAAAAACTTTGAGGTTTCCCGATGACATTGTAATTCTGTCAGACAGCAAACGATGTAGAAGAGCAGCTGAATGGAATGGACAGTGTCTTGAAAGGAGGATATAAGATGAACATCAACAAAAGCAAAATGAGGATAATGGAATGTAACCAAATTAAATCAGGTGATGCTGAGAGAATTAGATTAGGAAATGAGACACTTAAAGTAGTTAATGAGTTTTGCTACCTGGGGAGCAAATTAACTGATGATAGTCGAAGTACAGAGGATATAAAATGTAGACTGGCTATGGCAAGGAAAGCGTCTCTGAAGAAGAGAAATTTGTTAATATCAAGTACAGATTTAAGTGTCAGGAAGTCATTTCTGAAAATATTTTTATGGAGTATAACCTTGTATGGAAGTGAAACATGGATGGTAAATAGTATAGACAAGAAGAGAATAAAAGCTTTTGAAATGAGGTGCTTCAGAATAATTATGAAAATCAGATGGGAAGATCACTAAACTAATGAGGAGGTACTGAATAGAATTTGGAGGATCAGGAATTTGTAGCACAACTTAACTAGAAGAATCGATCGGTTGGTAGGACATGTTCTGTGGCATCAAGGGATCACCAATTTAGTACTGGAGGGAAGTATGGAGAGTGAAACTCATAGAGGGAGACCAAGAGATGAATACACTAAACCAGATTCAGAAGAAAGTAGATTGCCGTAGTTACTCGAAGATGATGAAGCTTGCACATGATAGGGTAGAATCAAACCAGTCTCCAGACTGAAGACCACAACAAAAACTGTTTCTTACAACTTAAAAGGAAAAGTTCATTGTTTTTGGCAATCAAATAGGAAAGTCATTCATTTTTCAAGAACTGTTTGTAGTGTTGAATACTGCAAAATTTAGCAAAAACACATTACTAGTAGCAATTGAATAGAGCCACTTTTTATGGAATATCACTTGTCTGAAAACTTACCTCATATATTACTGACTGCATGTCAACTCCACAGATTTCTTTATCTTTGTGTGAGTTTGACAAAGCCAATATCTGCTGCAATGAATGATGAGGATGGTCAACTGCACATTGCTCTGTAATGGGTGAATGACACACCACAAAATTATTTTCAATGTTGATTAAGTTAAAAGATGTAAAATGATTATTTGTAGTCAAATAAAATCATACATTAATACTAATTCAGGTGTTCTTTAGAAGAGATTATGTTCAGTTTTCAGTTACCAATATGACTAGTTTCTTATTCTTTATTGAGTGAGGTAAGTTTTATAAATGATACATTCATAATTACCTATCAACATATTAATTTTTCTGGAGAAAGCATCTTCCATGTGACTCATATGTGGTATTAATTGTGGAAGGAGTGGCAAGAACTTATAACTTGGCACTCTAAATAGACTTTCATTCAGGACTGCATTTAGGTCATTGTGTAATGTGTTTTCTAACCACAGATGTGCCACTCGAAATACTTGTAAATCATGTGTATCATCACATTCCAGACCCAGAATATAGTATCTGTAACACACATAGTTACTTTAATGTAACAATACACTCTTTAGGTTATCTTAATTATACATGAAACAGTGGAATAACATCTTCAGAGACAATACCAAATGAATTTGCAAGGTAGCACAGGAGTCCCTGCTTTCACATTTTCGCAAGTGTATATAACCCAGATACTTCATTATGAACGGTCAAAATGTACGTCATATGGAGTCTTTGTTAGCTTATAACTTGTTACTGAAATGGAACAAAAAGTAGTTAATACTTCTTAAATAATAAACAAGAAGAAGTGAAAAAGATACATCCGGGGGAGGGGAAAGGTGGAAGTAGATGTTTAACAAATGCATTATCTAAGACCACTAGAAAATAATCAGATGAAATAAATTATTTTTGCTACAAGTTCTTCAAGAAGACATCTTCTCAATGTGTTGCTTCCATTCTGGTGTCAGGGAGGTATTACTACTTAGTTCCCACAGCTGCTTCGAACCCACAAAACTTGAAATGCTTGAAGAACTGCTTCTGTTGTTTTGCAGCTTAGTTTTTCACAAAATTTTTGGTTCATTACAGCTTCTGATAAAAATTGTTGGTACCTGTGATATAATTTAAATTATGACAGCAACTGGACTGCAGAGTCATCTTGTTGAGCTATATGCTTTAAGTTACTCTAATTAATTAATTTTACACACACACACACACACACACACACACACACACACACACACACACACAGAGAGAGAGAGAGAGAGAGAGAGAGAGAGAGAGAGAGAGAGAGAGAGAGAGACTAAGGCTAAAGGTCTCTCTCTCTCCCACAATGTATCATGAATTTCGCATCACAAAATGATGATTCTATTATCTTTTCTGTTCTGCAGTTAGGTTCTGGACTTTCGTGTATTATGTCTTCATATCAATTCCCTTTGTGATAGCTATTTGCCTGGTAAACTATAACACTGTTAGTGAATTCCATCTCGTGCAGGGACAACTTCAAAACCTGCTGGCTGAAATTTATTTTGAGGTTCCTGGATCACTTGGTTGACTGACATAACTTAGTTGTCTCTTGTTTCAATGCTCTTATTCTTTCACCATTATTATCTACTACTTACCTGAATTTTGGGCAGGAATGACAATTTTTTTCTCTTTAAATTGTTTATCAGTGTTTGCTGATTTTGTCTAATCTCATAGAACATATTACCTCCGATGAAAATATTCATTCAGATTCTCATTGAGTCTTTTCTTCCAGTGAAGCTGGCTTATAAAGATTTGTAAAACATTTCTATTTAAGAACAGTAGATACTAGCAAATATTATTTATCATATGTTTTCTTTTACTGAAGAAGAGGAAGAAGGAGGAAAGTGGTGGGGTGGGGGAAAGTTTTGGCTTCATTTGAGTTTTATTTGAAGCAATCATGATAAGGAATAGTTTTTTATACAACACAAATGTATCAGACCAATTATGACACCACAAATATTTTATTGAAGACATTTTAATGTAAATTTCTCAGAAATGCTTAAAACATTTTAAAAAGAATCAACTAACCTTATGTTCTAATATGACTGGAATAAGCTTTTCACGTTGATACCAGGGATACCGCTGACTATCACAGATTGAACAGTGGGTAGAAGGGCTACAGTACAGCAAACTTTTTCACTAATTTACTGCTATATGACGACGACAACAACTACGACGACAACAACAACAACCAGTGAGAAGCCATAGCATACAAGACGAATATTTCACTAGGAACAACAGAAGCCACAGCTCCACTAAACTGATGCGCCAAAACGTTACGACTAGTAGTATGCTGCTTCACTTTTTGAATGCAATAAAGCAACGATTTTGCATGGTATGGATTTCACTAATCTTTGGTAGTTTTCTGGAGGCATGTGGCACCAGATGCCTATGCAGAGGTCATGCAATTCCTGTAAATTTTGTCTTGCTGGTTTGTGTGCCCAGAGCTGGTGCCCAAAAGTGTCTCATCGAGTTCAGGTAAGGTGAATTTGGCAAGCAAGACATCAATGTGAGTTTCTGGTTTGATTCTCCAACCACTGAAGAACAATTCTGATCTTATGATATGGCAGTTATCCTGCTAGAACACGCCACTGCTATCAGGGAAGACATCGAGCACAAAGAAACGCAGATAATCTGCAACTGTATTGCTATAGTCCACAGCTGGCTTGGTGCCTTCAATTACTGCCACAGGTTCCATGGAAGCCTGGCATAGTACTGCCCCCACTGGCCTGCTCCAGTGACATAGTGTATGCTTTGCACAGCCATGCAACTGGATGACTGCTTTTCCGAACATGATCATCGACCTGCTGTAATAAAGTGACCAGCCGACAAATTTCCACTGATCCACGGTCCAGTCTTGATGATCCCATATTCAATGCAGTCATAACTAATAATGTCAAGTTAATATGGGAATACTTATGGATTGTCTGCTGCAGGGCTCTATGTTCAACAATGCATCATCTTGAACAGTTTGCTCCACAACACTTGTGCTTGCACAGCATTGCACTCTATTATCAGATTTACCCCACAGCAGGTAAGCCTCCAACCTTCATATTCCATGAAGAGGCATGATAATCAAACATCTTGTCATATATACTCATGTTTTAACAAACTTTGAAACAATTTTCATAGATGATCATGACAGGTAGCATGCAAACAGCTTCACCATTTCACAGTTCCTCATTTCCAGGTGCTGGGCTTTAAGAATCTGTCCAGTGTCAAAACCATTTACATTGACAGATTCCCACATTTGTAACCTGTATTGTTGCTGGAATGATTCCCTGATTCGTCTCTGCTATGCTTATATCCTTTCCTGGGTGTGCCACATGACCATAACACCACAAAGTGGCATTCGATCTCATGATGGGCAGTTCTCACAATGTTTTTGTTCATTAATGCATGCAGCACTGCTCACAGTACATAATAGGGAACAACAAATAGCATGGGTAGCATAGGCATAAAACACTGCAATTGGATGCTCGATACATGTAATAAGAGTAATTTTGATAGGCTCTATGAACTTAAAGCTCTAATTTCAAGTTTTAATATGACTGTTGGGTGTTTACATGAGCCATCAAGCAACCATAGGGAGCTTACCCAACAGAGAAGCTTTAAATGTATGTAATTAATTTACCAAAGTAGCCAATGTACTTGAAAAGAACATGCAAAATTGTTATGAATAGTGTTCGATATCTTTCAGAATGTAGGGTAAATATAAACATTAAAAAAATCAAGCAATGGGAAAAACAGTTGCAAGTTTGGGACACCAGTTAAAGACCACTGCCACGAAGAGCTTTTCATAACCTCAAACTAAGCATCCATTACATTACAGTACCATGTACATTCTAATGTCACTTTGTAAATGGTCAAGCATTTATCAGTGAGTTGGTGTGAAAGCCGTTATGCGAAAATGCATCATGGACATGAATAAAGGAATGTGGGAAAGAGTTTATAAGCTTTAAAGTGGAGCTCACTGCAGCCAGATGTCTCATACTAATCTGAAAGATGACTCCTGCTTAGCTACGAATGTTTCCATACTTGGTTTGGAAGCTTAAGACTGTTTCAAAGTTAAGCCACGAACAACTGTAGAAATGACAGTAACCACGATGCATACATCAATATAGTAACTATGTGGTTAATTCCTTGACTGTTGTTGTCTTAGTATTGTAATGATCTGCCTGTCGCCCACCTCGACTTCAATAAAATATTACATTCTGGTACACAACTTAGTATTTTGTTTGTTTTCATTTCATAATTCATCAGATGACCCATTTACAGTATATGCTACCCTTTGCTAGTATCACTGGAATTATTTCAGTGTTCTCTCTGCCTTCTTCAGGTGGTTTGTTTGTAAAATGAATATTTAGAAAGCATAAGTCTGATGATGACTGGGTCCATAATCTTTATGAAATTTTTAAATGAAATCTTTCCACTTTAGGCTGTTAAAACATGATTCATCGTAACTGCAATTTCAACACTGTCATTTTCAAGCATATGGGATCAATGATATAAAGGTGTGACATGCTGTGTAACAACAGTTGCATGTGGTGGTATGAATTTATTTGATCTTCCATATACAGCTTTCTGACGTGTATGGTATATGGAACAGCAGATAAATTCACACCACCACATGCAACTGATCTTGAACAACATGTCACAGCTTTACTTTATTGAGTGGATTACAACATCCCATAATGCTTGAGAATGAACATATGTCAAAATTGCAATCACAACAACCATTGTCCTAACAGCCTAAGGTGGAATGATTTTATTTAAAAATATTTAGACTGCAGTGATTTGGCAGCTTCTAAAATTGTGTATGTGTGTAAACAAGGTTGGATGATTGAAATGCTGTGCTTAGGGTGATTCTGAATGTATTCTTTTGTGACCAGATGTATGTAGTGATAAGGAATACATTGAAACATCCTGCAAAAATAGTGAACCAAGCAGTAGAAGTGTGATAAGTGACTGACAGAACAGTGAATTTGACGATGAAGTTCAACTGTCTAAATCTGTTTCATCAGAAGGATATACAGAATTTCAAATGGATGTGTTTTGATAAAATCTCCACAGCACCAACAAACTGTTCATTTACTGGAAGTCCAGGTGTGAATCACTATAAAAAATTGAGACACTGACTGAAAAACTGTTTCTGAAGTATTATCCTTAGCTCGAAGCGAGCTCTGGAAAGCAAAGCTGCTAGTCAAATAATGATCTTCTCAGTCCCACTGAAAAATATTTTTCCAAAATGTGTACCAGCTACGACAAGTGCACTGTCTGAATATCAAAAAATATCCAGAACAGAATCACATTACCAACCAAGGGAGTGTGATGTTGGACTGTGTGCAGCTCACTGTTTGGAAATTATCCATAAAATGAAATTTTTAGCTTTTCGTAATTATGGTGTTTTGAACCATTTTTTGAATGAAATGCAATGTAACCTTCAATTAAATATAAATTCAATTATTTTACATTCATCTCCACAATCCCATACATGTCCTGAGAACAGAACACCGCAGAAAACAAATGTGTCACAAACTGAAACTCTCAAGGATTACCACCTGATGACTGTCCTTTCAGCATGACGTGTGTTCAGTTACAAACAGCAAATGTTGTGAAACATCGGACTAACTCTCTTGTATTAACATGTGAAAAATTTTATTAGATGTGACATGTGTTATACTACTACAGACACACAATACTTAGATCAGACTGTCAGTATGTTGCTGCATTATTAACAATAACAATTACTTGATGCCATTTGATGAACAAAACCAAAAACATATTTTGATGCCTCCAAAACAAAACACCAGCTTTTCAGGTCTACATCTATATCTACATCTATACCTATGACCTGCAAACCATCATGATGTGCATGGCAGAGGGTATGCCCCATTGTACCAGTTATTAGGGTTTCTGAAGTGCGGGAAGAATGATTGTTGGAATGTCTCTGGGCATGCAGTAATGATTCTAATCGTATCCTAACAATGCCTGTGTGAAAGATACATAGGGGGTTGTAATACATCAATAGAGTAATCATTTAATGGTGGTTTTGAAACTTCCTTAATAGACTTTCTCGGGATAGTTTACATCTGTGTTCAAGGGTCTGCCATTTCAGTTTCTTCAGTATTTCTGTGACACTCTGCAATGGATTAAACAAACCTGTGATCATTAGTGCTGCCCTTCTCTGTATACATTCAATATTCCCTGTTAGGACTATCTGGTACAGGTCCTACACAGTTGAGCAATATTCTAGAACTACTCACACGAGTGATTTGTAAGCAATCTCCTTTGTAGATTGATTGCATTTCTCCAGTATTCTGCCTATAAACTGAAGTCTGCCACCTGCTTTATCCATGACTGAATCTATGTAATCATTCCATTTCATAAACCTACAGTGTGTTACACCATCGTATTTGTATGAGTTGACCAATTTCAACGGTGACTCACTGATACTATAACCATAGGAAACTACATTTTTTCGTTCTGTGAAGTGCAAAATTTTACATTTCTGAACATTAGAGCAAGTTGCCAATCTCTGCACCATGATGAAATCTTTTCAAGATATGAGTGAATATATATATGCAGATTATTTCAGATTGTACTTCATTATAGATAACTGTGTCATCTGCAAAAAGCCTGATGTCAATATTAATATTGTCTGCAAGGTCATTAATATACAACATGAACAGCAAGGGACCCAACACACTTCCCTGGGGCACACCCGAAGTTACTTCAACATCTGACAATGACTCTACATCCCAGACTACATGATGTGTCCTCCCTACCAAAAAGTTCTCAATCCAGTCACAAACTGGTTGCACCCTGTTCCCTAGATGCCACAGGAATAGCCTCTTCAACATGTTGAATGAAGCCATCTGACATACACAATGAATGCATCTGGTGCCCTTTCCTGTCTCTTGATGTCATTTCCCTAAGGGCTACCATCATTTGCCATACGTTTGAATGGCCGATGGTTAACAGGCTCCTCATGGCATTGGACAAAATAGTTTTCCGCTCACCAGGTGAAGTGACCCACTGGGTCAATTTCAGTAAAAGACATCACCTCGAACTTGTTGGTTAGAGAGATCAATACAAAAGCCTATGTAAATGATTACTCTGTAACTCCAATTTAAATCTTTCGCAGGGGGTTCATAGAACCACTTTTAAATAATTTCTTGGGCATTTAACTCTCCAGTAGAACATGGGAGGAATTGACACCTAAATCTTTCCATGATAACACTGATTTCTCTTATGACATTGGCTATTTTTCCCTATGTAGGTGGGAGTCAACAATTTTTTTTTCCCCCGTCTGAAGGAGAAAGTCAGTGCCTGAAATTCTGTGCAAAGGTCTTGTTGCAATTTAAATCGTCATTGTTTTGATTATTACCATCCCTATTTGTTTATCATATCCATGACACACTCCTATTTTGTGGTAATACAAAGTGACTTGCTCTTCTCTGAACTTTTTTGACATACTCTGTCAATCCTATCTGGTAAGGATCCTATACCGCACAGTAAAACTCCAGAAGAGGACAGACAATTATAGTGCAGGCAGCCTCTTTAGTAGGTTTGTCATGTCTTCTAAGTATTCCATCAATAGAAAGCAGACTTTAGTTTGCCTTCCTCACAGTATTTTCTATGATATGCTTTGATTTTAAGTGGTTTACAATTGTAATCCCCTGCTACTTAGTTGAACTGACAACCTTAAAATTCTTGTTATTTATTGTGTAACGAAAATTCAACGGAATTTTTGGTACTCATGTGGAGGACCTCTCAATTTTTTCTTGTTTATGCACCATGCATATATCTTGTGGAAATTATTTAGCAATTTTTCTTGATTTTTTGATGACTTTAACATATGGTATACAACAGCATCACCTATAAAAACCTAAGAGGGTTGTTCAGACTGACTTGTTTCTATAGACTAAGAACACCCAACAGTTCATAAAACTTTCTTGGGGAACCCCAGAAGTCGCTCCAGTTTCACTCAATGATTTCCCATCAATTACTAAAAACTGTGCAGTTTCAGGCAGGAAATCATGAACACAACTGAGACTATGCTCCATAAACACACAATTTGATTAGAACCCATTGTGAAAAATAATGCCAAAAGCCTTCTAGAAAACTAGAAATATGAAATCAATCTGAGATTCCCTGTTGATAACACTCATTAGTTCATGTGAATACAGAGCAAATTGGGTTCACAAGAATAACAATTTTCTGAATCCATGCTGGTTATGTGTCAACAGACTGTTTTCTTCAAAGTATTTCAATACAATGGAGCACAGTATTTACAAAATCATGCTACTAATCGAAGTCACAATGACAGTCTATAATTCAGCAGATTACTTTTATTTGTTTTCTTGTATATTGGTGTAATCTGTGCCACTTTCCAGTCTTTAGGAGCGGATCTTTTGTCATGCAAGTGGTTTTATATGACTGCTGAAAATGGAGTTATTTGATCAGCATACTCCAAATAAAACCAAAGTAGTATAAAATTTGGACCAGAAGATTATCTTTATTAAGTGACTTCAACTGCTTTGCTACACTGAGGGTATCTTCCCAAATAGTCATGTTACATGTGAATCATTACGTTTACAAGAAAATTCTCAAAATCACAGCAATGTTCAACATAAATATATTTCCAAGGGTGCCTATACAATAGTTTGTAGTGAGGGGAATGTGGGGTGGGTTGGGGTGGGGGGAAGGGGTAGATCTGGCGTATGCTGTATTTTTAATACTTTGGAAGATGAATGGTGACGTGTAAGTAGCCATGAAAAATTTCAGATCTTCCCATGTTGAAAACCTGTGTAATACTGCCTTTTAAATCTCTTCTTGAAAGAAAAACACCTGAATACACTATATTTTTTTTCTTTCCATGAGAGCTTGGTGTGTGTGTGTGTGTGTGTGTGTGTGTGTGTGTGTGTGTGTGTGTGTGTGTGTGATCCCTTTCCCATCGGTATGGGTGCTCCTGATTATTATAAACTTAGATAATTCATTAAGTCAATAATTACCTTATGGCTGTTGTAAGATACATGTCCATTTCCTTTCTTCTGTTTGCAATTTCTGCACGATCAATTTGAGTCTGGCGCTCATGCATTCTGTATGCTCTCTTCTCATCTTCATTCAAGGTACCACCCTCTCTTGCTTGTTGTTTTAAACGTTCAACATCATTTAATGCTTTCTCCAAGTACTTCTGTTTCACTTCATATTCAGCTGATTTGAAATAACAGCTAAGCTGTTGATACTGAGAGTCAGCAAAACTAGCAATTGACCAATATGTTTCTATCTTAGTTTCAGTAATTCCAGTCTCATTACTTTCTAGTGTTTCTAGAGCCTTGAAAAAATAATCACTTATAATTACTTGTGCATTTTCAGACTTTGTTTCTACCATCCAGTCACCATATAACTTAAGTGACAATGCATGCCACTTTCCTTTGGTATTTCCTGGTTTACTGAGCAATCCTTTTAAAATGCATAGAGCCAGTTCTTTATCATCTCTGTCCCATAATAATCTTGCTTCTTCAATTTTCAGATTAACAGCTGTTTCAGGTGGCAGGGAGGACATAGCTGACAAAGACTGAACATAATGAGCTGCTACTTGAAAATGTTTTTCAGTTCTTGCAAGTGCTGCTATGTCTAGACTTAAATTCACAATCACTTTCTGAAAATATGGATTGACCAATCCTTTCCTTGCACTGGTCTTTAACATTACAATTCTCTGTGTCAGTATTGGTTCTACATTATCAAAGTCATTGTATTGAATGAGGTTTTGCTGATTCCACTTTTTAAGAAGTGGATCAACATTTTTAGAATCATTTTCACTTATAACTTCAAAGAAATCTTCCATTTCTTGTAGTGCTCTTAACTGTGAAAGTACTGTATAGAGGAATTTGCTAGTTTCAAGACTAGCATGAGCTAACGACTCTACTACACAACTACGCGCATGTCGCAAATTCTTCTTAAAGGCATCTTCATCCAAGTTTTGTATAGCATTCATAGCCAAATAATGATATCTCTCATAGCTTCCAGGATGTAACTCTTTTTGAACATCACTCTCTACTTGAAAACATTCTGTAGATGCGTCAGAAAAATATATATCAGTATTCCAGTTTGCTAAACGCCAGGCACAGTCATAGTAATAGTTTTGTACTTTTTGGACTGGAAGGTGCTCACGAACAAATGATGAACAAATATAGCCATCCATTACATGATGAAGCCCAAATTTCTGTAATGCATTCAGCAGACCTGTGGAAGGGCACAAAAAGTTATTTTAAAATTTTGTACATAGCTGGAGAAGCAACCGCAGAATGAAATATAATCAGTAAACAGCCAATTATCTGCAAATTGAACGTTTATTAAAACCCCTTTAACATGGTTTCAACATTTATATAAACATCTTCAGAAGAAAATATAGGCAATTAGTTTACATGCTGTGCAGAGTTACATTAAAATATAGCTGAAAGGCATCAGCCAAATATCAAATTCCATCTCTACAATAAATTACAACATGCACAACATTGTTGTTGTCATATAGTAATTTCTCACCAATGTACATTTGTTGAGGAAATACTATATGACAACAACCTATGGTATTTCCTCATCAATGTACATTGGTGGTGAAATACTTTATATCAACAACCATGTTGGGCATATTTTAATTTATTATGAGGTGAAATTTTGTATTATTACTCACATGTAATCCAGTTGCCTGTATTTCTTTCTGAAGAAGACACTTTCATAAACGTTGAAACTATGGTAAAACAGTTTTAACAGAACTTACAATTGACTGACTGTTTACTATTTCTACAAAAAGAACCAAAGAGAGCCATCATTAGTTATTTATTAACTGCTATAAGAAAAAATAATAATTAATTTCTCTGGAGACCACAGTTGTTTCCATTTTCCTTCATAAAGTATACCAATAACAGTGTCATTCATATCGGATAGATAGAATATGATATTCTAACAACAGCATAAGGAGACTGGTTATTAAGGAATTTGGATATAAAGTTGATATGGCAATAAATGTGGAAATTAGCACATTGTCTAAAAAATAACACTATTATGACCCACTCCTACTCCTCTGGCACCAGATGATTGCTAGGTGAGGATGTTTGCTTGTGGAATGTTGCTGCACATTGTGATACTCATTTATGGAAAATGTCTTCTGTCATTACAAAGGAATTCATGAAAGTAAAGCTATCATCAATCCAAAGATTGTTTTGAACATGAATGGTCCTTTTGCTGGGTAGTATGCCCTTACCTTCCTCAAACCTTTTCACTGATTGATCCAGCCAGTTATGGGGTACTACAGTTTAAAATGGATTCCAAACCATGGTGTAACTCAGTATTTTTCACATCTACAAATGCTGCCAAAGGTGATCTGGCACTTTATCACTGAGGCACTAAATTGATACTGGAATTAAAATCTAACATAGATAGGTGAGATACTGACAGCAAAATGAGTCTAAAACTATTGATCATTTTGACTACACACAATACTTGTGTAAGGAAGTTGCAAACGTGGACAGTGCAATTAATTTCATGATCATTTTAATTATGATTTCATTATCATTTTAATTATGACAGGGGATAACCTGTGACAGGTATACTACTCCTCTTCATGGGAGGTACCTAAAATCTTGCGAATTAGGTCCGCAGCTCATGGTTTCGTTTTGCTGCCTCTGGATCCCGGGTTCCATTTCTGGCTGACTTGGGGATTTTCTCAGCCTGAGGTCTGGGTGCTAATGTTGACCTCCTCATCATTTCATCAGCATTTGGTGAAGTTGAGAGACTTGACAATGAAAAGATTGGGAATTTTTATGGATGCTGATAAGATGGACGCTGACAAGATATTGTCATCATCCTGCATTTGGTCAGGATAAAAGTTCAGCAAATTCCTGCACAAATGCAAAATGTTGCTCAATGAGTTTGATGTGCCAAAAATATCAAGAGGTGCTAATGAGGCATGGAGAAAAAACTGAATCACTGTAACTTACTTTTGCTGTTGCTGATGTAAGGATTTGACCTTTGACCCCCAAATGCATATACACGCCAGTGAGTGATTAGATAAATGTAAGCTTCAAATTAAAAAAACTGTTTTAATGAGCTCAAATTAGTACAAAAAATAATTAACATACGAGTTACAAATGTGACTATAAAAGAAACATGCAAGTTATATAAATATTCAATTAAAAGCCTACCCAGAGGAATCACTGAAACTAACAGAAGATGTTTTGCATGTGAACAGACATATTAACTTAAGTGCAATAGTATCTTAATTTATTTTGAGAAAGCAATGACATTTCATAATTTAATAACTGCCAGAATCATGAGATGTTTCTGGGAAACCAATGACAGAAATTAATAACTGCATTAATCTATGTTACTTTATAAAAACTTTGCATAGGCCGTAGTGGTGCTGGTTTCATGTACTCCTACTTATGACAGAGTATGTTGGATCAAACATGGTAACACATTATTTGGTGCAAGAAAAATTTTAAATGCTACCAGAGACCCAAAAAATAAAAAATACTAAGTAGTGTGTGGTAACATGAGATACACCAAGAACAACAGTGAATACACCAGGCAGTCAAGAACTTGGTACAAAGTGAAGCCAGAGTAGCATATTTTCATATTGTAAATCTGTAAATGCCGGTGTTCCTGTAAGAACATTATATATCATCAAGAAAAGTTTAAATCAATTTAAATCAGTTTCAGCAACAGAAATTGAAGAGCCTAGATATCTGCTAGAATTAGTGCTGAAACATAATAATTTTCAGTTTAATAACAAATTTTATGAGCAGGCTGGTGTTTAACCCAGATTCAGGCGTGTGTGGCTTATCAGCTGACACTTACACTGATCACTTAGAAAACCAGTCTCTTTTTCCAAATCATGCATGACTTATTACACACACACACACACACACACAAACACACACACACACACACACACACAAATGCAACTCACACATGACTGTTTATCAGTTACACACTCACATACAACTACTTCACTTTTGAATGAAATGTATATGAATAAGTCTGCAGCACAGTCATGGGCACTCTTGTATGCCAATTTTTTTATGGCTCATCTAGAGGAAACCACCTTGGCCACCCATAACACTAAAATCCTTGTCTGGTTCAGGTTCATTGGCAATAACTCCATTATCTGGACTGAGGGCAAAGACACACAAGTAACACACATGATATAGGATTTGGGGTAGACATCGTTAAAACAAAGGTGTTTCTCATTGCGGCAGGATCTTCTCATGAAATTCCAAACACCAACTTTTTCCTCAGAATGCGAAAATATTTTGTTGCTGCCGACCTATATAGGGATAAATGTTCGTCATAGAAAGGTATAGGGGTTTGTTTTTTTCCTGCGTGCTGTCTGCGAGTGGAATAACAGAGAATGATTGTGAAGGTGGTTCAAAGAACCATCTGATAGTCACTTAAATGTGATTTGCAGAGTATCCATGTTGACATAGATGTTATGAGCATTATGCGTGCTATGCAAGGTATTCTAAGGTGATGGGTTTGACTGAGCATCATGTCGCTGGCAACTCGCCATGAACTGACTAGGCCAAGCAGATAAGTGGGTGCAGAGCAGCATTCTGAATCACAGAGCCATGAAAGGAGGAGGGGTACATGTCCAGCAGGCTGGTGTGTGCTGTCTTTGTGAAAATCATGTGGTTGTGTAAAGTGTGTCACTGAATGCTTATGGATACCAAGCAATGTGGTCTGTTTCTGCGTGTGCTAAACTTATAGCTTCAAATATTCACTGAACACAGAAACAGCAATTTTAAGATATTCTAAAGAAAATCTAAACAGACAAACACACCATAATCATTGCCATACTTCTGAAGGTAGTACAAACAAAGTTACTAACAGTTACATGCAAAAAATTTTATAACAATGATAACAGATGTTAAAGAGACAATACTTATATGCATATGACACATACTTGGGTAGATACTGAAGGCAGCTATCACAGGACCATGTTTATAATATTGTTTAACAGAAACACAAATTGTAATACATAAATTATTATCTCAAAGAAAAGAGAGAGAGAGAGAGAATGAAAGTTCTCTCCATACATACACTGCAGATTACCAGCAGCAACGTTAATTATTTTTCCTATTACCTCAATCCATTTTTTATTTAATGAGAATTTAGTAAGTTAATGTTGTCAGACGACAATTTGAACAGCATAGTACTGCAGCAGCAACAGAAAAAAGAAAGAGATGAACTTCACAAATTTTTTACCTGTTCCATTTATGTGTGCAGAGTCTACATAAAAGCTGGTCATTCTACAATACTTAGGATGCAATAATGTAATATCAAATTGCAAATTATCTAAAGGTATATGTAATCTATTCCTAAAATATGTAAAGTTTGTAAAACACACAATTGTAAGAATGGTGATTTATTTGTAAGTTAGTTACTTGATTGCAGTGATTGGTCACATGACCAAGGTTTTAAATAGGTGGCCAGAGCACGTTTTGTGGTCATTCGATTTTCACGTCTTGATGGATAAGGGTTGCATGGCCAGTGAGCTGCACGGGTTTAAGTGTTGGGCCACAGAATTATTTCCATGTGCACTAACTGAGGAGTTAGAAATACTGCAGTGTAACAGTTTTAACAGTTAGTGTGCTAGGGTGTGACAGAACTTTTGAAAGGTAAATTTATTATTGTATATAGTCTTGAATGAACTTATTGAACTTTAGGAAGTTAATTCAGTTTTTATGATTTGGTATCTAATAATGCCTTTGGCTTACATTCATTATGGCCTGCAAATGTGCTACTTACTCTGTGAATTCAGTCAGTTGAGTTCTTATTTCTTTACTGCGTTTAAATATCAGCTTGTCTAAGGCCACCATTCAAAGAAACTTTGTGAGTGAACTGAATAAAGTGATAGTGAATTTTAAACCTCTGGTTAGGCTACATCATTATCCTGAGGCATCACCCCTTTAATATCTCATTTATTTTATTAAATATATAAATTATAAAATTTTTGCTGATTGTCTCTGCTATATTAAAGTGCCTCATGACAGACTGATGCTTTGATAGTGGTTTAAAACGACAGTGCGTGACCATACCTGTAAAGTACATAAGAGCCAAATACAAATTTAAGCTCATGTACTCACCTCTGGTGGTGGGATAGCAACACATCGATACAATTGGCAATCAATTTCAAATTATTTTGTTAGTTACAAGCCTGATCTTTTTCACCTGGTTCTTCTCAGCCCAAGGTGTCGCCATCTTGGACATAATAGATCTTCACCTTTCCGATGACCACTTCCATACCTCTGTCCATATTAAGTCCACACTTGTCACCTCTTCCATACCAATGAAGTGCTCCCATTTAGTCTGGCCACACGTGGTTGACATATCTGCAGTAATGAGAATTCCCTTGGCCAGTAAGCTGAAGGTCTCTCAAAGGGCTGCACCAGCAGGGTCTAAACACCCCCCCCCCTTCCTCCCCCTCCACAAACCTATTGCACAAACAGATTTCCCATGTCATATTCTCACACACCCATACTATAGGCATCTATTCAGAGGTGGATGGTCAAGAAAAATGCATGTAAATCTCAATGGCTGCTTCACAAGCTGTGCCATTTGCATCCTTCTGTATATCACAAGCTTTCTGAACTATGTAGATGGAAGTTATAAACCTCTTGACAACAGTCTCCATTAACCTTCTGTTTTTGCACAATCTCCACCAGCTCCGTCACCTGTTCACCAGAAGCCTTGACTGTGCACCTGTCACCGCTCCCTCCCACATTCTTAGCCAGCAAACCAGCTGCCTCCCTCAGAGCTGCTAGCTATTCAAGACACCCCCCCCCCCCCCCCCCCGCCGCCACCATCTGCCTACCCCCTGGCTTCCTCTTCTTCTAACACCCCCCCCCCCCCCCTTCCTCGCCAACATAGCTGCCACGCAAGTAGTCCACCACAGCTGAACTGTAATCCGTGCACTGTATGTTCAGCTGGCACCATGTCGGGGAAAGGGGAAAGGGGAAAAGGTGTGTGTGTGTGTGTGTGTGTGTGTGTGTGTGTGTGTGTGTGTGTGTGTGTGTGTGTGTGTGTGCTCAAGCTCAAGCACGGCTTTATTCTGAATGAATGGCGTGTTTCTTTGTATATTTCTCTCATTTATGGGCTGGCTTTAATTAAAGTGCAAGTCCTCATTGAGGTCAATTGTGGACCATGATTATAGTATACAACATAACGTGGTAGATATGCCAATGTGTTTGTGGGGAAAAAAAATTACACTGGAAAACAATTGGTTCTAATCTGGCCACCAAGTGCAAACACGGCACTGCAGCACCTTGTCAATGGCCCCACTGCTCATATTGAGCAAATTGTGCCAGCTGCAGTTAATAATAAAATCAAATTTGTGTCTTTCTCACTTAGGTGACCTTTTCCGACCACACCCTATTCTTATTCTTATTAGATTACACATGGAAACATTTCTTTATGCCTGTCTTGCATTCACAGTGTCAAACTTGCACCTGGTGCCCAAAATTAGAACTAATTTTTTTCCAGCGTAAATTGGTTTCGCACAATATCAACCAACATTTGCTGCAAATGACAATTACAGCCCAGAGTGGACCTCTGTGAGCAGCTGCACTTCATAACCACATTGTATTAACACATCACATCATTTCATTTTAATAATGCTGTCAGTTATTCGCTTTCTTCAATTTTGAATGCTTAGAATTGTAACTCACTTGTATAGCCAATATTTTATTGCAGAATGCACGGTGATGTGCAGACATCATGTCCTAGCCTTATTTCACCAGCTGTAACTATGCTTGCTTTATAATAGGTATATTAGTGACTTATTTAGATGATTCTATACAGAATATTTTCTTGCTATCTTCTCATTATTCCACATATGAAGATGGTTGTATGAACAGCTAAAACTAGTCATTATTTTGTGTGTTATAGTTTGCTAAATTATAAAAAAGTAAATAACTACTTCTTGACAATATTTAGACCGTTGGTTGCAATCTCCTGATTTCATCTGGAATTTATACCCATATTTATGATGTTATTAAAATATATTAAAAACAAAGAGTCCAAGACTTACCAAGCGGGAAAGCGCCGGTAGACAGGCACAATAACACACAAACACACACAAAATTTCTAGCTTTCGCAACCAACGGTTGCTTCTTCAGGAAAGAGGGAAGGAGAGGGAAAGACGAAAGGATGTGGGTTTTAAGGAAGAGGGTAAGGAGTCATTCCAGTCCCGGGAGCGGAAAGACTTACCTTAGGGGGAAAAAAGGATAGGTATATACTCGCACGCGCACACACACACACACACACACAAACACACACACACACACACACACACACACACACATCCATACGTTTACAGACACAAGCAGACATATTTACCCAAGAAATCCTTTAGCATCCCCTACTAATGTCAAGGTCATTAAAGACCACTGTATTAAGAGTCCCAAATATGTAGGGATTAAAAATATTCAAGATAGGTATAGTGCTCCACGAAGTATGATCAAATACTGCAATAACTTGATGTAATTATGCTGTAATGTCAATTATGCAGCTGAGTTATATATCTAGTGTTTGTGAACACTTTCCACAATTGTGTATATACTGTGTCACTCACTCAATGCTACGATACACCACTAATGAGGAATCCAATGGAATGTGTTAATGTTGAACTCAGAATCACTGATGAGTGAAGGCAAACATGCATGTGAGCAACTCACACACCGCCCTTAGACACTTTCATCATATACTTCTGAACACAGCCATAGTTGCGGAAGTTGTGGGAGTCGCCAGTAGAACATCTGTAGATGCACAGTGAAGGATAGCATTATTCTGTGGCGGCATGCACAAAGGACAGATTGTTTATTCTTTGATTATATTTAGTAGTTCTGTTGTTATTGATTCAATGTTAATATGAGCTTTTCGTTGCAATAAAAAAATAAAATATTATATAGCCTAACTACTTCGTGAGCCTCTCTGAAGATTGTAATAAGTAGTACGTGTATAAAGTGGTGACCCCGTATAAAGAATTTTGTTGTAGACGAACAAATGCAGCCCAGTTCAATTTCGTCTACCAGGAGATCGGCGAGTCCGCGTGGCACACCGAGTGTTACGGATCGACGTGACGTTTTACTAAAGAACATTGAGGAATTACGACATGACATTGAAGAACAAGAAAACGCTGTGTTGAATTTTTCTGCACCATCAAGTAACGGCATTTCGACAGAGAACAGTAGCAAGATGAAATTACGTCCACTGCAGTTCATACCTGATAAACTGAACTGTGGTTTGGAATGCTTGATCTGACCTTCCAGCATCATGGCATTGCAAACGAAGAGACGAAATTTATGATTGCCGTTAGTGCGCTTGACAACAAAACAGCAACAATCAGCGCAGATATAATACTTCAGCCGCCTGCCACGGAAAAGTATATGCGTTTTAAGCAGTTACTCATTGAGCGACTACGTCGGTCGGTGGAACAACGTATCCAGCAAGTATTGCATGGTGAAAAGAGAGGAGATAAGTCACCTTATGAATTTTGGCGGCACCTGCGAAGTTTAGTCAACGACACTGAGTTGCCAGATACGACACTGCTACATGTATGGCGTGTGCAGTTGCCAGAGGCAGTTAGAACGGCCGAGGCACACTCAGACGCACAAGATATCTCGTCGTTGATCTCATTAGCCGACAAGGTCTACACCTCGTTAGACGCAGCGCATTTGTCGATAGTGATGTTTGAACACAACAGTACAGCCTCACAGGAAATGGCGGCAATATGACGACGCCAACAGCCAGACGTTTCTCAACAGCTGGAGGACTTATGAAAACAAGTTGATGGATTGAAGCAGCAGATAGTGACGTTGCTCGGAGGCAAGACAGAAGAGCAAGGAAGATGACATAGTGTCTAAGGAGCCTATCTGCTGGTACCATCGACAATTCCGAAGGGAGGCGACGCGCTGCACATCACATTGCAATCACCCAAATGGCAGCAGCAGCTGACGTTAGGCGCTGCCGGTCCCGAGTTTGAGCACCAGCGCCTACTGTTTTGAGGTGAAATCAATGAGGGGCAGCTACGGGTGAGTAACCTTTCTTCTTCTTTACCTTCACTGTCCCATCGGCTGTTTGTTACAGAAGTTAAGTCCCGCCCTGCTTATCTAGTCGACTCAGGCTCGGACGTTAGTGCATTGCCTGTTAGAAACTGTGATGTGAAGCTCCCTCCATCTCAGTCTAAACTCACAGCAGCAAACCAGACGTCGATAGCGACTTATGGAAAACGTCAGATAGAGGTAGACCTCGGGTTCCATGAAAGTTTACCATGGACTTTTGTAATTGCCGATGTGTCAGACACAATATTGGGTGCAGGTTTCTTGTACCATTATGAACTTGAGGTATCTATTAGCTCAGTGAGCTTTCGACGGTGGACAATGTGCATTAGCGGCACCCTAGGACAAAGCCCTATGTCCACGTCTGATTGCAGACAAGTAGCAAACTGCGAATCCATGTCTTGTGGGCAGACAATAAAGCACAATACAGTACATCACATCAGGACTATACCTAGTCAACCAGTGTCTCAACGCCCACACCAGTTAGCTCCGGATCATTTTGCTGCAGTGAAGGCAGAGTTCGAAGAATTATTACGCTCGGGGAATCGTCCGTAGATCCGACAGTCCGTGGTTATCACCACTTCACCCCGTAAAGAGACCATACAGAGATTACAGGGCACTAAATACTCGTACCATCCCCAATCGTTATCCGACACCAAGTATCAGGGATTTTACACAAGCACTTGCAGGCATGACCATTTTTAGTGTCATTGATTGCAAAAAAAGCATATCACCAGATACCGGTCACACCTGCTGATATACCGAAGATGGCTGCCACGACACCCTTCGGTTTATTCGAATACCTCCGTATGCCGTTCGGGTTAAAAAATGCTGCACAAACTTGGCAGCATTTCATTGACGAAGTCCTCAAAGGTTTACCACATTGCTTCGCGTACCTTGACGACATCTTGGTTTTTTCGTTGTCTGACGAACTGCATTAACTACATGTAAGGACTGTTTACCAACATATTGAGGCACATGGCATTTCGGTCAATGAATCAAAGTGTTTACTTCGATGACATCAGGTGCCATTCTTAGGCTACTCAGTGACAGCAGCCAGCATCAGCCCACTGCAAGACAAACTCGACGTTATCAAAGAGATGACTTGCCCCATTGACTATCACCAACTACACCAGTTTCTTGGAGCAGTTAACTTCTACAGACAACGTCTGCCTAATCAGGCGGCCATTCAAGCACCTTTGACGTGAGCACTAATCAGCAAGGATGCAGTAGGCAAACGACCTTTACAGTGGACATCAGAGATGCAGATGGCATTCGACAAGATAAAACCTATCTATGTCAGGCAATAACGTTGGCACATCAGGTTCCTCAAGCTTGACTGGCAATTCTTGTGGATGCGAGCCAGCAGCCAATAGGTGCTGCTCTACATCAGAAACAATTGGCAGCCCCTAGGTTTCTTCTCCCGCAAGCTTACATCATCTCAAGTAAAATTGAGTGCCTATGATAGGGAGCTATTGGCAATTTATGATGCCATCAGACATTTCTGACTGCAAGTAGAAGGCAAACCCTTCAGACCACAAGCCAATTACCTTCGCCTTCAGTAAGAACAAGGATGGTTGCCCACCATGACAATTTAGACAACTCAAGTTTATCGCCCAGTTTACCATAGACCTGCAGCACATAAAAGGAGCTGAGAATGTCGTGGCAGATTTCCTGTCTAGGTTGGAAACAATCTCTCAGACTACTGACTACCAAGGAAACAGACCAGTAACTTGCTCAACTCTCTTGTGATAGTACGTCCGGGTTACACTTGCAACAAATACAACCTACGGGTGCACACTTCCGAATTTGGTGTGACGTATCGCAAGGAAAATCGAGACTGTTCGTACCTGAGAGATTGCGATGACAAGTATTTGATAGCATCCATGGACTGGCTCATCCGGGAATAAATGCCAGTGTCAAACTAATGACAGACATTCGTGTGGCCCAGTATAAATAGAGACTGCTGTAATTGGCCAAAAACGTGCATGGACTGTCAGAGGGCCAAGGTGGGACAACACGTGCACAAAGCTGTAGGAAACTTCCCACTTACCACACAACATTTCACACATGTGCACCTGGACATCGTGGGATGGCTTTTGCCGTCGGAAGGATACCGTTATCTCCTCAATGCGGTGGACCGCTTCACCACATGGGCAGAGGCGATTCCATTATCGGATATTTCAGCAGAAACAGTGGCATGCGTATTTCTTTCATCTTGGATCACTCATTTCCGCTGTCCTTTACATGTCACCACAGACAAGGGGCGGCAGTTTTAATCGACGTTGTTCTCAGAATTGGCCAACCTCTGCGGGTTCCAACATCATCGCACCACAGCGTACCACCCAGCAAGCAATGGGATGGTGGAACGCTGGCATAGAACATTAAAAGCTGCATTAATGTGTCATGCACAATCTTGGTCATCCATGTTACCACTAGTTTTGTTGGGCCTATGCACAGCATTGAAAACAGATTTAGGGGCATCCACCGCAGAATTGGTTTATGGTGAACCCTTACGACAGCCTGCAGAATTCTTCACCGATAAAGAAGGGGCATGACAGACCGAATTGCCATTCAAATTGCAAATGGTATGCGAGCATATGGCCAGACTTCGCCCATCCGCTGTCTCGAGACATGGAGCGGTAAATACGTTCGTGCACAAAGGTCTATGCTCATGTACACATGTGATGCTGTGGACGGACACTCAAGTCACTGCTGCAGCCTCCATATTCTGGACCTTATAGAGTGCTCTCACAGGATGAACATACCATACAGATAGATCTAAATGGAAAGAGTCAAGTGGTATCATTGGAATGGCTCAAACCTGCAACTGAAGAGGACACAGAGGTCAGGCACCAAACGCCACCTTCCACACCAGTGGACCAGGATGACACCACCTCACCACCACAAGAGGAAGCGGTATCGTTACTACCAGCAACAGAAGCTGAAGAATTTCAACCAATGTGTTCAGTACACACAAGAGCTGGGCGTCGGGTGAAATATCAATACCCCAACATTCCCGGAGCTCCGCTCTATCAGAGGGGGGCTGTGTGGGAGTCGCCAGCAGAACATTCGTGGACGCACAGTGAAGGATAGCATTATTCTGTGGCAGCACGCACAAGGGACAGAGTGTTTATTCTTTGATTATATATAGTAGTTCTGTTGTTATTGATTCAATGTTAATATGAGCTTCTTGTAGCAATTAAAAAATAAAGTATTATAGCCTAACAACTTCGTGAGTATCTCTGAAAATTGTAATAAGTAGTACACAGCTAAAAAGTAAACCATTTAGTGATTTCACTGGCACCCAAGAGGCCTTTTCAAGAATACCAATAAAATTATAATCTTGATAAATGAGAATGAATGGATAAATTGGATGTCAGCTGGTGTTTATCAGAATATTATTAGGATATCATAAAATTTGATCACGTGTGTCCAGTTGGATACATCATATTATTGTAGAATTAATAAAGTGAAAGGATGAGTGTCACTAAACTGAAAAATCAGATATAAGAAATTAAACACTAGAAGTCAGTGACTGTTTAGCTAAATAGTTGTTTAAATGTTTCTATGAAGCTGCACATATTGATAATAGGTCTCCAAGGAACCTACAGATTACAGTTGACACACAAATCCACAACCCCCCCCCCCCCCCCCCCCCCATGCACACACACACATAGTTTCTCCAGTTCCAGCATTTCATAATTTACACGTAGTTCCTTTACAGAGAGAAACAGAAGGAGGTAATGAGACAAAAGATAATGTAAAAGATGCTGTATGTTACAAATATTTCGAATGCTTTCACACAGTGCTATTATTGTGTTATCATATCTTTAATACTTCTTCCGTCTGTGAGGTGTGAATGTTTACAATGCAAGTGTTTACACTGTGTAAAAGTTCTAACAATGTAGTGAGTACATGATGATGCACAAGTTGCATAAGCATTAACCAAAAATTGCTATGTAACAATCATATCTCTGATTTATGACTGCTAAAGAGAAGCTATGCGCTCTGTGGCATGCAGAGTTTCTCTCTGGATTGGCAAATAAGCAGTTAATGAACTGACTCTTTCTGATGTTAATTCTATGACGAGGTACATGTTTACTGAAATTTGTATGAAGCTAAGTAAATGTATTGCTGAAAGTCAGCTATCTTGTGAAATTTTTAATTGTAAAAGTTGATGAATTGATAAAGTTGAAATGACTTACTGGTACACCCAAATTACATCAATGTTTAAAGTGAAAAGGTGACCACGATTTTTTAAAAGTAAAGCAGTGGATATGAATCCTGAAACGTTGCACAAGAGAATATATGTTCAGCATGTTGGTAGCAAATCCATGAGCCTGCACCCAATCAGAACTTTTTACGGAGAAATTTTACTCACAAAATTTCTACTCATAAGTGTTTCCACTCCTTTTAAAGTTTTCCTAGGATGGATAGTACTACCAGATTCCAATCTAGAGTGGTGTCAGTTCATAGACAACTTCCAAGCCTTCTATTACGAGAAGTCTAATTTCTTTTGTAGTTATAGCCAATGACAAACTTAGAAGCAGGTCATCGGACAGTGGAAGACTAATTTTTCTGAGCTTCAGAAAGCAAATACCAGATGAAAGTGCCACTTAATAAGCACACTTATAATTACAAAAACATTTCATACATATTTAGTATCTTTGATACTGCAATAAAATTCCAGATAACTGATGACAACCAACAGATTAAAATAATTTTCTTGTGATCTATTTAACTATGGAAATAGTGAGAAATCAAATCTAGAAATTATTTTCTGATAATTCACATGGGAGGAGAAAGGTTCAGAAATTAATATGTCAAGTGGAGATTACTGTTGATATTTTAGCAAAAGATAACATTGACTCATCTTTGGGAATCTACAAATAAGTATTTATATACCATATACAGTTCAAGTATCCTAGAAGAAAGATTCCCAGCAAAATTGTGACTGTCTTCTAGGATACTCTCTTGTTGCTGGAGTTTCCAGTTCTGCATAACTTCAGGTCAGTAGGTCAGGGATGTTGAAAGAGGGCTACTGAAGACTTTCACTGGAATTAATTTGTGGAGAAAAGGAAGGGTTGCTGAAAGAACTGAATGAGGAATTGGAGGGAGAAGGTGAAAAAAATACCACCATTGTACAGGTAAGGTTAAATAACTTCTTAAAGGTTATGCTAAGTCCATTGTTGTGAACTTCAGTACACAAAATGAGGAGCCATTTTTATCTTTTCATTATGATAATGTGATTAAAATAAGTTGTGATTTTTGAGTCTTTGCCATGGAACCCGTATGCTGTGTAATGAGTTAATGACTATTTAATGTACATACCGGGCACTGTCTCACTATTTCCAGAGCACAATTCCAGGTCATGTGCTTGAAGGACACGATCCCATTTTGCTTTTAGCTTTAAATGTTGAATACAGCTCTGATAGTCCAGTGTGTTGGACGGCCAGCATCCATACACTGCATCAGAATCCCCTATCTTTGTATAAGCCTAAGAATAAGAATAAGAATAAAAGGAAAGACAAATAATTACAATTTCACTAACATTTCACAACTTTAAATTGAAATGCAGAAAGTCATAGGAACAGCAATAAATAAGTGATAATTAATACTCCATATTGGGTACAACTTTCAACACTCTGGAGAAACTACATTAGTATGTTTGAATACAAAAACTGATTTTTAATCCTGTACACAAAATTATATATATATATATATATATATATATATATATATATATATATATATATATATATATATATATATATATATATATATATATATATATAAAAATAGAAAGAAACTTCCACATGGGAAAAATATATTAAAAACAAAGATTCCAAGACTTACCAAGCGGGAAAGCGCCGGCAGACAGGCACATGAACAAAACACACAAACACACACACAGAATTACTAGCTTTCGCAACCGATGGTTGCTTCTTCAGGAAGGAGAGGGAAAGACGAAAGGATGAGGGTTTTAAGGGCGAGGGTAAGGAGTCATTCCAATCCCGGGAGCGGAAAGACTTCCCTTAGCGGATATGCGGATGTGCGGATGGATATGTGTGTGTGTGCGTTCACACCTGTCCTTTTTTTCCCCTAAGGGAAGTCTTTCCACTTCCGGGATTGGAATGACTCCTTACCCTCTCCCTTAAAACCCACATCCTTTCGTCTTTCCCTCTCCTTCCTGAAGAAGCAACCATTGGTTGCGAAAGCTAGTAATTCTGTGTGTGTGTTTGTGTGTTTTGTTCATGTGCCTGTCTGCCGGCGCTTTCCCGCTTGGTAAGTCTTGGAATCTTTGTTTTTAATATATATATATATATCTATAATGGTTCAAATGGCTCTGAGCACTATGGGACTTAACATCTGTGGTCATCAGTCTCCTAGAACTACTTAAACCTAACTAACCTAAGGACATCACACACATCCATGCCCGAGGCAGGATTCGAACCTGCGACCAGAGCAGTCGCGTGGTTCTGGATTGAGCGCCTGAACCGCTAGACCACCGCGGCCGGCTAACCCTGTACAGTCGAAATTATTATTTACTGTAGAAAAAAAAAAATTATATGCACAGAATGTTAAAGAATAATGTATTTAACACATATAAGGTGAATGTTTATTTTTAAAATTATTTATGTTTTCAAAATAGGTCCGTGACTTTGAGGTCACAGTGGGCAGTTGAACTTTTTGTTCAATCTTGTACGAGTATTGTAGTATTTCTATTACAAGACAAGAATGGAGCTGCATGTTACAATAAAATTGGAAGTAAGGAAAGAATAATGGAATAACAATTACAGGCAAAAATACACACAATAATTTTAAAATATACAAAGTTAAAAATTAACTGTAGTGTCCTCATTTTTCAGGTTTTTTTTAGCTTCTGATATGAACTATTTAGTATGAAAATTAAAAAAAGAATTAGAATTTGGTGTATTGCAAAGATGCGCTTTACATTTTGTACAAAACACTTCTGGTGCACCATTACATCCTGACTTTTTCAACTTCCTCTTTTTTTCTGAAAATTGAGGCCAGTGGCCTATCCCATCTTTCCTCATTTCTTTTTCAGGCACTGGTACTGCTGACCCTATTTTCTTCTACAACTGAGTTGCAGTTTCAACTGATGAACTACTAAATCTTCCCCCTTTTCTCTGTCGATCCTTATTCCGTTTGCAAAGACAAGCAGCAACAGTAACTTTGAAGTCCAATAGCCTGAGCTGGTCATGCTTCATCTTACACTCTGTACAATCTCTTCTATATAGTAGCCATGCATTGACTACAGTCAGATCAAGCAAGTGAAATGCAAGTCTCAAATACCACTTCCTTGATCAGATCTTGTTGCGATACAATGCTATCAGCGAATCAAACAGATCAAAACCACCCATGCACTGATCGTAATAGTGACCAATACTGGGGCATTGAACAATTATTTTTTCTTTCTTTGTATGGTCCCATCTCTCCACTTTTGATGTTGGATGAGCACCAGCAAAAGTATTAAGCAAATGAACAGGCTTGTTGTCGTACCATTTTACTGCACACAACGTACACCATCAATTATAGATAAATGCTCCTCATAACTCCCTCGATTGCTCCTTTTCAATCTCTTGGCAGATGAAACACAACTGCAAACCGAACTCCTGTGAACCAATTATCAAAATACAGTTTATGAAACATGTATCTAGGTATCACATAAGCCAAGTGAAGAACAACATTTCCACTCACACCGACATCAGGCAAGGAAGGATCATGCTTCACATTCCCTGTATATATCTCTAAATTATGTGAAATTCCATTTGAACCACACAAGACAATTTATAACCCCATTTTTAGGTTCACTTTTCACATAATTCTTCAAGCTATGTTTTCCCTTGGAAGAAATCATCTGTTTGTCTACTGACAGATTTTCACTCATGGGGATACTTTGAAAATTTCCAACCAATGATTCCAGAAAGGACTCAATCTTATGCAATTTGTCAGCTGGATCTACAGTTTTGTTATTGTTGAAATGAAGTCCTAATTTTAGCTGCTCCCACCTACTGCAGCTCATTATACCAACAGCAGCTGGAATCCGAGTAGCAGTTTTCCAATACATACGAGATGATGGAAGTCCATAAATGGGCATGTACATATAACAACCAAAAAATAATTGTTATTGGTTTAGAAATGTCTTTCTGCAGTGCATATAAGTTGGTTTGAGAAGCAACATTTTCAACAATTTTTTCACCTAACAACTGCCTGAAATAGGTCACAGGTTGACGATGCTCTTCCGGTGCACAAGGGAGAGAACTCATCCATGGCTGAAAAGGACGAATAATACGATGGATAAATCGTCTCCAGTCATTACTGACGTGAACTTCGTCACTAATGTTCTCATTATCACTTTCACTATGCACAAGTACACCATTATCACTGTCCTCTGCACTATCATTATCACTCTCGGCTATTTTCTACAATCTCAATATCATCCTCACTATCTGAAGCTAAGACAAAATTTTCTGATTCACACCCAGGAGTAGGCTTAACTTCATATTCTTCACATTTTTCCTGTTTTTCATAAAAATTTCTGGGATCCATGACTGTAACAAAGTGGGGTTAGATTCCATTATTGTCCAATGTTATTTCAGAGAAATGGACCTAAATTCCATCATAAACAGGGAACATTTATACTTTCACGAATTGCAGTGTTTTAATAATGAAGAATGATATGTATATTTATTAATAAGTATTTTTCTTTATTGAAAAACGAAAACAGAATCACTGTAAATAATAACTAAACTAGCACCAGTACAGGAAGCCGACAAATGAGTGCAGCCCAACATTCAATGCTACCTACCAAAGATAATATTATATTGGAGTCTGTGCAAAGAACCTAAATATAAAGCAGCCATATTGTAGCACTCAAGTCACACTGGTTGAGAAAGGAATAACATTCCTAATGGGAAATATATTGATTAAATCTGACGCGACTTCAGAGTCACGGTGGGCAGTAGAGGGTTAAATGCACTTCTCTTGTCTAACAAACAGAACGTCTGGGATACAGTACGGATTTACACCACAAAAATCATATATGACCTACATTTTAAGTTGGTTAGAGCATTTAAATTTTACAGACATACAGTATGAACTCTGCACTTTGACATGGTATGCTTGAAAAGTTACAGTAGTTGTAGCAGACCTGCGAACTACTGAGCAGTGATGGTGTGATGTTACCATTACCCACTTGATAAAACAAAAATGATGTGGTTCATTTCCTAGGGGAAAAATATAAATCCCTAATCACAAGCAAAGTTTAGGCTTATGTGCTAAAGACAGATTGGGTGGAACAGCTTCTCCAGGTTCTGAATATTCGGAAAAGCATTTATGTATATCACTGATTTCTATGTTTTGGTCAACCAGTGATAACTGCAACATCATAGAAGGGATCAACATTGCAGCAGGTAATTCAGAAGAATGGATCAATCTACAAATATCAGCAGAGCAGTAAAAATAAAAAAATAAAAAATAGTTTCATTGATTAATTGAAATTCTGTTAGTTTAGTGCCCACTATCCACAACAGTATCACTTTTCAGAAAGGTCAGTAATTGATGATAAATTCTGGGTATACTACTGAATTGCTAAATGCTAAATACACTATTGAATATGATGATGACGTAGGACTTTCAATGCTGTTCTCCTTGAAAAATCCAAGTGCAAGTAGTTGTTTTAAGAGTTTCAAAATGCTCCTTTTCCACTTTAAATTCTCATCACTATAGGTATCTAAACATTTTGTAGTTTCCACCCTATTTATTACTTCTTCACCATGGTTACACTATCACAGGTGTAGTACCCCTGGATGTGCAGAACTGAGTATGTTGCATCTTTTTAAAATTGAGGCAGAGACTACCTGAAGAGAACAATCTATGACAATTTTGAGAACATTGTTCACTATTTCTTGCTTCTTTGTATATGCTTGGAATAGTTGCAATCTGCAAAAAGCACTAATTCTGCCTGTTGTGTGTTAGACGGAATATCCTTTACATGTATGAGGAACAATAATGGACCTAAGATTGAGCCTTGAGGGACCACATACATGATTCCTCCTAAGTCAGAATAATGCCCCGTGGACTACACTATTTGAATCATTAATTGCAACTTTCTGTGTTTTTTTGGTTACATATGACATTATGCAGTGGTTGGCTTTACCATCAGTCCCACATAAACTCCAATTTATGTATGAGAATAGTCATTCATGTAGCAAAGTGCCTCAGATAGGTCACAGAAAAAACCAAATGGCACTATTTTATTATTCAATGCTTATAAAGTTTGTTGAGTGAGCATGTTACGGCATTCTCAGTAGATTAACTCTTCTGAAATCCAAATTGTGGTTTGCTGAGCACGTTATTGTTGCTAATATGAGATACTGTTCTAGACTGCATCACTTTCTCAAAAATTTTAGAAAATTATGTCACGATGCCTGCAGCTTGTGGTCTCACAGTAGCGTCCTCGCTTCCCGAGCATGGAGTACCGGGTTCAATTCCAGGTGGGGTCAGGGATTTTCACCTGCGTTGAGATGACTGGGTGGTGGTGTGTCGTCGTCATCATGATCATCATTCACCATCATTACGGATGGAGGAAGGCAAAGGCAAACCACTTCCACTAGGACCTTGCCTAGTACGCCTGTGCAGATCTCTTGCGACATTCCCCTTACCCTCTGTCAAGAAGCATGGGACTTGGCATTTGCATTTCCATGTCAGCAATGAAACAAGTCTGAAGTTACTGACATCTATCCTTGTACCTTTCTTAAAGAGGAGACTGGCAAGGGCATATTTCAGTCTCTCTCAAAAAATGCTTTAAGTTAATGATGCATTACATATTTCATGTAAGACACAGCTTATTGTTTGGAAGAAAATCTTTATTATTCTATTGGAAACATCATTAAAACCATATGATGTTTTTATTTTTGAGAGAATATATAATCTTCTTAATTTCAGAAGGAGAAGTGATATATTCATGTGATTGAATCTTATGAAAACTGATTTTTCAACATTTTACTATGATTCTTCTCTTGTAGTTTTTGTCTCTAAATTTTCTACTAACGAAACTATTATTAAATATATTTGCTACTTTTGGCTCAGAATTTATAGCCCTTCCATTCAGCTGGATAGTGATGTTATCCTGTCCAGTGGCTGGTTGTCCTCCTCTAGTTTTGCAAAAAATTAAATATAGCCTTAATCCTGTTCTCAGAATTACAGGTTTCTAACAAAATGAGCATGTTCCTTGATATTTTAAGTAACTTTTCTTAGTAATTTTCAGTAGTTTTTGTAATCTCTACTTGTTCTTGCCAACAAATACATTTCTCTTTTTCGTTTACAAGATATTTTCTTCCCTTTTGGTTATCCATCGCGTTTTTACATGGCTGTTAAATGTCTTTTTTGGTTAGCTTATCCAGAAAACTATTTACAAATAAGGATATGAACTAATCATGGAATACATTGAGTTTTATATGAATACTGAGTTCATTATAAATTGCATTCCAGGACATTTCATACAAGCTATTCTAAACCCACAAGAGGGCATGCTTATTTTCATAATACCGTTGGGTGAGGAGCCTACTTTGTACACATGGGAAGAATAGCTAAACATGCAAGAGCAGAATCATAGTTTAATCTAACAAAGATAAAATAAACTTACAGAATATGTAGCAGAAATGAGAACAGTGAGAAACCTAACATCAGGATCGATGGTCATGAAGTAGATGAAGTAAGGGATTCTACTACCTAGGCAGCAAAATAACCAATGTCAGACAGACCAAGGAGGACATCAAAAGCAGACTATCACTGGCAAAAATGGCATTCCAGGCCAAGACAAGTCTACTAGTATCAACCATGTGCCTTAATTTGAGGCAGACATTTCTGAGAATGTACATTTGGACCACAGCAATGGAGGACAGTGAAACATTGACTGTGGGAAAACTGAAGACATCACAGAATGACTTCTACGGTACTAGGGGAAGATGTAGAGGGGGGGGGGGGGGGGTGTAGATGTAAGCAGAGATTGGAATATATCCAGCAAATAATTGAGGACATAGGTTGTAAGAGCTACTCTGAGACGAAGAGGTTGGCGCAAGAGAAATGCATCAAACCAGCCAGAAAACGTATTTATTTATTGGTGTGTTTGTGTGTGTGTGTGTGTGGGGGGGGGGGGGGGGGGGGGGGAGAAAGGTGCTAAACAACTGTTTAATTAAACAATAATGAAATAAACTTTCACTACACACCATGGACAGGTGTTACCCCACAGTAATGGCCCACTTAAAGCATTAAACAGCACAGCTGCCTCAAATCCCAGCCAACGCTTATTTTATAACTCATTAGCTTGTAGACAACTGCCTTATTGTGGGATTGTAGTGCTTGCTCATGATGTGGGTCATTTTCATACATGATCGTAAAATTTTTCTGGCATAGAGTTTTTCTGAGATAGCTCACTGTTTATTTTGTATTGCTGCTGCTCACATGGATGCATAACAACACAATTTATCACTCTATTAGCTGCAGCAATCACAAAGGAACAGGTATGGGCTCACCGTTGCGAAACAACACTAGAATGATGCAAAACAATTTTATTTGTGTTTGGAATGCTTTATGCATATGCAAACCTGCTCAAGAGTTAAAAACATATGTCCTGGAGTCATTAACTATTCTAACTGATTTCAACTGAGGAGTATCAGTTCTGTAAGGCACTGTCTTATTTATCCTAACTAACTGTGCGTAATCATCAGACAGATCATTTGTTATTAGGTAAACAGTTGTTTTCTAGCTTTGAGCTTCACCAAAGAAAGCATTATTAAGTGTGGGCTTACCATTTTTATCCATCCACGTTGAAAAATTAATTACTGAGATTAAATTATAGGATCAAAATACAGTTTCCAGAGAATGTTTCCTATCAGAACCCTTTAGTAAACCTACACTGAAGTCACCACAAACTATTAACTGCTTGCTGCTGTCCTACAGATAGCACAGTCAGAAATCCAGATTCCTTATGAACAGTTGTTTTCCCAATGAGGATCTATACACAGTTACAAATAAACGTGTAATGTTTTTCTGTAGTAATTCACAAGCACAATCTTGTGTGTGCTGATCACTACAAAATACACTTGTCTCAATGTTTTTGAATTTGTATTCTGCCTTAATATATGTAAGAACTACTTTTTCCATATTAGTTCTGCAGGAGTAAGCTGTTACAGCATAATCATTTATATATAACTTATCTAATGCTGTTGTTACATGGTGTTCCAATGGACACAGAACGTCTGTTGTTTCATGTTGTTGTTGTCATTTTTGCTGGTGTGGTCTTCAGTCTGAAGACTAGATTGATGCAACTCTTCATACTACACTATCTTGTGCAAGCCTCTTCATCTCCCAAATAACTACTGCAACCTACATCTTTCTGAATCTGCTTACTGTATTCACCTTTGCAATTTTAACCACCCACACTTCCCTCCAATCTTAAATTGGTGATCATTTGATGTCTCAGAATGTGTCCTATCTACCAGTCTCTTCATTTTGCCAAGTTTTGCCACAAATTCCTTGCCCCCCCCCCCCCTCAATTCTATTCAGCACCTCCTCATTAGTTACACGATCAACACATCTAATCTCTAGCATTCTCCTGTAACACCATATTTCAGAAACTTCAATTCTCTTCTTACCTAAACTGTTTATCGTTAAAGATTCACTTCCATACACTGCTACACACCAGACGAATACTTCTAGGAGGGACTTCTAAACTTAAATCTATATTCAATGTTAACAAGCTTCTCTTTATCAGAAATGCTTTTCCTGTCATTGCAAGTCTACCTCTTATATCCTCTCAACTTTGGCTATCATCAGTTATTTTCTACCCAAATAACACAACTCATCTATTACCTTAAGTGTCTTGTTTCCTAATCTAATTCCCTCAGCATCATCTGATTTAATTTGACTACATGCAATTATCCTTGCTTTGCTGTTGTTGACATTCATTTCAGATCCTCCTTTCAAGACAATGCCCATTCCATTCAACTGCTCTTACAAATCCATTGCTGTCTCTGATAGAATTACAATGTCATCGACAAACCTCAAACTTTTTATTTCTTCTCCCTGAACTAATTCCTACTCCAAATTTTTATTTG
The DNA here is from genome assembly GCF_023897955.1 of Schistocerca gregaria. NCBI lineage: Eukaryota > Metazoa > Arthropoda > Insecta > Orthoptera > Acrididae > Schistocerca > Schistocerca gregaria. The sequence goes on from NC_064921.1 coordinate 506,925,357, forward strand.
GTTTCCTTTACTGCTTGTTCAATGTACATATTGAATAGTATCAGGGATAGACTACAACATCCCTGTCTCACTCCCTTCTCAACCATTGCTTCCCTTTCACGCCCATCGACTCTTATAACTGCTATCTGGTTTCTGTACAAATTGTGAATAGCGTTTCACTCTCTGTATTTTACCCCTGCTACCATCAGAATTTCGAAGAGATTATTCAAGTCAACACTGTCAAAAGCTTTCTCTAAGTCCACAAATGCCATAAATTTTGCAGTGAACACATGGTGTGTCATGGGGCGATCACTCTGTTTTTAAAATTATTGAAAAGCCACCACCGCTTCAATCGTTTATTAGATGACCAGTTTCAGCACTCTGAAGGTGCCATCATCAGATCTGCAACGTGGATTTTATAAATGTTAATCCACGTTTCAGATCTGATGATGGCACCTTCAGAGTGTTGAAACCGGTCATCTAATAAACAATTGAAGCGATCGTGGCTTTCAAATTATTTTAAATGCTATAAATGTAGGTTTGCCTTTCCTTAACCTAACTTCTAAGGTAAGTCATAGGCTCAGTACTGCATCACACAATTCCACATTTCTCTGGAATCCAAACTGAGGTCTGCTTCTACCAATTTTTCCATTCTTCTGTAAGCAATCCCTGTTAGTATTTTGCAAACATGACTTATTAAACTGACTGTTCTGTAATTTTCACACCTGGCAGCACTTGCTTTCTTTGGAATTGGAATCAATACATTACTCTTGAAGTCTGAGGGTATTTCATCCGTCACGTTTACCTTGCACACCAGATAGAAGAGTTTTATCATGGCTGGCTCTCCAAAAGCTATCATTAGTTCTGATGGAATATTGTCTACTCCCAGGGCCTTGTCTTGACTTAGCATCTTTCAGAGCTTTGTCACATTCGTCTTGCAGTATCATATCTCCCATCTCATCTTCATCTATGTCCACCTCCCTTCCTATAATATTGTTTTCAAATTCCTCTCCCTTAACTCTATATAATCCTTCTGTCTTTCAGCTTTCCCTTATTTGCTTAGGACTGGTTTATCATCTGAGCTCGATATTCATACGGCTGCTTCTCTTTTCCCCAAAGGGTTCTTTAGTTTTCCTGTAGGAAGTATCAGTTTCTCCCTAGTGAAACATGCTTCTAAATCCTTGCATTTGTCCTCTAGCCATTCCTGCTTAGCAATTTTGTACTTTCTGTCAGTCTCACTTTTTAGATGTTTGCATTCCCTTTCACCTGCTTCATTTTTAAATTTTCTCCTTTCATCAATCAAATTCAATATCTCTAGTGTTATCCAAGGATTTCTACTACGTCTTGTCAACGTACCTATTTGATCCTCTGCTCCCTTTACTATTTCATCTCTTATACCTACCCATTCATTTACTGTTCCTCTTCCCCTATTCTAGTCAACCATTGTACAATGCTCCCTCTGAAGCACCCAACAACCTCTGGTTCTTTCATCTTATCCCAGTCCCATTTCCTCAATTTCCTATTTTTTTCCAATTTCTTCAATTTTAAGCTACAGTTCATAACCAACAAATTGTGATCAGAGTCCACATCTGGCCCTGGAAATGTCTTGCCATTTAAAATCTGGTTCTTAATTTCTGCCTAACCATTATATATTCAATCTGAAACCTTTCTCCAGGTCTCTTCCATGTATATAACCTTCTTTATGATTATTAAACCAAGTGTAAATGGTGATTAAATTACTTTCTGCGCAAAATTCTACCAGGTGGCTTCCTCTTTCATTCCTTTCCTCCAGTCCATATTTACTTCCTATTTTTCTTTCTCTTCCTTTTCCTGCTATCGAATTCATTCTCATCTCTCTTTACATTTTCCAAACAGACAAGAAGCTCTTCTACCTTATTAGTCAATCCTCTAATATTTTGATGAAATAAGCTAAACTTATTTTTCTGTGCATTATTAAGCATTTTGTGGGGCTCCTCTGCTATATTGACCCTTTTCAGAAAAATGTGTCTAAATCTTCATTCTGACCTAAAAAAGGTATCTCTTTGACACCAGAAACTACAGCGATCTTGCCTGGTGTGAGTATGGTGGCTGTACACTTCCTGCAAGAAGCTCAGCCAAGTAGTATTAGTAGTAGTAGTAGTAGTAGTAGTAGTAGTAGTAGTAGTAGTAGTAGTAGCAGCAGCAGCAGCAGCAGCAGCTGTTTTATTCATCTGTGGAACACCTAATGTAATTCATTTATACAGGTATCAGGATACTTACAGATGTAGGTTGACAAGAATGGGATACGCAGTTGGCCATGTTCTTATAGCATTTGTCCGAAGTAGGCATGGCTCGTAGTTAAAGGCTCTGCCCCAAGATATACATATATTGCAATAAGGGATGACAGTACTTAAACAACCACTGAGGCTTTTTGCAGATGATGCTGTGGTGTATCGAGAGGTTGCAACAATGGAAAATTGTAATGAAATGCAGGTGGATCTGCAGCGAATTGACGCATGGTGCACGGAATGGCAATTGAATCTCAATGTAGACAAGTGTAATGTGATGCGAATACATAGAAAGATAGGTCCCTTATCATTTAGCTACAAAATAGCAGGTGAGCAACTGGAAGCAGTTAATTCCATAAATTATCTGGGAGTACTCATTAGGAGTGATTTAAAATGGAATGATCATATAAAGTTGATCGTCGGTAAAGCAGATGCCAGACTGAGATTCATTGGAAGAATCCTAAGGAAATGCAATCCGACAACAAAGGAAGTAGGTTACACTACGCTTGTGCGCCCACTGTTTGAATACTGCTCAGCAGTGTGGGAGCCTCACCAGATAGGGTTGATAGAAGAGATAGAGAAGATCCAACGGAGAGCAGCGCGCTTCGTTACAGGATCATTTAGTAATCGCGAAAGCGTTACGGAGATGATAGATAAACTCCAGTGGAAGACTCTGCAGGAGAGACGCTCAGTAGCTCGGTACGGGCTTTTGTTAAAGTTTCGAGAACATACCTTCACCGAAGAATCAAGCAGTATATTGCTCCCTCCTACGTATATCTCGCGAAGAGACCACGAGGATAAAATCAGAGAGATTAGAGCCCACACAGAAGCATACCGACAATCCTTCTTTCCACGTACAATACGAGACTGGAATAGAAGGGAGAACCGATAGAGGTACTCAGGGTACCCTCCGCCACACACTGTCAGGTGGCTTGTGGAGTATGGATGCAGACACATTTTGAATATTTCCCCACACGGATTTAAATGGGCATTCCAAAGGCTCTGTTCATTCAGCCTAAGGTTGTTCTACTAACATCCACATGATTTTCATGCAGCCTAGCTTACAATGAAAGAGAATCAGAATGGCCGAACCTTCACTATTTCATCCTGTCTCTGTATATCTCTCTTCTGCTTTCATGTGTCATAGTGCTGATGATGGTTTTTTGTTTCTGTTTGTTTGAGGATGTCCGCATTATAACTGCTATGTGTGACCATGACACGGCTATGGAAGCAATGGTTACCAAGTACAAAGGACAACTAAAAGAAGCAGAAAGATATATATTTTCAATAAACTAGGCAAAAAATCAGAAGTGTCACATCTCAATAAAAAACTTCAAACTTTCAGCACAGGGGGGCAAAAGCATGTAGAGCAACTATGGCTCAAGTTTGGAAGAATAGTTGACCATGCACTGGACAGATATGTACCCAGTAGAATAGTTCATAATGGGAGAGACCTACTATGAAATACCGTCACCTTAAAGAAACTACTAACAAAACAGAGAACCTTAGAACATATTCTGAATAGAACATAATGAGGTATCTTGAACTAAATGACCTCCTCCATTGATTCCGAAAACATCAATCATATGAAACTCGAGTTGTACTTTTCTACATGACATACTGAAAGCTTTGGATCAAGACAGTTATGTAGATGCAGTAGTATTTCCTGACTTCCAGAATGCATTTAACATAAGTATCATACCTACACTGATTGTCATAAGCTTCCTCATATGGGGTGGTTGTTGTTGTTGTTGTTGTTGTTGTTCTTTTTGTTGTCGTTGTGGTAGTGGTCTTCAGTCCTAAGACTGGTTTGATGCAGCTCTCCATGCTACTCTATCCTGTGCAAGCCTCTTTATCTCCCACTACCTACTGCAGCCTACATCCTTCTGAATCTGCTTAGTATATTCATCTCTTGGTCTCCCTCTACGATTTTCACCCTCCACGCTGTCCTCCAGTGCTAAATTTGTGATCCCTTGATGCCTCAGAACATGCCCTACCAACCAGTCCCTTCTTGTCAAGTTGTGCCACAAACTCTTCTCCCCTATTCTATTCAATACCTCCTCATTAGTTATGTGATTACCCATCTAATCTTCAGCATTCTTCTGTAGCACCACATTTCGAAAGCTTCTATTCTCTTCTTGTCCAAACTATTTATCGACCATGTTTCACTTTCATACATGGCTACACTCCATACAAATACGAGGGTCGGTCAAAAAGTAATGCCTACCATTTTTTTTCTACTTAAAAAAATTAAGTTAAGTGAAAAATTTGAATTTGGCGCCATTCCTCAAACCTTCTTCTGCAATCCACTGCAGTAGTAACTTTCTGTGTCAACAGGTGGCAGCACAGCAGAAGTTTGTAAGATGGCCGACATCGATGTTCGTTTGAGACAGCGTTGTGTGATTGAATTCTTGAATGCAGAAGGTGAAATGCCCATACGCATTCATGAAAGACTGAAGAAGGTGTATGGTGTTGTGACAGTGGATGTCAGCACTGTTAGACGATGGGTTTGTCGTTGTAAGGAAGCTGAAGGGCAAACACCGTTGACTGACGAAAAGCGGAGCGTCAGGACGGTGAGTGCAGTGACTCCACACAACATTCAGCAAGTTGATGACATCATTCGTGGTGACCGTCGGGTGACTGCAGATGAAGTGTGTCGCATTATTTCTCTTAGTAAAGGCAGTGTGATCACGATTATTAAACAATTGGGGTACTCAAAAGTTTGTGCACGGTGGGTTCCAAGAATGTTAACCGATCAGAATAAAGAGGCAAGGAAAACAATAGCCTCCCAACACTTGCAGCGCTTCCGTTTGGAGGGAGATGAGTTTCTGAAAAAAATTGTGACCGGGGACGAAACATGGGTGCATTTTTTTGAACCCGAATCAAAGAGGTAGTCAATGGAGTGGCGTCACACAAGCTCGCCGAGGAAGAAAAAATTCAAAACTGTGCGATCGGCAGTGAAAGTTATGGCAACAGTTTTCTGGGATACAGAGGGTATGATTCTGGTTGATTTTTTGGAGCAGGGATGCACAATAAACTCTGTTCAATACGTCACAACCCTCAAAAAACTTAAAGCACGTCTTCAGCGAGTTCGCCCAACAAAATCAATGGCAGATGTTCTTCTTTTGCATGACAATGCAAGACCACACACCAGTCGTCACACCTCTGACGAGATTGTCAAAATTGGATGGGAAGTTTTGCCTCATCCCCCATACGGCCCTGACCTGGCACCATCAGACTTCCATCTGTCCGGGCCACTAAAAGAAGCTCATCGTGGGATTCATTTTGAAGATGAGGAGGCCGTCAAAACATCCGTGCGTCAATGGCTTAGGAAGCAGAGCTGTGATTTTTACCGTGCTGGGATACATGCCCTTGTTCAAAGATGGACCAAAACTGTAGAGATGGGCGGAGATTACATTGAAAAATGACAAAATGATCCTCAATGTTGTGGTTTTCAACCTATGTAATTGCATTTAAATTTCCTGACAATTAAACGTAGAAAAAAAAATAGGAGGCATTACTTTTTGACTGACCCTCGTACTTTCAGAAACGACTTCCTGACACTTACATCTATACTCGACGTAAACAAATTTCTCTTCTTCAGAAACGCTTTCCTTGCCATTGCCAGTCTACATTTTATATCCTCTCTACTTCGACCATTATGAGTTATTTTGCTCCCCAAATAGCAAAACTCCTTTACTACTTTAAGTAGTAATTCTAATTCCCTCAGCATCACCTGACTTAATTCGACTACATTCCATGGGGTATCAAGTGAAAGTTGTGACTGGCTCAAGGACTTTACGATATGGTGGACACAGCATGTTATCTAGATGGAGAGTCATCATCAGATGTAGAAGGAACTTCGGATGTGCCTCAGGGAAGTGTACTGGAACCCTTGCTGTTCAAGTTGTACATTAATGATTTTGTAGACAATATAAATAGTAACCTCATACTGTTTGCAGATGATGCAGTTATTTACAATGAAGTGCTGTCTGATAGAGGCTGCATAAATCAGTCAGATCCTTATAAGATTTAAAAGTGCTGCATCAACTGGCAACTTCCTTTAATCATTCAGAAATGTAAAATTGTGTACTTCAAAAACAGTAGTATCACATGACTATAATTGGTCAACTCATACAAATACCTGGTTGTAACACTTTGTAGGGATATGAAATAGAACGATCACATGGGCTCAGTTGTGGGTAAAGCAGGTGGTACACTTTGGTTTATTGGCAAAATACAGTCTACTGAGGAGATTACTTACAAATCACTTCTGCAACACATTCTAGAATACTGCTCATGTGTGTGGGACCTGTACCAAATAGGATTAACAGGGGGCACTAAACGTAATCAGAGAATGGCAGCAAGAATGGTCATTGGTTTGTTTGATACACGTCAGATGTGTTACAGAGGTGCTGAAGCAACTGAACTGGCAGCATCTTGAAGACAGACATAAACCATCTCGAGAAAGTCTGTCCAAGTTTCAAGAATAGGCTTTGAATGATAACTCTACGAATATGCTACAACCATCCATGTATCTCTCACATTGGGATCGTGAGGACAAGATCAAAATAACAGAGGCATTTTGAACAGGAAGTAGCTACTCCCACTGCTGCATCTTGAAATGTCACTTCAGTATAGCAGTGGTTCAGGGCGTGGCTTCTATACAGTACAGCTACTATGGGCATTCCAAAGCCTCTATTTATTTGGCCTAAGGCTGTTATTACAACGCCCACATAATTTTCACATAGCACTGTTCACAGTGAAGGGGAATCAGAGTGGCTGAACCTTCGCTAATGAATTCCTGTCTCTATGTATCTCTATTCTGCTTTCATGTGCCATTCATCAACATTTAGTACTAATGTTTTGATAGTGAAGAAGATGGTTTTTCATTTCTGGCACTGGCAATTCTAGCCGCTGTAGGAAAGGCAAGTCTGTAAATATTTTGCTTGAGTGCACAAGAATATGGTAACGTAAGCAGCAACCATTAGGGAAGGTTTCACAAATAATTTTCTTGCTTCTTCTCAGTGTTTGCAGGATAAAATGTGTAATTAGCAAGTTTATTTTTGTGAGTGTATTGTGTCTGTGTTTTATTTTCTTGCAAATAACTGCAGCATACCACAGATATGGAAAGAGCTTGGACCTGAAGTGAAAGAATTTTGTGTGCTCAGACCAATCTAGACATCAATCCAGAACAAAAATAGTGGAAATGCAAGTGAGGGTGTATATATAATTTCAAAGGAACAATTTATGTTTTTATGTCTAGCTACCAACATCACAATAAATCACTCTAAAAAGAGATTTAATGCAGTGTAGCACTTAAACTACATCGTTATAAGTATAAATATGAAAACCAAACAATGCAGAATGTAGGCTTAGCAAATTCTTCTAACAACATTGGAACTGCTCAGTTTGCTTCTATCAGCCAATCACAGCACAGTACCTCTGACCTCATAGAACATAAGCATTGAATGCTACAAAAAATTAAACATCTCAAGTTCAGAATCAAACACAAGAAATACATTAAGCATCCATCCCAAAGGTATCAGACACCACATTGATTAACTCTCAAAAACACACAACTTTTCATATGTTTGTTACAATAAAATGTCGAGAAATGTGATGTTAGTGGCTAAACACGCTTCCTATACACCTTACCTCGGGGGGTTACCTTTTGGTTTATTTTAGTAGTTGACTATGGAAATGATGGGAGATACAATGCGTAAATTATTTTGAGATACCTGACACCATGGTTACAATCATTAAATATCATGACCTTCCCAAATACAGAAACCAAGAGCTGCACATGGCCTAAAATAATGTATGTAAACTAGAGAAAACAGAAATTGGGATGGCTGAATGAAGGCTGAAGCCTTCATATGCATGTGTTACTGATACTACAAACACCTTATTTCACAATGTAACATTACACACCCTATCAACTGCCACCACAACCATAGGGCGAGTTTTTGGTTTCCATTTTGTGTACCACAAATAACCATTTGATTGCCTGAAAATTGAGTCAGCAACCACAGTACTACGTGAAATGACAGAGAGGTATTGTTATTATCTATTTGAGGCACATTTTGTGCCCGTTGGACACTATAGACCGGCAGTACACCTGTGGATATTTTGATTATCAAACATGCCGGGAGAAACTCAAGAATCAAATCCCTACTCTTTGTTGTTGGAATAATCTGTCACCAATAGAACATACTGCAATAAAGTACCTCTTAGCTAGTATTTTAAATATACTGAGGTGACAAACGTCATGTGCTACCTCCTAATATCATGTCGGACCTCCTTCAGCATTGATATGCACCCATGGTCTAGTGGTACCATCTTTTATTAGTAATCAAAAGTTCTTGGTCCTGCATTCAAACCACACAACTGCTTTAAGCCTAGTCTGATGATGTGTAGAAGAAGAAACAGGAGTCGATACAAGAGAGATGAGGGATCCAGCATTAAAACCAGAAAAATTACTATTCACATTGGTGTGTAGAATGTATGAGGCTGGCGATACATCATCTGGCTTTCAGAAAACATCATCAAAAAAATTTTGAAAACTGCAAGAGCCAACAAGAGCAAAAATTATTGCATGATCATCTTAACAGTTCATGCATCCAAATTTCTGACAATAACAATATACTAAGAATGAAAAAGAAAACTGAGGATGTGTTAGATCACAATCAGTTCCACTTTAGGAAAAGAAAAGAACAAGAAAGGCAATTCTGACATTGTGGTTAATAATGGAAACAAGACTAAAGAAAAATCAAGACATAGCCACAGAATTTGTTGATCCAAAAAGTGTTCAACAATGTCAAGTGGTGCAAAATTCTGAGAAAAATGGGGGTAAGCTATAGGGAGAGATTGATAATATAAAAAATGTACAGCAGTCAAGATGGAATAATAAGAGTGGAAGACCAACAACGTAGCGCTCAGACTAAAAAGGGTGTAAGGCAAGGATGTGGTCTTTCCCTGCTACTGCTCAATCTATACATCAAAGAAGCAATTAAGAAAATAAAAGAAAGTTTCAAAAGTGAAGTTAAAATTCAAGGTGAAAAGATATCGATGATAAGATAAGCTGGTGACACTGCTATCGTCAGTGAAAGTGAAGAGGAATTACAGAATCCACTGAATGGAATGAACAGTCTAACGAATACAGAATATGGACTGAGAATAAACTGAAGAAAGATGAAAGCAATGAGAAGTAGCAGAAGTGAGAGCAGTGACAAACTTAACTTAAGGATTGGTGATCACAAAGTAGGTGAAGTTAAGGAATTCTGCTACCTAGGGAGCAAAAACCCACAATGGACAGAGCGAGGAAGACATAAAAAGCACCATAGCACTGGCAAAAAGAGCATTCCTGGCAAAGAGAAGTCTACTAGTATTAACAATAGGCCTTAATTTGAGAAAGAAATTTCTGAGGAGGTATGTCTGGAGTATAGCATTGTATGGTAGTGAAACACGGACTGTTGGTAAACCGAAAAAGAAGAGAATTGGAGAATCTGAGATGATGTGCTACCAAAGAATGTTGAAAATTAGATGGACTGATAGGGTAAGAAATGAGGTTATTCTCCAGAGACATGGCAATGAAGAGTATATAAGGAAAACATTAATAAGAAGAAGAGACAGAAAGCTAGGATACCTATTAAGACATCATGGAATACCTTCCATGGAAGCAGGGGAGATGTAGAGGGTAAAAACTGTACAGGAAAACAGAGACTGGAATATGTCCAGTAAACAAACAAAGGGACAGGCTGCAGGTGCTACTCTGAAGTGAGAGGAATATGTGGGGTATGCATCAAACCAGCCAGAAGCCTGATGGAGGGTGAAAGAAAAAGTGGACGGGTGCGCAGAAACTCGGTGTTGCACGGACTCAACAAGTTGTGGGAAGTTCTCTGCAGAAATAGTGAGTTATCCTTAGCTGCGAAACTGTTGCGGGTGCAGGGTTTGTGCATGAACTGACCTCTCTTACATCCTGTAAATGTTCAATGGGATTGTTGTCGTGCAATCTGGGTGGTCAAAAGCATTCATTTGAATTTTCCAGAATGTTCTTCATACAAACTGCAAACAATTGTGGCCCAGTGACATGGCGCATTGTCATCCGTAAAAATTCCACTGTTGTTTGGGAACAGGATATCCACGAATGCCTACCAATGGTCTCCCAGTGGCCAAACATAACCATTTCCACTCAATGATTGTTCAGTTGGACCATAAGACCCAATCCATTCCCTGTAAATGAAGCCCACACCATTATGGAACTACCACCAGCTTGCACAGTGCCTTTCTGAAAGCCTGGGTCCGTGGCTTTGTGGAGCCTGCACCACACTCAGACAGAAATAAATTGGCACTTATATCTGACCACATCATGGATTTTCAATTGGCTAGGGTGCAACCGATATGGTCAAGAGCTCAGGAGAGGCCCTGCATGTGATTTCATACCATTCGCAAAGGCACTTGCATTGGTCATCTACTGCCATAGCCCATTAACACCAAATTTTGTCACACTGTCCTAATATATACGTTCGTTGTATGCCCCCATTGAATTCTGTGATTATTTCACGCATTCTTGGCACACTCTTGACATTTTGGATCTTGGAATATTAATTCCTAGCGATTTCCAAAATGCATCTTCCTTGCATGTGGCTCCAACTACCATTCCCTGTTCAAAGTATTTTAATTCCTGTCATGTCGGCTTAATCACATCGGAAACCTTTTCACACAAATCAAATGAGTACCAATGAAAGCTCCGCAAAGCACTGTCCTTTTGTAACCTGTGTACATGATACTATTGCCATCTGTATATATGCATATCGCTATCCCATTAGATTAGGCACCTCAGTGTAAGTTAATTTTTGTAATCTCTTCAATCCTGTCACAGTCTGTTGCTAAACGTAAGAACTTAACATGCATCCTGTGTTCAAATACAGTGAGAACAAATATGGAATGTAATGCAGTATTTCAAGACAGCATTTTATTCACATCAATCATGCATGTAGAGCAATTAGATCAATTCACAGAGAAGCTGTTGTGTAACTAGTTAACATAAAGCAATTATTGTCAAGTTTATTCCGTGAAAGTGAGAAATGACATACACAAATTAACAGTCACGGAACTTCGAACTGTGGCAAGGAGAAATGATCACAGTGCTCCTAGAAGCCAATGCATGAACAATGTTGACAGCTCATCAAGTGAACCAGCTGTCCACCTGATGTAGCTAGTCTGCTGCTCTTCACTACAACCAACCTTAGGCAGTTATTTGTAAAATTTTATTCTTCCATAGAAAATGCTGTTTTGTGTTTTATGTTTATTCTTTCTTCGTAAATATGAGTTTAGTCTAGATCTAGAAGACATGGTCATGGAAAAAGGTGTTTATGCAATAATTATCGTTTTCTATGTCAATTACTGGCTGATAGATGTACTCACACAGTGTAGTTAAAATTCACAATATTTTTAACAGATCTTTGTAATGAGTTTGATTACTATTGCTGCTTATTATTCTTATGGCCTTTTTCTGTTATTTGGAAAATGTGTTTATATTTTGCTCATTTGTTCCATTCTGATGAACACCATACCATTAACAACATTTTTAAATGTCAGTGTGCATAATGCTATTGCTTGTACCCTTCACTGGAATGTCTAGTCAAGAATGACAAAATTTGGTTGAGAGAAGTAGCATCATCAACCATACAACCAAGTCTTACATGTCCGCACTTTTACATACTTACTGCAATGAAGCTATTTTGGCTTCTCAGTTATTTCTAAGTTCCATAGCTTATGCTCACAACATTTTTACTACGGTGTAGAATGTTAACACATTTACAAAATTAATACATTATACCAGTAAATATTTGATTACAGGCTGATCATTTACGTATGTTATCTGTATTAATATTAGGAATATAGTTAACCCTTATCTAAACTGATAAATTAAAACATTCATAAGTACTCCATTCCAAAATTAATTTATTGGGTGAAAATAAATAATACCTACAAAAAATGCAGGAAACGTAAACTGCTACTTACCGTAAAGAAGACACATTACGTGGAAGAAAGGCTCCATTAAAAAACAGAGCGTTCGGCCACAGCCTTCATCAGCAAAAGAGAAAGAGAGAAATGTACACCATTCATATACACAACCAAGCACACCTCATGCAAACATGTCCACCAGCTCCGGCAGCTCAAGCCAGGATGGATCTATCACATGGGATGACTGCAGATTATGACAACAAAGTATGTTCCTTCAGACTTAATCAAATGTTGGAATGCTTTACAAAATTTAAAGGGTGTCAGCGACAGACGTATAAAACATTATATTAACACTGAAAACCATAAATTATTCAGGTTGGGATGGGATACCCAAAAAAGTTCTCAAATTTTTGCATAAAATAACAAGACACGACTATCTTTAACAATAAGCCAGTCTTTTGAACATGGATGTTTCCCAGAGATGCTAAACTATGCGGAAGTAAAACTGCTGTTCAAAAAAGGGACAAGAGAGGATGTGGGAAATTATTATCCCATCTCTCTTCTCCCAGCCCTGTCAAAAGCATCTGAAAAAGCTGCTGCCATCCAGATTCAAAATTTTATTAAAAAATATGACTTTATTTTAAAAATTCAATTAAGCTTCCAATGTGGAAAAAGCACTACACATGCAATAAACAAATTTGTTGATAAGGTTAGTGCATCATTAGACAATAAGAGTAAAGTCACAGCGATCTTTCGTGGTCTCACAAAAGCTTTTGACTCAGTAAATCATACACTTCTTATCCTCAAACTTGACAAATATGGAATTAGGGGTAGTACTTTACAATGACTGACTTCATACCAGCGCAATAGGGAATCAAAGAGGGGTTGTCTCTACAAATGCAGCAAATTACTTTTCCAAATGGAAGACAGTAACACAAGATCTCCATCAATTTTATATCCTAGGAACTATTTTGTTTCTATTCTACATTAATGACTTATCAATCAATAAAATGCCCCATTGGTCTTATTTGCAGATGACACTACTGTAGTAATTGAAGAACAGAAGCCAGAAACTATTCCTATCAGCATCATCAATACAGCAGATCATTTAGAAACTTAGTTTCATCTCAACACATTAACCCTAAACATCCCAAAAACCCATGTGGTCATGTTCAGAACAAAACAGTCAACATCCCAAGATATTAAAATTAATCACAAAAATCAAAATCTAGAAGTCGATTCTGTGAAATTTTTAGGATTAAACCTAGATAAGAATTCAAATTTGAATACACATGTTATCTATTAAACAAACTATCTAACTCTGCATTTTCAATGCAATATTAGCTAATGCCAACGACATGGACACAAGTAAAATTGCATACCATAGCTATTTCCAGTCATTTATAAGGTATGTTTTTTTTTTTTTGTTTTTTTTTTTTGGGGGGGGGGGGGGGGGGAAGTTTGAGAAACTTAATGTGCATAGTGAAATTACAGAAATAATTGTTTGAAACATGTGTGCTGCACATCCAAGAAAATCATGTTGCCCACTACTTAAAAATCTGAAATTATTAACAGTGTCCTCCCTTTATATCTATGATATTATAACTTTTTTACGCAACAGTTTAGAATTATGTCAAGAGAACTGCTTTGATCACACTTACAATACAACAAATAAAGAAAATTTTATGCTGCCTGCTCATTGTTTAAAATTATTCTCTAACTCCCCAGTATAAGGGAATGAAAATTTACAACAAACTACAAGCCAAAAACATTCTGAGTATGAACCTAGATTCACTGAAAAGAAAGCTGCATGCTACTCTACTTCAGTGATGCTACTACTCAGTTGAAGAATTTGTGATCGATGAACTGAATACTTGAACAGGATGTAGTTGTATCAATTGTCTTAGTATGTAAATATGACATAAGTTATATTGATGTTTAAATCATCTTATTAACCTTAGTGTTATACCAATGAAATTGTATAAACCATATTTTTATGTGTCTCCTGTACTCTAATCAAATCATTAGCTTATCTATGTTATGAGACGAATAAACAACTATTCCTAATTCACAGCAATCTGGAGGGGGTGGAGAAAGGAAAGGGATAGCAGTATGCAGATTACGGGGCAGAGGAATGCTGTCTGATGGAGTGTGCAGGTCTAGGATGTCCACAGGTGCAGTGTCAGGAGATAGTGGGGCAGGGAGATGGGGAAGAAAGGGCGAACAGGAGAGGAGCAGGGAAAGATGGGCAGGTGTGTTGGCAGAAGGCGGCAAAGAGACTAGGAGATGAGAATGAGGAGGAGATGATAGGATAGATGGCAGTCATGCTTACAACACATTCTTCGCTCCCGTAACTATCCCAGCCTCAATGTACAGTAACATACCTGCCACACATCCACTGTTGAAGTTTCCATCCCATCTGTCTTATCATCTAATTGTCATTCTCATCTCTCAGCCTCTTTGTTTGCCAACCTCTGCTGCCTTCAATCCTTTTTTTCCCGAGTCCCTGCACCAAAACCTCTTTACACTGCACCTATTAGCATTCTAGTCCCTACACACACTGCCAGAGAGAGTTACTCTGTCCCCTGACCTATACATTGCTATCCCTTCCTCTTCCCTGCCCCCTCCAGATTGCTGCTGCCATCACAAGTGAGTTACATTCTGGCCTGAGCTGCTGGAGTTGGCAGTCATGTGTGCATGAGATGTGCTTTCTTGTGTGTGTATATGGGGTGTGTGTTGCTCTGTTTCTCTTTTGCTGATGAAGGCTGTGCCTGAAAGCTTAGTTTAAATGTCTTTTAATTGTGCCTATCTGCAACTTAATGTGTCTTTTTTATGGTTGATATCCCTACATGGAGTTTCCATTGTTTGATTTAACACACGCAAATAATTTTAGACTGTTTTTAATTTTTGATATTGTCTTATAATCTTCGAAGGAAAACAAAATATTTTACAGCAGTGTAATTGTAGTGTTTCTGAATGATCCATAGGTTCTTCAAGTACAGAAAAAGATGCTAGTAAACACAGAATTTTGGTTTTATTACACACAACTAAATATTTTTGTAATTTAGCAATGTTAAGGTAATACCTCAGTTATACCAGTCTTTCAACACTGATGTCTGAAAAAGAATTCCATGAAATGTTTTTGTGGTGCTTTATGAGTTACAGTAATACCAACAAAATTAAAGAGCACAGCTGAAAAGAACACCACACAAAAAGTCACTGCAAGTGTTGGGAAACACAAAGAAATGGAAAGCAAAACACAATATCACCATTAGCATCCTGAGCGACAATTACTACACCCACTCAAGGCGGATACAGTAATTGTTTGCACTATTATGTTAATTATAGATGTATTTGGAAGTAAACTTTCCACAGTAAGCAATAATTCACATCTACTTATATCTTATACAGAACTTAGAAAAAAATAGCAAACAATTAATGTTATTCAGCTGTAAAGTGTATATTTACCTCCCACAGAATATGCTGCAGAATTTGTCCATTTTCCTTATCATTCAGACATATACTTTCAAGCAGAGACATCTTGTCTGTGTCCATGGGAGATCTGCAAGATTATTAAGACTTCAGCTTGAGTTTGAGCTTGAGCTTCATTTTATCATTTGTTAGATTCTTCACAGCATTAAGAAAGTGGTCAAAGTTTTTTAAAGCTACACTACTTCTAAGTGATGACTAAAGTAATTAATTTCTTCTTCTAATATTATATTTCTGAATGTTAACTATTGTTTTTGAACTGTGACTGACTGTTGATAATAAACTTAATTTCAGAGTAGATGTACTGCAAGGTTGTGGTCGGTATGTCCAACTGTTTAAAGAGTCAAACAATGGAAAATTCAGGATATTATGAAAAGGTAGACTGCTACTCACTATACAGAGAACAAGTGGAGTCGAAAACAGACACAACAAAAAGACTGCTATACATTTAAGCTTTCAGCCGAAAGGCATTTTTCTAAAGTAGAAAACACACACGCACACACACACACACACACACACACACACACACACACACACACACACACACACAGTCTTTTTGCTGTGCCTGTTTGTGATTCAACGTCTCTTGTCTATGGTAAGTAGCAATCTACTCATTTCATAATATTGTTTAAATAGGTACGTAAAGAAGTTCTCAAATGGCCATCATATGTTTACCTTATTACACATTTCTGAACCCCTCTTTTTAGATCAATAAAGTGTTCCCCAGAATATTATGCCATTAGACATTAGTAAAAGAAAGGGGAGAAGTAAGTTGAATTTTGACATTTTTAACTCTGAAGTTTGTAATCACCCATAATGCAAAAGTTAAGAGCTAAAGTGTTTAAGATGGTTTATAATATGTAACTTCCAGTTCAGGTTATTATCAATCCCAACACTCAAGAATTTGGAATATTCTGTGTATTCTATCAATTTTCCTTCATGCAATATTTTCAGTGGTACAGTAAAGTCGGTACATAACTGACAGCATATTTGCAGAAAAGCAGTTAATAAAAAGAAAATTTTCCTTATGTTTTTTTGTTTGTTGAAGATTACCGGTTACCTGTATCATCACAAGAACAACTATTTTAAGTTCCTTATGTGTTTTTGTTTGTTGAAGATTACCGGTTACCTGTATCATCACAAGAACAACTATTTTAAGTTCTTGATATGGGTTATTATAATTAAGCTTTCCCTATTTAACACTTTATAACAGAGAAATGAATTACCAGACAAGTGACAAACTTGGTAGCATTAATGTACAGAGTATGGGGTACACGATTTTCATGTGTCACAGCACCACCGTCCAGTTCCAATTATGGCCACCAGGTGCCATGATCAGTCATCGAGATTCCTAGTCTCACACACCTGACCAGTCACAGCGCACTTGTTGATGTGTCAACATGAGTTTGGACAAAGGAGCACGGCATTATTGGTGAAGCTCTATTACCAAAACAACAATAATGCTGCAGCTGAACTTCGAGAATATTACCAGCTGAACTGATTACACAAGGGTCCGCTTTCTCCAGCTGCTGTGTGGAGCATGATGACGAAGTTCGAATCAAATGGAGAACTGGACTTCGCTCCGAAATTAGGCGGACGACCAGTTGTACCACAGATGGTTGATGAAATTGCTGTTGCTATGGCTGACAATGCTGCACGTAATTTCTGATGATCAGGCAGTGTGCAAGCTGTTTCACGACAGTTGAACATCCTGTGATCCATTGTACAGAAGGTACTTCGAACCATTCTCAAATGGTATCCGTACAATATCCCTATCGTATAGCAGATTGCACCACAGGACGCACAATGCCATATTGATTTGGCTCTCCACTTTATCGCAAGGATTGAAGTTGGCCCTGGACCATACTCTGGCTATCCTGTACAATCCTACTTCCCCTGGAGAGTATTTTCGTTTCTGCCACCATTGTATTGTTCCCATTTTTTGTTGTTAAGCTAGTCACTTTTCTCTTTTCTAGTACCTTTCACCACCTTCACTTTTCTCTGGTTCATCCTTACGCTATATTCTGCACTAATACATTCATTTCTTCCAACAAGTCAAATGAAAGAAAATGTGTGTGTGTGTGTGTGTGTGTGTGTGTGTGTGTGTGTGTGTGAGAGAGAGAGAGAGAGAGAGAGAGCGCATGTAGGAATTGCATCCCACAAAGACACTTTTTATCTAAAGACAAATCCTCCTATTTCTGTGTTTCCGAATTTGGCTATTAGGGGTTGACTTTCCAAAAACAATGAAACAGACTTTTTTTTTGTTATATCTAACCCAGAAGTCAAATACCAGTTCTAACAGATGTAGCATTAAAAATGATTTATTAGTAATTTAATAATGATTTATTTTTAAAAATAACTTTCAGCCACTATTTCACCCCTTAGTGGTTGAATTTCCAAAAATGCTCAATCAAATAGTTTTTAAAAATTTCTGACTGAGAAACCAAATACCAGTTTTCGTACTTCTAGCTTCAGAACTGCCTGAACAATGACATATTTTAACAATCCTCTCATCCATTGCTTCACCCCATTAGGTATGGAATTTTGAACGATCCCTTATTATTTGATGCCTAAAGTATAAGATGAAACACCCTCTCATCCAGTGCTTCACCCCAATTAGGGGTGTAATTTTGAACAGACCATTACTAAACAATGCCTACAGTATAAGATAATCACCCTCTCCAAATTTCAAGTTTTTGTCCTTAGTGTGCGATAATGAGTCAATGAATCAGTCAGGCCCTATTTTTGCCCCATTAGTAGCTGAATTTCCAGAAACACAAATACATTAAAAAAAAAAAAAAGTCCTGACACAGAAGCCACCTACGAATTTGCATAAATGTAGCTTTAAAATTACTTAGTGATTATTTAATAATGATTAGTTTTCACAGCAATTTTGACCAATTATTTCACCCCATAGGAATTAAATTTCCTGAATTGTTGAAAAACATATTTCTTTACTTCTGACCAAGAGAGCAAATATCAACTTTCGTGGTTATAGCTTCAGAACTGCATTAATAGTGACATATTTTCAAAAACCCTTTCATGCTCTATTTCACACCCATACAGGCGGAATTTTGAAAAATTCCTTCTTAAGCAATATATACCTCCATAACATGTACATTTCCTAATGAGATTCATCATAAACAATCCATCACAATTTGAGATGATTAGTGATGTTCGTCTACAAAACTACTTTTATCAGTACAAGTGGATGCCAGACACAGAATGCCAAAAGAGATGGGTTGCTGGCCAATGGCACATGGCAAACTGATAGGGGAAAAGCTATTTAACTGGCTGAATATATGACAAAACTGTTTTTCTTGGCTCTCAATGGTGAGTTTTGGAAGCCTGTAATGTTGTGTATTTCTATTACTCAGAGACCAAATCCCTACATTGGCTTGTAACTAGTATGTGTTGTCCTCAGCTGAGTATAGCCCATTCTAAAGAGTTAATTAAGAAGCTAAAATTAGTAGATGGAAACAAGTAATTAAAAGCACAAAACATAGATTTCAAGCTATGTGAAATTTTATTTTGTTATTCTGGTGGATTTTGTGTTGATTCAGTAGGGAGCTCCATAGCAGGTGGGTTACAGTTGTGATATACACAGGTGAATGGTTCTCAGTATTGTTAAGACAGTGTACAGTACGAGCTAACTGTCTATATTTTTCTGACTAGTTGGTACAAGCTTTCCACTGTTGTAAAAGCATTGAGAATGATTCTTACTGGCAATGTGATGTGGTTTCAACAAGTAGCTGGACTGGAACTCAAAGGGCTGTGTGTGGAAGGAAGAAGAAGAAGAAGATGATGATGATGATGATGAAGGAAAAGCACATAGGATTAGGGAAGAATACTCGTTATTTGGAAAAAAGACAAATATGATTAACTTGAAAATGACTGAAGATAAAAATCTCCTAACTTCCAATTGCTACAGACTGATTTGCCTTCCTGATGACGTTATAAAGCATGTGAAAACATGTCCCACATAAATATGTTTTACCCATAATAAGAGGGTCATATGCCAAAATGAACTAACAACAAATTGTTTGTTTGAAGATATTTAGCTCTAAAAGCCTTTTTTAATAACTAGTTGTGAATTGAGAATAGTAAATCACTTGCAACAGACTTCTGATGTATATTCAATGCTACTTATTTTATTTACAAACTAATAACACACATTATCAAGCTGAAAAAATTATGTTCATTAGAAGTAAGTGTAATGAAAACTGATCTACAACACTGTTTCATCACAGTTGTCACGCATTGAACAGCCGTGCCTCATTCAATTTTGATTGTGCTGCATACTAGTAAGTGACAATATCTTGTACATTTTAATGACATTGTTTCATCAATATGATCTCCAGCACTCCAAGATGCATTTTGCAAATTTTTGTAAAAATAGTGAGGAATAACAGAATTGAAGCACAGGGGAAAAAAAACAAAAACAAAAAAAAAGAAAAAAACACATTGGTTGTAGCACTTTCTTCTTAACACTTGTAAGTGGTTTTTCTCTGGGACGCTAGATGTTCAAGGCAATATAGTGAAGTTCAGTTAGCAGACCACCTAATCATTTAGTGAAATTCATTTCACAGTATTTCAGATGGGGGAAAGAAAATACCCTGCTGTTAAAATGTCAAATATAAAGGAATAGTCACTCTTCCTTTCCATCACATCAAATTTTTAACTTTGCACATTTTTATTATTTGTCAGAACGGCATGTGCATGGGTAATGTGTTGGTTGCATTTCAGATTACTCTCAGTGGGATTGAAAATGGTAGAATTGAGCAGATAACAGTAGCATGGGGCTAAAAATCTTTGAATGAGCTCTTTGATGAGCTGGACACAATCTATTCTGGTTATAATGGTTACAAGTTTGTATTTCTATTTTGGACACCACATGACACTGACCAAAGCACTATAGTTTCTTTCGGAAAAGTAAACAAAAAAAGTATTCTGATGAACTACAGAAAGCACTAAAAGAAACTAAAATATTTTTGGAAGGAATAAGAAAGAAACAGTTTCTCATTATGAATCCAAAAGCACATGAAGTTCAAGCCACGATCAAGTTCTCTAAGCCTGATCAATTAGCAATGCTGACTATTAATGCACAATGTGTTGTAGGTTATAAACTTGAAAATTTATTGTAGGTTTCTTAAATTGTATTACTAGTTTAAGGAGACCAGAATGCTAAAAAATGGGGGAGCATTAATCACGTACTATAAGAACATTAAAATCCCAGTAGGCACTAAAATGACAACATTTTATGTTTGTAATATGTACACTAATGTCACTGAAGATGAGGTTTGTGACATTGTTTTTGAAAATCTTAGTAGGTTCATTGGCAGACAACCTGATGAATTTGAGGTTATTAGTATTTTGGCACTGGTTTCGAGTTTTAATTATTTCAAACGTGGTGATCAAGTGTACTCGCAGCAACAAGAATTGGCTATGGGCTCTCTGTTAGCATGCATACTGGGGAACATTTTTATTCACATTTTGAGGACAAGTTATTAAGACACATATGGGTGATGCTAGTAAGAGTATGTGTCGAAAACATTGTGTAGATGATGCTTTTGAACTCTATGACCGTTGCTGAATAAGAAT
Source organism: Schistocerca gregaria (assembly GCF_023897955.1). Taxonomy (NCBI): domain Eukaryota; kingdom Metazoa; phylum Arthropoda; class Insecta; order Orthoptera; family Acrididae; genus Schistocerca; species Schistocerca gregaria. Next base: position 506,946,665 of record NC_064921.1, read on the forward strand.
GCAACAATTGCACAAAAAACTAAATGCATCCTTGGGAAGACTAGTTTTACAGTTCAACATCATATTAATAGGATTTTACTGTACTTAGATTTGAAGATCATATTAAATGCTAATAAAACAGAAAATGACATACCTAGAAACGAGCTCATTACTAACTCAGTCCTGCAAGCAGGTTCTAACCAGCCACATAAGTACAAAATTACTGCCTTTGGTCCCTCCTTGGCATGTTAAATTGTGTTCTGCTTTAGCCTGAGGGACTGATAGGAAATTGGGTATTATTAGATATACTGCTGGACAGAATAATTACTCTGCAATTATGGTTGATAAGCAGAATAAGAGAATATGAATGAAAGTGGCCAAAACACGCAACATCACTCCACTCCCAGCGAACAAAAGGGTAATATTAGGTTCTTTAGGATCCCATATCATGGATGTGCATCTGAGGAGATCGGAAGACAAATTCTGATAGCTAATATTGTCTCAGCATATTTTGTTTAGTCACTAAGCTAATAAATTATAAAGCATATAAGAAGTACTTATTTTCTAATCCTGGTGTATATTATATTGTTTGTAATGCACGACAGATGCGTAATAGCAGATATATTGGTCAAATGGGAAGGAACTTTCATACTAGATTTAAAGAACATACCGGTGTTTGTTAATTCCATGCTCTGATCTTGCATCTGATTGATAATCAGCTTGAATTACAACACATTAATGATAATTTGGTAGTCTTGCACACTGCAGGTAATGGTCACACACTTAATATCCTTGAAGAGAGAGAAATTGTAAGCAGTTTCCACTCTCACCCTTGTGGAACTATTAATGAATGCACAGATTTGTACACAGAAATATTTTAGCTAATTATGACATACTTCAGCCTACAGCTTAAGTTAGGTTTTTTTCAATTTTTGTCTATGCTGGTGTGTGGAGCATTTCCTCTTTTAATTGTAATTTTGATAACTGGCCTGATTTTCTTTTATAAAACTATTTAAAGTGGTGGTCACACACCTTTGAATTGTATATCTAGATGTACATACCCCCCCCTCCCCTCCCTCCTGTGGTTAGAGTATATATATTTTCTGGGCTCAGAATTTTAAACTTTCCACCTACCATGACTGCAAGCAACAACTGCCTTTGCATCATGCCTGGGATGTGACCTCACTCGTCTCTCCCCTCAGCTGTTCACAGTTTTCCGATAAGTACAGGCAGACAAGCAAGACGGTGTTTGTTGCAGGGATCCTATATCAGTGTCCTTCACGTATTGTGAGGCCAACTACATATTTTTAATATTTTTTAGGTGGTACATGATTCTACAGATGGTGATTTTTCTGACGGATTTTTGTGTTTTGGTAACTTCTTAGGTTCTCTGTTTCATAAAGTGTGACACGGAACTTTTTCTCCATAGACAACGTAGAGTGGAAGACAACCTCAGTTCTTATATTCTTTATGTGAGGAATGCCCAGTTATCAGTTTGCTGTTACATTTTTCATATTTGAATGACTGCTTATCTATAACTGTAACAGATTGTTTCCATTGTTACAGTATGTGCCAGAAGGTGAAATTATATTATACCGAAACCATTTGTAAGTAATAAAACATTATTGGCTCAAACATTTTTGCGACTTTGTTTATTTTGTGAAAATGGACATTTACAGTTGCAGTCACCCTATGAAAAGAACTCTTTTTAAAATATTACAACCATGTTGTTTTAATACTGCTACAGCACTCGGCCATAATGTGAAACACACGACATTAACAGGGTAAGGAGACTGAAGTATGTCATTGTTAAACGCCTCTTTAAGAAGGGCATTAAGAGAAATAATAATAACTATCAAACTTTTTCACAATTAACTTAAAGGTTTTGGGGGAATATAACACATTAGGATGGCGCATACGTTCATAGTGTTTTTCCGTACATTTAGTAAACACAACAGATACACGTCACGGAGACTTTAGTCATACTAAAATATTCTCTTTCACTATTTACAAGTGTCTGACAATGCTGGGGTAACTTTTGTTTTTTGTCAGTCTAGCAGAAAGCAGGTGTATGTTATTATGAAGTAGCAACACTTCACGCAATCTTCCTTGTCATTGTTCTTGGATTGTCTGTGTCTGGCATCTCAGTTGTTGACAACAAATGTCAGCAGTGATGGTTACACCTTGGGGAAGGAATTTGTAATACACCACACAGTCACCGTTTCACCAGATGCAAAACATTATCTTTTGTGGATACACACAGGTCTTCATGTGAGGAGTTGCTGCTTTGTTTAGGCTCAACCATTTCTTTCTTTTTGCTTTCTCAACCTTTCCTTTCTTTTCCTTATGTTAGCATAAAGACACAACAATACAGGAGACTAATGGTCGGTGTTGTTCACAAGGCAATCGATAATGAGTTGGTGTTGTTCACAAGCCAAATGATAATGAGTATTCAAGGATGCAAATAAGGCCACTCACAGATTGTTTTGATTTTGGCTTGGAGCTTGTGGTACACAGACACCCAATTTTTGAACCTTCCCAATAGCATGCAAACACCATACAGTAGTGGGATTATCACAGTTCATCATATTTGCCAGTTCTCGAGTACACTGACTTGGATCATTGTTCATTAATGCATTTAAATGATCTTCATCAAACCCCAAAGGTCTTCCTGAATGTGGAGAGTCACTAATGTCAAAACGATCCTCCTTTAAATGAGAAAATAATTTTCTTGACATGCTCTGTCTAGTGGCATTATCCCTACATGTGGTACAAATGTTTCTGGCTGCCTGCATTGCTGTCACTCCTCTACTGAACTCAAACAGAAGAATATGTTGGAAATTTCCTCATTTCCCCAATTGACACTCCATTTTCTGGTGTCCACAGCTCCACTCACTAAGGCAAAATGACAATATGTAAACTCAAACAGCAACAGTGAACTACAAATAAAAATGACAATAAATAAATAAATCCATAGCAACTGGAATATCAACACACAAAACAGAAATCACGTATTACAGATCTCAAATGCTTAATTTCAATAACAATTGTTCTACATGTAATTGGTAATTTTGGTAATGAAGGTATCAGAAACTTAGCTTACTTTGTTAACTTCATTCATTGAGGGTGTATGGAATATTTTTCTGGGGCAATTCACATACAGACATTAAGGAGTCATTGGCCAGAAACATTATAAAAGGATAATACCCTTGAAATTTATGCAGGTAGTTGTTTGTAAAATTAGGCATAAGGTCAGCCTCAGGCACAATTTTTAAAATAACAGTAGCACTTGTACATATAACACTTCTACACAGGAAGGGGAAAAGTATGCAGCCATAAAAATATTTGACTACCTCCCTTGGGAATAGTGAATAGATAGTACATAATATGTGGCTTGATTATATTTAACAAATTTTGCTGTAGATTAAGATTCAAAAAATCCAGTTACATAAGTGACCAGAATATAGTCGTATTTTCAGAGAGAAATTCTATCTTATTTGCAACACTACTGACACATTTCATATCATTGATAGTAGTTGTGAATAAGATCCACGTAAGAGGGAAAACACTAACCTAAACCATCTGGTATATGATTTACGACTGTCAGCTTGTTTTTTCATTTACTACACCATGATTAAATTTTATATTTTGCTGTAATATGAAAGAACATAAAGAATTACTATAAACAAGTGCATAACTTACCCCAGCTTTTCGTGACACCATAATTCGGCATATAAGATTGAAGTAAAATATGCAGAACAAAACTGAGCTGCTAACGAAATATGGAGAAAGTCCAGCTCAATTACCACACCACTGAAAATGTTAATAATAATAATAATAATAATAATAATAATAATAATAATAATACCAGCTGCATCAAAATACATCTAATATATTGCATATGAATACAAAACAATACATGGGATAAATGACTCTCTCTTACCTTATCCTTTGTTGAGCATGCCTTCTCATTCTTAAAAAGTGCACTACATCAAGCATACATTGCACTGATGCCCTATTCATAATCACTTGTAATTTAAACTCTGGTCCTGAAACTAAAAAATATAAACTGAGACACTGAAATCTGTGCTGGCCGTACTAATTATGATATGACTCAATGAGCAATATAATGCATCTCAAAATTGTAAGGATTTTAAGTGAGGATGTAATACATGTTAAAAAATCTTACATTAACATATAATTATAAACCATATAGTGTAACAATGTTCAAAGTTATTTCTCTGCCGCAAGGCAAAATTCTTTTGCCAAAGGTATCATAATTCAGAGTGAAATATGACTGAAGAAATAAATGAAGAAACTGGATAAGTAACAACATTTAGCACTAATCATTCTTTATTTACATCAGTTACATTTGCCAATGGGCATGATCTAACACAGCTCATTTGTACTGTGCACTAGATTATGAGTCAGGGAGGGGAGCCAGGCCCAGACTGAATCCATAAAGCAGATTAACAACTGTTTGTCTGTTACAGCAGCAAACCTGAATATTGTTTTTTTGGTGGCTTTCCATGTTTGTCTGGGCTGGTCTCTCATCACCGCCTCAGAAAATATGATTATCAAGTAATTAAAATGCAATAACACAGAGGACAATGCTTACACATTTCACAGACCAGTGGTGCACACTACTTCCCTCCATTAGGTTAATTATGATTTTAGCAAAGAAAGGAGCTGTATTCACACCAGAGACTACATACGTACTATCTTGATCAGCAGACTCCTCCATCAAGTATTCTGCTATCACCCTAGTAAACTTCCCACCATCTTCCTTTTAATTATTTATGCCATAGCAAGCAACATTCCACCTGACAGTAATGTCAACAGCAACTAATGTTACTTCAGTCCCAGTAAATGACAATCTCAGTCACTCCATACTGATCCAACTCCTATAATGTCCAACTAGGGTCAAACATAATTCCTCAAAACACAAACAAAATCAACATTTGTATGATTCACTGTTGCAACAATTGTTACCAGTCTATTCTCAGCATTGTAGCACACTCCCACCAACTAGCACAATAAGATTCTCATCTGAAAAATTCTTACACTGAGTTTTGAAGTCCTCAACCACCGGGCTGATTTGTGGTTTTCGCCTGAAATGTCTGTGACCTGGCATCTGGAACTTACAGTCAAACCCCTATTTATGTTGTTCTGTGGCTCAGACTTAAAAAACCACAAAACTGAGAAAAATGCAGAATTGCAGAAAATGTTAAAACCCCCAAATTACAAGCAAAAACACATGTAATTGGCATATATGATTAAAAATTTCAATCCTCTGCACTCTCTGTAAGTGAAGGAAATTAAATGTACAATTCAATGTTTATACAATAATTTGTGGTAATGAATTTCATCAGTTCTTAAAAAATCACAAATGTGTAACACAAAGAGAAAACTCATCAAAAAATTGAAATTGGTGTCTGGGACAAGGTAATCGATCTATTTCCCAACATGTTACAACCACAAATTATACTTCAAAACACACGTTTTTGAGAGTTCATCCTTTTTTCTCACTCAGAAAAAAGCAAAAATTGATGAACATGTTGAATTAAAGCAAAAACATCACAGCAGCTAGGTGGTTAAACCATAAGCATAAATGCAGACATCTGCTTAATGACAAACTTTGTCACTATTGCTGTTATTTTTTAATGCTTTTCTTACAAGCCACACTTCATGTGCTCATCACTGTTGAAGTGTTATTTTAGGCTTGATGAGAGAAACGCAAACATGAAATAATGAGTTTACTTCCCTAGTTGACGTTACAACCTTATTAGAAGTCTGCTCAGTGAATTTCTGTACACTGTGTAAAATGTAAATCTGAAAGAAATCTCTGGTGCTACAGTTTTACTTCATGCCCTCTACCACTGTTGCCAATCTTTACAATCTACTGTGTGTGGTGAAAGTATATACATGAGGAGTGTATGTAGATGTTGCAGTTTTATTGTGTCGGATTTGAACATGAAAGCTATCACAAAACCCTTGTTCTATTTCCATGTCACATCTCTCTCATAGCACATCATCTGCACGAAAAATATAATATTAGAACTTCACAAAATGCTTTCGCCCCTATCTGCACTCCCTCTCCTCACATCCAGTATATGACCTCGTTTTGTGTGTTTAGTGTGGTGTGGTGGCTGCACTGACTGTTGGGTGACTTAATGAGTCACCAGCCAAAGAGAGTTCACTAGCCGGAAATAGGCGGTGTTTCCTCGGTTATGACCAAGAATACTCTACAAGACACAGTTTGAATTTAAAATGTTGACAATTGATATTGATGCTGTATGCAGAACATCGGAAATTCGTGAAAAAAGGTAAGATTGAGTTATATGTGGCACAAGAAAAGGTGGTGATTGAGCTGCTTCGTCATGTACTGGCTCGGTCTGGAACACTTTGCATCGACTGTCTTATTCTTCCATTACTGCAAATTTTGTTGGCAACACTGATTGTGCTTTATACACCATTTACTCTCTCCCCTCCTCTCTCCACAACAGCCTAAAATATTCCCTTAGCTTCACCACCACCTATTTTGCAAACCATCTGTCTTGTGTGTTACTTACAACTCGTTTAGTCACATTAAAAGTCAATAGGAAGAAAACAAGATGAAGTCAAGTGAGATGTTGAGTAAGAACTTCGAATCGAGGTAACGCTTACTAGGAAGAAATGTAAAATCTGGGAATTTTCAGGGTTGACCTTATGAGTTTTTCACAGAGACTATGAATTTACGGCGTAGAATTATGAAAAACATAAAATCGGAGAACACAAAATCAAAGATCCACTGTAATACTTACTGCAACAGCTAACTGACATTTTTTCCACAGCTTGAATCTTTCAGTGGGAATTTTCTACTTTCTGTGAAATGACTTATATATATCCTATTGAAAGTAGCTTGACTGATATCCTAATGAAAACACCCAGATTACATGAATGTCCCTCTCCCCTCCTCCCCAAATCAGTGACAAAACTGTCAAGATACTGTTTTTTAATTCTCTGACTGATGTCCCACTTTTCTTTGCCTTTCTTCACATGCTTACCATCCTCCCCAGCATTGTCCACTGCAGCATTAAGATCTTTCTTAATCTTCCTCTCCTGTTTCGCTGTGACTTTGTTCAATGTGCAGAATCAAAAATATCAATTACTTGACTATTGTATTTCAGTATTTCCTCCAATGAAACTATCACAAAATCTGCACAGCACCCCTGCACCATCTTTCACATATCACTTCAAACATTTCATACTAACTATTATTTATAAACACTTGGGAAATACTCCCAAATACGAGGGTGAGTCAAATGAAAACATTAAATTTGTAATAACAAATCGAAATTTCGCGCTGTTATCTTGTAAGTTGGTAGGCGTGCTAGTGCTACAAACAGCGTGCAGAATGGCCTGTAGGTGGCAGCGTAGTGCAGATGCACACATACCGTTACAGTATCAGTATAAAGATGGCCACCTCACTTGCGACTTTCACCAGGGAAGAACAGCGTTCTGTCATTCGGTTTTTGCGTAGTGAAGTTGTGAAACCTATTGAAATTCATCGATGAATGAAGGTTCAATACGGTGATGCATGTCTGTCACAGCAGCAAGTCTACGAATGGAGTAGGAAGTTCGCAAATGGTGTGACTTCAGTGGAAGATGCTCCTCGTCCAGGTCAGGCACAACGAGTTGTGACTCAACAGAACAGTGCAGCAGTCAAAGCCACAGTGAAGGAAAACTGGCAGGTGACACTGAATGACATTGCAGCATGTTAACAGATTAGTCATGGGTAAGCACACCACATTGTACATGATGTGATCTAGTTTCACAAAGCGTCTGCAAGATGGGTACCACGGCAGTTGACTCCTGAAATGAGAGAACAATGTGTTGACGCTTGTGAAGAACTTCTTCCACGCTTTGAACGAGAAGGTGATGGCTTCAATGCAAGAATTGTCACTGGGGACGAAACCTGGTTTCACTTCCACCAACCGGAAACAGAGCGAGTGAGCAAGGCATGGCGCCATTCCTCGTCACCAAATCCAAAGAAGTTTTGAACAGAACCATCAGCAGGGAAGGTTAAGCCGACTCTCTTTTGGGACGAAAAGTGCATCATTTAAGAGCATTACATGCCTAGAGAGACCACTGTCACCAGTGCATCATACACAGATCTTCTAAAAAAAAAAAAAAATCATCTGCGGCCTGCAACCAAATCAAAGCGACGCGGACTGCTGTCAGCAGCTGTCCTTTTGCAACATTACAATGTAAGGCCCCACAATGCCCGTATGGCATTGCAACAATCACCGACCTGCATTTTGAGTGTCTTCCTCAACCACCATACTCAACAGACATTGCCCCAAGTGATTTCCATATGTTTGGACCACTCAAAGATGCAATGTGAGAGAAGTAGTTCCGTTCTGATGAAGAGGTATGCCACGCGGAGCACGAGTGGTTGTGCGAACTACCAAAAGAATTTTTTTCTAAAGGAATTTATGCACTTTGTAAGTGCTGGAGGACTTGCATTGAGTGTGGGAGAGGTTATGTTGAAAAGTGATACAGCTTTGTACCACTTCAGCACAATAAACCATATTTTAAAAAAATATTTAAGGTTTTCATTTGACTTATGCTTGTAAAAATATTTATATATTATGCATTATGGCAAAGGAATAGTTTGATTTTACTGTACTTGCATTTATGATTTTCTCCTCCTGCAATGAAATGAGGGACATCCTACCTGAGGTCCTCCCCCCCTCCTAAAGTGGTGTTCCAATGCCCACCGACCTACACAAAATTCTAGTCCATTCCAATGCCACTCCCACTCCTAACTCATTGCAACAGGGATCATATCCCTGTGGCGGGCCAGGGTGCAAGATCTGCCAAATCTGCCTACCCAGCACCTCCTACTCCAGTCCTGTCGCAGGCTTATCCAACCCCATCAGAGGCTAAGCCACTTGTGAAAGCAGCCACGCCATATACGAACTCTGCCGCAAACACTGCATAGCCTTGTATGTTGGTATGACTATCAACCAGCTGTCCACCAGGATGAATGGCCGTTGCCAAACTATTGTCCAGAAAGAAGTTGGCCACCCTGTGGCACAACATACAGCTGACCACAACATGCTCTGTTTCAGTGGCTGCTTTACTATTTGAGCCATATAGATCCTTCACTCCACCAACAGATTCTTTGAACTACGCAGATGGGAGTTATCCTTACAAAACATACTCCGCTGCCATAATCATCTGGCCTCAATCTCAGATAACTCACTGTCCCCGCACCCTCCATACCCAACAGTTTCCCCTTCCTCCATTCTGTCAACAGTGCCCCCCCCCCCCTCCCTCCCCTCTCTGCTGTGCCACCATTCATGTCCTCATATAGCCTCCAGCATGTCCCTTTATTCTGTCACACACTCCCCACTCCCACTACTCTCCTCCCCCCTCTCCCATTTCATGTCCTCACATAGCCTTCAGCGTGTGCCACTTAACACCAGCCACAAGTATAACTGCCACCTGTCCCTCTTACACTTCTAGCTGGCAAACAGGCTGCACCCCTTCAAGCCACTAGCCACACACACCCAGTGCTCTCCTTACCTCTGATCTCCCACTTCCCTCTACCAACCCTGCCCTACAATAACCCCATCACAGCCAGCCCACCTGCTGCAAAACAGCAGTGGCACTCTCTGTCTAGTCAGCACCAAAAGGGGTGTGTGCATTCTAGCTTATCTTTTGACAAGTTGAAAGGTAGCAAGTTTTCCTTCTTTTGTGTGTGCCTTTCAATGACTTGACATTTCTGCTTTTCAGTGAACGATGTCCTTTAATCCTAAAGCTTCTACATGCTACTACGCACCAATCATTTATATTTGAGTTATTAACTGCATGCACTGAACATATACATTTTTTCCTTTGCAAGCATGAGAGATGGGGAGGAGGGAGGTCTGCAGTTATTTTAATTTTTTTATCCAAAAATATGTTATGAGTTCTTAAGCTTGTATGATGAGACAATTAACAGTTGACTTACTATCTGTTCTCATTTCTGACAGCGTATTTAACTTCTTAACTGACAGCAAGTGCTTTTGGAAGTGCTCTTTGAAGAAATGCTGTAAGTGGTGTATGACAATAGAGCTGCATACTTTTTCCTTGCCTGCAAGTACCAAATCTAATAGGTACGGGAGCACCGCTTCACATAAGGACACCTGCAACAGACAGCAAATATATAATATATAATGAACCACCAGGAAGTAATACTATCACATATTATGATCACAACTTAAGAAATTCTTCATAGCTAGAAATTGAGTGGCTGTGATTTCTCAAGATTTTCATTTGCGGGTACACTTTTATTCATTTACTTATTTATTGAGCCCCATACTGCCTTTCTTAAGGGTATCAAGCTGAATCTCTTCAGCTACATACATTATTACAGAGTTCTCATGTGCAACTGATTCTGGGTACTGTATTTATCAGTTTATATAGACTGTTGCTCATTGGAACACAATTACCAAAGTCATTTACAGACATACACACAGGTGCCTTTTTCTGTGCTTCCATCTGCAGAATGCCACAGCAGATGTCAGTCTGTTCAGCAAATGACGACTTCCATACAAAGGGGAAAAAAGAGAGATGACTGGAAAGCACATACCTCATTTAAAATTCACCAGCTGAAAAAAAAGGAAGCACCCAGAAAGAAAGAAGCAAACAAAATGAAACTTGAAAGGTTGAGAGGGTATGTGATGTCACTTCAGAGATTACAAAATAGAGTAAAATTTACAAACGTCAGTAAGGGCTCCCTTATCAGTATGATGCTGCACTCCCTCTGGCCAGGAAGCTTGCAATGATGTGGTTGGGAAGAATGTCTTGAAGCCATTGTATCCTCTCCTGAGGTATGCCGGCTCACAGCTGTTGCAGTTGTTCCTCAATATCCTGCATACTGACACTGGGATGGGAGCTGAAGTACAAGCAAGTCCCACACATCTTCTAATAGGAACAGATGTGAGGAACTATCCGGACACGAGAGTCATGCAGACAGTTCACACAGAAATGTGACATGTGGACGCACATTGTCCTGTTGAAAATTGGCATCACAATTTTGTCACATGAGAGGTAATACATGAGGATGCAGGATGTCTGTGATGTACAGCTGTGCCTGAGTCACATCAATCACAACTAGTTGTGACCTGAACTCTCACCCAATAGCTTCTCACAACATGAAATCAGCTGTGCCTCTCCAAACCATTAGAAGAATTGTACTTCTGGTGATGGGGCAACCAACTGGTTTTAGCAAGCAATTAGTCAGTTGACTGTTTTTTTGTTCAGTTGATTTTTTAATAGAATGAAAAAAAACTGACAAACTAGTTTCTGCAGCCACATCAGCTATATAATTGTGTATGTTTTGCTCACTATCTGGATTTGAGTGTTTTCCACAATCTGAGAAACAACTGACAGAAGTCTTTGAGGGTTGCATTTGTTTTATATATGTTTTCACTGAGTCCCTGAGTTTGAGTGATTTCACTTCATTTCAAATGTGTGGTGCCCACTGCCGGAAGCTCCCTCTTGCTGCTGCCAGGAGCGCAGCCAGAATGAGGATGTGGCCTGGCCGCTGATGCCTTACAGACTCACAATAGCAGGAGGACACTTGTGGCTGGGCCACCTCCTCACATCAGCTGTGCTCCTGGCAGCAGCAGGAGGCTCATGTGGAGTGCATGGGGGCAAATGTGCAACCTGACAGGGTTAGACAGAGTTTTTAATTAATGAGCATCATCACACATAAGTAAAGTGGAATGCAAACAGTTGTTGTTTCTCTTCTTCTGTACCCCTATGTGCACTTTTACATTGAACTTTGTACCACCAACAATTAGTCTATTTAGTACATAATTAGATGAATATATACAATGCTTATTTTAAACTTTGGTGTACCTCCAAAGACATCATCATGTGCCCCAACAGGTTCAGTCTTATTTCAGGAACACTGCTGCTAAAAGTGTCAAAGAAAAGGAAGCATGGAATGTCAAAAAAGGTTCAAATGGCTCCAAGCACTATGGGACTTAACATCTGAGGTCATCAGTCCCCTAGACGTATAACTAATTAAACCTAACTAACCTAAGGACATCATACACTCCATGCTCGAGGCAGGATTTGAACATGCAACCGTAGAAGCAGTGCAGTTCGGGACTGAAGCGCCTAGAACCGCTCGGCCATAGCAGCAAAGCTTGGAATGACACAAAGTAAAAATTTGTTTCCAAGTGACATGTTATCATTTTGGCAATATATATATAGCAGAATAATGTAGGTTTACAACATATAGCAGAAAGAGGAAGCTGTGGTGGTTTACAACTGACAGCAGGGGCGGGACAATGGAAGAGTTTGGTACCTTGTGAAGCTGTAGCTCGCAATATACAATGTGAGTTATGGAGTCAGCATAGGAAGTAGACATGTGCTAGTTTTGTGTGGTGGGGGAAGGAGCTGGCTCAGACATGCAGTAACCTGTTTCCACAGTACATGTGTTTCTCTGACCTGAAAACATTAAATAAATTATGTATATGTTTTCATGAAGTATAAAGATAATGTAAACCATTCTATTACTCTGAAAAATGCTGAAAGACGTGTTTCTGATGATTATATATATAAAATAGAAAGAAACTTCCACATGGGAAAATTATATTAAAAACAAAGATTCCAAGACTTACCAAGCGGGAAAGCGCCGGTAGACAGGCACAATAAAAAAACACACAAACACACACACAAAATTTCGAGCTTTCGCAACCGGCGGTTGCTTCGTCAGGAAAGAGGGAAGGAGAAGGAAAGATGAAAGGATGTGGGTTTTAAGGGAGAGGGTAAGGAGTCATTCCAATCCTGGGAGCGGAAAGACTTACCTTAGGGGGAAAAAAAGGATAGCGCGCACACACACACACACACACACACACACACACACACACACACACACACATCCATCCATACATACATACATATACAGACACAAGCAGACATAAATGTGTGTGTGTGTGTGTGTGTGTGTGTGTGTGTGTGTGTGTGTGTGTGTGTGTGTGTGTGTGCGCGCACGCGCGCGCGCGTGTATATACGTATCCTTTTTCCCCCCTAAGGTAAGTCTTTCCGCTCCCAGGATTGGAATGACTCATTACCCTCTCCCTTAAAACCCAAATCCTTTCATCTTTCCTTCTCCTTCCCTCTTTCCTGACGAAGCAACCGCTGGTTGCAAAAGCTCGTAATTTTGTGTGTGTGTGTTTGTGTGTTATTTTATTGTGCCTGTCTACCGGTGGTTTGTTTTTAATATATATATATATATATATATATATATATATATATATATATATATATATATATATATATATATATATATATATTACCTCGTCATACACAGTGAGGTGGGCCACTGAGTTGACAAAAAAGATGGGTCATTTATAAATACAAAATGTTGCAAGAAGAAACTGTTATGGAAACTTATGGTTCTGATATATGTATCATTCGTTGAACAATATGTTATTTCCACAATATGAATAGCGAGACGCAATACTGAGGACAGTGCTTCCTGACTGAAAAACTAATAGCTTTTTGAGAAGGTAGTTGTGTTCAGTGAAAGATTATCAGGGATTCAAGATATTGTTGAAGAAAAATGGAAAAAATGGGAAATTGTTAACACATTCACGAAGACTGGCAACAATATTTTGGAGTTATTGAGAAGTACAGTAACATTGGGAGGTCTATTACGTATGTTAATAACACTTTACTTATTTATTTACACATTTAGTTCCATAGGACCAAATTGAGGAGCAAATCTCCAAGGTCATGGAACATGTCAGTACATGAAAGTACAACTTAAAAGTAATAACAGACAAAGTAAAATGTTTATGAACCCTAAAAAAGTCAAGCCATAAGTTTCAGTAAACGTAATCAACAATATAACAAAAGAATCGGCTTCATTTTTCATGGAACTCCTCAACACAATAGAAGGATTGACCCATGAGGAAACTCTTCAGTTTTGATTTGAAAGCGCGTGGATTACTGTATTCTTGTGGTAACAAATTGGAAATGGATGCACCACTGAGTGAAAGCTGTTAATTCTTGGGAATAAGCTGATACTGTCAACAAAAAACAACAATATATATATATATTTTGAGAGGCCAACATCGAAATACCCAGACCAATGAAAAGGGATTGACAAGAGTTTTGCGAACTTACACCACTTATTTCCTGAACTGCTCATTTTTCTGAGCCAAAAATATCTTTTTAGAATGGGAAGAGTTACCCCAAAATATAATACCATATGACATAAACGAATGAAAATCACTTACTTCAGATACGGTCTGAATAGTAAAAATGGCAGCATTAAGTCTTTGAACAACATCCTGAATGAGGGCTTTCCATGGCAGTTTACTATCTATCTGAATACCTAGAAATTTGATCTGTCCAGTTTCACTAGTCATATGTCCATTCCGTTAAATTGAAATGTCAGGTTTTGTTGAATTGTGTGTAAGAAACTACTGTGGTTTAGCATTAGTCGATTTTCTACACATCATGAACTTATATTATGAACTGTACTATTTGAACAGAGCCAGTGTTGCATACAACATCACTTACTACCAAACTAGTGTCATCAGCAAACAGAAATATTTTAGAGTTACCTGTAATACTAGAGGGCATATCATTTATATAAATAAGGAACAGGAGTGGTCCCAACACTGATCCCTGGGGCACCCCCATTTGACTGTACCCCACTCAGATCCCATACCAGAGCCATTCTCAACAATATGAATAATGACCTTTTGCCGTTTGTTGTGGTGAACCAATTGTAAGCTACTCCCCAAATTCCGTAATGGTCCAACTCCTGGAGCAATATTTTGTAATCAACACAAACAAATACCTTAGTTAAATCAAAAAATATGCCTAGCATTCGAAATGTTTTGTTTAACCCACCAGTACCTCACAGAGAAAAGAGAATATAGCATTTTCAGTTGTTAAATGACTTCTAAGGCCAAACTGTCCATTTGATAGCAAATTATGAGATATAAAATGATCAATTATCCTTACACACGCAGCTTTTTCAATAACTTTAGCAAACATTGATGACATAGAAAAGGTCTAAAATTGTCTACATTATCTCTCTTTTTATAAAGCGGCTTTACTACTGCGTACTTTAATCATTCACAAAACTGACAATTCTAAAAGGAAAAAATATGGCTATGTACAGGGCACCACAGTACTTTAGTATCTTGCTAGGGACTCCTCCATATCCATGAGAGCCCTTAGTCTTCAGTGATTTAATTATTGACTCCGTCTTCCCCTGATCAAAGAGGAGTATTTCAGACGCCAATCCCGAAAAGGCATTTTCCAGGGGAGTTATACGATTCCCTGTAGAAACCAAGTTTTTATTTAATTCACCAACAATGCTCAGAAAGTGACTGTTAAATACTGTCTCCTTATGAATTGACCATATCATTTTAATTTTACCCTGTGAATTATCTATTCTATTTGCATACCAAAAACTCTTTGCCATCCTAACAACATTTTTAAACACCTTGCAATACTGTTTGTAAAGGGCTACTATAGCTTGATTGCAACTACTTCAAAAATTTTGATATAATTCCCACTTTGATCTACATTATATCCTTATCCCACTAGCCACCCACCCAGGCTACTTTTTACTGCTAGTACCCCGTTTAGAATTTTCTAATAGAAAGCAATAAGGGATGAAGTAGTGAAGGCAGCAGAGGATCAAGTAGGTAAAAAGACGAGGGGTAGTAGAAATCCTTGGGTAACAGAAGAAATACTGAATTTCATTGATGAAAGGAGAAAATACAAAAATGCACTAAGTGAAGCAGGCAAAAGGAATACAAATGTCTCAAAAATGAGATCGGCAGAAAGTGCAAAATGGCTAAGCAGGGATGGCTAGAGGGCAAATGTAAGGATGTAAAGGCTTCTCAGTAGGGGTAAGATAGACACTGCCTACAGGAAAATTAGAGAGACCTTTGGAGAAAGGAGAAACATTTGCATGAATATCAAGAGCTTTGAGGGGAAACCCAGTTCTAACCAAAGAAGGGGAAGCAGAAAGGTGGAAGGAGTATATAGAGGGTCTATACAAGGGCGATGTACTTGAGGACAATATTATGGAAATGGAAGAGGATGTAGATGAAGATGAAATGGGAGATACGACACTGCGTGAAGAGTTTGACAGAGCACTGAAAGACTTGAGTCGATACAAGGCCACCGGAGTAGACAACATTCTATTGGAACTACTGACGGCCTTGGGAGAGCCAGTCCTGACAAAACTCTACCATCTGGTAAGCAAGATGTATGAGACAGGTGAAATACCCTCAGACTTCAAGAAGAATATAATAATTCCAATCCCAAAGAAAGCAGGTGTTGACAGATGTGAAAACTACCGAACAATCAGTTTAATAAGTCACGGCTGCAAAATACTAATGCGAATTCTTTACAGACGAATGGAAAAACTGGTAGAAGTCGACCTTGGAGAAGACCAGTTTGGATTCCGTAGAAATATGGGAACACGTGAAGCAATACTGACCCTACGACTTAGTTTAGAAGCTAGATTAAGAAAAGACAAACCTACGTTTCTAGCATTTGTAGACTTAGAGAAAGCTTTTGACAATGTTGACTGGAATACTCTCTTTCAAATTCTAAAGGTGGTAGGGGTAAAATACAGGGAGTGAAAGGCTATTTACAATTTGTACAGAAACCAGATGGCAGTTATAAGAGTCGAGGGGCATGAAAGGGAAGCAGTGGTTGGGAACGGAGTGAGACAGGGTTGTAGCCTATCCCCAATGTTATTCAATCTGTATATTGAGCAAGCAGTAAAGGAAACAAAAGAAAAATTCGGAGTAGGTATTAAAATCCAGGGAGAAGAAATAAAAACTTTGAGGTTCGCCGATGACATTGTAATTCTATCAGAAACAGCAAAGGACTTGCAAGAGCAGTTTAACAGAATGGACAGTGTCTTGAAAGGAGAATATGAAGATGAACATCAACAAAAGCAAAACGAGGATCATGGAATGTAGTTGAATTAAGTCAGGTGATGCTGAGGGAATTAGACTAGGAAATGAGAGACTTAAAGTAGTAAAGGAGTTTTGCTATTTGGGGAGCAAAATAACTGATGGTGGTCAAAGTAAAGAGGATATAAAATGTAGACTGGCAATGGCAAGGAAAGCATTTCTGAAGAAGAGAAATTTTTTAACATCGAGTATAGATTAAAGTGTCAGGAAGTCATTTCTGAAAGTATTTGTATGGAGTGTAGCCATGTATGGAAGTGAAACATGGACGATAAATAGTTTGGACAAGAAGAGAATAGAAGCTTTCGAAATGTGGTGCTACAGAAGAATGTTGAAGATTAGGTGGGTAGATCACATAACTAATGAGGAGGTATTGAATAGGATTGAGGAAAAGAGAATTTGTGGCACAACTTGACTAGAAGAAGGGATCGGTTGGTAGGACATGTCTTGAGGCATCAAGGGATCACAAATTTAGCATTGGAGGGCAGCGTGGAGGGTAAAAATCGCGGAGGGAGACCAAGAGATGAATACACTAAGCAGATTCGGAAGAATGTAGGTTGCAGTAGGTACTGGCAGATGAAGGAGCTTGCACAGGATAGATTAGCATGGAGGGCTGCATCAAACCAGTCTCAGGACTGAAGACCACAACAACACAACAATGGAAAGCAACTCAAAGAGCATGCGAGAGGTGTTAAGGAAAGCATTGTTTTTGTTGCTTATGTTATCGACACTATAAACATCCAGCCACTCTTGTTCCTGAACGATGTTTAAGAAACTCTCAACTGCCATTGTATTAGCTGTCCTACATAGTTTGTAATTATACAGGGTGGCACATGAAATGTGTTACCATTTTGTTTTTGAATATAAACTTTGTTGTCAATACAATCTGAAAGGAACATATACTACAATGAAGAGCCGTCCAAGGAGATTTGTTCTAATTCAGCACATGCTCAATATGTCCACCATTTCGTTTCTTAATTTCCTTCAAACGAACACTGAAGTTAGTGATTATCCTATGGCACATGTCTTCTGTAATTTCACTGCAAGCTTGAAGAATATGTCTTCTGAGCTCCATTAAATCACGTGGACATTTCAGGAAAATTTTTTCTTTTAAATACCCCAAAAGAAAAAAGTCACATGGATTGAGGTCTGGACTATTGGGGGGCCAATTTTGTCCTTCATTCAAACGACCTGGAAACCTGAGTGAAATGATCCGCATGTCGAAATGCTCGTGTAAAAACTCCAACACAATGTTTGCAGTATGTGGCCTTGCTCCATCTTGCATGAACCACTGCATGTTGAAGTGCAAGGCAGTAGCAAGAAGCTGTGGAATGAAGCTATTGCGAAACATGCTCAAATAACACTCGCTGTTCACAATTTCTTCAAAGAAAAAGGATCCAATAAGTCTGTAACTGGAAATTGCTGCCCATGCTATAATCCTCGGAGCATAATGTTTTTCATGAAGCACTTGTGGGTTTTCAGTAACCCAAAAGTGTACATTTTGTTTGTTAAACACACCGTCTAAATGAAAATGCACCTCGCCTGAAAAACCAAACGTTGTTGAAAGTTTCGTCCCTATCCTCCGTCCACAGAGCAGAGTCTCTGCTGCTTGTGTTCTTCAATGAGCTTCTGTGCACAGGTCATCTTGTATGGGTACATATGGAGGTCACTTTTAAGAATATGTTGAACGGAGCATCTGGATATTCCCAGTTGCAATGCTGCCTTTCTACACAATTCCCCGGGACTTTTCTGTACAGCAGCTCATACCGCTTCAATATTCTCCGGCGAACAAATAGTTAGTGTGAATACTGTTTTTTCTAGAGTACTTCTATGCACTACGCATCAGTCATGTAGGTGACTAGTTGCCTTTCCCTTATTTTACATATTATTGCATCCAGGAATTTGCATAGTTGTTGAACATTTCAATTAATTTGACAACTGCATCTTAATTTAAACATGTTGAAATAATAAACTGGCTTTTGCAAAAAATATAATTTGTTTTATGAGGAGATAAGAAAATCAGAATTGTTCTCTCATATTAAAACCAATGAGGAAAAATCGAAACAGTCAAAACTGATGCTGCCATTGCTGTCTATGAGCAATCAGTTCTTGGATTACCTCTTTACTACAGTCCTATTTAAATGGAATAAAATTTGCAGTAAAATGAAACAATACTTGCTGAAGACAGTAGTTAAATTCGTAATGGCTAGTGTAACTGAAATATAAAATAAGTTGAGTACTTCTCTTGTTACATTCATGTTTGTAAATTCCAAGAGAAGTAACTATTGACATGACAGAACAATTCATTGTTAATGTACAGGCCAACAGCATTATTGTTAGAGGAGTAATGACGTAAGTAGCAATGATATCCCATGTAACATTGACAATGACAATCAACAGCAATGTCACTTACATGAGTGCCTCACATTACTAGCATGTGTAATTTGATGACATTATTTTTAAGGTGGATAGTAGCAGGAGTGGACACGCCCTGCCCCCACTTGTGGGTGCAAGTGTGGCTACCCCCCTCTCCTCCCTCTCACACACGCCTTGTATCTCATGCTACATCTCAACTATAAATAGCTAGGTAAGTATCTGGTAGATTTGATAAACCCAGATGAAAAAGAACAGTGCTTCATCATAGCATGAAAACAAATCAGACCACCACAGCAGACACCAGACTGACAAGAAGCATTTACAAAGTGACATGTTCAATACAGCTACCACAGCTTGACTTATCTGGAAAAGAAAACATATAAGTGTGTGTGTGTGTGTGTGTGTGTGTGTGTGTGTGTGTGTGTGTGTGTGTGTGGTCCACCAATCCATACTGTTTCAGTTAATAAAGTAAGAGCATTAGCACAAGCTATTTCATAAACACTGATTGACTAGACCTGCCTCTAGCCTTTTCCATTCATACCAAGCTACAGGTATCGATTTTTCTGGCATATCATCAGCAAAAGTAATTGTCATTGTCAAAGATTTACCCTCCATTGCTGGTGGTGCCACCAGCAATGGAGAGAGATCACTGAAAAGGACAGCAACTAATGCTGGAAGAAAAACAGAAAAATTATTACACAAACGTTGTTTGAAGATACTGAGACAGAAGCCATTAGGCAGTATGTCACTTACAAAACTGCTCCAGTTTCGAGGCATTCATTCCTACTTGCCAGATCCTTTAGTATTACTTTTTCTCCACATTTAACAATTCCCTATGAAACACAACCATCTATAGTCATTTACTGACTGAAGGAAACAATTTAACAGTGGCATTGTTATATGATCCCCAAAGCAGGCTTCCCTTGTCAAATGCTTTAAATATGACAAGATCTTAACTTCTTTAGCATTTCCCAGTTCCTCAGCAGTCAGCCAATGTGATAACACAATTACTTAATGAATCTTCATTTTGCTAAATTTATTTGATATGATATTTGGAAAACAACCAACACCTAGTAAAAGCAGTACTTAGAAAATTGAATTATGGAAGAATAAGGATCATGAAAATGTATCACTACTGTTGATATGTTGATAATGTATGAACATCAAAACATCTAAACAGAAAATACTTCACTCTTCAGGGCAGTAAAATAAATAAATGAATAAAACCACCCCAATGTGTTCCTGTATAGATAACGCCACTCACTTTACTGACACGTAAAACATGAACAAATAGTTTATGATCAAATCTTACACAGAAATACTAACACAAATTACTGCTTTATTATATTAACATTACTCTGAAGTAACATCCATGAATACAAATATTGCAGCATTAGAAAAAGGAATTGCTTGAACTTCTCTTCGGTGTAATGCAAGCAATGACAGCTAATAAAATCTACTGTTCACATGGACCTTTGGAACCACTAATTGCTGTGAGAAAGACACAACCTTTGTTCCATATTGGCTATGGATCATCAATTTATTGTATTTACATGCACTGTATGCTACGTGTATTACTTAAAAATGGTAACATCCAAAACTAGTCATGAAGGACACACGAATGTGAGGATGCGTTGTTGAGTTACTACAATGGTTATAACCTTCTCTCTAAGTAAATTTAATGAGGAGAATGAAAACTCTCAATATAGATAGTAATACATTATATTCTATAATTTTGCTTTCTTGTTAGTTAAATTAAAGAAAACAATAATTTTCAGCTAGAAATGTTGTTGTATGTGTTGTTGCACTGGACCCAATCCATCAATCAAAGCTTAATCTTTTAAAGAACAATAACTCGTGTACAAATTATATTAGTTTCATATGAATGCATTGTCAAAAATGGAGGACTTTTTCAAAGTTTTATCTGGAACAGATCTCAAAAGAAAATAATTAACAAAGAGGGGCAAGACACAGAAATCTATTGAGTTTGATGAGATTCGGTGTACTAGCTGCAGGGAAGTAACTACTGTGATGTGGTTTATGTCACTACACATTTGTTTATGAAAAAAAGTAAAAATTGAGATTTGAGATCTAAAAATACTATGAAAAGCAAAGCTGCTACTCACCATGTAACGGAGATGCATTCGGTGTGTGTGTGTGTGTGTGTGTGTGTGTGTGTGTGTGTGTGTGTGTGTGTGTGTGTGTGTCGTCTATTTTTGACGAAGGCCTCACTGACCGAAAGCTTTTTTGTGGCAGTCTTTTTGTTGTGTCTGCCCGTGACTCAACACCTCCACTTCACGGTGAGTAGCAACTTTCCTTTTCATAATATTGTTACAGTCCATCCTGGATTGTCCATTGTTTGATTTGAGATCGAAGGTTATCATACAGGATTTCAGACACTAGGAATCGTTAGAATACTCAAAAATATCTTTTATTAATTCATATCTCACACACATATCCTAACAGCTTCAAGGGACATAGGAAGTGCTTACTAACTGAAGCAGTGACCACATAGTATGTGGCTTGTGTTCAGAGTACAGCCAAATTCCATATATGTAAGTTAGAACTGCATTTCTTACAATTATTTTTTACTCTTTGGTAACAGAGTGAAAACTGTTTCAAAATGAATGTATTGTTGGTGAGCTACTAACCTTTACTCTGCAGACAGGTATTAAATGTGGTAAAAAGTTTTTCTCAGCATCAAAAGTTTGCAAAATACTGCAAACAAGATTTGTAATCCATTTTTCATGTGTGGATCGTCCAGGTGTCCAGGTATCACGGCAATCCACTAATTTCCTGAATAGCTCTGTATCTACATCCAAGCTGATATCATGGCGTGACTTTTTATGGTTAATGAATGGCATGATATAGTCTTGATTAAGAGACCTTGATGCTTCACTTTCTGAAAGAATGCAACAATAAAAAAAAAATTAGTTTCATAACAAGCGAACAAGGAATAGTGGTGAGAAACTTAGCAGTTATGTTGCACTTCTGGACATAGTTATGTTCCCATATTACAATGTTTTTAGAGGACCAGAATCAACCCCCAAAAAACCACCATGAATTCTGGAAACAGCAGTTAAGACTGTGTCCTGGAAGGAATTACACACAATTCTCACTCTTGTCAAGCAATCAAAATATAAGTTTACAGGTTACTGCATCAACTTTTTGACTAAATCAAAAGTTTTCCAGCAAACAAAACATGATACATCATCCTAAAGGAGGAGAAGTAGTCAAATGAGAAAAATTTTGAGTGTACTCCAAAGAAGTGTTACAATCAATCAATCTCAATAATACATAATGACCTGCTGAATTACATTAAAATCTCCAAGAGGCTGTTTGCCATTGATAAGTAATATATAGGGAATTTGTAAGAAAGAAAATGTTAGTGATGCACAATGGATTGCTATTTGCTGCAGGAAATGGCACCTCACCCTCAACAATAGTAATTGTAATGCATTGAACATAAACTGACCAAAAAATCATTTAGCATTTGACTACGTTGTTGACCGATGGCTGGAAATGGTCACAATCCTAAAATATCCAGGAATATGGATCTGGAGGGAAAACAGTGGAAGGACCACAACATTTTTTTAAGAAATGCAGATGCAGATAGATTCAATGGAATAAGCTTTAGAAAAAGTAATTCATCCATGAAGGAGGTGGCTTGCAAACTTACTCAAAGTGTCAGTGCGGCACCCATATCAGGTATGATTAACAGAGGAGATAAATAAGATTTAATCAAGATATGTTTCTACTATCACTATTTCTGTTAATTATTGTGTGCCACAGAGATGCTCAATGAACATACGAAGAGGCTTACTTCTAAAATTAAAAGAGTCGATGTTCTAAGAACATCCAAACAAAAAGTAGTTTACTTCATCCCGCATAAATCTCGCAAAACAAAAATGTCAGAAAATCGATCTTAAACTGAGGATTACAGACAGCAACTTTTCATTTTTGTATTTGTTTCAGTGTACACAGAACTCCCCTGTGAATTTCCCTTTGGCATAAGCCACATATCATAAACCAACTGATCATTTACCAATTTTATTTTACACGAGCACAAATATTCATAGAAATGAATATAAATTAATACCACTGAGCATAAAGTCAAAGGGTTGCACATAGCCTAAAACATAAAAAGTTAGTAGGCTTAGAAAAAGTACAAACAATTGTGCTGAAACTATGCATAAAGAGTATACAAGTTCCCTTAACAACCATAATAAATGTGTTGTTCATGTTGGGAAAATTTCCAAAGTGTTTAAAACAGGTAAGATGTGTGCTTTTGCTAAAGAAAGTTAACACAGAAGACATAGAAAATTACCTGCCCATTTCCCTGCTTTTGTCATTCTCAAAAATGACAATCAATTATGAAATACAAATTAACGAATTACTTGAATCAATACAACCTTCTGAGTGAACCACAGTTTGGTTTCCAATGTGATAAAAGTACAGAGTCAGCCACAGTAGAATTCACAAAGGTGGTATGTGCTGCTCTTGACAAAGAGGATTGTGTGTCAAGCATATTTTTAGAGTTTTCTATGGCTTTTGATACTATTGACCAGAAGATTCTAATAAATAAGTTATTACTATTAGGAATAAGAGGCTGGCTAATCTATGTCTACATCCATACTCGACAAGACATCATATGGTGTTCGGTAGAGGGTACTCTGTACCACTACTAGTAATCACCTTTCTTATTCCTCTTGCAAATGGAGTGTTGGAAAAATGACTATGTGTCACCGTATCAGCCCCTCATAGTTGGCAGTGAGAGAAAAGTGTTATGTAAAGAGTGAAGGCGATAGTGCCAGTGAGAGAGGGAAAAAAAAGAGAAAGTAGAAGTGTGTGTGAGTCAGTGATAATGAGATGCAGAGCCTACAAAATGATGACAAGGAAGAGAGAGATGGTGACAGTGAGAAAAGACTGTGGCAGTGGGAAGGAGTAAATGATATATTAGCATGAGAGAGAGAGAGAGAGAGAGAGAGAGAGAGAGAGAGAGAGAGA
Organism: Schistocerca gregaria; assembly: GCF_023897955.1. Classification (NCBI taxonomy): domain Eukaryota; kingdom Metazoa; phylum Arthropoda; class Insecta; order Orthoptera; family Acrididae; genus Schistocerca; species Schistocerca gregaria. The sequence continues at coordinate 506,971,027 of NC_064921.1, forward strand.
GAGAGAGAGATAGAAGAGACAGTAATAGGGTGACAGAATGAAGGAGACTGATGCTGTAAAGCAGGCAGCAGTGACATTAGGAGGGACACAAGGAGATAATGACAATGAGTTACACTGAACAAGTGAGTGAGAATGGGCAAGTGGGAGTGGATGGAAATGAGCGACTTACAGCAATGGACTAGTAGTGTGAGAGAGTTACAGTTAGGGGAACTTGGGGGAGTGAGAGGTTAAAAAGTGTCAAAATTTTTAAGGGGGCTGAGGAAGGTAGAATGTGGTTTCTGGTAACCCACTTTTCAGCCAGAGTCTTCTGATAAACATGAGCATACCCAACTTTTTTGCATTTTTCTGCTGGTACTGTTATTCATGCTGATGACAGCAATAAGCCTCTTTGTCTCCTAAGGACTACCTACATACTTCTGAATATGCTTCCTGCATTCATCTCTTCGTTTCCCCCTACGATTTTTACCTACACCTTTTCCTCCAATATTAAACTGGCGAGTCCTTGTCTCAAAATGTGTACTACCAACTGATGCCTTCTTTTAGTCAACTTGTGCTACCAATTTATTGTCTTTCAAATTATATTATATCTCCTCATTAGTTGCGTGATCTACCCATCTAATCTTCAGCATTCTTCTGTATCATCACATTTCAACAGCCTCTATTCTCTTCTTGTCTGAACTGTTTATTGCCCATGTTTCACTCCCATACTCGATTACACTCCACACAAATACTTTCCCAAACGACTTCCTAACAAACCTATATCCAATGTTAACAAATCTCTCTTTTTTCAGGAATGCTTTTCTTGCCATTGTCAACCTATATTTTATGTCCTGACAATTAGATTACATCCCAAAATTTTTGTTTTTCTTTTGTTGATGTTCATCTTAAAATAGTCCGCTCCGGTAGCTGAGTGGTCAGCGCGACTGACTGTCAATCCCTTAGGGCCTGGGTTCAATTCCTGGCTGGGTCGGAGATTTTCTCCGCTTAGGGACTGGGTGTTGTGTTGTCCTAATCATCATCATTTCATCCCCATCGACGCGCAAGTTGCCGAAGTGGCGTCAAATCGAAAGACTTGCACCAGGCGAGCAGTCTAACCAATGGAAGGCCCCGTCACACGACATTATTATTATTATCATCTTAAAATATTCGTTCAAGATGTTGTCCATGCTGTTCAACTGCTCTTCCAAGTTGTTTGCTGTCTGACAGAATTATAATATCATCAGCAAACCTCGAATATTTTATTTCTTCTCTCTGTAGTAAATTTCTACTCAAAATTTTCCTTTGGTTTCTTTCCATGCTAGTTCAATGTACAAGTTGAATAACACTGAAGTTAGGCTACAACCTCATCGGACTCTGTTCTAAATCACTGCTTCCATTTCATGCCCCTTGACTCTTATAACTGCCATCTGGTTTCCATATAAAATGTAAATCACATTTCGCTCGCCTTTTATCCTTGCCACCTTCAGAATTTGAAATAGAGTATTCCAGTCAACACTGTCAAAAACTTCCTCTAAGGCTACAAACGCTACAAATGTAGGCTTGCCTTTCCTTAATGTACCTTCTAGATAAATAATATGGTGAGTATTGCTTGGGTGTTCTTACATCTCTCCAGAGTCCAAATAAGTCTCCCCGAGGTTGGCTTCCATCAGGTTTTTCGTCCTTTTGTAAAGAATTCATGTTCAGTATTTTGCAACCATGACTTATTAAACTGATAGTTCAGTTCCTGCTTTCTTATGAACTGTAAGTACTACATTCTTCTGACAGTATTCACCTCTCTCATACATCTTGCACACCAGGTGGAAAAGTTTTGTCATGCCTGGCTCTCCCAAGACTATAAACAGTTCTGACGGAACATCGTCTACTCCAGGAGCCTTGTTTCGACATAGGTCTTTCAGTGCCGTGTCCAATTCTTATCACAGTATCGTCTCTGCTGTCTTAACCTCATCTACGCCCTATTCCAGATCACCTCCCTTGTATAGGCCCTTTCTATATGCCTTCCACCTTTCACTTTCCCTTCTTGTGTAAGTACTGGTTTTCCATATGAGCTCTTGATAGTCATATGGTTCTCTTTTCAATAAAGGCCTCTTTAGACTAGGCATGCACAGCCAATTTTCCATCACGCAATTTGTTTGTCGTAAGGATGAAACATGAAGATTGGACTACAAATGCACACATCTGTCGTTAAAATGTGATAGTGATTTAAAAAATGCAAATGGCTGTATTTCTTGTATATGATAGTTGCACATCTTTAATGAATCACATGAATTAACATAGGACCCTGCACACTAGTGATGCTGTTTCTCAGTCACTCTTGCTACGTGTTGGGCGCACACATTCTGTGCACCAGCAGCATACCTGATGACAAGAGTTGGGCTACAGATGACACTGTAAGTTGTGTTGTCAATTCAGAAAGACTAATTGTAGAAGCAGAAAAGAGGCTAGCTCTCTACAACAGGAAATTAAAAGAATGCAATGATCACAATCTGAATGAGAAGGAATGGGGAGAAGTGTGCCCAGCAATATTCAGAACTGGGCTGAATTGACTGTATCAGAAAATAACAACTAAGTTATTTCATAGTTCACTAATTTTATTCATTTGTGTAGACACTGCCATTAACAAAACTGAACTTTTATCATATTGCCAAGATATTGATCCCTGTGAAGTCACAAAGTAATCTGAAAAATAATCCCTTATCTGTATACCGCAGATATCAGCTCTTATTTCTATAGGCTCATAACATTCATACGTAAAGTACACACAGTGTTAATTGCACTCATGACAGGTACCGAAATTCAACAGAAGTGGAAGAATCTGAAAGACTATGTCATGAGTGTGGACGAATGTAAGGTCTCACTATCTGGTTGTGAATATTTCCAACCTAAACATTAATTGATAATCGTTCCTGAAAAGTGTGGACAGCCATACCCAGGATTTTCATGAAACCATACATGGAAGTTGCAACTGTTGAACATTTTTTTTGTGAATGAAAGTCAATTCATCAGTCTACAGAACAAAGTCTGCGAAGTCGGGAGTTAGCTTCCTTTGCTGTAAAAACCATATGGCAAATTTGTTCGGAGTTGGAAAGTCAGTGGGTAGAGGTTCCTGTACCTTATAAAACTTATTTGGATGAAAATGACCACCATGCAGATTTCTCCAAACACAGCTAGAACTAGCATTCGCATTCAGAGCATGGGCAACAGAGCATATACTACCTGAAAGGCTGTTGTCGAACATCTGTAGTACTTGTTCCTCAAAACCAGGATTGCTTACATTCTGTTGTTGACCTCAAGCAAGGAAATCTCCCTCGAATATGCCCCTTTCATGGAGATGATGATCCACAGTGGCAAATGTTCTCCAATTTAGTATTTCCCTGTTTGGATAATATTCTGTGTACAAATGCCGTGCTCCTGCAGCATCAAAGGCCATGCATGTCTGCCAGTTCATTCCACACAAAATGTTCCATGTCCCATATATGATAAAAGGAGTAAACAATCTTTTACATTGCAAGTGCATACCACTGCTCCATAACAAATTGCAATGAAAACAATTGATAGTAGACATCAAAACGTATGGATATGTACCACTGGTCATCGCACCACCAGGCAGACTGATCACTTCTTTGAGGTCGCCTACCATTGTCAATGTGCATGTGACCCATTTTCATATACTTAAAATTTCTGTTTATATCCAAACTGTCATTCCACAAGAATTCAGTACCTATTTCCAAAACACCCTGTATTTTCTTCTTTTATCAGTCAAATTCAATACCTCCTGTGATATCTAAGGATAATTACTAGGCCTTGTCTTTTTACCTATTTGATCCTCTGCTGCCTTCACTATTTCATATCTCAAAGTTACTGCCCACCTCCGTAGCATAGCGGTAGCGTTACTGCCTACCACACAGGGGGCCCGGGTTCGATTCCTGGCAGGGGACTGGGTGTTAAGTGTTCTTCATCATCACTGACTTGCAAATCGCCAATGTGGCATCACCTAAAAAGGACTTGCAATACGGCAGCTGAACTCCCCGAAACAGGGCCTCCTAGCCAAAAAGGCCATACGATCATTTCCATTTCTCAAAGTTACCCATTCGTCATCTTCTGTATTCAATTCCCCTGTTCTTGTCGAGCATTGCTCTCCTGAAACTCTCAACAATCTCTCATTCTCTCAACTTATCCAGGTCCCAACTTCTTAATTTCCTACCTTTTAGCAATTTCTTCAGTTTTAATCTATAGTTTATAACCAATAAATTGTGGTCAGAGGCCACATATACCCATGAAAATGTCTTACAATTTAAAATCTGGTTCCAAAAATCTCTGTCTTGTCATTATATAATCAATCTAATACCTTCCAGTGTCTCCAGGTCTCTCCCAAGCATACGACCTGCTTCCATGATTCTTAAACGAAGTGTCAGTGATGGATCAATTATGCTCTGTGCAAAATTCTACCACATAGTTTCAGCTTTTATTCTTTTCCCCCCAGTTACTATTACCCTATTTTTTCCTTTCTTCCCTTTTCCTACATTCAATTTCATTACCCCATCACAATTAAATTTTTGTTTCCTTTAACCATCTGAATAAATTCTTTTATCTCATCATAGACCTCTTCAATCTCTTCATCGCCTATGGTGCTAATTGCTGTGTAAACTTGACCATTACGGTGGGTGTTGGCTGAGAGTGTATCTTGGTCACAATAATGTGTTCACTATGCTGTTGAAGTAGCTTACCCATATTCATATTTCCTTATTCATTATTAAGTATATTCCTGCATTACTCCGATTAGATTTTGGATTTATAACCCTGTATTCACCTGACTAGAATCCCTGTTAGTCCTGCCACCATACTTCACCAATGCCCACTACCTTTAACTCCAACCCATCCATTTTCCTTTCTAAATTTGCTAACCTAGTTGCCCAATTAAGAAAGGTAACATTCCTTACTGCTATCCATATAGCACAAATTTTGTTTCTCCTGATGATGACATCTTCCCAAGTAGTACCTGCCCAGAGATATTAATGTGGGACTATTTTGCCCCCAGAATATTTTACCCAACGGAATGCCACCATCATTTAACCATACAGTAGAGCTGCATGCCCTCAGGGAAAAATTACAGCTGTAGTTTCCCCTTGCTTTCAGCTGTTTGCAGTACCAGCACAGCAAGACCATTTTGGTTAATGTTACACCAAATCAGTTGCCCTCACAACTACTGAAAACACTACTGCACTTCAGAAACCACACATTTGTCTGGTATCTTAACACAAACGTCTACTTTGTGGTTGCATTTACAGTAGGGCTATCTTTATCACAGAGGCACCAAGCCACCCCACCAATGGCAAGATCCATGGTTCATGGGATAGTGACTGAGAAGAAAGTTTACAACTGGTCAAATGCAATACAGTGACACTGAACATAGAGAAAACAAATGATGTTAATTTCAGTTTGATAAGGGGGAAACAATATGTTAAATTAAATGTATACGTTGTCTCTGTAGACTGTAACAAACACAAAATTTACAGAAATGAATATTGATTCTCATATGAAGTGGTGTGAGCACACAAAGATACTTGCAAAATAGGATGTTATCAGAATGAGATTTTCACTCTGCAGCGGAGTGTGCGCTGATATGAAACTTCCTGGCAGATTAAAACTGTGTGCCCGACCGAGACTCGAACTCGGGACCTTTGCCTTTCGCGGGCAAGTGCTCTACCAACTGAGCTACCGAAGCACGTCTCACGACCGGTACTCACAGCTTCACTTCTGCCAGTATCCGTCTCCTACCTTCCAAACTTTACAGAAGCTCTTCTGCGAAACATGCAGAACTAGCACTCCTGAAAGAAAGGATACTGTGGAGACATGGCTTAGCCACAGCCTGGGGGATGTTTCCAGAATGAGATTTTCACTCTGCAGCGGAGTGTGCGCTGATATGAAACTTCCTGGCAGATTAAAACTGTGTGCCCGACCGAGACTCGAACTCGGGACCTTTGCCTTTCGCGGGCAAGTGCTCTACCAACTGAGCTACCGAAGCACGCCTCACGACCGGTACTCACAGCTTCACTTCTCCCAGTATCCGTCTCCTACCTTCCAAACTTTACAGAAGCTCTTCTGCGAAACATGCAGAACTAGCACTCCTGAAAGAAAGGATACTGTGGAGACATGGCTTAGCCACAGCCTGGGGGATGTTTCCAGAATGAGATTTTCACTCTGCAGCGGAGTGTGCGCTGATATGAAACTTCCTGGCAGATTAAAACTGTGTGCCCGACCGAGACTCGAACTCGGGACCTTTGCCTTTCGCGGGCAAGTGCTCTACCAACTGAGCTACCGAAGCACGCCTCACGACCGGTACTCACAGCTTCACTTCTGCCAGTATCCGTCTCCTACCTTCCAAACTTTACAGAAGCTCTTCTGCGAAACATGCAGAACTAGCACTCCTGAAAGAAAGGATACTGTGGAGACATGGCTTAGCCACAGCCTGGGGGATGTTTCCAGAATGAGATTTTCACTCTGCAGCAGAGTGTGCGCTGATATGAAACTTCCTGGCAGATTAAAACTGTGTGCCCGACCGCAGCCCCAGGCTGTGGCTAAGCCATGTCTCCACAGTATCCTTTCTTTCAGGAGTGCTAGTTCTGCATGTTTCGCACAAGAGCTTCTGTAAAGTTTGGAAGGTAGGAGACGGATACTGGCAGAAGTGAAGCTGTGAGTACCGGTCGTGAGGCGTGCTTCGGTAGCTCAGTTGGTAGAGCACTTGCCCGCGAAAGGCAAAGGTCCCGAGTTCGAGTCTCGGTCGGGCACACAGTTTTAATCTGCCAGGAAGTTTCATATCAGCGCACACTCCGCTGCAGAGTGAAAATCTCATTCTGGAAACATCCCCCAGGCTGTGGCTAAGCCATGTCTCCACAGTATCCTTTCTTTCAGGAGTGCTAGTTCTGCATGTTTCGCAGAAGAGCTTCTGTAAAGTTTGGAAGGTAGGAGACGGATACTGGCAGAAGTGAAGCTGTGAGTACCGGTCGTGAGGCGTGCTTCGGTAGCTCAGTTGGTAGAGCACTTGCCCGCGAAAGGCAAAGGTCCCGAGTTCGAGTCTCGGTCGGGCACACAGTTTTAATCTGCCAGGAAGTTTCATATCAGCGCACACTCCGCTGCAGAGTGAAAATCTCATTCTGGAAACATCCCCCAGGCTGTGGCTAAGCCATGTCTCCACAGTATCCTTTCTTTCAGGAGTGCTAGTTCTGCATGTTTCGCAGAAGAGCTTCTGTAAAGTTTGGAAGGTAGGAGACGGGTACTGGCAGAAGTGAAGCTGTGAGTACCGGTCGTGAGGCGTGCTTCGGTAGCTCAGTTGGTAGAGCACTTGCCCGCGAAAGGCAAAGGTCCCGAGTTCGAGTCTCGGTCGGGCACACAGTTTTAATCTGCCAGGAAGTTTCATATCAGCGCACAGTCCGCTGCAGAGTGAAAATCTCATTCTGGAAACATCCCCCAGGCTGTGGCTAAGCCATGTCTCCACAGTATCCTTTCTTTCAGGAGTGCTAGTTCTGCATGTTTCGCAGAAGAGCTTCTGTAAAGTTTGGAAGGTAGGAGACGGATACTGGGAGAAGTGAAGCTGTGAGTACCGGTCGTGAGGCGTGCTTCGGTAGCTCAGTTGGTAGAGCACTTGCCCGCGAAAGGCAAAGGTCCCGAGTTCGAGTCTCGGTCGGGCACACAGTTTTAATCTGCCAGGAAGTTTCATAGGATGTTATCAGCATGTGATGCCCTCAGAATCCTGCCAACAGTGTGTAACAGCCAATGCCTTTTTCCTTATGTCCTATTCACATCTATATTCAATTCTCACCTATGGAATTCTATTCTGGGGAACAAATGCACAAAATAGGAATACAGTTTTCAAACTACAGGAACAGGCCATAAGAAAAATAACCAAAAACAGTAGTCATGCACATTGTCAAGATCTGATAAAAACAATGTGAGCTTTAACTGTACCATATGAGTACATTTACCAGTCAGTTCTGCACATCAAAAATAAAATTGATAATTACCGTACAAAGAGCTCTGTCCACACTGTAGAATATGCTGTCCCACTCAAGATTTGTGTTAACCAGTGATGTTATGTGAATCCAATGGTGTAGTGTCGCATGTGCTGTGACAAATGAAATGCAGCTGTAAAGCAGTTTCTACCCCAGCCGCCAGGGGCACCATGCTTTGCATATGTTCTTATGGTTTCTATGTGTTGTTTATTCCTTGGCATGTGAATTTTGATACAATTTTGTATATTAATGTGTAGTTTTTCTGTACTTTCTGTCACTCCTGTTTACAGTAGCAATGAGTAACCTACTCTTCACAAAATACTCACGCTGAGAAATGTTAACGCTAATGGTAAAGTGCTCCCGATCTACTCATGTCCTGTAACCATCTGTTTTACAAGCAAGTAAACAAACCTAGTTATTCATAAACATAGATTTTTAATCCAGATCAATTTCTAGTCTCAGACTTCATTTCAAAGGCCAGTGAGCCCTATTTATGCTAATCCCGACATCATCGTGAAACAAGGGCTAGACAGAATCACAATCTAACATAACATTCACGGCACTCCATCTTGTTTTTGTTACCCACCGTGATAGCAGTGTCCCAAGCGGCCAGCAAGCAACACTTCTGAATACGATATCAGGGGAGTGTGAATACTAATGTTTATATTTGATTTATAACATGTATGGCAATAGGGTGTCTATGCACTACCATAAAAATTGACAATAGCTACAAAATGACACCACATTTGTCATTCTTTAGTTTCATAAGGACCGTGGACAGTATGTAATGCTACATTACAGAACAGTTTTTAGTGAGTCTCTTGTAATGTACAGATATTTACTGAATTCTCACTTTCCTTTAACAACAAAAAATTGCTATTGAACACAGGAAGACATAACCTTTTATGGAAAGCTGTTGTTTACCTACCCCAAAAAGTGGAGTTTTGTTTGCTACACTTTCAGCCAAGTCAGTGAATTTGGAACACAGGAATCCTATATCACTTACCCAAGAATTTGCGTGCTTCCTTTGATGCTAATATTGTATACAAGGCTGAGCTGGTTTCCTTGACGACATTGATATTTTCATCTACCAAAGCAACAGAAAGTTTCTTTAATACACTGCCAATAAGCAACACAACGATGTCCTCAGTCAGTACAATATTTTCATCAGTTTCCTTTTCTGGTTGCAGAACGAGTGTTGCCAAATCTGAAGGTCCAATTTCACCAAGGCAGCGTGACGCCCCAAGCTGCACCTAGGAAAGCAAACATTTATCTTTCTTATTGAACAAATGTGATCATAGTGAGAAAGAAAATGTCCACACCACTTATGAAGAATGAGAAATTAGTCCAAATGACAGTCAAATGCGGGTAATTCAAAATAATATTTCAGACCACATAATAAAAGTAAGAAAGTGCTATACAGATCAAATGTGAATTTTAAAACCACTAATATTCACTACAACATTAATGATTTCACATTTTATTGTGGCATACGTGTGAAAATTAGAATGAAAGTATAGTTATTTCCAGACTATTAAGACTACATCCTTTTCCAAGTTTTCTCCTTCAATTATGTAGGACTATTTTGCAGATTGACACAGCTGTAGGGATGGGACAATTGACTGTTTTTAAGAACTGATTGGCCAGTCGATTGTTTTTTCCATTCAGTCAGTTGTTATAGTCAAATGAAAAATCCTAATAAAATTAGTATCTGTGGCCTTGTTAGATACATGAATGTTTCCACTCACTCAATCGATATGAGTGGTTTCACTCAAAGTGAGCCAGCTGACTGAAACAAGTCTCCTTCGGTTGTGAGTGTGATTTAAATGTTTTCACTCAATCACCATGTCTGAGTGGTTTTGTTTAGTGCGAGACAACTGACTGAAACAAATCTCTATCGGTTGCAGCCATTACCTGAATGTTTTCACTCTCTCAATGTGTGAGTGATTTTACTTACTTACATTGTCAGCCTTTTTGGTTTTGACAATTTTTTTTTAGGGACAAATAAAGTGTCTTATTTAAAGGAGATGCGAATAAAAAGTATACTTTTAAAAACAAAGCATTTTCAAAATATATTTACTTACTTAGTTAAATATGAATTTTGTTCTTGTGGTACTAAATTCAATTTTTGGTCCGTTTTAAAAGTTTAATATCTAATGCTGCACTGTAAATTTATGAATGTATAAATGAACAATCACTTTTTAAAATGTATTTATTTGGTCGGTTTCTTCTCTGTTTGTTCGATAAAAATTTTGCAATTGATTTTAAACTAACTTTGCAGTAAGCTGGAGACTTGCACTTTCAATTCAGTTCAGAACTGGATGACATGCAATATGAACTGGCTTTTGAGACTGGTGTGTGGGGGAGGACCACTTCGTTTTCGACTGGTCGGTCGGTTTTTCTGTCCATCTGTCTGGTACAAATTTTGCAGCTGATTTTAAACAAACTTCTTGATAAGTTAAGACTTGAAACTTTCAACTTAGCTCAGAACTGGATGAATTTCCAATATTAACACGCTTCTTTTTTCTGGTATGTGGCATAGAATACTTGGTATAAAACTGCTATTTCCCCGTTTTCCTGTTTCAGTTGCGAATGTTTTGCAGTTAAGAATGATTGCTGAAGTTTCCAGGTGAGCTCAAATCTCTCATATTTTTACATTCATGGTCTTTTCATGAGATATACATGGAAGGGAACACTGCATTGGTTGACCCAGTTGAAGAGAAACTGAAATAAATCTGAAATTCACAACATGTCTCCACTGTAATCTCATCAAAATCTCTGAAATCAACTGAAAAATTTCACACAATTGAGACTAAAAATTAGAAAGTAATTATTCAAATAAAAGAAACTTTCTAATACAACATATTTTTTACTTAAAACAAAATAACGAACAATTTATACAATATGCAAAGCTACAATGGTGTCGAATGTTTTCATTCAATTACTCCCACAAACTAGTTTCACTCAAAAGAATGAATGAATAATTGAATCAATAAGTAAAATTACAACTGAATGAGTTGCTGTTTTCCAACAATCGAATGAATTGGTCATTTTCACTCAGTTGTTACCATCAGTACACATCTGCCTACTGGTACTTATACTGATACTACATGAGAAGAAGAAGAAGAAGAAGAAGAAATCACATAAGACTCAGAGCTGGGCTTAACCCTCCATTGCTTGTGCAGATGACACTTATCATCCACATGATTTTCCCACTATTTTTTTTTTTTTTGACTGAACTGGACTTCAGCACCTTTTTGTTAACCTCCACCCCCCCCCTCCCTCCCTCCCTCCCTCCCTCCCCCCCCCCCCCCTCCCTCCCTCGTTAACTTCAGCCAGTGCTAGCTTTCAGTTACACGAGTTGCACTGTTTATGAAGCACTGTTAAAGCATGGAGGAAACTGGTCAGCTGCACGAACTCCATAGTGACCATCCGACAAAGTAAATGCTTTCATATGTTGAATACAATGTTCACCTGCGTAATTTTAGGCATATTGAGTCTAATTACAATTAATCTGATTTTTACTAATAATATTTACCTATGCAAATTAAATATTCTTTTTACTGTGGAATGGTATTATGAATTAAGTGATGAAGATGCTTAGAGTGATACTGCTGACTAAGAGAACGAGGACTGTGTATATGAAAGTGGTCATTAATCAGGAACCGATCAAGAAGGCTCAGAAAATGATGAATTTGAATCACAGGAATGACAAATTCAAGAGGATGTATTTCTTCTAGAAAAAAATGGAATAACTAAATCGCAGAATAGTAAATATCCTACAAATGTTAGAACAAGCTCTTGTAAAGACAGAAACAGATATCTGAAGTTATTCTTTGATGAAAATGTAACATGCATTACTGCAATAGGTACTACTATTTCTACATCTACATCTACATGATTACTCTGCAATTCACATTTAAGTGCTTGGCAGAGGGTTCATCGAACCACAATTATTCTATCTCTCTACCGTTCCACTCCCGAACAGCGCTCAGGAAAAATGAACACCTAAACCTTATTGTTCGAGCTCTGATTTCTTTGTTTTATTTTGATGATCATTCCTACCTATGTAGGTTGGGCTCAACAAAATATTTTCGCATTCAGAAGAGAAAGTTGGTGACTGAAATTTCGTAAATAGATCTCGCCGCGACAAAAAAGTCTTTGCTTTAATGACTTCCACCCCAACTCGAGTATCATATCTGCCACTCTCTCTCCCCTATTACGTGATAATACAAAACGAGCTGCCCTTTTTTGCACCCTTTCGATGTCCTCTGTCAATCCCACCTGGTAAGGATCTCACACCGCACAGCAACATTCTAACAGAGGACGAACGAGTGTAGTGTAAGCTGTCTCTTTAGTGGACTTGTTGCATCTTCTAAGTGTCCTTCCAATGAAACACAACCTTTGGCTCGCCTTCCCCACAATATTTTCTATGTGGTCTTTCCAACTGAAGTTGTTCGTAATTTTAACACCCAAGTACTTAGTTGAACTGACAGCTTTGAGAATTGTACTATTTATCGAGTAATCGAATTCCAATGGGTTTCTTATGGAACACCTCACACTTTTCGTTATTTAGCGTCAACTGCCACCTGCCACACTATACAGCAATCTCTTCTAAATCGCTTTGCAACTGATACTGGTCTTCGGATGACCTTACTAGACGGTAAATTACAGCATCATCTGCGAACAACCTTAGAGAACTGTTCAGATTGTCACCCAGGTCATTTATATAGATCAGGAACAGCAGAGGTCCCAGGACACTTCCCTGGGGAACGCCTGATATCACTTCAATTTTACTCGACGAGTTGCTGTCTTATTACTACGAACTGCGACCTTCCTGACAAGAAATCACGAATCCAGTCACACAACTAAGATGATACCCCATCAATGAAGCTCATGCAACTTTTCTAGGGAAAGGGATGCTAAAGAAACAGACGTTATAGAGATCAGAGTTTTCATTGGTTTACAATATATGTGTGAATCTCTGAGACATTCCAGAAAGAATGTATGGAAATTGTGGAATAACTCATGTTTGCACAGAGACTGGTGGTGGTGGTGGTTCGTGTTTAACGTCCCGTCGACAACGAGGTCATTAGAGACAGAGCGCAAACTCGGGTTAGGGAAGGATTGGGAAGGAAATTGGCCGTGCCCTTTCAAAGGAACCATCCCGGCATTTGCCTGAAATGATTTAGGGAAATCATGGAAAACCTAAATGAGGATGGCTGGAGACGGGATTGAACCGTCGTCCTCCCAAATGCGAGTCCAGTGTGCTAACCACTGCGCCACCTCGCTCGGTTGCACAGAGACTGACAAGTTGGCTGGTATCAGAAACGTACTGCAGGTATTTACGAACTATTTGTAAAAACATGTTCACTTATTGTTTACCTTACCACATGTGTGTACTAAGTGTATTATACGTAGATTTAAACAAAATACTTCCAAAATCATTCTTTATGGAATAAAAATCACAGTTGCTAGTAATTTTATTAAACTATCCCACGACTGATTGAGAAGCTTAATGCTTCATCCTCAGGTGCCACCACATATTCATGAAAACATGAATGTGGTACATGAAGAAAAAGCTTTAAGCTTCGAAACCAGTCATTGATTAAATTAAGAAGACTGCTAGCAACTGAAGCAGACTTTTAGTCTATAAATATGTTTCTCAGTTGTGTATGTTCAACTGAGCAAATATTTTGCAAAACCATCCATACACCCAATTCAGTGTGTCCAAATACACTGTTTATGTTGTGGATGATATCTGTCATCCACATAGGTGACTGTGTCAGGAACTATTACGTGAGTAGCAGAGGGTTAAGGTGGGTGTGAAAGTGTCCAAAGTGTTAGGGAATCTTTCAACCCACCCAAGTTTGGCCACCACTTGGGAAGGCAAATAGTTGTGAGGTTTACTTTCAAATGACTCTTTAGTGTCTTTTGAAAAGCTTGTAAGTCTTTACTTTGGGGGGGGGGGGGGGGGGGGGGAACCTGCAGTTACTGACCTAGCTACTTCGAAAGTGATTTTTTTCTCCACATTCTTGTTAGACAACTACTACATAAGAAGATCCAGATTCTTGAACGCCACATCCTACTTGGGCCAAATTGGCAATAATGGTTTGTGTCAGTCAAAAGACAGAATACTGATATGGTCTGTTCAAATAAACACTATCACCTATAGACAGAACACTAGCACAGTGCATTACTTTCTTCAGTTAAAAGATGTAACATCCCATAACCATAATCTAAGCATCACACACCTTCATGGTTCAGGTGTAGTATGGTTTCAAGAATATTTCACCTGCCTTTTCATGGAGCATCACCATGGCAGGATGAAACAAGCCACACATATTCCAAGTACTGTGCAATGACCAATGTCAGTCATTTTGAGCTCTAATTTCAAGAGCAAATCAGATACATACTCTTGCCACACAAAAGTTGACATTAATTTTTGCATTATGCTTCCTGAACAATTGACTGGTATCTGTGGAAGACAATTAGCTTAGCTAAGATTCACACACATAAAATGATGAAAATATGATGTGTTTGTTCAAAGAGATGAATGCTATTTTGCGAGTCAGAACCCATATTACATTCTATAATGCCCAAAGTCTTTACTGAAAGGGTATTAAATTTGGGAATTTTCTCTTGAACATTATAGGTGCAAAAATTCCCATGCCCTTGTCTTCTACAAATGAGAAGATGTGTGTACAACTCTTTATTACCACTTTAATAATAATTAAACATGACAAAAAGGGCCAGAAAGCTGTTATTTATTTGTAGATGATATCCTATATAATATATGAGCAAGTCTTTGTACTGGATTTTTGTTATCTGTTTGTGGCATTCCATGGGCAGTGTGTGGTGGATGGATCTTGACAGCAGAAATTCCTACATCCCAGCAGGAGTGGCATAGGGAAATGACACCATACGGAGTGCCAAGGAGGACCTCAAGAGTATTCTACTCCCACATAAACCCATGGCTGAGCAAGATGAAAATCTTAACAATTAAAAAATCTTTTATTTAGCATGAGGTTAGCTACTGCTAAAACCAGATGTTCATACTCACATGCATGTAATGAAAGTTAAATGACATTCGGGAACAGAAAACTTATTTTATTTAGTAGAAGTCAAATAAGAAACAACTGTACTATTACTAAAGGGGAGTATCAGTAATGAAAATGTTGAGAAGAGTTCTGACTTTGATGGATATTACATGGTTGTTTGTTTCGAAAATCTGGAGAGAGAGAGAGAGAGAGAGAGAGAGAGAGAGAGAGAGAGAGAGAGAGAGAGAGAGAGAGAGAAAGGAAGCACTGAAAAGCAAACAATCATCACTTGATTTCAACTCCAATACTCAGATCTGCTTTCCAATAGGCAAGATATGTTTCTCATATTACCTCTTTGTCTTCTGCAGATGTAAGTCCAACAAGCACACACAGCAACCGATGTAAAATGCTTTCCTCACAATCTTCTGAAAATCCTCTTAAATTTTTAAGTGACAGGTATAGATCCCTCAGTTCTGTCTTTCTTAACGAAAGCTGCATAAAAAAAAGAGAAAGGTAACTTCAGTTATTTCAACAGAAGAATTACATTTCACTGTAAATTTCTGCTTCATGTGATACCATTTTGAATGATTCTATTGGTGTATATGATATTCTAAAAATTGGAACTGCCGACAAACAACATCTAATTTTGAATCCTATTAGTCCTAACTGTAAAGAATAAAGCTTATATATAATAATCAATCACATTATATCTAGTGATATGAAATAAATTATGATATAACTGTATGTCTTTTCTGATGTGATTGGGGAAAGATCAATATCCAGCTCTCCGGGTGAGTCAGGCCACACAATCTTTTGACAACCATTCTAGTCATAATCTTAAGGTGCTGCAGTTCACAATAACTGCTCTTCTTTTCAAGAACAGAGAGGATGGGTAGGTCTATCACTGAAATATTATGCAGCGAGTGGGAAGGGTGTCGGTGGGGGGAACTGGGAGGGAAGAGGAGAAATAAAAAAATTAAAATTAAAAAAATGCTATCATTTCTTTCGGAAACAATTCTACAAGCATATATGGTACTTTTGTGGCTAACAGCAGTCAATTAGTAACATTCAGAGATGAAATGATGTCTATCAATTACATTATATTTATTCCTGACATCGAAGATTACATTTATTTACACTTTGAAAGGAAATGCTTTATATCAAACCCAATAAATGTAGCAAATTACAGAAAAAAACTCTGCAGCCATAAACTGTTAAAAGTCATTCAAAAGAAAGTACTGTCACATAATATCAAACTTCTCTTCTGAAACTTTATGCTATAGGTCCATCAGTACTTCACTACAATATGAAAACAGCCACCCAATGTCTAAATTTGAATGCACAAGACAAACTTCCTTCAGCACAACATGAGATGTCTCAAACACCTTGCTAGCATGGAAAGTTGCTTTTCCAGTAAGTTTTGTGGAGAGATTTTTGGCCCTTCAGAATATTTTACACAGCCCACTTGCCATTATAGGTACATACAACAGTCTCTCTGCCGTATCAGCATTAAAAGAATTCATTACCATCCCATGGTTGATTCAAGAACCTAGAGCTGTGAACACAGCCTTAATAGGCTGGTCTGTGACCATATGAGATGATAGCATAATTTGGAGGCCAACTCAGTGCATTTCAGTGTTTCCTTTACCTTTGCCTAAAGTATTCATCCCTTCATGTTTCTCAAAAGTTTATTAGTCTAATCACTAAAAATTCATTCTCCTACAACAATGAAATAATTTTCATTTTTAACTCTGAATACAGGCTTAGTTTTATCCACAGACTAAGATTTCCCAACTTTTTGCGCAACAAACACACTGACAGGCAAAAAGAGTGAAGCACCTAGAAGCCATGTAAGATATCAATAAAAACTGGTGCACCTCTGGCAGGTGTGTAAGCAATTAGGTTTTGAATACTCTGTGACATTTAGAATGACCATCAGAATGCCATATTGTTGTTCATGTTTACTTTTGCTGCCAGGCCAGGTAGGGTATATAAAGGACATGAACAGTGTCAGATGTTGAATGATCACTGTGTAGGATGTGGAGAAGCTGTAGGCTTGTATGAGGCAGTGCTACCAGCACCTGAATTAGTTTGAAAGAGAATTTATTGTGGATCTCGATTCGGCCGGTTGGTCAAATCGTTCTTCATAATGACGTGTGGGGAATTTGGAAGTGGCAGTGACCCAAAGTTGGAATGTAGGGTTACATGAAGTCAAGCACACTTGTCACCAAGGTTCCAGTCAGCCTCATCTGACCACAACAAGGGAGGATCGCCATATCATGCACCAAACATATTGTAACCCTTGATGTTGGTGCCTAACATATAAGAACAAGTAACAAGCTCCCTGCAACTGTCTGTGGCATCCTGCACCCCTGCTTGGAGACTTAGAACAGTCAGATTAGTAGATTGCTATCCCGTGTGTAGGTATCATAAACATCAAAATACAAACAGCTGCATATAGAGTGATGTTGCAACTGGAAGCATGGTCTACATATGAATCATGTCACACTGCATTCAGGAATGATTCACGTCTCTACATCCCCATGTGATTTATCATTGGTGAGCTCGGGATAGGTACCATCTTCCAACATTTTCAAGTGACTTCACAGCTGGTAGTGACTGATGGAACTCTGACATCCCAACAGAATGCCATGCACATCTTGCGTCCTCATGTGTTACTTCTCATGCAACAGTTTTGTGGCACCAATTTTCAACAAGACAATGCATTTGTGTATTTGAACCATCTGTGTGATGTTGAGGTACTCCCATGACCAGCTAGATCCCCATATCTGTCTCTGATAGAACATGTGTGGAACTAGCTTGAATGACAATTCCTTCTAGTGCCAGTACTGAAGATATCAAGGACTAGTTACAACAGTTGTGGACCACTTGCCTCAGAAGAGCAGACAATGGCTTTATGACACCCTTCCAAACCAATGCATACATTCAGACCACAGGGATTTCAAAGTCATATTGATAAATGGACTCATACTGTCAAGTTCTTTCAAAATTTGACTCTTTTTTTATAAACACTTAAATAACATAACAAACCATTTCAACCAGTAAAGTTTAATTTCATTTCCTCCTCTACTTCTATGGTCATGCTGTGTAGTACCTTAATGATGGGATTCAAAGAGGTCTTTAATGTTGTGGACCAGTTAAACTGCATTGCCTATTAGACAACAGGACACACGCTGAATTGAGATGGCTGAAATGCTAACCATTTCTGCAGAACGTACTAATGTATGTGTCCTGTCTCCAGTCATTCAAGATGTTCAGTTTTTTTTTTCTGAATATGTGGAGGGTGTTGTGTTGATAGCATTATCCGTTGCAAAGGAATGGGTCTTGGTTTGGTTGAAAGGTACTAGATGTCATAATCTGCAAAATTAAAGTGCCCTATCTCATGTTTTTCACAGTTATACTTGTGTATTATGAAGATATCTCATTTGACTGATGCGCCATATGAAAGTTATCTCAAAAACATACCATTTTTTGTACATCATGTTGTGGAAAAGTAGGGGGAAATATTTCATCAACATCTAAAATTGTTACTAAAATATGGTCGATTTTACATGCCATCTAGAGTCATAGTTTTCATGCAGATAATCAACCGTTGGTGTATTTAAAGATTATATGCTATTCTCAGAGTCCAATTTCTGCATTATTTAACTATCAGTTATTAATTTCAGGAATCTGCTGTCCTCAGCTTTACATTATTATATGGGAATGGCAAAAAATGCCAAATTTTGCACCATTTTGTACAAACTGCCAATTTTACATTATGTTGCTAAAAATCACAAGTTTTGCATTATTTTTTTGCTTTATTATTTACATGAAATTTTCCTGTCCCTAACAGCATTGATGTTAGTGTTCATTTTTGTCAGCAAGACTTAAGGTTTCAAAGATTTGATAAAGGAGTTGAAAAGGTGATTTCTGTAATTTAAAACCTCTGTCAGTGTCACCTCTGCTTAAACTGTTATTGTTCTGCAACTGATTAGCTACATCATTACAGAAATTACACAAGCAGAGCGTATATAAACAAATGCTTCAGCTACAATAAAACTGACACACAACTATCAAGGTTGTTTTTGTATGATTGCTTTATATCTTAAAGGTGAAATGAGAAAAAATATTGACTGTATTTGAGGACTTATGCTCTCATTATACTGAGTGCAAGGGACATAAAACAATACAGAATATCAGTAATTATAGAATAACACAAACACAATGTGTGAAAGGTGTGCTTTATTACCTGCAAATAAAGATGTTTTAATCTCTCCACATGGCAGCTAGAGTACATTTCAGCTTCCAAGAAATATTTTATTTCTTCCTCCAATGTATATTGTTTTCCTCCATAGACTGTCCGCTGATATACTTTCTGAATCTCGTTAAATTTAGGTTGAGCTGGAAAGGGACCTAAAAGTCTGATTCCTGATGAGAGACACTCAGCATTTTTCACTATTATAAATTCAAGTACTCTGCAAGCTTCTGCAGCTACATACCCACCAGATTTGACAACTGGTACCAGAACACTAGTGCACATTCCAAGAAACTTTTCTACAATCACTG
This sequence comes from Schistocerca gregaria, assembly GCF_023897955.1. NCBI lineage: Eukaryota > Metazoa > Arthropoda > Insecta > Orthoptera > Acrididae > Schistocerca > Schistocerca gregaria. The sequence goes on from NC_064921.1 coordinate 506,990,642, forward strand.
CTTTAACTGGAAGACATTTATCAAGAAAGTGCAAAAGACAATTACATGCCGCAATTGACAAAACTTCTTGGTTTTGTTGGTATGCTTGTCTCACAATATTAATAAGTTGGTGGATAACTTCTCGTATAACAAAAGTTGACAATGCATTCAGAGAACTTTCTGTTAGATTACATCCCAGCAAGTCAGCAAATGCAGCATATCGATGAAGTGATATTATCATCTCTTCACAAGTCAGCTGTTGATGAATATCGACTGCCAGCTGAAGTAATATCTTCTGAATTACTCTAGGTTTGTTTTTTGACAAGAACAGTATCAATTTCACTTCTGGTGCCTGTGAGTTCTTCTGTAAAATAACGAACAAGAGACATAGAACAAGACAGTATAAATTCAAAATACAGTTTTACATAACACAATCATATAACTGGAACAAGGAGAAATGTAAGACTTACATTATAACAATTACTCATCAGTCAAGACCAATGAAAAATAGACTAACTTCAATTACAAGAGACAATCACAAATATCCTTTGTTATGGCACTGGACCAAAAAGAGGAACAATATAAAAGGTGCAACAGTCAGCAGACCTCACTCACAAATACTCTGTGCCTACCAAAACATTACTCTTTGTTTTGTCCAATGCAGGAAAAAAAAACCCCTCCACCAACAATACGATGATGTGGTTAATATGATGATTTTATTCCTATATTCGTATTGTCCTTAATTTTGAAAAAGGAATTATAGATCTACGGAGTGCTTATAATTAAACTTTCGGTAATTGAACCCCTGCTTCAGCCCTATAGTTTTGTAAAGCTCCAATAGGTGGCAGCACTACATGTAACCTTCAAAATATCACCTGTAATGAAGGTGCATTTCAAGCAGAGAGATGCCACCCAGTTTCTTTTGGCCTTAAACCAGAGCATCGCAGATATTCATAGGCATTTGCAGACTGTTTTCAGAGCCATGGCAGTGAACAAAATCATGGCGAGTCATAGGACAGGACATCTCTCATCATAACAAGGTTGCATAAACATGTCCGATTTCCCCCATTTGGCCGGCTGCACTCAGCTGTCACTTCTGCAATGTTGGAACAAGTATTACACTCATTCGAGATGATGCACAGATCACAATCAAACTCCTCACTGCACAACTGTGTTGGCAGTGCTGACAAACTTGTTGACCAGCTGTGGTTCTCAAAGGTCTGTGCCTGCTGGGTTTTTCGTCGGTAAACAGAAGAACATAAAGAGCAACAGAGGACCATCTGTGCAGAGTTTCTTGTGTGTTATGAGGGTGACCATGACAATTTTTTGTCAAACATCATCACATGGGTTCATCACTTCGAATTGAAAACAAAATGGCAATCCATGGATGGTGCCACACCACTTCTCCTCTGTAGAAAAAGTTTAAAGTGCACCCTCAGCTGGTAATGTCACTGTGATGGTCTTTTGAGACTTCGAAGAGTTTATTCTGCTTGATGTCCTCCGTCATGGTGCAGCAATCAACTCTGAAGTGTATTGTGCTACCCACAGGAACCTGAAGAATTTGACTTCAGCATGTTCAACACAAAAATGCAAACACACTTCTCCTTCTCCATGATAACACATGACCCCACACAAGTCTCCATACCTGAGAGCAGCTCACAAAACTTCACTCGCCTTTTCTTCCTTATCCACCCTACAGCCTCTGAGTCCCATCTGTTTGGCCCAATGAAGGATGCACTCTGCACAAAACAGTACATGGATGATGGGGAGGCTGCTGATGCAGCAAGACATTGGCTCCGACTTTGACCAGTAGAGTCCTCCAAGTAAGATGGTGTAAGGTCATGGCATTGAACGGAGATTATGTGGAATAATAGAGTTTTGTAGCCTAAAGAGTGGGAAATAACACCGAGTATTGTGATCCCGAATAAAACCAGCCTCCTTTTTGTGAGTAACAATGTATTAAAGGGATACAGATTGTCCTTTTTCTGCAATGAGGATGAAAAACATGATTCCAAATTCTGAATTCACTTGTGACGTGGGGATTCTATATCTACATCTACAGCTACGTCCATATTCTGCAAGCCACCTGATGGTGTGTGGCAGAGGGTACCTTGAGTACCTCTATCGGTTCTCCCTGCTATTCCAATCTCGTATTGTTCGTGGAAAGAAAGACTGTCAGTATGCCTCTGTGTGGGCTCTAATCTCTCTGATTTTATCCTCATGGTCTCTTTGCGAGATATACATAGGAGGGAGCAATATACTGCTTGACTCCTCAGTGAAGGTATGTTCTCGAAACTTCAACAAAAGTCCGTTCCGAGCTACTGAGCACGTATATTGCAGAGTCTTCCACTGGAGTTTATCTATCATCTCCATAACGCTTTCACAATTGCTAAATGATCCTGTAACGAAGTGCGGTGTTCTCTGTTGGATCTTCTCTCTCTTCTATCAACCCTAACTGGTACGGACACCACACCCGTGAGCAGTATTCAAGCAGTGGGCAAACAAGTGTACTGTAACCTACTTCCTTTGTTTCCGGACTGACTTCCTTAGGATTCTTCCAATGAATCTCAGTCTGGCATCTGCTTTACCAAATTGCTTCCGAGAGAGGGCAACGGCCAGCTGCATCACAAATTGTTGAAAAAATTACTGTTGTCAAGATTGTTGGACACAATGTGCGATCTTCAGACAGTGCACAAGGTTTGTCACAGGAACAGTACATTTCATGGACCACAGTTTGAAAACTGCTGCAAACAACTGTCAAATGGTGTTTCTAGTGAGATTCCTGTCTGTTAAGAATGCAGATGGTCAGCACATTCAGTAACATTTGTAAACTGGAATGTAAACAAGGTATGCAATTAACAAATGTTACCCTGTCTTGTGAAAATTAAAATAAGTTTCTTTCAATGATTTGTTTGTTATTTCCATTCCACGTGTCCATACAAATGCTCCCAAAATGTTTGATTGTCCAACAATCTTCTGTTTCCCAAGGGGGGACCTCTCAAATACTGAGAGTTTTATTGTAACCATGTTGTTGATCTCTAATTGTAAGTCAATCTACTGTATGTGGTGAGTGTAATTTGCATAATATGTCCCCCCCCCCCCAAAATCAATCTTTTTATTAACTGTGCTAGACATTTACATCTATGTGTACATCCAAACCAATGTGAAATGTGTTGCTGACAGTACATCGCACTGTACCAGTTATTAGTAGTTTTCTCCATTCTATTCACTTAAAATTCATCAGAAAAATGATTGCTTGAATGCCTCTGTGCATGCTGTAATTGTGAGAGGCGCTCAGAATTAAAGGTACGAAATAACACTGTGGGTAGAACTGAAGTCTTTATTCAAGAGTAATCACCAGAGATCTGACCACAAACATCCCACTGTTTCATGATGAACTTTGTCATTACACTTTATGTGATATTGCAGATGTATGGATGTGCATTACTGTGGAGCAGAATCCCCTCCATCAGAAGCCCAGGTCGCTTGTCCTTGATGGATTTGCATAGGCTACAAAGTGTCTAACAGTACACATCGCTGTTAAGGTTTTTTTTTTGCGCTAGAAGAATTTAATGAGTACATGAGTATCAGAGCTCAGATGTAAAAAAATATAGGGAGGTGACAGCACTAGATTTGTGTCTCTAGATGTCTCACTATGTTATTCCAAAGAGCCATAAGCAAATTTCAACTGGTTTGCTTGTTGTAATGTTTTGTAGCTTTCCATTTGAACACTCCTAATACTCTAATCTCACCTTAGCAATCTGTATGGGAATGACATGTATGGGGTTGTAATACACAGGGTGGTCAGAAAAAGTATGAAAATTTTGCAATGTTGGTTGTGCTGAGAAATAATTGTTAAGGAAAAAATTTAATATGTTGTGCAGTTTCCAAGTTAATTGGTACTGAAATTTGCCAACCAGGGCACTGTGCACAAAACTTCAAGTGGCCTGCCAGATACAATTAGTGTCAGTTGTTCTCATAGCATAGATGATATCGCTCAAGACTGCTCTGTCTTTGGCTTGGGTTCGATTCTTACTACTGTTCCATGTCCAATTTTTGTATCGCTTCCTTGTATGGTTATAGGAAACCAAATCAAGAACATGTTTGGTGAAACAGTCTCTGGCAGGCCACTTGAATTTGCACATGCAATGGCCTAATTGGCTAACTTCAATACTAATGAAGTCAGAAATGGTGCAACATATTGAAGTTTTTCCTTAACAATTACTTCTCTGCACAACCTACTCTACTATAACCTTACAAGCTTTCCAGACTGTTTCTGATTCCTATATTCCAAGGTTCATCACTTAAAGTTGGTTCTAGAAGCTTCTCAAGTAGTTTATCAAGGGACTGTTAGCACATATCTTCACACATTTGCCAGTTCAGTCCTCACGGGATTTTCATGATACTTTTCCATGGGTCAAACAAACCTATGATAATTCATGCTGCCTTTTTTCATAATCATTCAACATACCCTGTCAGTCCAATTTAGTACACGTCCCATGCACTTGAGCAATATTATAGGATGGGTCACATGAGTGTTTTCTGGCTATGGGCACCTGCATGGCACCATCCTGTGCCGGCCTTTTGATGGGCAATCTAGAGTAATCTTTTCTACAAATCCAGAATCCTAAACCCCTCCTCACCTGGTTCAGATTTATTGGCGATATCTCTGCAATCTGGATACAGGGTGAGAACACCCTATCCACATTCCTCCAGAACCTCAACAACTTATCCCCCATTTGCTTCACCTGGTCCTACTCAACCCAAGAAGCCACCTTCCTAGATGTTGACCTCCACCTCAAAGATGGCTACATCAGTACCTCTGTCCATATCAAACCTACTAACCACTAGCAACACCTCTACTTCAACAGCTGCCACCTGTTCCATACCAAGAAGTCCCTTCCTCACAGCCTAGTCAACTGCGGTCGTCAGATCTCCAGTGACAGGCGGACCCTCTCAAAATATACCGGGGTCTCACTGAAGCCTTCACAGACCGTAAATATCCTCAGAACCTTGTACAAAAACAAATCTCCCATGCCTTATCTTTCCAGTCTCCCACCACCTGTCAAAGTTCCACCATCCAGCCACAGAGTAGCATTTCCCTTGTGACTCAGAACCACTCAGGACTGGAGCAACTGAATTACATCTTCTCGTTGCGCCCTAAACTGAGAAATGTCTTGCCCACTATCCTTTCCACCCCTTCCACATTGTTATTGCCCTGTTCACTGAACCTACACAATCATCCATCCTTACACAACCCCTGCTCCCAACCCCTTACCTTATGGCTCATACTCCTACAATAGACCTAGATGCAAGACCTGTCCCATAAATCCTCCCAACACCACCAACTGCAGTCCGGTCACTAACATCACCTATCCCATCAAAGGCGGGATACCTTCAAAACCAGTCATGCTATCTACAAGCTAAGCTGCAACCACTGTGCAGCATTCTATGTGGGCATGACAACCAACCCGGTGTTTGTGCACATGAATGGCCACAGACAAACAGTGGCCAAGAAACAAGTGGACCATCTTGTTGCTGAACAAGCTGCCAAAGATGACATCTTTTATTTCAATGACTGCTTCACAGCCTGTGCTACATGGATCCTTCCCACCAACATCAGCTTTTTCTGAATTGAGCAGGTGGTAACTTTCCCTGCAATACATCCTATGTTCCCATAACCCTCTTGGCCTCAACCTTCGTTAGTCACTGTCCGCACCCATCCAGCCCCTTCCCTGTTTCCACTCCAGCACTACACAGCCATCATTCCACCATCACACCCAGTCTTTTTACTTCTTTTCTGTTACTCCCCCCCCCCCCCCCCTTCCAACTCTGCCCTGCCCTCCGCCTAACCCGCACCACTTCACTGTCCGCCATGCCCACCAGGCTATCCTTCCCCCTCCCCACACCAGTCTCTTCCTTACTCCCACCCAGTTGTCAATCCCATCATGCACTGCTGCTGCTTGCAGTGTGGTTTCAGTTGCTTGAGACTTCAGTCGGAAGATGAATACAAAGTGAAACTACTTGTACAAACAAAAAGAGAAAGAGATGATAGAAAAGATTTCGAAATACAACAGAGACAGTAACAAAGGTAATTGTTGGGTTCAAATTAATGATGTGAATAAAACAGAAAGAAACTTCCACATGGGAAAAATATATTAAAAAGAAAGATTCCAAGACTTACCAAGCGGGAAAGAGCCGGTAGACACGCACAATAAAATAACACACAAACAAAATTTCTAGCTTTCGCAACCGGCGGTTGCTTCGTCAGGAAAGAGGGAAGGAGAAGGAAAGATGAAAGGATGTGGGTTTTAAGGGAGAGGGTAAGGAGCCATTCCAATCCCGGGAGCGCAAAGACTTACCTTAGGGGCTCCCGGGATTGGAATGGCTCCTTACCCTCTCCCTTAAAACCCACATCCTTTCATCTTTCCTTCCCCTTCCCTCTTTCCTGATGAAGTAACCGCCGGTTGCGAAAGCTACAAATTGTGTGTGTGTGTTATTTTATTATGACTGTCTATCGGCACTTTCCCACTTGGTAAATCTTGGAATCTTTGTTTTTAATATATTTTTTCCATGTGGAAGTTTCTTTCTAAAGATGATGTGACTTACCAATCAAAAACGCTGGCAGGTCGATAGACACACAAACAAACACAAACATACACACAAAATTCGAGCTTTCGCAACCGGCGGTTGCTTCGTCAGGAAAGAGTGAAGGAGGGGAAAGATGAAAGGATGTGGGTTTCCCTCTTTCCTGACGAAGCAACTGCCGGTTGCGAAAGCTCGAATTTTGTGTGTATGTTTGTCTATCAACCTGCCAGCGCTTTTGTTTGGTAAGTCACATCATCTTTGTTTTTAGATATATCTTTCCCATGAAGTAATTGCAAGACAATCCTGAAACTTTGCATGTAATAACTTACCAGTACAAGGTTTTAGAATATACAGTTTTACTCTCCTACTGCTTTCCAGTAGTTTCGAAACTGAGGGCGAAGTTGACGATGTTTGTAAGAATGCCAAAAATAGCTATTTTAAGCCTACTTTTATGAAAAAAAAGAGTCTTCTGAAAAGTCTTTTAAACCATTTTCATTAGAAATAACATGTTCTAAAACACCTAAAACACTAGATTTAGTTTTGCAATCTCAGCATATAAGGCTCTAAAAGAGGTGGAGGTGCAGTTAAGAGTTCGCCCATATTCCGCTGGTACTCATATTAAATCTGACTTCTTTTATAACAAAGTATGTTCTAGAATTATTTAATACTCTCTGTGGAAGGTAATATTGAATCTCCTGATGACTAGGATGCAAGATAAGAATCAGATCAATTCAAACAACATAAAAAAAAGAGGTGCCTTTTGTTGCGACTCATCATGACATATTTCAGCTTACTTTTCTGCTATGGTAAATACGGAATAAAACTGGTCATAAACTTCAGAATGTAATTGTGCATTACCAAGGCACTGGACAGCAAGGCAGGAACTGTTGTAGAACAGCTGCAACATGCATCACATAAATGTTTTACACTACTGTCACATTGAGTACGTCTTGGGAAAGTTCAAAACAGCTGACCGACTTGTTTTTGGGAAAGGATTCGTGTTATATATAATTCTGGGTATGTCTTCTTACTTAGCAATACTACTGATTGCTGGTTTGATTCCAGTTTAAAATACAGCATATTCTGTAATTGGAAAATCTGCAGTGTAGGGGTGAACTGATGAAAAATTGTTTAAATGTGTTGCTATGGTCCATTAAGAACTGTCAGTTTCTTTTACACTGAGAAAATCAGTATTCCCATGTCCATAGAGACCAAGCCGAATAGCTGTGCGGCAGCAGCCAGTGGCAGGTTTCTTTACCACAGGTTCCCAATCCCAATATGAGTTTCTTTAATAGGATCCCTAGCAAAAATAATACATTTCTATAAGTTCAGAGGGCAAAGCTTGAGGATGTCTCTTATGATTCCAGTTTTACATTTCCTTCAAGCTATTTGAATTTTAAACAGTTTCATTAATTTGCTGTACAATACAGTGAGGAAAACTACACTGTCGTCCAATACTGATGGTGCAGATATAACTGCAATAATGTGCTGTTATGGAAGTGTTCAGTGAGAATATGTGCGAGTGTTGACACAAAATTATAAATAAATCAGTGATGGTCATGTGGTACCTTTTCTGGAATTAGGCCATTTGGCATGGAATGGCCCATACACAAGTTTTATGGAAATGCCCTCTGGTAACTTCACCAGTTGGTAACTTGAACTTGTGAATGGACTGCGTACTGTATCACGTGAGAATCAACTAATGCTATGAAAAATCTAAGCACACAGTATGATTTATATCAATGAGATGAACTCACCAATACTTCACAGCAGTCTGTATGACAAAAATTGGAAAAGTTATTACAATGTATGGACTAAAATACATAATTTTACTAATAAACAACACTTTAATTGTTATATCCATACAGTTGCACAGATGTACACTACGTAAAAAGATGGCTATTGTCAGTAGCTAAAAATGCCTGAACTATCTAGGCTACACACCGCATAGCAGAGATGCGGATTCGCAGATAGGCACAACCAAAAGACTGTCAGAAAATGAGCTTTTGGCCAACAAAACCTTCATCAAAGATAGAACATACACATGCACATACACAAAAATGCAGCTCACACACACGACCGCAGTCTCTGACTGCTGAGCCACACTCCGAGCAGCAGTGCATGGTGGGAGACCCCACTCCCACTACTCCCACTACTCCTCCTCCTCCTCCTCCTCCTCCTCCTCTCTGTTCCAGTTCACACATAGTAACTTCACATTACTAGTCACATCTACTATTCCACTTCTTCACACTTACCTGCCAACAATCCTCATTACAATATTTTTTCCTTTGATCTCATGGAACCTTCATGCCAATTTCTGTTGGTTTTCACCTTTCACTATTGGCCTGCTCCCTCAGATTTCATCTACTCCATTATTGTCATCTATTTTATGATTTTTACAATGTATCTGGGTGTATTTTTGCACTATTATATCCTCCACCATGGATCCTTGCTCCTCCCATCTGTGCCAATACAGGAAAGTTTCTTTATCCTTAGTCAGAACCCAGTTCCACATTCTGTCCCTGCACTGTTGCTTGGCTCATGGAATACCTGCAAATGGAATTACCACCAAATTACCCATCTCTGGTTGCCACCCTTCTTCCCACAATGACCTCCATCTTTTCAGATTCTGCCAGTCCGTAACTCTCACCTATGTCGTCCTGCAAAACCGTATCACTCAGGGCCAAACCTATTCACAATACCTTCTCTCCATTTGTAACATTCTCCTGCTATGCAATCTGACATTCCTGGACCCCACATCACACATTGAAACCTCTGCCCTTGAGGAACTAGAGCAACATGCAAAACACCGCCTCAAAAATATCTCCAACCTTCTCACTTCCTAGTCCCACCCTGCACTACCACTATCACCCACCTCTACAACAACACCCAAACATCCCCTACATTCCCTCATTGCTGACAAACACTGTCTCACAGACCTACTACATTTAGCTCAAAGTCAAAAACTCCCTCCCACCACCATAGAGAATCCAGGAATTGAACAGCTGAACATAACCGAAACACAGTGATGAACCTTTCTTCCAAAAGCCTTTGGCCTGCAGACGTTTCTGTCCGTTCCCAAAGCCCCGCCATTTGGCCCACTCCCAAATTCAATCACGCAGGGTTTCTTAAGGATCTTCTCTCCTTCTCCCTATCCCTAAAGTGGAACACTTTTTAGCCACCAACTCTACCAATCAGACTCAACCAAGACCAATGTTGAACCCTGCCTGACTCAGTTGACGCCTCCATCCAACCGTGATCCACCCCCAAATCACTCCTTGTTGACTGTCCCGAATTTCTTAACCTCGAACCTTGCTTCACCATCATTCTCCAAATCCTTAACATGTAAGGTAACCTAACATCTGCTGAAGAACCACAATCCACCACCTAAAAACTAATGCCAAACTTATAATCTTACCTGCTGACAAAGGCTCCACCACTGTGGTTTTGAACTGCAAAGATTACCTGGTGGAAGGACTCTGCCAGTTGTCACATTTATCCACCCAAAAAACCAGCCACAGTGACCTGATTCCAGAAAACCAGCAGGATCTCCAGTCCCTCCTCAAATCCTTTGGCCCATCTCAAATTCTTTCCCCGGAGCCTACGTGCCCCCCTCCCTCTCTTCCCCCCCCCCCCTCCCCACCCCAGCCCCTAACACTCCCTGCACTTCTTCCTTCAACATGATTCCTAAAGTCTATAAACCCAACCACCCGAGACACCCCATTGTAGCTGGTTATTGTGCCACCACTGAGAGAATCTCCACTCTAGAAGACCAACACCTTCAGCCCATTACCCTCAACCTACTGTACTATATAAGAGAGAACAACCATTTCCTCCACCAACTCTCCACAGTTGATGTTTCTTTACCACATGACACCCTGCTTGTCACTATTGATACCACCTCCCTTTCACTGAGATCCCTAATGCCCATGGCCTTACCGCTATTGAGCACTACCTTTCCTAATGCCTGACAGTTCCCAAACTTACAACCTCCTTCCTAATCACCATGACGAATTAATCCTTGCCACAATTACTTCTCCTAGAAACTAAACCCTGGCACAGCTATCTCACGATTCTACGATTCTATGCCAACCTACTCATGGCCCACCTACAGAACTCCTTCCAAAACACTATGGTCCCAAACTGTATCACCTGGTTCAGATTCACTGATGGCATCTTCATGATCTGGATCAAAAGTGAGGACACCCTATCCACATCCCTACACAACCTTCTTCGCCATTCACTTCACCTCGTCCTACCAAACCAACCAGCCACATTCGTCGATGTTGACCTACACCTCAAAGATGGCTACATCAGCACCATAGTCCATATCAAGTCTACCAACCAAAAGCAGTACCTCCACTTTGACAGCTGTCACCCATTTCATGACAGGAAGTACGTTCCATACAACCTAGCCAGTCGTGATCATCGCATCTGTAGTAACGAGTGGTGCCTCTTGAAATACACTGAGGGTCTCAATGAGGTATTCACAGACCGTAATTACCCTCACAGCCTTGTACAAGAACAGATCTCCATGCCCTATCTCTCCGGTCACACACTACCTCCCAAAGAGCCACTGTCCGGTCACATAGAAACATTCCAAGACTCAATATCACCCAGGACTGAAGCAACTGAATTACATCCTCCATCAGGGTTTCAATGACCTCTAGTTCTGCCCTAAAATGAGGAATGTTCTACTCAATATCCTTCCCAACCCTTCCACAGTGGTATTTCGCCGCTCACCAAACCTACACAGTACCCTCATCCATCCCTACACTACTTCTGCTCCCAACCCCTCACCTCATGGTAAATATCACTGTAACACCCCTAGACGCCCAAGGCGTGTCTCATACATCCTCCCACCACCACTACTCCAGTCTGGTCACAAGCAACACCTTTCCCATCAAAGGCAGGGCTACCTGTGAAACCAGTCATGTGATCTACAAGCTAAGCTGCAACCACTGTGCTGCATTCTATGTGGCCATGACAACCAACAAGCCGTCTGTCCACATGAATGGCCACTAGCAAACTGTGGCCAAAAAACAACCGGACCAGCCAAGCACGCCACCCAACACAACATTCTTCATTTCAATGACTGCTTCTCAGCCAGTGCCATCTGGATTCTTCTCACCAGCATCAGCTTTCCTGAACTGCACAGGTGGGAACTCTCTCTGCAATATATCCTACATTCCCATAACCCTTCTGGCATCAACCTTCGTTAGTCTTTGACCCTACCCTCAGCCCCTTCCTTGTTCCCATTCCAACACTACACAGTCTTCTATTCCACCAATGCACCCGACATCTTTTTACCTTTCTCTTTTTCTGCTAATCCTCTCCTGCTCCGTGTCTATCCTCCTGGCTGCACCCAGCTCCCCTATCCCTTCTCATCTCATCCCTGTATGTTCTCATAAGCAGCATGTTACTGTCCCCCACCTCTACCTTGTTATTTTCCACCTTCTCCCTATCCCCACCACCCGATTGTATCTCCCAGCACGCACTGTTGCTTGTAGTATGGCGTTGGCAGCCAGAGACTGTGGTTGTGTGTGTGCGCGTGCGCGTGTGTACACGCGTGCATGTATGCATGCATGCATGCGTTCCATCTCCGACAAAGGACCTGTTGGCTGAAAGCTCATTTTCTGACAGTATTTCTGCTGTGCCTATCTGCAACTCAGCATCTCAATGCTATGTGGCAAGTAGCAACTATCCTTTTCATAAAATTGTTACACTCCATCCTGAAATTTCCATTGTTGGATTTTGTGAAATAACTAGGTGTTTCATTCAGCAATTCACATGCTACAACATGAATTAAAACCAAGCAAGATGCAAATTCAGCCAGAAAATGTCAATTTAGACATGTACACATAGTAAGATGACAGCATGATGCATACATTCAGATTACCTATGTTCCTACGCTTGCTTTGTAAAAATCATAATTCAACAGTAATATGAGATTTTGATAGCGTCCAGGTAGAGTGCATACAAGCAGTTTGGGATGAAATTCCATAGTAACCTGTGTGTGTATGCGTGACATAATTTTGACAGATTTTTAGATTTACCATTTTTGTGATTGGAAGAGAAACCAGCAGATGGATAATCAACTGTAAGCTTCCAAAATCACTTGTGGAAGATGAAAAAACTGTTTTTGCAGACTGAATATAGTGACTGTTGAAATTTAAATAAATGTTTTTTGCCTAAATTTTAAAGTGGTTAGCTGAAGTAAATCAGTAGTAGCGAAGGATGAGGGCACATTAAATGTCTTGTGGTTTAATTGTTCTCGTGCTGGACCACCACACATAAGTACTGGTGACAGCATATAGTCGGGCTCAGGGCTTTTATAATCTTCCAGTGTGACACAGGTAGTACTACTTGGTTTATGAGCAAATGTTGTATTGTAATCCGTAGAAATTTTCATGTACTTTTTTATACTTAAGATTCAGGGCATTGTTCTGGACCCCTATTGTACTCTGAAGATTTGATTTGTATTTACTCACACTTGCAGCTGGGGAACAAACACGAACTTTAGTTTTTTTACTGATACTTAAATATCTCACTTGCCAGGCTTACTTTGTCATTAAAGTCAACTTGGTTTCTTTGAAGCAAGTATACTTCATAATCCAACCAAACTACTACATTACAATTTGCAGTTGGAAGCAATTAATAATAATTTAATCGGCCAGCATATTTTGCAGTTGCACAGATAATGAGTAAATTACATTAACCAGTCAAGATAATCACAGTCTAATGCCTGCGCTTACAAGGTTCCGGCTATTATTTTATGACAGGTCTCATGAATATTAATTTACATAATTCAAGGATCTACTGGCAAGAAGAGGGGTGCATGTAACGGTGTGAAATCCAATCCTATGATATCGGTGATGAGTCCCTAATATCCAGTTAGGGGTCACACACAGGCTGGCAACATAGAGGGTGAGAATATACACAATGGTAAGATGCTGCTAGAGAAGGAGACAGCTCTTTTGTGTATTGTAGAGATTCGTACAAGCAGCCCATCAGATATAGTTTGCCTTTCTCTGTGGAGCAACTTTCATTTATCATCCTTTCTGCAATCATTTATCTCAGTATTCATAATTTTGGGCAGTCTACAACAACTGAAAGGACAAACTGTAGTATAAAGATCTTCAGTGAAACATTCCAGAAGATAAACTTATTATTTCAGCCTGTTAGAAGACTGTTTTGTTCATGTCTATGTAATATCATAACTTATATTAAAAACAAAGATTCCAAGACTTACCAAGCGGGAAAGCGCCGGCAGACAGGCACAATGAACAAAACACACACACAGAATTATTAGCTTTCGCAACCGATGGTTGCTTCTTCAGGAAAGAGGGAAGGAGAGGGAAAGACGAAAGGATGTGGGTTTTAAGGGAGAGGGTAAGGAGTCATTCCAATCCCGTGAGCGGAAAGACTTCCCTTAGGGGGAAAAAAGGACAGGTGTACACACACACACACACACACACACACACACACACACACACACACACACACACACACACACACACACACACATCCATCCGCACATACACAGACACAAGCAGACATATATCTGACATATATCTGTCTGCTTGTGTCTGTGTATGTGCGGATGGATATGTATGTGTGTGCGAGTGTACACCTGTCCTTTTTTCCCCCTAAGGGAAGTCTTTCCGCTCCCGGGATTGGAATGATTCCTACCCTCTCCCTTAAAACCCACATCCTTTCGTCTTTCCCTCTCCTTCCTCTTTCCTGAAGAAGCAACCATCGGTTGCGAAAGCTAGTAATTCTGTGTGTGTGTTTTGTTCATTGTGCCTGTCTGCCGGCGCTTTCCCGCTTGGTAAGTCTTGGAATATTTGTTTTTAATATATTTTTCCCATGTGGAAGTTTCTTTCTATTTTATTTATAATATCATAACTTATTAGATTTTCAGGAAATTGGTAAATAGAATTCAACTTTTGGTTAAACTGAATAGTTCTCACTTACATTTTGTTTGTCGAGTAGCCTTTGGTAGATATTAAATCTGCGTTTAAGCCGTCTCTGCTTTTACAGAAACATTCAAATATGTCAAACATATCATAAGAGAGCTTTCTCCATCACCCACAATCCTGCTTGGAATATAAATGTCTAAATCTCACTGAATAATATTCTTGAAATTTATCAATTAATAAGTCAGCCCTAGCAATGTAGCTCTGATGATGTTCACTAATTAGATAAGACACAATCTGCTTCTCATCACACTTGTTACATAGAAATATTTTTTCCCCAATTTTTTAAGAGTGCTTCTGTCACCCATACAGCCTTGATACTGTAGAAGCTCTATAATCTTTGATTCCATCCTCCAAATTAGCAAGCCCAAATTTTTGATCCAGTTATTCACTAGGAGATTTAAGAACATATCCTAACAAGTTAGTACTCTTAACAGCTCTGGATACTTTTCTCAACAGAAATTTTCTATACTGTAGCACAAATCGTTGCACCAGGTGCATGCAATAATCATGCGAGCCTTTCTACAGCTGGTAGGTTAAAATCTCACCCAATTCCTTAGTGTGATCTGGACACTTATGCTGGACACTTTCTAATTTTTCCTAAAACTACCAATGTGGCCCATGATCTCTGAAATCATCTAACAAGCAAGGCTGACCCACCTTTTATGCACCTCTTCATCCTAATTATTTCACATTCGTAATCTGTAATAACATCGCATTAAATAGTACTGAAATATATCAAAATTGATGAAAAAGGAAGGATGGAAGATCAGGATTTAAAATTTCATAGACAAAGTCACTAGAAATGGAGCATGTACTCGGATTGGGGCATGAAATCAACTGTGGCCTTTCAAGGACATTTTTCGCCTTAACGAATTTAGGTAAATCAGACAAAACCTAAATCTGTATGGCCACAAAAAGCTTTGAACAGCCGTCCCCCAGTTATAAGTACAGTGTCTTATCACACTTAAGTACAAAGCACACAAATGCTTGAAAAACAGTAAGACTAAAGTAAATTTATTCATTTTTATTGGTAAGACAGGAACCTGTAAAAGAAGCACAAAAACCCTGATAAGATAACCATCTGCATTGGCTACTTCCAGGTATAGCTCAACAAATCTACATCGCTATGACACATATATTATTATTTTATACAGGTTTTCTCATGGCACACTATACAAATACGTTTGGATTTGCACAGTGGCATATGATTCTACAATGGAATAACAGTAATTGTGATGTTACCACATCTACGTGGCTTAGACGCAGCTTATTCGCTACAGGTACTCCTTGCACCTACTAACAACGACAGTGAATCTGGTTGTTTTTAATAAATGAAAAGCACCAGTTTGCTTTTGTTCTACAATATTACTTTTATTGTGTTAACCAGTTTTCAGCTTGCAAGGGCATCTTCAGACATTTACTGAGTATTGTCACCAAAGAAGTTACAATGTTTGCAAACAACATAGGAAGAGAAGTAAAAAATCTAGACTGAAGCAGAAACATACAGTAAGTAACACCTTAGACAGTGTGGTGGTAATGCAATGAAAAAGTAAAAAATTGAACAATAAATAAACAACAATGGAGTAGACAGGAAAAACTTTAACACAAAATACGGACAGCATGCTTAAATAACAGTTTCTATTAATAAACAAAACTAATAAAATAAAATTAGAACTGGACAGGGCTACATCAGAAGGTATAAAACATGGAGAGTGATACACAAACCAATTAAACGAAGAAATAATTATCAATGTAACTACAGAATACATAAGGAACTTAAGCTATATCAATAAGGTAAACAGAAATAAAGAAATGCATGAAAATGAAGGGGTCTTAGGGAATAGATAATAAATGCAATCTTTGAGAGTGTGGTGGTATTGCATTTTACCTTTATATGGAATACATAGACAACTTCAATAAAACAAAAGAACTTAATGAATAAAGGAAAATGGGAATACGTAGGAACAGAAAGTGTGGGAAGTAATGAACAACAGAGATGATTATATAAAGTTTAGGAAAGGGGAAGTGTTGAGCTGTGTCCGGTCATTTAGGATTAGATATGGAATGTGAGCAAGAGGTTTGTTAATTTCCAGGACTTCCAGCAGGTTGAGTTTATGGCCTTTGTTTGCTAAGTGAAGTACATGGGACACTGGGTGGTAGCTGTAACCCTCACTCAGTATATGCTCAGCAAATGCGGAGTCAGAATTGTGCAACCTCCAGCTGTGTTCATGTTCAGCCAGCCTAGTTGCTATGTCCCTGCCTGACTGACCAATGTAAAATTTGTCACAATCAAAACAGGTGATTTTGTATACCTCGCTATTGGCTGATAACTGGATCTTATCTTTGCTATTAAAAACACATTGGGCTGTCGTATTCTTAACATAGTAGGAAAGCCTATAATTGCAGGATCTGTGACACCTCACAAAGAAATAATAGTGTACACCATTTCTTGCAGACAGTGGATGGGGAGCAGGTGGGGCACAGGGGGGGGGGGGGGGGTATACTTTTCCGTTTCTGTTTCCTGTGCAAGATGTGGTCAGTAAGAACTGGACTGTAGCCATTGGCTGTGGCAATAAATTTCATTGTATCTAACTCTGCTTTAAAATCATCTCTGGACACGGGGATAGATATGAGACGGTGTACCACTGAGTGGAAAGCTGCATGTTTATGAGCTATGGGGTGTTGTGAGCAAGAAGCTATTACTGTGTCAGTAGTTGTAGTTTTTCCATAAATTTGAAATAATGTGTATTGTAAACTGAATATTTTATGCTGACTGTTTGGGTTTTTCAAAAATGTGTTGAGTTGTCTTGTAGCACCAGTCCACATACTCAGGACATCATCTACATATCTAAACCAATATTTGATATTTGCACTCAAAGGTTCTGTTTTTAGAAAATTTGGTTCAAAATGGTACAAAAATATTTCAGTCAACAGTGGACTAAAAGGGAAACCCATTGCTAAGCCATCTAACTGTTTATAAAGAGGCACTTGGAACTGGAAATAGTTCTGTGCAAAGCATGTCTGACTGGCCAGTCTCAAGTCATTCAATTCCACAGGATTGGCATTAGAATTGCGCATCAGCTCTGTCAGAATATCAATGCATTCTACCACTGAAAAACAAACTGCAGACATCAAAGGATACTAATTTATCACTGTATGAGACGGATATACCTTTTAACTTAAGTCCACGGAGTTTGAAATACCATGCTTTCATTTGAATTTGGTCTTGCTCTTAATTAGACATCCAGTTTACTAGCTAGTTTGTAAGATGGAGAAGTGAATGATGATACAACTGGATGAATAGGAACATCTTGTTTAGGGAGGCCATACATTCTAGGAGGCGCTGGATTCATATTAGTTAAAAGTTTTGCTTTAAACTCAGAGACTATGCTTTTGAATGAATTGTTTGTGTATTTAACACCCTGTTTGAATAAATTAGTAGCGTCATTAGGAATGACTTGGAAGGCTGGGGAATTCAGGAAATTATCAACTTTATCCACATAGTCACATTTGTTCAAAAGTATCAGATTTTATGGCAATGATATCTTGGTGTTGTAATTTCTGTTTTAAGGACTTGAAGGTGTGAAAGTCAATAGACTGTGGCATGTTGCACAAGAATTTGGTTTCATTCTTTAGTGCATTGGCAACTAAATATTTTGCAGTGGTGTCTTTCTTTAGAGCATATTCAATATCTACTTTCATAACATCCAGTTGTTTTTCTCATGGAGGGTGGGGGAGGAGCATATTTTAAACCTTTCTCAAGCACTTTTTGTTCATTTAGAGACAGAACAAAGTTCGATAGGTTAATTACGCATTGGGAAAACTTATGTTTACAGTTTGAGGTTAGAGGTGCACTCACTTACCTAATCATGGATAATTTCCTGTTCTGCCACAAAAATATGTCATGAATAAGATCACTTACACTTTGACGAACTTCTCGATCGAAAATGTCAAATTCACAGAGGTGTAACTTCAATATGATTACCGTATGTACCACTTTTAGATGTGTACACACGTTGTCATGAACACAATACCATTTCTTCCTTTCCTCCTTTATCCACATGTATCTTGCGACGTCAATGGCTTTATTTGCAGCAGCAGATTTTCCTCTTGACTTTATGGAGACATATTTTGGCGTAATTTTGCGTTGCAAACACTGTTTGTTAAACCAAATGTATTGTATTGACTTTGTTTTTGTCTCAATAATCTACTATAAAAGATGGATAATTGTGCTGTTGTGGCGCATTTTATCATGTTAACAGTATCTTCTGTTGGTTCTTGGCTGAACAACATTATAATAAATGAAAAGCACCAGTTTGTTTTTGTTCTACAATATTACTTTTACAGTGTTAACCGGTTTTCGGCTTACAAGGGCATCTTCAGACATTTACTGAGTATTGTCACTAAGTTTATTGAGTAATATTTCTCTCTGTCCTCCTATAAAAGCCAATCAATGCCCTTAAGTAGTACTAGGAGGCCCTTCGATAGATCTCTGTTAGCCACAGTTTCTTCAGGAATTGTCTGCAAGCTCATGTCTAGAAGTTAATGTTGCTGCTTCTTTATAATGGAGTCTTAGCTTCGATTCCCAGTCTTATTTGATTTTATCTGCCCAGAGAATGGATGTTGCATATTCCTCGGCATTATCAATAGACAATTTACTGAAGCATTGTCAAATAAAAACTTGCACTAGGAAGCCAAACTCCCCCAGATGAGGTCTCCCAGCCAATAATTTTATTTGATCACTTAATTTGTTTTCTTCTCTTTCTTTTCCCCTGGGAATTATGACCAAAATACTGTATTTTGGCTTCCAGTATTTCGAATTAGAAGAAAAGTGCAGTGCGGTTTATTCTACAGTATGCACCTATGGGCTTCTTTCTCTGTTCCCATGAAGTGCAGGTGTCCTGTTGTTCTTCCCTACCCTTGCAAGTGTTTCATGGAATTCTTCAATAATCTTTGATGCAGCAGGATTTACTCCATTGATATTATGAAGTCAATATGTATACAGACGAAACTGCAATTATGTTACTATTTTCATATTACAAGATATGCTACTAATTAGAAAGTATTTGAAAAATACTTGAATGGCCCAGAAGTAGAATGGATTCACTTCTATCTTTTCACACATAATTTCTATACAACAGCAGTCCTTCCAAATTAACTGGCTCCACTCCACACAAGTTATATTCAAGCCACTCCATAAAGATACAAACAAAATCTTTCCCAGTACAATAACTTAGTAAAAATAAGTTCTAAAAGTACAGGGGGGAGACGGAGACAGAGCAAGGGAGGGAGAGAGAGAGAGAGAGAGAGAGAGAGAGAGAGAGAGAGAGAGAGAGAGAGAGAAGTATTGTCCATACATATAAAATTAGCAACATACCTGAAGATATTCTAAGGTATCCAACATTTGCTGAGATTTTATGGTGGGAGGAGCTGGTTCTGGTAAGCTGGATGTGTATCCACACAAAGCAGTTACAGTGTGAACATCAAATAGTAAGCGAAATATTGTCACAATTACGATATCCATATTTTCTGAGAGAAGACATTTAACTTGGTCCTCTGAAAGTATTTTTTCAAGCTGCTTCAGAAGCTGTTCAGCATTAAATATGTTGTAATTATACATCTCTTTGCTGTTTTTCATGGTGAAGATTGGTAGAAGATGTCCAATTATGTAAGGGCTGCATACCTGTGAAATTAAATTTCAATTTTACAGCAAGTTCATAACAGAAAAGTAGGTGTTGAGATAGGGGTATTTATATTTAACCACAAACACATAAAATTTGGAAAACAGTCCTTTTTTTCAGAAGCTGGGAGGCAGAGGATACACGATGTAACAGTTCAGAAACTTATGGCTGTGGAAGTATGAGAGATTACTTTATATATCAGGCATCACTTACAAGGAAATGAACAAACCTATTCTGTCAAAACAGACCATGACTTTTAGGTAAGCCTCAGTTAACAATATATTATTTCTTGGCCTGGAAAATAAAACAAAATTGATCATTGGCTAGCTGGTATTTTTAAGGATATCTGAAAAAACATTATTTTCTTGTGGCCCTTGCCTATCAATCACTGGTATGAATTTGAAACGCACTAATCCCATCTTTGTTCACACTTCAAGAAATACTCTTATATCTTCAACACTGCAGTGCAGCAGATGCGGAGCCATGTAACTGTTTTATTTCATGCTATCAAGATCTACATGAGCAAAGAGCTCAACCCACCAACAGAAAGCGCTGTGAAGATTATATGATATGCAAAAAGATCACAAAACTATAAGATCAGCATTTGAATATAATGTAGACATTGACCCTCTGCAAAGTAAGTGAAACGGCTACGATATTTAAAATCCTGGTATGAAATCTGATTACAAACTATTCACAAAAGTATAGTTACAAACCACAATTATCAGACAACAATAGGCAGTAACATAACAACTGTCAAAAGCATTCTGTGTGTGTGTGTGTGTGTGTGTGTGTGTGTGTGTGTGTGTGTGTGTGTGTTTCAATGTCACTGCACACAGTGTAAAATTAGAATTCAGGATAAAATAGGAGGTGGTCAAAAATAAATGCAATGTTTAATTTATGACTCTGTGTGCTTCTCTTTCAAGTTGAACAAAACTCATTTAAAACATTGAGGACAAATTTTATAAAATAAATGATTCTGTCTGATGTAATCTAAACTTCTGCTACCAATGCAAAAGATAAGACGCCAGGTTTTAGCAAATCTTGTGTATACAATGATGACAAGGAGACCACATGCAAATCGGATTTTTGTAATTTTTTTATATTTATGGTATATGAAGTTCAGAACTCAAATCGCAACATCCCACAGCAGCTCAACGCAATTCTAAAAAATTCTTGAGAAACTCAACTTCAAAATTTTCTGAGCGTCTTTAGTGGCCTACAGTACGGTCAATCTTTTTCAGCACACAGTGTCATTGTCCAGGAGAATGCTTGCTGTCACACAGGGTTCATGTGTTCAAATACAAACCAACATAATTTTTTAAACAAAGGTGCATGTTCTGCGAGCATTGCAAAGAAGTATAAAATATATATAGGGAAAAAATGATAGCACTCAAAATTGGTAATCGTTAGATCACTGCTTTGAATCTCATTTCAGTAAGAGGTGTATGGTGTCAATGGGCCATAGGCAGTTCAGGCATTGGGTAATGAGGTAGCGCAATGAAGATCAGAAAATAGTATTTCCCGGTTTAGTACTTCGCACAATGTAAGGCATGAGCTTTGATGGAATCAAGCAAATGATGAAATGTCTCTCTCTAATGTACTTGTACAATTCTTACAAAGTAGTAGCAGAAATTTGATAGTGAAATTGGATCCCTACTTTAGTCTGGTGTCGTCATAAAAAAACTATCATGGGACAAGAAATTGATGAATATGACAGATTATTAAATGAAGGCTTAACAGACTGAACGGATATAATCTTTAAAATCTATGCTAGGAGAATATAATGTTAAAGATACTAACACTGCTCTTGGATTTAACAGAAAAGTCCATATTTTCAACAAAACATCCTGGTGGTCCCCAATTCTTTTCCGCAGATAGTGAAGTGTTCTGATTTTCATCTTATGTGGTGCAATTAATCTTTATATTTTTAAACCACTCACCTCTCCTCATAGAGATGCTTTCATTCCGAACACTGTTTCGGTCATACAGCTTTAATGCCAAAAAGTTTCACAATGTATGAGAATCTTTAGCAAAACACTTAAACTTTGAAACAACAATCTCAATACATTAGCCATTTAATGGTCAATCAATTCTTTCTATGTTTTTCTCAGGACAGCTCTATCCTCCTCTGCTTATGGTTTTATTCACTCTTTCTGATTCTTACTTCTCATATTCACTTGAAAATCCCATTCATCTCTATATTATTGTCTTTGTTCATTATGACTATTGGACTTACTGTGATTAGTGTCACACAAGGTCTGGAAACTTCTTGATGCATAACAGTATCGACAAAATAAAATTCTGAGCTGCAGGAATCTGTCCTCAAATTTTATGGCAACATTATCATGCTATTCACAGTACTAGCATTTCAGCTTACATTGCCAGGCACCAGAACAACAGTACCTCATGCATGTCTTTTTATGTCCTTGAGCAACAGAATTACATCATATCCCTCAAAGTGTGTAGCAACTTTTCACTCTGATGACTGGTGACAAAGTACTATGGCTTACATTTCATGATACACTGAAAGCAATGAAAGAGAGTCATCCTGATTCATGACTGCTCAGTTGCCACACTCAGCTCACAGTCACTAGTTGGAGATGGTTCCAGGTGCTCCTCAGATACGCTCAATAGGACTGATGTCAACTGACCTGTGAAAGAAATAGGAGGAGCATGGAGAAGCATCTTGTATCTGCTGTGTATTGCTCAAACCATTCTGACACTATGCTTCTAAAGAGTGCTGTTAACAAATAAATGGATACACTTGATTCGACAGGGGGTTTCAGCATCATACGCTGATTATATCTTAGCATATGATACAGACGTATATTACAGTACAAGCACTATTTTTAATTTACGCTTTTGTGTAAGATACTTTGTGTGTTGACATTTTGTTTTCATTTTGTTATTTTGTTTTCATTTTGTTACAGTTTTAACATGGAACAATATTTCAGACAGTATTTCAGAATGAAAATTAAAGCTTCACATTGCTTTGTTGTGATGCTCCAGATCTATAAACCATTCCTCTTATAATCCGACCTGTTTTGCATTCTGACCATGCTCCTTAGACCATAGGGAATGGATTAGTGAGGCTCTACTGTATATATTATATGCAACTGTTAGCAACAACCTGAATAAAGGACCTTACAGTTAGAAGGGGGGCTTGCGTGCCTCAGCGATACAGATAGCTGTACCACAACGGAGGGGTATCTGTTGAAAGGCCAGACAAAGGCGTGGTTCCTGAAGACACGCAGCAGCCTTTTCTGTAGTTGCAGGGGCAACAGTCTGGATGATTGACTGATATGGCCTTGCAACAATAACCAAAATAGCCTTGCACTGCTGGTACTGCGAACGGCTGAAAGCAAGGGGACACAACAGCCGTAATTTTTCCCGAGGACATGCAGCTTTTGCTGTCTGGTTAAATGATGATGGCATCCTCTTGGGTACAACATTCCAGAGGTAAAATAGTCCCCCATTCGGATCTTTGGGCGGGGACTACTCAGGACGACGTTATTATCAGGAGAAAGAAAACGGAGTGTGGAATGTCAGATCCCTTAACTGGGCAGGTACGTTAAAAAATTTAAAAAGGGAAATGGATAGGTTTAAGTTAGATATAGTGGGAATTAGTGAATTTCGGTGGCAGGAGGAACAAGACTTCTGGTCAGGTGAATATAGGTTTATAAATACAAAATCAAATAGGGGAAATGCAGGAGTAGGTTTAGTAATGAATAGGAAAAAAAGGAATGAGGATAAGCTGCTACAAACAGCATAGTCAATGCATTATTGTGGCCAAGATAGACACCAAGCCCACGCCTACCACAGTAGTACAAGTTTATATGCCAACTAGCTCTGCAGATGATGAAGAAATTGATGAAATGTATGATGAGATAAAAGAAATTATTCAGATAGTGAAGGGAGACGAAAATTTCATACTCATGGGTGACTGGAGCTCGATAGTAGGAAAAGGAAGAGAAGGAAACGTAGTAGGCGAATATGGAATGGGAGTAAGGAATGAAAGAGGCAGCCGCCTGGTAGAATTTTGCACAGAGCATAACTTAATCATAGCTGACACTTGGTACAAGAATTATAAAAGAAGGTTGTATACATGGAAAAAGCCTGGAATTACTGACAGATTTCAAATAGATTATATAATGGTAAGACAGAGATTTAAACCAGGTTTTAAATTGTAAGACATTTCTAGGGGCAGGTGTGGACTCTGACCACAATCTATTGGTTATGAACTGTAGATTAAAACTAAATAAACTGCAAAAAGGTGGGAATTTAAGGAGATGGGACCTGGATAAACTGAAAGAACCAGAGGTTGTACAGAGTTTCAGGGAGAGCATAAGGGAGCAATTGACAGGAATGGGGGAAAGAAATACAGAATAAGAAGAATGGGTAGCTCTGAGGGATGAAGTAGTGAAGGCAGCAGAGGATCAAGTAGGTAAAAAGACGAGGGCTAGTAGAAATCCTTAGGTAACAGAAGAAATATTGAATTTAATTGATGAAAGGAGAAAATATAAAAATGCAATAAATGAAGCAGGTAAAAACGAATACTAACATCTAAACAGTGAGCAAAGAAGGGAACGCAGAAAGGTGGATGGTGTATATAGAGGGTCTAAACAAGGGTGATATTCTTGAGGACAATATTATAGAAATGGAAGAGAATGCAGATGAAGATTAAATAGGAGATATGATACTGCGTGAAGAGTTTGACAGAGCACTGAAAGACCTGAGTCAAAACAAGGCCCCAGGAGTAGGCGACATTGCATTAGAACTACTGACAGCCTTGGGAGAGCCAGGCCTAACAAAACTCTACCATCTACCGAGCAAGATGTGTGAGACAGGCGAAATAACCTCAGACTTCAAGAAGAATATGATAATTCCAATCCCAAAGAAAGCAGGTGTTGACAGATGTGAAAATTACCGAACTATCAGTTTAATAAGCCACGTATGCTAAATACTAACATGAATACTTTACAGACAAATGGAAAAACTGGTAGAAGCCGACCTCGGTGAAAATCAGTTTGGATTCCGTAGAAATGGTGGAACACATGAGACAATACTGACCCTATGACTTATCTTAGAAAATAGATTGAGGAGAGGCAAACCTACATTTCTAGCATTTGTAGCCTTAGAGAAAGCTTTTGACAATGCTGACTGGAATACTCTCTTTCAAATTCTGAAGGTGGCAGGCGTAAAATACAGAGAGCGAAATTTACAATTTGTACAGAAAGCAGATGGCAGTTATAAGAGTCAAGGGGCATGAAAGGGAAGCAGTGGTTGGGAAGAGAGAGAGAGAGAGAGAGAGAGAGAGAGAGAGAGAGAGAGAGAGAGAGAGAAAGAGGATTGTAGCCTGTCCCCGATGTTATTCAATCTATATATTGAGCAATCAATAAAGGAAACAAAAGAAAAATTCTGAGTAGGAATTAAAATCCACAGAGAAGATATAAAAACTCTGAGGTTCGCCAATGACATTGTAATTCTGTCAGAGACAGCAAAGGACTTGGAAGAGCAGCTGAACGGAATTGACAGTGTCTTGAAAGGAGGATATAAGATGAACATCAACAAAAGCAAAACAAGGATAATGGAATATAGTCAAATTAAATCGGGTGATGCTGAGAGAATTAGATTAGGAAATGAGACGCTTAAAGTAGTAAAGAAGTTTTGCTATTTGGGGAGCAAAATAACTGATGATGGTCGAAGCAGAGATGATATAAAATATAGACTGGCAATAGCAAGGAAAGCGTTTCTTAAGCAGAAGAAGAAGAAGAAGAAGAAGAAGAAGAAGAAGAAGAAGAAGAAGAAGAAGAAGAAGTGAAGTTTGTTAACATCGAGTATAGATTTAAATGTCAGGAAGTCATTTCTGAAAGTATTTGTATGGAGCGTGGCCATGTATGGAAGTGAAACGTGGACGATAAATAGTTTAGACAAGAAGAGAATAGAAGCTTTTGAAATTTGGTGCAACAAAAGAATGCTTAAGATTAGATGGGTGGATCACATAACTAATGAGGTGGTACTGAATAGGATTGGAGAGAAGAGAAGTTTGTGGCACAACTTTACTAGAAGGAGGGATCGGTTGGTAGGGCACATTCTGAGGCCTCACGGGATCACTAATTTAGTATTGGAGGGCAACGTGGAGGGTAAAAATCATAGAGGGAGACCAAGAGATGAATACACTAAACAGATTCAGAAAGATGAAGGTTGCAATAGGTACTGGGGGATGAAGAACCTTGCACAGGATAGAGTAGCATGGAGAGCTGCAGCAAACCAGTGTCTGGACTGAAAACCACAACCACAACAACACGTATCAACAACATGTTATTGTGCAGTGGATATGTTTCCAGCAGTGGTAGTTCTCACTGAATTGAAGTGCTTATGGTACACCTTTGACACAGTGGCAGGATAATAGTCAAGTAGCAGTGGAACCTCAGGGATGGAGCGTCCTATGCAGAAGGGCTATGCAAACTGACTGTAGCCAAATGTACAGATACTGTTTTGGCAAGCCAAACCTGTGCTTGACTGTCATACTAGGGTATGTCATTTTAGATAGCAAAAATAAAATTGAGATATTTGTGAATGAGAGGGTCCAAAAAAAGAGCCTTTTAATGTGTAATATTCTGATTTAAAGGGTTTTTCTTTCTTGATAAACATTCGCTCAGTGAACTTACACTTGATTATAATGTGTATGTACAATTCCAACAAAAGGGGATAAATTAATATAAATCAAAGCAAATTTTACTCAAAAATTGGTTTAACGAACTCCAATAATTTTCTTCATATTCTGTCTCTATTATCAAACACTGAAAACACTTTGTAACAAATGTAAAAAGCTTCAGTTGTTAATATTCATCAAATGCTGCTTTGATTCATTCCTAGAAATGATTCTGCTGTGTGCTTCCTGATCTCCAATGTATCCTCTTTGTATCTCAGGAGTACACACTTTGACAGATGCCGTTGTTCCTTGTTTCATACCCCTGCAATGGCAGTTTCTGCACGAGCTATCGCCTCTATTTGTCACACTTACATCACAGATGGTTTGAAAATGGACACACGCATCTGAAACTACTCACCATCAAAAAATATAAAATAGGTACTTCTCAATATAAATTATGACAAAGCTATAACCATTTATTTCAATTTCTCATTTCTGTTGTTTTGAGTTTACAAGTGAAAGTTCATATACTTTTCCTGAGCAGCCTATCAATTCCAAAAGTGAAGTTGCATAGGGATTTAATATAGGTGTCTTCCTAGAGTGAACAGACAGGTCTGATATATCACTATCTTCATTCCTCATCTTCTGGTTTCCTCCTTTTCTTTCTTCTCGCGCTTCTCTGCATAAAAGTATCTGAAGCACCATTTCACTAAATGTGAACCACAATGAATGTTATATTGCTGGCACAAAAATATCCACGACTGCCTTCTTCAGTGATTTTAGGAGCCTTGGTAGATAAAGAATTTCGAGTTGGCTGTAAACCAGCAGGGATAGTAAATGGAATAACAAGCACATGTAATGCCATCAAATTGTTAGCTTTCAGGCCATGTTTCCAAAGCCATATGCGCCAAATCCTATTTGCTGTTAACCACTGAGGATGACTTTCAGGACCAATTTCTAACACTGCCATATCAGTTGGAAGTGCACCTGTCCTTATAGCCTGGGTTACCTTGTAACCATAAGCCTGATCTTTGTCAACAGTGTCACTTGGTGGAACCAGAATCTCTGGAAAGTAAATTCTGAGAAATGATGGATTGATTTCAAGTTCTGTTGCACTATCAAGCAAACTGTCAAGCTTACCACTCCTCTTGTTGTTAGACAAAGTTTTCCCATTAGACTTTATGGTTCAGCTCTGTCTCAACCCAACGCATTGACTACTCCTTCCCAACCAGTGTTAGAATTCATTAAGTCACCACCAATTGTCTGCTAACTTACATCAATGCTGTTTCTCCTTAAAAAAAGCCACAAGATGGTTTCCTTTATGTTACAGCAGTCTCTGGAGTAAAATAGCAGTTAGCTTTCATCTGGCTGACTGCAAACAGTGTTTCCCAATAATTGGAAACATATAACTTGGGTTATCTGCTTGTAACAGAACTTCAGTGTAATCTTGGCACCCATCAAAGAAGAAACATTCCATCTCGCCTATTCTGCATTGATCATGAAATTCTTCATTAACTGATTCACGACATTCTGCTGCGTCCTTTATACTTTATTGTGATCAACTATGGGTCTCCTGTCTCCCTCCATGATTAATCCAGCATCCAATATACAGGGTGGTCCATTGATAGTGACCGGGACAAATATCTCCCGAAATAAGCATCAAACGAAAAAACTACAAAGAACAAAACTCGTCTAACTTGAAGGGGGAAACCAGATGGCGCTATGGTTGACCCGCTAGATGGCGTTGCCATAGATCGAACAGATATCAACTGCGTTTTTTCTTTTTTTCTTTTTTTTTTAATGGGAACCCCAATTTTTATTACATATTCCTGTAGTACGTAAAGAAATATGAATATTTTAGTTGGACCGCTTTTTTCGCTTTGTGATAGATGGCACTGTAATAATCACAAATTTGTAAGTACATGGTATAATGTATCATTCCGCCAGTGCGGACAGTATTTGCTTCGTGATACATTACCGTGTTAAAATGGACTGTTTACCAATTGCGGAAAAGGTCAATATCGTGTTGATGTATGGCTATTGTGATCAAAATGCCCAACGGGCATGTGCTATGTATGCTGCTTGGTATCCTGGACCAAGTGTCCGGACCGTTCGGCAGATAGTTACGTTATTTAAGGAAACAGGAAGTGTTCAGCTACATGTGAAACATCAAAAACGACCTGCAACAAATGATAATGCCCAAGTAGGTGTTTTAGCTTCTATCGCAGCTAATCCACACATCAGATGCATACAAATTGCACGAGGATCAGGGATCTCAAAAACCTCGGTGTCGAGAATGCTACATCAACATCGATTGCACCCGTACTACATTTCTATGCACCAGGAATTGCATGGCGACGACTTTGAACGTTGTGTACAGCTCTGCCACTGGGCACAAGAGAAATTACGCACCTTTTTTTGCACGCATTCTATTTAGCGATTATTCACCAACAGCGGTAACGTAAACCGGCATAATATGCACTATTGGGCAACGGAAAATCGACGATGGCTGCGACAAGTGGAAGATCAGCAACCTTGGCGGGTTAATGTATGGTGCGGCATTATGGGAGGAAGGATAATTGGCCCCCATTTTATCGATGGCAATCTAAATGGTGCAACGTATGTTGATTTCCTACGTAATGTTCTACCAATGTTACTACAAGATGTTTCACTGCATGACAGAATGGCGATGTACTTCCAACATGATGGATGTCCGGCACATAGCTCGCGTGCGGTTGAAGCGGTATTGAGTAACAGATTTCATGACAGGTGGATTGGTCGTCGAAGCACCATACCATGGCCCGGACGTTCAGCGGATCTGACGTACCCGGATTTCTTTCTGTGGGGAAAGTTGAAGGATATTTGCTATCATGATCCAATGACAACGCCTAACAACATGCGTCAGCACATTGTCAATGCATGTGCAAACATTACGGAAGGCGAACTGCTCACTGTTGAGAGGAATGTCGTTACACGTACTGCCAAATGCGTTGAAGTCGACAGACATCATTTTGAGCATTTATTGCATTAATGTAGTATTTACAGGTAAGCACGCTGTAACAGCATGATTTTTCAGAAATGATAGGTTCAAAAAGGTACATGTATCACATTGGAACAACCGAAATAAAATGTTCAAACGTAGCTATGTTCTGTATTTTAATTTAAAAAACCAACCTGTTACCAACTGTTTGTCTAAAATTATGAGCCATATATTTGTGGCTATTACAGCACCATCTACCACAAAGCGAAAAAAGTGGTCCAACTAAAACATTCATATTTCTTTATGTTCTACACGAATATGTAATAAAAAATAGGGGTTCCTATTTTAAAAAAAAGAAGAAAAAAAAGCAGCTGATATCCGTTTGATCTATGGCAGCGCCATCTGATTTCCCCCTTCAAGCTAGACAAGTTTCGTTCTTTGTAGTTTTTTTTGTTTGACACTTATTTCGTGAGATATTTGGCCTAGTCACAATCAATGGACCACCCTGTATAGCTGTTGTAATGGCAGATGCAGCACATAGAGTGACATCATACCTATTACTCTGCATTGCAACATTGCGCAATAGTAACGTATTATACCAACTTGTACTTCAAGTAGAAGGTACATCATAATCTTCACACGATACTGGTACTTCAAGTAGAGGGTAAATCATAGTCATCCCGTAATATCTGCAAGGAGTCTTTCAGAGTCTTCATCTTTAACATCAGTTGCCTCTTCATATTGTTTTTTGGAGAAAAGAATTTCATTTTATTGTAATGTTAACTCTTCCTTCATTTTCTGCCAATACTCGGAAATTCCTCTTAATTCATTTTCTCGACTCTTGTGTTTTTTTAATTTGTCTTCTGTGCTCGAGTAGATCTGGTATTCCAATCTGAGGCCAGCCAAGAGAGCCAACTTTCTTTGAACTTGAATAAACACCAGTTCTTTGACATGGATCTTCACATCCTTAGAATAAGAGCAGGAGATGTGCACTCCATGTTTACAGTTAGCATCACCTAGACGTGGATCCTCAAATTCTGAATATACCTTAATCTCACACTCGCAATTGAGGAGGAGGATGATGATGATGATGATGATGATGATGATGATGATGATGACGTTTGGTTTATGGGACTCTCAAATGCTCGGTTATCAGGACCCGTACAAATTCCCAATCTTTACACAGTCCTATCTTGCCACTTTCATGAATGATGATGAAATGATGAGGACAATACAAACACCCAGTTACCTGGCAGAGAAAGTCCTCAATCCATTTCTTGTAAATATAATAGGGAATTGCTAACCAGTTGTATGACAACAGCCCCCTCATTTTTTGAAAAACAAAGTCAACATGTTTGACATGCCCTATTGTCACACTGGGATCAGTATAAAATCTGCAAGTATTCGAGTCATTCAATTCACCAAATTATGCCATTCATCATAGTGACAGAAGAGCTCTCTCTCAAACACTCATTTGTATCAAATTAAAACTGTTCATGAATATCTAACATTAAACACTGACAAATAGGGAAATAAAATACAATCCCTTTCAACAGCCAGCTTTCATTTTCATCCCTCTCATAGTAAGGTGATTTTCTTAGTGTGAATGACTAATGAAACTGCAAATGTATCATCAAATGAAATTTGATGTTTTGTAAGACTTAGCGCATTATATTATTATAATGCTTTTCTTCTTATATTTAAAGTTTCATTAATTTAAAAGAAATCAATACTATTTAATGCCCTGTCACTGTAAATATAGCCTCCTGAACCCTGTTGTGCTCAGATGGCTCTTTGCAGTCCAGTTGTTATTTATACACCTGCAACATGTTACATTCACACTAGTATAAGATAAAGTTTTTTCCATGATTCATCAATTGAAAAACACAAGGTCATCTTCCATTCACAAATTAGACTATTGCTGCTGAGGTCAATTTTTATATTGTTTAGTAGGTTAATACAAGGGTTCTGTCACATTTACATATAAAGCTATGGCAAATTCAATTTAAAAAATTGAAGGAAGTTGACTATGCCCTTTCAAAGGAACCATCCCGGCATTTGCCTGAAGCTATTTAGGGGAATCACGGAAAACCTAAATCAGGAAGGCCGGACATGGGTCTGAACTGTCGTCCTCCCGAATATGAGTCCAGTGTGCTAACCACTGTGCTACCCCCCTCAGTACGACTCCTGCCTGTTCTACTGGAAAGAATGATTCTCTTTGTTTATATTGACAGTGCTGTAAGAACTGAGTTGTGGCAATCGAAAACAGATGCAAAATACAGTCATAAGAAACAGTCTGTTATGAAACATAAATCTATGAGTTTTCAGTGTACAACTGGTTCACTCAGGCAGTGTGACACCTACTTTAGATTAATGGTAGACTCGTGAAGAAGAGAACACGAACAAATATGCAGCAAGAAGAAAATTTGGTGTCACAGAAATGAATGTTCACAGGTGGCATCCACTGGAGAACAAATTAAAGAACCCGAGTGCCACACACAAAACTCTGAAAGGACCACAGTAGAGCAACAGGATGTACAGTATGTACAAGAGAAATGCACTGAATGCTTCCCAATTAATTGAAAAATTACCCAAATGAAGGCACTAGAGATAAATAGGTATTTTCCAATAGCATGGATAGCAGAATACTGCTTGGTGTGGAATGATGATCAACATGGCTGCGCTGTTATGATGCAGAATAATGCTAACTATGGAACCTCCAGTGGCACTTGACAAAAAACTATTTGTGTATCGGTGTCACATAATCAATCTACAGAAACAGCTAGGTTATATGGGCAAGGCCGATCAGACATCTATTTCATCTGGTGCCACATGTCACCGTTGATGTAAAAGGCATAAAAAATGCAAATGGAAGTAGTTCTGGCAATGAAGAGGCCAGAATAAAACTAATGCTGGGTGTTCTAGCAGATGGAAGGAAGTGTTATTCTTTGCAGGAAAATGATATCAAACAAATATCTACCTGCACATCTCATCTTTTCATGCCAGGAAATGGAAGGAATAGAAGATTAGGGTTTAACATCCAAATGACATCGAGTTCATCAGAGATGGAGCACAAGCTTAGAATGTGTCACAGCTGGGGAAGGAAATCAGCTGTGGCTTTTTAAAGGAATGATCCAGGCATTTGCATGGAGGGATTTAGGGAAATCACGGAAAATCTAAATCTGGATGCCCAGACTGTGACTTGTACCGTCGTCCTCCCTAATGCAAGTCCAGTGTGCTAACCACGGTGCCACCTCATTCGGTACCAAGAAGATAGATGGATGAAAAATGAAGTGATACTAGGTTGGTTGAAGGTTGTTTGGAACAGAATATCAGGTTCTTTGCTTAAGAGAAGGGAAATGTTGACACTAGATTCATTCGAAGGACACCTTACCCACCAAGTTAAAGGTCAGATAGAAAACAGCAACACAGATCTGGTAATAATTCCTAGCAGCATGATTTCACAAATTCAAGCAATGGATGTTGTGAATGTTTTAATGTTTACCTGTGAAAGCTTTACAGTTAGTGCCTTCTGCACAGACACCATGCCCTTACTACTGGCAACAAGATAAAGGAAACCTCAATAGTCATGCTGTGTCAGCGGATCCATGCTGTTTGGCACAGAATCTTATGTGAATCTATTGTGAAAGGAATCTGAAACTGTTGCATAAACTATGCCACGGAAGGCTGAGAAGATGACATACTATGGAAAGAGTGTCAGAAAGGAAGAAATGTCACTATACTTACAAACCAATGTTGGGCTATGAAAACTTTGAACTCCTTTTTCTTAAAATTTCCAGGTGAAACAAAAATGTTTTCTTAGAAAACAACATAAAATGATATATAAAGTTGCTACATATGTAACAGTATAGTACAATCCTACTTATTTACAGATTACAGAAATCCATGCACTTTCAAACATCTGTTTCATCACAAAGTTATGGGTTACCGGAATTACAAGTTTTCTCACAGAAAGGCAAAGTTACAAGTTTTTCATTGGCTATCATCGAACTAAAGATGTTGATTCCAGTGATTATGATTGATGTGTCTGTGTGGTGTACAATGGTAGTAGCAATGAGTGCCAGTGCGATCATTTGCTTTCTAGATTGCATTTATAGCTGGCACTACTTTACACTCTACAATATACATCCAAATAAGTGATTCATCCACCAACAGTCATCCGCTGGAAGGCAGAAGGGGGCGGAGTGCCAGTGAGGTCAGTCAGTTGGGGATGGAGTTCAGTCGGGGACAAAGCAGGAGTCAGGATGGAACTCCAGTGGGGTCTGCACAGCCAGTACTCGCCTGACCGCTGGCGACACACATGCACTGTACAACGAAAGGAGATTGGAGCAGGAACGACTGTTGGTTGGTCGTTCGGTCGCTTGTCTCATGAGGCGATGTGTATTTGGTCTTTTGATAATACTTGGGCCTCCTCAGTTGGTGATCTTGCCAGACATGCGTCGGTTCCTTCCTTGTGCAGAGATGTCTGGTAGTCAATGGGCTGGTGTTCCTTCTGCATGGTTGGGTCCAAGCCAGTGTGCCCAGGTCGCTGTGTCTCGAAACTCCGAATGGACATGGAGTTGAATCAGGTTGGAGCTGCAGTCAGCTTCAGATAGCCAAGACTCGCCCGACCGTTGAAGACACATGTAACTTGAGTGGGAACTACCTGGGTTGGTCGTTCGGTCGGTCGTCTCATCGGACGACGTTTATCTGGTCACCGGGGTGTGTCGAAGTGATTCGTCCTTGTTCTTCCACAGTGATTGCTTTTATGATTGTTCGAGTTCTTGTGCAATTGTGTTTACGTGGAACCCTGTGTAGCTTCGGTGATTTCCACTGAGCAAATAAATGCTGTCTGCATACTGGAGTAGGCAGTTGGTTGGCTGCGACAGGGGGAATTGATTAGGTTGTTGGTTGGCTCTTCAGCTTTCCCTAGATCATGCTGCCACTCCATTATCTAGTGTTTTGCCTGGCTGCCTGGCTCACCTGAACTGTTGTTTGCTCCCCAGACCAACCCTTGGAACACTTCTGGGCACCACCATTTGTTTGTGATTGTCATTTTATTTGGTCACAGGTACAGTGCCCAGCCTTCAGCTGTGTATTAATATTGTCTTTTTTATGTTTAGTATATGGCCTTCAGCCGACTTCATGACAACTATTTTAAGATTAGGCCTTCAGCCGTGTTTGTTTCAGAATCTGTGGCTTTAATATGTAAATCCTTTTCTGTAAGGTTTCACTTTAATTATCTTGAATTCTTGAAACAGCCTTCAGCTGTGTTCTGTAAATGTTTATCTTAAGGTTGTCTTTAATTATTCTTGAGTAATTGTTTGGGCCTTCAGCCTTCAAGATACTTCAAGTTTTCTTAAGATGGTTTTGTTATACTGTGTAAAAGCTTATCTTAAAAGCCTCTGTTTTATTATTTTAATATTTTAAACATAGCTGCACAACAGCAATGGATTCATGTAATAAAATCATAAACAGCCGACCAGTTGCAATCGATAAAGAAATTCTTTACCTAGGTTTCCACAAATATAAATTTGTCTTCTTCAGAAGGTAGCCTAAAGACAATAAACATCATAGCTTACATTAGAAAAGTATGAAACTTTTAGGCCAAGGATAAATTTTAACACAAATTAGAGAACTCCTGCATTACAGAAGTATGATAACGATGACTGGTACTTACAATTTTACATTAGTAAGGACTAATGTACCATCGCCGTTTTTACTGTGTAAAAAAAGTTTTATTGAGCTTTCAGCTGAAGAATTTATTTGAATTTTTCTTAGCTGATCTGAAATATTATTTCGGCCTTTAGCCGAAAAGATATCGCAATTTTACTTAAGTAAGGCCTTCAGCTGTTACTCTAAATGATGGATGTTTTAAGAGGAATCATTTAAACTTATTCTGGAGAAGTTACTTCGGCCCTCAGCTGTGAATTGATCTTTGTTGTTTTAAAGAGAAACTGTACATTGGTTTAAGCAATAAAGTTGTGTGTTCTTGTATAACTAA
This sequence comes from Schistocerca gregaria, assembly GCF_023897955.1. Lineage (NCBI taxonomy): Eukaryota > Metazoa > Arthropoda > Insecta > Orthoptera > Acrididae > Schistocerca > Schistocerca gregaria. The sequence continues at coordinate 507,026,514 of NC_064921.1, forward strand.
CAGTAATTGACCTTGGCCTCTTTCCACAACCTGATCCGCTCTGACCTGCGACAATCGGGTTTCAATGTCAGCCATCACACAGAACACTGAAACCCTGAATTATTTTTCTGCATCAGCTACATATAAGGAGCAATCAAACGAAAATGAGACTAACGGGAAAAGTGAACTGTTTATTACTTCAAAAGAATCACCATACTGTTAATACATTTATCCCACTGTGAGGCAGGATGGTCAGTGCAATCATGGAAAAATGATTGCTGTTGGCTACAGAACTATGATAGCACTCAGGTGTTCATCTCCTCATCTGAAGCAAACTGATGGCCAAAAATGCCTTTCTTATGGGCTTCAAAAATATGGAAATCAGCTGGGGAGAGATCAGGACTCTATGGAGGATGTGTAAGGTCTTCCCAGAACAACTCCTGCAGCGTAATCGAAACAAGCTGCCAACGCCAACAGACTGCCCATCCACATGTTGCTGAAGTTGTTTTGAATATGTTACAGAAGGTTTGCTGGGAAGCCCTTACATATCCTCCATACAGACCCGATCCACGTTTTTGGAGCCCTGAAGAAAGACATTTGATTTGCTTCAAAGAGGTGCACGCCTGAGTACTATCATAGCTCCGGTGGCAACTGCAAATATTTTTCCATGAAGACACTATCTTTTTTCACAGTGGGATAAAAGAAATAAATTATAGCAGTTACTTTTGAAATAATAAACCACTTACATCTTTTCCCATGTGTCTTGAATTCATTTGACTACCCCTTATAGTTTACAGGAGGAAATTCATTCACCGAGTAAGATTTATGTGACCAGGTGCCAACACATTGACAGTTCCAGCACTTCAACGCCAGCTGTCACCCTGTTCCAGCAGTTCTGCAGTTGCCTACAAGTTACCTATAGTTGCTGAACAGTTCTGGTCATCAGACAGCCGGCCGCGGTGGTCTCGCAGTTCTAGGCGCACAGTCTGGAAACGTGCGACTGCTACGGTCGCAGGTTCGAATCCTGCCTCGGGCATGGATGTGTGTGATGTCCTTAGGTTAGTTAGGTTTAAGTAGTTCTAAGTTCTAGGGGACTGATGACCACAGCAGTTGAGTCCCATAGTGCTCAGAGCCATTTGAACCATTTGAATCATCAGACAGTTTACACCATATGTGGAAAACTATTTAAAGTGATAATCAAAGAAACCGTTGAGAGACTGAACTTAAACTTGCTAAACTGCACTCCATACTGAACTCCAATGAAGCTACTTAGCAATCATCTACTACAGTACATTACATTAGGTTCATCAGTGTCATGACCTCTTCACAAACCAAAAGCTGAGTCTATTTCCTGATGTACACTCTTTTAATAAATGATTGTTATTGTAGTTATGTGTTGTCAACAGTGAATTATTTTAGAGTTATTGCCCTGTGAAGAGTTTGCAGCAAGTGAGCAAGCAGAAAACTTCCGATTAGCTACAGATATATGTGGTGGGGAGTCACTTCCTTTATATTGGGCAGCTCCCTAATGTATACACAAGATAAATGGTAATGGGAAAAAAACAGAGGAATATTCTCATCAGTTTTACATTAGTGGCACTGAGGAAAACCACTGTCAGTACAGAAACTGGCAACAAGGGAAAGTCCGGGCAATGAGAAAAAGTCCGGGCAATGAGAAAAAGTCCGGGCAATGAGAAAAAGTCCGGGCAATGAGAAAAAGTCCGGGCAATGAGAAAAAGTCCGGGCAATGAGAAAAAGTCCGGGCAATGAGAAAAAGTCCGGGCAATGAGAAAAAGTCCGGGCAATGAGAAAAAGTCCGGGCAATGAGAAAAAGTCCGGGCAATGAGAAAAAGTCCGGGCAATGAGAAAAAGTCCGGGCAATGAGAAAAAGTCCGGGCAATGAGAAAAAGTCCGGGCAATGAGAAAAAGTCCGGGCAATGAGAAAAAGTCCGGGCAATGAGAAAAAGTCCGGGCAATGAGAAAAAGTCCGGGCAATGAGAAAAAGTCCGGGCAATGAGAAAAAGTCCGGGCAATGAGAAAAAGTCCGGGCAATGAGAAAAAGTCCGGGCAATGAGAAAAAGTCCGGGCAATGAGAAAAAGTCCGGGCAATGAGAAAAAGTCCGGGCAATGAGAAAAAGTCCGGGCAATGAGAAAAAGTCCGGGCAATGAGAAAAAGTCCGGGCAATGAGAAAAAGTCCGGGCAATGAGAAAAAGTCCGGGCAATGAGAAAAAGTCCGGGCAATGAGAAAAAGTCCGGGCAATGAGAAAAAGTCCGGGCAATGAGAAAAAGTCCGGGCAATGAGAAAAAGTCCGGGCAATGAGAAAAAGTCCGGGCAATGAGAAAAAGTCCGGGCAATGAGAAAAAGTCCGGGCAATGAGAAAAAGTCCGGGCAATGAGAAAAAGTCCGGGCAATGAGAAAAAGTCCGGGCAATGAGAAAAAGTCCGGGCAATGAGAAAAAGTCCGGGCAATGAGAAAAAGTCCGGGCAATGAGAAAAAGCCCGGGCAATGAGAAAAAGCCCGGGCAATGAGAAAAAGCCCGGGCAATGAGAAAAAGCCCGGGCAATGAGAAAAAGCCCGGGCAATGAGAAAATGCCCGGGCAATGAGAAAAAGCCCGGGCAATGAGAAAAAGCCCGGGCAATGAGAAAAAGCCCGGGCAATGAGAAAAAGCCCAGGCAATGAGAAAAAGTCCGGGCAATGAGAAAAAGTCCGGGCAATGAGAAAAAGTCCGGGCAATGAGAAAAAGTCCGGGCAATGAGAAAAAGTCCGGGCAATGAGAAAAAGTCCGGGCAATGAGAGAAAGTCCGGGCAATGAGAAAAAGTCCGGGCAATGAGAAAAAGTCCGGGCAATGAGAAAAAGTCCGGGCAATGAGAAAAAGTCCGGGCAATGAGAAAAAGTCCGGGCAATGACATAAATTGGCAACAAAGAAAACATGTCACAATGAGCGATGAAATTTTTATGAGGATTTAAGACAGGTTTGCCACTTGTGGATTATAACTGGCCACCTATTTTGGGGTGAATGCACTGACATTTTTGTGGCAACATTTACTTTAGAGTATAACAATTTCCTTGGACTGCTAATATAATTTCTTTTCACAAAAAAATCAAACAATGGAAAATACAGAATCGAAGATGACAACATGGTGAAAAGGATAGTTGTTACTCCCATATAAGGGAGATGCCAAATCACAGAAAGACCCAACAAAAAGATTTTCAGAAAGTTACCTTTCAACCAACAAGGCCTTAAACAAATGTAGACAACACACACACACACAAACACACACGACCACAGTCTCTTGCAGCTAGAGCCAGATTGTGAGCAGCAGGGCATTACGATAGAGGCAACAGGGTGGGGGTAAGGAGGAGGCTGGGCAGGAAGGGGGAGGGATAGGAGGGTAGGAGTGGGGGACAGTTAAGAGCTGCTGGGAGGGTGCAGGGACGACGTGAAGAGTGGGGCAGGTAGGTGTAGTCGGGCGGTTCTTAGGGCAGGGAAGAGAAGGGGGCATGTGCAGGGGTTAGCAGAAAAGGAGAGAAGTAAAAATACCTGGTTGCATTGATGGAATAGAGGTATATGTAGCGCAGAAAAAGGAATAGGGAAGGGGCTAGATGGGTAAGGACATGACTAACGAAAGCTGAGGGTAGGAAGGTTACGGTATATATTGAAGGAGAGTGTTCCCACATGCGAAATTCAGAAAAGCTGGTGTTGGTGGGAAGGATCCAGATGATCCAGATGGCAGAGGTTGTGAAGCAGTCATTTAAATGAAAAATGTTGAGTTGGGTAGCGTGCAGGGGAGGTTCAGTTGATTCTTGGTCACAGTTTCTCAATGACTATTCATGAAGACAGACAGCTTGTTCGTTGTCATGCCTACATATGTGGCAGCACAGTGATTGGGGCTTAGCTTGTAGGTCACATGATTTGTTTCACAGGTAGCCCTGCCTTTGATAGGATAGGTTATGTTTGTGACAGGACTGGAGTAGCTGATGGTGGGAGGATGTATGGGACAGGTAGTGCCTCTAGGTTTATTACGGGGATATGAGTCATGAGGCAAGAAGCTGGGTGCAGGGGCTGAATAGGTTCGGTGGGTGGCGGAATCTACATCTACATGATTACTCTGCAATTCACATTTAAGTGCTTGGCAGAGGGTTCATCGAACCACAATCATACTATCTCTCTACCATTCCACTCCCTAACAGCGCAGGGCAAAACGAACACCTAAACCTTTCTGTTCGAGCTCTGATTTCTCTTATTTTATTTTGATGATCATTCCTACCTATATAGGTTGGGCTCAACAAAATATTTTCGCATTCGGAAGAGAAAGTTGGTGACTGAAATTTCGTAAAAAGATCTCGTCGCGACAAAACACGTCTTTGTTGTAATGACTTCCATCCCAATTTGCGTAAAATATCTGCCACACTCTCTCCCCTATTACGTGATAATACAAAACGAGCTGCCCTTTTTTGCACCCTTTCAATGTCCTCCGTCAATCCCACCTGGTAACGATCCCACACCGCGCAGCAATATTCTAACAGAGGACGAACGAGTGTAGTGTAAGCTGTCTCTTTAGTGGACTTGTTGCATCTTCTAAGTGTCCTGCCAATGAAACGCAACCTTTGGCTCGCCTTCCCCACAATATTATCTATGTGGTCTTTCGAACTGAAATTGTTCGTAATTTTAACACCCAAGTACTTAGTTGAATTGACAGCCTTGAGAATTGTACTATTTATCGAGTAATCGAATTCCAACAGATTTCTTTTGGAACTCATGTGGATCACCTCACACCTCACTGCCACCTGCCACCTGCCACACCATACAGCAATCTTTTTTAAATCGCTTTGCAACTGATACTGGTCTTCGGATGACCTTACTAGACGGCAAATTACAGCATCATCTGCGAACAACCTAAGAGAACTGTTCAGATTGTCACCCAGGTCATTTATATAGATCAGGAACAGCGAAGATCCCAGGACGCTTCCCTGGGGAACACCTGATATCACTTCAGTTTTACTCGATGATTTGCCGAAACCGCGACCTTTCCGACAGGAAATCACGAATCCAGTCGCACAACTGAGACGATACCCCATAGGCCCGCAGCTTGATCAGAAGTCGCTTGTGAGGAACGGTGTCAAAAGCTTTCCGGAAATCTAGAAATACGGAATCAACTTGAGATCTCCTGTCGATAGCGGCCATTACTTCGTGCGAATAAAGAGCTAGCTGCGTTGCACAAGAGCGATGTTTTCTGAAGCCATGCTAATTACGTGTCAATAGATCGTTCCCTTCGAGGTGATTCATAATGTTTGAATACGGTATATGCTCCAAAACCCTACTGCGAACCGACGTCAATGATATAGGTCTGTAGTTAGATGGATTACTCCTACTACCCTTCTTAAACACTGGTGCGACCTGCGCAATTTCCCAATCTGTAGGTACAGATCTATCGGTGAGCGAGCGGTTGTATATGAGTGCTAAGTAGGGAGCTATTGTATTCGCGTAATCTGAAAGGAACCTAATCGGTATACAATCTGGACCTGAAGACTTGCCTGTATCAAGCGATTTGAGTTGCTTCGCAACCCCTAAGGTATCTACTTCTAAGAAACTCATGCTAGCAGATGTTCATGTTTCAAATTCTCGAACATTCCATTCATCTTCCCTGGTGAAGGAATTTCGGAAAACTGTGATCAATAACTCCGCTTTAGCGGCACAGTCGTCGGTAACAGTACCATCAGCACTGCACAGCGAAGATATTGACTGCGTCTTGCCGCTTGTGTACTTTACATATGACCAGAATTTCTTCGGATTTTCTACCTTATTTCGAGACAATGTTTCGTTGTGGAACCTATTAAAGGCATCTCGCATCGAAGTCCATGCCAAATTTCGCGCGTCTGTAAGTTTTAGCCAATCTTCGGGATTTCGCGTTCTTCTGAACTTCGCACTATTGGAGGAGTGAGAAGGGTAGTGGGTACTACATTTCACATTTCAGGGCACGAGAGGAAGTCAAAACCCTGGCGGAGAATGTAGTGCAGTTGCTCCAGTCCTGGGTGGCTCAGAGTCATGAGGAGAACGCTCCTCTGGGGCCAGACGATGAGGCTTTGGGAGGTGTTGGGTGACTGGAGAGATCTGTTTCTGTTCAAGGTGGGATAAGTAATTATGATCTGTACAGACCACAGTGAGACCCTCAGGATGTTTTGATATGAACCGCTTGTCACTACACATGCGACGGCCACGAATGGCTAGGCTGTATGGAAGGCATTTCTTAGTATGGAATGGGTAACAGCTGGCAAAGTGGAGGTATTGCTAGTGGTTGGTACTGATATAGCCATCTTTGAGGTGGAGGTCAACATCAAGGAAGCTGGCTTGATGGGTTGAGTGGGAGCTCGTGAAGGGAATGGGGGAAGAAGGTGTTGAGGTTCTGGAGGAATGTGAATAGTGTTTCCTCACCCTCAACCCAGATCACAAAGATGTTAGCAATGAATCCAAGCCAGGTGAGGGGTTTGGGATTGTTGGTGTTTGGGAAGGCTTCTTCTGGATGGCCCATGAACAGGTTGACATAGGATGGTGCCATGTGGGTGCTCATAGCTGTGACCCGGATTTGTTTGTAGGTAATGCCTTCACAGGAGAAGTAACTGTAGGTGTGGATATAGCTGGCCATGGTGACTAGGAAGGAGCTAGCGGGTTTGGAATCTGTTGAGCATTGGGAAAGGTAGCATTCAACTGCAGTAAGGCCATGGGCATTAGGGATCTCAGTGTAAAGGGAGGTGGCATCAATAATGATGAGCAGGGCACCACGTGGTAAAGGGACAGGAGCTGTGGAAGGTCTATGGAGGAAATGGTTGCTATCTTTTATGTAGGACGGTAGGTTGTGAGTGATGGGTTCAAGGTGTTGGTTTACGAGAGCAGAAATTCTCTCAGTGGGGGCACAGTAACCGACCACAATGGGCAACCTGGGTGGCTGGGTTTATACATTTTAGAAAACATGTAGAAGATAGGAGTGTGGAGAACAGTAGGGGAGTGGTTCTGGGATGGGCCTAACGATGTGAGTAGAGACTGGAGATCCTGCTGGTTTTCTGGAATGGGGTCACTGTGGCAGAGTTTGTAGGTGGATGAATCTGACAGCTCACAGAGTTCTTCTGCCTGGTAATCCTTGCGGTTCAAAACAATAGTGGTGGAGCCTTTGTCAACAGGTAGGATTATAAGGTAGCGATCAACTATTAGGTGGTGGAGTGCAGATCTTTCTGCAGATGTAAGGTTGGTTTGCACATCAAGGATTTTGGGGCTGATGGTGAGGCAATGGTTGAGTTTAAGTAATTCTGGAAAGATAGCAGGGGGTGACTTGGGGGCAGTGGTGGTGGATCACAGTTGGTTGGAGGAGTGAAATGTGTCAGGCAGGGTTCAACATTGGTCTTTGATTGAGTCCAATTGGTAGGGTTGGTCGAAAAGAAGTGTTTCCACATAGGGACCAGGAAAAGGAGAGAAGGACTTTAATAACTCCTGCATGATTGAATTTGGGGATGGGGGCAAGAGGTGAGGCCTTTGGAAAGGACTGATGCTTCTACTGGCCTAAGCCTTTTGAAGGGTACGTTCACGACTTTATTTCAGGTGTGCTTAAATTCTGGATTCTGTGTGTTGGTGGGAAAGAGTTTTGGAGGGGGTGGTAAGTGTAATACATATGGGAGACAGGGTTTGTCAGTTTGTCAGTTATGAGGGGACTTTGGGGGGGGGGGGGGGGGTGCGGCAGGTTTGGAGGTTGTTGTAGAGGTGGTGGACAGTGGTAGTCTAAGGCATGAGTAGGAAGTGAGCAGGTTGGAGAGTATTTTGAGGTGGTGGTGTGCATGTTGCTCTAGTTCCTGTAGTACAAGAGTTTCAATGTGTGTTACAGGATCCAGGAATTTGCGACTTCGTAGCACCATCCTATGCCAACTTGTTCATGGCCCATCTAGAGGAAACCTTCCTAACCACACACAATCCCAAAACCCTCACCTTGTTCAGATTCATTGATGACATCTTTGTGAACTTAGTTGAGTGTGAGGACACACTACCCACATTCCTCCAGAACATCAGTACCTTCTCCCCCATTTGCTTCGCCTCTTCCTACACAACCCATCAAGCCACCTTCCTCAATGTTGAACTACATCTCAAAGATAGCTGTATCAGTAACCCTGTCCAATGAAACCTACCAACCACCAGCAGTACCTCCACCTTGACATCTGTCACCCATTCAATAGAGCCTAGCCACCCACGGCTGTCACATCTTTGATGATGAGCAGTCCCTCTCGAAATATACCAAGGGTTTCAGTGAGGCCTTTACAGATTGTAATCACCCTCCTCACCTTGCACAAAAAAAGATCTCCCATGTCTTATCTTTCCAGTCACCCAACACCTCCCAAAGGCCCAGCATCTGGCCGCAAAGCAGCATTGCCTTAATGACTTAGTATCACCCACGACTCAAGCGAATGAAGTACATCAGCGTCAGGTTTTGACTACCTCTCATCGTGCCCTGAAATTAGAAATGTCATATCTACTAACCACCCCACTCCTCCCTCAGTGGTATTCTGCCGCCCAACGAACATACACAATTTCCTAGTCCACCCCTACACAACTCCTGCTTCCAGCCCCCTTGTCTCATGGCTCATATCCAAGTAATAAACCTAGTTGCACGATCTGTCCCGTAATCCTCCCACCATCACCCACTTCTGCCCTGTCACAAACAACACCTTCCCCATCAAAGGCAGCGCTACCTGTGAAACCAGTCTTGTGATCTACAAGCTAAGCTCCAACTGCTGTGCTGCATTCTATGTTGGCATGACAACCACCAAGCAGTCTGTCTGTATGAATGGCTTCTGACAAACTGTGGCTAAGAAACAACTGGCTCACCCTGTTGCCTAGCATGCTAGTCCAACACGACATTCTTCATTTCAATGACTGCTTCACAGCCTATGCCATCTGGATCCTTCCTTCCTGCACCAGCTTTTCTGAATTGTGCTGTTGGGAATTTGCCCTGAAATCTATCCTACATTCTCATAACTCTCCTGGCCTCAACCTTCATTATCCCCTTCCCTGTTCCCATTCCCACACTTCCCTGTTCCAATTCCTGCACTACACAGTCCTCAATTCCACCAATCCACCATCTTTTTTACTTCTCTGCTTTTCTGCTAACCACCCCTCCTGTCCTCCTCTCCTCTGCGCCGCGTATAGCCTCGGAACTGCGCTTACCTGCTCCCCTCTCCACCTTGTCCCTACACTCACCCAACAGCACTTAACCATCCCCACCCCTACCGTCCCGTCCCTCCCCCCTCCCTCTTCCCTACCACCCTCTGTTGCCTCTCCCATAATGCCCTGCTGCTCGCAGTGTGTTTCTGTATATATATTGTCTACTTTTGACAAAGGCCTTGTTGGTCTAAAGCTAACTTTCCAACAGTCTTCTTCTTGTGCCTTTCTACAGCTCAACATCTCCACTATATGGTGAGTAGCAACAACCCCTTTCATCATATTGTTACATTCCATCCTGGAGTTTCCACTGTTTGATTTTGTCTGACAGCTTTTCTTCCATCCTAATCCAGTGTCGATTTCCTTTTGTTACTAATTTCTAATGCATTACTACACTCAAGTGTCCGTCCTACTTTCTCTTCTTTCCTGTGTCTCTCTTATCGCCATACAAACTGCACGGCATGCCCTTCTTATGAGCCACTGTATCAACTGTCCTGGCTATGCACAACAGGTATCTACGAGACCATACTGATTGTCAGTGCAACATCTTATGTCTCACATTACACCCGCTGACATCATTAATACATGCTTTCCTATTGATCATTCTCCCTGTGTCACCTTTGCTTAGTTTAACGTGTTATTTCCCGCAGCTTTCAATGCCACATGAACTTTTATCTCATCTTACCAATCCTGCCCAACCTGCCATTCCACCCCCTCTCTATACCAGATCACACCTATTTATCTCTGCTAATCTAGTCCCTTCTGCCATCCCCCTTTTGACACTTATCCAACCACAGATTGGTTAACCCACTGTAAAGTTTTATTTTTATTTTCACTTGATCTCATTATGACTTCACACCAACTTCAGTTGGTTTTCACCCTTCATTATTGGTCTACTCATTCATATTCATCTTGTTTCCTTTTTGTAATTTTCCCCCACATGTTTGTATTTTTGCAATATTTTTTTAATGTAACTCTTTGTCATTTATTTATTATGGCATGGTTTTCCCACCACCACGGATCCTTGCTCCTTCCATCTTCATCAATACAGAACCCAGACCCACATACTGTTCCTGTGTTGTTGCTTGGCTCATCAAATCCCACCAAATGGTCTTACCATCTAATTACCTCATGGAATCCCTGCGAATGGAATTACCACCAAATTACCCATCTCCGGTTGCCACCATTCCTTCCACAATGACCCCCATCTGTTCAGATTCTGCCAATCCCTAGCCCTCACCAACATAGTCCTGAAAAACCAGATAGATCAGGACCAAACCTCATTGCAATATCTTCTCTCCATACATAAAATTCTCCTGGTATGCAATCCCCAATTCCTGGATCCCCTAACACACATCAAAACTCTTGTCCTACAGGAGCAACATGCACAATGCCACCTCAAAATACTCTCCAACCACTCACTTTCTACTCCCGCCTTAGACTACCACTGTCTATCACCTCCACAACGACCTCCAACCCCCCCCCCCCCCCCCCACCAAAGCAGACAAACTGTGTCTCGCAGACCTACTACATTTACCAAACAGAACCCAGTTCCTCCAAAAGCCTTAGCCCTGCAGAAGTATCAGTTCTTTCCAAAAGCCTCACCTTTTGCCCCATCTGCAAACAGTCCCTACAGTGGAGACACTTTTTCACCACCAACCCAATCAGAGTCAACCAAAGACCAAAGTTGAACCCTGCATGACTCAATTCACTCCTCCATCCAACTGTGATCCACCTCTACTGGCCCCAAATCACCCCGTTAACTTCTTAGAATTTCTTAACTTCGATCCTTGCCTCGTCATCAGTCACAAAATCTTTCAAAATGCAAGTCAACCTTACATCCACAGAAAGATTGGCAATCTGCCACCTATAAACTGATCCCGACCTTATAATCCTACCTGCGGACAAAGGCTCCACCACTGTTTTGAACCACAAGGATCACCTGGCAGAAGAACTTTGCCAGCTGTCAGATTCATTCACCTACAAACCGTGTCACAATGACTCCATTCCAGAAATTCAGCAGGATCCTCAAATCCTTAAGCCCATCCCAGAACCTCTCCTTGGAATCCATCTCTCTCCTGACACCTACTGTTCTCCGCACTCCTATCTTCTAATTGTTATCTAAAGTCCATAAACCCAATCACCCGGGACACCCCATTGTGGCCGGTTACTGAGACCCCACTGAGAGAATCTCTGTTCTCGAAGACAAACACCTTCAGCCCATTACCCGCAACCTACCGTCCTACATAAAAGATACCAATCATTTCCTCCATTGACTCTCCACAGTCCTGTATTTTTACCACATGGTGCCCTGCTCATCATTATTGATGCCACCTCCCTTTACACTGAGATCCCTAATGCCCATGGCCTTACCACTACTGAACACTAATTTTCCCAATGCCCAACACATTTCAAACCTACAACCTCCATCTTAATCACCATGACAAACTATATCCTCGACACAATGACTTCTCTTTTGAAGGCATTACCTACAAACTAATCTGTAGTACAGCTATGGGCACTCACATGTCAGCATTCTATGCCAACCTATTCATGGCCCAAACCCCTCACATGGTTCAGATTCACTGATGTCATCTTCATGATCTGGAACAAAAGTGAGGACACCCTAATTCACATCCCTCCAGAATCTCATCACCTTCTCAACCATTCATTCCACCAGGTCCTAACGAACCAAACAGCCACATTCCTTGATGTTGACCTCCACCTCAAAGATGGCTACTTCAGCATCACTGTCCGTATCAAACCACAAGCAATACCTACACTTCGACAGCTGTTACCCATTCCATAACAGGAAGTCCTTTCCATACAGCCTAACCACTCATGGCTATCGCATCTGTAATAATGAGTGGACCCTCTTGAAATACGCCAAGGGTCACACTGAGGCTATCGCAGTTCATAGTTACCCTCCCAACCTTGTACAAGAACAGATCTCCATGCCTTATCTCTCCTATCACCCACTACCTACCAAACTACCACATCCGGCCACATAGGTACACTCCCCTCAAGATTCAGTATCCTCCCCCAGGACTGGAGCAACTGAATTACATCCTCCATCCATGTTTCAACTAACTCTAGTTGTGCCCTACATGGAGAAATGCTCTACCACTATTCTTTCCAACCCTTCCACAATGGTATTCTGCCACTCATTGATCCTAAACAATATATTCGTCCATCCCTACACAACTCCTGCTCCCAAACTCTCCCCTCACAGCTTATATCCCTGTAAGACACCTAGATGCAAGAACTGTCCCATACATCCTCCCACCATCCTGTCACTATCATAAACTACCCCATCAAAGGCATGGCTACCTGTGAAACCAGTCGTGTTCTACAAGCTAAGCTGCAACCACTGTGCTGCATTCTATGTGGGCGTCACAACCAACAAGCTGTCTGTCTGCAAGAATGGCCACTGACAAACTGTGGCCAAGAAACAACTGGACCATTGTCTTGCTGATCATGCCACCCGAAACGACACCCTTGATTTCAATGACTGCTTCACAGTGTGTGCCATATGGACTCTTCCCACCAACACCCGCTTTTCTGGATTGTGCAGGTAGGAACTCTCCCTGCAGTATATCCTACATTCCTTTAAACCTCCTGGCCTTCCTTTGACAAATGCCTTGTTGGCTGAAAGCTAACTTTCCGACAGTCTTTTGTTGTGCCTTTCTGCGGCTCAACATCTACCCTATAAGGTGAGTAGCAACTATTCTTTTCATTTTGGTGGGACCTGAGGATACAGCTTTCGCAGCCCCAGAATGTATATCCAGTTTTGCTTCTATACTGATGTGAGAATGTTACAAAGCCTCTTGCTTCCAAACATATTGTCCACCTGCCACTCTCTCATTGCCCTTGTAGAGCCAGCCGACACAACCCTCTTTAATTCCTGTCATACATCACAGTGAGTGTCAACAATATTGCAGCAAGAAACATGTAAGTACGCCACTGGCCCCCATTCAGACTTTTACTGTATCTTGCAGAAATGAATACTACTGCTGAGTATTTGTCCAATATTTAAACTAGTTCAACTGAACTGGATGCACACAGACTGCAGTTTAAGTGTGTTACATTTTCATCGCTCACTGCTACCCTCTCAGCAATCATTTTCATAGCTCTCAGCCAAGCTGGTGTCTCTATTCCCCTTCCAACCCTTTCATAGTGCTAAACTAAAGCATCTGTGAGAAACAGATTGCAATATTTTCTTGTGTGCAGTTCATATGTAACAATACCAACTAATACATAAACAAAAGATCACAATTACAATTCAATCCCATTCTTGAACTCTCACTCATCCGGCACTCTATTGATACCTGTCAGAACTACCTCTGCAAGGCGTCTTCCCGGTGTAATTTATTCTCACAATAACAATTACAGTCAGTTTAATATGATTTATTTCCTTTCTTAGATATTCCATTCTGGATTAATTTTCCTCCTCCTTTCAACAGAATGTCACTATCATGTTCCAAAGCTAACTAAAAGCTAGTAACATTCTTACCCAGTCTTCTAATACATGAACAGTGACCAAATTTCTCATTTTCAATTCACTTAGTAAATTATTACAGTCTCTCAAATAAAATTATATATATATATATATATATATATATATATATATATATATATATATATATAGGCACATGAACAAAACACACAAACACACACACAGAATTACGAGCTTTCGCAACTGGCAGTTGCTTCGTCAGGAAAGAGGGAAGCAACTGCCAGTTGCGAAAGCTCGTAATTCTGTGTGTGTGTGTGTGTGTGTGTGTGTGTGTGTGTGTGTGTGTGTGTGTGTTTTGTTCATGTGCCTGTCTGCCGGCGCTTTCCCGCTTGGTAAGTCTTGGAATCTTTGTTTTTAAACTTTCTGTTATATATATATATATATATATATATATATATACACACACACACACTTGTCTGGGTTCCGAATCAACCGTTTTCTGTAGGAGAACACAGCCATTTTGGAATGTTACATTTACTTAAAAGTGGCAGCTAATGAAGCCTCTGAAAGACATTGTAAGCCTCAGACCACCGGGAATGTAAAAATACCATGTGTGATGGGGGGGGGGGGGGGGGGGGGGGGGTTAGGCAGCTTTATGTGCGTCACACTGTCCGTACTATTAAACAGCGTCGCATAGAACATGAAAGGTGTTTCCGCCAATACAATCCCAACAAAATCAGCTGTAGCGGAGCATGCAGTGGAAAGTGGACACCAAATTGCATTCGACGTTACTTCTATTACTAAACAGACGAACAGCTTATGGGATAGCATAATACACGAAACAATAGAGCTCAAAATATTGGCTCACTAAAGATGTTGGATTTCAGCTGAATATGGACTGTAATCCTGAGATCGAGGAGTTGAAGTGGGCATGACAGTCGCACAACCAAAACATTGCCCTATATGGTTGGGGACTAGGCACCAGTGACGTCACTGATGGTGGTATGGCTATGTAAGCATGGCACAGGCATTCTGATGATGGACAACCACTTGAAAATGGCAGAGGAGATTTTAGCCAAAAGCTCATGGCAGATACCCACTCGATGCGGCTCAGAACCTGAGAATATTTTATCATTAAAACATGCATACCATTATGAACATAAAGTCAAATACTAGCACATCTTTTTTATGAAAAATAAAGCAAAACTAAAATATAATGATCATCAATGTGTGGATTCAAAAAATAATCCTATCATAACAGCTTGTCAGAGATTTTCTGTGTAACTCAATAATATGCACAAAATTACTAACCTCAGTAACCAATTTCAGATCTTTACCCACTTTTAAACAAAGTTCTTCAATGATATCTAGATCTCGATTGAAAAATAGTACAGGTACAATAGTTTTAAGATGTGTTGTATAAAAGTCAGCTTCTGAAGAACATTCCAGTAACAGCCACGGAAACTCCTGGAGAAAAAAAAAATTACTTTTCACTAGATATTATCAACATTTAGACTCAGATCACTTAAGAAATTAATAGCAATGGCAAATATGAATCCAATAAAAAATTTTAATGATACTGAGACTAAGATAAAAACACAACAGGAAAGAATGAGCACTATTCCTACGGCTGATGAAATTGGGCAGATGAGCCAAATTTCCACAGGGATGTAAATTTATACAAACAGCTGACAGGATCACCAATCTGATTAATAATTTGATTCGTCATACGGGATTATGCTTATAATGTAGCAGAAGGTCCAGCTACTACAATTACACTATAACATAATTATTGGTGGCAGGCTACTAAATTGCATTATTGAAATTAACTAGATAATAAATTGTCCTGTCTGTAAGTTACACTGATTTGTGATTGAGTGCTATTTCAAAATTCATTAATTCCCAATAACTCATTATAATAGATCACCATAGGTCAGGGAAATCACTAAAGCAATGGATTTCTATTCACCACGTCCACAGATCCTTGGTAAAAAGTACTATATACACAACAGGGGAGAAACGCTTAACAGTGCTGGTGGGAAGATAGAACATGGGGTTCGTGAAGAGAGGGAAGAGAATGCAGTAGAGATAAATTAGAAAAAATATATGATGGTCATGGAAAGAAACAGAGTAAGTGAAAAAGGGAGTAATACCATATTTACCCGATTATAAGATGACTCTGAATATAAGACAACCCCCATTTTTTTACAGGGGTCTTAGACAAAAATTTATTTTCTAACATATTCTGACTAATTAAAATCATAAACTTTCTCTGCCTAAAGAAATAATGTACACATCTCTTCTAAACTTATGCCATTCATTCATTGTCTATGTTTTGGTGAATCAAGGAGAAATAAAATAAACAAAAAAGAAATTGTTTACATTAATTTTTAACTTCACTGCCTTTTTTGTTTACTTTGACTGTTGTCTGTGGTATCACTATTTTTCATCGTCATGGTCGTCGTCGTCATCATCCTCCTAACAGGATGTGAAACTTAAATCATCAGTGCTGAAAATATTTGGTAGTTGCTCCTAAATATGTTGCACTTTCTGAGGTGTCATTCCGGTGGGACCTGAGAACACAGCTGTTTTTTCCTGTAGACATACCAAATTTTCCTTCTATACTGGCATGAGAATGTTATGATGCCTCTTGCTTCCGACTGTATCACTTGCCTCCTGCTCCCTCACTGGCTGTGTAGGACCAGCAGTTGACACACACGAAGTTGTTCCCACCATATCTCACGGTGAGTGTTGACAATGTTGTTGCATGAAACACACAAGTATGCCGCTGGCCCCAATCTTGAGTTTTAGAATCTCCTGCAGAAATGTGTGCTGTTGTTGAGTATGTGTCCAATTTCAAAGTCAAGTCAAATCTGAGTGTAAACGGATTTAGTCAAACTGCAGTTTAAACACGGTAGATGTTCATAAAAAGCCAAAGTACGTAGTATACATTCCCATGGTTGGCAACAAAATATAATTTGTGCTTGCCCACCACTCCCTCCTCACACTCATCCTAGTTCACAGCCAAGTTGGTGTCACTGAGCCCCATTCAATGTTCTATAGTGCTGTTCTTGAGCAACAGTGAAATGTGGATGGCAATATCTTCCAGAGTGCAGGTTATATGTAACAGTAGCAACTAATACATAAATAAATGATAGCAATTATGAGTCAGTCCAGTTTTCGAACTCGCTACGTAGTTATGTCCATTGGTACTATCTCCACAACAGGTCTTTCCACTGTAATTTATTCTTACGATAATAATTTTAGCCAGTTTAATATGATCTATTTTGTTTTTCAGTCATTTCATTCCTGATTAATTTTCTTTCTTGTTTCTTCTAAATGTCATCAGCTTGTACCCCGTGCTACCACTGCAGATCATATGCCACATGACTGGTCGAGCAAGGTCGATATTGTACTGGGTCATGTAATTAAATCCTGATGCAACATTTTGGAATGCATCGTGTTGCCACCAACTTTGCCCAATGGCAATCTCGAGCCTATCTGAATGCAAGCATTGTTTGCTAAGCCCTACCCTTCAGGATTGCTCAAAATAAAGCTTCATCTGTAAATGTAAGACAACCCCTAAGATAATCTATTAAACAAAGCAGAAACATTGACCGCAGCAGCAATTGCATAATCTGTGAATAAAATACAACGCCATATTTCCCGAATGACAAATATGAGAAAGAACTTTGTCTTATAATCAGGTAATTATGGCACATACTAAATAATACATGAATGGTAACACAAATGATGGTACACTATGGGGAAGAAAGTGCGAGACTTTAAAGTCTCAGGAATTGATTAGTGCAATGTAACGAAGGTGGTTGAAACAAATGTCAACACACTCTGAGACACATACATTTTCATCATCTTTCATGGTCGTCTCTGCAACATGGCTTACTTTTCTCCCCAAGGTGTTTCATCCAGAGTAACCTGGACAGCCTCAATAGCTTATGAATGTTACACATGCAGCAAGTGGCAAATCTTGGTGAAGGGTAGGGAGTTACAGGAGTGTCACTTATAGATCAGTTCCAAGCAACATTTAACAAGAACATGATTAATAATGTTGAAGGAAGAAAGCCAGGTTAGGGTTTTAGGCTTATTGACACCACTCTCATTATAGGTGGTGCAATTGAAGAAACACAAGGTGTGTATGTACCTACAAGGTTTATCTGCATAAACAAATGAGATGTATTTTCATACAGCACCAGTTGAATGTGCCAAAGATATCTTAATTCAAATTACAATGCACTAATACAGTCTGAAGTGGTGGCACAAAAATTAAAAAAGATGTACCTTCAGATTTTTTTAAAAAACACCCTTCTTGTAACATAGCTCTTCTGTTCTCATCCACTGCGGTGTATGGATGTATTTTGTTCTAAATGTGCCAAACAAATAAAAATGGATAGTTCGTGGAAGAGAAGTATTCTATTTCTATGAGCTTCAGGTACACCTATTCCCCTCTATGAGTATCATGAATCATTGCAGCAAATCATTGAGTGCATGGGAATAATCTCCAATAAGACAACTGCACCATTGTCATCAGCATTGTCGTAATATGAGAGAGAAGAAGTAATTATCATTAATAGCAAGAGCTGTTTCTAAAGTAATTACTTCTGGTTCATCTTGCTGAAGACTAAAAGCCGTAGCTATTGTCATGTGCTGCATGGCATTTGTGTAAAAGAAAAAACTTTACCACTAGACAGACACTGCTGATTGTAACACTATCGTCATACCTTTCTCTCTCTCAAAATTTATTGTATTCTTATAGAATACAACCCGTTTAAGCAAAAATGCCTGTGGTCACCTGAAATAATTTGGAGAAACTACAGAAAAACTAAATCGAGAAGAGCCAATAGGAATAAGTGGTCTGGTCAAAAAAATTCTGTAACTTTGTCCACAAAATTTTTCTACTCTTGCCTATTAGTTGTTGTGCATGGCCTCCTTCGAAATAGTCTCCTCTACAATTGATACACAGCTCCCAACAGCATTTCCAAGCATGGACGTAGTCTTGGTGTGCCTCTTACTGGATAACGTGAAGTGTCATCTGCAAATTTTCTTTTATCTCATCTACCATTGCACATCTTCGTCCTTTCAATGGGATTTTCAACTTTGGAAATAAAAAACACTTCACAGGGGCCAGTTCTGGGGAGTAATGAGCAGGAGGCAGCACAGCAATTTTGTTTTTTGTGCAACAGGCACGCACCAACAACAATGATCGTGCGGGTGCATTATAGTGGTGCAAGAGCCATATCTCAGCACATTTCAGGCTGTTTGCTTCTCACATTTTCTCGTATGGATCGCAGCCCCTCCCGATAATACTACTGATTAACAGTTTGTATCTATGGCATGAATTCATGATGAAATTGTGTCAAAGTCAAGGAAAATTATCAGTATGGCTTTGACATTTGACCTGACCTGACGAGCTTTTTTTGGTCTTGAAGAACATTTCCTGACCCACTGAGAAGACTGAACCTTGTTCTCAACATCATATAACCATAGAGCCACATCTCATCTTCAGTTGATTCTCTTAAGCAACATCTCATGCTCATCTGCGTGATCCAAAATCTCTTCACAGACTGCAAGGCGAAGGTCTTACTGCTTTTTACTCATGAGCCATTGGGCAAAGTTGGTGGCAACACGATGCATTCCAAAATGTTGTGTCAGGATTTAATTACATAATCCAAGTGAAATATAACATTCTTCTGCAATCTATCAAACAGTCAGCCTTTAAATGGCATGCACAATTTTTTTGTTGTTCCTGACTCAAGCATTATCAGTAGACACTGAAGGAAGTCCCGAACAAGGGTCAGCTTTAACCTCTAGTGAGCCGTTTCTAAACCATGTCAACCATTCATAACACTGAGTACGGCTGAAGCACTCATCACCATAGGCTCCTCCATCATTTGATTTGTCTTTATCAAGGTTTTCTTGAGTTTCACGCAAAATTTAATGCAGACGTGTTGCTCCTCTAACTCTGCCATCTTGAAATTCGCAAAATGTGCGACACAACATTCTAATCAATACAGCAGTGAACAATAACAGACATACAACTATGAAACTTCCAGCAGTTACACATTAAACACAGGAATATGCATGGATGCCAACTGCATTTTGGCCCAACAAACAATTGCCACAAAATTACAAATGTTCCGGAATTTTTTGAACAGACCTCGTGTGACTGCAGTTCCTGCTGAGTGCAATTTCATTGTCTTAACCACCGTGCCACTTGCCTCCATAAAGTGCTGTGAAGTATATATGGACTAATCTTGGAGGAGTCTTATGATAGGAAAAATATTCACCTCTCAAAAGAAACAAGAACTTGCAACATCAGTTTGACGTTATCATGTGGAGGCATATATTCTGAACACACTGTGATCTCGTGATGTTCACAGTTTCTGAATGAGTATGAAAGCATCTAGAGCAGAGATATACTGGGTGATTCAAAAAGAAAGAACAGATTTTAATTGTTCATTACAGACAAATTGTGAATGATAGAAATACACTGTTCATTTCGCTGGTGGAGGGAAGGAGGTTCAAAGTTTTATGTTCACACAGACACTATACCATACAATTAACATGAGAACCATGCATTGCTCAAGAAAGATCAAAATGGCAGTCCATTTCATTTCTCATAGGAATCACCAGGCCCCTGTTTACCGAAGCGATGCCCTCAACAATTCCATTTCTCAGATCTTAAAGAGTAGCCGCCATTCGGGGGATGAAGACCCCGTCTTTTATGTATCCCAACAGAAAAAAAATGCAAGGTGTGAGGTCTGATGACATGGGAGGCCAAAAATTATGGATGAGGTCTTGTTGTCCACCTCTTTCAATCCAACATTGGAGGATGCTGTTGTTAAGATAATGCTGCACCTCAAGGTGAAAGTGAGGCAGAGTGCTGTCAGGCAGGTGTCGTTTCAGAACATGTCACATCATTGTTTGAGGAAGCAGGAGTTCCTGGCACGCCCATCTTGTGGACTTCCGAGGGCTCCGTGTGAATGCACCTGGAATACACTCGACATTTTCATCACATGTGCATGGCTGATTAGTGCTCTTCCCTTTGCACGTGCAACAAGCTTCCAAGAATTTATGCTAGTCATAAATATTCTTGTACAGAGGTGGCTTCTTGCTAATTTGGCAACAAAATGCAAGTCACACATGAACAATGAGCTGACTTAGCTTAAATTCCAACACACAAAATGATTTCTCGAGTGGTGTAGTCATCACATTGCTACAAGTAGACAACAGCACAAATGTGTCAAAACTTTGAACCTTGATGCTCAATGTGTGTATCTTTCATGGTTTGTCCATAATACGCAACTGAAATACATTCTTTCTTTCTGAATCGACCTGTACAGTTCATCAGCAAGTATAGCTCCTCCATCCTCATCTACATCATAAATTAGTTGGTTATTCTACGGAGGTTGCAGCATTTCACTGCAGGCAACTGAAGGATCCAAATATGTCTTTTGACAATATACAAAAGCTATTTCCCCTGTATTAGGAGACTCATTTCTTCCACATGACTCTACCAGTACCTTTATTATACGTAACTGCTTTTCGTTATTTCTGTTAAGGATTGGCAGGTTGTACTGTCTCTTAATACTGTTAATCACCATCCCACATAATTTTCAAATCAGCTGACCAGCCACAAGAAGAGGCACAACTGGAGCCTTTTTTACACAAACATGGTTTACGCTGTCATCAGTTCTCAATTTCTTCTGTGTTTAATACATCAATGAGAGTGCAGGAAAAAGAATGAGTGGGAGGATACAGTTTCCAGCCAAAATGTTGTGATGTTTGTCTGCCATAAAAGCAAAAATGTAAATTATAGTATTTTTTTTTTTTTCAATTTTGAAGCCAAATAGTTCATTTTACCCTCATTAAAACTGTTGTAGGGCACATTTAAAATAAACAATAAAAATATAATTACATGAATGAATAAAACACTATCTGCATATTAGACTGGTTTACCCTATGTGCATAAAAGAGACAGAGGCAGCATTAAATAAAGATTTCAACAAACATAAAGAGCCCAACAAATACATTCTAAAGAGATTTGATAATCAAATCCATGTTTTATGAAAATGATAGCACAGCTGACCCCAAAAATTCCTCATAATGAAACACATGTTTCTAAATTTAGATACTAATAACACTTCTGTATTAAAATGAGCCACTGAGGCACTCAAGCAAGAGTTACACAAAGGGCAAAACATGATTAGCTTACCTGTACTTGGTATTTACTAAGGCACCAGTGAGTGAAGAGATATTTTAGATTTGCAGCAATAAGCTTACTGCCTATTATGTTCATAGCATTTCCAGCAATAGCAAGCGACTTTTTCACAAGATCTATAACATGAAAGGAACAATATAAGTCGTCAATCAAAGTGAAAAGTTAACAGCAGGAAACAGCACAAGTTTCTTCCGTGAAAGGAACTTATTAGAAATATGAATAAATCAACAACTGTAATGCCATATTCATTCGAAACACATCATTTTTGATATTTGAATCCATAATTGTTTACAAAATGACTGACATTACTCCTTTACTCCTTCGTTTTACACCACTGGGCAAAAACTTAGCAAGATTATTACTACATGCAGTTACCAACATTCCTAGCATAATAAAAGACTCTGACAGGTCTATTTGGCATATAGATGCATGCTGATAGAACATTTCATTTCAATAAAATTATGTAAGATGCATGCCAACTGCAAAACGAGGAGGGGCAGAAGTTACAGGGAATCCTCTACAACATATATGCTGAGGTATACTGAGATTTGAAGATATAACATTACAATAAGATACGAGGTCTAGCTGGTGTCATGTCAGATACTCTGAAGCCACTTCAGATATAATTTTACACACATCCCAGTCATTTACACTGGAAGTTTTCCAGCCCTTCGATACTCATTTATCGGGCTTGATTTGTACCCTTGTTATATATATTGTGACTAAGAAATTAGTAATATCTCATTAAGAAAGTGCTGTGTGTGTGTGTGTGTGTGTGTGTGTGTGTGTGTGTGTGTGTGTGTGTGTGTGAGAGAGAGAGAGAGAGAGAGAGAGAGAGAGAGAGAGAGAGAGAAGAGGAATTACTTTGTGTGTTGATACTGCAGTGCAAGCTGTGTAAGCTTGTGAGGGCCAATACATATGTTCTGCACCTTTTCATTGGAGCAGCCTTGGAGAGCAGTCCTCATAACAACATTAAGGGGACTAAGATTTAACAATGATTTTTCTTTTTGCCTATCTAGCTGCTTAAACTATCAATACATTAATTAACTAAATAACTGGCATTGTCAAGTTGTAAAGTACTGAAGTAGGAAACATGAAATATAGTGTTGTGAAGAGTGACTTTTTTCTTTTTCAAGTGAATACTTCATAATCAGCAAGTGTCAGATATTGTTACTAACAGAAGTTTGTTTTTGGCCAGAATACCAGAATATAAATTTACATAAGACATATAAGGTTGACTTATATGGACTACAGGTAAACTTTATGAGTACACTCATATATGATTAACAGTTACAATATTTCACCTACACTGAATACTTGTCTCTTTACCTTTAGAACAATGGAAGAAAGCGAATTAACCACATTGACATTTTGTCCACCTGTCATGACAGTTTTGTCATAAACTTGAAAACTATGAGACTCTTACTGCTTTCCCACACAGTCTTCACTGCCAAAATTACAGACCTGCAGCTATACCCATTGCTTTTATTTCTCATTGTATACCTAGAACTGTGGCAGTAATCATTTTGACCACTTAACTCTTCTTTATGTACCTATGTCACCTGAGAGTGTCACAAATACTTAGTTGCATTGCAGGTGATTTTAATGTGCTACTACAATTATGCCAACACTTCTGCACTGATTATTGTGTTATGCTTTGTCTAAAGTGCTTTGTTGTGTGTAAGTTGCATTATAGCTATTGAAAATGGCTCATAACTTGTCAGACTAAGAGGTAACGAAAAATTTAGTACATCTTCAAAGAATTTCGGGAAAAAAGTCAGGGAAGACAGGGCAACTGAAAATCAAATAGAATCTGGTAGGGGATGGCATTCAAATACAGCAGAGGACGAAACTGACGATAAGTGTCAGTATCTTTCACTATTTTTAAGGATTCTTTGGAATTTGACAAAGACGGGGTAGAATGAGACATTTGGGCCACACTTTGAATGCACCAGAAAAATAACAAATGCAAAAGGTATGATGGGGGAGGACAAAAGCACTTGCAAAGAGAAATATCAAAATTCACAGTCCTGTTAGTTCTCAATGACAGTTCCTAAAACTGTACACACAGACAGAAGCCCATAAGGAACTCAATGTATTCAGTTTTGTAGGTCTGAGGCTTTTTTTTCCACCAGTGGAATTAACATTGATATCTTGCTGTCACAAAACTGAGGAAAATAGTTCTTTGATGGCAGAATATCAAGGTAGTGAGACATTACAAAATTTGTATTCTTTTATATCAATGAACAAAGGTCAATACAATTCAAAACAGAGACATGTGCTTTGGTGTTAGAAGTGTGGAACAGTTTCACTTAAAATTTCTTCCTGCATTACAGCTGCAGAAAGAAAAACAAACTGATGACAATTTTTTATGTACTTGCAAGCCACCAGCTAATGTCTGTGAGACTCCAATGATCAGAGTTTTGACTTATCGACACACCTCATCTGGGTCACTCTGATAATGATATATCTATGAAGGTAACTCGTTCACAACTTATAGACATGGTTGTAACAGCTGAAAGAAGATGACATAGAGAAAATTACAGCATGCCATCATCATACACCTGACTAATGGTACAAATACATCTAAATCAATAACTTCCAATGGAATCTATAACGGTCCTGGTGCAAAATGTGGACACATGAAGTGAATGACTACTTCAAGCGGGTCATACAGTACACAGGGTGGTTTAAAAGGTTGCACACAAATTTAAGGAGTTGATAAAGGAATGAAAATACAACTATTACGGAATACAAACTTATCGTCTTGGAAGTAATTCTGAGCCAGGTATGTCAGGAACAAGGACGGTAATGCACATGTGTGTTACGTTCAGTTCCTGTTCCAAAGTTGTTTTACTTCGACTCCCCTACCAGTTCTTTCAATTTGTGTGTAACCTTTTTAACCACCCTGTATTTTCCACAGTTAAATTTAAATTGTTCTGTCCCAATAAGTTCCCACTGTACACACAGTAGCTACAACATTTAATAAACAGTAACTGGAAATATGTGCACTTCACTTTAACTTCTCAGTTATCTGAACTCTAAGGTTGCGTATCTAGACTGCTGATTTTTGACAAAGTGTTCCACAAAATAACAACCCATAGGAATTTGCTCAGAAATCTACAAATCAGCCATCTATAGCGACAGCTGAAAACTCGTGCCTCAGCAGGATCCTACTTCAGACCTCCAACCCATGGCGAACAGTTATCTTAATCAATTAGCCCATCAAAGTATACCTACAGGGTGACACACACACACACACACACACACACACACACACACACACACACACACACACACACACACACACACACACACACGTGATTTTTCCCTTCCATTATCCTCCATGGGATACATGGGAAAATCACCAATAGGACAATATATTCAGTGTGGGTTTGAACACATGGATAATATTGAATTAATTAACTATGCTAGTGTACTTATTTAGTTCATTTTTTCATTTTACTGAGGTTACTGACTTTGTGGGTCTGTGAGAACATCTGGTTACAGTATGTGGGAGTAATAGGAGGCGAAGAAGTGATATTGAGATGACCCAACTGGTAGAACTGAAAGCTGTGATAACCAAGAGATTCCAAGATAAAATCCTCATTTGGCAGAAATCCTGTATCATTCTAAACAAATTATATTGTCTTGAGTACGATAGTGGCTCGTTTAAAAGATTTCTTTGGCAGCAATTTTTCCAAGAATATTTGCATCCTACATCTACATCTACATCCATACCCCGCAAGCCATGTGACGGTGAGTGGTGGCCTAGCCTGTAGTAAAGCCTAGCGCCTTTACCAAAGCCAACCCTCAATAGGTGCGACTCCCAAATATCATGTGAGAGAAAGAAGATTGTAGTATTTGGTGCCAATAGATGGGGGGGAAAAGACGACACAGAGTTTGAGTCAGTCCTGAAGGTTTACTCGGAATGTCTAATTATTCAACATTCTAATCCTCTCCTGGCACAAATTTTCAGCTGTCAAAGAAGATGGTTAATACATCTGTAGGTGTAGTAGTGGAATGATTTCCATGTTTCACTGCACTTTTCAGAAAATATTTTGACTCTGCCACTATTATTAAAACAGAATTAGTGGATCATTGTCCACATAATGCCATAAAAGATAGAAGAAAACAAAAGAATAGAGAATTGTTAAATCTCTGTTCTTAACACCACACTGATTAGTTGACACAAAAAATATTGCTGTGTTTACACTTCACCAAATTTTTTAAGAGTTTAGGTACCAGAACTCAAACTTTTACAAAGTTTCCAAAGAAACAAATTCCAATAAAGTAAATGGGCAGTTCCAAATGAACCATGGACCTGTCCACAGTGGGCTAATTTGTTTGACTCACCATTACAGATAGCCACACCATAGGTGCAACCACATCGGAGGACAATCTATGATGAGGTCAGACTTACATGTTCCTGAAGATGGCCAGGAGCTTATTCATTACTGGGATGGGCACACTCGGAGTGATTCACCAATATGGTATTGTAACAGTAACAGATACGGCCTTGATAAACCACACTGCATCAAGAGTATTTACATGCAACAATATTACATCCTATATAAAAAAAAAGTGGTTTGATACATTTAACACCACCATGTGGCATTACCTGCCTAAAGGAAATGTTACAGAAATTTCACAACACGCAAAAATTTAATAAAAAGAAAATTCAAGAGCCATTACAAAGCTCAAGGATAATCTCTGAAAAATTACCAGGAAGCAATCTCAAAGGACCTACACAGTACATACATCCATTTCAGAAGAGGATCTGTTTTATTCTTTCTACAATATAACAAACCCAAAAAAGAAAGAGAATATACTACATTTTACTGTTCCAATTCAAGAGAATTAATGTAGCTAAAGTGGAAGTTATTGATGCAAGCCTGGCTGTTACAAAGAAGGAATGGCTCAAAAGTGGAAGAATACACAGAAAGGCCTATACAAACAAAATTACCTTGAAAACACTATTATTACTGGGTTTTGTTGTTGTTGTTGTTGTTGTTATCAGTCCAAAGACAGGTTTGATGTAGCTCTCCACACTAGTCTATTCTGTGCATTCCTCTTCATCTTTACGTAACAACTGCAACCTTTTTACTGTAATCAAGCCTAGGTCTCCTTTAACAATTTTTACCCTCCATATTTCCTTCCATTACTAAATTGACTATTCCTTGGCACCTCTGAATATGTAACATTGACTGATCCCTCCTTTCAGTAAAGCTGCACAATAAGAAGTACATGAAGATGAAAAGGAGGCTATGATATTGCAAGAACAACTTTACAGAGCAACGAGTGATCTAAATCAAAACAAGGAACCAGGAATAGTCGACATTTGCTTAGAATTAAGATCCATTCACACTAGATGTAAACGGACCATCACATCACCATCATCACACCAATGTGTATTCAAAACGGGCATTACATCAATTCACTTTAGTCCAGTACCAAATTGTGAAAGTGAGGTTATGAGAGTTATGAGATACCACCTGTGATACAAAAAGTCAGAGTATAGTACTGGAACTGAGGAACTAACAACAAAGTTTATTAATGGCCAAAGCAAACTTCCCAATGTTTGTTCTTGCTCAACTTTGCATGCTAAAGTAATGACAAGTGACACAGTATTTCAAAACAATGACATTTATTTGCTAGCAAAAAGATATGCATACAAGCACACCAATAAATATTTATAAGGGCATAAATAGTGCACATGTTTACCTTATCGACTATGCTTTTTTGTTCTTACAAAACTAAAGCCATAAACTACTGCATTTTTCTCTTTAATTAGAGCTGAATCTTTTGTGAAATCCAATGACTGAAAAGAAATGAATATACATCTCATGGTCTAGATTTAAAAAGACAAGGAAAGAGTGACATTTGTAATAGGCTTGCCTCTTTCATACACATGGTAAAAATAGAAAAACCAACTACAGAACTAAAGCATACACAGATAAACAAACAGGTAAAAAGTGTTGCCTTGAAGTGAAAGTATCAAACAAGAACAGACAATTATGGACTAGTCTGTAATCATAAACAAGCAAAAAGAAAAAAAAAAACACAGCAGCACACCTACCAAGCTGAATTTAAACCGACAAACAAAGCAATAGATGGGTGAATAAGAACTGTAATAAAGAAGAAATTCAAAACATCTCAATGGAAGAATGGTAGAATCGCTCATCCTATGAACCAACAAGTCAAATCAATACCAAGACTACCAAGATTCCCACATCAGGAAAAGAATTAGGATTTTTTCCCCACTAGGGAAACTAGAGCAATATGTGAGGTAAGTGATCACACAACAAAATTATGTATTCGCTGTAACTAGTTTTAAATTGCTGCAGCAGAAATGTTCAATTCATTGTCTAATAAACTTAACGAAATAGAAATTTTGTTAAATGATCTGAATAACATATCTGCTCTATGCTTCACTGAAAACTAGCTTCAACGAGATACATTAAACCTGATTTACTTTCCTCATTTTAAATTTTCAAATATATTTTGTAGAGAAGACTGAGTCATGGGGGTACCTGTGCATGTGTTCGACAATCTGGATTGAACATTATACCTAAATATCATATCCTGTCCACTAAAAAATACATGGGATTCTCTGTAATGGAAATAACAAGACAAAATACAATTATCTTTCGCATACAGAGGTCACCAGACAGAGACAGAAAAGTGTTCTATAACCACATGGAGATACTTCTGGAAGAAATTCACTTGTCCAAGAAAAATATAATTATATGTGGTGACTTCAATACTGATTTCTCACAGTCAAATAAATTCAAAGATGATGATATAAATTTATTACAGACATTCAACATAAGCTAAAATGTAATCTAACCATCTTGAAAAACAGCAACTTCTGCATCATGTCACAGGCTAAATTTTGAGAAATACATGCAAATATGCCTATAACACACAATTGGTATACTAAGGTCTTAGAGAACACTATGCCCAAATGCTTAGAATGAATGTTACAGGAAACTCAAAACTCCACAGAATAAGATGCACTGTAAAGAATTTCAGTTCAAAAAAATGTGGAATATTTTCGTTTTTGCCTGAAGGGTGAATACTGGAATCATGTATACAGCATATGAAAAACTTAAGTTTATGGCCACATTTAAGCTTTATTATTTATTTAATTTTTTCCCAAGATAGAATTACATGTAACTCTGTTAAAAAAACAAACTAATGGGTCACAAATGCGATGAAGGTACTGTGTCAAAATGAGACCAAATGAGTTCTCCAAGCAAAATACTAGTTCTGGTTTCATTACCTACTTCAACAGATACAAACAAATATTAACACATATACATGATACTCTAATGTGTATTTCTAAGAATGGGACTAAAGCAACCTGACAAATTGTAAGTGGAGAAACAGGTGCAATGTCAGGTGAAGACTGTAATACAGAACTGATTATGAACAATAATAAATTGCCTGACACCAGAAAAGCGGCTTGCAATTTCAAACATTATTTCTCAAATATACCACAACAGTTGATAAATACACATAATGACAACAGCCAGACAGTAAGGAGATACAGTCAGTTCAACAAATTTATGTAAATATGTTATTCATGTACTAACAGCACTTCAGGAACAGCCTAAAATTATAAAAGGATTACCTAATAAATATTCAGTGTGTGCTGATGAGATACTAGATGCTAATATCAAATCTAGTGTAACATTCATTGTAGAACTATTTGCAGACATAGTAAATTTATCATTTGAGGCTGGTATATTTTCAAATAGACAAAAAATTGCCTTCTTAAATAACGGAAGGCTGATAAATGACTCCCAACATGGGTTCAGAACTAGGAAGTCCATTTACAGAGCAATTTTTGCCTTTGTAAATGAAGTATTACCAGAAGTGGATGATAAGCATTATGTATCTGGAATATTTCTTGATTTCTGTAAAGCATTTGATGACAATGATTACAGCATTCTCTTGCATAGGTTAAATACTTATGGAATTAGAGGCCAGTCTGAAAGGTGGATCCAATTATACCTCAAAAATCAACAACAGATTGAAGAAATAATACACAAAGACAGTGAAACACAAATGTTTCTAGTTTTTGCAGCAATGAGCAAAAAATGAAGTACGGCGTCTCACGTGGGCCAGTCCTGGGACCTGTCCTATTTCTGACACATGTAAAGGACTTGGCTGATAAATACATGATGGAACCACAGTGCTCTTCACAGATGACACTAATATTTAAATTAAACCGCAGTCAGAAAAATCTGCAAGAAACAAAGGAAAAACTTTCTCAAATGTGTCATACAAAATATTTAGGCATATATACTTAGGAGGTTTTGAAGTGGGAGCTGCACCTTAACAATAGAAATAAAAAACTGAGTACACTTATGTAAGGTATTAAGATCTTACTCAAAATACACAAGTTGCTCATCTTTGGTGACAATGTACCTTGACAGTATACAGGCACCACTGATGTACAAAATAATTTTATGGAAGAATTCCACAATAACACAAAGAAATAAATAAATAAAACATTTAAAACAGAGAAAAATTGAACAATGGAAACTTCAGGTAGGAAAATCAACAACATAGGAAAAGACAGATTGCTACTTATCATAAAGAAGACACATCAAGTTACAGGTAGGTACAATTAAAAAACACTTACATAGAGCTTTTCGCCACAGCCTTCAACAGTAAGAGACCCACACCGTCAAACACACAAGCAAGTGCACCTCAGGTACACACAGCTGAGATGCTACAGTTGGCGATCGTGTATGCGTGAGGTGTGTGTGCTTGTGTGTGTGTTAATGATGTGTGTCTCTCTTCTACTGATGAAGGCTGTGAACAAAAACTTTATGGTTTTAATTGTGCCTGTCTGCAACTTGACATGTCTTCCTTACAGTAAGTAGCAACCTAAGGAAACATAAGTGCAGGGATTCCTGTAGACATCTTTTTAACATAGTCGTCTGAAAGTACTATCACTCCCTTGTTTGTACATGCAAGGTAGGTCTTAAGTAAGTACTGTTTTGAAATAAAAATAAAACACGTACACTTTTAGTTGCAATTTTATTTTCACCCGAAGGCTTGTACTTTAATCTAATTTCCTACATAACTCTCACTAATATTGAGACACTTATCATGTTGTACAACCAGCTATCGATAATTTGAATGTTCTCTAACAACTGCATTAAGCACACTTCTTGATACTTACGAGTGATGTGATGTTATAGAAAAGAGTGAGAGCTTTTAAGGACAGTTGTGCAAACATGCATGATGATGAATGAAGTGGGCAACCTTCAGTCATTACAAATGATTAGGTGTAGAAAATTGATGAAAAATTGAGAGAGAACAGATGCTTTATGATTTGAACGTTATGTGATGAGTTGCCTCAACTGTCAAGAAGTGTGATTTATGCAACTGTTAAAGAAGGTTTCAATTATCGAAAGTTATGCTACGACATCAGATTTATACAAGGAAAGTATTCAAAGCCGGTTATACAACACAACGAGTCACTGGGAATTATGTAGAATAGTAGATTGAAGTATAGGGAAAAGTAGACTGAAGTACAGATTTTCATATAAAACTAAAACAGCTGAGAAATGTCCGCTTGTGAGTAGATTGAAGTACAGGCTTACACATAAAAATAAAATACCTAAGAAATGTCCACTTTTTTATTTTCATTTCAAAATGGTCTTTCTTAAAAAAACATGGTTTGTATAAGAGTTAAAAATTTTCACAAAAGGGAGTATCTTATGAAACAGAAAACATCTTCAAACATAACTATGATTTAAAATAATATGAAATTAGGCAGAAGCTTAACCTACATGTAAACACAATAAGTACAAGAAAGTTGTACGTAAACTGAATGGGTTACAAACACAGACAAAGATATAAATTAACGAGTTGTCTTGCGACAAGGATAATGTTTTGATACATCTGTAGGATTGGGGAGAAGAGAAGTTTGTGGCACAACTTGACTAGAAGAAGGGATCGGTTGGTAGGACATGTTTTGAGGCATCAAGGGATCACAAATTTAGCGTTGGAGGGCAGCGTGGAGGGTAAAAATCGTAGAGGGAGACCGAGAGATGAGTACACTAAGCAGATTCAGAAGGATGTAGGTTGCAGTAGGTACTGGGAGATGAAGCAGCTTGCACAGGATAGAGTAGCATGGAGAGCTGCATCAAACCAGTCTCAGGACTGAAGACAACAACAACAACAACAACAACAACAACAACAACAACTGTATGAAACAAAATTAAAAAAATACACTCTTCAGTTTATTAATTCCTTTATCTTCACAAGTTTGTTTCTATAAGAGGTAGCATATGGACGTATGCTTGGATCTGTCTTACCAGTAGTGTTAAAAAATGTGTATCTCTCATCCATACACTAAAAGTATTACAAAAAGTTATTAGGAAAGCAACATTCATTCGTACATTTAAGATGTCCACTCCCTGTCCATCATTTCGCCCACTGCCGAGATCTTGCATCATTAGGTTCGGAAAAGAAGAATTTACACTCTATTGGGAGGAGCAAACCTGCATTGACATTGTCACCATCACAACTAAACACAATGGAATTAATGTGAAGCAGTATGTTACACAAATTATGAATACTGACCTTGAATGTACTGATACTGAAGGTCTGTTGATATTAGTATCAGTTAAAGTTCACCCAGGAATGTGTATAGACTCATAAATTACCTTCAAATTTCTTTCAACTTTTCTTTCCAATCAATTTTTCCAGTTATTCATGCAATTATTAATCAGTTTCTATTACCTCCTCCTACGCATACAAATTCAATGACGACCTTTTAATGAACGGTGCCAAGCAAAATAAGAACAGACCTTTCAATTGTTGAGATTAAAAATTTTTGAGATAAGTGATTCATATTACTGCTACAAAAGCTAATGAAACTTTCATTGTATTTGTTACATATCCGCGAGACTGGAAATCATAAAAACATTGAAAGAGCAATTTAAAATTAAATTCTGCCTACAAATGAGCCAATTCCAGAATACCGATTTCAGTGGTAAAGGTAGGAAGTTGCAATACTGTATGCTTATATGGTCGTGCTTAGTGCCGTCTCTCTGGAAGTAGATAATCTCTTTTCCTTCAAATTAATATCCTTTACAGAAAGTGCATTTCTACAGGAAAGACGAAAATTTGTACAAGTCATCATTAAAGTGCAAGATATGTCATTCAAAATCTATAAGACTGTGTCAGATAATAATCAGGTTCAGTAATGAAAATGCAGCTAAATTTAGTTTAACTTAAAAGTACTGATACAGACAAAGTTTCATTTTTGAAAAAATTTTATCCTCATTTTTGTTAAAACATTTGTACAATGGAGTCAAAGAAATTGCCAATGTTGAAAATTCATTCCAAAATTTTATACGTCAAGATGTCAGGAATCCGAGCTTGGCAACAGTTGAAGGTAATGCTGCAACTCGTGAACTGACCGGAGGCAACCAAATCAACGAGGTTGACAGGCCACTATCAATAAATGATGACACTGGTAATTTAAGTAATCATGATTTCACCTCTGTGACACTCGACTCGACAATTTCTCAGCAGGAAAAATTTCTTCAAATATTGAAGCTGAAGGGGCCAAAAGCGAAAATTCCTCTGATTACTTACTCACGACATCGCAAAAGCAAGAACAGAATGTTTCCTGTTCTTGTTCCTGTTCATAACAACAATGTAAATACTAGTGAGACACACAATTTGATACAACTCGTACAATAAATAACACAACAGTTCAAAAAACCAACATAAATTTCAGGAAAGTGTATCAGAAGTTATGGGTATAGGACAACAGTTTACACAGTGCAATAAGATATTTAACAACTTCAAGAATAGTATTAGTGAACAGTTCAGTGAGGTGAGCAAGACTATACGCACTGAATTATCTGACGAACTATATGGGAAGCTGACAGACTTAGGTAAACAACTAAAGCAAGAAATAATTACTGACATACCCAGAATGTAAGCACGTTAACAGAAAGAGTATCATCCATAGAT
Source organism: Schistocerca gregaria (assembly GCF_023897955.1). Taxonomy (NCBI): domain Eukaryota; kingdom Metazoa; phylum Arthropoda; class Insecta; order Orthoptera; family Acrididae; genus Schistocerca; species Schistocerca gregaria. The sequence goes on from NC_064921.1 coordinate 507,060,403, forward strand.
GATAAACGGGAACAACTACCAGGTGAGTTGCAAATGTCAGTGAAGCATATTCCCAAATTCAAGAGATGCAATTCCAAGTGGATGCGTCTGTAAAAAATGTGACAAATGCAGTCAGAGAGCTGCAAGACGTGTGCAAAAACTTACCAACAGGAGTACAAAGTTAAGTTTAGAGTCAAAATGTGCCAAAAAACAGGGAATTAAGATATGTGCAGATGTAAAGGAAATAACTGAAAAAGCTGAAGCCAGGACGCTGGATAAGAGCAGCACCCTTGCTGAAAAGGTAGTGTTACAGTGTAAAATTTATGTAGATACAGTAGAGCCAGCTCTAAAAGAGAAAGAAAGTCTGTTTCTAGCTAAAATACATTCAGGTTTTAAGGAAGCAGAGAAAAGGTTACGAGGCAGTATTGCTAAAAATACTGACATTACAAAGCAACATTTGACAGAAAACAAACCCATACTTCTAGAGAAGTTAGATACTTTCACTGGTTACCCACAATACGTGGTTAGCCCGTCGAAGGAAAATAGCGAAGATTGTGGAATACAGCACCACTAGCAGGCAGCTGTAACTGTCGATTGTGGAATACAGCACCACTAGCCGGCAGCTGTACCTGTCGAGCAAGCGAGGTTGCCATGCTCTACGGTACAAGTGAACACAAACAAGCCTGTCACTGACATTGCAGAGTGTTTGCCAACATTACTTGCAGATGAAGAATTACTTAGGCATCGACAATTTCAAGTATTTACTTCCGAAGGGAAAAGAACAAACCCCGTGGTCTTTATCAGGGTATTTCAAAATGTTTTGCATCGTACCTGGACTGAAGCCCAGAAAATTAGATTTGTTGCTGTATACAGACAGGGTGATGTTCTACTGTGGGCTACGGACACGGTGGAACACTGCCACTATTATGAATAGTATGGAAGAGCCTTTCTGGATAAATATTGGTCTAAGGCCAGACAAGAGAGGCTCAAACTGGAAGTGTTCAACCCAGCTCCATTCAGTAGCAAATGTGGAAGCTTAAGGGGCTATTTCGGAAAATATTTGAATAAAACCAGATACTGGATGAGCCCAGTATTTCAAGTAGACAAGCTGTTAGTTTTAAAGAGTCGTCTTCCTCCTCATATTTGGGTAAAACTCATTACCATTCCAGAACATAACGCCGAATATTTTCTATCCGTGCTGGAATCAGTACATTAGATATACAAAGGGAGACCAGCACAACCCAAGCCTGTTAGTACGCAGATAGTGCCACAGAGATTTGTGGACCAACAAGTTAACAACGGATTCGTAGTACAACACGGATGGCAACCTTACCCCACACAGACCTATAGTAATGGTACCGGTAATCACAATGGCAATAATGAAAGCTGTAAATTCAAGGGTGGATATAAACGAAATGGGCAAAAATGTAATAAAAACAACTACAATGAGCAAGTAGCATATGACCAGCCTGTAAAATATGTACAGACACAAGCTGCCGTCAATAATCAGCCGATCGCTTGGTAAACACGAAACAGTACCATACAACTGAATAATCCACAGACAGCGGAATTCAGCTAGCAAAGTAATGCACATTTGCCGAATAACACACAAAGGCAAAGAGAATTTCAGTCGAGATCCCCACGAGATACTAACTGGGGTAATCAAACACGAAGAGTCCATATAGTAGAAGTTACACCTAACAGAGAGACCGTTGCCGGTGTGATGCACGAAACCAGTCACAGTAGGCCCCTGTTCTGTGACCTGGAGGAGTGGGGGCACAAGCTTGATTGACACTTACTTTATCAGATATGATCAAGGTAGTGATGCAAAAGATGATCTGTATCAAAGTAATGAGAATGCACAGGAAAACTTGACAGAGGACAAGGTACAAGCTACTATTAAAGCCAAAATAATTAGTTTTTAAGGAAAATTTTTGCTTGTACTTTTTCTTGTATGTTAAATGTGGTTCCAATAAAGTAAGTTGTTGTAACAAGGAAGAATTTTACTTTTATGTGTCTAGAGATGACGATACTCTAAATACAATGCATCGGCTTGCATGTAGCCCAGTTGTAAACAAATAAATTAACTTGTGAAACACACAATAGTGTGCAATGCAAGTGGTATCACAGAAACGCAGTGCATGCGGATTGGGGAGCAAAAAGATAGTCGACAAACTGCAAGCTCGAGCGTGCCAGACAGGCACAGCTGGAAGTGTGCGAGTGGCCAAAAGAAACAAACCTCATGAGCTACAGCCCAGACTAAGTTTACTGAATAAACAGACACATATAAAATTAAGAGCGTATCTACTTACGGTACACTACTATATACATTACACCTATATATGTACAGTATTTACAAATTTAAGTATTGAAAGTGCACGCTCTAATCATACTTGATTGATGAAAAAAGTCTGGCTGCACATAAATAAGCAAGTACAATATAAGAGGAAAACTGAATACAAGGTCACACCATGCCTCTAACACACTTTGTCTTTCAGATTTATAAGTTAACCAAAGACGCACACATGACATGAAATAAGTTTTGCGATAGCACGACTGCACACTTAAGTTAATGAATACATAGTTGAATATATGAAGGAAGCATTAGTACCTATCAAGCCACTATACAATTATCTATGAAGATTTAGTTTTAAGTTTTTTCTTCCAGAGAATGATGCATCAAAACAACCTAAAGTGAAGAAAGATAAATATTTGTAGAGTGTTAGGTACTATACAAACATAAGATAGGACCACACCACCAGAGGTTGAAACCTAACTACTGTGAGTGTCGACTACCCATAAAAGTGTCAAATACCTGAAATACATTGAACTTTTTATGCACGTTTGTTACTTATGAAAAAATTGTTTTGCACCCACTGTAGATTAACATATCGTATTGATGGAACAACACTGTAAACCTCAGCAAATGAAACAGTTACCCTTGTATTTGATACGATTGGTACAGTCAGATTTGTGTTGTGTTTATAAACAACAAACGATTTTCTTATTGAGATCACAGTTAAGTCTATGAAGGAGAAGTACCTTAGCACATAAATACCTCTCCATGGAATTTCCTCAACTCTGTAGTGTGTAGATCCTTCCTGGCGAATGCTAGAGAGGCGAGGTCATGCATAGTTATCTGAGCAGCATGTAGTATCTATTGTAGTGCCTACTGTTTAGTCCTTTGATTCTTTTGAAAAGACAAATGTGCTCCAACAAGAAATCATTGTGCGTAGAAATGAAATGCTTGTCAATTTATGCTATAAATGAAAACAGAATCTACTACTGTATGAATGTTGTATAAAGAATGTAGAACCAAACGGGTGAGAATGTGTACTCACATAGTTGGAATCGAATAATTAAACAAAAATGAAAACAAAATGATAAGCAATGACACTATGTATAAAAAGGGGAGAGAATTCATCAGATATATATGAGCGACAATAATGGCATGTCAGCAAATGACTAGGATAAGTATTTTGTAATTGTATTCGTATTTTATTATGTTATGTGTACAATATGTGGAAAGGATACTATATGTGTACAGTATGTCGAAAGGACACTACAGGAACTTTATGTAATGAAACTGCATGAAAGACGCTCAAAAACGAAGTGCAAAAACATAAGAAACCTGGCTCGAAAGTGTTAAGTGCACATGTAATAAAACAATACGTGGGTGTGCACGACGTAAACTAAAAATGGCAATACTTCCTGTAACACGAATTTTCTGTGCTTGACAATGCCATAAAATCAGCAAGGAACTTACCTTGTTGATAGATGTCGGGTGTGTGGCTGATCTCCCCACTGAACAAATGAGAGCGACTAAATGAAATAAATTCCTCGAGCCACTGATATGTAAACCAGTTGTCACCAGATTTCGCAAAGGATCACGTCGCTGAACATGAGCTTGATAAATCTGTGCAATGAAAGCTACTGTAAACCCATGACACGGTCACTCTGGCCTCGTACTGAACACATGAGCACTAACTGGGATGATAACAGATGTAGCGTTGTGCACACATGTTTCACAAGCGAAACAAGGCACAGATGCTGAATGACAACAATGGGACTACATGGTTACAGCAAGCACTTTATTAGGAGAGAAAACTTATATATGTATGTGTTAAAAGAAGCTGATATACCCGTATAAGTTGATAACCATTCAGGATAAATCCCATGGCCGAAAAGAAAGGCTATGCCCATACTGGCCAGGATTATGAACCCTCAAAAAGGGAAATAAGCTCAGACATTGTGCACCGCTTTATGATGTCATTGTACAGTGGGGTTGGGGGGTGGGGCAATAGTGTTGAATCATATCATTTTTTCTTTTTTTTTTTTCTTTTCTTATACGTAAGCTATATGTAAACTGAATGGGTTACAAACACTGCCAAATATAAATTAAGTTGTTTTGTGCCAAGAATAATGTTTTGATGCAACTGTATGAAACAAATAAGGAATACGCTCTTCAATTCATTAATTCCTGTATCTTCATCCGTTTGTTTCTATAAGTGGTAGTGTAGGTTATGTCAAGAGCTCAAGTTTTTTGTGGGCATAAAACGTTTAGTGAAGGCAGAATGAATGTTGAAGATGTAGACTGCAGTGGACGACCATCAACCTCATGGACAGATGTCAACTTGGTCAGGGTGTGTAAACTCGTATGATCTGATTGAAGATTATCGAACATCAATTGAGAAATGGTTCAACTAATAACAACTGAGGATCTTGGTATGAGAAAATTTGTGCAATAATGGTCCTCAAAAATCTCACTCCGCAACAGTGAGAAACATGGAAAAATGTGGCAGCCGATCTGTTAGAGCAAATGGAAATCAATCCAGAATTGTTGAGCCGTGTTATCACTGGTGATGAAAGTTGGTTTCTTCAATACGATCCAGAGACAAAATGCCAAAGCTCGCACTGGTGCTCAAAGGGATCACCCAGACCAAAAAAAGCTCACATGTCAAAGTCAAAAGTGAAATGCATACTTGTGTGCTTTTTGATTCCAAGGGAATTGTTCATGAAGAGTGGGTGCCTCCTGGACAAACAATTAACCAATATTACTACAAAGAAATTTTAGAAAGACTTTGTAAGAGAGTTCTTCGGGTCCGTGCCAACATTGCAGTTAATTGGATTCTGCATCACGATAATCCGCCATCCCATTCTGCTCTTTCAGTACAGCAATTTTTAATCTCAAAACAAATTTCAGTACTACCACAGCCACCTTATTCACCAGATATCGCTCCGTGCGAGTTTTATCTATTTCCAAGAGTCAAAATGGCGCTCAAGGGACACCATTTCAAACAACAAAAGATGTCCAAAAAGCTGTGATGAGGGTCTTGGAGGATATTCCAGAAGATGAGTTCCAGAAATGTTACAATCAATGGCAGAAGCACTGGTACAAGTGTGTGCAATCAGAAGGGAACTACTCTGAAGGAGACAACACTGAACTTGACTAAAACGGTAAGCAACCTTGATTACTGGGCCAGGCTATACACCAGTTACTTGTGATGTTAGAAAAAAGGGGGCAGAGCAAACAGAAGTTGGGAAGACATATCAAAAGCTTGCTTACTCCAGAAACAACAAAATAAAAAAGTGACGAAGATAATAATATTAGAATGCACTATGTAAATGAATTATGGACAGAATTTACATGGATAGAATGTTACATCTTAATACTTCAGCCTACATTTTTACTACAATTAAGGAAAGACAAAACGTATCTTTATTTATTTATGGTGATAACTAAATTCTAAGTAACCTGCTGTAAGTAAGCAGTGTGGGTGTCACAAAAAGATATATGTTGCTGCATAATTTTGGTTCCATTACCTTGTTGGTTCTATATTGGAATATGAGCATGAAGTATTATGTTTATATAAACTTTACAAATCCAAGTCAAGTTAAACAATATTAAACAGCCATAAATGAAGAATGGATGAAAAGGGTAGAGTGGCATATGAAATGCTACATTATCAACTGAATAATTTTCATTTCAATAGTGTCAACTTAATGGTAGATAACTTAGAAAAACTGGAAAGAGTCTTACCTAAGCTAATATTTTTCTCTCTTATTAACTGCAGTAAGAAAAATAGTGATTTCTTCCTTAGAATTGAGTTTGACATCAGTAATGCAGCCACAGAATGTAAAGCTGTAGATGTTCGATTGGCACTTTCATCTATACGTTCTTGCTCTGATAACTCTCCCTGCAGATAAAGATAGAAAAGGAATTACATAATAAAAGACCATACACCACTTCTCCAAGCTAATTTTAGCCCCAACACTAATTAGTGTCATAAAGTTACGGTCTTGTACATTGTTATACGTTGCTTGATTTAAATGTGAAATAACAATTACTGATATTAATACAGAGCTGAATGCAGTGCATCATGAGTGTTTCTATAGAACAGTACTGTTTTTGGTGAAACAAACATTTGTACATCTACTTCATCTAAATTGTCTTCTTCAAAACCCTTCTTTCTCAATTCAGTGTCCTCAAATATCAGAAGCAATAACTGATCCAGTAGGTAAATTCTTTACAATTATTTAAATAAAATTTAATGCCAGATTACAATTTTACACATATATTATCTAGGAGACAACTGCATTCTGAAAAGAATTTTATTTAATTTGAGATATGAATATAATAGAGGGAAACATTCCACGTGGGAAAAGTATTTCTAAAAACAAAGAAAATGTGACTTACCAAACGAAAGCGCTGGCAGGTCGATAGACACACAAACAAACACAAACAGACACACAAAATTCAAGCTTTCGCAACCAACAGTTGCTTCATCAGGAAAGAGGGAAGGAGAGGGAAAGACGAAAGGATGTGGGCTTTAAGGGAGAGGGTAAGGAGTCATTCCAATCCCGGGAGAGAAAAGACTTACCCTAGGGGGAAAAAAGGACAGGTATACACGCACGCGCGTGCGCGCAACAGACGAACCGTTATCAATAATATTAATTACTTTTGATATGGTTTGTTGACCTCCTACAGTCATGGTTACTGATTTTAGGTCCTATTTATCTGCATAACACACAGTATATCTACATAAATAACTGCATAATATACTAAAAAGCTTTGGAATACCACTTTTCACCATGACCACAACATATTCCATCAAATAAATAATATTAAAATTACATTGCCACTAGGGGCTTAAAACTGTAGCATATATTTTTGGAAAGATTACCCTGTTTTTGCCAAATTTCATATCTATTTTTGGCAAAAATCACACATATATTTTGGCAAAATTCACATCTAAATTCTTTTTGTTTGCACATGACTAGATGTAAAAATTTAAATGGTTATAATGATATATCATGATACATGTCTGAAGCTGAAGCTTTAGTGCTTTGAAATTTGCAGTGAAAAATAACATTCCATTAGTAAATGCCATGGTACACTCTTATGCTCTTCTAGAAATGGAAGATATTCACATGAATGAAGAGAGAAAAACTATTATTTTAAGTTAATTGAATTAGAGTGGAGCAAAACACTGCCATTACACTTCTCACTTCCATTCAAGCAGAGTCAAGAATGTACAAAGGAGTTGCACCTTCTGTTGGCATGAGTGGTGAACAGAAGGCACCACTTGCTGTTGTGGACATATTATTCTGTGCAGCCACTGATGAAAGATCTAACAGTGGCCCACCAAGGAATGACCGAAGAGCCTGAATTAGCAATGAATGTTAAATAAAATGTATGGTAACTGACTTACTCATAGTACAAGAACAAGAAAGAAGCAATCTGTTGCTCACACTGTATTAATGGTTAATATGACAACATTGGTTGAAGTGATGGAAATCTGGTAATGAATGCTTCACTTTGTTTGTGGAGAGAAATGAGCTCTTTTTCCACCTAATTCATGAAATTAACAGGAAAGAGGACCTAAGCGTGGTGAAAAAGATTATTAGCTGGGACAGAAAAGTAGGACAAGCTGCACAAGATTAAGTTACAGGCGACTGTGGTACCCAGAAGATATTAGCAAACAAACTGAGTCTAAAAGGAACATTATGTGCTATTCCAGGAGAATGTATGTAACTGGTAGGTTTGACATCTCCCTGTGAGGGCTAGGTACACATCGAATTGACATGATGGAGGAGTTTTTTGACTGGAAAATTTGCTTTTGCAAAACAAACAGAATTTTTTTTTCCGAAATGCTCTTTGCTTGTTTTCTTCTTTTGGCTCTATTTAAGCTTTCAAAATATGAGTGTTTACATTGAGAAGCAGGAGCATTTTACTGTTGGTGAAAACACTGCTTCTCTGATTTAAGGTGTCTGTCAAACATTACCTACCCCCCTCTCATAAGATGGCCAGCCAACACCCACTGTCTGTGTTTCTATGAAAGCAGAACTGCCACCAGTTCATATGGATCACTAATCCATTCTGGTGTTGTGATGGTTGCAACCTTAACTCTGTGATGGATCAGGATTAGTCCCTTTACTCATTGCTTATTAAGAATAGAAAATAATGTGAAACACACAACACAATGCATTCAGAAATGGCTACAACGTAATTTCTTGTTGAGGTTGGCAGTGGCATAAACGTGGTAGCTCAGACCTTACCTCTATCAGTACCTGACACAATCACAGTTCAGACACCTGCCACTTAGAATGGCCATGTTAAAGTGCAGAATACAACCAACTTTTGAACTTTAGGCAGCAGCAGACAAACATACACATTTCTTGATACTAGGTCCTACAGCTGAGTCCTAATATGCATTATACAGCATGTTTTTGATACAGCCCCTTCAACCCCCACCCCCAACTGGCGTGACAACAGCAATTGGGTGCACTGATATATCATTACGGTATTTTGTAAACACATTTTTACACACATTATCTTTCCAAAGAGGGCTTTGCCAGATGGTGTGCAATAGCATGAATTAAAAATCTGATGTATTTTATTTACGTCATGTCATTCAAAGAGTGAGGCATCAAGGCAAGGTTAGTACTTCGCAAGAAAACCACAAGGGAGCATTATCACAGCCAGACGCAACAACATATGCGTGAAGTTGGGATGGACTAGCCCAGAAGAGATTCCATATGCCACCACATCAACATGCTTGCTTACATCCGAGTGAAGTGCCGCTCAGCCCAGTCAGCAATCATCGCCTAAGATGACACCTTCGTGTGTCTACTGAGCCAGCAGTGCAATAGTTGTGTTAGACAGAACACTGCATAAATGTTAATCATCAATTTTACTCTATGAGAAGAAACTATTACCTTGTTATGTATCAACTGATACATTCATGTGCACATTGATTGTTACAAAGTTAAGTATTTCATTTGGTTCAATTTGTAATAAAGTGATCTAATATTTTCCTCTCCTTCCAGGAGTAGAGCTACAGACTGACTGCTGCTCCAACAAGTGTTATATAATTCGGTATAATTTATATGCAAAAACGATCTCTGATAAAATAACTCACATTAATGCAATTCACTATGAAATAACACTTATCGGGTAATTTTGTGTTTTTGCGCTTTAAGGTAGAATTTGCATCTATATTTGCATTTATCACATCTTACACTGGTGCAAAACCCTGTCTTGCTGTCCTGCAACATCAGCCACATCCCTTAGGCTCTTCCACAACCAAACAGGACTGAGAATCAATACAGACTAGTACGCCTCCAACCTGTCCTCAAAATAGCGTGCACTACAGAAATTTCAGTCCATTCCAAAGGCCTTACAGTTAGCTGCTCATTCAAGTTCAGTTATTAAGGGCTTTTGAAATTTCTACTTTGCTTCACAAAGACACTACAATGGCAGCTCTTCTTTACAACTGCATAACCAACTCAACAATAAAATTTGTTAATATTTCAACTTTGTTTATTGTCCATCCAACTGTGATCTTCCACCAATTTCAGTGTTCATCAGTTAACAATCTTGCGAGAGTTTGTAGCTTCCAACCTTGGCTCATCTTCTTCCAACAGATTCCGTCCAAATGAGGACCTCAAAATTACAGTTATGGTTGTAAGTTGATCAACTTTCCTGACGATACTATTGTTGTAAACAGCAATAAATACCTGCAGTTGGGCCTCAGCCTGATGTCAGACATACCAACACACGAAACCTACTGCAGTGAATTCACTACAGAAGTCCCATCTGACCTATCACCAATTCTCCAATCCCTGGGTAGTTCCCTTACTCTCTCTCCTAAACTTGACATCTTCCTCAATCCAACATTCGGTTGTTTCTCATTTTTTACATGCTTACAAAATTCCATTGGCCCAACCACCCAAGACATGCCAGTGTATCTGGGTACTGCAAACCCACTGAAAAAATCTCAACCACTATAAACCAAACAACATGAATGTACTGCCCAAAGGTCTCCTCCTACCTAACAAACAACGCACTTGGTCCACCATCTTGGTCACTTTGTCACTGGGGGCTGATGCTACTTCATTGTACACCAACATCCTCAATGTCAAGGTTTTACTGCAGCTGAACATTGTGTGTCCCAATGCCCAAATGACTTCCAGTCCACTGCTTCGACCAGTAATGAAAGTTATCTATAAATCAACAGCCCTGCCAAGATGAATGAAGAAATCCTTTGAAAACTTGTTCATGGGCAATCTGGAGGACTCCTTTCTTGCATCCAAAATCCTAAATCCCCCACCTCGCATAGACTCATACACCTGGACTCAACGAGTAACTTCTCCATTCATTTAATCAGGTTGTCTTTGCCTGCTGCCCCCCACCACACACACACACACACACACACACACACACACACACACACACACACAGACACACAGACAGACAGACAGAGAGAGAGAGAGAGAGGGCAACTATTTATTCATAACCGATGCAAAAGAGTTAGATGTTTGCACCTGTTACTTTCCTTCAAAATAGTCACCAGTGTTGTGTAGAACCTGTTGCCAATGATGTGGGAGGCGTAGTACACCGTTAGCAGAGTCTGTTCTGTTGATGGTGCGAATGGAGAAGTTTACTGCCTGTCGAATCTTTGGAACAGTTTTGAAACGAATGTCATGAAGAGGTTTCTTCATCTTCAGAATCAAATCGAAGTCACAAGGACTTAATCCAGGGAATATTGTGAATGGTACAGTAACATTGACCGAACAGACCAGCCACAGCTTGCACTGTATGCGGCCGCACATTGTCGTGCAAAATGATGGGTGGGTTGGGCAGAAAGTGTTGCTGCCTCTTTCGCAAAGCTGGTCACTGGTGATGCTCCAAAAACAAACAGTAATACTGTGCATTCACGGTCTGCCATGGAGGAACGTAACGCATTAGGATAACACCATCACAATTGTACACGAAAGTCACCATAACTTTAGAACATTCCACTTGCACCATCAACAGAACAGGCTCTGCTAATGGTATACTATGCCTTCCACATCGCTGGCAACAGGTTCAACGCAAACACTGGTGACTACTTTGAAGGACAGTAACAGGTGCACACGTCACTCTTTTGTATCGGTTCTGAATAAATAGTTGCCACTTTTCAAATTCCAACCCTCGTGAAAAACATAGATAAAGACATAGTACCCTAATTGATGTTTTTTTGCTGAAGCTCAAAGCAAGAAAATAACTGTTCACCTAGTAACAAATGGTATCTCCGATTACATGCACAGCTAGTTAGTATAAGTAATATAGTGTCTTACAATATGAATACTCCTCAGTGGAAATGAGTCAGGATAATTAATGACTCCAGGACAACTTTTTTAAGAACATTTTACAAGAGATGACCTAAGATGAAATTTGTTATGAACCAAATGTGTGTAGGTTCTTTAACTCGCACTGTCTCCATATTGCAAAGATATCATACGGGTGTATGATTATATCTATGCTGACAGAAAATTGAAGAGCAAAAACAGCAATTATATTATGTACCTAATTTGTCTTTTCATTGATCTTGGCGTCTGTCAGTCTTCTGAGTAGGTGTGAGAAAGAAGCATGTAACTGAGTCACAATATTTTGTTAAGTAAAAGTTCTAGTATGCGGATGCCTTAAGTTTTCACTCTACTACGATGATCTCAGCAATTTGGTGCCATAGGAACTTACCACCTTTCTACTACCAAGTGACATCCTAAATTCCTTCCCCCACTGCAAAGAGAACTTGCATAAATGGGCACATTTTGAGACAAAGTTACTTACAAAGAGAGAAGAAGTGCAGCAGCCACATCAGCATTGTTGTACGTCATTAGGGAGAAAAGGTAAATTATCAAGTCACACACCAAAACTACAAGATTAACATTTATCGAAAGTTTTAGAACATCTATGCCTGTGCAAATTTCCAGGCAGACAAGTTTTGGTGCGGCTTATGGATAATTACTGCATATATATCTCTCTCTCCCAAACCAACATAAATCCTAACATAAAAATAATCTATTCCATGACCAATTAATATCATTATTTGCAAATAGCTTTACACATAATCTAATCAGAAAGGGCATTAAACAGCCAAGTAGGAAAAATGTGGATCATTACAGGGATTAAAGTATCTTGTGAAATGATAAGGGAAATGTATGTTGGCAAGAACATGAAGAGCTCGTGCAGTAGTTGCACACTACAAAAACCACTCAAAATTACTAAGGAAGGTTATTAAAAGCTCAAGGAACATGCATATAATATCTGAAATCAGTAATTCCTACAACAGAATTATGGCTTTATGGAATGTCGTGAAACGAGAGACAGGACAACCAGCCACAGAACAGGATGACATCACTATTCAACTGAATGGAAAGGTTACAAATTATGAGTCACATTTAGCAAACATATATTATTCTTTTCTTAAATGCAGTAGAAAGTACAGGTACTAAAAAGTTCATGGGAAAAATCTTAGCAGTATGTTGAAAAAGCAACTCTTATAAAATTCAATCATATGAATGTATCACCAACTTCTCCTTCTGAACTTTAGAAAATTATGCATTCTCTCCAAAATAAAAGCTCATCTGGTTTTCACGGTGTTTCCAATAGAGTACTAAAGATTTCTTCCTATATAATAAGCCTAATGTTATTTGAAATGTGTAACACATTACTAACTCAGCACACTTTTTAAGACAGGCTGAAGTATGTCACTGTCAAGCACCTACTTAAGAAAGTTGAACAATGGAAAATTCAGGATGGAATGTAGGACAGTAACTAATGGGGGTTGCTCACTGTTCTCATCCGTCCAGCCCCTTTGCTGTTCCCATTCCAGCACTACACAGCCATCATTCCACCATCACACCCAGTATTTTTACTTCTCTCCTTTTCCACTACTCCCCCCCCCCCCCCCCCCCCGAAGTTTCCCTTGCCCTCCGTCTAACCTGCAGCTCCCCACCGCCTGCCACCCCCAACATACTATCCCTCCCCAGCATACTCCATACCCAGTTGCCACTTCTATCATGCACTAGTGCTGCTGCTCACAGTGGGGTTTCAGTTGCCTGAGACTACAGTCGTGTGTGTGTGTGTGTGTGTGTGTGTGTGTGTGTGTGTGTGTGTGTGCACGCGCATGTTGACTATTGTTGACAAAGGCCTAAATGGCCAAAAGCTTCATTTGTGACAGTCTTTTTGTTGTGCCTATCTGCGACTATGTAGACTGGCAATGGGAAGGAAAGCATTTCTGAAGAAGAGAAATTTGTTAACATCGAGTATAGATTTAAGTGTCAGGAAGTCATTTCTGAAAGTATTTGTATGGAGTGTAGCCATGTATGTAAGTGAAACATGGACGATAAATAGTTTAGACAAGAAGAGAATAGAAGCTTTCGAAATGTGGTGCTACAGAAGAGTGCTGAAGATTAGATGGGTAGATCACGTAACTAATGAGTTAGTGTTGAATAGGATTGGGGAGAAGAGAAGTTCGTGGCACAACTTGACCAGCAGAAGGGATCGGTTGGTAGGACATGTTCTGAGGCATCAAGGGATCACCAATTTAGTATTGGAGGGCAGCGTGGAGGGTAAAAATCATAGAGGGGGACCAAGAGATGAATACACTAAGCAGATTCAGAAGAATGTAGGTTGCAGTACGTACTGGGAGATGATTAAGCTTGCACAGGATAGAGTAGCATGGAGAGCTGCATCAAACCAGTCTCAGGACTGAAGACGACGATGACGACGATGACGATGACGACGACGACGACGACGACAACGACGACAACAACAACATCTGCGACTCAGCACCTTCCCTTTTCATAATATTGTTACTTAAGGAAGTTGATAAGAGGTTGATAAGAGGTCAATAAGTACAGAGGTCAATAAGTGCCTGACATCATTTTCCATAAATTTTTAAGAAGGTGATGTATTCTTGAATAATATTTCATCTTAACAACAGTAATATCCTCGCAAAGTTACAGTTTGGATTGCAGAAGAGTGGCTATGCTGAGAATGCAATTTACACATTCACTCACCAAATTTTAGAAATGTTAGATAATAAAATAGCACCGATTAGTATTTTCTGTACTCTATCTAAGGCATTTGACAATGTGAATCGCAGTATTCTCCTTGATGAATTGAAGTTTTATGGGATTGATTGTACATCGAATCAGTGCATACCGTCGTATCCAACCAAAAGAATGCAGAAAGCCATATTTAGTAATTCAACCAATAGAACCCATGGATGTAATTCTGACTATGAAGAAATCACACATGATGGTTCCTTGAGGCTCAATTTTACACCCACTATTGTTCCTCATATATGTAAATCGTCTCCCGTCTGATACACAACAAGCAGAATTAATATCTTTTGCAGATGACACTAGTGTTGCAATCATTCCAAGTATACATACAAAAACAAAAGAAATGGTAAACAATGCTCTTAAAAGTATCCCTGACTGATTTTCTGCAAATGGTTTCCTCTTCAATTTTAAACAGACCATACATATCCACTTCTGCATATCTAAGGCTGCTACACCAGTGATAAGTGTCACACATGGTGAGGAAATAGTAAATATGGTAGAGACTTTAAAATTCTCAGGTTTCCATATTGGTGAGACTTTTAACTGTAAAAAGCACATTTTGGAAATCCTAAAACAACTTGGTTCGGCTACATTTGCACTTACAATCATCCCATATCTTGTGGAGGCACAAATCAGTAAGTTGATGTCATTCAGTAGTATCATACAGAACAATGTTCTGGGGTACGGTATCTTTAAGGACAGTCTTCATTGCTGAAAAACATGCTGTAAGAATAATATGTGGGCCTCAGTTCCAATTAACCTTGTAGACATCTAATAAGGAGTTGGACATTCTGACTACTGCTTCACACTATATTCACTCTCTCATGCAGTTTGCTGTCAATAATCCACTACAGTTCAAAATGAAAAATGATGAATGTAATTTGAGCACCACAAGGAAAAATGCCATTCACTACTCCATATTAAGGTTTTCTTTAGCACAAAAAGTGATGCACAATGCTATAAGAAAACTTTTTGGTCACTTAGCCACTGCCGGCCGCGGTGGCCGTGCGGTTCTGGCGCTGCAGTCCGGAACCGCAGGGCTGCTACGGTCGCAGGTTCAAATCCTGTCTCAGGCATGGGTGTGTGTGATGTCCTTAGGTTAGATAGGTTTAAGTAGTTCTAAGTTCTAGGGGACTTATGACCTAAGATGTCGAGTCCCATAGTGCTCAGAGCCATTTGAACCAGTTGAACTTACCCACTGACATAAAATCTCTGACAGACAGCGTAGTAAAATTTTAAAACAAACTGCAAAAGTTTCTCCTTAACAACTCCTCCTAATCCACAGAATAATTTCTATTGTTGTAATGTGTAAAAGGTAGTGGGTCGGAATTACTAACTCACATCTCAGTGTGTGCATATACACACCTTACAAATGTCAGCATGTAGCCATACTGATAAATTAATTTGCAATCTGAATCTAAAGGGAGTGATTCCACATCATCATGATTTATTTTGCAAAATGATCCATGGAATATGTGCAATAACTTCAAGTTGAACAAATATATTTCAAGGAAGACGCAATACATGAAAGTCGCAGATCAAGTAAACAGAGTAAAATGTGTGTACACTTTAACAGTCAAATCATAATTGAGTCCAAGTCTAGCGGCCGCTGGTTGGCTGGCTGGCCGCTTAGGTGGCGCTGCTGCTGCATGGCTGGCAGACAGCGCTGCATGTAGAGGACGCGTGTAATTGCGCGGCGGCACTTTGAAAGATCGGCGAGTCACAACACTTTTCCCCCCTTTGAAGTTTTTGCACAGGTCTTGATGGAGGTGGCAGGTAGATTGCTAACTTCCATAGGTGTTGGTTGACTGGCAGTAAAGTCTCGAGGAGGAGGCTTCCTGTACGGACGAAAGTGTCCCCGATAATAATGAGTCGAGATGACAGGAGATGTTGGGGTCGAATCTGCTGGGACCCTGTGCACCAATCTGCCCATTGCGGCAAGTACAGTTGTTATAACAGGAGACATGGGTGATGTGTCCGCGACCGTAGGAGAAGGAGGCGAGTAGAGTTGCTCCGACAGATGATGGTCATCTGGTTCCTGCATGGGCACGTCTCCTGGAGGTGTCAGTTCTTGTGCTGGCACCGATATGATGGTGAGAGGACTGCGTTGTGAGTAATGAGAGATTCCAGTAACCGGAGCATCAGGTAGAGCCAAGGGTGGTGTAGCAGCATCCGGAACAGGCATTGTCGGCACATGAGTCTGAAGCTGGTCCGAATGACACACTGCAACACCCGTGTCTGTCTGAATTTCATACAGGTGTTGGCCACATTGTCGTAAGATGCGGCCTGGACTCCATTTTGGCTGCCTGCCATATCCCCGTACCCATACAAGGTCGTCAGCGGTGAACCGGCCACGCGAAGGCACAAACGACAGTCACGTGGAAGGCCGCAGAAGATAATGTAGCATGCGGGGCTGTCAGCCATGTAAGAGCTCAGCCGGGCTGTGGTCACCCATGGGGGTGAAACGGTAAGAAGTCAGAAATTGGAGAAGCGCAACAACAACAGCAGAAGAAGTCAGGAGTTTCCTCATCTGAGCCTTAAATGTGTGGACAAGTTGTTCAGCCTCACCGTTTGACTGTGTATGGAACGGAGGGGGCCGTGACATGCATGACGCCGTGACGGGCACAAAAATCCGCAAAATCGGAAGAGGCAAATTGCGGACCATTATCAGTAACAAGAGTAGAGGGAAGGCCTTCCAAAGAGAATATGCGAGCTAGAGTATTGGTGGTTGCTGCGGTGGTAGGCAACATGCAACGGACAATGAAAGGAAAGTTAGAGTAGGTGTCAATGACGAGAAGCCAATAAGTACCTAAAAAAGATCCCACAAAGTCAGCACGAATACGCTCCCAGGGCTTCACAGGCAAAGGCCACAGTGACAAAGATGACTTCAAGGCGGCAGCCTGTGACGCACAAGGGCTGCAGGCAGCAACCATGTGTGCGATTACAGAGTCGATGCAGGGCCAGCGCACATGACAGCGCGCCAGAGATTTCGTGCGAGAGACACCCCAGTGCCCTTGGTGAAGGAGGCGCAAGACCGAAGCACGCAAATATGCAGGTAACACAATACATGGCGAAGTATTTTCGGTGGAAAGGAGGATAACACCATCCATAGCCATGAGGCGGTAACACAAAGCGTAGTAGTTCCACAACGGATCAGAAGTCTTAGCGGACGGACGATCTGGCCAACCCTTGTGAATACAGTGTAAAACCCGGGAGAGGGTAGGGTCAGAACCCGTAGCAGCTGCCAGCCGGTCCCCGGTGATGGGGAACCCATCCACAACCCGCTGCTCGGCAACATCCAGGTGGAAACACAAAAGTTCGTCGCTATCGAATGTCAGATCAGGACCTGTGGGAAGGCGAGACAGTGCATCAGCATTCGCAAGTTGAGCCGTCGGCTAGAAATCTCATAATTGAAACGAGACAAGTAAAGAGGCCAACGCTGCAGGCGGTGTGTAGCCTTGTCGGGAAGTGACTTTGATGGATGAAACAAAAAAACAAGTGGTTTGCGATTCGTTACAAAATGAAATTTGCATCCATAGAGAAAAACACAAAACTTATGAAGAGCATAAATAATGGCCAAAGCTTCTTTTTCAATTTGAGAATACTTTTGTTGGACATCTGTGAGCGTTTTGGAGGCATAAGCAATGGGTTGTTCAGAACCATCAGAAAAACGGTGCACAAGGACTACACCGCCCCCGTATTGAGAGGCGTCCGTGGCAAGAACAAGATGTTGGCCAGGTCGATAAGTAGCCAGGCACGGGGCCTGTTTCAATATAGTTTTCAATGTCGGGAAAGCTGCACTGCATGACGCGAACCAGTGAAAAGGCACGTTTTGTTGCAACAGGCGCTGCAACGGCTAAGCCACCGAAGTGGCAGACGGTAAAAACTTGTGATAGTATGCTATTTTCCCCAAGAAGGCCTGCAATTCCTTAACAGATGTAGTGCGAGGATGGGCATCGATCGCAGCGACAGTTTGCTGAAGCCCGAGAGAGTTGAAACCACAAGTACGTGATAGATGTCAGAAAATTTTTTTATTTCCGCCAGTCTGTAAGACATGAAAAAGTGTGTAGAGATTTCGAAGATGTTCGTCAGTGGTGGAGCCAGTGATAACAATGTCATCCTGGTAATTTATACACCCAGGGACAGTGAGCAGTAATTGTTCCAAGAATCGCTGAAAGAGAGCAGGTGCACTGGCAACCCCAAATGGCAATCATTGGTATTGATAGAGGCCGAATGGCGTGTTAAGGACCAGAAACTGCCAGGAAGCAGCGTCGAGAGGAAGTTGATGATAAGCTTCTGACAGGTCAAGTATAGAAAAATACTGGCCTCCAGCAAGTTTAGTGAACAATTCTTCAGGTCGAGACATACGGTAAGTGTCGATAAGGAATCGAGCATTTTCAGGGGCTTTGAAATCGCCACAGAGACAAATATCACCATTTGGCTCAGCAACGACAACGACAACGACAGGAGAGGACCACTCACTGGAAGTGACAGGAAGCAAGACCCCTGAAGCAGTGAGACGATCCAGGTCCCATTTGACCTGATCACAAAGGGCCACAGGAATGGGCCGAGCCCAAAAAAACTCAGGCCGAGCAGTGGGTTTGAGTGTGATATCAGCTTCAAAGTCGTTTGCACGGCATAACCCAGGAGAAAAAAGGGACGAAAATGTCGTCGACAAGGAATCCCACTGAGCATAAGGAATAGCATCAGAGACGATATTGACAGAGTCATCTATGAAGAACCCAAAAACACGAAAGGCATCAAAACTAAAAAGATTCTACACATTACTATGGTTGACCACAAATATGGGAACAGTGCAAATGACAGATTTGTAAGATACCTCAGCATCAAATTGTCCCCAGAGAGAAATCTTCTGTTTATTATAAGTCCGTAATTGCCTAGTGACAGGTGACATGATTGGAGAATCCAACTGAAGATACGTCTGAGAACTGACGAAAGTGGCAGCAGAACCAGCATCCACCTGCATGCGAACATCTCTATAAGTTATTTGGACAGTGAGGAATAACTTCCCTGTAAGGGAAGAAATACAATTGATAGACAACACAGAATCAGAATCAGCGTCATGTTCATGAACATCATGATGCGGTTGGATTTACAAATGGATGACACATGACCCTTTTCTTTGCATTTGTGACACACGGTCCACCGTTGTGGACAATCTTCTCGTGAATGTTTCATAAAACACCGCGGACATGAAGGAAGTTGCCATGGGTTTTGCTGCAGTTTCTTAGAGGTTTGTTTACAGTTAGGGTGAGGCTGCATTTGGGAGCGTAATGCGGCCACATCAGCCAACGGGGACATGCCACACACTTCGTCAACATTGCACAGAGGTTGTATTTCCCTGATGTCGCCCCATGCCTCTATTTGCGCTCCAACGGCGTGAGAAATTTCAAAAGACTGAGCGATCGATAGGACTTCATCTAGAGTAGGATTTACGAACTGAAGGGCACATTGCCTAACTTCTTTGTCGGGTGCTGATCGGATAATAGCATTCCGTACCATGGAATCAGCGTAGGATTCTTTGTGAACTTCAGTAACAAATTGACACTTCCTACTGAAGCCATGAAGTTCAGCAGCCCAAGCGCGATAGGATTGATTCGGTTGTTTTTGACAATGATAAAAGGCAACACGAGACGCTACCACATGCATTTGCTTTTGAAAATAGACGGACAGAAGAAAGCACATTTCAGCAAAGGACAAAGACGCAGGATCTTTCAAAGGAGCCAATTGCGGCAACAACCGATACATTTGAGGTGAAATCCATGAAAGGAACAGAGACTTACATGTTTGTTCGTCCGCGACATGAAATGCGAAGAAGTGCTGCCGAAGACGTTTTTCGTAATTAGACCAGTCTACCGCCATTTTGTCATAAGAAGGAAAAGGAGGTACAGACAACGATGAGAGACGCCACACATTTGATGCCGCGACGAAATCACGAATCGCATTTGTGAGGAGCGTTTGCTGTTATACGAGACCAAGCAATAGTTGCTCTAAAGTAGCCATGGAAACGAGGGTCAACGATGGAAAAGAAAAATCACTACCTCGTCGCCAATTGTAATAACTTCAAGTTGAACAAATACATTTCAAGAAGATGCAATACATGAAAGTCACAGATCAAGTAAACAGAGTAAGACGTGTGTACACTTTAACAGTCAAATCATGACTGAGTCCTAGTCTAGCGGCCACTGGCTGGCTGGTCGCTTAGGTGGCACTGCTGCTGCAAGGCTGGCAGACAGTGCCGCATGTAGAGGACGCGTGTAACTGCGCGGCGGCAGTTTGAAAGATCGGCGAGTCGCAACAATGTGAAACCACCAAATTAACTAAGAAACTTTCCAAAATGCAGAAGGCCATGCTGCCTTGTCCAGAAAACAATCTTTTGTGACTTACCCATAACTCAACACTCCTTTAACTCTTAGTCACAGCTGTGATTACATCCCAACATGCCCTGAAGCAAGAAACCAAAGTGCTACTCTGCCAATAAGCAAATAAATTTTAGGATGTGAGGGCCGCCAGTTATGCAAAACACCCTTTTTAGTATCCACATAATTTTGTAATCATTTGGTACAGATTAAATAAAATGGAAACCCACTAATGATGACACAGTGGTGCTGAAACATGTTTGGATACTTGGGAAAAAACAGTGTTTCGCATAACTGGCGGACCTCACATCCTACAATTTTAATTGTAAACACGATAAACACAAGGAGCTGTAAATCCAAACGACGAGTAAGCAAATGAATATTTATATTCCTACCTGACAAATTATGTCACCGCTGCTCTTAAATCCCTATCTCTTGGGTCATGTCTATGTGGAAAACCTGCTCATCAGTTCCTAATTCAGCCCAGTCAGTGACATTTACTACCCAATCAGAGACAAATCCATCTGTGGAAACAGTAACCTATCATCAACATCACAACACTAGTACAGCATCCTGCAGAGATATGATCATAAACTTCCCAACCAGACAAAAGGCCACTGCAAAACTACGGCTATGAGCCAGTTCAACAATTAGCTGCAGAAAAAATGGGGTAAACATAATTTGGACAACTTCAATGGCTGTTTAAAAACCCAATCAATCATAATGCTCTGGTCCTACAGATTTCATTCTTAAGAAAAGAATTACCAAAAAAAGTTACGTAGGTAACAATATTATGAAAGGTAAAGTTGCCACTCACCATATAACAGAGATGCTGAGTCGCAGAGAGGCACAACAAAAAAGACTGTCGCAAATAAAGCTTTCGGTCAGTAAGGCCTTTGCAAAAACAAACAAACAAACAAACAAACAAACAAACAAACAAACAAACAAACAAACACACACACACACACACACACACACACACACACACGACTGCAATCTCAGGCAACTGTAGTTATGTAGATAACAGAGAACAGTCAACTTTTGTTAAAAATTATTTTTATACGTAAAAATGTGTGCAATAAAATAACATCAACAGTGGATATTGTTCAAAGCCATGCTGCTGTACCAGTGTATGTGTTTCCCAATGTATTATTCATCCATACTAAAATTTTAGACATTTCAACAGGAAAATTCAGTTGTAAGACAAGTTTATTTCTCAGTGTGGGATATGATAAGTAAGTGGAAGGAACTGCTTACACTGTAGCCTTATTTCATTAAAAAAAAAAACACACACACACACACACACACACACACTTCTTTATACAGTAAATATATTCTCATAATTGATTCTCAGACATGGAGCAAAATGTGTTAGATGTGCATGCATTCTATCTGTTTTACTTTTGCATTTGCAGAAAGAAGTAAGAACAAGTAGGAATACATTCTGCCTAAATAATGTGCCTTTGAAGAACAGGAATAGCGAGTTTCACTCTCTTCATGTAATGATGGAAATTCGAAAAGTGTCTGTTGACCTCCAAATATTAAAGTTGAAATAATTAACATGTTAAAAGTATGCTGTAATCTTCAAGAGAATAGGGCAATTGAATGAACAATCATACCTCAACAACAAAAGCTTCCATGATAATCTTGCACAAAGATTCAAACATGTTACTCTGCCACTGTAGTTTTTCAATTTTTTGTTCTTCAAAGCACCCAAAAAGGGTTGGTATGAATGTTATTGCCATCATTCTGAGCTCATGGAAAGGATGCTGTACATACAATAGAATTTCCTCAGCAATTGGTGTTTCATCCCTCACAATGCTTCCAGGCAGTTTTGTTCCAACCCTCCACAATGACCATGATGCATCACTGTCAACCTAGGATCAAAATAATTGATTAAAAAGTATCATCATAAAACAAAGTCCAAAATGTTAACATTATGGGAAACTTCCAAACAGTGAAAACTCAAAATGTACTTCACATAGGACTTTGTACGTTTTATAAATTTATTATCGAATACACCAACTTGAAAGCAATTAGCTCAGTGCTGTAGTAAGAAATTTCTGATCACCTCAGTTACATTTATTTCATTCTTCAGATATGAACAGGTCCCCCACTAAATTTTAATATAAGAGCAACATAGATTTCACCAGGAATACCAACTATAGGTGCCATTTTTGCAGCCAGACAGTTTGTAGAAAATAAATGGAAATTTAGGAAAGACAGCATAGCTGCATTCATAGACATCAAAAAGGATTATGACACAGAAGCATAGAGTTATGGCAAAGTCTGAATACTCTGGAACTGTCAAAATGATTGTAACTGAGAATCAGAAACATGTACAACAAATGCCTGAATTGTGTTATAATACAAAAAGATCAGAATGGTTTAGAACAAATGGAGGGCTTTAAGTGTGCTCTCGCCAGTGTTAATTAATATAGTCACAGACAACATCATAAGGAAAGCTCACCAGGGGTCAAGAGTAGGTTATTTGAAAATTGTAACATATGCAAACGAAGTGATGATTTGGGAAGAAAATGAACAGAAATTGGAAGAACAACTAAATACCTAGCAGAGATTAACTAATTAACAAAAAGTGAAGTAATGAGAAACAGCAGGAATAATGAAAAAAATGAAGGACAGGCATCTAAGGAATAAATTAACCAAGAAAAGAAACACCAAGGATGAAATTTTGGAGAAATGGTTCAAATGGCTCTGAGCACTATGGGACTTAACTTCTGAGGTCATCGGTCACCTAGAACTTAGAACTACTTAAACCTAACTAACCTAAGGACATCACACACATCTATGCCCGAGGCAGGATTCGAACCTGCGGCTGTAGCGGTCACGCGGTTCTAGACAGTAGCGCCTAGAACCACTCGGCCACCCCAGCCGGCAAATTTTGGAGAGAACTGAAAACTGTTCAAAATTTTCTTATTGCATATGAGACAGAATTAGAAATAGGAAAATACCTACCAACCAAAAATCAACATATAAAAGTCACTTTATCTCCCATTTTCACCTATGGATCAGAAAGTCACACCTAGACATAGAAGATCTGAGCAGAATACAAGCATCACAGATGCATTTTCTTCAAGGCTTCCAAGGCAACTTAAGAACGGACAGGATAAGGAATGAACACGAAATACCCTTCAGATTAATCCCCTAAAAGAAACTATGAAGAGAAATGGTTTAAATGGTTTGGCAATATATGGGAGAAAAAAAGTCTTCAAAGAACAGCCTTGAAATGGACAAAATCTATACGAAGGCAAATTGGAAGACCATGAACAAGGTGGAGAGACCAGGTGAAGGATGAAGTGAACCGAAGAGGACTGCAGTAAGAGGAGAGACTGAATGATAAGACTATGGGAGGAAAGAGAAGCTCGACAGACGTTCTGTGAGTGACCTGCATAAGAAGAAATGTTCCAGGAAGGAGGAGGCAGAAGAGAAGAAGACAATGCGCATTAAGCTATAGTCTGTAACTCCATAGTCACAAGCAGTTGGCCTGCTATTACAGTGCAGCCACATCATGACAGGAAGCACCTGGACACTATGGGAAAAAATAAAGAAATCCTGTCAGGTAGAATGCAGATCTAAAAACATTTTCACTTCACACCCCTTTTTTTAATATTTGTATGGATTTCTCTTTTAATTTGTATGACTGACGAAATTCCTAGTATATTTTACCTGAAAATTAAAGTCTCATGGCAAAGATTTATTCAGTATTTGTTAAACAGAATACAATTCAGTTACACAATAACAGGCAAAGTCAAACTTATAATGCTTACAATTCAACTAATGTAAGTACTGAAAAGTAGTTATTTCTCACCTATATAATCATACAACTTTTGTGGCAGATCTGTTCTTCTAAACCCTCTCCCTGTAATTACAGGGTGTATACGTGGACAAGGAAAAAAAATTCCCGGATTTTTCTCGGATTTCCCGGTTAAAAATACACTTCTTCCTGGATGAAAACACACTTCTTCTGTGAAATTAAGTGACAATATATTTTCACTCAATCCTTTGAATGGTTACATTTTTATACATGGGCGTAGAATTTCCCGGCACTTTAGAAAACGGAACTTAGGGAAGAAAACTCCTTATGGAAAGATTTTTGATGTGCAGCAACATGTATGCTGCATATTTAGGTATTACGAAAGTATAAATTCGAATTCCACTAAACACCGCATGTTACTTTCCGTACCATTGTAATTGAGATTGCGATGCGCTTTTGTAAGCCAGTCATAGCTCTTGTCACGTGATCCCGCCTACCGATGACAGCAGATATTCAGAGCATAGGACATGTGATGTACTCAGCTAATAGCAACATCACTGATAAGTAGCGCAGATACACAAACAGGAAAAGTTAATGCTTTAAATTAATAGACATAGTGTTACTACAAGGAAAGCAAAGCTTTCACATATAATATTGATCTCCAAGGTTAATAAGCATCAAGAGAAGCTAAGCTTTCACATATAATGTTGATATTTTTTGCGCGTGTTACACTTTAAGATATATCACACAAATGTGCCAGTAAAATTTTTAGCCGAGTCCAGTGATTTGTCCTCAAAGTTATCCACAAATAAATTAGCTACTGCAAAGAAGAGAGAGGTTCCCGTAGCACTACATCAATTTGCTCATAATAACGACATGAATGTCAGATCTTCTGGGCTCGGAATACTTCTACTAAATGGCTCATCATCAAACGCTCTGTGGTTTATGAAATTCATCATACATTCTCACACATAGTTCAACTTGCGTAAAAGGAAATTTACTTTGAAAGTAACGTTCTTCAAACCGCCATTCGCAACATTTTCCCGCGACCTGTTAGAAATAGGTTCGTTTAAAGTAGTCATCAGGGATGGCCAGATAACGGTCCGCACCGCGCTTTGGCAGCTGCTATGCCGCAGGAAGCCCATATGTTCGTACATGTAAAACGTTAAAGATCTTACATTTTGTCATAAAAGAAAAAAAATCAGAAGATACTCCAAGAGCATCGGAATTTCGTGAACCGTACTAAAATGGCACATTTAAAATGCATACTTAAAGAGCTTATTCGTATGTCCAGATTCCCAATGAAGTTGGCCTCGACTTGATATTAAGCTTTTCAGTGTGGGTTTCAGGATGTACATTTTCTTGGAGTACCAGTACTGTATTAACCCATTTTTGATTCTTTACTATGTCATAATGCCATACGTGCTAGAAGATGAAAACGTACACTTTAAATGCAGTGAGCAGTTGAAATTAGCCAACAGTGTGGAACTAAACACTGTTTCAAACACATTGACTGTCTCAGCGTAAAAGATTAATAAAAACCACATTTTGCTGTTGGCAAACACTTGTATGAACACTATGTTTTGTTGTTGTATATGGCACATTCCCCTTCCAATTTATGTTTTATTTTCGTTAGCAGGAGTAAAACACTGGGAGCAGTTACAAGAGTCAAGGAGCTCGAAAGAGAAGCAATGATTGAGAAGAGAGTGAGGCAGGGCTGTAGCCTATCCCCAGAGTTATCCAACCTGTACAATGAACAAGCAGTAAAGGAAACAAAAGAAAAATTTGGAGTAGGAATTAAAATCCACAGACAAGAAATAAAAACCTTGAGGTCTGCTGATGACACTGTAATTCTGACAGAGACAACAACGGACTTGGAAGAACAGTTGAACGGAATGGACATGGAGTGCAAAGGAGAACCTCGGAATACTAGACTACAAGAGTCGTCAATGAATACTCAAGATTACAATGTCAATAATGTGTTATGTTTGTTTGGTTGCAGTACAATACCCACTCAAGTTACTAGTTTGAAATTGTTAATGTAAAAACAAATCATTGTTAACTGAAGTAAGTTAAAGTTATCTGAAAAAAAATGGTATTAAAAGAATACATATTATTCATGATTTTATGAAGCAAACAATATCAAGAACTTATGTGTTTACCACCCAAACCCTTTCAGCCCATGACAGTCAGATGCTTTCCTGATAAAGACAACTGTAGATACTGTCAAAAGCTGTGATCCATAGAGAGAATTAGTGTATGCACAGAGAATTTTTAACACGACTTTTCTGTTACCTACAACACACAATGTTATTTCTTGTCAGTTAGATTTACTAAGTATAGTATAAGCTACATACAAATTTATCACCGTTTATTTTCATAAAGGATCTACCAGCACACAAATCTGTGGCATCCTGGACTTACATAAAACTGGTATACCAGGAACAGTTCTGTTTGCTAACTATAGCTGTATCTGAACAGAAACAAATCAATACCAACAAACTATTGAATTTTCCATTCTCAGTAACCCCTGCAAAAAGTGAGAAGTTATGTTGCAAACACAATGTTTCCAAAGTATTTTGTGTTTATGCATATGATACATGTGCTAAGCGGAAGATGGGACACCAAATGTTCACAATCTTCAAAGACACAAGTTCAGTTTTTTTTCCCCAACTAAAATTTTGTGGCCTAGATACCATCGTAAATTTTGCGATTTTTTTGGCTTCAAGCACCTGATGAAGCTGTCATGAATTCATTTCTGATACACAACAAAAAAGTCCCCCCCCCCCCCCCCCCCATGAACCATGGACCTTGCCGTTGGTGGGGAGGCTTGCGTGCCTCAGCGATACAGATGGCCGTACCGTAGGTACAACCACAACGGAGGGGTATCTGTTGAGAGGCCAGACAAACGTGTGGTTCCTGAAGAGGGGCAGCAGCCTTTTCAGTAGTTGCAGGGGCAACAGTCTGGATGATTGACTGATCTGGCCTTGCAACATTAACCAAAACGGCCTTGCTGTGCTGGTACTGCGAATGGCTGAAAGCAAGGGGAAACTACAGCCGTAATTTTTCCCGAGGACATGCAGCTTTACTGTATGATTAAATGATGATGGCATCCTCTTGGGTAAAATATTCCAGAGGTAAAATAGTCCCCCATTCGGATCTCCGGGCGGGGACTACTCAGGAGGATGTCGCTATCAGGAGGAAGAAAACTGGCGTTATACGGATCGGAGCGTGGAATGTCAGATCCCTTAATCGGGCAGGTAGGTTAGAAAATTTAAAAAGGGAAATGGATAGGTTAAAGTTAGATATAGTGGGAATTAGTGAACTTCGGTGGCAGGAGGAACAAGACTTCTGGTCAGGTGACTACAGGGTTATAAACACAAAATCAAATAGGGGTAATGCAGGAGTAGGTTTAATAATGAATAGGAAAATAGGAATGCGGGTAAGCCACTACAAACAGCATAGTGAACGCATTATTGTGGCCAAGATAGATACGAAGCCCACACCTACTACAGTAGTACAAGTTTATATGCCAACTTGCTCTGCAGATGATGAAGAAATTGAAGAAATGTACGATGAAATAAAAGAAATTGTTCAGATAGTGAAGGGAGACGAAAATTTAATAGTAATGGGTGACTGGAATTCGAGTGTAGGAAAAGGGAGAGAAGGAAACATAGTAGGTGAATATGGATTGGGGCTAAGAAATGAAAGAGGAAGCCGCCTAGTAGAATTTTGCACAGAGCACAACTTAATCATAGCTAACACTTGGTTTAAGAATCATGAAAGAAGGTTGTATACGTGGAAGAACCCTGGAGATACTAAAAGGTATCAAATAGATTATATAATGGTAAGACAGAGATTTAGGAACCAGGTTTTAAGTTGTAAGACATTTCCAGGGGCAGATGTGGACTCGGACCACAATCTATTGGTTATGACCTGTAGATTAAAACTGAATAAACTGCAAAAATGCGGGAAATTAAGGAGATGGGACCTGGATAAACTGAAAGAACCAGAGGTTGTACAGAGTTTCAGGGAGAGGATAAGGGGACAATTGACAGGAATAGGGGAAAGAAATACAGTAGAAGAAGAATGGGTAGCTCTGAGGGATGAAGTAGTGAAGGCAGCAGAGGATAAAGTAGGTAAAAAGACGAGGGCTGCTAGAAATCCTTGGGTAACAGAAGAAATATTGAATTTAATTGATGAAAGGAGAAAATATAAAAATGCAGTAAATGAAGCAGGCAAAAAGGAATACAGACGTCTCAAAAATGAGATTGACAGGAAGTGCAAAATGGCTAAACAGGGATGGCTAGAGGACAAATGTAAGGATGTAGCAGCTTATCTCACTAGGGGTAAGATAGATACTGCCTACAGGAAAATTAAAGAGACCTTTGGAGAGAAGAGAACCACGTGTATGAATATCAAGAGCTCAGATGGCAACCCAGTTCTAAGCAAAGAAGGGAAGGCAGAAAGGTGGAAGGAGTATATAGAAGGTTTATACAAGGGTGATGTACTTGAGGACAATATTATGGAAATGGAAGAGGATGTAGATGAAGACGAAATGGGAGATACGATACTGCGTGAAGAGTTTGACAGAGCACTGAAAGACCCGAGTCGAAACAAGGCCCCCGGAGTAGACAACATTCCATTAGAACTACTGACAGCCATGGGAGAGCCAGTCATGACAAAACTCTACCAGCTGGTGAGCAAGATGTATGAGACAGGCGAAATACCCTCAGACTTCAAGAAGAATATAATAATTCCAATCCCAAAGAAAGCAGGTGCTGACAGATGTGAAAATTACCGAACTATCAGTTTAATAAGTCACAGCTGCAAAATACTAACGCGAATTCTTTACAGACGAATGGAAAAACTGGTAGATGTGGACCTCGGGGAGGATCAGTTTGGATTCCGTCGAAATGTTGGAACACGTGAGGCAATACTGACTTTACGACTTATCTTAGAAGAAAGATTAAGAAAAGGCAAACCTACGTTTCTAGCATTTGTAGACTTAGAGAAAGCTTTTGACAATGTTGACTGGAATACTCTCTTTCAAATTCTAAAGGTGGTAGGGGTAAAATACAGGGAGCGAAAGGCTATTTACAATTTGTACAGAAACCAGATGGCAGTCATAAGAGTCGAGGGGCATGAAAGGGAAGCAGTGGTTGGGAAAGGAGTGAGACAGGGTTGTAGCCTCTCCCCGATGTTATTCAATCTGTATATTGAGCAAGCAGTAAAGGAAACAAAAGAAAAATTTGGAGTAGGTATTAAAATTCATGGAGACGAAGTAAAAACTTTGAGGTTCGCCGATGACATTGTAATTCTGTCAGAGACGGCAAAGGACTTGGAAGAGCAGTTGAACGGAATGGACAGTGTCTTGAAAGGAGGATATAAGATGAACATCAACAAAAGCAAAACGAGGATAATGGAATGTAGTCAAATTAAATCGGGTGATGCTGAGGGAATTAGATTAGGAAATGAGACACTTCAAGTAGTAAAGGAGTTTTGCTATTTAGGAAGTAAAATAACTGATGATGGTCGAAGTAGAGAGGATATAAAATGTAGACTGGCAATGGCAAGGAAAGCGTTTCTGAAGAAGAGAAATTTGTTAACATCGAATATAGATTTATGTATCAGGAAGTCGTTTCTGAAAGTATTTGTTTGGAGTGTAGCCATGTATGGAAGTGAAACATGGACGATAAATAGTTTGGACAAGAAGAGAATAGAAGCTTTCGAAATGTGGTGCTACAGAAGAATACTGAAGATAAGGTGGATAGATCACGTAACTAATGAGGAGGTATTGAATAGGATTGGGGAGAAGAGAAGTTTGTGGCACAACTTGACTAGAAGAAGGGATCGGTTGGTAGGACATGTTTTGAGGCATCAAGGGATCACAAATTTAGTATTGGAGGGCAGCGTGGAGGGTAAAAATCGTAGAGGGAAACCGAGAGATGAGTACACTAAGCAGATTCAGAAGGATGTAGGTTGCAGTAGGTACTGGGAGATGAAGCAGCTTGCACAGGATAGAGTAGCATGGAGAGCTGCATCAAACCAGTCTCAGGACTGAAGACAACAACAACAACAACAACAAAAAAGTTGTGTAAATGAAATGCGAGTTTTCAGATAATGACATAAATATGGAATAATGTTTCTCGGCGAGTATGCATATTGCTGCCTTAATTAAATATTTGAGGATGCAAATGATGTTATAAGAAATGACGAATTCGAACTGGGAACCAAAAACAAAAGCATACAGATGTAGTATCTAACTTTATCAATCAAGAGTTCCTACTAGAAAATTCGTTATTATTATGTAACTGAAGATGGAGCGGGGAGAAAGAAAAGAAAAATACTGATATCAGCTGCTTCAGAACTTTATGCAGAATCAGTTGCAATGAGTGAAAATGTGTACTGGACCGGGATTTGAACCCAGGATCTCCTGCTTACTAAGCAGTTGCATGAACCACTGTGCATTCCAGACACAGTGTTTATAGCAATTGCGTGGACTACCTTAGCAAGCCACCCAGCCGACCCCCACTGCCACCAATGTCCCCTAATGGCAGTACCATCCATGCAGCTGACATCAGTAGTTCCTTCCCTTTCTCCTTCCTCCTCCTCCTCTGATTACATAATATTTATAAAAGCTGTGGATTCCAGGTGCTGTCTGTTCTTTCAGACGTGTCCAAAATAACAGACACCACGCATTCATAAAATTCATTATTGCTCCATGTAATGCACTAAGTTACATTACTTTCATAATGGACATTTAATATGGGCATATTGTGGCATGTCACTGATCTGTACCTGGTGCCAGCCCTACGTGAGTGGCACTAAGTGTGCCAAACCGGGTTACATGTGCTCCTGTCTTACATGAACATTAATAACATGATGTCATCAGTACTTTGTGATATCAGAATAAGTTCAGTTAACGAATAACTTACACCCCATTCCACATCCCGGAAGGAACTCTCTCGTGATGGGATTTAAAGTACACAAAACGTTTACGTATGGATGTATGAAAAAGCAACCATAAGAGATGCAGGGCAGCACGATATAACATTTTAAGGAGTATTAAGCACTGAACAGTTCAATATCCTATTTCTATCTCCAACACAAATGAACGAAAATAATAAATTTTTGAAAATATTATGAAACTGGATAAATAGTGGTGGCAGGAGAACACACAATACAAGGTATTTAAATCTGCAATCTTTTGGAGTCAGTGGCTCCTTCTGGCAGAAGGGTTGAATGAGAGGGGAGAGAGGTGAAGGTAACGCACTGGTGAGGTTTAGAAAATGGGGAGAGTTCGGAGAAGATGACAGAAGCTCAGATCAGGGGAGACTTACCAGATGGGATGAGAAGACTGGCTCCGAAAGCTTGTAAATTTAAATACCTTTATACGTGTGTTCTCCTCCTGCCACTTGGTGAGTTGACTAGCCAACTTCAACAACCCCACTCCAAGACACGAATGAAGTAGCCACTTTGCTAAGTAATCTCATATTTCACTAGTGAAAGGTAGTTATAAGCAAAACCAAACAAGACTGATACACACAATGCAGTATGTGCTAGGAAATAGTCTTTCTTACCAAACACCAAGATTATAATACTTACTTTATAAGAGGTATTTGGCTATTTTACACTAATTAATATATTAATACTTAAAATTGGTCATAACTGAAATTTATGAGAATAAGGAAAGAAAGGGAGTTAATTTTCTGTAATAATTCATCTGTGTTTAACAAATTTTAGGCACTATTAATTGTACAATCTCGCTAACTGTGTTTGCATTAATTGCAAGTGAAATACACAACTAACAACTGAGTGAAACATATCAAACTTCTCAGAACAAAAGCATAGACCTTCTGGTGTAATTAAATTTCAGATCTCATTAAAAATGTGGAAATTTAAGATTTTTAATTGTGCAATTCCAAACCTAAGACATTTAATTACAGAAAGGCCACCCTGAGGGTAAAAACGATCAAGCTACAGGCTGTAGTGAAGCATTCAATTTGGATTAGAGTGGATGCCAGACCTTCAATGCCCTAGGCAGCATAATAGCTGCATAGGCATCAACAGAATATGAGAGATATTCAGTGGCCTAACTCTTCTGGAGGTCTGACAAAGAGGACAGTGTAAAAATACTTTCAACGTGTTGATTTTTGTGATGATGTTACACCTGTTTGAATGGCTTGACACCCAGAAGTTATGTCACTCTCCATGTAAACTAACCCTAATGATATCTAATGTTTACGTTTCTTATCATCATATTCAACAACCCACCTGCAACACTTTTTATCAATGACTACATATTTTCATGCTGAGCAATAGTCTTACAGTGTAAATGAGTGCCAACATTACCTTTGCTAGTTCTCCTAAGCAACGTATGTATTGAGCCACAACTTTTGCACCATACTGCTTCTTACACACTACATGCTGTAGTCCTCTCAAAAGTGCCACAGTGTTTTCTTTATCTCTTGATTCTCCAATGTCTTGTACAAATCTGAGCAATCCTGGAAAGTAAATAAGTTCACATTTTTCAATATCATATTGAAAACCTACTGCAAAAACCTGAAAAATCCATTCACCACTCATTCATACAGAAAACACTACTTTCTCCTGCCGCCTTCCACTCAAATGTAGTGTTTATCATCTCAAAGAATACAGAATGCAATTCAAACCGCTACTTCTCAAAAAATTACAATAAAAAAATATGACTGCTTATGTGAGGGTCTACTACTAATAAAATTTACATTATTTGTGCAGTAGCTGTCTCTTTGCTAAGTCCTAATTTGGTAATCCAATTTTCTGTTTACAAGAAAACCACTATCTCTTGGTACTGCTGTTGAACACAAAGAGAGAACATAAGCTTCAATAACAATATACTTACCTTTTGAACTGTTGTTGTTATATGAATAACTACTTGTGGCTTACACAACTTTTTTCATAATTTTCAGGTTCATCTTTACGCCAATAGGTTTTAGTTCTACACACATACTTTTTTCAAGTTAATACAAATACAGCCATACTAATACACTAAAAATTAATTAAGAGAACTGCATAATTCTTTGAAGTGGCATGTACCCAACAAGTCATTGGAGGTTCCCTGCCAAAATAATTAGCCAAACTGCCTCTGTAGCTGTCCATAAGTGTGAAAGTGTTGCTGGTGCAGGATTTCGTACATGAACTGACCTTGAATTGTCCAGCACGTTCTTCAAACAATTTGCGAACAACTGCGGACCAGTGACATGACATTTGAGAACATGACATCCATGAATGGCTGCAAATGGTCTAGAATGTGTTCAGTTGCACCAGAGGACCCAGTCCATTCTGTGTAAACACAGTCCACACCATCATTGAGAAACAACCAGCTTGCACAGTGCCTTGTTGTCAATCTGGATCCATAGCTTTGTTGGGTCTGTGCCATGTTTGAACTCTATCATCAGCTCTGACCAACTGAAATTGGGACTCATGAACAGGCCACAGTTTTCTAGTCATCTAGGGTCCAACTGATATAATCATGAGCCTAGGAGAGGCACTGCACACAATGTTGTGCTGTTAACAAAGGCACTCACATTGGTTGTCAGCTCCCATAGCCCATTAACACCAAATTCAACCACACTGCCCTAATGGATAAATTTGTTTTACATCCCACATTGACTTCTGGGGTTATTTCACACACTGTTGCTTCTCTGTTAGCACTGACAATTCTACGCAAATATTGCTCCTCTCAGTCTTTAACTGAAAGCCGTCAGCCATTGCGTAGTCTTTGGTGAGAGGTAATGAATGAAATTTGGTATTCTCAGCATACTCTTGACACTGCGGATCTCAGAATTTTGAATTCCCTAATGATTTCCGAAATGGGATGATCCATCACCTCAGTACAAATGGCAGCTCCGCCAATGCAATGCCCTTTCTACCTTGTGTACCCCTTACTACTGCCATCTGAATACACGTAAAGCACTATCCCATCACTTTTGTCACCTCATTGTAGATATGATGTGATGATTTTCGTGAAAGGATCATTTTAAGGATTGGGAATTCACATGGATCCATGGCAGTAGAGTAAGATTCTTGGAAAAACCAAAAAATGTTTTGGTTCAGGTTTACTGCACTGGCATTTTGTTCCTTTACTTTTATGGTAGTTGTACAGAACTGGATGATGTTTTATCTGATAAAAACTATTTGGCCTAGGGAAGGCATGTTACACTTAATATTGTTACTGGACAGTTTTAAAAGATTTTGCTAATGTAAGAATACAATAATCTAAGAATATTACTCCGTCGAGAAGAATAAATAAATTGAAAAAGCGCGTAACACATGAAAATTGCACATTTTATCATCAGTTTTTCATCCTTCCCCCCCTTTTGTAAGCGTATCTGTTTCCTTAACATGTCAGCTGCAAATATATTCTCAGGAAGCAAGAGGTAAAAAAAATGATTTTATCAAAATACAACTCAAACAAAGTAAACTACAAAAAATATTTTCATTCATAATCATACAGTTTTAGTTAATTTTACATACCATACCTTGTAATAGTTTCATTATGAAGGCTGCGGCTTCATAATCAAGATGAAAGCTTCTGCACATGCCCTGCAAAACTTTAAGGCATTGATCAATGTGTTGTCGCCTCACTGAATCCATCTCCAGAACTTTCTGCATGATTACAACAGCCTGAAATCATTTGTACATACTGTAAACAATTCACTTTGGTGCTTAATAACTATACATTTCTACATGTATAAGTAAGTCAATAGACCAACTGAAAATCGCAATCACATTTACTTAATACACAAACGATACAACAGAGACGAATTACCCATTTTTAAATAGTAAACTGAGCCTATTATCTATAAAACATGTATCATCCAGGCAAACATCACATTACATTGATACTTTTTTACATGAAATACCTGTCTTGTCTACACACTTTATACAATCATACCCATTTACTCAAATATTATACCACACCGAGCCTCCTTTATTCACTTTATGCTGTAATTATCTATACTACTATATAAAGAGAAACTGAAGGTTAACATTGTTACCAAAAATCATGAAAAGTTCTTGGCTAATTTACTTCAAATTTTTACATAAACTGTGATAAACATTCAGACAGACATAGGCCATAGATTTTTTAAATAAATATGGTACATAAAAACCTTTTATGTCTTGAAATATTAACAGGTAGGAAATTAGAAATGTTTATTAACACTCAGACTCAGGTTGCGAGGGGAAAGATGGCCATCTCTGGTGGCACCGGGGTGACCTGTCTAGGGACTTACGTTTCTTCTCCCCCTCTTTCAGATGGATTCACTGAAATGACAACACATTGATCAATGCCTTAAAGTTTTGCAGGGCACAGAGGGAGTACAGGCATCTGGAAGATCTGGAACCAAAATAGTGTGGGAGACCTTGGGGCGCACAGATGGTGAGTCTCATGGCCAAGTGGTGGCAGGAGTCTTCCAGCCTAGGAGACACTGGGGAGAAGGCGCCTGGGAGGGAGCCCGATCACTGGCAGGTGGCAGGTGCTCAAGAAGGGAAGCACTTCTTCGACCAGGGAGAGGGAGCGGCTCCCAGACAGGAGGTCGTGGCTACTGCAGGGCAGGGGGGGGGGGGGGGGGGGGGGGAGAGAGGGGACAGGGCTGGGATTAGGAAGAGGTAAAAGGAGAAAACTATGTAACAGAGGCAAAAGTTAAAGACAGTGACACTGGATGAGTCTCTCCTACTTTAGGTGAGTCTCAGCCTAAGATAGACGATACAGGCACTTGTAGTCTTGGATCTTCTTTTCTTTCTTGTAAGCCGGGCAGTCTGGCGAGTGAGGGGAGTGGCGGTCATGACAATTGGCATACACAGGTGGCAGAACACAGGGGCTTTCTTGGGTAGGGGTGGGGGTGTCCGGTCACCACACACAGGGTCCGCCATACAGGGGGAAGACATATGCTCTAAAAACAAGCATTGAAAGTACCTCGTGGGTGGTGGGACGTACAGCTACACATCGCACCTAATCTTGACCCTCACTGGGAGGAGTATATCCTCCTCGAAAGCCAGAATGAAGGTGCCAGTATTGGTGCAATTGTCTTTGCAACCCTTCTGTACACATCAAACAAAATGAATGCCGGGTCACTCCAGATTAGCCCAGAGTTCCTCATCAGTTTGCAGAATGAGGTCCCTCTGAAAAATCACTCCCTGGACTATATTCAGAGACTGATGAGGAGTAACAGACACAGGGACATTACCAAGACAATCACAGGGATGAAGAGCTATGCACTGGTTGGCAGAAGACACTTTGATCAAGAGAGAGCCTGACCACATCTTATTAAGTAAGAGACTCCACATCACCAAACTTGTCCTCAATATTCTGCACAAAAAACAATGGCTTTGTGGTGGTGAATGTGTCCCCATCTGTCCTAGTACAGACAGGTAAAGAGGAAAGTGTTTTATCCTAAGACGGCAAGCCTGGCCCTCCTCCCAGGGTGTAGCTAGGGAAGGGAAGGTTGCCGCGTCATATGAAGCAGCATTCATTCAATGATTCCTCACCATCTGAAGAGACAGCCATTTGAGAACAGCCAGATTTTTGCGATTTGATATGCTTCATGCACCAAGCATTTGCCCTGATACCACCCACTCCAACCAGGGGCTCTCCCCATGGGTGCCATGCAGCCGTCTGGCACGGTGCCCATTGCCGGGAGTTCCAATGCTCCAAGAAGGCAAGCACCCACTCCTTGGCATACATGGGGAGGGAACAGCTCAGGTGCCATAAGTGTGATTCCTGTGTTGTCAAAGGGTTCAGCCATATGGGTACGTAATAGCCCCATCACACTAGCTGGCCACACGTGTCGGTGATCTAACAGGATGAAAGGAGGCTACAAGCGGGGAAGGTAAAGGGGAAGGAAGGGGGGAGAGTAATCCACAGCCTAGATGCTAGAGAGGGAGTTCTTCCCTAGCTGGTTCACACTAAAAACAGAAAATATAGAAGTGGAGATCAAACCTCAAGCGAAGACCTAAGCACCAAAAAGGATGAAAGAACAGGCAGAAGGAACAAAATTGCAAGCAGTAAAGGGAACCAGATGGATAGCCAGGTCGATATAAATCAGAACACCAAGAGAGGGGAAGGAGGGGGATGCAATGGGGATTAAAACATTTCAGTGCACTACTTCAACTTTCTATACACAACTATGCATTTGCTTTTTTTCCCCAAGATAGATAGAATCTAGGTGTGATTTGTAACAAAATGATTCTGCACGTTTCTTTCCACCAAGGAACATTTCAATCACCATCAGTGTCAGATCATCAAATCTTTCAGAACTGACTGACTTTCCCAGTACATTAAATTTCACTGAGAATTCCCTGTTTTTCAGACAAGTCGCCGTACTGTGTACGCAACAATAAAATTAAGACAGCATTTAAATCTACACTGAAACTTATAAAAGCACATATACACCAGATCATAATTCCTACCACAAATGGAGTTTTAATATGGATTCCAATGCTATTTTAATTTTTATTTTTCTACTTAGACATGAACATGGAACGTAACACAAACTGCAACCAGTAATTACCAAAATCTGTACTAGTTATCTGACAGATGATAAATATAAGCTACTGCTCTACATAATTTCCATTTATGGCAGTACACAATAATACAATTTTTTACAGCTTCAATAGAAAATAAAGTTCTCATCTCTTCCTAAACTTCAAGCTAATTTATACCAATGTGTTAAGAGTTCACAATCATAAGAACAATTCTGCCATATAACTGGCACAGACAGTGACGAATGTGCTAAAACTTGTTTTATAGAAAGACATACTTTCATTCCTTTGCTGCAGTTAGGTTTCAAGTAGATTCCCACTACACACTTTGATTCAGTGGAAGACATAATGGTCGAGCTTTAGTAACTGGTAGTGTACCGGTCATGATAAAATCAACTCTTAACTAATGAAACTCACCATGTAAAATGTGGCAGCAGTATTTACACCAATACCTGATACGAATAAACTGAGCAGTTTTGAAAGACAATTATCTTGACACTCTGAGAGAATCGTTCCACCTGTAAAATGCAGTCACATAATTTCTCAGTAAAGTGGAAAGAAAATTAGGAAGAAACACACATACACAGACAGAAAATATCAAACACAAATGACAAAATGTGGAAAAGAGAGAGAGCATGTTAACAATAATCATCATACTACAACATAGAAAAAAGGTAACAGACAACCACACGACAGAGCATGAATGGTAAGTGGCACATTAGCCCAATTCAAAAGTCGATCAAAATTACTCATTAATCGACATTTTATGTGGTTCCTCCAATCAGATCTCATAACGTAATATGCAGATTCTCAATGTGTCACAAAAAACACTAATTCACTTTACAAGAGTGTAAAAACTTGATTTCTTTCTTTTGTTTTTGGTGTCAAATTAAAATTCAGAATATGCTCTATGACGTATCTTTCATTAGCTTTGGTAAATCAGCAGTGTGTTACTTAATTTTTTTTAATGAATATGCCGCAAAGGGTTCAGAATGAGATTTTCACTCTGTAGCGGACTGTGCGCTGATATGAAATTTCCTGGCAGATTAAAACTGTGTGCCCGACCGAGACTCGAACTGTGGACCTTTGCCTTTCGCGGGCAAGTGCTCTACCATCTGAGCTACCCAAGCACGACTCACGCCCCGTCCTCACAGCTTTACTTTTGCCAGTATCTCATTCTGGAAACATCCCCCAGGCTGTGGCTAAGCCATGTCTCTGCAGTATCCTTTCTTTCAGGAGTGCTAGTTCTGCAAGGTTCGCAGGAGAGCTTCTGTAAAGTCTGGAAGGTAGGAGAAAAGCTGTGAGGACCGGGTGTGGGTCGTGCTTTGGTAGCTCAGATGGTAGAGCACTTGCCCGCGAAAGGCAAAGGTCTCGAGTTCGAGTCTCGGTCGGGCACACAGTTTTAATATGCCAGTAAGTTTCATGCCGCAAAGGGTTGTTTTGAAGTGGAAAGAGAAATTTACTGGACCAAAGTTATTTATCTTAAGTACCACAAAATTTACAAGGCTGTTGTTTAGCAGGGCTTTTCTTTTGATCTTCGTTTGGTGAGTTCTGAGTGAACAATTGTTATTTTCAATGTTCTGTCATTTCATAACAACATTGTATAATGCATAATACTTACCTGAAAATGAAAACAATTATTGATAAAACCGATTGTTTTGGTAATAATCTCTGTCTTTCATATTACCCTGTCTTCAACCTTTAAGCTCGCAGGTTTTCAAATCTCATCCAATGCAATCCCTAACAATCTCTCCTTCTCATGCCATACGGTAAATCTCCCCTGACCTGTGGTTCTGGGTGACTTCCCCAAAATCTGTCCCTTTTACTAGACCTCTCCAGTCCTTTTCCTTCACCCTTCTTCCTTCCTCTTCAACTCTTCTGCCTGTAAAAGGAGCCACTGGCTCCGAAAGCTTGCCAATCACAAGCATCTTTTATGTATGTGTTCTGCCATCACTTGGTGAGTAAATTTTTTATCTATCAAATTTAATAATATGTACTTGCTTTTCCATAATGGAAAAAAGTTCATTCTAACAGAACTATGACCAAGCTATGCGAAACAACAAAAATAATCTGGAAAGAATGAGAGGAGTTCTATGGGCAACACACTTACTCTCCAACAAAACACTTTGTCGATGCTGCTTTGGAGGTAATTTGGCAAATTCAGAGCTGTTGTAAAACGTACATTGAACATGTTATTTGGTCACAGCTTATGAAAACATATTTGTTTGATACAAAAGTCTCAGCTTTAGAGTAGCTGATGGTGGCATCACATTTAATGATGGAAATAAATGAAAGTCCTGCAGGAACTAGTAGTAAAAGTTGGTAAGAATACATTAACACTTCTTGAGGACCTGTAGAAAAGTGAATAGTAAATAACAGAGCTACAAAGTAATTAAATATAACCCATGAGAAGAAGATGATTGAATTTGAGCAGCACAAAAGATAATAGGACTACAATGTTTGGTCATTTCATTTGTATTGGGGAATTATAATTATATTTTTTATTATTTTTTTTTAACTGCTACTTCCAGACCAAGTTTTTTTGGGGCTGAATGACCCATTTTCTAGAAAACTGTTTGAGCGAAACATTTCCTCAATACATTATTGTGACACTATGGAGCTAGAATAATAATTACATTTGATATATCACCCTTGTAAGAAACCAAAATTTACCAAAAAAGGGGAAAAATTAACATTACAGAGTTTACTGTCAAGGAGATGTGACTTCACAGTGACATAACGGATAACTGAATGACCTCAGCACGCCACTTTCAACAATAAATACATCATACCCATATGTGCACAGTTAGCAGTTTCTATACACATAAAAGTACTTCACAGCCAATGGCTTTGTCTTGTTTAATACACCAGTCCTCATCAGAGCAAGGAAGTTAGTGTTTCAGGTGTGGCCAGTACTTGTATGGGTTAATGCCCAGAAATGTCAAGTGCTCTTGACAGCTTTCCCTTTGTTATTACAGCAAAGGAGAGGATGGGAGGTGGCTTATAGTTCCTGATCAGCAGTCGCTGTAGCAATGTCCTGGATTAAATTCAAAATTTCTCTGCAATGGCTCTAGAAGTGAGTGCTTGCAACACTGTTCACGTGCATCCATCCATCGGATGGGGTTGTTAAGCTCAGTGGCCCCCTTGGTGCTATTAGAGACGACTAGGCTATACACTAGCACCGGGTTTAACCCTCTTCCCACCAGGTACACTTAACAGACAACTCACAAACTTTGTGAAGGAAAGCTGACTGTGGGCATAAAGTATAGGAAAAACCTTTCCAACTAGGCAGCTGAACATGCCCTTTGGGATCTCCCAGCCAATCATGCCAGACAACTTGACTTGACTTTAACGTATTTCATTTTAATACCAAGCAACTTTATGTGGTATCCTGCTGTGCAGTGGTGACTGACAGACGGCGGAAATGGTCATTTCCTTCGTAGTATGCAACTCCTTGTGTGTGACTGCTTTAAAGATTGTAGGAAACCCACTGAAATATTGAAAGAATAATAGTATTTAAAAATGGAAAGAGTTATCAGAGATGATGCCAGAGGAAGAAAAATGTACCACCAGACAATGTTCAGGACTATTTCTATTTTGCAAATAAACTTAACAGTGACAAAAGTAGTCTTTGAAATCTAGGAAAAAGTTAAAAGAGTCTTTATTTTTGTTTCTTTTACAGTAGAATTTTATGCTTAAAAAAAGCTCTAATTTAGCTTTCTTTATGATATAGTGATTTGTTCTTCCTTTGAATTGCGTGAATACTGAATTTTATCTTGTTATAATTTACCACATTTTTATGCTTAGTGAGTGGACATTATGCTCATTTATTTTCATTTTTTCCCGTCACTGAGCGTAGTTAATGTTTTCTTAGTACATAAATGATAACATACATGCAACAAAAATATTATCGGGACACTATTGTGGTCAGGATATGAAAAAAGAAAGATATGAAGAAGCTGCAAAATACAAAACAGAAGCACCATTTTCCTAATTCAGATTCTGTTGGTTTGCAACAACTTACCAGGGTAACAGCAATAAGACGACAACACTTTTACACAATGCAGCTGCACTTTCTCTCTCTCAGAGAATGTTTCTGTATCGAATAATGAAACAGAACCTGTGAAGAAGGTAATATTGCAATAAAAACAGGAAATGTCAAGGCAAAATTAACTACACAAAAGTTACAGCAAAAACACATTATAAACTCAAAAACATATTTCATTATCATCTTCTTACCATTGATGG
The DNA here is from genome assembly GCF_023897955.1 of Schistocerca gregaria. Classification (NCBI taxonomy): domain Eukaryota; kingdom Metazoa; phylum Arthropoda; class Insecta; order Orthoptera; family Acrididae; genus Schistocerca; species Schistocerca gregaria. The sequence goes on from NC_064921.1 coordinate 507,102,709, forward strand.
ATTTCAAGGCTTTTTCAATATCTTCAAACTACGGCATTTATACATCAACAAAGTTAGTACCTGTTATGACTTAATATTTTAAATAATAATGTTTATAAAAGTTTTTCATTAACCAGTTCTGTAAGTGAGGAACATTAGGGTAGGGAGTTAGGAAATACTGTTATGATATGGGGACACGGAGCAGTGAAGGAAACCATAAGAAGAAATATTTTAGCTGCAAGAGGGTCAACAACCAAAATAAATTCCTGAATGAAAACAATCAGGTGTACTGATTGTTATTACCTGGACTTAAGAACCCTTTTATTTTGTATTCTTATAACTGAGCTCTAATACTTGCAAGTTGTACGTTCATTACAGTTGTTCTGGAAACAAAATATTTCAGGAAACATTTGGTGCCATGTTGTTAATCTTAAAGTCCAGCCCACCCAACGCACTGTAAGAGTGTATGATCAACAGAAATTTTCACTCTAACCCAAATATGCATGTATGGTGGGTTATACTATACTACTGGGAGATGGGGCAGGGAGGAGACGGGGAACCTTAGAAATATGAGAATGCAGGCTTTCTCGGCGAATTTTGATGATAAAATCTTTTCAGGTTGACAGCCGAGTCAATGCTTCATTCTCCGGCCAACGTTTCAGCAAGTTTCTTAATGAATATGTGAAGTAAGAAACTTGCTGAAACGTTGCTGGAGAATGACGCACTGACTCAGCTGTCTACCTGAGAAGACTTCATCAACCTTAGAAATGTTCAGAATGTAAGCATACATACAAAATAATTTGAGATGTGAATGTAAAATGACTCATTCGACACCACCATGATCTATAGTCCAAAACGATCCATGGAACATTAACTAAGTAATATGACTACACTGAGGCTGCTTTACACAACCCATATCATTTGACTCCTCAAAAACAGGGTTGCTGAATTGCAGAAGTGGAAACTCAACACATTCCCAAAATTGTTGCAACTCAAACTCTGACAGTCTTTGTGTGTGTGTGTGTGTGTGTGTGTGTGTGTGTGTGTGTGTGTGTGTGTGTGTATTTATTTTAGCTCTCTCAAAAGTAGGGCTACACTTCAATTTATGACCGTTTATTACATGCCTGTTTGAAACTCAATCTAATCTCACGTACCCGCAAAAAATATAATTACATTTTGCATATTATGTGATACAGGGGATCCAACACAGACGCATTTTTTCTATAAAATACCTGGAACGCAAATGGGGAAAACATTATATACTATCTCAAGTCCCTTAAAGAAAATTACAAATATGTAAAACAGAAAAATGAAGTGAAAATAAAGAAATGTTGCCTCTTCAAAAAATAGTCAACATATGAGTTGTACTTATGAATTATTACTAACTGAAGTTCTCAATTTAAGACCAACCTGTGAAATATAAAAAATAATGGGACGACATCACAATATCAATAATGAATATCTAAGAATGATTCCTGTGAGCATATATCAAATTTGGCAACAGAATAGCATGTAACAATATAGATTACTTTGTACTTAATGAAAAACCAATGTTACACAAATTTCAAGCAACCTTGCAGAATTCATGAATAGACAGTTATTAACTGAAAGAACACATAGAAGAAGTGTAAGCTTACCATATGTTTGTTCACCTCTTTTTGAAGTACGTTCAACAGCAAACTCATCTCTTTCATCTACAAGCAAAAACAAAAGTTTGTATCAATCATTAAAAAAAATGCGAAAATAAAGACTCAAAGAGACAAGAGATTTGGGGAAGAGAGCAAGGGCAGGGGGCAAGAGGGCGGGAGGGGGGGGGGGGGGGGCTGGTAGGAGGAGAAAGAGGGAAGAAAGTGGGAGGATAGTTACTGTAATACATCTATTTAAGTTATAAATTGGAAAAGCTCTCTAACCGTCATTACATAGAGATTTTATGTTAGTGAACTCCAAAAATGTATTAACATTATAAATGAGAAACAGGCTGAACTGTTGTATTTTATGCATTACGAAGTCATGGTTAGCCATGAGTTGAAGTGGGAGAAACTGTACAATGATTTTGCAAAATTTAAAATTCAATCTGACAGAGAATCATCAAATAGTTGCAGTTGATTTTTGGGGATTCAATAGTCATACTTTCTGTCATGAATCCAAGCTATATATAAATTTTCTTAAAGCTGAAAGTTCATCTGGCACTTAACAACTTGTGCTCCTTAGAAAATTTGTTCATGTTAAGAAAACAAAAGAAAAGACTCTCCCCTGATCCTTCTGCCACAGTCAGCATACTTATAGGGTTATATCAGCAGTTGCATCCAAGATTGTACAAGAAAGTCTAAATGTGAAGGAGGTTCGCAATCAGTGTATATCAAATTATCCAACTCTGGAACCGAAAAAGTCAGTATTTGGAATTATATAAACAGGCAAGTGATTTAAAACTTTAATTCAAAAAGGCCAAAACTAATACTGAAGATTTTAACAGATGACAAAATATGGTTGCATCAATTAGACAGAGATGAAATTGCAATCATGGGTCAGAATTTTAGCTAATGCTTAGGAATAAGTGCAGACAATAGAATTGTGTGAACTTCTTTACTATTACTGCATGTTTTGTGTGTGTGTGTGTGTGTGTGTGTGTGTGTGTGTGTGTGTGTGTGTGTGTGTGTGTGTGTGTGTGATGGGGAGGGGGGGGGGGGGGGCAAGCGAGATAAGTATTAATGAAATGTGCAGGGGCTTGTATGGTATAAATGGATGAATCAGTGCATGTTTATTAATTCCAGTAACTTGTCCCTAACTGGATGCTGGAATTTGTTCGGCATTTATTGAGGTAATTATCTTCGAGGTCATTCTATTTACTTAGTAGTGGTAAGATATATTAGAGTTTTCAAAGAACCTACAGATACAGCTACAGCCTACAGCTGATGCCTGGATGGATGAGATACACAGATAACGCTCCAGCTCAATGAACACATTGTAAAATATTTCATTAAGAATTATAACTATGTCTGTCTGACAGGGAGTGATGAGATGTGAGAGAGGTGAAAAAAAGTGATATCTACATTTTGGAAGATCACCTACTGGGATTTTTTGTGATCTCTCAAAGACATTTCTTTCATAAAAGCTCGAGTATTGTGGTGCAAGAGGGACAGAGCACACATGGTTTAAGTCATATTTAATTGGAAGAATGCAGAAGGTTGAAATTAACAGTACTGACAGTTGGCAAAAATCAGCAGAGTCATCTAACTGGGGAGGTATCAAGAATGGTGTCCCACAGGGTTCACTCTTGGATCTGTTATTGAACATAATACATATTAATGACTTGCCATTCTATATTCATGAAGATGGAAAGCTGGTTCTTTTTGATGATGGTACAAGTATAGTAATCACACCCAACAAAGAAGAATTAACTGAGGAAATTGTAAATAATGCCTTTCACAAAGTTATTAAGTGGTTTTCTGCAAAAGGACTCTCACTACATTTTGAGAAAACACAGTATATACATTTCCGTATAAACTATACAAAATTTCTGGGTGTGTACGTTGACGAGAAATTGAATTAGAAGGAACACATTGATGATCTGCTGAAACATTTAGGTTAGGCTGCTTATGCTATTAGGGTTATTGCAAATTTTGGTGATATATTCATCAGTAGATTAGCCTACTATGCCTATTTTCATTCACTGGTTTCATATGGCAATATATTTTCATCGTTAAGTAAAAAGTATTATTTGCACAAAAGCATATAATCAGCCTAATAGTTCAAAGCCACACAAGATCACCTTACAGACATTTATTTGAAGAATTTTGGATATTCATAGTACCTTCACAATACATATATTGCATATATTCACTTACAAAATTTGTTATTAATAACCCATCACAATTCAGAAATAATAGCAAAGTGCATAGTTATAACACTAGAAGAAAGAATTATTTTCAATGTTTTGGGTTAAATCTGACTTTGGCTCAGAAAAAGGTGAAATATGCTAACACAGAAATCTTTGGTCAATTACCAAATAGCATTAAAAGTCTGACAGATAGCTAAACAAATTAAAGGAATTTCTGAATGACAACTCCTTCTACTCAATAGACAAAGTTTTAGATACGAAGCAGTTAAGAAAAAAAGATTATATCACGTAAAAGGAACTTATGTTAAACTTACATGTTCCGCATCATTGAAAAATGCCATATTCATTATCTATGGAACAAATATTAATGTAATGTAAAAACCTAAAAATCAATATATCATAAGCAGCGTCACTGTCAAATTTTGCTTTGAATACAACAAAAAAAAAATGTTTACAAGTTTTGTCATAAATTCTACAATACATGTATGTTGTTGTTGTGGTCTTCAGTCCTGAGACTGGTTTGATGAAGCTCTCCATGCTATTCTATCTTGTGCAAGCTGCTTCATCTCCCAATACCTACTGCAACCTACATCCTCGTGAATCTGCTTAGTGTAGTCATCACTTGGTCTCCCTCTACGATTTTTACCCTCCACACTGCCCTCCAATACTAAATTCGTGATCCCTTGATGCCTCAGAACATGTCCTACCAACCGATCCCTTCTTCTCGTCAAGTTGTGCCACAAACTTCTATTCTCCCCAATCCTATTCAATACTTCCTCATTAGTTATGTGATCTACCCATCTAATCTTCTGTAGCACCACATTTCGAAAGCTTCTATTCTCTTCTTGTCCAAACTATTTATCGTCCACGTTTCACTTCCATACATGGCTACACTCCATACAAATACTTTCAGAAATGACTTCCTGACACTTAAATCTATATTCAATGTTAACAAATTTCTCTTCTTCAGAAACGCTTTCCTTGCCATTGCCAGTCTACATTTTATATCGTCTCCACTTTGACCATCATCAGTTTTTTGCTCCCCAAATAGCAAAACTCCTTTACTACTTTAAGTGTCTCATTTCCTAATCTAATTCCCTCAGCATCACCCGACTTAATTCAACTACATTCCATTATCCTCGTTTTGCTTTTGTTGATGTTCATCTTAAATCCTCCTTTCAAAACACTATCCATTCCGTTCAACTGCTCTTCCAAGTCCTTTGCTGTTTCTGACAGAATTACAATGTCATCGGCAAACCTCAACATTTTTAATTCTTCTCCATAGATTTTAATACCTACTCTGAATTTTTCTTTTGTTTCTTTCACTGCTTGTTCAATATACAGATTGAATAACATCGGGGAGAGACTACAACCCTGTCTCACTCCTTTCCCAACCGCTGCTTCCCTTTCATGTCCCTCGACCCTTATAACTGCCATCTGGTTTCTGTACAAATTGTAAATAGCCTTTCGCTCCCTGTACTTTACCCCTGCTACCTTCAGAATTTGAAAGAGAGTATTTCCAATCAACATTGTCAAAAGCTTTCTCTAAGTCTACAAATGCTAGAAACAGGTTTGCCCTTCCTTAATCTAGCTTCTAAGGTGAGTCGTAGGGACAGTATTGCCTCACGTGTTCCAACATTTCTACGGAATCCAATCTGATCTTCCCCGAGGTCGGCTTCTACTAGTTTTTCCATTCGTCTGTAAAGAATTCGCGTTAGTATTTTGCAGCTGTGACTTATTAAACTGATAGTTCGGTAATTTTCACATCTGTCAACACCTGCTTTCTTTGGGATTGGAATGATTATATTCTTCTTGAAGTCTGAGGTTATTTCACCTATCTCATACACCTTTCTCACCAGATGGTAGAGTTTTGTCAGGACTGGCTCTCCCAAGGCCGTCAGTAGTTCCAATGGAATGTTGTCTACTCCTGGGGTCTTGTTTTGACTCAGATCTTTCAGTGCTCTGTCAAACTCTTCACGCAGTATCATATATCCCATTTCATCTTCATGTACATCCTCTTGCATTTCCATAATATTGTCCTCAAGTACATCAACCTTTTATAGACCCTCTATATACTCCTTCCACCTTTCTGCTTTACCTTCTTTGCTTACAACTGGGTTTCCATCTGAGCTCTTGATGTTCATACAAGTGGTTCTCTTATCTCCAAAGGTCTCTTCAATTTTCCTGTAAGCAGTATCTACCTTACCCCTAGTGAGATAAGCCTTTACATCCTTACATTTGCCCTCTAGCCATCCCTGCTTAGCCATTTTGCACTTCCTGTCGATCTCATTTTTTAGATGTCTGTATTCCTTTTTGGCTGCTTCATTTACTGCATTTTTATATTTTCTCCTTTAATCAATTAAATTCAATATTTCTTCTGTTACCCAAGGATTTCTACTAGCCTTCGTCTTTTTACCTACTTGATCCTCTGCTGCCTTCACTGCTTCATCCCTCAAAGCTACCCATTCTTCTTCCACCGCATTTCTTTCTCCCATTCCTGTCAATTGCTCCCTTATGCTCTCCCTGAAACTCTGTACAACCTCTGGTTCTTTCAGTTTATCCAGGCCCCATCTCCTTAAATTTACTCCTTTTTGCAGTTTCTTCAGTTTTAATCTACAGGTCATAACCAACAGATTGTGATCAGAGTCCACATCTGCCCCTGGAAATGTCTTACAATTTAAAACCTGGTTCCTAAATCTCTGTGTTACCATTATATAATCTATCTGAAACCTGTCAGTATCTCCAGGCTTCTTCCATGTATACAGCCTTCTTTTATGATTCTTGAACCAAGTGTTAGCTATGATTAAGTTGTGTTCTGTGCAAAATTCTACCAGGCGGCTTCCTCTTTCATTTCTTTGCCCCAGTCCATATTCACCTACTACGTTTCCTTCTCTTCCTTTTCCTACTACCGAATTCCAGTCACCCATGACTATTAAATTTTCGTCACCCTTCACTATCTGAATAATTTCTTTTATTTGATCATACATTTCTTCAATTTCTTCGTCATCTGCAGAGCTAGTTGGCATATAAACTTGGACTACTGTAGTAGGTGTGGGCTTCGCATCTATCTTGGCCACAATAATGCGTTCACTATGCTGTTTGTAGATGTATACGACACACCAATTCTGAATAACTGATCAAAGATTGCCACAAACTGTTTAACTAAACCTCCAATAAAATTATCAAATACAATAATAATAAAAGCTGGAATAATAATTTTGTTATAAACACACACTAACTGAACTACTGTTAATCAATTTAAGGGTCACAGAATAGCAAACAATTTCAACTCAATTTCCATCTCAGGTTAAGGAATTCCATCTCTACTACTAAGTGTTTGTATCAAATTCTTGAATTTTAATCTCAGGATCAAATAATGTCATTAATATTGCTCAGGATATGCACAAAATTCTTGAAGTACATGACAATACTTGTGCTAGAAGTGCATAAAACATTATAATTAGTTACCAAATGTGATGGATTGATAGCTAACCATGAAAAGTGAAAATGAGTACATAAGATTAGTGCACAACACACACAAACTTTAGCAGACACATGTTGAAACTAGATAATGAACATTCACTTTGTCACAGAGCTCTATGATGGGCATCCACTTTCCAGATTACTTCTAGATGACCAACCCTTGGTAAAAAGTGAATATGTAAAGATGAACAAAATGTAAAGAAGAGTTGATTGGTTAAAACCCAATTCTAGTTATGCCAACATTCACAATGCATGCTATACTGGTGGCATTTGATCTGTAGGTAGCTGATTTGAAGTGTACAGAAGAAACAACTTTCATCTGCAGTATTTGGTCAGCAAAGAGGAGAGGCAGTTATATTCAGTTCCCCATCAACAGACTGTTCCCCCATATTTCAGTTAAATCTTAATTGTCTCCACTGAATGAAGGATTTTAACACTGTTGATGATGACCTATCTGTCAGTTGGATAATGAATATATTACGTGCCGACATCAGGTGCAGTTACAAATCTAACGCATCAACCAAAAGCTGGAGAAAGGTAACGCAAGTCACTTCTGATAGGACTTTGCAAACAGAACAACCCGAGATATATCTGATTATCACCAGGCTCAGCATGAGTACTAGTGTTCAATCAGAGTTCAGTAATATAAAATATTCAGAGGTACTATTCAAATCTTCACAGATGTATAATGTATAAAATATAATAAACAATGTCACAAGAACAATATATAATGAAAGATACAAACATCAGTCTCTCAGCACGGGACCAACAGTATAATCACTGTAGATCACAGGCTGAATCCTGCGAGCAATGTTGGATGGTAGGTTTTGAATTTATTTCACAACATAAAATAACATAATAGCAAGAATTATGAATGTAAGCATAATGAAAAAATGACAGAAAATGCATTATTAATTTGTTTTAATAGGTAGTTAGGTTTTTTTTACACATGGCAACCAAAAATATCAGTTCAACAGGAATCAGAGTAAATCTGAAACAAAGTGATATTTTATCTATGTATTACTGAAATATAATTATCATAATTCTGAGGGAAGAAGAGATTGATAGCAGTGGTAATAAAACTATTACTGAATGCAATAAGTATGTCAATATTTTCACTGCATGATAAGAAGAAAAGTGCACCTACAGGGCAAGTTTTCTGCAGCAATCTCATAAAGCAATAAAGTAGCTTCAAAAAATTAACATGTCATTCTATAAGTGTGTATCATTTCATTGTTTACTTTGAAAACACAGCTCTCATTTAGCCAATATAAATGATACATTTCTCTTGTAAACAGAAATAGAAGCTTAAGGACAAGGGACTACACTACTGCCACTGAACTAGAAATGCAAGTATATACCTTAAACTGAGAAACTAGCCTAAAGATTATTTAAGAATTTTTCCTATTCTAAAAATTTGCAATTATTTCTGTTTTCAATTTATTTAGAAAGTACTGTTACTAACGGCATTAAAAAGAAACTGAAATTACCATTATCCTCACCACGAACAGCCATTCCCCATAAATTTTTAGTAGTTAGAATACTATGGACGACAGTAAGGAAATTATTAGGGATGATGCTCCTCATCTCTTTATGAACTGCTTGGTGATGTTGGAGTTCCATAATGTGACTTAAATTTTGCATAAATTTTGTTGCTACAGATGGTTCATGACAAAATATTTCTTTTGTGCAGTTGTCGTTCAGTTTTTCTATCAATATTTTAATTCTTCCAAAAAAGCTAAAAACACAGTAAAACAATATGAGTTCGTAATTAATTTCCTTTGCAATAGTTTTAATATCAATATTTCAGGACAAATAATATTATAAATTTGGAGAATTTATTGTACAAAACCATTAACAAATTGGCTTGATGTTATCTCTGAACAAAGTTCTTAACAATACTGTACTCAACCAAATAAATTATGAGAAAGAATTTCTGGCCAGTACTTTGTCCCAGAAGATGAAATGTGTGGCACTGCTGATAAGAAGATATAAAAGTAAATATATTACACTCTGTAGCTTTTGGATGTAATAGTACCTGCCTCAGAATGGAGAGGATACATTGGGGAAAGTCGAAAGGGAGGAAACTTCACTCAGACCCACTTACAGTGAGACAAGTGTAGACGAAGATGAAGGGAGAGGCATCAGAAAGATTAGGTAAGAGATGGTACACTGGCAAGCACTACACCAACTTCAGTCCAGAGGTAAGGACAGAGTGAAAAGTAAATAGAGATCTGGTGGAAGAGAAAAGACTGGTGCACTTTAGAAAAATATACTTACATTATTTTAAGGAGGAACAGTAAATAAATTAAAGGTGGCCGTACAGACTAATTAAAATGAAAACATTCCATGTAACACGAGCAGTTTTTATTGGTTACCGAGCTACAGCTGGTTACAGCCATGAGTTTTCATTTCATGTTTTGGTACTACAGTTGCTATTTATTTGTTCATTTACCAATTGTCATTTCTGTTAGAAATTTTCAAGTAAGGAAATTACGACTGAGTTTATATAAATGAATTTTTCAACTGTGATTGCTATTTGCTGGCCAAGTCTGCTCTTTAAGTGTAACACACAATTCTGCTGTTAAAGCATGCCACATATATTTATAAATGCTGAGTATGCTAATATATTATTTGTGTATAGGTTTTGTAATGCAAACACTTCTGATGATTTTAGAGAATACAGCAGACAATTTCCTAACCACAGACTCCCACATTCAATACTATCTGAAGTGTGCAATGCTGGTGCAGAGCTGGTGCTGAGGCCAGCAATTTTATTTCATCTGAATGGGCAAATCAACAGCATGTGAAATACTATTTACTGATGAAACCTCTTTCGCTTGTGACAGTATCAGTAATATCCGTAACTCTCACTGATGGTGTGGCTAAAATTCATATGCTCTTGTGAGGACACATTTTCTAGAACACTTTTTTGTAAATACGTGATGTGGTATAAAAGACAATCAGTTGATTGAGCCTGTCATGTTACTGCATCGTTTTACACGTCACATTTCTCTAGGCTTTCTTGAAAATGAGCTTCCATCATTATTGGAAGTGGTTCCTTTCACTACAAGGATGGGCATATTCTCCCTTCATGAAGTGGTTCCTGCACATTCTAGTTGTTTGCCTGGAGGATGGTTGAAAGATAAAGCTTCCACAGAAAAAGTAAACACAAGAGATGAACTGATCATTCAGCTTTGGAATAGTGCTGTCTTCATAAAGGAATATCAACATGACCTGATTCTAAGGGGAAGAGAGAGGGGTAGAGTGGGGAACTCTTATAAAGGGAAAGCTGGTTACTCAGGCCCCAGGATGAGGGTGCTCCACCTGTAGAGGGGACGAGGGGAGGTGGTGGTGATGGGGGAGGGGGGGGGGGGGGTGCACATACATAAAATATGTAATGAATAGGGTGGATGTGTGCGTGCAACGTGTTAACAGAGATTGTGTTCAAGATGGTCTCAGTATGCAAGGTGATGGAAAGAAAGTTCCCAACTCTGTAGTTCAGGAAAACTAGTAACAGGTGGAAGAATCCAAGTAGCCTGTGTGGTGTAGCACATTCTACTCTAGACCATCTTTGACAACTGGGTATTGGATCTATCTCTATTGATGGACAATTCTTCTATACCCATTCATACACGCAGCCAGTCTAGCGGTGGTCTGAGCCTCTATAAAGCACTATGCAGTGGGCAGAAGTTGATAAAAAATATGTGTCATGTCACAAGTTGTTCTACCTTTGACATTTGCAGGGTTTACCAAATGGTGGAATTGCAGCAGGTGGTAATGTGTGGATGCACAGTACAGGTTTTACAGAGGGAATGACTGCACGTGCAGTAGCCTTAGGATAGGGATAATGGTTTGAGAATATCAAATGATTAGATTATGATATTCAGATAAGGTGAGCAATGGGAGGTGACAGAGGATGGTGTTGGGAGGGTATCAGGGAAAGAGGATCTTGTTTCAGCAGTTTATTTGGGAAAATTTGGGTTTTGGCAGAGTAAAATATTGAGGCACTGAAGACCACAGTGGTATTAGGTGACAAAAGAATGCTTCTGAATTGCTTCTAGAATAATGAAGTTACAGTAGAAGATGATAATCAGTAGACTAGTTTGACCACTGAATGCTGATTCACAACAGAAATCAATGGAATGGAACAGCAACATCACTGTCATATGGTGATGTGTACATACTACATTCAACACCACATCTTAGACCAGTACCAAATGGTGAAAATGAGGTGGTGAAATGCCATCTATGATACAAAATTTAGGGTTATAGTATAAGTATTAAGGAACTAACAATCATAAGGCTTAGTAATGGCCAAAATTAAGTTCATAATGGAACTCCTTCACAAAACGTTTTAAGTGTAACTGTTGAGGTATGAACAGCAGGAAAAGTGTTGTCTACGTGTTTCAAAACATCAATATTTATTTGCCAGTGAAAATTAACACATACAAGCACATCAAACAATTTTTAAAAGAAAATACATAGATTATGTTAACCTTACTCATTATGATTTTTTACTGCTATTCAAGTACAAAAGAATTGGGACATTCAATGTCTGTATGGTACTGAGTGACAAGAAGGTTCTTCAGTGTATTTTGGAAATGGGCGCTGTATTAGTTAGAAGGTGAGAGGTGGATAATGTTCTGGAGATATGTTTTGTGAATATAATCTGTGGAGTAATTGCAGAAGAGGAGAGCCTAGGACAGATAGTTGGTTTAGGGGTTTGGAGATTCAGTGATACGGCACATACATCTGCTGTGGGGGACTAGTTTGTAGGAAAGGGACTGTTTGATGAGGAAAGGTATTGTTGTTTACTGGTTGATTTTATATAGGCTGAGGTTTAGATCAGAAATTCAGTGAAGTGGAAGTCAGTGTCAAGGAAGATGGCTCTGGATTTGGAAAATGGCTCACATGAATCTGAGCTAGGAAAAGGAGTCAAGTTGTTACAGGAAACAGAGAAGTTCTTCAGCATCAAGTCCAGATGACAAAAATGTCATTGATAAATCTGTACCAAGCCTGGCGGATCAGCTTCTGGGTCGTGAGAAGTGCCTCCTCTTCCTTGAAGCCCAGCAAAAGGTTTGAACAGGACAGGGCCATCCTGGATCACACAGAAGTCTCCCTATTTTGTTAGCAGATCTGGCTGTCAAAGGTGAAGCAGTTACGAGTAAGGACTAAGGTGGTTAGGTGGCAATAAACGAACTTTTAAGAGGACTTTTTAGATGGTCCTTTGGAGAACTACTTCCTTGGACTGAAAGGACTTGTGTATATGGGATACTTGTGTAAAGTGAGGTCGCACTGATGGTGACAAGAGTGGTTCAATGTGGAAGAGGTGTTGGAATGGATTTGAGATGTTCCAGGAAGTGATTGGTGGCGTCTTTTATATAGGGTGGGAGGCTTTGTGTGATGGGTTGGAGGTGATGGTCAACCAAGACTGAAACGTGTTTGGTGGGGTGTTTCAAGACTGCTAATACTTTGTGATCAGGATGCTTGTATTTATGTATTTTGGGAAGAAGGCAAAAAGTAGTGGTGTGTGGATCACGAGTAGTATGAAGTTCTATGGGAGCAGCTGTGAGTTCCGATTGAGTGGGGGAGCAAGGATTTTCAGGATTTTCTCCAGCTCAGTAAGGATGAAAGGAATGGAACCATCAGGAACAATTTTGTATACTGAGGTGTCCAAGAACTTACAATGTCCCACTGCCACATATTCATCAGGGTCAAATACTACAGCAGCTGAGCCCTTATCCAAAGAGATGATGATGATGATGATGACAGCACAATTTGCCTTCACACCACAGGTTACTTGCTACTCAGCTCAAGTAATATTTGGCGTTTTGTTGATATTTTTCGGGTGGGAGTGAGACATACTGTAAGCGAGTAATTGCTGAAATGCCTCGCGAGGATAGTTTCAAAGAAAAGGGTATCCCTTTGGAATTTGGGTTGGATCTGTTCTAGACACAATCCAGTCCTTGCTCTTGAGAGGCTCCTCGTCTTGGACAACATTTTATTTAAATTAATTTTACATTAAGGAAAGGCAAACCTATGTTTCTAGCATTAGAGAAAGCTTTTGACAATGTTGACTGGAATACTCTCTTTCAAATTCTGAAGGTGGCAGGGGTAAAATATAGGGAGTGAAAGGCTACTTACAATTTGTACAGAAACCAGATAGCAGTTATGAGTCCAGGGGCATGAAAGGGAAGCAGTGGTAGGGAAGGGAGTGAGCCAGCAGTGAAGGAAACAAAAGAAAAATTTGGAGTAGGTATTAAAATCCATGGAGAAGAAATAAAAACTTTAAGGTTCGTCGATGACATTGCAATTCTGTCAGAGACAGCAAAGGACTTGGAAGAGCAGTTGAACGGAATGGATAGTGTTTTGAAAGGAGGATATAAGATGAACATCAACAAAAGCAAAACGAGGATAATGGAATGTAGTCGAATTAAGTCGGGTGATGCTGAGGGAATTAGATCAGAAAATGAGACACTTAAACAAGTAAAGGAGTTTTGCTATGTGGGGAGCAAAATAACGGATGATGGTCGAAGTACAGAGGATATAAACTGTAGACTGGCAATGGCAAGGAAAGCGTTTCTGAAGAAGAGAAATTTGTTAACAATGAGTATAGATTTTAAGTGTCAGGAAGTCGTTTTTTGAAAGTATTTGTACGGAGTGTAGCCATAAATGGAAGTGAAACATGGACGATAACTAGTGTGGACAAGAAGAGAATAGGAGCTTTCGAAATGTGGTGATACAGAAGAATGCTGAAGATTAGATGGATAGATCATATGACTAATGAGGAGGTATTGAACAGGATTGGGGAAAAGAGAAGTTCGTGGCACAACTTGACTAGAAGAAAGGATCGGTTGGTACGACATGTTTTGAGGCATCAAGGGATCGCCAATTTAGTATTGGAGGGCAGTGTGGAGGGTAAATATCGTAGAGGGAGACCAAGAGATGAATACACTAAACAGATACAGAAGGGTGTAGGTTACGGTAGGTACTGGGAGATGATGAAGCTTGCACAAGATAGAGTAGCATGGAGAGCTGCATCAAACTAGTCTCAGGACTGAAGACCGCAACAACAACAACAACAACATGGGACTCGTGGCTAAACTGAGAAACTTTTATGGTGATTTGGTACAAGGGGATCTTGTGCTCCACTGGTTATTATTTAGTATTGGGTGGTGTAGTGATATTTCCAGTTGAGGTTTTGGATGACTGTGAGGAGATTATTGCTAGAGCAGTGTAACTGAATTTGGGATAGGGTGTACTCATCTAATATCGTTAAGAGCTCACAATGAGAAAAACTGTGTATCTTCTGTACAAGTAGCACCCCCTTCCTATGCACTAAACTAAGTATCACTCACTCAACTGAGCCGAAGTAGTGCTTGTCATTTATTCCTTGTAAGCCTTTAAAACTGGTGACAGACGTTGCGCGCAGCCTCTAAAAAAAAGGAAAGGAAAGAAAATTACAGTTTAACTTTCCAAGATGATGAAATCAATATAGATGGAGCATAAATTTTCAGCAAATGAGAATGAGGAAAGAAATCTGTTATGTCCTTTTCGAGTGAACCATCCTAATCTTAGCCCGAAATGATTTAGGAGTACCATGGAATACTTGTACCAGCATGGACAAATGGGGGTGTGAACTCCAGTCCTCCAACATCCAACATCCAAGTGCCTTAACCATAGTGCCACTTCACTCAGTTCATATTTTCACAAACCATACAATCAGTTAGGATGCTCTGACAAACTTAAGGACTAACATTAACAATGGGTTACTACAGTGGAATTGTCAAGGTGAAAGCAACAAGCTGGACACAAAGGCAGACTCATAAAATTTTGAAAATTGAATGCAATTGACAGCAACATAAGCAGGCCAGAATTGAATTTTCTACAAATGTCATTTCGGATTAAATACAAGCTCAGCTGGTAAAAAGAAGGGGGCAAGAATTTACCAGCATCCAGTCGGAAGGATACCATCCTAGCTCTTCCTGCTTCCCCAAATGCAGGTTGAGAGTGTCAGAGTGTTAAGTATAGCATTATCTAATTCATTTCACACACACACACACACACACACACACACACACACACACACACACACACACACACACACACACACACACACAATTTCGATAATATACTTTTTACACTAACAGATTTACATGCAGAAACAAGAGTATCAGAGTTACAATTTGTTGTAATGCTCAAAATGAAGGTGCAGTCAGTCTTATTTACTAGTGCAGGCACCAACAGTGTCCCAAACACTGACTATTAGAGTAGCTGGCATTTATCTCCAATGCCTCTAAATCCTATCAAGTCATGCAGATCACAATGATTAACAAACCATTTATTTGTATGTCACTTATTGGAAGGAAGGAAAATAATTGTTTATCTGCCTTCTTAGGTGACTTATCAATGTAGATGGGCGCCATTTGGAGGGTTCAAGTTGGATTCCTGGTACTGTCAAGGATTTTTCTTGGTAGGAGGGCTGCTACAGGGTACACTCAGCCTCATTATGTCAACTGAGGAGCTACTAGTAGCTCCATAGCATGGGAAGTTGGCAAAATGGCCAGGAAAGCAGTATGCTGACCCCTCCATAACGCATCTATAGGACACAGCAAAGCAGAGGATGAGATGGCAGCCAGTTGACATATCTGAGGTCTACAAGACCTGAACAAGGAGCTCCTTTAAAATTGTTTAGCATCCAGCTGATGCATCATAAGCACCAATTGCGGAAGGATGAGAAAATAAACCAATCACTTTCTTTACGGAGGAAAATATCAGCATTTGCCTTAAGAAGTTTGCAGAAACGACACAAAACTATCTGACTGGCCAGAAGGGAACTGAACTGCCACCCTCTCAAATTTTTTCCAGTGTGCTGAACACGTCCTCATCTCACATGATGCTGCATTACTGAGCCTCATTTATTTTTTGAGATTTTCAACATACACAATTAAAACTGAATAAATTAATATTTTTACAACCATTATAATCTTACCTTGGCACTTTATCAACTGGTATGGTATTGAATCTAATCATCCAGGACCAGAGTTCCAATAGAAGTTCACAATGACAAAATATATTTGTTATTTGTTTCAATCTCTCTCCTTCAGAAACAGTTACCACATCTTCCAGCAATTGCTGGCAGTTCCTCTCAAGGGCTTCTTCCAATGTTCTTAATGCTTCTTCATCCACTGATGCTCGAAAAGAACTTGATGTAGCATAACTAAATCGATGTCCTGCTATTTTATGAACAGGTTTGCAAATACTGGATTCAAAGGATGTTATACAATAGTTCTCCTCTATCTGAAATAGCTCTTCTGCAAATGATGTGATCTGTTCCCTACTGGGCTCACATGTAACATTTTCTGCACTGGGTTTGAAACAGATCAGAGCTAATACATTGGCTAACAAAGACGGTGAAAAAACTTCAATTTCTTTATGTTCAGGAAGCAACCAGGTAATTAAAGAATTATGGACAGCATGTGGTCTTCGGCTGATGACTATTTTTTCAGGTAGTCTTATATGGTTGCAAATGACAATAAGTGTTTTAAGGGCTGTGTCTGACTGTCTAAGTGTTCCCTTAACATACAGTTCCAGTACATCTAGAAGACTACCTGAAACTTTATTATAAGATATCATCTCCTGCAGAAGATAATGGCTTTCCTGTTCATTCTGATTCAGTCCAATCATCCTGAAACACAGGTAAAGCAATCATCTTGAAACACAGTCATTGTTAAATTTAATATTTGATTACTATATTCTGATATCTTCCTATAAAAAATCTTGAAACTTTCTGGTAATGTTTCAAACATCGAAACAATGACACTTTTCAACTATACACATCTTAAATATGCAGTCATTAGTTGCATTAGTGACTAGTAATTTGCTAGAGAGAGAGAGAGAGAGAGAGAGAGAGAGAGAGAGAGAGAGAGAGAGAGAGAGTGTGTGTGTGTGTGTGTGTGTGTGTGTGTGTGTGTGTGTGTGTGTGTGTGTGTGTGTGTGTGTCACTAGACTACAAATGTAAGAATGCTGTGTTTGGCTAATTATGATATAGTCAAAGGGGGTACAGTAATTTTATTCATAACAGACACAAATATATAGGTTAATTTAATTTTCTGCCTGTAAATGATCAGTGATAACTTACTACAGCCTGTATATTTATATTTTTTTATATGTACATATAATCAGATCTAATAACTAACAAGAGCAAGAAATCTCTCTCTCTCTCTCTCTCTCTCTCTCTCTCTCTCTCTCTCTCTCTCTCTCTCACACACACACACACACACACACACACACACACACACACACAAGACAATTTCAGCTTTCAGTGCACCTTGCAGATCTAGCAACTGGCCATATAAGAGGGTCACTTGGGAAGTAAAAAAATTTTTTTTCTACAGAAATTTTTATTTTAA
This sequence comes from Schistocerca gregaria, assembly GCF_023897955.1. NCBI lineage: Eukaryota > Metazoa > Arthropoda > Insecta > Orthoptera > Acrididae > Schistocerca > Schistocerca gregaria. The sequence continues at coordinate 507,120,424 of NC_064921.1, forward strand.
GTAATTAAATGAAACTATATTTTACATGTAATTGATACCCAAGGTACTCAGTTGCCACCCCGTTGTTGTACTTGCTTGGGGGTTAAGTTCAGACTGCATGTCAGACATTGAAACATTTCACACTGAAACAAGTCCTGTGTCACTTCTGCTGTATGCAGACATCCATTATTGTGAAGAAAAATGACATCACTAATTTGCATTCCATAACACTTATTTTTAATGATGCAGCAAAGTCATTGAAGCGTCTGACAGTACACTGCTGCAGTCCACTAACTGTGAAATGCATATCTTCTTGGATTTTTGTTTCAAATTCTGAGCCCGTCAGTCACCACTGAGGTCTGGCCCAAGCTATCTTCATGATGAACATTTTTCCATCCACCATTAAACACAATATCACTTCTGAACTGAAGCTTAGTTCATCACATTACTGTAAGACTCAGTTATCTGCCTATAAATTTCAGTGGGTCAGACTCCTTGTGCATTTAAAAAGCAGGTAACACTGAGCATCTCACACTTGGTGGGATTGACAATTCCATCTCACATCATAAAATCTTTCTTTCTTTGACTGTAATCATTTCTCATACTGTTTCTTTCTTGATCTTGATTTGCAGTCCAGTTTGTTTTTCAGTTCCTTTACTTTGTTCATTATGTTTCTTAAACCTTCTGTTGTAAATTGTAGTTCCTTCATGTCGTCTTTTATTTCTGTAATCAATCTACTGTTGCTCTTTCTATGCCATAATTTCTCTATTAGTTTTGTCTCCTGATTGTCCTCATTGTGAGGCCTTTCATGTTTAAGTATTTTCTGTGATATATTGCGATTTTGACAATTTATTTATGCAACTGGATCAAGCAGATTTTTCTTTGAGGTTGCACATTATGATTTCTCCAAAACATTTTAATTTCCCTACAATTTTGATTTCCTGGTCTTCTACTGCAATTTTGTTAACAAATGATGGGCCAGTTAACAAAATTTCTATTTCTTCAAAGTATATCTCAGACCAATTTTCTGTGCTATTTACTGTAGAGTTTAACTTGGTGTCAAGTTTTCTAATGATTGCTGAAAGTAGAGCAAGGTCATCAGCAAATCCCATGTGGTTAAAATTTAACACGTTTGCTTTAGATACCCTAACACAATACAAAAAACATGTACATACCACCAGTGTTCATTGTATTCAATGTACTTCAAACTTACATGTTTTACAGAATAACATAAATAGATAACTATTTCCATGGACTAATACAATATTGGCTTACTCTCTGGTCACAGTGATTGGTCAAAATTACTCATAAGCAATCGAATCTATGATGCAAAAGTAATATTTCCAACAACAGACTGTTATGATTAACAGACAGAAACTGTGGTCTGTGAAACCTACAGAAGCATGGAAATTTATTTTTAACTGAATTGCTGTAATCAAATTTTCCTTGCATATTTATTTCAACCCAAAAATAATCACATGCTCAATACTCATACAGCTGGGGTAAAAATTTTGTGATATTACTTCTGGATATGAAAAGGTTATGCTTTTAGAAATTGATTTATTATCTTGGCACATGCAAGGGGGTTTCAACAAAGTTTCTTGCAACAGAATCTACTTAATGATTAGTATCTGAATTCACTACTCATTTTCTACACACTCAGTGAAAACTAAGTTGATCATAATTTACAGTGCAATACAAGGCAATTCCCACCCCCACCCCCAAATTTCAAAATTTTATATTCATTTTCACAACTTTCTAGCATATATAAACTTCACCTGAAGTTAGTATGGAACAAGAAATGTGTATGCCTAATTTTCTCATGTTAACTGTTTGCACACAATTTACTATGTTAACAGACAGCACCTAAGGCATACAAAGGTGTGTGAGAAATGAGAATCACCTAAGTCAATATAGTAAATATTTCAGGAAATAAGTGGAGGTAGCAAATTAAGCAAGCACAGCATAAGATCAACTCTCATTACAACTAAAGTTCTTCCTGGAACCTGAATTTCTAAGATTAAGTACACAATAAACTTGGATAGACAGTGATTTGGAAAGTGCAGTGGAAAGTATAGAAAACTGATCCCTCCTGCAAGCAACACCACAAATGTACCCACTGAATCACCAATGACATTCCTATGAAGATGAAACTTTATGCAAAGGGGCATCCAGATGAAGTACACCTAGTTAATAAAGAGCCTCATCTGCCTTTTCCCAGACAGATTATTTACCTAAACATTAAACTGAATATCTTTGAAAGTTTAACAGTGGTACATTGTTGTCCACATAAAGTGTAAAAACAGCTATTTCCTTGCAAATACATTAGTTTGCAATCCAATTCCAAATGGGCGCGATTGTAACTTGCCCTGCTCTTATCTCAGCACCATACCATTGGCCCTGCGTAACTAGTCCATCAACATGTCAAGGGCAAATTTGAACTTGAGATGAGACACAAATAAGTCAACATGGTTATTCCTTTCTTGTCACTGACAGGGTATCATGAAAAAATCTTCTTCAGTGTAAGGAGTTTAATATTAGTATTTAGATTTGCCATTTAAGGCAAAATAATATCATTTGAGATGGAAGCCTATTCCAAGTGCTTGAAAACAACATTTACACCACTTCTTTCAAGTGGTGTAACAAAACATATTTTTTTCTTTAAGATATGACAGATTAGCTCAGGGAGTAATAGAAACAGTTACAATCACTGCACAGCCTACATTTGAGAATGTTATACATGCACCAAATAACAAATTTATTGTGTTGCAAGTTTTCGCAGCAGCTGTATAAAATTACAGTAGTTCAAAAGAAAAATGCCTTTCGCATATTGCAATTTAAGGTTTTTATTTATATTGGGTGCACAAGATAAATAAAAAACTTAAATGTGCTGCATCAAAAAGGCCTAGCTTGTATCAACTTTGCTTAGATTTTAAGTCCATTATCAATGGAAATTCCCTCACCAATACTTATCCTAATCATCACCCCCATAAAATTACCAATGAAACTACACAGCAGTGACTATTTCTCCAAAATATATCTGTACAATGCGTACTTGCAACTGTTCTTACAAAAGATCTCACAGCACACCAATGTAAACAACTTCCTGCTGCTGCATCTACTATAATGTTGCTCCCTCATGCCAACACCCAACAGAGAAACACTGGTTTCCATTGGTACTGAATGTTCAGGAGAGAGTCCTGAATATCCTGAACCATTCTCCATGTTAGGTACAGCTTAAATTCTGATATATAACCTTAAAATCAGCCACTTCTATTGCAACAAGGCACTGATTGGATCCCAAACAGTTTTGTTATATGCTATTTCTGAACAGCCACAGAGAAAGTGGATCAGCAACTTTATGCTAACATTCACTAATGACAGGACCTCCAGAACATAACTAACCATGAGGAATTTTAGACTTGCTGGGAGCGGTGGCTCACCAGCCTCTTCATACAGACAGAGTATTGGACTCGTTCAGGAGGCACAATTAGTCAGCCTAATATCCTCATTGTAGCCCTCATCTGAAATCCTCGATAAAGGAGCACCTCATCAGGTGACTGAATGGAAGGGTCTCATCTGAAATGACCAATTCCTAAGGCTGAACATGGTCCTTTAGGGACAGGAGAGCTGCTAAGTGTGTTAGAGCTGGACAGCTAGGTTAGTACAACAAGGCATAAGAGAGGCTAGGGCTGTGAGAGTGATTCCATACCATGGACTCCCATATCCCAGACCACTAATCTGTGTGCTTACGAGTGGTACAGTGGCAGTTCTGTGTTTTAGCTGCTGGCTTGCTGGGTAGTTACATGGGTGCCAGGTGATGGTGGATTGGCCACTGTTTGTGAATGCATGTGCAGCAAGAGCTTATGACTTGCCATGACATCACCTATGGCCAGCAAAGGTACCTTTGGTACCCTCATCTCTTTGGTGTCCCGTGCATAGGCAGTTCTGTATTTGGGCTGGGCAAACCATTTGGGGCTACACTGCAGTCGATGGAGTTGGACTGATACATGCCAAGGAAGCTTTGCTGTTCTTCCTTGGTCGACATTGTACATGGTGCATTTGACTTGAACTTCCTGAGCATCTGTTTGGCCTTCAATTGGAGGCTGGGTGAAATGGGACAGTGCTCAGGTGTTCAATACTATTAGAGAGAGAGAGAGAGAGAGAGAGAGAGAGAGAGAGAGAGAGAGAGAGAGAGAGAGAGAGAGAGAGAGAGTGGGGGGGGGGGGGGGCTTAAATTATGACAATGTAAACTGGGTATTACTGTCAGACATCAAAGTGTGTGGCACTCTCTCAACTGCAAATATTGTAGAAAGAATCAAGGATGGTATCGTGAGTAGTTGATGAAGGTGTCTACGACATGAAAGGGAAGTTGAAGAGAGTGTCCACCTCATGCAACCACATAGCTCCACAAAATGGTTAGGTAAATTTAATATGTACTTTCTCTCATTGGTGGTTGAAATGTAGTCATGGAAAGTGAGTTGTAGTCATGGAAAGAAATGCTGTGCCAGAGCCATCTAATTCAGAGAGCTATTTCAGGAACTGAGCTGTGTTGCATCATAAAATAGTTACGAAATTCTGGATCTGCTTGTTTTGATCAATACTCTGGCCACCCCCAATGCACTGTTGACAATACTTAGCATCGAACTGGATTGCAAGCCAACGCTGTGACAACCTTACGCACTGTCAGTAGGAGTGCCCAAGGTTTGATGGAAGTACTGGCTGAGTGCACAACAAACTGTTTCTTGGTGACTGAACTTGGCTTCAAGGGCAATAGCAAGAAGAGGCAATCTATGCATGCTCCCTCAAAGTGAGGCATGAAGTTGCTTCACTGACACGTTGGGTGGTGGGACAGAAACGGAATTCATAGTTACAACCACTCACAAATGTCCACGCCTGCAGACAGTGCACTGTCTTTTTGTGAGCTTAGAACTTAGTCCAAAAATTGATGGTAATGGTTTTTGTTGATTGACAGGTGGAATTTACTGCTATACAAATATACATGAAACTTCTTCACACCATAAGTAATTGGTAAACCTGCATCCTCAATTTGGGAACTGTTTCGTTGTGTTGGTGTCAATGCTGTTATAGTATAGGCAATCTGGTGTTTTTGGGTCTGTTGAACATTTTATGAGACCATCGCCACAATCCAGTACTGTGATGCATCCATCATGAGCATCAACTGCAAGACCAACAACAACAAAAACATCAAGCATTTTGCTATTTTTAGACACCCATTAAAGCATTAAAAAAAAACCTCCTGAGTTGCTGCTAATTACACAAATATGTACCTTTTTTGCAAAGGTGATTTAGTGGGTTAGCAGTTTTAGCTGTTTGATGTATAAACTCAGCATAGCAGTTGATCTTTCTAGTAAGTACCTGTAATTGATTTAGATTAGTGGGTGTTGGCAAGTTTGTTACAATGTTGACATCGGCATGATACTTTAGCTGCTGAGAATGTGCCCCAGGTATTTAATGTCCGCGGTGACATTGTAAGCCATTTTTTGATAATCTTTTAAAAGGACTTTGAGGCTCCAAAGGTTATATTTCAGTATACTGAACAGCTTATTCAATACCAGTGGCTATTTTGATTCATCATCTGATGGGAGTAGTAGACATACATCTTTTAAACCAAATGTTGAATAATATTGAGTTCTAGCTAGCCTTGTAACAACTCCTTTAGCCATGGTACAGGAAAGAGATTAACATTTGATGGAACATTGATAGTTGCTTTAAAATTACCACAAATTAGTACAGACTCATAAGACTCATTGGTATCGCCCATTGCCTGTCTGATATCAGGGAAATAACACTCATTCCTGATGCTGTGTGAGCTTAACTTCAAGAACATCTCTAACAGCAAATGGTAAAGTGCAACAATTTCATTAAAACATAAGCAGCAAAATTTTTTGCACAACCCAATGATGGTTCAAAAATTTCCTTGTACACAGCACATAAATAATCAAAATCAGCGAATGGCACTGCTTTGGACAGTAAGTTTATGTGCTCCACTAGTCTGAAATCAAATGCTGTATGGGGATCTAAGCTGAAAATATTAAAACCGAATCAGGTGAATCTATAACTAAGAATATTAGTACACATTCAACATGTACTGTAAGTGATAGTTTTCCGAAAGAGAGAAACTGACTTTTGGCAGTAACACATGTCTCACCATCAAGCCCTTCTTAACGGAAATGAGCTTAGCTACTGATACTTATCTTCACTGATTAATGACAAGGCAGCTACACTGACTGGCCACTGGCCACTGAGAGCCACTGTCAGATTGCGTAGTGCTTGATGGGCTGTCCACACAGCTGACGTGACCATGTGGAGAAATATGGCTTCACCAGGTAGTGTTTATATGTGACACAATGTACAACTCATTGACACACAGCTGCCAAGTGTCTGTACTTGCAAGCCCGACAGTGAGTGACACAGTCCTGGTAGCAGTTTCTTTTATGATGTTAATTGCATCCTGGGTAAGACTGCAGCTTTGTTGACACATGTGGCGCACAACATCAATGGGGAAAGGGATTTTCGATTCAGCCTTTCATTATTAAAAAAGGTTTTAGTTGATGCCAAGAGGGAATCATCAAGAAGCTGGTGATCTGGACGACAGTAAACACTATCAATATTTGAAGGCGTAAGTAAAAGTTGGCGAGTCAGAATCATTAGTTGCCTGCTGCTCACAATGGTGACTAACTACTTTGTACATTTGAATTCCATTAGTGAAGGTATAACGAGCTTCGGAACCAAAGACTTAGGCTAGGATTAGATATTGATAATGCTTTAACCATGACTTCTCTGTCGAGGGCTAAGTATACAACCACATCAAGAATCAATGATTCTGCATACGACATTTTATATTATTGTCATACAAACAACTGGTAGTACAGGAGTAAAGCACCTTGCTGTCTAACTGAACTGCTAAACGCAATATATTGCAATTCAAAACACTGGAGATGTATCCTACCGATCTTTGAAACCTCACTGAAGCAGGCAAACAAAGGTGGGGTATAGACCCAACCAACGACTCCTGACATAAGATCTGCAGGATAGCAGCATGCTCTTGTTCCTGTTGCAGTTTCATTTGTCCCTAGTTTTGTTTCAGCAGTGAAAGCTATTGCTGGAAAGTTCAAGAAACTTCAGATCCATACTATTGGCAGTGAGTGTGATTGTGTCAGTAAATGTGCAATACAGTACGTCCTCATAGTCACTTTTAGACCACTCCAGATACGAGAGTGCACTCCTTAAACAGAGCAAGAATCATCATTAATTGCACATTTAGACATAAACCAAAAGTGAAAACCAGACAGCCCAAAAACAAACCAACATCACTGTAGGCTAGTAATATGACAAAAGTCCAAACACTTCACAAAACATGCAACGAATGCAGAAGCTGTCTGCAGACTGGCTTATATTCGCATTAACACCACTACTCACATGAAATATGTGCCCTGCCTCTTAAGGCCAAGAACAAAACCTGTCACATCCATCCATTCTTCTAATCTCTTAATCACGTGATGAAGGCCACTGCTGCTGAGCTGAGATTGAGCACCAAAGAAATGCTCATGAAAACAGAATATTGGGCTCAAATTCTTACTGTGGGTGGAAAGATGTTGACAGCAATGGCAAATAGTTCGAAAGTGATTTGATGAACCCTTTGTGCCTAGCACTTATGTGTGTATTCACAGTAGTCATGTACATGTAGATGAATGGAGGCAGGGTGAAAGTGGGAGAGTGATGTAATGGGGGCGGAGACAGAGAGAGGGAGGGAGGGAGGGAGGGAGGGAGGGAGGGGGGGGAGAGAGAGAGAGAGAGAGAGAGAGAGAGAGAGAGAGAGAGAGAGAGAGAGAGAGAGAGAGATATGAGCATGTGTGATTTCATGTACAAATGTTTTTAACATTACATCTTTACTCTTAATGTCTATAAATTTATTTCTCAACATAGTCACCCTGGCAATGAACGCATCCCTCCCAGCAAGAGACCAGTTTGTCGATAACATCACTGTAGAATGTTTATTGATCAACCCACAACCTCACCTCTGCTTGCACCATTTCAACACTATCAAAGTGAAGTCCTCAAAGATGTTCTTCAGGTTCTGGAAGCAGATCAAAAGTAAGAATGTATGGAGGATGATCAATAACAGCGAACCCAAGTGTTGAATTGCTGCAGATGTCGCAGCTCGTGTGTGGTCTAGTTTTGGCATGCTGAAGGACAGGGTGTTCCATGTGTGGATGAGCTCACTGAATCTGTGCTTCCAGTATTCTTAGGATCTCTCTGTACCTTACAAAGCTTATGGCGGTGCCTTAGGCATTAATTCCACAAGCACAACACCTTGAACATTCTAGAAGACCGTGAGCAAGACTTTGCATTCTGATGTCATGGTCTTAAACGTTTTTAACGTCAGTGTTCCTTTGCGGCGGACCTCCAATGATGCTCTCTTGATTACAAGGTCAAAATAATGACTCAGCTTCTATCAGCTGTCACTATTACAGCTTCAAAAACATTTTATCTTGTATAAAATGGGTAATTCCACGCAATACCCAATCATATTTTACTTTCATTCATGTCATTACAAAAATACCATCTAAAGACACTATGTTATAAACTGAACAACTGTTTGTAACATACTGAAGTGCCAAGGAAACTGGTACAGGCACGCATATTCAAATACAGAGATATATAACCAAGCAGAATACAGCGCTGCAGTTGGCAATGCCTATATCAGACAACAAGTGTCTGGTGCAGTTGATAGATTGGTTACTGCTGCTACAAAGGCACATTATCAAGATTTAAATGAGTTTGGACATCGTGCTATAGTCGGCGCATGGGCGATGGGACACAGCATCTTCGAGGGAGCAATGAAGTGGGGACTTCGGCGCATGGGCGATGGGACACAGCATCTTTGAGGGAGCAATGAAGTGGGGACTTCCCTGTACAATCATTTCAAGAGTGTACATCAAATCTCCGACATTGCTGGGGCCAAAAAAAATCCTGCAAAAACAGGACAAACAATGACTAAAGAGAATAATTCAATGTGATAGAAGTGCAAACTTTATGCAAACTGCTGCAAATTTCAATGGTGGGCCATCAGGAAGTGCAAGCGTGCAAACCATTCAATGACACATCATCGATATGGGGTTTCGGAGCTGTAGGACCACTAGTGTACCTTTGACGGATGCACAACACAAAGCTTTACACCTTGCCCGGGCCTGTCAACACCAACATTGGACTGCTGATGACTGGAAACATGTTGCCTGGTAAGAAGAGTCTCGTTTCAAATTGTATCGACCACATGGACATGTATGGGTATGGAGACAACCTCATGAATCCATGGATCCTGCATGTCAACAGGGGACTGTTCAAGCTGGTGGAGGCTCTATAATGGTGTTGGGTGTGTGCCATTGAAGTGATATGGGACCCCTGATGCGTCTAGATACGACTGACAGGTAACATTATGTAAGCATCCTGTGGTCACCTGCATCCATTCATGTCCATTGTGCATTCCAACAGACTTGGGAAATTCCAGAAGGACAATGCGACACCTCACACATCCAGAATTGCTACAGAGTGGCTCCAGGGAAAGTCTTCTGAGTTTAAACACTGCCACTGGGCACCAAACTCCTCAGACATGAACACTATTGAGCAAATCTGGTATGCCTTGCAACATGCTGTTCAGAAGAGACCTCCACTTCCTTGAACTCTTAGAGATTTATGGACAGGCTTGCAGGATTTATGGTGTCAATTCCATCCAGCAACACATCAGACATTAGTCGAGTCCATGCCATGTCATGTTGCACCACTTCTGCATGCTCACGGGGGCCCTTCACGATATTAGGCAGGTGTACCAGTTTCTTTGGATCTTCAGTGTATTTCGTAACACATGAACTCCTGTAATGAGTAAAGGATAAACTGCCATACCGGTATCCATTGCATTAGCATGACAGTGGGATGTCAAGTGAAACAAATAACTTTATGAAATGTAGAATCTACTCTTGGATTCAATTTCTTGATGTAGTTGAATGGAGTGTCAATTAAAATTAATGTCAATAATGCGAAATTGTTTGGACAGAAAACAAAATATAGAAAAAGAGAAAAACCATATGTCCTACATTCAGGAAATGTCATTCAAATGCTTGTGATGTGGAAATGAAGTAGGCTTAACATTCGGACTGAGTCTTTATCACCATTAAAAGTATGTTAAATAAAACCGTGACTTCAGGATAAGTAATTTTTCTACAGTATTTTAAAATACAAAACTCAAAACTACATGTCAGGTTCTCATAAATTATCCACATGATAGCCAATATGTCGAGAAGCATTCACAAACACAGATCACGGCATTGCAAGTGCTGCTTCTTACTTTTTTTATTTTTTAAGATGGTGCGCTTTTTCCTTCTTCATATTAGGTTGTTGCATAAGTTCGTAGTGTTTATGTTTTGCATTTTGGTGTTCCAGTTGCTATGGGTCATTTATTGATTGTAATTTTTTATTCGCAGTTCAGTTTACATATTGTCATTTCGACATTTGGAGACAGTGATTGCAGCTATGGACACTAGAAAATGGAGTGCCAAGTAGAGAATTCTGAACATTCCAGACATATTCTTCTGTTTGAGTTCAACTGAGGGGTGACAGCAGTGCAGGCAGGAGGTCACATCTGTACCACTTATTGGGATAATGCCAATGGACACAGCAAGAAAATGGTTTTCTCATTTTTGAGGAGGATCATCTTAACTTTAGTGACTCTCCACATTCAGGAAGACTTCAGAGGTTTTATGAAGATCGTTTAAATGCATTAATCCACACTGATCCATATAAGTGTACTTGAGAACTGGCAAATGTGATGAACTGTGATCATTCCTGTATTGTGTCGCATTTACATGCAATGAGGAAGATTCCAAAATTGGGTGTGTGGGTACGGCATGCTCAAAGCCAAACTCACAAAAATCAATTGATGTCCTTATTTGCTTTCTTACTTGCACCCAATGTAGCACCGACTGAAATAAGACTTGCACTTGGCAGCCGAACCCAACTGGGACATCCCGGCCAACAATTCCATACGCTCATTCCATTTTTTCATCAATTGGCTCTTGAACAACAGCAACCATTCCTATCCTGTATTGTTACTGTTGATGAGAAATGGTGTCTTTATGCTGACATAAGGAACAGAACAGATGGCTGAGCCAAAACAAAGCAGCAACTACTCATACAAAGATCTGCGCTTATCCAAAAAAGATAATGTTATGCACCTGGTAAAACAGCGATGGCATGAGGTACTATGAATTGCTTCCCAGACATGTAACCATTGCTACTGACATTTAGTGACAACTGAGACGTGTTGCAGATGCAGTCCAAGAACAATGACCTGGAATAGTGTGTGAAGGGATGCTACTCCATGATAACGCACTGTTCCAGTGCACAGTGAACATGGCTCAATGGGGTCTCGAAACCACATGATTTCTATAGTCACTGAATCAAAAAGGTACCCCAGCCTTGCCAGACTGTTGTAAATAGTGAAGGAGAATACACTGTTGATGAATAAAGTCTCTGTTATGTGTATCTGTTGTGTTTATTAAACTTATGTAAGAATGTTACAAACTTATATACCAATCTAACATCATTAATGGTGACGAAGTGGGGCGCCTTTATACCATACAGACTCTAGGAAGAGTCCACACATTATGATGTATAGTAAACTGAAGTGAGAAAATTCGATCAAACGAAACCACATATGAAAATAATGGTGACTGTGTTTCAAGAATAAGCTGCTAAACTTTCTTGTAGATCTTATTGACCTAAACATCCATCAAGTTGTTTACTTACTGCAAAAAGCAGCACACAATTTCAAATGAAAAGATTTCTGTTTACATTTACGAGACCTCCTGCACACTAAAGTCATCCCACTGACAATGTCATATGTTTTCCAAAGGGACACTCTACATATACATTCATACCCTGCAAATCACTGTGAAATTTATGGCAAATGGTATTTCCCATTGTACTGTTATTAAGGCTGCTTCTCATTCCAGTCAGGTATGGAATGTGGGAAGACACATTGCTTAACACCTCTGTGCCTGCTGTTATTCATCTAATATTGTCCCCAATATCTCTATGACAGAAATACATAGGGGATTGTAGTATACTTCTAGATTCATAACTTAAAGTTGATTTCTGAAACTTTGTACATAGGCCTTCCAGATCACTGTTTTCAGCTCCTCCATGGCACGTTCAAGCAAACCTATGACCATTGCTGCTCTTTTTTCTTTAAGTTCGCTATCCCCTATTAGTTCTATTTGATACAGCTCCCACACAACTCAGCAGTATTCTATGAAGGATCGCATGAATGTTTTGTAAGTGATCTTCATTCCAGACTGAGTGCCTTTCGCAAGTATTTTCCAATGAAATGAAATCTGCCACTGGCTTTATTTGTGACTAAACCTATGTGCTGACTCCATTTCATATCCCTACAAACTGTTACACCCAGGTATTTGTATAGAACTTGGCAAATTCCACTGCAGCTCTCTGATACTGTATTTATAGGATACCATATGTTTCTGCCTTGAACAATTTTGGGAAAGGAAACATCTCAATGGTCAGACAGAGAATTGACCTGCTGCCGTTCTCAATGCCAGAGCACTGTGCTAACCATGGCGCAAGCTTGCACAGAGAGAGAGAGAGAGAGAGAGAGAGAGAGAGAGAGAGAGAGAGAGAGAGAGAGAGAGAGAGAAGTGAGGAGTGAGGAGTGAGGAGTGAGGAGGGAGGAGGGAGGAGGGAGGAGGGAGGAGGGTTAGGGGGAAGGGGGAGGGAGAGGGGGAGGGAGGAAGGGGGAGGGAGGAAGGGGGAGGTAGGAAGGGGGAGGGGGAGTGGGGAGGGGAGGGGAGGGGGGAGGGTGAGGGGGAGGGGGGCAGGGGGGAAAGAAGGGGGGAGTTTATTATTGTTGCCGTTGTTGCAATGCTTCAACTATTACTTAGGTATTGTGGATCTATGTAATGTAACGTATTCCACGATCATCTATAATTGTTAAAGAGGTCCTAAAGAACGAAAAATAAATTCATACAAATTTTCTTCCTGTTATATAGAAAAGATCTCTCTACACATTAACGTCACGAACACTGTAAGTACATTTCTAGTGCATTAATTACAGCAACTTGTTATATTCATACTGAGAACTCTGTTGTTTTGCATTTTCATTTTAGTACATCATTTACATTTCACTCATGTGTTACCAATTAGATACCTCAGCACAACATCAAGGATGTTTTTCCACAGCTTAACAACAACCCCACTGTCCACAAAATCTTCTCTCAGGTTCTTGTCAACTTTAAGAAGTGAACTACAGCACCTGAAAACAAATCAAATTATGTAGTACAACAGAGTTACAGTGAAATGCCTTTTGTTGCACCTGTCTGCAACTCAACATCCACTACATGATGAGTAGCAATCTATCCTTTTCAAAATACTGTCATTATTCTATCCTATATTTTCCATTGTTATAAGCTGAAAAATTTATAGATAGGGAGAGGAAAATTTCATGAAAACAATAATGCAAAATTGGCAGCTTTTAATGAAATATCATGAAAGTGGTAGTTTTTATTAAATATCAAAAAGTCAGCAATTTTTTGGTGAAAATATAAAGAAATCTATCATTATTGCATATAAATCTGAGAACGGCAGTTTGTTGACTTTCATAACTGCTAGTTATTGAATGCTCAAACTGCAATTTCTAATCTTGTTTCCTCAAGGCTATGGTTAATGTATAATATTAAAAACAATGAGCACTTCTGTATAACTACAGTATGATGTGATGTCAAAACTGACACTGAAATTTAAAAAAATAACACTGAAAAAGGAGAAAAAGCACTGAAATTAGCAAAAAACAACATATTTGCAGAAAAAAACACTGAATTTAGTAAACAAAACCAACAAATGTGGTTAAAAAGGTAAGACCACATTTGGCAAAACAAAAGGCAACACGGAATCTGGCCAAACGTGACATAACAGGCAAAAAAAACCTGATTTGTTGAAAAATAACTCTGGATTTGGCAAAACTCTCCAAATTTGGTAAAAAAAAAAGAACTCAGAGTTTGGCAAAACGCTAACTCACAGTTTGGAAAAACGCTAACGCCAAATTTAGCAGAAAACTAACTCCAAATTTAATAGAAAAGTAACTCTGAATCTAGCAAAAAATTAACCCAAAAAGAGAAAAATATGGAACCGACAAACAGTGAAATTGGCAACAAAAAAAAAGCACAAAATTTGGCATAAAAACTGGAAATTGGCAAATACCAAACTGGAAAAAATGCTGAAACTGCCAAAAAAATTAATCTGATGAAAAAGTAGACCAAATTTGGCAAAAAAATTTCACTGAATTTCAGAAAAACAGTAACACTAAATTTGGAACAAAAAGGTAACACCGAATCTGGCTCAGGAAAACATCAGACCTGGCAAAAAATGGCCTAGAATTTGGCAAAACATACAATCAAATTTGGCCAAAATAACACAAAAACTGACCATAAAATAAAACAATTTTTTCCTGTCCTTACTCGCAACATCTCAATCGCAATTCATCCAATGCACCAGTTAAACTCCAAGTGCAGAGTACACCAAGGTTAAGAAACCACATGCTGGTAACAATACAGCGCGAGATCAATTTATGGCTGAGGCACTGTCATTTTCAAATACAAAATATAGAAATAATTTGTTGTTGTTGTTGTTGTTGTTGTTGTTGTTGTTCCTAGCACAGAAACTAGGCATATTCCATACACAAGCAAACAATAAGCTGCTGGGGAATTGTAATGTTTAAAGTGAAATGGAACAGTGTTATGAATAAGTGAGATCCAGAATATTGGAACTTGCTCACACCACTACCCATCAGACTTTTCGCTTCCATGATGTTATGTTGGAGGGAAGTAACTTTAAGTATCTCTGAGTCAAGGTTTCTGAGGAGCGAGATAAAGCATGACACTCTCAACCAGAGTTACGTCACACCTCACATTCAGGAGTTTCCAAAGAGCAAGTTAAAATTTGTAAAGATAGAACTGCTGCACTTAATTCTGTCATTGACATAAACTTCCAGAGGTAGTCTGTCAATGACAGGTAGCCGTGCCTTTGATGGGATGGGTGAGGTTTGTGACCAGACTGGAGTAGATGGTGGTGGGAGGATGTATAGGACAGGTCTTGCAGCTATGTCAATTACAGGGATATGAGCTATGAGGTAAGGGTTTGGGAGCAGGGGTTGTGTAGGGATCGACGAGTATAATGTGTAGGTTCGGTGGAAGCCAGGATACCACTTTGGGAAGTGTGGGAATGATAGTGGGGAGGACCTGTGAAACCAGTCATGTGTTCTACAAGCTAAGCAGTAACCACTCTGTTGCATTCTATGTGGGCATGACAACCAACACTCCTTGGCAGCACTTCACTGTCCCCCACCCCAACCTCTCATCCCTCCCCCTCACCGCTCCAGCCTCCTCCTTACCCCCACCTACATGGCCACTCCCATCATGCACTGGTGCTGTTGCTCACAATGTGGCTTCAGTTGCCAGAGACTGCAGTCATGCGCGTGAGTTGCGTTTGAGAGAGAGAGAGAGAGAGAGAGAGAGAGAGAGAGAGAGAGAGAGAGAGAGAGAGAGAGAGAGATCTATTTTTGACAAAGGCTTTGTTGGTCAAAAGCTTATTTGTGACAGTCTTTTTGTTGTACCTATGTGCGACTCAGCACATATGCTATATGGTGAGTGGCAACTTTCCTTTTCATAATGTTCCATTACACCCTGGATTTTCCATTGTTTGTTATTTTAACATCATGAATTGAGTGTAATGACTTTTACAAAAAAGGGAAACTTACTTATAGAATACCCTTTGCAAATGTAGATACATAAACTTTTTGTCTCTGTTATTTGACCAATGTCTGTCTGTAAAAACTGTTATGAATTTTTTTATGTTGGGGATAAATCGGGCTCTCTCAGAGATTCTTGGCTATTTGCTCAATGAGTGTGTATATAATCAGCCATCTTCCAGATATTAGAATAGAACAGCAAAATCTCCTACAACTACCTGCCACTTAACTGTAACATGCTGCTCCTTTCTCCTCAGTTTTATTTGTAATACTTGATATTCTTTTAGTATTTCACTCTAAAGTCATAATTCAATACACTAAGCAGATTCAGAAGGATCTAGGTTGCAATATTTACTTGGAGATGAAGCAGTTAGTGGAGGATAGAGTAGCATGGAGGGCTGCATCAAACCAGTCTCTGCACTGAAGACCACAACAATAATTCAAATAATACAGATGTAGAATACTGAAAGTTAAGTCATCACTTTTGTCTTCCATTTGTATTTGTTTTAAAGATCTTTGATATTTCACCATGAATTTTACTTTTGGGAGTGTTTCTGCAAGTGTTTCATGGATTAGGTTCACCATTTTATTCTAAAAGAAACTAGAGACTTGTAGAACAGATGCATATTGAATGTTGCACCGGTGTCCTTGAACAGAGAACAAGTAAAACACAGTTTTTGTTAATCTGCCTTCTTCAGAAAGCAGATAATACCAACTCACAATGCCACCATGACACATATTTGCAATGATGCATATTTTGTGATGTTAACTGATGGAATAAAATTACAAATAAATATAGATAATACAGTTTATATGTTACTTGCATCTTCCAATCTCAAGTCTAAGTTCAGTAACTGAAACACACTATCTGCATCATACACAGTTTTCATCTATTTTTTGAGGCATTGAAAGAAGAACACTATACAGTGTCAAGGTATTTTTATCTTAAATTCAGAGAATCTTGAAAAAAAGCTCCAACAGAGCTACCAATAAATTGGGTACCACTTTCCGCATCATTAGTAGATGGGGTACTTGGCTGGAATCTGCAGTGTTCATCTTTAATAATTTTAAGCCTTTACGCAGACTATTAGATGCTTTGCCAGAGGATTCTTCTGCTGCAAGAAATGCTTTACAGAACTATCAGGAAAACAATAACAGCAAAATGAATTTTATGTCACACACAACTGACAACGGCCATGACAAACTGGATGAGGAATGTTTCAAGAAAGAAGAATAGTGAACCATTTTGACAGACATGAAAGATGTGTTCGAAGGTATTGAAAAACAGAAGCTGAAGTAAAGGATAGTCAATAACCCTGATGTACAGGACGAATCCTGATTACCATTCAAAAACAAGATTAGTATCTGTTTGTTGTCTGTTGATGCGGAATGGTCCTGCTCTGTTTACAAGTATTGCTGAATGATTGCAAAAGTCTCCTAAAACAAAAAAATAAATAAACATAAATACTAAAATCTTAAATGTTATTTGTTTCACCAGGTTTCTGAATGAGTGACAGACATAGGCCAGTCTGTTCAGCAATGAGTTTCATTACATTACCCAATGCCTGAGTGAATTCCTTCAGTAGGTTTACAATTCAATATACAGTTCATGACAAATATCATGTTTGGAATTGGCAACTCTTTTGACCAAAATTTTGCTCCTGTTTTGCCACACATTTGCACCTAAATATCCTACGTATAGTAATGAAACACTCACCTGCAAAGGTGTGCCATTAGTAGCGTGTCTCTGCAAGAATTTAACTGATCAGTCACAACAGTTAGCAGAGAAACATAATCTTCACTCATTACTGTTTCACAATAACGAGATATGTATTCACTCAAAAAGGTCAACCTGGAAGGGAGAAATTAAAACTTCATTAAAAATTTCGTGTAAAATTTCCACATAAAAAAATGATTAAATATGTAATCGTGAGCTTAAAGAAACCATCCAAACAAATCAATACTAACATGTATGTCTATAATTCTCCTCTGATTATGAACTTCCAAGACACAAACAATTCTATCCACAACTAAACAAAAGAACAGTAATTTGCAATAATATGTAGATGATATGAATCCATCAACAAAGCAGAAAACAGTGTGATTAAATACACTTATGCATTTACACTTCTCATGAATCAACTAGACCATTAGAAGATTTGTTTGAAAAATTATAAAACTGGAAACAACATAAACTACTGACAATAATGCAAAAACATTAATCATAAAAAATTAATATGGCACCATTTCTGTTTAATTAGAACATGTTAAGGCTTCCAGATGTATGAGGCCACATGTAACTGACTGTATAATTTATAGAACATATGCACTGATGAACCAAAACATTATGACGACTGCCCACCGTGAGCTTGAATACCACTTGGTGACGTTGTGGCCACATGTTGAAGTAAGAAAAGTATATAGGAGCGAAGACTGATGGGGCCACAAATACGGAAATCCACTCACACAAGCAACTTTGACAAATTATAGACTGTTACGGCCTAGTGCCTGAGAGTAAGCATCTCAGAAATGGTGAAACAGGTCAGTAGTTCATGTGTTATTGTTGTGAGCATGTATACAATGGCTGAATGAGGTAAAACCCCAAGTAGGTGATGAGGTGTTGGACATCCACACCACATCACAGAATGAGGAGGTAGGAGGCTTGCCACTCTGTAAAGTGGAACAGGCAATGATCTGTGGCAGATCTGACATGTGTCAATTCTAGTGCAGTGTTTCAGAGCACACCATTTAGCACATGTTGTTGAACAAAGAGATCGGCAACAGGAAACTCCTATGTCTTATCATGTTGGCTCAACATCATTTATTACACTTGCAGTAGGCAACTGTTCATCAAGATTAGATGCAGGATATTTGGAAATGTTTCACTTGGTCAGATGAATAAAGTTCCCTAACTCACCAGGTTGACAGTCATGTCTGGATACTCATCACCCACGAGAATCTCTGCTTGAGAAGTGCAACATCCCATACATGCAGACCAATGGGGACATTATTACGCAATGGGAGATATTCACCTAAGTTTTCTTGGCATCTGTGGCAGTAATTGAAGGCATCATGACAAATGTGGACTAGGTGAACATTACTGTTAATCGTCTGTGTCTCTTCATGCTTGATATCTTCCCTAATGGCAATGGGATCTTCTGTCAGGATACCTATCTCTGTCAAAAGGCCTGAATCGTGCTACAGTGGTTTGAGAAGCACTATAGTGAACTCATGTTGATATCTTGGCCACCAAATGTGATTCATCTGAATCCGGTGGGACACATTTGGGACACTATTGGCCATAAACCATCATTCAACAATATATGGGAACTGCGTGATCTGCATGTAGACGCCTCATGCTACATACCTCTGAAAACCTACCAAGAACTTGCCAAATCCATGCCTCACAGAATCATTGCTATATTGCGTTCCAACTGTGGACCAACATGCTATTAAACAGTGAGTCATGTTTTGATTCACCAGTGTATGTACATAAGAACAAAAACATCGAGTAATGAATATGTAATTAACTTGTCCCCCACTGAACCATGGACCTTGCCATCAGTGGGGTGGCTTGCACGCTTCAGTGGTGCAGATAGCCATACTGTATGTGCAACCAAAACGGAGGCATATCTACTGTGAGGCCAGACAAACATGTGGCTCCTGAAGTGGGGTAAGCAGCCTTTCCAGTAGTTGCAGGGGCAAAAGTCTGGATGACTGATGTGGCCTTATAAAATCAACCAAAATGGCCTTGCAGTGCTGGTGCTGCGAACAGCTGAAAGCAATGGGAAATTACAGCGCTAATTGTTTGCGACAGCATGCACAATTAAATGATGATGGCACCCTCTCCTGTAAAACATTCCCAAGGTAAAAGTCCCCCTTATGGCTCTCCGAGCAGGAACTCTTCAGGAGAAAGAAAACTGGAGTTCTACAGATTAGAGTGTTAAATGTAAGATCCCTTAATCAGCAGATAGGTTAAAAATTTAAGGGGAATGTATAGGTTGAAGTTAGATATAGGGGGAATTAGTGAAGTTCAGTGACAGAAGGAACAGGATTTCCTGTCAGGTGAATACAGGGTTATAAATACAAAGTAAAATAGGGGTAAAGCAAGAGTGGATTAAATAAAAGAGTAGTGAATGCATGATCACAGCCAAGAGTGACACAAAACCCACACTTACCACAGTCATACAAGTTTATATGCCAGCTAGCTCCACAGATGAAGAGGAGATCTATGGTGAGATAACAGAAATTATTCAGATATTTAGGGGATATACAAATTTAATTGTGATGAAGGACTGGACATCGACAGTAGGGAAAGGAAGAGAAGGAAAGATTGTACATGAACATGGAAAGGGCAAAAGGAATTAAAGTTGTCTGGTAGAATTTTGCACAGAGCATAATTTAATCATCAGTGATACTTGATTTAAGAATCAAGAAAAAAGACTGTATACGCCATGGAGATGCTGGAAGGTTTCAGATTGATTGCATAATGGCAAGACAGAGATTTCTGAACCAGATTTTAAACTGTAAAACATTTGAGGGGGCAGATGTGGAATCTGACCACAATTTATTGGTTAAGAACTGTAGATTAAAACTGAAGAAATTGCAAAAAGATAAGAAATTAAGAATGAGAGTTTGTTGAGAGTTTCACAGGGTGCATTAGGCAATGGTTGACTAGAACAGGGGAAAGAAATACAGCAGACATTGGATGGGTAGCTTTGACAGATGAAAAGTGAAAGCAGCAGATGATCAAATAGACAAAAAGATAAGGCCTACTAGAAATCATCGGATAACACAGTAGATATTGAATTTCACTGGAGAAAGCACAATATATAAAAATGCAGCAAAAGAAACACGGCACAAGGCATATAAATGTTTAAAAATGAGATTGACAGACAGTGGAAAGCAGGAACAGCTAGAGCACAAGTGCAAGGATTCAGAAGCATATTTCATTAGGGGATAGATAGATAGATATTGCCCAGAGGAAAATTAAAGAGGCCTTTGGGGAAAAGACCAACAGCTTTATGAATACCAAGAGCTCATACAGAAAACCAATCCTAAGCAAAGAAAGGAAAGATGAAAGGGGGAAGGGGGAAGGGGGAAGGAGTATATAGAGGGTCTATACATGGAAGGTGTATTTGAGGGCAAAATTACAGAAATCAAGAGGATGTAGATGATGGGAGATGTGGTACTGCAAGAAGAATCTGACAGCACTGAAAGACCTAAGTCAAAACAAGACTTCAAAAGTGGACATCATTCCGCTGAAACAACTGATGGCCTTGGGAGAGCCAGCCATGACAAAAAAATCTTCCATCTGATGAGCAATCTGTATGAGAGAGTTCAAGAAGAATATAATGATTGCAATACAAAGAAAGCAGGTGCTGGCAGGTGTGAAAATTATCAAACTACTGGTCTAATAAGTCATGACTGCAAAACACTAACACGAATTCTTTACAAAAGAATGGAAAAACTCGTATAAGCCGGTCTCGGGGAAAATCAATTTGGATTTCGGAGAAATCTAGAAACACACAAGGCCTACAACTTCTCTTAGAGATGTGTTATGGAAAGATGAATCTACATTTATAGCATTTGTAAACTTAGAGAAAGCTTTTGACAGTGCTGACTGAAGTACTCTCTTCAAAATTCTGAAGGTAGCTGGGGTAAAATACATAGAGCAAAAGGCTATTTACAATTTGTACAGAAACCAAATGACAGTTATAAGAGTCGAGAGGCAAAAAGGAAAGCACTGGTTAAGAATGGTGTGACACAGGGTTGTAACCTATCCCCAATGTTATTCAATCTGTACATTAAGCAAGCAGTAAAGGAAAGAAAAAAAATTGGAGTAGGCATTAAAGTTCTGGGAGAAAAACTTTCGAGGCTTGTCGAAAACATTGTAATTCTGTCAGAGACAGTAAAGGACTTGGATGAGCAAATGAACAGAAAGGACAGTGTCTGGAAAGGAACACCTAAGATGAACATCAACGAAAGCAAAACGAGGATAATGGAATGTAGTCAAATTAAATCAGATGGTGCTGAGGGAATTAGATTAGAAACAAGACACTTAAAGTAGTAGATGAGTTTTGCTATTTGGGCAGCAAAATATATGATGATAGCTGAAGTACAGAGGATATAAAATGTATGCTGGCAATTTGTTAACATCGAACCTGACTAGTATTGAAGGCACGCAAGGTGGTTAAAAATTGTAGAGAGATACCAAGAGATGAATACAGTAAGCAGATTCAGAAGGATGTAGAGTGCAGTAGTTATTCCAAGACAAAGATGATTGCACAGGATAGATTAGCATGGAAAGCTACATCAAACCAGTCTTTGGACTGAAGACCACGACAACAACAATTAATTTGTTTATAGAATGGGTATTCGGGGCCCACGTGATCTGTTTCAGTGGCTTCCAGGTGTCAGGGAGGTGACAGTGTATAACTTGTGTTTGCCATTAATCGAGTGCCACACTCTGCTTTCAGGGCACTGAAACTCTGGATTCAACAGATGTTAACTATTATAAATGAAAAGACAAAGGTGATATATTACTGATGATTCTTGTAATAACATGTCACCAGTGGTATGTTATTAATGAGGATGTCAACCCTCAAAGTTTAAAATTACTGGCACATAACATATCTTCGTACAAATAAATTGAAAGCTATTGTTCAGATTGAAGTGGACATTATGTAAAGAATAATAATATTATCAATCTTAAGAAAAACCAAGTGTATGGAACGAAACATACATTGGAAAAACTGCAGTTTACAACTTTGGACAGAATCTGATGGCCTAAACTTATTATGGTAACTAAACTGCTTCACATAAAAGTGTAGTGAAACATTAAAGTCAATATAAAGGAAGGCGAGTTCTCATAAGCTAATGCCTAGGAGCAATTCCAATTACCTCCAAATAAAGGAGAGGGATACTGGTGGATGTAAAGTCGTGAGAGTGGGCTATGAGTTTTGCCAAGACAGCTCAGTCATTATTAACATTCAATTTTGCAATGTGTGTATTTTTACAGTGTCTGCATAATAATACGCAATGTGCTTCAGAAGCACACATGTATGTTTGAAGGAGCAGTCACAAGGCTGATGATCTACAGGCATATGTAACAGAAGAGATATATTCACAAATTGCGGATATGGTTAGGCATCAGCTGCAAAAATTTTCATGTGTCACTAATACATTGTACTGCTGATCCTATTAGCTTTCAAAATATGCAAATACATCTCTTCTATGAAGAACATAGCCCATGATGGTCCTGGTTCTAGGTTCAAGTCCAAATCTGAAATACAGTTTTAATTTGCCATGAAGTTTTTAACAAGAATGAAATTCTGTATACTGATTGTCTGGTTAAACTTTCTGACAAAATCACAAGTAAATACACAAAGTGAAATATTCTGGTAATAAGTGACAAGGAATAGGAGAAGGAGGATCAGACAAATATTAAAAAAATTGTGCTACTGATAAACCTATCAGGGTATAAAATCGTGGTCTACAAAACTCTTTTGTTCCTAATGTTTCATGCAGAACTGTGCTGGACATCTTCAGACCCAAGACGTAATGGAGGAGCAAAGCCTCTGAAGATATCCAGTGCAGTTCTGCACAAAAAGTTAATGATAAGAAGACTTTCATGGACCATGACCTTATACCCAAAAGGCTTATCAACAGCAGTGTCATCTGGTCATGAAAGCCTTGATTCGATCATAACAAAATAATATTGGAGAGAAGAAAGTGCAGCGGAATGAAATGCATCAGAGCATTTTTACACTCTATGCTACATATTAAAGTTTATAAAGTGTTGCCTGCAAATTACATTAAAAGTGTCAGTACATTATTAATGAAAAGGCTATGCCAGATTAAAAGCCGATATTGTAGTTACTGGTTTCAAATGTTTGGCTGGTCTTAAGATTGGGATCCTTTTGAGAGTTGAGTATAGCAGCAACATGCAGTTCATTGACTGCAGTGTACCAGAAGCAGATACACTGGCCTGGACGCATATGGAGGGTCACGTAAATCAACTACAAGGAAATCTGCAAGGAAACAAAATTTGCATATGACTTACAGTTCTGGCTGACCATAGTTGGATTTTATAAGAAATTTAGGCAGTCACAACGGGGTGATTCCATAAGTATGCAAAAAGTTAGGCATAAAAGAGTAAGAAGTTCAGATACTAATGCTATGATGAACAAACGGACATTTCTCTTTCAACTAAATGTATGGAAATCTTAATAATGATAATATATGTTCGACACATTACAATCAGCTGATTTATTTTTTTGTGATTACATATAGGCTACAATATGATAGAACTTTCTGAGTGTAGTAAACGCATCTTCATGCATCCATACGACAGTTTCGTCGATCAACTAAGAAATACACTGAGCAAATTAAATAGTGTATGTATAGAAGATATGATGAGCAGCTCACTTTACAAGCAACAACATAAAGAGGACACTCTAAACAGATACATTGATGTTGAGGTACAGGATTATGAAGCATGAAAGTCAAGAAGTCCCTGTGAGAAGCTACACTGATGATGTGATATCTGTGCCTGTGTTATACAAATCAGCCAACATGCTCATATAAGCAGTAAGTCAACCGACTGGAATATGTCAAAAATATGTTTTAATAAACACAGTTGAAAACTCAAGATTCCATGGGGTAAAATGGCTAAAGAACGAAACAGAGAGCACACAGTAGAAGGAACAACAATCACAACCAGTTAAATACTAAAATAGATGCGAAAGCGTTCCTTTAGCTAAGCAGTAATGCTGTACACAGGGTACATATGTTACAGGTTAAAACAGATGAAGTTTTGTCCCTTTAACAAGAGAAAACTGATAGTGAAAAAATTTGGCTCAGACATAGCTATAGTTCTTTTAAGTTCATGAAGACACACACCAAGCATGTCTATGAGAAATGACATTGAAAGCAGGATAATGTGTTACTGATCAGAATTCTTATGCATTTCGCATTCACAGGATCTGCAAAAATTGAAAAAGAAGGAGTAGGCCACCAGCTTTTGCACAGAAGCTAGAAATGGCAACCATCTACATCTGTACATTATCTGATCAAAGTATCTGGACAACCCTAAGTAATGAAGAATTGAACCAAGATAAGGTAGACCTCAAGCACTGATGGACATGGATCACTGAGCACTGCAAATAGTGGCTGTAAAAATGTGTGTGCAACCAGTGGCAGGAATCACTTGTGAGATCCAAATTGTTACCATTAGTCCAATTAGCACAATGACCGTGTGTAGAGCATCAAAAATAAGGGGTACAACAGTTGAAGAGCTCCAATACTAAGTAATGCTGGAAGTGGTGGTAAAAGTGACACAACTGGGCAGTGGATGACTGGAAACAAGTTATTTGATGTCATGAATCACACTACACCTAGTGCAATCCATTGCAATTGTTTGGGTTTGATGAAGCGGTGAATGTTACCTGCCATTACGAGTAGTTACAAAGTGAAGTATGGAGGAAGTGGTGTTATGGTGTGGTGGTGTTTTTTTTTTTTTTTTTTTTTTTTTTTTTTTTTTTTTTTTTTTTTTTTGGTTAAGATGTGGCCTCCTAATTGTGCTTAAGAAAAGGTTAAATGCTGGCTCTTGAGGAAGAATGGACTACCATTCATCCACAGACATTCAGACGCCCCACTGAAAGTGTCTCCAGAAGAGTTCAAATTGTTGAAGAAGAAGATGGGCACACTCTATATTAATCTCCACTAATAGGTGTCCGCACACATTTGATCAGATAGTGTAGTTTGTGAATCATTAGGAAGTGTGTGGCAAGGGCATTTCTTATCGTACTAGATATTAACGTTTCTTCTTTTTCATTCATGGACGCTATATTAGAAGAATGACTGCTTTTACCTATTTTGCAAGTCATTATTAGCCCAATTTTACCTTCAAAACCTCTACATGATCAATCTGTACTTAGCTGACAAATATATGTAATTTCTGACCTAGAAGATGGTTATGGATTATGTAAGCAGGTTCTTGTGATCTATATGTCATATTTCCTCTATCGCAGAATTTCAATGTTTCTCTTGCACTGCCTCGACATTCAAAGAAGACTGTAGCCATTCACACTACCTTCTTTGTATGTATTCAATGTCCTCTTAGTTCAAGCTGTCATACATTTATGTAATTGGGTTGGGTTGTTTGGGGAAGGAGACCAGACAGCCAGGTCATCGGTCTTATCGGATTAGGGAAGGACGGGGAAGGAAGTCGGCCGTGCCCTTTGTAAGGAAACATCCCGACATTTGCCTGGAGCGATTTAGGGAAATCACGGAAAACCTAAATCAGGATGGCCGGACGCGGGATTGAACCGTCGTCCTCCCAAATGCGAGTCCAGTGTTTAACCACTGCGCCACCTCGCTCGGTTTTTATGTAATTTTCAAGTATGGGCTACACTAGTATTTCACAGACGATCCACCTTCTATACAAACTGCAGTAATCTACAATGAACTGTAACCTGATTTACTTTACCTACAATTTGGATACATCATCATTCTTTTGTATCTCTAGATGCTGTTGCTTTGTTACTGTGTACATGACTGACTCTATTCGTAACTCATTAAATCTAGTGTCATACGATACCAAGCTTTTATGTTTTTTGAAATGTACAATCTTGTGCAGAGTTAATTGCCAATCTTTGCACCTGCCTGAATTTAGTCAAGATTTAGTTGGATATTGCTAAAATTTTTACCTGTCATTTGAACTCTTCAACAGCTTGGTGTATATGTGGCAAAGAGAATTTAGTGCCTGCAGAAACTCCACAGTACTACACCAATACTTAAACAGTACGTTTATAATCTTCCTGGCTTTGAGAAAATCCACATACGACACCAAAATAATGTAATTTGGTATTTTATAAAAAAAGTACGACAAAGCATGTCTGGCAAAGAAAATGATTGGCACCATGCACGTGTATGCTGTTGAAAAACAGGAGTTAAGAGAAATAAAATCTTTTTTATGCGACCTTTTTTGTCAATTGGTGGTTACCCTGCATAGTGAGTGGCTGTCAGAAATAATATCATAATAGATATTGCTTCCAGAATTTTAATTATTAAATAGCACAGTATTTCTTTCAATTATTATGGCTAGAGAGGGGAAAACTGCTTACTAAAGGTGAAAACCATAGTGGTGAGATATGAAATGGATCACAATAGATATGAAAAGGATTAAATAAATGGAGACTACGTAATATACTATGAGTAGCTTGACATCAAAAGGTTAAGAAATGTGGCATTAACTTAGGTTTTATTGTCTATTGGGGCACAATAAGCTCAAGAAATGAGTTTTTTAACCATTTAATTTTTTAATAAACGCATATTTATGGAAGTTTATTATTTATTATTCAGCAAGCATGGTGAAGATTGTCGTGTGACTGACATCACCTATTAGCAGCCGTTACCTAATGAAGGTCAAGTAATATTTAAGTAAATAAATCCAACCAATTCCTGGCAATATCGAAATGCACCATCATGGATTTATTATTGCTACCTGACAGATGAAAATGAACAGACATTGCATAGTCTCTGGTATCAGAAAAAAAAGCAGACTCCATCACCTAACTACAGCAGTGATAGTAAATTCTCCTGCAGTTGTCATCAACTGATATTTGTTGGCAGCTAGGGGCTAAAAAAATGATGTTATTTTGGAACACTATCAGCAGGATGAATTTTGGGAATTATGGTAGCATGGAGGTTGGTTTGACAACCATAATGCTTTAGTAGACATGCTCATACTGAAGATATTACACCCTTGCCTTTCTCCAATCTCTGAACTGACTAATCCACGCAGTTATGCAGGGACCTACAGTGTAATGTAGAATATGAATCATGATGCAGCTTAGCATTTTTCATGCATACCAATAATTATGACAAGTAAAAGAAGCATTAAGCAACATGAACATTCCAATGACATAATTAGGATTGGAAATTGGTCCTTTGGATTTGTAATCTGACACTTACCCACTATGAAACCACATCTCATTCAAGTCAGACACAAGTTTGCCTATTCCTTATTTAATTCTGTCTTCCTGAAAAAGCAGGAACATTGTTTACAATAGAATTTGTTAATATTCCCCTAGGAGCCTGTAGGCAGAATGTGTACTGGCTACATTTGTTCAAAAACTAATAACGAGTAACTAAAACTACACAACACATAATGAATGTGAAACAATATTATGGTGCTATTGCTAGATTGTGTCATTTGTCTTTGGTTATTCTCTTCACTATTCTTTTGTATGTCCAAATATAAACTCTTTTTAATGCGCAATGACAATACACGGGTCTCTGTATTACAAGGACGAGGAAATTATGACAGTGTGCAGATGCAGTCACTAGTAAGACATAGTGGAATAATGCAAAACAAGCTGCTCTTCTTTGAACTTTTTCAATATCATCTGTCAGTAGCACCTGGTAAGTATCACATACAGTACAGCAATACTCCAGAAGAGAGCAAACAAATAATTTAAATATTTTTTAAATATTATTGAAGTGTGAATAACTACATGTACATAGTTAATTTGCAATTCATGCTTACGTGCTTGGCAGAGGGTTCATGAAATCGCCTCAGACTCTTTCTCATCGTTCCACTCTCAAATAGCATGAGACAAAAATAAATGCTTAAATCTTCCAGTGCAAGCTCTGAATTATTTTATTAAGGTAGATAGGAGTCAACAACATATTTTGGAAATTGGAGGGGAAAGTTTGTGATTTAAATTTCTGCAAAAAGATTTCACTGCAAAAAAAAGTGCTTGTTTTAATAGTCGTCATTCCAATTCATGTATCATATCTGTGTAACACTCATCCCAATTCCACAATAATGAAAAACTAGCTGCCTTTCTTTGTATTTTTCCAATGTCCGCCATCAATACCATCTGATATGGATCACACATTGTGAAGCAATACTACAGAAGAAGGTGAACAAATACAGCATAGGCAGTCTCTTTAGTAGACTTGTTGCATCTTGTGTGTGTTCTGCCCATAAAATGTAGTCTTTGGCTTGATTACATTGGCTGCAAAATGAACTACTTCAGTTCCAGAAAAATAACTTGTCTCTAGTTGCCCCTGTCCTGTCACAGTTTCACCAACTGTCGTTTTTCCTTCTTTTACAGTAACTTCAGAAAGTAAATTACAAGTGTCACCCCTCATTAAGACCATTGTGCAAAAACAGTGGCTCATTGTCAGAAGATAATATGTGTTCCACCTTTTATACAGACACAATTCTACTGCAGTGTGGATAACAGATGCATCAAAGTGTGCAATGAAAATTGCGTGGCAATTGTAAATGTACTCCAAACTTGAAGTACATGGGACAGTATGATTCTTGTTGGCAAAAGTCTAAATTTCTGCATGAAATTCTTGCAGTATATGAGCAATGTAACATCCAGCCATCTCAAAATGGTGTTACAATTTGATCAAAGCCGCACACATGGTAAGTCTAATTCTTCTAAAATGCAATTTCCAACTGAAAGAACATCTGGGGTAAAGAGATTTTCTAATGATGAGCTTATTTATACAGTGGTTCATGATTGGCTGCATGACTAAATAGCGAATTCCTGTTGTTGAGGAACTAGTAGAACATTCTGAATGTTTCTTTCAAACATTGGAAAATCTAGGATGAAATAATCACATACTATGAAAAGGATAGATTAGTCGACATATAGTGGAGATGCTGAGTTGCAGATAGGCACAATGAAGAGGCTGTCAAGAAAGTAAGTTTTCAGCTGCAAAGGCCTTCATCAGAATTAGATTACACACACACACACGATCAGAATCTCTGGCTGCTGAGGCTCCTTGTATCTGTGGCATATTGACGTGTAGTGCAGCATTCAATAAATATTGCTTGGGCAGCCATAACAATACATAACCTACTTTTTGAAATTCCCTTGTAACTTCAAAGCTACAGTTTTAATTCTTGAGTTTAGATTTTGTCAATACTTGCACCAAACCTAGACTTAGGGATCAAAGTAAAACTAATCAATATACAAAGTCATGATCACTACTATTAACTGGACAAAAAGGTGTTGTAAGAGTAAGTACTGTGAAGATAATTTTGGGGGAAATCAGTTTTAATTTACAGATAATGTTTTACGCTATCATTTCGAAAACCAATAGAAGGGTGATGTTTTCACAATATTATAGACAAAAGTAAAAAATTCTAAAAATAAATTACTGGTTTATGTTCATATCGTGAATTGAAATTTACACACAATTGTTTCCTGATACATGATCAGCTAGCAGTGACAAGATAACTGTGGCAAGTAAAGTACTTCAGACTAGGTCAATTAAGTAGTATTTAAATTATCATCTTTCAGTAATTGAAAAAACCCAATGAGGATTAACATAGAAACAACTGATTAATTACTGAACAGTAACTGCCCATAAAATTGTTTTTCCTTTTATTCTCCTACATAACTGCTCACCATGGCCAGCATTCTTTTGGAGTATTCATTTTTGATATGTTGTTTACTATATCTCTTAACCCTCCTGCAATGCGCCGTTTCTTCAGAACTGGACTACTGGTAGATTCATGTACATTTATACTTTGGTTTGAATTGGCCCTGGAATGTTCATGAAATACCTGAAACAGACATCAAAAATTACTTACTAACAAAGAAACTGTGTTTGGGAGAACACGTTAATAATTCCCTGAATCACAAATAGAGATTTTATTATGGTTACTGGATTTGGTACATTTAACAGACCATTTCAGATGTCCACAACAACAACAACAACAACAACAACAACAACAACAACAGCTCTAACAATAAAGCATATTGTATAGAGTCCTGTGCTATGTCAAATTGTGGAAGATCTAAGGAAGATTTCTTTAAATGAATAGTAAAAATCAACATCACAGAGCTCTATACTTCTGATGCTCAGGGGTAACAAATATGTTATTAGAAGAATACAGATTTATAGTATAATCTGAGAATTTAAACTTGTTTTACTCTCATGTAATATCACATTATTTAGATGAATGAAACATGATGCTACCTACCACCAAGTTAATATGAAATTTAAGTGATACACATATTTCAGCCCACTGTCCTTACAGACTTACCTGCACATCTATTGTCACACTATGCTAATATAGACCCCCCCCCCCCCCTTCCCGCCCTTCCCTAGATGGGGTAGAGAAGGAGGAAGGCAGGCAGGGGGGACGTCTTCATCGTACAAATTTTAGTTCATAATTCACCAAACTGTGCAGTACTAACACTTTGTAGACCAGACACTTAGAAGAATATCAGACCTACAGTCTTCAAAATTACTTTAGGATTGACAGTGAGGGCAGAAGCAGCACACGGGAAACCCATGGTGCAGGCCCAGGCCACTTTCAGCCAATACCACAGCACCTACAGCTGCAGCAAATCCCCAAACTTTCCGAGCCTTTACCCCAAACAACAATTCCTGCTTGCAGCAGGCTTCAGTTGCACCCAGCTTGCAGTCCTGTGTGATCGTTGCACCCTGTGACTTTCTGTGTGTTCATTATTACAGCTGTACAAGTTGTTACCATTATTCGTTGTCACCAATATTCTTTGTTACCGATACTTCTTGTTGTTATTTGTTGTTTCCATTATTCATTGTATGGTACTCAACGATGTCAGTGGGAAGTTCATTGAAATTATTAAGTGGAAAAATTCATCGCTGTTCTCTTGAGCAGAGAATTGCCACAAGAGAAATGGTTTGCGCATTACGTGCCTACTTTGAAAATGAAAAACTTAATGAAGGCCTGGTGCTCTCTGCTAATGAAACAATTGACAGAACTGCTGCATCTTTGAATACAAACAAAAATACTGTTGTGAAGATTGGGGAAGGAAATGTTTGATAAAGAAAAGGAAGCTGAAGAATCATCGAAACTTAACGCCCTTGGAGAAAAACATTGTATGGATAAGCAGAATACCAATATCGATTTGTTTGCACAGGATGCGATTTGTCTTCATGTTTATGATTATTATCACAGGAAGGAACATATGACGATCAGGACATTGCTGGTCACTCTTAAAGAATCAGGACTTTCTCACAGTCTCACATCGTTGTCCACAGTTTTACACAAGCTAGGCTTTCAATGTAAACATTTCTGTGGGCGTAAGCTGATGGTGGAGAGAGAGGATATAGGTGCATGGTGAAACTGGTTTTCAAGGGACACCCATAGTACAAATATCGACGAAGTGGTGTAGCTTGATGAAACGTGGGTCAGTTCTGGTCACGTCAAGCAGGGCTGGGTGGATGACACAGCTAACGAAACAATGGCAATGTCCAATGCCCAATGCCTTCTGGCAAGGGTGGCAGACTTATTTTCCTTCATGCAGACATCTCGCAAGGTTTTCTCCCAAACCGTCTCCTGCTATTAAATCAAAGAAAACATGAGATTATCACAAATAAATGAAGCATATTACATTTACAAAGTGGTTAGAATATTCACTAATATCAAATCTTTGAAAATAATAATGCTCCTTACCATTCAGATGTTGTTGGCAAGGTACCTACCACAACAAACTGAAAGGAGGAAATGATTGACTGGCTTCAGTATCATAATGTCAATGTAAGTGACGACCTGAAAAAGGTGGAGCTTATGGAAAAAAATCTCTCTCCATAGACCACAGTTCCCCCAATAACAAATTGAAGAACTGGCAAGAAACATGAGCACACAGTCGTTACGCTACCACCTTACCACTGCCATTTCAACTAGAAATAATATTGACCCAAACTAAATGTTACACTGCCAGGAATAACTTTTAATTTAGTTTCTCTCCAGTTAACACACTCACAAGAGAAGCTGTCAGGAAAGTCACCACTGAAGATTGGAAGAACGCCATCACACACACACAGAGCACTGTGGAAAGGGCGTGGCAGAATGAAGCTCTGGAAAATTCAGTAGAGGAGATAATTTCAATAAAAGATAAGTGGCAGAGACACTGACACTTCAAGAATCCGTCATAGCAACATCAACGCACTTTTTCCATTATCGTTATAAAAATGGATTACAGGTGGATCCAGCTACATGGTGAGCATGCGTAATTCACATCTTTAAGTGCCTACACAACATAATTAGATAGTCATAAGTTCTGAAATTTCAATAAGGTCTTAATAGCAACTAATTTCAAAGAAAGTTCTCGGAAATTCAGTATGCATCACACAAAATAAATCTTACTGATAACAACATAACTGCTGTAATACAGAGGTCCTCTAATTTGTATTACTTTCATTCTTTCTAAACGACAGAGGTTGGCATATATAAAATACATTTTCCAATCTGTCTCTCATTCTGAAACTATATGGGCACCCAATTAGTAGTTGATGCACAAGCAGACCACTATGCTTCATGATTAACTCAAATTATCTTGCATTAGAGATCTCCGACAGAGTTCTGGTTTTGAAAAGAATATGCATTCTTCAGATTTCATTCCCATAAGGTATTCACTTAACTTCAATAACAAAAACGTTTCCCGTATGTCGAAAATTTGGTTATGTCATGTGAAAATGCACTTTCGTAAACTGCCCTAGTATTGTCTTAATAATTTGTTGCCGCAGACAAAACTAAAATGATAAAGGAATGTAGCTCTTTAAGAACAATGTAATTTCCATATTTATTAAGTGAATAGTTTGCCTGTTTGAGCGAGCTGAATGAAATGTACGAATACGCCTGTATTCTGTGCGGACATGGCAACTCTGTTCTGAGATTTGCTGTGCTCCTGTCGAAGTGTCAATCCTTAAGTGATTTTGGACAGACTATAGGAAACTGACCATTTATGCCCTTATTTAAAGCAGTATTGGAACATACGTAATTGACATATTTTCTAGAGTAATACATATGAAAAAAAGGACCAAGCTCCAAGATTTATTTTAGTTCTTTAACAGACTACAAATTTTAGAATGATGATGACAGAAAGTACAACTAATGTCCAAAAAATGTGCAAGATGAGTAACTGAGCAGTCTGTTCCTCTTGAACTTCCAAAATTTCTTGCTCACTCAACAAATATGACTTATTTATAACAGAATTACAGTACACTGTGAAACCTTATGCCTATACACCCAAAATTACATCAATATGATCATACTGGTTCAGCCATTCACGACAGCACAGCAGCTAATGGGCAACACCAGTCAAGTGCTGCCTCACAAGACATTCCTACATTATTCGCATATGTAATGAGTCCAGTTTTCAAGCAATAGGTGGCTTGGGCATTGAGAAAATCACAGCCGAGCCTATACTATAGCTTTGTCTTTTAAACTCAAAGTCTTGGCCTAAGCTATGTGTGGACTTGGTCTCTAACTGTTAAATGATGACGCCCAAAGTGATTACAATACTTTATAAAAGAATTTGAATTACATGTCTTCATCAATGTAATTTTTTCATGTATTTTACCCACAATAATACACACACATTAAAATGTTTTATAACAACAATAATGGAACTTTCAGGCTGGAACAGCACAAAAAATAAGGGAAAGGCAACCACTCAAATATCGGGGCCTAATATGGGGATAGAACAGAAACATCTAACAGGCAACAGTACTCTCACTAGCTTTCAACCTCTCATTCCTTTTCTAGTAAAAGCTAAACACCCAAGTTCACATACACAACAACACAGACATTACTGAGCATCAATTATTGAAAGCAGTTGTCTGGGCTGATGTAGGAAAGGAGTGATATGGATGGAAGAGAGATGGGAAATGGTAAGGTGAGTCAGTGGGAAACTGGTTAGCCAGAGATTTAAGCTGGAGGATTGCCAGAGTGCAAGGTATGTTGGAGAAAGAATTCTGACCCATGAAGTTCAGAGAAAGTAGTGCTGGAAGGAAGTAACCAAATGGCCTACAAAGTGAAGCAACTGTTGAAGTTTTTCCCGTTGTCGTGTGCAGCATTTTCGGCAACTGATGGTCATGTTTGCAGTTTGCACAGTTTCGCAGAGGCCATTCTTGTGATTAGACGTTTGGTTGTTTGTCAAGCCCACAAAGAATTTTGTGAAGTAATTACAGCTTAGCTGATATCTAAGATAGCTGCTTTCACATGTGGCCCAACCTTTTACTGGATAGGAAATGCCTATGACTGGACTGTGGTAGGAGGTGGTGGGTGAATGTACGGGACAGGTCTTGCACCTGGGCTGCCCACGTGCCACAGTTGCAGGATTAGAATAGATATGATCAAGGGTATATATTTTGGCTCTATCCTTTGTACTCCAGTCATGTCATTGTGGAGCCACTGAGTCATCTGTCAAAAGACTTATCTCTTTATCATTACCCCCTCTTGCCCCCTACCCCAGGCTGCACATGTGAAGGTATGTACTTTTACTCGAAAACTAGAGTGAATACTGTTTCCTGTTACATGTTTCTATGCTCCACAGATCAGTCCGCTACAGGTGAGTCATTGCCTTTCCCTTATTTTCATATGGTTCCATCCAGAAATTTCCATTATTGTTGTACACTGCTGATTCAGCTCTCCTCCTTCCCATATGTCTTTATCTCCATTACTGTCTGGCTTTATTTATCTACAACTCATTGCCCACTTCTTACTCCTTAATGTGTCTATACTTTCCTCTCCTCTGCAGTACCTGCGTTCAAACTACACACCAACTTGCCTCTGTTGCGCTTTTCACAGGCTTGCTTTTGTAATAGCCCACCAGTAGCACAATACTGTAACTGCCTGCTCTTGAACTTTTAATTTCAGTGCTGTTTCTAACATATTCTCCACTATCATCCCGTGCCGCCCAAGTTGATTGTTAGCCGATAATGCATTTTTATTTACATCCTCAAGATATGATTGCATGTGTGTTCCTTCCTGTCACTGCAATGGAACACATCTATTTACAAGTGCACCTGCTGCTTCCTGCTTGTTTCAAACATTTTCCGTCCTTCCTTCTAACTTCCAACATAGCTCTTTCTCTAGTACCTACCATTTATTTCCATTATAACAGCCTAATCGTACATTTTCACTCTCCTATTTTCAATCTTTTTTAACTATTTTTTCAATCACTCATTTTGTCTCCCAAGCATCACAAATCCTTGCTCACTCTATATTTGACAGTTTCAGAAACTCTCCTTTACCCTTGCAAAACTCCAACCACCTTTTTCTGAGATCTTGTCTGAGCCATAGTATCCTAAGTAACGGGCTTACTATTAAAATTAGCATCTCAGGCAGTCACCCAAGCTACTACAAAACATTTATCTTTTCCAATTCCATCAGTCCTTCACCCTCACCAAACTGGTCTTTATAATCATACAATCCAAGCTCAGACCATACTTTACTGCCTCTACTCCTTTCATAAAAACCTTTTATTCTGTAACTTCAACCTCCTGAATACCATCATTACAATAGAAACTTTTGCCCATCAACAGTTGGAACAGCACTCCCAGAGACATCTGGGGAAGCTGTCCCAGCTATTATTGTCTTACAGGATAACTTACAGCCAACAAAGAGCCTACTTCTCTGGCCTAGCTGACTTACTCTGACTTCCACATCCCCAAAGACTTCCTCCACCCTCCATGAAACATCCATCCCAAAACACTGTTGCCAACCTTTCTGCCCAACATTCTGACCCCTGCAGAAGTCTCATTACTTTCTAAATGCATCATCTTTATCCTAAAACCTAAGTTCAACCATGATGGACTTATAAAGGACCTTGCTTCCTTTACTTATTCTCTGCAGTGGAAACGTTTCATGACCACTTCCCCTACTGTTTGCAGCCAACCAAAACCCCACACAGAACATTTTTTGAAACAGTTCTAACCTCCATACAACTGTGAATCTCCTTCCCTTACACCCACTCATCACCTGTTAATATTTCAAGCATTCCTCATTTCTATCCTGGCCTAACTTCCTTTCCTAAATCCCTCCCGAGTGAGTTCAGCATCACTCCTAAAAAACACACAATTGTCCCTAATCTGAAAACCAATCCAGACATTATCATACTTTCCACAGACAAAGATTTCACCAAAGCAGTTATGAATCATAGTGACCATTTGGCTGAGGGTCTCTGTCTACATTTGCATACCACCTTACAACCATGATCCCATCCCCAGAAGTCCAACATGACCTCTGGCAGCTCCTCAAGGCCTTAGGTCAACCCTAAAACCTGACACCTGAATACATCATCTCCCTCCTCACACATGTAATCCCACACACTCCTACTCTTTACCTATGTCCCAAACTCCACAAGCACTACCCCACAGGCCTCCATACAGGTCGCCCCATTGTGGCTGGGTACAACACTTTCACAGAACAAACCTCTACCTTTGTTGACTAGCACCTCCAAACTATGGTCCGTAACTTCCCATACTACAGTCAAGACACTACTCACTTCCTCCACTACCTTTCCACAGTTCCTGTCCTATCACCACCACACTGCTTGGTGGTCATTGTAGATGCATAGAGCACTTGTACACCAGCACCCCCATACCCATGGTGTTATTACTATAGAATACTACCTTTCCCAAAGTCATCCTAACACAAAACCTACCACCTCATTTCTAACCCTCTTAGCTATCCATATCCTGACCCACAATTATTTCAATTTAAAAGGCAAAATCTACAAACAAATCTGAGGTGCTGCTATGGGTACATGGAAGGCACCATCTACACCAGCTTTTTTATGGGTCATTTGGAGGAATCCTTCCAATCCAATCAACATTTAAAACCCCTTGCCTGGTTCAGATTCATTAATGACATTTTCAGGATCTGGAGTCACAGCAGTGACAATCTTTGCCTTTTCCTCCATAACCTCAGCATCTAATCGCAAATCCACTTCAGCCGGTCCTTCTCAACTCAATGAGTGACCTTCTAGATAATGATCTCTGCCTCTCAGATGGCTCCACAAATACATCTGTTCATATCAAGTGCACCAACAGTACCTCCACTTTGATAGCTGTCACTCATTCCATGTTAAAAGACCTCTTCCTTACAGCCTCACCACCCATGGGTATAAAATCTGCAGTGGATGGGCATTGTCTAAATATACAGATAACCTTTTCAGAGCCTTTACAGACAGACAATATCCAATCAAGTTCATCCATATCAGATCTGCCATGTTATCTTCTCCTCTGCATCTACATCTACATCCATACTCCACCTGACGGTGTGTGGCAGAGGGTACCTTGAGTACCTAAAGTACCTCTATCGGTTCTATTGTTCGTGGAAAGAAGGATTGTCGGTATGCCTCTGTGTGGGCTCTAATCTCTCTGATTTTATCCTCATGGTCTCTTCGCTAGATATACGTAGGAGGGAGCAATATACTGCTTGACTCTTCGGTGAAGGTATGTTCTCGAAACTTCGACAAAAGACCGTACCGAGCTACTGAGCGTCTCTCCTGCAGAGTCTTCCACTGGAGTTTATCTATCATCTCCGTAACGCTTTCGCGATTACTAAATGGTCCTGTAACGAAGCGCCCTGCTCTCCGTTGGATCTTCTCTATCTCTTCTATCAACCCTATCTGGTACGGATCCCACACTGCTGAGCAGTATTGAAACAGTGGGTGAACAGGCATACTGTAACCTACTTCCTTTGTTTTTGGATTGCATTTCCTTAGGATTCTTCCAATGAATCTCAATCTGGCATCTGCTTTAATGACAATCAACTTTATATGATCATTCCATTTTATATCACTCCTAATGCGTACCGCCAGACAATTTATGGAATTAACTGCTTCCAGTTGCTGACCTGCTATATTGTTGCTAAATGATAAGGGATCTTTCTTTCTTTCTTTGTATTCGCAGCACATTACACTTATTTCTGACACCAATAAATCTGTTAACCAACCGTCTTCTGATGCCCGAGTATTACTCTGGCCTTGAAAAGCTAAACCATATTGTAAAATATCATGGTGGAGTCTTGCTATCCATTACATTTTTTCTATTCCCAAAGATAAGCAAAGTGTTTTTGCTAATTTTTATCTTGCTTTCAACACATGTATCATTTGGCATGTGGCACATGGCCATATTATGAAAACGAAGGGTTGCTACTCATCATATAGTGTAGATGTTGATCTGCAGATAGGCACAACAAAAAGACAGTCAAACAAGTGTGCTATCAGTCAAAAAGACCTTCATCAGAATTAGACAAAACACACACACACACACACACACACACACACACACACACACACACACACACACAGCGACAGTCTCTGTAGTTTGTGTGTGTGAGTTGTGTTTGTGGTCTAATTCTGGTGAAGACATTTCTGGCCAAAAGCCCTCTGGTTTGACAGTCTTTTTGTTGTGCCTATCTGCAAATCAACACCTCTGCTATATGGCGAGTTGCAATCTATCATTTTCATATTACCACTATTCTATCCCAGATTTTTCACTGTTCGATTTTACACCTACATGACAGA
Organism: Schistocerca gregaria; assembly: GCF_023897955.1. Classification (NCBI taxonomy): domain Eukaryota; kingdom Metazoa; phylum Arthropoda; class Insecta; order Orthoptera; family Acrididae; genus Schistocerca; species Schistocerca gregaria. The sequence continues at coordinate 507,159,580 of NC_064921.1, forward strand.
TTCAGATGGACTCATGCACAGAATTGATTGATGTATGCTGTTGAAGATTCTGAAAGATACTGGTATAGATTGGAGGGACCGGAGGTTTATAAAGCAACTCTGTATGAAATAGAAAGTGGTAGTTTGAATAGAGAAATATGAAACTGAAGTGGTGTCTATGTTGCTGTACGTCACCAACACTTTCCAATAAATATACTGAAAAGCTGACTAATAAGACACAGGAAAAATGAAAAGGACTTGTAGCAGGAGGAGAAAGAAACAAAAACCATCAAAGTACATTGATGATATGACTGTGCTAGCAGAAATGACAGAAGAGCTTCAGGTAATCATGAAAAATATTCTAAATATGTATAATGTGCTTGAAATGAAAGTGAACATTCGCAAGACACAGTTATGAGAATGAGAAAAGAAGATGAATGATTAATATATCACTAGATGGAATGGTATTAGAACAAGTTCAGTCATTCCAGTATTTGACAAGTGTGATAATGCCTACTGGGAGGTGTACAGAGGAAATAAGAAACACTACCTCCACAGGGAAGAGAACTTTCAGAAGACTGAAAGGTTTGCCGACAGCTAGAAGCAACCCCATCACACTTAGAAAGACATTCGTCAAATTCTTTGAGTGGAGTCTTATGGTTATCAAATTGTGAACAGACAGACACAAAGAATAAAGTTTTGAGTTATGGTCATGGAGAAGAATGGAGAAAGTGAATGAATCAACAGAATGAGAAATAAGGAGCTGCTAAGCAGGGTCTATTATCATAGAATCATGGAGAGAAATGTACAAGGAAAAAAGGAGAGAGGAAGAAGGAAGTTTGGAATGCTAGTTGACATGAAGAGAGGAAGAAGTTACAAATAAATGAAGGAGAATTCTTATGACAGAGATATGGAGGATAGCCAGTTGATATCCATCCGAGGACTGATTTAATGAATGAAGAAGCCTTAAACAAAAATCTCAAGATCTTATTTAGACTTATCACTCAAGTTTTTATTTTGGTTGTTCTGTTTACACTGATGTAATTAGTTTTCATTAGGGCATTAATAATTAGTAATTACAATTAATGTGCTGGTAATACAGTTCAGAAAATGCAAAACCCTATGAGCTCATCAATATATTTGGGAAAGCTGGCCTACAGATTCGAAGCTTAACATTCGGACTTTCCAGTACCACATTTTAAATTACCTAAAACTAATTATGTTCCAAAAGGATTAAACTTAAAAGTTCCAAGTCACTGCCAATTGCAGATTTTGCCCTAGCTGCTGTTAGATTCTGACTTTCTACTATCATCTTTTGGTAACTTAATTTTTCTGTACAGTATGATGTACAGTACTAATTAATAATTTATATTACTTGATATAGCTCTTCGGTTGCACAGGTAAAAATTTCAATCTTTACCTAGGTTTCAACTGCTCTAAGGCAGCCTTCATCAGAAGTAAAAAAAAAAATTTACATTACCTATAACAGAGTTTTGGAAAAATATAAAAAAATTATTAAATAAAACATATATAATAAAATTACATCATAGCTAACTGCTACGGTACAGTGGAGAAAGAAAGCATACTTACAGAGAGTAAATAGTTATGAAATGGTTTAGAGCAACAGTGCTCACGTTAAAGATAAAAATATATTTGTACATATAATGCAACTTCAGTAAGACGCGCCGCTAAGGGTCGCGTGTGCAGCCGGCACTTTAAGCAGCATCAGACTGACAAGCGTGCGCGCCGTCGATGTTAGCAAGTCGACACCTTGTACCGCGCCATCTAGTGTTGAATGCTTGTAATTTACAGTGACAACAGCTGTCAGAAGCATTGGAACAGGAGTGCACGTAATGTGCTGATTACATTATGTCAGATAGTATGTAACAGATCGAAAGTTGAACAAAATATTATACTGTAAAACCAAGAGAGAGAACAATATTTAAGGCTACAGTACAGGAAGCATAATAGCAACATTCCGCGTTAAGTGATTTTAAGCAAGGGCTCTACACCATCAAAGAAATTTTTATCGTGTAATTGTAACTGCTCATTGAGGATTAAATGGTCGTTACGGGAAAAGTGTTTGAAAATTTCCAACTGTTCAAGAATATTCAGTCTGAAGCCTTTCTTTTCTGTATGTAAGATACTAATATCATGAACATCTTTATGCTTGTGTCCTGTGATAAGAAGGTGCTCAGCGAATGACAAATTATGTAAGTTCCAACCTTTTTTCACTAATAGATGCTCTTTAAATCTAATCGAAAATGCTCTTCCAGTCTGTCCTATATAATAAGCTGAGAAAGTGTCACAGGTGATTTTATAAACACCTGAGTTTTGCAGAGGCTTGCAAAGTCTTGGTTTTAAATTATGGATAAGATTATTTTTGAGAGAGTTGTTTGTAGAGAAAACTATGTTGCAGCCATATTTATTTTTAAGGAGACGTTGCAATCTGTAGGTTATTGGCCCTAAATACGGTAAAGAGAAGTATTTCTTCAAATCGCTAGGCTCGTCAATAGTGATCCCAAGCATGGTAATTCTGTTATTGGTTTTCTGTCTGAAGACATCATCTACTATATTTGGTTTGTAACCATTATTAACTGCAATGGTTTTAATTAGATTCAATTCGGTTTTTAAATTTTCAGAGGACAAAGGGGTAGAGATTGCTCTATGAACAGCAGAGTGAAAAAATGCTTTTTTGTGAGATTGTGGGTGTGTGGAACAGCCTTGCACGTCAGAAAAAGAATCGTTACGAAAAATATTGAAAGATATTTTGCCATTCACTATTGTCAAAGTTAAGTCTAAATAATTAATAACTTCAGGAATTAATAATTTCACATAATTTACTCCGGTATGTAATATGATGCTCAAACAGGTAAACAAGGGGATCCACTCTGTGAAACAATAATAACGTCTATGTATATTTTCTGAATTTCTTACCAGCAACATAATCTATAATCCAAAATTCTACTGGTTCTTGTAGTACATTAGTACATCAAAAACAGTACATTCCAGCCTAGGACATCTGTAAAGCATTATTTAGTATTCAATTTATTCTTACAGCTGACTATAAGTAGTCAGACATCACCCAAACTGGGCATTTCAGTTAGACAGCCCATGAATAAAATCTTCAACACGTGCAATCTTGGTGTTTGTTCAGGCCACGATCACTTGGTTTAATATGCAAAAATACACGTACTGACAACAGTGAGACTCACTAATATTAATATTTAAAGATTTAGAGTACCTCAAATTAAGAGACTTATTAACTAAACTGTATTGTGATCAGTAACCATGTGGAATGTTATTGTCATTGGAACAAGTGATTGTTGGGACATGATGATTCTCATTATGGGCTGACGTAATTGACCTATCGTAGTGTAGTCTTATCAAGTAAATTATTACGGGACAGCGTCAATTGCAAAATGTGACTTTTTATGTAACTGTGAACTGTGTTTTGTGTCACCATAAAATAATTAACTACAACTGTAAGTGCTGATCTCGTTCTGTGCACTAACAAGTTTTTATAATTATAAACTGATCATCGTTCTGCTATAGATGAATGGTTGCCATTCCCTTATTTTATGTAAGCTTTATGAAAATTTACCTGCAGCTGCTAATAATGAGTTAGTCCACAGGTGGTGTTCTTGTAAATGTGAATGTCATGACTGAGGTAATGTTGAGTACAACTGACGCCATTAATTTTTTCTTTTTAACCACAGTTAGAGCAAAAGTTTCATCACGAAGTTCAGAAGTTTGCTAAGTAAACAACTGCTTGGTAGTTAAGCTCACACAAAATTCTGTCCAGCAAATACAACAGAGCTGAAAGTGGTCATGTCATATACTGTCTCTGCTGTAATTTTTGGACAACATTTAGTGTGAGCATAATCACCAACCTGCTGGCCACTCAAAAGGATGACTACCACCATACTGTGGCCCCATAACCAGAGTTGGTCATCTACAGGCTGAATACACTGCTGAGCACATGTTCAGTTTCAATGGCTGCTCCCCAACTCATATCATCTGGATCCTTCTCTCCAACAACAGCTTATCTGAATTACACATATGGTACACTTCCTTCAATACCAGAATCTTCTTGGCATCAATCTCCAGTAGCTCCTGTTCCAAACCTACCTCCACAACTGCCCAATGATCCTAATTTCATACATTCCACTCTCACTGCCTGGTCTCCACATTCCCCCCTCTTTCTCTATTCTATCTCCCCCTTTTAATCCATTTATCCTCACCATCATCCTCACCATCATCATCATCATCATCATCATCATCATCATCATCATCATCATCATCATCGCTTCCTTTCACCCCCTGTCCACTCAACCCAACACAAATCCTAATATCAGTTGAGCTGCAGTTCTTGCACAATATGCTGAACATTTGGTCAGTTTTTACCTTTCTCCCTACATTATTATGGTTGCAAAAATATGGAACACCAAAAACACAACACATTATCATACCTAAAATAGTGTAGGAAAACCATTGGCATACACAACAGCTTCCAGTCATATCGGAATGGATAAGTACAGGTCCTGTATAGTTTCCAAGGGAGTCTTATACCATTCTGCCTGCAAAATAGTGGCAAGTTCAGTAACAATTTCAGAGGTGAATAGTAATCACGCACACTTCTCTCCAAAGAGACCACAAAGATTCAATACTATTGAGATCTGGTGACTGTAGTAGCCAAGAAAGATGTGAAAATTCATCCTCACAAAATCTGTCCTGGACGAAGCGAACTGTGGGAACAGGAGGTCCTGTCATCTTGGAACACTGTATCACCACTGAGGAATAAATAATGTACCATGGGATGGACCTGATCAGCCAACATGGTCACATAATCTTTGGCAATAATGCGAGACTCAAGAACTCATGAACATGTAGCAAGTGTGCCTTTCCCTCTCTCCGCCAACCCCATCTCCCATCCCTGCCTCCAAAATTGCCATCTGTAAATTACTAAGTTAGTTTAATATGCTATAAAACAATGTTTTTCTTGTAGAAGTCCAACAACCATGGATACTCTTTGCCTCTAGATTTTCTGAAAATGTAGTGTCAGAATCGCTGGTATTAATATATGTATACCTGTAAGCATATATTAATTAAACAAACCTGTTTGCAAACTTCAACTGCAAGTTGTAAAAATGTATTGCTAATCACCGTCGCTTTCTGTTTTTTAGTGTGTGTGTATGATAACTCCGAATCAACAAGAGCAAACATAGATCTCAAATGTGAGTGCCACAGGTCCCAGTTCGAGGCATAGGCAGCACCCAAAACATCACTTCTTGAGGCTCCAGCTGGATGATGGAGACGAACTTGCAGCAAAAGAAATTCCACAACCAAATTCTGAAAATCAAACACAATAACGGACATATACATAAAAAATATGAACTGATAACATGAAGGCTAGAGAAAGGCATCCCATGGTCAAAATATAGTACCTATATTTCCTTTCTTACTCCATAAATCAAGAAATGGGTACAAAATAAAATGCACTAAAAGAAAAAAAATCACAACACATAAAATTAATTAATGTAGAGTAATAAAATTTCATGAATAAACTTTTCTAGGCAACATACTTAAGTGATTAACATTGCAAATGTAGAATGCTGGTACATTAATATCCAGCGTAACATCCAAAATGTTGAGCTCCAGCATGCAAACGTTCATGCACTGTGTCGAACAGGTGCTGGGTGTCAGTCTATGGGATGGAGTTCCATGCCTGTTTCATATGGTGGGGTAATTTGGGGATGGTTAATGATGTTTATGGATGATGCTGGAGTTGTCGTCTGATGATGTCCCATATGTACTCAACTGGAGACAGATATTGTGATCAAGCAGACCAAGGCAACATGTTGATATGCTGTACAGTAAGCTGGATTGTAACAGCTGTATGTGAGTGAGCATTATCCTGTTAGAAAGCAACTCCATGATTACTGTTCATGAATGATAGCACAATATATCTAACCACCAGGTAGATGTACAAATTTGCAGTCAGGATGTATGAAATAACAACGAGAGTGCTCCTGCTGACATATCAAATTGCACCCCAGACCATAACTCCAGGAGTAGGTCCAATGTGTGTAGCATCCAAACAGGTTGGCAGAAAGCCCCCAACTGGCCATCTCCTGACCAACACATGGGCATCACTGGTACTGAGGCAGAGCCAGTGTTCATCAGAAAACACAACAAACCTCCACCCCGCCCTGCAATGAGCTCTCACATGACACCACTGAAGTCACAAATGGCGGTGGTTTGGGTCAGTGGCACATATGCTACAGAGTGTCTGGCTTGGAGCTGTTCTTCAAGTAACTGATTTGTATCTGTTAGTTGTGTCAGTGTGTTGCCAACTTTTGATCAAATTGCTGCTGCAAGTGCAGTACTAGGTACTAGAGCTATAACTGAATACAATTGTCTTCAGTCTCAGACATGTCACATGGCCATCCAGAGCACAGTCTTCTTGTGACTGCACATTCTCGTGACCGCAGCTGCCACCAATCACATATAGTCTACATTCCTGCCAAATCTTTCCGCAACTATTACACGACCTCATTCAAAATCAGTGAAGCGTTGATAATGGTGTCTTTGTCACCTTAAAGGCATTCTTGACTAACATCAGCTCATCACGTCCAATCTCCAAGGTAACTAATGTTCAAGACTGTTACAGCACTTATTTAAAGCATCACTACTAGTGCAACTCTTACATGACTGGTGTGAAACATGAATAAACACCATCTTTCATATGTAGAAACATGGCTACTGACTTGTTTACGTGGCACAATTCCTTTATGGAGTTGCAATTTTTTTTTTTTTTGTGTGTGTCAGTATATATTGTGCAAAGTGTATAAGGTGTTCCTTGTTTCATTTTTGTCAGTATATATGATGCCAATAAGTCCTTTTATCAAATTATTTATCTGTGATTGCAACAAAAAATTGATTTACCTATTTACACATATATGAAACAAATTAATTAGACCAGACACTAAGTTACTGATGATCAAGTTTAGTAACATTGTTCCACTATTAGAATTTTTTTCATAAATAGTAATGTCAAAAAAATCTAATCGTCACTTCTGAAGGTGGTCAACTGAAAGTCTTCAAAGTGACTGGCAGTAGATTTTCATCAACATTGCCATTTTAAGTAACCTTCATGGACTACAACAGCTACTTTTATGGATTAATTAATTTTTTATAAATAGTTTAAACAAGAGAAGAGGAGTCTTTTATCTTAATACCAAAAAATAGCACTATAAAACAACATTCTTTCTACAGTCTACTAGCATTCAAAAGCTTATGCTCATAAAACCATAAAGTTATTCTTCTGAAACCAGAACAGAGAAAATAGGAAATGTTATTAAACCTATGAACCCAAAAAATTATGAAGGGTGCATTCACAATGATTCAGAATGAACTTCTACTCTATTTATCTCTCTTTCATCCTTTTATCATTCCAATTATGCTTATTCTATACTTACTGTTGACTTCATTTTCAAGAGACTGACAATGATCGGCTCCTCTCTCAAATTCTTCACTTTTGTGTGTCCTTTTCTTACCTACAAATGTCCTCCTTTTACCTACAAACATAGAGTTTTTCATAAGCTATCCATCAGTTTTTGGTCTCTGTGTTTGCTATCACAGAAGAAACCTCTACAACATTCATTTCTCTTCTTTACTATATTTCACTTCTATTAAATTATCCTCATCACTTTTACATACCCCAATAGTTTTTGGTTACAAGTCATTCTATCACACATGCTTTCCTTTTAACTTTACTATATATCATATTCTTCATTATCATCTTTATTCTCTTGAATTTCAACATACCATCCATATTTTTAGCTGGGTATGGTTTACATTCCTTTGTTTGATTTCTACATATTTGTTTGAACATGATGAAATCCAGTTGATAATTTTATATCCCTTGTGTTCTTTTACAAATGTACCTTACTTCACTTAAGTTTCATTTCTTCTTTCAGCCCAATGAAATTGTGCTTTCATTTTTCTTGTGGAATGGAGCATTAAGTGTCCCCCTATGAATTTCCCTGCCTTTTTGCTATTTTATTAGTTTCACTTCTCCTTATATATTTCCTCTAATTGATCATAGTTACTTTCTGCCACTGGTTGATAAACTGGTGCAATGACTGATGGTACTGGTTTAATTTTGATCCCAAAAATAATAATTTCATCATTACATTTTCCAGAAAACTCATTCTGTAGCCCACCTTTACATTCATATTGATACCAAACTGCTTAGCTTTATTCATTGATAGCAATACTGCCATCCACATAAAAACACAGACCCAAGAACTGTTTTATTTGCTGTACTTATTAGCAAATTAGTGTTTTCACATGTAAAGGCAAGTTTTGATTTTTCATGAAAACTTTTCAAAATTGTCCATTTTGAAACTACCCATAATTTTATGAGATGATAGAACACATACTCATTCCCATAGTTCTGCAGAAGAAACATGTCAATTTCAGTGTGATAACAACACAAATACACAGCTGAAAGCAGTACTATTAATTAAAATTTAAAAAAAAAACAACAAAAACAAAAAAACAAGTATACTGAAAAATGAAGGTTAGATATATTTCTTGTGACATCAATAGCAATTTTAGAAACAAAATCTCTACTTTTTAATGAAAATCACTAACTATAGTATTTTTTTAGCTTGCATAGATAATTACAAAAGTTGTCCTAAGACAAGAAGAAAGTAGCACACATAATATTACCTTCTCTTTGGATAATTTGTCATACAGATGTAAAACACGAGGAACTATCATTTCACCAAGGTGACAGACTGCCATACGGCACTCTTTTCCAATCTGCAGAAGGAAAACATTCATCAGGACTTTAAGACTGTACAAATAGTACAGCAAAAATACAAAAATTGCACTTTTAAATACCTCCAAACACATAGAAGTAGCTAGGCGGAGAAAGGCTTCTTGCGTTCCAACTGATGATTTCAAAAAATTATCATCCAAAAATGCTTCAGCAAGTACTGAAAACCTGTTTATGACAAAAGCAATGATAGAGAGTATTACAAATCACAGAATACATGAAAACAATCAATTGTTAATAATATAATATAAAAGGAAAGGTAGAAAAATCGACTCACCAAGTGGCAGCAGGGGAATACACATACACACAAAAGGTTTTAACTGTTACAAGCCAGTGGCTCTTTCTTGTGGCAGAGAGTTGAAGGGAAAGGGAGAGGGGTTAAGGAAAAGGGCTGGAGAGGTTTAGGAAAAGCAGTACAGTTCAGAAAAGTCACCCAGAACCCCAGGTCGGGAGCACCCACCAAACGTTTACCTGCCTTAGTTGATCAACGCCTGCAACCCACAGTAAAAAGACTTCTGCCCTATATTAAAGACACCAACCATTTCCTATATCGTCTGAAATCCGTGCCCGTCCCACTCTCACCACAAATCTTGCTTGTCACCACTGACGCCATTTCCCTCTATAAGAACATTCCCCATGTACATGGTCTGCCTGCTGCTGCTGAACATTTCCTCAGTCAATGCCCATCTGATTTGAAGCCTATGACATCCTTCTTCCTCACCTTAATTAACTTATACAAACAATTACTTCAGCCATACAAACAGATCAGGGGAGTCTTTTCTGGGACCCACAAAGCCTTCAGGCCCTAGTTTTGTTCAGGTACATTGATGACATCTTTGCCATATGGATTCATGGTGAGATTGACCTATTAAGATTCCTGGAATCTCTAAATACCATCTCCCAATTAAATACCACATGGTTCTATTCCGAATACCAAGCCACTTTCCTAGATGTTGATCTTACCCTCACCAGAGGCCAGCTACACACTTCTGTCCACATCAAACCTACTCACAAACATTACTACACACATTTTGACAGTTCCCATCCTTTCCACGTCAAACATTCCCTCCCATTCAAAGCAAATGTATCTGTTCATATGCAGACTCTTTACAGAAACACATCACCGCTCTTACTTCAGCCTTCACTGAGTGTAATTATCACAGCAGCCTAGGCAGCCTAGTAGAAAAGCATATTTCCCAGGTAATCACATCCAATCCTGGTACTGCTGATCGCTCCAAAAAATCACCTTCAGAGCACACCTCTCATCACCCAGTTTTACCCTGTTCTTAAGTATATCAATCAGCTACTTCGACAAGGCCATGACTTTCTAAAATCATGCCCTGAAACGCAAACCACTCTCTCTGAGAATTTGCCGACCACATCTAGAATAGCTTTCCATCGACCTCCCAATCTTCACAACACCCTTGTCAGACCCTATGCTCCTTCTGCACCCATCTCCCTACTCTATGGCTCCTATCCCTGTGAACGTCCCCACAGCAAGATTTGCCCTGTGCATCCTCCTATCACCACCTACACCAGTTCCAGCCCTGTAACTGGCAAAACATAAACTATCAAAGGGAGAGCACCTGAGAAAGGACATGTCATATACCAGTTGTTATGTAAACAACTGTTCAGCCTTTTTCATCGGCATGTCTGTCAGGATGAATGGACATAGTCAGAGGGTGTGTACAGGCAACACACAGTATCGTGTTGCAGAGCATGCTGTACAACATGACAGTCATGACCTCAGTGCCTGTTTCACCACATCCGCCATCTGGATTCTTCCCCAGACACCAGTTTCTCAGAACTCAACAGGTGGGAACTAGCACTAATTCCTTCTATCTCACCATTTTTTCACAGTAACTTGACTCGTCTATTTTATGTCGTCCCCCCTACCGCCTCTGCTACATACAATGCACTTAGCTTTTCACTTTTATTAACTCATGCATGATGTTTTAGTAGTGATCTCTGTTTTGCATATTACCCTGTCTTCCACTTTTCAGCTCTCAGATTTTCAAATCTTGTTCGGTGCAATCAGTCTTCCCTTCTTATCCCATCCTGTAAGTCTCCCCTGACCCAGGGTTCTGGGTGGCTTTTCTGAACTGCCCCCCTTTCCCTAAACCTCTCCAGTTCTTTTCCTTCACCCCTCTACCTCCCCCTTTAACTCTTCTGCCAGAAGAGGGAGCCACTGACTCTGAAAGCTTGTAATAGTTATACCCTTTAGCGTGTGCATGTGCGTTGTGTGTTGTGTGTGTGTTTTCCCCTGATGCCGCTTGGTGAGAAGATTTATCTATCCATTTAAATCACAGAATATGTTGAACGTAAGTTAATAATTAAAAGTATGCTTTAGGTTTGCAGATGAGCTGACAATTACATTTTTCTTGTCCAGTTCCTCAGAGAACTGTATTGTATATGCTCTGTGCTCAAATTTCAGACAGATTATGAACCCAACAACATACTATCACTCAAAGTATCCAGAAAACTCAGAAGTCTCACTTTTTATCTTTTGATTGATCCTTACAAGGACAAGCTAAAAATTTCTCAGGCTGGTAAGCAAAGACTGTGATTTTCGGATAGAAAAGAAAAAAAGGAACTCATTTTAAAACGATGGTTTGGCCAAAGTTTTCCCAGTAAGATGAGTTTATCTCAGAAGTGTGATTTTGGAATGTTTACTGGATACACATTTACGACTGTCATTGGAGGGGGGAGGGGAGCTCTCCAGGTGCTAATTACTTTAAATGTGGTAATAAAAAGGAAATCAGAGGCTGTCAAATCTTAGATAAAGGCTGGATGGTCCAACTATTTTACTTACAATCTCCCAGCATTTCCACTGCTAAAAACACTTTGTGAGAGGACAGATTGTTCTACGAGGGTTGACTGAAAAGTAATGCTTCCACCTTCATAACTCTTCAAAAGTTGGCAGCACTGGTGTGCAGCAGGTACTGGCTTGTTCCATAGCCTCTTCTCTACAGCTCCAGTTGGCAGGAAGCCTTAGCATTGAAAGGTTGTGTTGCTACAGGGTAAAGTATGGAACCCCACACAGATGGTCGGTCAATGCTATTTAAGCAACGTTCAGTCATAGAATTCTTGAAAGCGGAAGGTGTCACACTGCAGGAGATTAATCAGAGAATAAAAGCAGTTTGTGGTGACTGTGTTGATGTGAGTACTGTGCGTTGTTGGGTGAGAGAAGTTCCTGGCAAATTTCAACTCTGTGTGCTTTCAATTTAGGAGTCAGCATCTGGGGTACCCATTGTGCACAGATCTTCTGATAGCCAAGCAAAGCAATAATGTAACCCACACGTTCTTGTGAAATTCCGATTGTGCCTGCAATTTCTCTCTGAGTGATACGACAGTTGTCCTGAATCAATCTGTCAACATTTTGCTTGTGAAACTCGATAGCTGCTGTCACAGCATGTCCAACTCTTTGTTTGTCATGCAGGTCGGATGTTGCCCCCTCAATATTTTTAAGCTTACTCGTCCAATGACGCACGGTACTCACATCAACACAATCACCATAAACTGCTTTCATTCTCTGATGAATCTCCTTTGCGGTGACACCTACTGTCAAGAATTCAATGACAGCACATTGCTTAAATTGCTTTGACCAACCGTCTGAGCAGGGTTTCATACATTACACTGTAAAAACACAACCATTCAATGCTAAGGTTTCCTACCACCTGGCGCTCTAGAGAAGAGACTATGGAATGGGACAGTACCTACCACATACCAATGCTGCCAACTGCTGAAGAGTTACGAAGGTGGAGGCATTACTTTTCAGTTAGCCCCCTTAATATAAGAAAAATCCTTTTGTTTCCTATCCAGGCTGTTTTCACATATTGTTTGAACTAGTTAGCCCAAAAGAGTTATGCAGTATATATTTTGCCAGGTAATCAATTCTCCTTGAATCCTAGAAAACACTGGTCTCAACCTATCCTGCAGATGGAACAGACTTCAACACTTTTAGTGTGGTGCCACAGGCTCCCACACACTGCACTGATTTCTGTTTCATTTCTAGCATGAACTGATGGACATGTCAGTACTCTAAATCAATTACCTTTTTTTACGTTGATCTAAACAACGTGGGTAGATTTGTTTACACATTTGCTTTAGGTCAATATTCAACAAAGGTGGTACACATCTTGTACGAAGCATTCTAACTATTAATTCTCAAATAAAATTTACTCTATCCTGATATAGCTGTGACACGAGCTATTTCATACACATTTAATCATCAACGGTTCAATATCATATTGTGTACTTTTTTATATTTTATCTGTAGTTTCAGTTTTGGGATGTCCTTCATGAATGTCAGAATTTGATTGAAAGAATTTCAGGATATCATGGTATTCCAGTGAATCCGAACACATACTTTCTTGGAAAAAATTCGGTCACGGTATGCTGACGTTTATGGGAACGATAATATTTTGTAATTTCACAACCAACTGTAATGATAGCGTCTGTAAACCCAGCAGTGACATCGGACGTTGAAGCGAACTGTTCTAAGCAGTCCAAGGCTGTAAACATATCCTGACGGGTAGGTGGAATGGAATCTGTATTCTCTTCCTCTTTACTTTCTTCTGATGGCCCTTCTTCCACCTCGTTCACAGCCTTTGGGACATTCGATTCCACAGAAGCACATACGGCAACATCGTCGTCTACACTAATGAATTCTTCTAAACTAATCCCAGGGTTCGCAACGTTCTGCAGAACTGTCCATTCATCAGGTGAAGTGGCATCTTTAACTCGTGGATATCATCAGTGTTGCTATGTATCCAAGCTCTGTTAAAGCACTTCCCTATATGATGTGGCAATACCGAGTTCCGGGCTGCTGCGATGGCTTTTATTGTGTAAAGCTGATCCCAATTTGGGGTTGCACTATTGTTTTCAGCAGCACGAATTGCAGCCCTTACAAGTCGCTTACGATAAGCTCACTTTATGAGAGAGATTATGCCTTGGTCCAAAGGCTGAAGGCGGCTTGTGGCGTTGGGTGGAAAAAACTGAACCTTTATGTTGGATAAGTTCAGATCACGAACGTTATGGGCAGTACATCTGTCCAATGTAAGAAGAACATGTCTATTTTGAGCAACCATTCGACTGTTGAAACAAAGAAGCCATTTGTGTAATGATGTGCCATCGATCCAAGCTTTCTTGTGGTGAGAGTAGATGCAAGGTTCTTCTTTCTTCTTCTTCTTTTGCTTACACCATAGTCCCACAGCGATCGCAGGGTCGGCGTGGTTAGAACGGATTTGGGAAAGTTAGTTTTAGGGGTGGCCGGATGCCCTTCCTGCCGCCACCCAGTACCCCCAGGAATTGAATCAGTGTACTCCAGCTGTCTGCATCTAGTGTAAATCGTGAAATAGTGCAAACATGTGTCAAATGGTTGCGTAGCATGTAACTGAGGCGGGACGTGGGGACCAGCCCGGTATTCACCAAGCGAGACATGAAAAACCGCCTATAAACCACATCCAGGCTGGCCAGCACACCGGCCCTCATCGTTAATCCACCAGGCGGATTTGATCCAGGGCCGGCGCGCCTACCCGAGTCCAGGAAGTAGCGCGTTAGCGCTCTCAGCTACCCTGGCGGGTTGAGAGTAGATGCAAGGTAAAGTGTCCATATTTATGTTTTTTAAAACAACGTGGTTTCTCGGATTCACCAATAACCCATGGACAAAACTTCTCACTGCCATCAGCATTACAGCAGAGTACAATAGTCACACGCTCTTTGCTTCGTGCTCCACCATGATATTTATCACCTTTTATCCCCAGGGTGTGATTTGGAGGAAAATAGTAGAAAAATCCAGTTTCATTCATGTTAAACACAGTACACAAGGCATACTTTTCCCTCACTCAGTTGAATTAATGCAACCAGCTGTTCGCACTTTCTTCATCAACCTTACTTGCTTCACCACAAATTTGTACAGATGAAATTGAATGTCTCTTTTGGAACTGATACAACCAACCAGCAGAACAACGGAAGTCTTCAATGCCCATATCTTTAGCAATATCATTTGCTTTGACTGAATCACAGGGCCATTTAAAGGTATGTTAGATGCATGCATATGATTCATTCTAATGTCTCTCTGTCTCGATGTCTTCATACTTGGCAGTATGAAGTTGTTTAGATTTGTTTCCAGAACCTGATGCCGCAGCATTTTTTCTCGATTCTTAATAATAATAGATAAAGTAGATTTAGGTATTCCAAACTGCTCTGCAATTTTTGTTTTCTTAGTATCACGGTCCACTTCATCTAGAATCTTAAGCTTTAACTGTTTCCTCTTTGCCATTTTCGCATGCTACGGTACCGGTTGTAACAGTAGTTTTTATTCAGTATTCCACCTCGATACAGCTACGACTAACAGAACACCTGTCAAATTTGGCACTGAGTACATTCCTAAATGCTGCTGCATACATTATTGAATATCTTACAATGTACAGCATACGCTGATTGTTGAGGTGATAATCGCGGCTACCGACCTACAATACGTTAAAAACGAGTCAACAATAAGTATAATTAGCTTTGTAGCTACATTTCCTACATTCATTTTGGAAAAAAATTATGCTTTAGAATACTCCAAGGATGGAAGTTCATGTTACAGTGAAATTTAATTATGCTAGGAACTGAAACAGAGTTCATGTTAACCGATAAAACATACCATAAGAACTAATGTATTCCTGGCGGGACCAATATCTTTTTCGCGTTAACTGCGAGTTCGTCTTATGCGAGTTCGCACTAACGAGGTTATACTGTATTAATACTGTCTGCAAGGTCTCTGATATACAACATGAACAGCAAGGGTCCCAACACACTTCTCTCAGGCACACCTGAAATTACTTTTACGTCTGATGACGACTCCATCTGATATAACATGCAGCATCCTCCCTACCAAAAAGTCCTCAATCCAGTCACAAATTTCACTTGATATCCCATACAATCGCAATTTTGTTAACAAGCATAGGTGTGGTAGTGAGCCATGCTTTTCGGAAATCAAGAAACAGTATGTGTACCTTGTAGCCTTGTTCCAATACCTTCTTTCAGTATGTCGCGTGACAAGAGTGCAAGTTTGGTTTCACATGATTAATGTTTTCGGAATCCACACTGGATGGCATTGAGGAGGTCTTTCTGTTCAAGATACTTCATTATATTTCAGCTCAGAATATGTTCTAAGATTCTACAACAAACCGTAAAGGATATTGGACAGTAGTTTTGTGGATCACTTCTACTGTCCTCCTTGTAGACAGGTGTGACCTGTGTTTGTTTTCCAAGAACTGAGTATGGTTTTATGTTCAAGGGATCTACAATAGATTACAGTTAGAGACGAGAGGCTAACTCGGCTGCAAATTCAGTATTGAATCTGATTGGGATTCCATCGGGCTAAGGAGCTTTGTTCAATTTTAACAATTTCAGCTGTTTCTCAACACCAACAACACTAATAAATATTTCATTTGTCTTTTCAGAGGTACGACGATTAAATTGGGGCAATTCTCTTGGTTATTCCTTTGTAAAGGAACAATTGAAAATGGAGTTAAGCATTCAGCTTTTGCTTTGCTACCCTCAATTTTAGTTCCCGTCTCATTCACTAGAGACTGGGCGCTAACTTTGGTGCCACTAACAACCAGAATTTCCATGGGTTTCATGAATCATCATTTGACAGTTCTCTGTTAGAGTAGCCACTGAAGGCATCAGGCATTGCACTCTTGATAGCCAAACATGTTTCATTCACCATCTCTCTGTCTATAGCCCTCTGCCCTGTTTTACACCTGTTACCTGCAGTAACATATGCATCTAAAGAAGTTTCTTTACAGTGACTGTATACCACACAGATTCTGGTCTACTGGGTACATAATATAACATTACAAGCTCATGGGCAAGTTAGTCATCCAGCTATGCCTGGTATTGTGGAGAGATGAATTTGTTGCATGGTTGAATGATAGGGGACGCAGGGCGCACCATGACCAACCAGCCTGGCTAGTTGACTGTTTCTGCCCCAAGCGAGCTCAGGTGCAGAGACAACGAGCATGTAGCCGCATATGGGTAAATCCCAGAGCTGGGAGTTTGGATGGCTGATGCTCTCATTGCCTTTGTGCAGAATATGCTCCAAGAGACGGAGTGTCGTTATTTTTAAAGATGGCCAACGCCACAGCTCTTTGAGATTCAACAATAACTCACATCAAATATTAATGAAAATCTGAATACATTTGAGATCTCAGAAGAATGAGCTACATCCAATGGGCACAACACTATCACAATATCCTTAAAACTACAGAAATTAATATTTCACAGTTAATAAACATGTTCACAATGAGCCTCTGACTTAACAACTTCAAATGATAGTATTGCACTATAGCTATCAACCCTGAAAGCTACATATCTGTATCTATTTTCTTTATTGATTTATAATGTCTTTTATACTGCTTTCATCACACAAATGTTAGTCAGAATATCCTATTCTCCACATACACACAGCAAATGAATACAGCATCAGCACCTCATATTTTGGCATACTTGTGTATTTCTTTAAAGAACTGTTTATTATTTAGCCAGTAACTTTATTTAAATGGCGAAAGCAAGTACTATTTAGAAACTGTGCCAATGTAAAATTGGTCAAATGCATGTGTTAGTGGACACAACAACTGGAAAGAGAATAAAAATCCATCTCTGTCAAGAAGGAATAAATAATTGTTTAAATAGTATGCAACAAACTGTTGTCATTTATCATGAGCAAACTTGTGCACGAATACTAGTTTAATATCTATGGGAAAACCTTTATTTATGATTACTATAAATTATTTGAGTGTGACAGAATGTTTACAACATTTCTTTGTTTAAAAATTGGTGTAATACATTAGTTTGGTCCGGAAGTGGTCAAGATGAGTCAAATCATGTATGTAGAACCTGAGACTGTGTATATTTGGTGTGGACGGTCTTCGGCCAATGAGAGTTGGACAGTGGTGCAACACTGCTTTAATCAAGGGGAGACTGGGACTCCTCGAGTGAAGAGCTCCATGGGGCAATTCTGGACACTTTGCGGTGAGTTCTAGAAGAAGGAAGACCTGTACCATGTGTGACTCAGTAGTATATGTGATTGTTTCTGGACGGTGAATGGCCGCTACCACATTTTAGCTTATGAACGGGCAGATATACACTCGCATACACACACACATATCCATCCGCACATACACAGACACAAGCAGACATTTTCATGTCTGTATATGTGCAGAGTGCGCGAGTGTATAGCTGTCCTTTTTTCCCCCTAAGGTAAGTCTTTCCACTCCCGCGATTGGAATGACTCCTTACCCTCTCCCTTAAAACCCACATCCTTTCATCTTTCGCTCTCCTTCCCTCTTTCCTGACGAAGCAACCATTCGTTGTGAAAGCTTGAATTTTGTGTGTGTGCTTGTGTTTGTTTGTGTGTCTATCAACATGCCAACACTTTCATTTGGTAAGTTACATCATCTTTGTTTTTAGATATATAACATATTTAAGTGATTGACATTGGAAGATCACAGGATAATGTATGCACAGTATAAGCCACTGAAAATGTGAAATGCTGTTAGATTAATAACCAGTGTAACCACTAAAATGTTGAAAGACAGCATGCAAAGGTGCATTCACTGTGTTGTACAGGTGCCAGGTGTAAGTTTGTGGGATGGAACTCCACGTCTGTTGCACTTAGACAATAAAAGGACAGTTAATGCTGCTTGTGAATGACACTGGAGTTGTTGTCTAATGATGTCCCGTATGAGCTTGACTGATGACAGATCTGGTGATTGAGCAGGCCAAGGCAACATGCTGACATTCTGCAGAGCATGTTGGGTTACAACAGCAGTATGCCGGCAAGCATTATCCTGTCAGAAAACATCCCCTGGAATGCTGTTCATGAATGGCAGCACAACAGGTCCAATCATGAGACTGACATACTAATCAGCTGTTAGGCTGCGTAGGATAACCACGAGTGTGCTCCTGCTGTCATACAAAATCTTACCCCAGACCATAACTCCATGTGTAGGTCCTGTGTGTCTAGGAAGCAGACAGGTTAGTTGCAGGCCCTCAACTGGCCTCATCCTAACCAACACATGGTTTTCCCTAACACAGGTGCACTACAGGGCATCTGCTTGGAGCTGTCCTTGAAGTAATTGATTTGTAACAGTTCATTGGGTCACAGTGGTGCCATCTGCTGCTAAAATTGCTCCTGCAGATGCATTACAATGTGCAACAGCTTGACGCTGAAGATAATGATCTTCCCTCTTGGCATTGTCATTTGGTTGTCAGGAGCCCTGTCTTCTTGCGACTGTACACTTCCATGACCAATGCTGCCATCTATCACGTAAAGTGACTACATTCCTGCCAAGTCTTTCTGCATTATCGCAGAAGGAATCTCCAAATTCTCATAGCCCTAACACACATCCTTGTTGAAACTTAGTGAGGTTTTGATAATGACGTCTTCACCACCATAAAGGCATTTTTGGCTAAAATCAACTCACCAAGTCCAACCTCAAAGGCAACTAATGCTCACAACCATTACAGTGCATACTTAAATTAAACTTGACTTACATCCTCACAGTGGCACTACTATGTGACTGACATGAAATTTTAATACACGCTATCTTTCAGGTCTAGGGACATGCCTGTCAACTTTTGTTAATGTTGCATAACTTCTCTTTGGATCTGAGATTTTTTTCCCCCCCATCAGTTTATTTCCCACAGGATTCTAATGAATGCTTTTCACAGTGCTCTCCAAACTTTCCCTCAATTTGCA
Source organism: Schistocerca gregaria (assembly GCF_023897955.1). Lineage (NCBI taxonomy): Eukaryota > Metazoa > Arthropoda > Insecta > Orthoptera > Acrididae > Schistocerca > Schistocerca gregaria. Next base: position 507,179,163 of record NC_064921.1, read on the forward strand.
AAAACTACGGGACCAAAACAACACACTATATTCGAGAAGACCAGGTTCATAGTTCCTCAAAATACACAAATAACTTCTGTTTTGTAGGAGCCTCCACTCTGTAACTCTGACAAATGAAGTGACAGAAAACCCTAGCATTCCTGTTAACTTCAGATCCATTTCCAGTATATAGTAATGGTTACAGAATTTTTTAGTTACAACTCTTTAATTACAACTCCTTATCACCAAGAACTTCTGTTTCCTCGGGAATTAAGAATTCCAGCCTTCAGTGTTACAAGGGTCTCGAATTCCCATGATCACAGCAGTGACCATCTGTAACTGCAGCTCTAAAATGTGGTTCCTTTAAATTGGAACATCAATAACTATAACTTTTAGAGGCCTTTAGTGATTGAGCTTTAAGATTTTATGCTATAACATGTGTTTTAGGGTGATTATTGTAAATGCAAGGGCATGTTGTAAATAGATTGTCATTTTAATTCTCCATTACTTACATTTTTCCCCAGTTACTTTATATCTGTAAAACCCACATCTGAAACTGATGGCACAAACATTTGTGATGGCATTCATATCAGAAATAATTAGTTCAGACTTTGTGATAGCAGAAATTTTCGTAATGGTGTAATTCAACACTTGGAAGGAAATGAAGTGTTGCACAGTTTCCAATCCCTACACCATGTCAATGTTCCAAATTTATTACAAATTTCTTTACAATATGTTATAAGAGTGACAGAATGTGACACTATTAATTGTGGCCTTATTCTTGGACTCCCTCTCAGTGTTATTTGAGAAGAGAGGATTATGTGCTAGCAGTAGGTTTCACCCAACCGCCCATCTCCAACTATCGCCAACAACGCAAATACAATACTAGACTACATGCATTCATAGCTGTCAGAATCAATAAAGATTCTGCACAGAAACACCCAACAAGGAAGTTGCTAAACTCATGCGAAGCAAAATGGCTTGCTTCAGATCATGAGCCACACAAAATAGTAAACCTGTAGCAGTTTCACAGTGTGTACTACACACGAGAGGTTGATGAGCACATAAGAACTGAGATTTTGATGAAACCTAAATTTACAGATTGTGAGACGTTCATGGAAGGTTACTCAGGAATTATTTGTAAACTATAATTTATAACATATTACATAATGTTTCATGGCATCCTATACTAAGACCCTAGTATATGCATACTGTTTTATTTCCAGAAGTAAATCACCCATCATGTACTTCAGAATGGTATCCTCAGACAGGGCAAAATTATAAGCTGAGTGCACATAGCTTTTGAAATTTGATACATGCATAGCAAGTGGCAATGAAACCTTTGGGAAAATGTTGAGCTGTTCTGTTTCAGTATATGGTTTCAACTCATTTATACTTATGAGTGGAATATCTTGGTAACACTACTTATTGCATTTTCACCTCACTCAACGCTCAGTATCTGTCGAAAGATATCCAAGCTGCATGGTGGTTGACATTCCACATCAAGCTGTAAACCTCCCACCCAGTAACTGAGCAAGTTAGTCAGTTTACTGCAAGAGCATCCCACCTAGAATGGGACCTTGCACAGTAAAGCACTGTGGTGTTCAAAACCTCCTTCTGATTGTTGACTGCCTCACATATGCTTGTTTGGATTCATATTGTATGAATGCAGCAGACATGGTTTCACAGGTTACAGCATATAGCATGTTGTCGCCCCTCTGACTCCCCCCCCCCCTCCCCCCCAAATCACATCCCACGACACCACCACCACTACTCCAAACAATTTTTCTAACAAATGGCACTTGTTCCTTTTCCTCATGCACTCTAAATTTTACCCATTCCGGCACTAGCCACATATTAATTGTGAACATATAAATAATGGTATTATGACATATAATAACTATGATTCAAGTAACGAATCAAACCTTCACCACTGCCTTGGGCAAGTGAACTGATTGAGCTGTATAGGAATGAAACATGGCCTGTCTTCACAGCTTCAATCCTGTAAGTGCATCATGCCTAGATAGCTCAGAAAGTAAAAACACTGCTCATGAAAGACCAGGGTCTGTGTAAAAGTCCTGGAATGGGATACAATTTTTATCTGTCATGAAATTATATAAATGTAGGAAATAGAAAGACGTCGAGCTGCACAATGGTTCACATTACATGTTAAGCTGTAGACTCCCCATCCAATAACTGAGTAGGTTAGTCAATGATCATTCCAAAGGATGGTATGAACACCAGAGAGCTTTACCAGGCATAGTCCTATTCGAGATGATAGGTATTTGGCTTCCTCCGACCTTTTACTTAACTTACTGGGTAAGTTATAGGTGGACCTACATGTTAACATGGACTCCAATCGATAATGCAATTTACCATTTTTCACATTAACAAACACTTAAAGACACGACAAAGTGTCACATAACAATTTTAGGGCAGACAAAGGATCGAATCCAAGACTTCTGGATCCAAGTCTGACACTTTCAGGGTATATATGCGAACAAGGAAAAAAATTCCCAGATTTTTCCCGGATTTCCCGGTTAAAAATACACTTTCTCCCGGGTGAAAACACGTGTTTTCCATGTTAAGTGACAGTATATTTTTCCCTATCAATCCTTTGAATGGTTATGGTTTCATACATAGGCATAGAATTCCCTGGCACTTTAGAAAACAAAACTCAGGGAAAAGAGACAGGTTTTGGAAATAATATCTTAGATGTGAAGCAACATGTACGCTGCGTATTATATAGGCACAACAAAAAGAGTCACACAATTAAAGCTTTTGGCCATTAAGGCCTTTGTCAGCAGTACACACACACACACACACACACACACACACACACACACACACACACACACACGTGTGCGCGTAAACACAACTTGCACACACATCTGAAACCACACTGAACAGCAGCACTAGTGCATGATGGGAGTGGCGACTGGGTGGAAGTAAGTAAGAGGCTGTGGTGGGGAGGGGGAGGGATAGTATGATGGGAGTGGCGAACAGTGAAGTGTTGCAGTTTAGACGGAGGGCAGAAGAGAAGGTGTGGAGGGGGAGAGGGGGTAAGTAGCGGAAAGGAGAGAAATAAAAGAAATAAAAAGAAAGTAAAAGATTGGGTGTGGAGGTGAAATGATGGCTGTGTAGTGCTGGAATGGGAACAGGGAGGATGCTAGATGGGTGAAGACAGGGAATAACGAAGGTTGAGGTCAGGAGGGTTACAGGAACGTAGGACGTATTGCAGAGAAAGTTCCCACCTGTGCGATTCAGAAAAGCTGGTGTTGGTGGGAAGGATCCGTATGGCACAGGCTGTGAAGCAGTCATTGAGATGAGGGATATCATGTTTAGCAGTGTGTTCAGCAACAGGATAGTCCACTTGTTTTTTGGGCACAGTTCGTCGGTGGCAATTCATGGTGACAGACAGTTTGTTGGTTTTCATGCCTGCATAGAATACAGAACAGTGGTTGCAGCTTAGCTTGTAAATCACATGGCTGGTTTCACAGGTAGCCCTAGCCCTGCCTTTGACGGGATAGGTGATGTTAGTGACCTGACTGGAGTAGGTGGTGGTAGGAGGATGTATGGGACAGGTCTTGCAGCTAGGTCTATTACAGGGGTATGAGCCATGAGGTAAGGGATTGGGAGCAGGGGTTTTCTAAGGATGGACAAGTATATTGTGTAGGTTTGGTGGACGGTGAAATACGACGGTAGGATGGATGAAAGGATAGTGGACAGGATATTTCTCATTTCAGGGCACAGCGAGAGGTAATCGAAACCCTGGAGGAGAATGTAATTCAGTTGCTCCAGTCCCAGATGGTACTGAATTACGAGGGGAATGCTCCTTTGTGGCCAAACTGTGGGATGGGAGACTGGGAAGATAAGGCACAGGAGATTTGTTTTTGTTCAAGGATGGGAGGATAATTACAGTCAGTGAAGACTTCAGTGAGACCCTGGGTATATTTTGCTCATCACTGCAGATGCGATGACCACAGGTAGCTAGGCTGTACGGAAGGGACTTCTTGGTATGGAATGGGTGGCAGCTGTTGAAGTGGAGGTATTGCTGGTGGTTAGTAGGTTTGATATGAACAGAGGTACTGATGTAGTCATCTCTGAGGTGAGGGTCAACATCTAGGAAGGTGGCTTGTTGGGTTGAGTAGGACCAGGCGAAACAGATGGGGGAGAAGTTGTTGAGGTTCTGGAGGAATGTGAATAAGGTGTCCTCGCCTTCAATCCAGACAGCAAAGATGTCATCAATGAATCTGAGCCAGGTGAGGGGTTTAGGATTCTCGGTTTTTAGGAAGGATTCCTCTAAATGGCCCACGAATAGGTTAACATAGGATGGTGCCATGCAGGTGCCCATAGCTATACTGCAGATTTATTTGCAGGTAATGCCTTCAAAGGAGACGTAATTGTGGGTAATATTAAAAGATCATACATTATGTCATTTAAAAAAAAGACATCAGAGGATACTCCAAGAGAATTGGATTTTCGTGAACCATACTAAAATAGGCACATTTAAAGTGAGTACTTAAGTGCACATTCGTATGTCCAGATTCCCAATGAAGTAGACCTCGACCTGATATTAAGCTTTTCAGTGTGGTTTTCGGGATGTATATTTTCTTGGAGCTCCAGTACTGTATTATATCATGTTTGGTTCTTTATTATGGCAAAATGCCATATGTGCTAGAAGATGAAAACATGCACTTTAAATGCAGTGAACAGTTGAAACTAGCCAGTACTGTGGAATTAAACATTTTGTTTCAAATGCACTGACTGCCTCTGCGCAAAAAGTTTATAAAAGTCAAATTTCTTTAGGAAAAAGACAAAAATAACTTCATTGTTCCACAAGGCAATTAATACTTGACTGTCAGAAAAGTGGAAATAAAACAAAATCTGAAACTAATGACATATGTTAGCCTTCCGTAGTTATGGAATGCATTTTAATTCACTTGATAGCTCCCAGCCACAGATATCCATTTTGTTTGAATTTGATGTGAGAGTAAATGTGGGGGAAACAGCAAAATCACTAAATGTAAACACAGGTCACGTGGAGACTACCCACTATAACTCAGACTGCGCATCAGCCCCGAATCTACGATATTTGCGAACCAGGTCAATACTAAAAAAAAAATCGAATTTTCACAAATATCATCTTGTAGCGCTTGTTTCTGAAAAGTCTGAAACATAAAACACATGTGTTCGGGGAAATGTTAAGACATTATTTAATCTCAAGTGTGCCAAAGTGCAGTGCCACGCCTCTTCATAAAGCATTCTTCTACCACACGTCACTATATTTCGCTCTGTGGAATTGAAATGTGTATATTTTGTAATGGATACCATCAAACTACATTCAGGACAGTGGAAACTGAAATGTCCTCTGGTGCCTCTCCTGCTCCTAGTCGGCCAGTTTCATAGCCTGCCCCTATTTAAAAAAAATCTCGCAATTAATAGCAGATGGGGTTATTTGTAATCGGGAGAACAAGAACTCTTCAGAAAACTTGCACTCTTTATTGTCTATTAGCTATTAACTTTCAGTTGTGTGTGACATAAAATTAAATATAGGATATATACAACCAATAAAGACAAGAGACAAGCAAGGAAGTACACATTCCTTCAATCCTTAGCTCCTAGCATGTTTTTCCCTCTAATCTTGCTACAGCTTTACATGACATGCTTTCCTTTCTGCAAAAAAGAATCTATAACCTCATTAAAGTTCATCAAACATTTTGCTACATGAAAAATCGAAATGTCATTATCTAGTACTGAAAAGGCTGTTAATACAAAAAATACCCAAGACTGGTGTGGTTTCTCGATCTGATTAAGTCTATTTTGTCACTGTCTGCTAGATAAAGCAAAATAGGCCTTTCTAATATTATAGCAATTTTGTAACACACACCAAATAAACGAGACTGTTTTGGCACAAATGGCTATTTTTATAACAAGACAGAATATAACTCACGAAGTACCAATATCAAATGCCTATTAGTCCTACTAGGAGCAAAAAGCTTTATGTTAGGAAATTATTTCACATTTCATTCATATGCATGAGTTTCTCAAGCATGAGATCATAAAGTAGTATTACGAAATTTTTATATAAATTTGGAATCGTCTTATTCTTCCATAATGTGTGTGATGTTCCCGTTTCTTCTCTTTCCTCTTTCTAACAAACAATCTTATCATCACCTATTCTGTAGTTATTCCTGCCATTGTCAAAATTTGTTCGCCGGTTAACTTCACTAACCCTGTCAGAATCACAGGTTTAGTTACCCCACGATTATTTTCCAATTAGGCGCTATTACGTGTTCGTACAACACATTTTCCGCATTACTTCTAAAACAGAACGTAAGCGGCTGCTAGTTAGGGCTGTATAAATGATCCTTACTAGTATAGCGATCTGGCCAAAAATTTTCTGTCAAAATTTCATTTTCTTGGATACACCGAGAAGACAATACGTAATCTTTCTCACCTGTTATTCCTGTCAGTCGTTTATTTCCATTCTGGTAGTCTGAATCTATAGATTTCGCTGGTAATTATAACAATGCTGATCATTTGCAAACCCAATCAAGTACATAATCAGACAGCAATTGGCATTCATCTGTTCAGCTTTACTCTGCTCAGCTCATTTAGCCCAGTCCCCTTTTGTCTGCGGAAAGTTTATTTCTAGATGCGATGAGGATTCTCCAGACAGAGACATCACACATTCAAAAATCAACTTATGGTTCATTCAGAAATCAACTTGAAATGTGTTCAAAAATGTTCAAAAACCAACAGGGAAGCATTTCAATATCATATGAATAATCAATAGACAAACGTGCGCTGGATGCGAGGCGCTTTGTGAAACAAGTTCTTTTCCTCAAGAATGTGAATTTGGCACCCCCTTTTCCCGATAGCATCTAGCTGCTTGCTGCAACTGCTTGCACAGCCAACAGCCACATTCCTGTAGCCAGAAGCGGGAGAATCTACAACTCAAACGCTTCTCAACTGCGCATGCGCACGAACCCGCTCGTAGCTCTAAAATGAATCTAATGTAAACATTTGTGACTTCACGCTCATCGGAGGCAATTTGTTGTTATGAAGCATCACATAGTCTTCCTAAAGCCTTTGACACATTTTGCTGTTGGCAGACACTTGCATGAGCACTGTGTGTCATCGTTGTATATGGTGCATTTCGTTTGCAATTTAAGTTATTTTCGTTTTTTCTCTTGCTTATGTTTTATTGTTGAAGTATTATTCTGCAGCAGCGGGATACAATAATATCCTTTGTTAGAGTATCAGTTCTTACCAGTTAAAATTATAAAAATTTAACTGAAAACTAAAACAATGAAAAATTCGAGAATTCTAAAAAGTTCCTGGGTATTTCCCAGTTTTCTCCCGGATGAAAAAATTCCCAGGTTTTACCCGGATCTCCTGGTTGTCCTGGGGTGTATACACCCAGACTTTACCACTGGGCTACCAAGCTCCCCTTTTAAATCAGTGTATCTAAAATAGATCATAGGTCTGTGCTTTTTAAGCACTGACATTGACAATCAATTGCAGTCCTATTAACATCCACAATCGAGATTGCCCCAAATACGTGTAGCTTATGTTTTCTCTAATCCAAATTACCCCCTTCTCACACAACAATTTAAGGAAAATGGTTATACAGGAGAACAAACAATAACATGGAATGGCACGAAAATTATGAAAAGGTCTTGAGTGCCTAAAATACACTACAAACTGTAACCAATTTAAGACAAAGGAAGGCTAGTATTTAGCACTCCACCGACAATGATGTCATTAGAGCCAGAGCACCAACTAACATGGGCGAAAGCCATGTGAGAATCATTATCAACTTCCCAAGGAATAAATCTAAGAGCACTATGTACTGGAATAGTAGGTTTAAGACAGAAGTAGACTATGAAGACAGGAGGATCAATGTTGAAGATCAATAGCTGCTGAGAAATTAGGAGACTCTTGAGTATGTGTCTCCTAGTACAAGTTGAGAAGAAGTAACAGTCACAGGGTACTTGCATTATCGGTTCACTAGGCATATGACAACAGTTCACTGGAAAAGAGAAAGAAAGGTTAAGAAGACTAATGACAAGCTCATTAAGATGGAAGGCAAGTTCCCTTTTCGAAGACACCAGCCAAAAACTTGCCATAAGTGATTTAGTGAAACAACACAACATCTAAATCTGGGTAGTGAGATGAGTATTTGATTCCCAATCCATCTCAGTCTGAGTCTGGTGACTTAATCACTGCCAACTCATTCAGCAGTGGAAGAAAATATGGAGATGATAAACTGAGCACTTTCCATGCTGGAAACTGCTTAAACAACTGTAGTAAAGATGACAAGTGATTATAGAATGGTGGGAGCACAGGAAGAAATGGGATATAAGTACAACTGTTGAGGGCTCTAATAGTTGTGTCCCACAGAGTCAGACACTGTTTGCACTGTTAGAAAAGATCAGTGTTGTGTGGTGTGGTTGCTTTTGTGCTGTTTTCTTTAACCTATGTTGATTTCACTTTCAACTTATTTTCTCTTTCAAGATCATCACTCACATTTGACTACTGGATGCTAGAAGCTTATTTATTAATTATATTATTGGATTTATATATTGTTTATTTCTGGATGGATGTCTTCATGTGTATTGTGGGACACACTCACAGAATTTGCAGTGCAAGGCACAAATTCACAGAAACTTCATCAATCTCATGTAATAACTGTATACCAAGTTAACAGACTGAAATGCATGCATGCACACACGCACGCAAAATCTCTTTTGGCAAAAATCACATTTTTATTATCAAGACAGAACAACTAACTTTCACGAAACCAAGCAAACTGTAACAGAAAACTGCTAAGTATTGCATGAAAATGATATCACTTACACACAAAAGTTTATTTGTTTACCTGAGCTTGTTAAAAGAGGGGACATTAGAGACACAGTAAAAACACCACTTCGTACTCACTTCTTTTTCAGTTTAAGACCAATAAATGATTGCGCACATCCAAATTTCACTATTCCATTAAGGACATCTGCTACTGCCGACATTTCCAGCTGCTGAGGTGGCTCTCTAAATAACCTCCAGAAAACTGCTGATAAATCTGGAATTCAAAATGCAAGAAACAGGAAACATGAAGAAAAAATCAAGCACAACACATAATTTCCCAACATTAAATTGCTTTCACAGCCTTAATTACCACTGACACAAACAACACAGTTCAGCCACAGTGAGATTCTAATTTAAAACTGTTTTTAAATAAAATATTTAATGTCCAGACAATCAAATAGCAATAATATTCATACTTAATATATCAGTCAAATGAAAAATTTAGGTCTTTCTTATAGCTGTTATGAATAAAGAATGAACAACAAACGAAACACTGGAGGATCCTGAATGGAATAACAACAACATTACAAAAGGATAAATTGTTACTCAATATGTAAAGGAGATGTTAAATTGCAGATAGGCAAAACAATAAGACTGCTACACATTTGAGTTTTTCAGTCAAACGTCTTCTTCAAAAATAAGAAACACACACATTCACCCAAGCACAACTCACGTACACATAACCACTGTCTCTGTCCATTAACAGCAGACTGCAAGCAATTGTGCTTGATAGGAGAAGCAGTCCACGGACGGTGGGGATACGGAGAAGGCAGGGGCACGGAGGGAGAGGGCTGGCATGGTAAGGGAGAGAAAGGGAGTAGTGCTGCTTGTAGGAGCATGCAGAGGGGAAAGAGACTAGAGGGTGCACTGACGGAACAGAAGGCTTTGTAGTGCTAGAGTGGGAGCAGGGAAGAGGATAGCTGAACGAAGGATAGGTATTAGTGAAAGTTGAAGCCAGGGGGGTTACAGGAACATAGAATACTGGGTGTACATCTGGGAACACTTTCAATTATTTACTGCACTAGAACTGAACATTGTATATATTTCATACATATTGAATTTTGAAGAGAAAATCTGAAAGTTTTTTTTTTTACAAACATTTAATATGCAAACCACGAGTGACCCGGCAGACATCAATACGGTAACTGAATTCTTGCATTACCCATCCCAGTATGGCATCACCAACTGTGGCAGTCACTTTCCGTATTCTCTACCAGAACTCTGCTACATCACGTGGTAGAGGTGGTACATACACCAGATGTTTAATGTGTCCCATACAAAAATGTCACATGAAGTAAAATCTGGTGATCGAGGAGGCCATTTCATCAAACAGCTGTATCCTTCTGTAGCACGGCTGATCCACTGATGCAGCAGCTCTGTGTTCAGGTACCAACGAACTTCACGATGAAAATGGGGTGGAGCCCCATCCTCCTAAAAGATGAACAGAGAGTCTGATTGCATTTGAGGCATCAGCCATTGCTGCAACATGTCCAAGTAGGAATACCCAGAACAGTGCTCTCGGTGAAGAAGAATGGCCCATAGTTTTCGAATTGACAAGACACAACAAACATTTACCTTTGGGGAATCATGGTGATATTCAATGCATTCGTGTGGATGCTTCGTATCCCAGATTCAACAATTATGCCTGTTCAGTTTCCCATTTGTGTGAAAAGTGGCTACATTGCTAAAAATTAAGCGACCAACAATGCCATCCCCATCCTCCTTCAATTGTTACAACTGTGAGCAAAACACTTGTCTTTGTCTTTGTCTTTGTCATTGAGCTTCTACACTAGCTCCAATTTGAATGGTTTCATAGATAGCTTCTGTCGCAGGACTTTGTCATTGGAGCCATTTCGAGTTCACGGGATGCACAAGGCACTAATTTCTTTGGATTCCTTACGAATGTCTCTCGTACACGCTCCACATTCACTTCACTCACACTGGAATGTCCACTTCTGTTTGCTGGGCACAAGCAATCCATCATAACGAATTTGTTGTACCAGTTGTAAATGCCATTCCTTGTTGGTGACTTCTTACTGTACTTGGTTCTAAACATCCGTTGAACAGCTGTAGCACAATTGTTTTTGTCTAACTCCAACACACATAAAGCTCACTCCTCATCTGAACTCGCCATGTTTGTGACTAGAGCTGACTACCGGCAAATTACCAAACTATGCTGCAGCAGGATACATGGAAAACAAACTTCCAGGGTTTCTCTTCAAAATGACACATGTATGATATCTTTACAATGTTTGGTTCTTCTGCAATAAATAATTGAAGGTGTTTCTGGACTGAATGTACACCCTGTATACTGCAGTGACAGAATTCATCTCTGCAGTTCAGAAAAGCTACTGTTGATAGCAAATAACAAGATGGTGCAGGCTGTGAAGCAGTCACTGTAGTAAAGCAACCTATGAAAGCACTCATTATTTATAAACTAAGCTGCAACCACTGTGATGCTTTCTACATAAGCATGACAACCAACAGAATGACTGACTGCATGAATGACCACTGATGAAATACAGCAAAGAGACTGCTGGACCACCCAGTTGCTGAACATGCTGTCCAACACAACATGCTCCACAGCCTGTGCCATCTGGATCCTTCCAACCAACACCAGCTTTTTTGTACTGCTTAGATGATAACACACTGTGCAATATTTTATACACTCTTTTAACCCCTTTGACCTCAATCTTCAGTGGTGAATGTAAAAGAGGGGATTAGCTCAATGTCGAGGAGAGCACATAGCGCAAGGATAGAAAACGTTCAATACATGGCATATCCAAGATTTTGTTTGTAGTATTTCTACCTTTTTAACTAATGGAGAATTGCATTGTATTCTGACTGAATTAATGCTGCCAACTGTGTGAATGTAGATCATGTACTCTGTCTTTCTGTGAACATCTACCATGTTAAACTGCAGTTTGCCTGAATGTATTTGTAATCAAAATTGAATTCAGCAATAGTATACATTACTGCAGGAACCAATAAAAGGTTAGGTATGAGCCAGTGACGTACTTACGTGTTTCAGGTCCCAGTGTTGTCGACGCTTACCTGAGGAAAGGTGGAGCAAAAGCTGCTGGTCCTATGCTACCAATGAGAGAGCAGTGGCAGACATGTTTGGAAGTGACAGATGAAGAAATACTGTCACATTCTCATGCCAATATATATGTGAAATCCACTATGTACTAAGAAAAAAGCTGCATTTTCAGGCCTCATCGTAACCAAAATCTAGGAAGCTGCCACGTATCCTGAAGAAAGAACCAAATATTTTTAACACCAAACATTATAAGATTTCATTCATTTCAAAGAAAGCATCACAGTGATTGCACCTTAGTTTGTAAATCACATGAATGCTTTCACAGGTAGTGCTACCTTTGATGGGATAGCTGATGCATGTGATCATGCTGGTATAGGTGGTGGTCATGGGAGGATGTGTGGGACAGGTCTTACGTGTAACTCTATTGCAGGAATTTGAGCCATGAGGCAAGAGGTGGATAACAGGGATATAGGAAGGATGAACAAGGATTTGCGTAGTTCCTGCTCCTTTACCACACAGTGCCCTGCTCGTGATTATTGGTGCCGTTAGCCCCTACACTAACATCAATAATGCTGAATACTATCTATCCTAATGTCTGACTGACTCCAAACCTACAACATCCTTCCTGGACACTATGGCCAACTGTATTCACACTGACAATCACTTCTCCTCTGAAGGCATCAGCAACAAATACAGTGTACAGCAATGGGCACCCACATGGCACCATCCTATGCCAATCTGTTCATGGACAATCTAGAGGAAACCTTCCTATCTACCCAGAATCTCAAACCTTTCACCTGGTTCAGATTCACTGATGACATCTTCATGGTATGGATTCAGGGTGAAGATAACCAATCCACATTCGTCCAGAACTTCAACACCTCCCCCATTCGCTTTACCCAACATGCCACCTTCCTTGATTATGATCTCCTGCTCAAAAATGGCTACATCAGTACCTCCACCCATATTAAACCTACAACCTACCATCAATACTTCCTTCATGTATCAAAACACAAAGCACCATTCTCCTCATGACTCGGTACCGCTCAGAACTGGAGTAACTGATTCATATTCCCCACTAGGGCTTGTACTACCTTTTGTCGTGCCCTGAAATGAGGAATGCTCCAACCACTATCTTCCTCACCCCTTCAACAGTGGTTTTCCAGTGGTCACCGAACCTATGCAATATCCTCCTCCATTCCTACTCTGCCCCTGCTCCCACCTCCTTGCCTCATGGCTGATATCCCTGTAATAGACCTACATGCGAGACCTGTTGCATACATCCACCACCACCTACTCCAGGCTGGTCACAGGCATCACATATCCCACCAAAGGCACATAATTATATGTGAAAGCACTCATGTGATCTACAAACTAAGTTGCAACCACTATGCTGCTTTCTATGTAGACATGACAACCAACCAATTGTCTGACTGTATGGATGGCCACTGATGAAAAATGGTAAAGTGACAACCAGACTGCTCCGTCTGGATCCTTCCTACTAACATCAGCTTTTGTGAACAGTGCAGATGAGAGATCTCCTTGCAATATTTTCTACAGTCCTATAGCCCCCCTGGCCTCCGTCTTCAGTGGTGAAGGGAAAGGAGGGGGTACAGAAATGTGGCAGAACTACCAGTGAGATTTTTTGACCAATCAATAAACATCTCAAAAAAGGTACACATTTAGAGAATAAGACAAGTTCGACAGTCCTTTTGCAGTTCTATTATTTCACAATTCCTTTCTGATTTTGCCTAAATTCTAATATGAATCAGGACCCCAGCTTATTACTCCATCTTATTTTTCCAAAACTCAAGAACAATGTACATTCAGTGGTGTAAACTATGATTTATCACTGATTACACACTCTCGTTTTGTTGAGTGCCAGCTGTCTACAAATATATTTTACATTTCACTGTAAAGGGTTATTTGAAGGTGCACATTTTGGAATCAACTTAGTCCTGACTGATGAATACTGAATGATATAACCAAATAAAGGAAGCAACTCAGCTGGATTTACAAGTGAAACTGGAAGGTTACAGAGGCATTTGTATTTCATTTGCTATGTACTTCTGCTGTAAGTTAGCTGTAATAGCTTATCTTCAATGTCCTTATGGCAACAACAAAACTACACAAGCTATTACAGCAACATTCCAAAGGCTAAGATAAAGACTTTTCACAATATGTGTGTTGCTTCTCCAAAGCAGGATAAGTTTTATGAATACCAAAGACACCTTCGTTATGGAAAATAAAATGCAAAGTCATGGGAAAAAGTGGTAATGTAAAGCTTAGAAAAAGAAACAGTATACAAATTATTTACTGTATTTATCCAAGTGCAAGACAACCCTTAATGTTAGCCCAAGCTGAAATATGAGAACCACGAAAATTTTATATTTATCATACTCTGACTAGTCAAAATTACAAACTGTTTTACTGATACAATGTAACTGCCAAAAAAGTCAACACTATACCTGCTCTAAACTTACTCCATTTATTGACTGTCTATATTTCGATTATACAAGGAGAAACAAAATAAACTAAAAGAAATGGTTCACATAGAGTTATTAAGTTTTATCTTCACTTTTTTCTATCTAAGCCAGATGTCTGTAGTATCACTATTTTGGTTAGCACAGCTAAAATTGCTGCAAGTTAAACAAACAGCAATGAAATTTACAATAATCTTGGTTGTCACATATATTTAGTTGTATCTTCTAAATATGCTCCAATTTTCAAGATGTGAGTTAGAGTGGGATCTAATGGAACAGCTTAAATTGCAGCAGGTGAAATGGGCAGCAATCAAAGCTTTAACGTTCAGTGTCAAAAATATTTGGTTATTTCTTCAGAATACATGACAGATTCCAAGATTGTGGTTACGGTGAGGCCTGAAAATGCAGCTTCTTTTTAAATAGATAGTGGATTTCACATCTATATTGACATGATAATGACAATATTCCTTCATCTCTCCCTTCCAAACATGCCTGCCACTGCTCTCTCACTGGCAGCACAGAACCTGCAACTTTCACACCCCGCTTCGTTCCACCATTCCTCAGGCGAGGATCGACAACATTAGGACATGAAACACAGAAGTACATCACCGGCCTGTACCTAACCTTTTATTCGTTCCTGCAGGAATGTATACTCTTGCTCAACATGTGTCCAATTTTAAAGGCAATTCAATTCTGACTACAAATGGATTCAGGCAAACTGCACTTTAACATGGTAGATGTTCATAAAAAGACAGGGTATATGATATACATTCACACAGTTGGCACCAGAATGAAGTTTGACACCCACACGCCACTCCCCTCCCCATATTCGTCTTAGTTCTCAGCGAAGCTTTTGTTACTGATCCCCCTCTAACCTTTCCGACTTCCTCAAAAATTAAATCTGCACATGAGATCAATTGCCAAAGATTCATCTGTAAATTTAAGACTCCATAAATGGAAGATGACACACTAGTCTATCACACTATGTAAGAATGTTGACCTCAACAGCAGTAGCTTAATCTGTGAATGTAAGACTCCCATAATTTTTGGGTGACAAATTCCGGGAAAAAACCTCATCTTATATTCGGGCAATTATATAATTATAGAAGAATTAATACACTCATAAGTACGCTACTGGACTGAAAATACAAAAAGAAATATGCAACAAAAATGTGTCAATTATAAACATGATGATTCCATTTATTTTTTATTTGCTTTAAAAATTAGAAGTGCTTAAAGTGGCTGTTACACAACTCAGCGGGAGAAATGTACTGTAAATTAATTCAGTCAGAATACGATGCAATTCTCCATTAGTTGAAACTAGAAATATTGCAAACAAAATCTTGTGCATGCCATATATTGAACACATGATTACAATGCCATCCTTGCACTACAGTATCATATTAACTTACTATAACATTATCTTCATCTGTTTACAATGTACTTAATGCTACAGAATCCTCACTCCACTACCTTAATTTGTAACTCAGTAAAACAATGTAGTTATGACCCCACCCCCTGCCCACAATCCCTTCTCTCCGTACATGAAATCTGTATCATATTTGCATGTGGTGGTAAATAAATACGTAAAAGTTAAAATGTGAACAAATTATAGCACCAGAAGAAGATACTGTATCCATATCACATAAACTAGAAACAATTATTATTGGTTATATTATTATTGATTAAACATCTGCCGTGGATGAAAGTCATGCAAACACATTAAACTAGGAGCAGTGGTAGTTGCATTATGTTTCCTAATTGTTATGTTTCAAGAAGTAATTCAACAAATATCTTGATACACTATAGTTATATTTTTAATTAACATTTTAAACAATAAGATAATAATACAAAATACGCTCATGGCTAATGGCTACTTGTACCACTTTCATTTTTTTTATTGGGGGGGGGGGGGGGGGGGAGATTTATTTCCTTATTAAAATTAACTGAAAAATGGTACAGTATTTTTAATCATACAGGAATTTATTTGCAACCTAAAAATACTTAGTATTATTACTACTGCAATTATTATTTCAAAATTCTCATCGATAGTGTGGACTGTTCAAAACTGTATCTGAATTGTACTGTTACTTCCAAAAGTACGCTTCAAATTAGTAACTGTATCATTTTCTACGTGCTTATTATAGTCTCCATTGCAAGATAACAAAGCTTAGACATACAGTAAACGTTCATTATAACGTTCTTCAAGCATATCAAGAAAGAAAATATCTAAATCAGAAGGTGATAGTTGATGTCAAAGTGGCGGTGTTTACAATAAGTACCATAAGTAACTTGATAAGTGGTACCAAAAATTCCACATACTAAAGACAAATTCATTATTCTATCCAAAATTAATTAATTCATAAAATAAAACAAAAATTACTGTTTTAAGATAACGGAAATTACCCACCTTATTGCTTCAGTGTATTTGTATTTCAATCTTCACTACCAAGTGAAGTACCACAATAGTCAGTACCCTGTACAATGGTTCAAATCTGCACTCAGTCATCCAGATTTCGGGTTTCCGTTATTTCCCTAAATTGCTGTAGGCAAATACTGGGATGCTTCCTTTGAAAGAGCACAAATAATTACCTTCCCCAACTTTGAAACAATCCGAACTTGTACTACATAATGTACTCGTTGTTGATGGAATGTTAAACCCCATTTTCCTTCCTTCGTTCCATCTTCACTGGTGTTTAAAGGATTTTCTTTCCAATGAATATTAGAGGTAACAGCATTTGGTGATTCAACTTTGTTACCACAAAGGTATCTGTGAATGTGACTAATAAAATCCAGTACTTGTTTCATTCCTACACTGCTGTGCCTTCAGCAACCCACAGTTCCCATGTATTCGTGCCATTCTGGGGCAGAAGTGACCATATCAGTTTGTAGTGGTGTTAGCATTACCAATGTCATTACATTTGGTGCTAGAAGGAAGCCAATAACAATGAGTGATGTAACAGGACAATGATCAGCAGCATCATTTCAATGTAGTGAGTGGAAACAAAGTTCCTTTTTTCCCATGCTATTGTGCCACAATGTAGTGTATTTTGTTTTTAGTGTAGGAGGCCTGGACATTATGCCAGAGTATGCAGAGAATGCTCATGACTGACACTAAAATGTAGGGATAAGATGTGCCTGTAGCAAGACATGTAACAATGGTATGATGTAAGTCCTTTCCTGTGGTATTTTCCTTTAATTGTGGACATAGGCTTTAGCAATAAGTGAGGCAGGAGTAGAGAGGGTTACTACTACAGAGGCGGTCCAGATATTAATGAATGTGATGGCACAAATACAAGCAGACAACACAAGACCTGCACAAGCAGTTAGATGCATTAAGAAAGAATAGATTTTCATCCAGTATGTCAGTACCCCTCCCAGGTACTAGCACTGCTGCCATAGTTTCTCGTTCTGTGGGCAAAGCAGGGAAGGATGTTTTGGCATTTATACACAAATCATTAACAACCTGTTGGTCAAAGGAGCAGTTGTTGCATACAGCCAAGTAATGTTTGATGAGAGTGCCAAAATATAGTGATGAAACTCAAGGAGTTGAAGAATACTTAGACACATGAAATTCTGAGGAAAGGCTTGGTGTAGTGATATAGGAGGAAGAATAGTTGTAGATATCACAGGGAGCAACTGAACAGTGTCTTGCAAAACAGGGAGAGTCCATCGAGAATTCTGTGAACAGGAATAAAAAGCTTAATGTCAATTCACATGAATTGACAGAAAGTGAACATACAAATAAGTTTGTATAGCAAGAAGCAGAACAAGGAGCACTGGACGCATTTTTGAGAGGGTTGCCACCTGACGTTTTAAGGAAAATACGGGCAGAGTTTCTGAAAGACTTACCAGGAGCCATAGCACTGAGGACAGCGGCGAAGGAAATCAAGGCAGTATTCCAAGTGTGCAATAAAAGGGGAATATTTTCTGCACAGGAGGGTGTTACCATTCCGGGCAGTCTGGCCACATATGGCGAGAGTGCCTTCCGCTACAGTGTAGGAAATGTGGGCAGGTAGGGCAACATGAAAAATATTTACACAGAAGCCTACTGTTAAATGGAAGTGAGGTCTCCCGGGTCACTGAACAGCATGTGCATGCTGAGATGGAATTTTGCTTAACTGGCTTAGTGGATGGAAGATGATAAATTTTTACTGGACACACATCCATAGTTGTGTGTGGCAAGTTTGGACCTCATGAGGAAATGAGAATTGGGCTCACCTTGATAGGTTACGTGGAGTGGGTGGAAGTGACGTGCTTTTGCTAGGATCGGCAACAATAGATTTTACAGCTGGGTGGGTGGGGAAGGGAGGAGGGGGCAAAACATCTCAGGGTTTGTATGAAACTTTACTTCATACAACTGTTGGTTACTACTTTGTTTTTGGCTTAGATTTCTTACATGAACATCACGCTAAACCTGAACTTGGACAGCATATAGTGGAACTTGATGGGGCATTGTTCCATCTGGGGGAATTGCTGTCAATGCCACACTACCACAAACTTTGTTTCTTCGGAAAGGGGAGCCAATTAGACTATGTGCGCGGCCACAAAGAATTAATTTGCATGATAAAGTATTGCAAGGTACAGGAAAACTACTATAAGTGAGTGTAGCAACTGTTTTGCTGATAAACGTGTTGTGTAGTTGAGCCACTAAAGGAAAATGAGGAATTATATAAGGCATGATGTTTCACACATAGAAGTGTGGTACATGTACAGGTATCGGGCCTACTTGGAGACTTTACAGGAATATAATTTAGATAGAATAAATCCAGAACCTAAGCTTAAACAAACTGCCAGTTTAACTGCATTTGAACAAAAAGTAGAACACTTGAAAGGAATTGAAAAGCTAACAATGGAGCATTTGTTACACTCACTGAGCATCTGCTTAATCCTCATTGGTCTTTGTCAGTGACAGTGGTGCAAGCATAGAATCTGAACTGAGAATAAACTGCCTGTATATCGTAAACCATGCAGGATATCATATTATTTGTAATGATTGAATAATTTATTAATAAATAGTTATGGAATGGTATTAGTGAGAAAAGTACCTGACCTTGGGGAGCACCAGTGGCAATTGTTAAAAAAAAAGTACAGACCACCAAAACTAATTTAGATGTGTTGTTATTACCGATATCTCAATAGTCGTGTGATTACACACACTTACTTGATCCCAAATATAACAGAAACTTTGGATAACCTGGGACAGTGCAGATCTATGGTGGAGAAATACCTGCAGAGTGGTTATCATCAGCTAGAAGTACCAACAGACAATCAGCCAAGCACAGCATTTACAGTTTCTTCAGGGCAATACCAATAATGACGTATGCCATTTGAATTAAAGAGCACTCCAGCCAAGTTTCTGCATTTGTTGGATGGAGTTTTGAGAGAGCTATAGCCAAGACAATGCATGCTATATTTGGATGATATATTTGTCTTTGCAAAGGACATGGGAGAACTTGTGCTATGGCTATAGGAGGGTGTTGAAGTGATCACCTGCCACCCATTAACACTCAGCGTAGAAAAGTGTCTCTTGACATTACAGGAAGTACAATATTTAGGACATGTGATGACTTGTACAGGAGTCCGGATGGACTTAAGATTGCTAAATGCCATATGGGACTTCCCAACACCACATACCAGCAAGGACTTACATTCTTTTTTTAGGGTCAGCAGATTATTAGAGAAAGTTTGTAACAAAATTTGCAGAGATAGCACAGCCTCTCACTCACGTACTGAAAAAAGGAGTGGTGTTTCATTTGTGACTGGAGTGTGAAGATATGTTTGGTGAACTGAGAGAATTCTTGATAACTCAACTGATGTTGGTTTTTCCAAATCATGAGAAGGAATTCATATTAACATGTGATGCAAGCAATCATGTCTTGGCAGACAGCGCAGAGCATCTGATCACATCAGCTGAATAAACCAGAAGAAGTTACTTTAGCGCAGAGAAAGAAATACTGCGTCTCACCTAGAGCATGCAATATTTTCAATGTTATTAATGAAGTAGGAAATTTAAAGTAATAAATAATCATGCAGCATTACAATGGCAATGACAGATCACTCTTCTTGCTACATGGGAATGGTAGGTTTCCCAAATCAGCAAGCCAAAACAATAGCTCAGACCATGATGAATAATTGACTGTTGAAGTTTGGTATTCCAGAAAGATAAATTATGAACCAGGGAACGAATTTCATGTCAGAGCTAATGAAGCAACTTCGTCATTTATTATGAATTCATAAACTGAGGGCAGGCGCATTACACTTGCTAGCAAATGGGAGAACAGAGTGCACACATTGGACAGTAGTGAAGACTTAATTAATTATGTCAACAGTAAGAATACAGACTGGGACATGCTATTACCCTATGTCGTGGCAGCGTATAATTCTGAGGTTCACAAGAATATGGGCCTCTCACCATACAAGATAATACAAGGCCAAAAGGATTCTATCATCATTCAAGGTCATGATGCATAAAATATTAATAAATGGGAAAATCTCTATGGAATTTCACAAGCCAGATACAAAGTCAATGGAACATAAGGAACAGATGAGGCAATGCAAAACCAAGTTATTTATTTACTGCCAGTGGAGTAGGTGACATTAATGAGCCCTTACACACTGCAGGGAAAAACGAAAAAAATTCTTTAGTCGTTATCAAGGTCCTACCAAGTAGTCGAGATGACCCCTCCGTTAAAGGTGAAACTGTAGCCCTCTACTCTTACATCAATCACCAAGATGGCCATATCTGACCCTTTCAGTGTGTGCCACAACATTTTACCATAATTACCTGCATCAACCCCAACATATGGGGAAGGCAGTAGGAAGGGGAAGGTGGTATAGCAAGAGTGTGAAACTTAAGAGGGCATGAAGACCCACTTAAAAGGAACATTTTACAGTCGAATTCACGATCAGACATGTAAACAAAATATGTAATTCGTCTGAAAAAATTATAGCTACTAAATTAACTACTACATTACAATTACCGTAAAGCATAGAAGCTCTGTAAATGAAGTGAACATTTTCCATGAAGTGAGCATCTAGTAACTAATAAAAAAGGAAAATTAGAGAAGTTCTGGTCGAATAAAATAATGAACACAAACAAATATAGGATTGTATTTGCTGTTCTGGAGCAAACATAGGTTTATATATATTTTTTCAGTTTTTACATATTAATTTTAATTGTTACTTAATCAAAAAATCATTTTACACAATGTCGAGGATTGTTAAGAAAGTATAAATAGTTACAGCTATGTTGTCAGGGGAGGTCAGTACTTTGTGAATATTTGGACAGAAAGCATGTAGCTTGTAGAGAAAGATTCATTTCATTATTGTATGTTACTACTTATTTCAGTTTTGTCAAGCTGCTTTGATTTACTTTGAGACCGTAATAAATACTCTGCTGAAACATTATATTGGATTAAATATTCATTTAAATTTTATAGTAGCTATAAGAATCCAGGACTACGGCTGTGACAGATCGTCTGTAATGATAAGCACACGACCTTAAATCAAACTAATTCATAGTAACATTTTAAGTGCAATCTACATGCATGTTGCCTTAAGTGATAGGATCTAGAGTTATGCTGCCGTAAGAGCAAAGAGACAGCGTCTTAAAAATTTTGGAGTTTTATCAGCTGCACTTTTTTGTCCTGCATCATGGTAATAAGAACATGAGAAGCAAATGATGTACAGATGGTAAAGGGTTTTTGGTCTTCTTTATAAAATATATATTTAGCCTGAGAGTTCACCAAAGTCTTGGAGCATTTGGATGGCTTTATCTATGTACAGTTGCTGAATGACAGGTGACAAGTAACAATGTTAATATGTTAATTTTAGCGTTGTGGTATGTTAACAGTTGATTTAGGGACACTGTGGTTGTTGTTTATTTGAACCAATCCTGATTTCTTGTTAGTGTAGTAATTTGGGAGTTTGTTTCATTTTGCAATGAACTTCAGAAGACAGTGTACAGAGTTTGTTTATTTTGATGCATAAATATAGTGTAAGTAAAGTACAGCTAGGATTATTTTCAGGTTTTATATTTATATGAAGCACTGGGAAGTGACTCACAGCTGACATGTAATGCATCATTGAGGATACAATGGGGGTTCAAACCACCATATATATCTGTAAGATGAAGCAGTTTCTCAAGGAACAGGTGTGGGAGGATACCCATGGAACAGCCTCACACCACAACCTTATTTCCAGAGGACAGGACCTCAATGGGTATACTAGGTGTATGATACATTTGTAATTATCACAACTTGCCAAAAGCAGGGGCATTAAAATGGAGCAGAACGCTTAAATTACAGGACAGTGAGATGTCTTTGAATGGAACTCAAGTGTCATTTTGGAACCAACTTTTCAGCTTCCAGCAACCATAACGGGGACCATGACTCCAAATCTAAAATAGCCTCTATTGTTAATGCCTGATACTCTTTTGAAAATAATACAATCTAGAAACATGACCTACCAGAATACATTTATACTACACTACTCAGCTCTCTTAGAGAGTTTATAGCCACACAGAATGGGTGCATTACTGTAGAAAAGATATTCCATCATATTCAGCAATACCGAAGTAGGTACCAGCACTGGGTGACGGGAACAGGAATTTCATCCTTGTGAACCATCTTAATCCCAGTGCTCATTAGTATAGTCTGAAAGTAACAGGAATTTCATTGTCTTAAACTGTCTTAATCGCAGTTCTCACTACTATAGCACACATCTGTCAGTGGTAGCGAATCATCCGCCTATCTGAGTCACCAATCCGTTACATAGTAACCCCCCAAGGTTTCAACAACTGTGTGTGTACCAGTCACCAAGTACTTTGTGACGGAGTGAACATGTGCTTCATAGTCACTTATATGAGTGGAGGCAAGCTCATGTCACAACATGTCTCTCCAAAGCACTCAGCCCTTAGCAGCATTTGAATTTGTAGTATGACTGGTTCTGGAACTTGACAGTTCCCATCCCAGCCATCAGTCCAATGTAGGGCCCCGCAACTCCAATTTCACGCAACCACACTATCAGCTAGCTGGAGTTACACACGCCGCTGCTAAACCTGATGGTTCAGAGTCACAAGCCAGTGCCACTATGTGGTGACTTCAACTAAGGTGTCTTTGGGAATCCAGGCATCTCAAAGGGTTCTAGGTTTAACGCGGGCATCTCCACACCTGATCTGCTGTTCATGGCCACTAATGTGTGAGCCCATTGGATGCCAGGGGTGGTTTCCTTGTGTCAGCAGGGATGCTTCACTGGCCACAGCTCTTCCACTGGAGCAACACCTGCCACTGCATAGTCATGAATGACCACTGGATGTTATGCTGAGGTAAATCCCCAATGTCTGGCTGGCCTCACACAACACCAAAATACGGTCAACAATGAACGTTCAAAGTGGATGAGCAGTTCCACAATCTCTCATTGTGGTATTGGTACTTCACAACCCACAGTTCCTGCACACATCTTTCTGTGACAGCACCGAGTGTCTTGGCTTGTAGTGGTGTCTGTATTGATGATATCATTACTGTAGTTAGATTTATCTGCCCCATGTCTACTGATTGCATTTTCTTTATATGCCCATTCCCCTTCAACTGAACTGCCTCTTGTTATATTCATTAACACAGTACCTACAGCCTCGAAGAACTTTAAATACAGTTCAACATTCCTCGGTATTTCAGTACTCCACCTCTTTACACAATCATTCTTTCTGGTGATTCTCTTCAACTATGATCAAGTCTGTAGTAACTAGGTATGCCTTGCAGTGCAGTAACGGATTTAGAATTATATTAATAAGGTTTTGATGTGTATACCAATGCCAGAATTTGCAAAAAAGTTCAATTGGTCTCTCTGCATTTCACTATCAATTGGTACATTAATTCCAGAACTTAAGCTTAATGTTAGACAGAAATAACAACTAAAAATTTAAAACACACACCTAACACAGTCAATAACCACTATAACCAACTGTCAGAATCCATAAATTACCTAGGGAAAAATCGTGGTAAATTAAAATAAGTTTGTACACTAAACTTACCTGTCCAATGCTCTTCTCCAAGCTTACTTCGATACTCTTGACGTGGGAGCAAACTGCTCCTCACAATTTCTGTATATTTATCAGAGTAATTTTTTCTGAGGTAGTGGTCTGATAAAACCTGAAGAATACTTGTAATCAAAACTGAGCACATTATCCTTGGAACTCCTAGTGAAAGGAAGAAACATGAACTAATTTTAAAAAGGAACCAAAAATATTAATTTGAAAATGACAAGTCTCTGAGCATCTGGCAACAAATTATTATGCAGTTATTTTAGTTGATTTGTTCACAAACATAGTTTAAAAAATGCTCAAAATCATTAGTGCCTCCAGAATAAAGCTCACAACACAATAAGACATTACATGGGGGGGGGGGGGGGGGGGGATTTTTTCAAAGAAATCCTGTAATGTGTTACATGAAACTCACAACTCATTTGGTGAAATAAAGGAAATAGGAGTGTCAAGGATAGGGACTACCAAAGATTGAGGCCAGCGAGGTTTCCAGAACAGCTGGTAGTGGTGTGCAGGCTCCAGATGGCACAGACTGTCAATCACTGAAGTGAAGCACGTTGAGCTGTACAGCATGTTCAGCAATTGGATGGTCCAGCTGCCTCTTGGCCACAGTTTGTCAAACGGCTATTCATGCGTAAAGACGGCTTGTTGGCTTTCATGCCCACATAGACGCAAGCACAGTGGTTGCAGCTCAGTCTGTAGATCACATGACTGCTTTCACATGTAATCCGGTATTCCTGCCTTTGATGGGATACGTGGTGCCTGCCTTTGATGGGATAGGTGGTGCCTGTGATGGGTTGCAGCAGATGGCGATGGGAGGATTATAGGACAGACCTTGCATCTATAGTCTGTCCAAAATTTCTTTAGGATTAATATCGACGATCAAAGTGGTGGTGGTGGTGGTGGTGGTGGAAAGGGGGAGGCGGGGGGTGAAGAGCACGCAAGAGGCCCATGTCAATTTCTGCAAATACCACACTATCTGCAGCCACTGCATATACCTTAAGTCTCCAGACCTTCAACCCCACACCACAACACTTCCTGCTTTATGTGCAGTTAGCTTACTGTCCTGTGTGATAGTTGCACCCTATGATTTTGTGTAAAATTTTAAATAATGGCATAAATAGCTGGTCTTTTGGGCCTCAAATTTTCCTAAGTGTCTGGACGTCAGTGTTAAGTTTTGCATTAAATTCTAATGCTCCATGTTTTAAGAAATTTTCACACTTAACATAATTCATCTTGCTTAAAATGGAATTTACTTTGAAAGTGACATTCGTGAAAGCACCATTCACAGTATTGTACCGTGATTTGTATAACAGTTATTTGTTGTTACTATTATTCATTGTTATTGTTATTTTTGTTATCGTTATACATTGTGTGGTACTGAATTTGTAGTTCATCAAAAGTTATAAGTGAAAAGTTCAATGTCGTTCTCTTGGCCTGGGTATTGCAATATGAGGGCAGTCAAGAGAAATGGTATGCATCTATGTGCCTACTTTGAGAATGAAAAACTTGATCAGGGTGTATGTGAAAATATGTGAAAAAGCCAGGAATTTCTTCATCTGGAGGAAAAAAAAAAAACCTTGGGAATTTTTCATGTTTTAGTTTTCAGTTTAATTGTTGAAATTTTGACTGGTAATAACTGATACTCTAACAAATAATTTTACTTTAGCCTATTACTGAAGAAGAACAGCAGCATTAAAACACAAACAACAGAATAACATCAAAATAAAACTTCAGTTGTAAAGAAAATATGCCATTTACAACAAAACATAGCGCACACAAACAAGCGTCTGCCAACAGCAAAATGTGACAAAGACTACACGATAATTCGTAACAACAAACTGCTTTCAACGCATCTTTCCCATGGGCCTTGTTCAAAGAGTGTGACATCACAACTGTTCTACAAATCACGGTACAATACTGTGAATGGTGCTTTCACGAGTGTCACTTTCAAAGTAAATTTCATTTTAAGCAAGATGAATTATGTTAAGTGCGAAAATTTCTTAAAACATGGAGCATTAGAATTTAATGCAAAACTTAACACTGAGGTCCAGACACTTAGGAAAATTTGAGGCCCAAAAGACCAGCTATTTATGGCATTATTTAAAATTTTACTGGTACATTTGTGTTTGATGTATCTTAAAAGGTAACACACTAAGAAAGACTAAGTTTCAAAGTTAGTTATTCATATTTATTCTAATTATTTCACGGCTTACAAATTATGCAATAATGACGGCAAAAAGAATAATTATCCTTCAAAAAAAATACAAGACGAGTTCTTGAGCAATTTCACACGTAACTGGCTTTTCTATGGAAAAGTTGAAGTGCTCAACAAAACATGTATTCAGCCACGATACCCAGAAAATGTGAACTTTATAATTGTGCTCGCCAGAAATATCCTGCTACTTAATGATAATGTTGCTATTGGCGTCTACATCAAGTGTCCTATGTTCTGAACATATGATTTTGTCATTGGCTAGTGAGATCACATGAATACGACTGGCTGACAAAAGAGCATTGCAATCTCGATGATAGTGCTTTGGAAGCTACCATGCCGTATTTGGTGAAATTTATGTTTAAATTTCCATAATATAAAAACATACAGTGTAAGTGTTGCTACACACGAAAGATGTTTCCAAAATGTGTTGTTTTTGGCTGGGCTTTGTTTCCTAAAGTGCCAGGAAGTACTATGCTGGTGTATAAAACCTTCAGCATTCAAATGATTGATAAGTTTTACAGCACTGAGGGAAAGTATATTGTCACCTAACATGCAAAAATGTACTTTCACTTGGGAAAAAGTGTATTTGCACAAAGTAAATCTGTATTTGCACAAAGTAAATCTTTATTTTCACAAGGAAAAAGTGTATTTTTAATCAGGAAATCCGCAAAAAATTTGATTCTTTTTTCTTGTCTGTGTATAGACCCTATTAATGTTGGTCTGCTGCTCATGGTTAACAAAGTAATCGACAGAACTGCTGCTGCTGTGAGTACAAACGAAAAACAGCTGTGAAGATTGGGAAGGAAATGTATGACAAAGAAAAGGAAGCTGAAGAGCCATTGAAACTTAACACCCTCGGGGAAAAAAAAGTCATCTGAATAAGAAGGTTACCAATATTTATTCATTTGAGGAGGATGTGATTCGTTGTCATGTTTTCATTATGGTCACAGGAAGGAACAGCTGACACTCAGGAAGTTACAGGTCACACTTAAAGAATCAAGACTTTTTCAAGGCAGTCTCATATCATTGTCACAGTTTTACACAAGCTAGACTTTCACTATGGACATAAGCTTTTGATGGAGAGGGAGGATATAGCTGCAAGGCGATATCGATTTTCAAGGGACATCCATAGCATAAATATGGAGGAAGTGGTGTAACTTGAGGAAAGATGAGTCATTTCTGGTCAAATTGCGAAGCAGAGCTGGACAGATGACACAGCTAAAGGAATAATGGCAATGCCTTCTGACAGGGGGGAGGGGGGGGGGGGTCAACTACTACTTCATGCAGGCAACTCGCAAGGGTTTCTTTCAACCAGTCTCCTGCTTTTTAACTCAAAGATAACAGGAGATTTTCATGAAGAAATGAACCACATAAATTTACAAAGTGGTTTGAAGATTCATTCTTAACAAATCCTGAAAAACCATCATCAACTTTTCTAGGCAATGCTCCTTACCATTCCTACCATGGCAAACCAAAAGGAAGAAATGATCGATTGGCTTCAGCATTGTAAATTTGGCATAAGTGGTAACCTTAAAAAGGTGGTGCTTATGGAAAACTTCTCTCTCCGTAAGCCACAGTTACCCCTATATGAAATCAACAATCTGAAAAGAAATTAAAACATGGGCATATTGTCACTTGGCTACCACCTTACCTCTGCCATTTCAACCCAATAGAGTTAATACAGGCCCCATATTAAAGGTTACATTGCCAGCAATAGCAAGAGTGTAAATCTCTTTAATGTCAAAGCACTCACAAGAGCAGCTGTCAGGAATATCACCTCTGAAGATAGAAAGAAAGCCATCAAACATAGGTGGAGCATAGTGGAAAGAGCACAACAGAATGAAGATTCTGGAGGAGAGGTGAAATTTCATTAAATGACAACAGTGACAGTGACAGTGACACTCCTAGAATCTGTCAGAGGGATGACAGTGATATCAGTGCAGATTTTCCATTAACCCCTGTAGAAATGGAACACAGGTGAATTCGACTACATGCTTGGCATGTGCAGTTTACATCTGTATGTACCTACTTAATAAACTTATATCATCGTAAGTTTCAAATTTTTAATAGAAGGTCTTAATAGCAAGTAATTCCAAAGGAAGTTGGGGAATTCAGTCTGTGTCAGACAAAATAAATATTTCTATTTGCAACAGAACTCCTGCACTACAGAGGCCCCGTTATTTGTGTCACTTTTGTTCTCTGTAAACAACAAAGGTTTAAGATACATTTCCCACCTCATTTTTTGTTGTGTTAGAATTAAGTAGATGGATCACAAAACACTAATAACAATTTCACTAAAAACCTATAGCAAACTGTTTTTTGAGTAGAAACTGTACGGATGCCCGATTAGTGGTTGACGCATGAGCGAACACATTGTGCATCATACTCAACTTAAATTACCTCACAATAGAGGTTTCCAACTGAAATATGGTTTCAAACATATGAAAATATAATGTATTCTTAAAATTTCATTTGATTTGTGTATTCACCTGACTTTGGTAACAAAAAAGTTTCCCCACGTGTCAAAAATTTGGTAATGCCATGAGAAAATGAATTTTCATAAACAGTCTCTATAGCTCCTTAATAATTTGTTGCTGCACATGAAACTAAAATCAAAACATAGTGTAACTTTTCCAGAACACATTCATGCAATTTCTATGTTTATGAACTGAATAGTTTGCCTCTTTGGGAGAGCTAAATGAAATTTAAGATTATGCATGTGTTCTGTGCAGGATGTGGCAACTCTGTTCCACACTTCCACGTGCTCCTGCTGAAAAGACAATCCTAAAGTAGTTGTGGACAGATTATAACACTATTGCATAGATACGAGAGCCATGAGCCAAGGAGTTGGGAGGAGGTATGGACTAGGGATGGGCAGGGATATTGTGAAGGTTTGGGGCCATTGCATTTTAGGGCACAACGAGAAGTAGTCCAAGCCCCAGCGGAGAATGTGAATCAGTTGCTCCAGCCCTGAGCAGTACTAAGTCATGAGGAGAGTGCTCCATAGTGGTTGGATGGTGGGATGTGGTAAGTAACTGGAGAGACAAGGCACTAGGTCGAGAGTTTAATTTTGGTCTTTGACTGACTCAGAGGAGTCCTTGCTATATCTGGAAAGGGACTGCTCGTCACTTCAGATGTGATGGCCAATGGGTAGCTAGGCTCCATGGAAGGGATTTCTTGGTACGGAGTGGTTGGCAGGTATTGCTGGTAGTTGGTAAGCTTGATGTGGACGGAGATATTGATGTCATTGTCATCTTTCAGGTGGAGGTCAACATCAAGGAAGGTAGCTGGTTGGTTTGAGGAGGACCAGGTGAAGTGAATGGGGGAGAAGGTGTTGTGGTTCTGGAGGAATGTGGATATAGTGTCCTCTCCATCAGTCCAGAAAATAAAGAAACCAATGAATCTGAACCAGGTGAGTGGTTTGGGATAGTGTTGATGGAGGTGGCATTAATAGCAACAAGCAAGGTGCTGTGTGGTGAAGGAATAGAAACTGTGGAGGGTCAGTGGAGGAAATGGTTGGTGTCTTATACAGGAGGGTAGGTTGCCAATAACAGGCTGAAGGTGCTGGTCCACAGCAGCCCACATTCTCTCAGTGGGAGTATAGTAACAGGGCATCATGGTGCATCGTTGGGTGCTTGTGTTTATGGACTTCAGCAAGCATGTACATTGTAGAGTGCAGGAGCAGATTCAGGGGAGAGGTTGTGGAATAAACCCAAGGATGGAAGGAGACACTGGTGATCCTGATGGATTTCTGGAATGAGGCTACTGTGGCAGGGTTAGTAGGTGGATGAATCTTTCAGCTGGCAGAGTCCTTCTGCCAGGTAATCAAAACAGTTCAAAATCAGAGTGGTGGAGCCTCTGTCAGCAGGTAAGATTATAAGGTTGGTAATTATAAGGTTGGTATCAGTTTTTAGGTGGTCTATTGCAGTTCTTTCTGGGCATGTAACGTTCGTTTCCATGTTGAGGGATCTCGGGAATGATGGTTAGACAAGGTTTGAGGATAAGAAATGCTTGAATGTTGACAGGGGGTGGTTTGGGGGGAGGGGGGGGACAGTAAGGGGTGGATCACAGTTAGATGGAGAAGTGAATTGAGTCAAACAGGATCCAAAATTGGTTTTGGGTTGAGTCCCATTGGTAGGGCTGGTAGCGAAAAAATATTTCCATTGCAGGGTGGGGGAGAAGGAGAGAAGATCGTTAACAGGCCCAGCATGTTTGGATTTGGGATAGGGACAAAAGGTAAGGCCTTTGGAAAGGACTGATACTTCTGTGTGACTAAGGCTTTTGGGGGAAAGGTTCATGAATATGTTATGGGTCTGTTTAGGTTCTGCATTTTGTATGGCAGTGGGAGGGAGTTTCTGAGGGTGTGGTAAATAGTAAATGTAGTAGATCGACGAGGCAAGGTTTCGTCAGCTACGAGGGGATGTGGGAGAAGTTTGGAGGCTGTTGTAGAGATGGTGGATAGTGGCAGTTCAATGCAGGAACAAGAAGTGAACAGGTTGGAGAATTATTTGACGTGATGATGTGCTTGCTGTTCTAGTTGCTGGAGGGCAAGAGTTTCAATGTGAGAAATGGAAAACAGGAATTTGGGACTGCAGAGCAGTAGAATTTTCCGGATGGACAGAAGGTACTGCAAGGATGTTTGGGTCTAATTTGCATGGTTTGCAGGACTACATTGGTGAGAGCTATGAAATGGGCAGAATTTGAAGAGAGAGAAACTGTGGAAGGAGGGGTTGCATCTGGAGATGGGCAATTTGATTGTAAGGCCATTGGGGTGTTTCTATGAACTACGCAACAATGCGGGAGCAGCATGAGACTGGGTTCTGGCTAAGGATAAGTAAACTTTTTTGTATTGGCACAAACGGGATAAGGAATAAAATGAGTAAAAATTTATAAATTATGCAAAAATACATACAAAAACTGGTAACAATAAATGAAATAGATAAAAAATGTTGGGAAAAATCATAAAAAGGACAGAATTGATGAAGCATGGGGAAGAACGATGTAACCTGAGGAACTATGACTGATAGTGAAAAGCAAAAACAAAATAAAATCGATATGAAAACACAGTGAGATCACAGAGAAAAGTAAATGAAAACACACTGTGGGATGCAGGTTCGTGAGTAGATTTGCATGAAGTGATTCGACAGTAGATGTGAATGGATTAGGCAAGGTTAGTATGTGCACACTGGAACGAAGAGATGAGAAATAAGAGTGGAGGTCAGAGTTATCTAAAGGTTTGACAAAACAAGTGGCATAAAAAGTTACAGAAAATATCACAGGATACTAAGCAATAGTGAAACAGGACTTTTGACAGATTTGAAAGTCTTGGCTTAATTACATTGGTGGAAATAAAGTGAGACACAAGACGCTGCAGCAACAATCAGAGCAGTCACATAGTCATGTGTTGTGCGCAGTCAAGACGGTTGACACAGAGTGAATTCAAAAGTAATAGCAGTGTACACGGCTACAACACTAGGAGAAAGGAGGATCTTCACTACTGAAGGTTAAATCTAACTTTGGCTCAGAAGGGGGTAAATTATGCTGCCACGAAAGTCTTTGGTCACTTACCTGATAGCATCAAAAGTCTGACAGATAGTCATATAGCATTTAAAAGGAAATTAAAAGAATTTCTTAATGGCAACTCCTTCTACTCATTACATGAATTTTTGGATGTAGTAAGTGGGTAATTTTGTCAACAACCACAAAAAATTACACATATTAAGTGTCATGTAATATTTTTTTTATTAACCTGACACATTCCACATCATTACGAAGTTTCGTGTTCATGATCTATGGAACAAGTACTAATCTAATCTAATCTAATGAGCATATGCGGTTTGGAAGGTGACAGGTAAAACACATGAAAGATGGGAAAGAAAAGGATGGAGACAGAGTAAAGTAATGCATCAGAACACCATAACAATGGTAAACAGCACTGGGTTGCAGGATGCAAGAAAAGCCACTAGGGAAAATCAAACGATGGAAAAGCCAGGCTGGAATAATGACAATATTATGAAAAAGGTAGATTGCCACTTACTCATAGCAAAGAAGGGAAAGCAGAAAGGGAGAAGGAGTATATAGAGGATCTATACAAGGGCGATGTACTTGAGGACAATATTATGGAAATGGAAGACGATGTAGATGAAGATGAAATGGGAGATACGATACTGCGTGAAGAGTTGGACAGAGCACTGAAAGGCCTGAGTCGAAACAAGGGCCCCGGAGCAGACAATATTCCATTGGAACTACTGATGGCCTTGGGAGAGCCAGTCCTGACAAAACTCTACCATCTGGTGAGCAAGATGTATGAAACAGGCGAAATACTCTCAGATATCAAGAAGAATATAATAATTCCAATCCCAAAGAAAGCAGGTGTTGACAGATGTGGAAATTACCAAACTATCAGTTTAATAAGTCACAGCTGCAAAATAATAACGCGAATTCTTTACAGACGAATGGAAAAATTGGTGGAAGCCTACCTCGGGGAAGTTCAGTTTGGATTCCGTAGAAATGTTGGAACACGCGAGGCAGTACTGACCCTACGACTTATCTTAGAAGCTAGATTAAGGAAGGGCAAACCTACGTTTCTAGCATTTGTAGACTTAGAGAAACCTTTTGACAATGCTGACTGGAATCATCTCTTTCAAATTCTGAAGGTGGCAGGGGTAAAATACAGGTCGCGAAAGGCTATTTACAATTTGTACAGAAACCAGATGGCAGTAATAAGAGTCGAGGGACATGAAAGGGAAGCAGTGGTTGGGAAGGGAGTGAGACAGGGTTGTAGTCTATCCCTGATGTTATTCAATCTGTATATTGAGCAAGCAGTAAAGGAAACAAAAGAAAAATTCGGAGTAGGTATTAAAATCCATGGAGAAGAAATAAAAACTTTGAGATTCGCCGATGACATCGTAATTCTGTCAGAGACAGCAAAGGACTTGGAAGAGCAGTTGAACGGAATGGACAGTGTCTTGAAAGGAGGATTTAAGATGAACATCAACAAAAGCAAAACGAGGATAATGGAATGTAGTCGAATTAAGTCGGGTGATGATGAGGGAATTAGATTAGGAAATGAGACACTTAAAGTAGTAAAAGAGTTTCGCTATTTGGTGAGCAAAATAACTGATGATGGTCGAAGTGGAGAGGATATAAAATGTAGACTGGCAATGGCAAGGAAAGCGTTTCTGAAGAAGAGAAGTTTGTTAACATCGAGTATAGATTTAAGTGTCAGGAAGTCATTTCTGAAAGCATTCGTATGGAGTGTAGCCATGTATGGAAGTGAAACATGGACAATAAATAGTTTGGACAAGAGGAGAATAGAAGCTTTCAAAATGTGGTGCTACAGAAGAATGCTGAAGATTAGATGGGTAGATCACATAACTAATGAGGAGGTATTGAATAGGATTGGAGAGAAGAGAAGTTTGTGGCATAACTTGACGAGAAGAAGGGATCAGTTGGTAGGACATGTTCCGAGGCATCAAGGGATCACCAATTTAGTATTGGAGGGCAGCATGGAGGGTAAAAATCGTAGAGGGAGACCAAGAGATGAATACACTAAGCAGATTCAAAAGGATGTAGGTTGCAGTAGGTACTGGGAGATGAGGGTTGCACAGTATAGAGTGGCATGGAGAGCTGGATCAAACCAGTCTCAGGACTGAAGACCGCAACAACAACATGTAGCGGAGATGTTGAGTCTCATGTAGGCACAAACTAAAAGAGCACTAGACATGTGAGCTTTTGCCAAAAGACCTTATTTTAAAATAGACAAAAAAAATCTCGTCATTAAGTATATCATTGTCTTCAAGGATGGTGTTGGTATTTCTGCTTCCAACAGAGTGAAGATCATCTGGACGGCTTCCAACAGATTCGCCATTACACACACACACACACACACACACACACACACACACACACACCTCATATACACATAATCACTGTCTCTGACCACTGAGACCAGACAGTGAGCAACTGTGCTTGATGGGAGAAGCACTCTGTGTGATGGGTTAAGGAAGAGGCAGGACCTGGAAGAGGGCAAGATGGCATGGTAGGAATGGGGGAGGGTGTAGTGCTGCCTGCAGAAGCATGCAAGTATGTGGTGGGGACAGAGTAGGGCTGCTAGTTGCAGTCAGGAGGTATGAGGCCAGAAAAGCAGGTGTTGGCAGTAAGAACCAGATGGTTCAGACTGTGAAGAAGTCATTCAGATGAAGCACAGTGTGTTGGGCATCTTTTTCAGCAACTGGATGGTCCACCCCACAACCTAAAAGATGACCTCAATCTTATAATCCTCCATGGTGACTAAAGCTCCACACCGTATTTTTAAAGTGCAGGGATTACCTGACAGGAGGATTCCACCAGCTGTCAGATTCATCCACTTACTAACTCTGCTGCAGTCACTCCATTCCCAAAATCCAAAACCATCTCTATTCTCTCCTCAAATTCTTGGTCCATCACAAAGCCTCTCCCATCTATCCCTCTCCTCACCTTTATCACTTCCCACACTCCTTCCTTCTACAGGGTGTTTCAAAAATGACCGATATATTTGAAACGGCAATACAAACTAAACGAGCAGCGATAGAAATACACCGTTTGTTGCAATATGCTTGGGACAACAATACATTTTCAGGCAGACAAACTTTCGAAATTAGAGTAGTTACAATTGTCAACAACAGATGGCGCTGCGGTCTGGGAAACTCTATAGCACGATACTTTCCACACATCCACCATGCGTAGCAATAATATGGCATAGTCTCTGAATGAAATTACCCGAAACCTTTGACAACGTGTCTGGCGGAATGGCTTCACATGCAGATGAGATGTATTGCTTCAGCTGTTCAATTGTTTCTGGATACTGGCGGTACACCTGGTCTTTCAAGTGTCCCCACAGAAAGAAGTCACAGGGGTTCATGTCTGGCGAATAGGGAGGCCAATCCACGCCACCTCCTGTATGTTTCGGATAGCCCAAAGCAATCACACGATCATCGAAATATTCATTCAGGAAATTAAAGACGTCGGCTGTGCAATGTGGCCGGGCACCATATTGCATAAACCACGAGGTGTTCGCAGTGTCGTCTAAGGCAGTTTTTACGACCACAAATTCACGAAGAATGTCCAGATAGCGTGATGCAATAATCGTTTCGGATCTGAAAAATGGGCCAATGATTCCTTTGGAAGAAATGGCGGCACAGACCAGTGCTTTTTTAGGATGCAGGGACGATGGGACTGCAACATGGGACTTTTCGGTTCCCCATATGCGTCAGTTCTGTTTATTGACGAAGCCGTCCAGGTAAAAATAAGCTTCGTCAGTAAACCAAATGCTGCCCACATGCATATCGCCGTCATCAATCCTGTGCACTATATCGTTAGCGAATGTCTCTCGTGCAGCAATGGTAGCGGCGCTGAGGGGTTGCCGCGTTTGAATTTTGTATGGATAGAGGTGTAAACTCTGGCGCATGAGACAATACGTGGACATTGGCGTCATTTGGACCGCAGCTGCAATACGGCGAACGGAAATCCGAGGCTGCTGTTGGATCACCTGCTGCACTAGCTGCGCGTTGCCCTCTGTGGTTGCCGTACGCGGTCGCTCTACCTTTCCAGCACGTTCATCCATCACGTTCCCAGTCCGTTGAAATTTTTCAAACAGATCCTTTATTGTATCGCTTTTCGGTCCTTTGGTTACATTAAACCTCCGTTGAAAACTTCATCTTGTTGCAACAACACTGTGTTCTAGGCGGTGGAATTCCAACACCAGAAAAATCCTCTATTCTAAGGAATAAACCATGTTGTCCACAGCACATTTGCATGTTGTGAACAGCACACGCTTACAGCAGAAAGACGACGTACAGAATGGCGCACCCACAGACTGCGTTGTCTTCTATATCTTTCACATCACTTGCAGCGCCATCTGTTGTTGAAAATTGTAACTACTGTAATTTCGAAAGTTTGTCCGCCTGAAAATGTACTGTTGTCCCAAGCATATTGCAACAAACGGTGTATTTCTATCGCTGCTCGTTTAGTTTTTATTGCCGTTTCAAATATACCGGTCATTTTTGAAACACCCTGTAGAATCTACATTTCCTAAAATCCGTAAACCCAGCCACCCAGGTTACCCCACTGTGGTGGGTTACTGTGGCCCCACTCAGAGAACATCTGCTCTCATGGACCTCAACTTTCAGGATATTACTCTTAACCTACACTCTTGTATAAAAGAAATCAACCATTTCTGCCATTGACTCTCCAAAGTTCCAGTTCCTTTACCACATAGCACTCTGCTCATCAAAACAGATGCCACCTCCTTCTACACTAATATCCCCAAATACCGTAGGCCATGCCTTTATTGAAAACTACCTTCCCCAATACCCAACTAACTCCAAACCTACAACCTTCCTCCTGGTCACCATGACTAACTATATCCAAACCCACAATTATCTCACTTTTGAAGGCACAACCTACAAACAAATCTATGGTACAGCAATGGGTGGCAGCCACATGCCACCATCCCATGTCAACCTCACCTAGATAAATCCATCCTAATCACCCAGAATCCCAAACTCCTCACCTGGCTCAGATTCAATGATGATGCCTTCATGATCTGGACTGCAGGTGAGGACACCCTATACACATTCCTCCATAACTTCAATACCTTCACCCCCAATCACTTTACCTCGTCCCCCTCAAACCAACAAGCCACCTTCCTTGATGTTGACTTTCGCCTCAAAGATGGCTACATCAGTAGCTCTGTCCATATCAAACCTACCAAACACCAACAATACCTCAACTTCGACAGCTGTTACCCATCCCATACCAAGAAGTCCCTTCCATACAGTAGCCAGCTGTCACATCTAATGATGGCAGTCCCCCCTTCAAATATATCAAGGGTCCTAGCAAGGCCTTCACAGAAGGAAATTATCCTCCCAACCTTATACAGAAATACATCTCTCATTTCTTGCGCCTCCAGTCACCTACTACCTCCCTCATTCCCACCATCTGGCCACAGAGGTGCACACCCCTTGTGACTCATACCACCCAGAACTGGAGCAACTGCTTCACATTCTCCACCACAGCTTCCACTAGTGTCTTGAAATGAGGACTATCCCACCCACTATCCTTCTCGCACCTCCTACACTGATATTCCGATGACTGCCGGACCTGTGCAGTATTCTTGTTCACCCCTAATCCACACCTGCCTCCCACCCCTTGCCTAATGGCTCATAACCTTGAAATAAACCACACATCCTCCCAACACCATCTATTGCAGCCCAGTCACAGACATCATCTACCTCATCAAAGGCAGCACTACCTGCTAAAGCAGTCATGTGATCTTTAAGCTGACTGCTATGCTGCTTCCTAGATGGGCATGACAAACTGTCTGTCCACATCAATGGTCACTGACAAACTGTTACCAAGAAACAGCTGGACTACCCAGTTGCTAAACATGCCACTTTACACAATGTGCTTCACTTCAATGACAGCATCACAGCTTGCCCTATATGGATCCTTCCTACCAACACCAGATTTTCTGAATTGTGCAAATCATGGCTTCCCTTCAATTATATACCATGTTCATGTAAACCCCCTGGCCTCAACCTTCACTAGTGCTTGCCCTTCACTCACCTATCTCCTCTGATCACACAGCCTTCTGCTCCACCAATGCATCCACTAGTCCCCACCTCTTGGCTTACTAAAGGAATAAAAATATCTTGTAACCACGAAAGGGAACTGTATCTAACACCAAGAAAGAGTAATGACCCAGAAACAGCCACATATTATAAAAACTACTGTGCTACATTAAGAAAGGTTATTGAAAAGTCCAGAAGCATGTGCATCATGTCTGAGATTAATACCTCTGACAACAAAATCAAAACACTTTGGAAGACAGGGGAGACAGGACACCAAAGAGCACAGGATGACGGCATCACCATCAAAGTGAATGGAAACTTGATAAACAACAAGCCAGAAGTCGAAAACATTTTTTAAATATTGTAGAGGAAATAGGATCTAAATGTTCATTAGAACAAGTAAGGCAGTTAATGGGGGAGGCCTTACCCACACCATTTGATACAATTGAAATTCCACCCACCCCTCCTTCTGAAATTAGGAAGATGATAAACTCTCTCAAGAATAAAAACTCACATGGAATAGCTTGGCATTTCCAGCAGGATAATAAAAGCTTGTTCCCAAGAAATAAGTGGGATTCTTAACCACATATGTAATGGCTATCTGAAGCAGGGTATTTTCCCAGATAGACTGAAGTATGCCATTGTTAAACCACTGCATAAAAAAGGGGATACGACTGATGTCAACAACTATCACCCAATCTCTCTTCTGACTGCCTTATCCAAAATTCTTGAAAAAGTAATGTATTGTACAGTAGCTTCACACCTTTGTAAAAATAAAGTTTGAACAAAATGTCAGTTTGGCTTCCAGAAGGGTTTCTCAACGGAAAATGCTATATATACTTTCACTAATGAAATATTAAATGCTCTGAGTAACCGGAAGTCACCCATTGGGATTTTTTGTGATCTATCAAAGACTTTTGATTGTGTAAATCATGGAATACTTCTAGATAAGCTCGAGTACTGTGGTACGAATGGGACAGTGCTCAAATGGTTTAAATCATTCCTAACTGGAAGAGTGCAGAAAGTTGAAATAAATAGTTAACATAATATGCAAAAAACTGGTGATTTCTCAAACTGGGGAACAATCAAGAATGGGGTGCCGTAAGGTTCGGTCTTGGGTCCTCTGCTGTTCTTAATATATATTAATGACTTGTCATTCTATATTCACGAAGATGCAAAGCTAGTAGTTTTTGCCGATGATATGAGTATAGCTATCACACCGACAGACAAGAATTAACAGGTGAAATTGTAGATGATGTTTATCAGAAAATCATAAAGTGGTTCTCTGCAAATGGGCTCTCATTATACTTTAAC
The DNA here is from genome assembly GCF_023897955.1 of Schistocerca gregaria. Lineage (NCBI taxonomy): Eukaryota > Metazoa > Arthropoda > Insecta > Orthoptera > Acrididae > Schistocerca > Schistocerca gregaria. Next base: position 507,218,719 of record NC_064921.1, read on the forward strand.
AAAACACAGTATATACAGTTCCACACAGCAAATGGAATGACCCCATTAATAAATATAGACTTCGATCAGAAATCGGTAGCTAAGGTAGAATATTCAAAATTTCTAGGTGTTTGCATTGATGAGACGTTGAACTGGAAAAAACACACTGAGGATCTGTTGAAACGTTTGAGTTCAGATACTTATGCTATCAGGGTCATTGCAAATTCTGGCGATATACACCTGAGTAAATTAGCTTACCACACCTATTTTCATTCTCTGCTTTCGTATGGCATCATATTCTGGGGTAACTCATCATTTAGTAAAAGAGTGTTCATTGCACAAAAGCGTGTAATCAGAATAATTACTGGAGGTCATCCAAGATCATCCTTATTTAAAGAGCTAGAAATCTTCACTGTAGCCTCACAATATATATATTCACTTATGAAATTTTGTTATTAACAATCCGAACGAATTCAAAAGTAATAGCAGTGTACATGGCTACAACACTAGGAGAAAGGATGATCTTCACTACTCAAGGTTAAATCTAACTTTGGCTCAGAAGGGGGTAAATTATGCTGCCACAAACGTCTTTGGTCACTTACCACATAGCATCAACAGTCTGACAGATAGCCATATAGCATTTAAAAGGAAATTAAAAGAATTTCTTAATGGCAACTCCTTCTACTCATTAGATGAATTTTTGGATATATTAAGAGGGTAATTTCCCAACCCCAACAAAAAAAGAGTGTCATGTAATATTTTGTCTAATGTAATATCTTGTACAGACATCTTTCATTAACCTGACACGTTCCACATCATTACGAAGTGTCATATTCATGATCTATGGAACAAGTACTAATCTAATCTAATCTCTAGTGCTCTCCTTTTTCTGACTTCTCCCCACCCCCCCACCCCCAAAGCACCCAACTGCACCTAGCAGCTCTATCCTGTCCTCACAACATCCGTGCATGCTCCCACAAGAAGCACTACACCCTCTCCTTCCCCACCCCCACCTCCTCGTCACGTGCCCACAGATTGCTTCTCCCATCAGCCACAGTTGCTTTTAGTCTGGCTTCAGTGGCCAGTGACACTGGTCAGGTGGGTGTGAGTTGTGCTTGCGTGCATGTTTGTGTTTTCTACCTTAGGAGAAGGCCTTTTGGCCAAAAGCACCAATGCACAGCAGTCTTTTTGTTGTGGTTGTCTGTGACTCAACACCTCCTCTATATGGTGAGTTGCAGCCTTATTGTCATTATTCAATACTGGATTTACTATTGTTAGACACATCTCATTAAGTAAATTAAACAGAGCCAAACAAAAAAAAACTACCTGTAAGGATGGACAAAGTTTTGATTACCGTTTTATCTACATAACAAACACACTCTATCAAGCAAGGTAATACATTAAACTCCCAGTACCAGGACTTAACTACATACGACAAAATACTTCTTTATGAGGTGTAGCAAGAAAAGAGGGAAGACCAATCAATGAAATAAGTATAACCGGAGCAGGCAGGCAGACTTTCTTCACTGTTTCATCTTCTCTCTTTTCTTATCCGAGGTTTGATGTGACGTTACTTCTCCTCACACACCAGTACAACTTAACTTTTACTTCTCAGGCACAAACAACTCAACAGTTATGAAATTTCTGAGATTTAACTGCACTACTTAAATTTAGTTGTTCTTGTTTTATCACATATTAATATCACTATCACTAGGAAACAAGATGGCTAGTTATATCACAGCAGTGTGCCACTGACTGGTTGGTGTGCATGGGAATGCATTCTGATTTGGTATTCCTTTTTAGTGTGAGGCTCCTTTGCTGTAATGCTAGGATTCACAAAGTAGAACTACTAAATACAATATCTTGTTTATACCAGTATTAAAGTGATTATTGCACATAGAAAGGCAGTGTACAAACTGCATAAACGATTAGCTGATGTAATAATGCTTCTGTTCAATCTACAGCTAAAATCACCACAACAGAAGAGACATTTAGGGCACGGCAAATGAGAAATACTGGTGTCGAAGAACGTGGTAACTGATTGTGTCTATAATTAAGGATAATTAAGGAAACAGAGTGAGCTTCATAAATCAAGCAGCAGTTTCTATACTTGGATGAATAATGTTGTTTTTATTGTCCTTATTGCAGACTGGAAAGACAAAATCGTTTAGTACTATTATGTATGTGAATTACATTGTTAGCAACCAGTTACATTATTTAGACCTCAAAAGGTTAACGTACAAATAAAGAGCCAAGCTAAGCATAACTCAGTGTACATACAGCATATTAGGGCATGGTCAGCAGGCCATATCACTGTCTCATTTAAAATTACAAAAAATAATGATGAAGTGGTCATTATACATTAAAGAAATATTCTATACATGCTCAAGATAGGGACAGATTATTTGTTATATCAACTGATAAATCATTATGTACAGATACATCTGAGGCAGAATTGTGAACATTGAAACTGTATGTACATGTGTAATGGACCCAAAAGCTGATTTGCAATTAGGAAGTCAACAACCACAGACAAAAATGTATGCAATAAACTTCTGACATGTTTACGACATTTAATGAATGAAAGCTTGGCTGTATAAGTTATCATTTTAGATATAAAACTCAAGACATGAAGATTCTAGCAAGCAATGTGGTGTGGTAAACAAGTCCTATTATAGGTAACAACGATCACTGCTACGCACATGGCATGTTAGTAGACTATATTATCTTCCTTCTCCTAAAATCCCCAAAGTCTGGCATATGGAGGAATTTGGTATGTGAGAAGCTCTCCTACAGAATGATGGAAGAGTATTGACTTTCTGCTGTTGTTTGCTCATCAAATCAAAATGTCACAGCTAACTTAAATAAAATAAAGTTACGATAATCTTTACAGGTGCTGATGTTTTTTTGACTGGAATAAGGATAGAAGCACAAGGTACAGTGGCAGATAAAGTAAACGTATAGTGCTTGCACACACTGTGACTCTGAAATCTATGAACAAGCGGGCACAGCCAAAAGAGCACCACATGACCATACGCAGCAAGCATGGAGACATGTAATTGGGTTAGGTAGTATTGGGGTTACTGCTGAGCTATCCCAAGCAAACCTCCCCCCACTCTTGCGCCATATATTTCTCTCATGCGAAGCCACCTCTTGTGAAGAAAAGGAAAACCAAAATTGAAGGAGGAGGCCACTTTCAGAACATTTGTTTCTGTGCCATAGTGCCTCTTGAGTTTAATACAGTATGTCTGTCACAGAAAAAGGTCAACATTTCATGTACCCTGTACTATTTTTTTACATATCATGACTTTTGAGATAACTGTTTCAGCCGTGTTCACCACACTGTTGAAAGATCCATCAAACCTGGAAGAACACCAACTCTTTTTCAGTAATTAAGGGAGCACTTTGTCCTAAGGAAAATACATTTCATAAGTTGTTAATTATACAAGAACCATTACCCAAATGAAAGATCATGGAGTAACCTAAGATGATCTCTCATTACTATATATAAAGCACACTCAAATTACATATGTAATCAAACTAATCTATATGCCAAAAAATGTATTGTTCGCAAGTAAACTAAAATGGTTGTCTCATTAGGGATTGAGGAAATCCACACAATGCAAAAACATTAGATTTCACCGTGGGTTGATATTTCTTATCTGTTGTCTTTCATTCTTCAGTTGACACTTTAGATCAGTTTACAGAAATACACATAATGAATGTGCGAGTACAGATCGTAAACGCGTGGTTGACGACATATGGAAGTTTAGGTCTGGCCACGAATCATGCCAAACGGTAAGGCGACCGATCGCGATAAGCGGGAAATCCAGGTTTGTGCCCTGGTCCGGCACAGATTTTTATTGTTGTCATTTCATTCTACAGCTGAAGGTAGTCATTCACTGTGGTCGCCACAGTACATCGTCATCAGAATAACAAAGGCACTGCAATACCGTTAGCTCAGTTTACCTACTTTGGGATAGTTAGTTTATTGTTCACTGCTGTTTTTGGTGGTAGACTTTCATCTTGATTGAGTTTTCCTATATGTCACATAATTGATTTACCTTATTATTTGAAGTTTTTACCAATTACTGTTGTTTTTCCACAGCAAAACTGCACAAGTTTTTTTCTCTCAATGGTTCTGAATGTTTTTCATAGTGCTGAATCTGTATTTCAAGTTTGCTGCCTTGTGGAAGGTGTACTTATCAATGCAAATTTTTTAAAAACATATATCAAATTTTTTGCACTTTCCACATCGTTTCACTTGTATCTCAAAACCAATGTGTTTTTCGGAGATGACCATTCTATGCAAAATTAAAACAGATAAAATTATCTACAAAATGTACTTGTCAGGTTTGATTTTATGATGAGCGGTATCAGAGCAAGAGTGCTCTGGAAAGCAGCCATTTTTTTGGTCCTCCGACTAGAACATCAAAAATGGTCACTCCTATACCCTAGAACTCGAAAAATTCTTACACCTGATGAAAGAAGGTTAAATTTCCTGCAAGAGACATATGAAACATTCAGTTTTCTCATAAGAAGGAGAGAGCAAAGTGAAAATTATCAAAAAATCCCTCTGCGCCCTACTCCTACCTGTCACCTGTCGATCTCTCATCAGCACTATACATTCAGTGTATTACACTTAAGGGAGCTTATTTTGAACGAATTGATAAGGAAGCTCGTATGATGAAAACATTAGCAAATAACATTTACAACTAATTAGGTATATAATACTGCATAGAAAGGTGGATATGAAATCTGTATGTAAAATATGTGTATGTCATGAAATGAGCAAATGTAGAGCCCAAGTCTGAGTCATCACTTCAAGCAGGTTCTCCATATGGAAAAGAAGGCATTCAATGGTATAACACGGATACAAAAGACAGGAGTTGTATAGTGAAGGATTGATTATTAAGAAATAACTGTACTTATGTCAAATGTGGAGTGTTTTTTACTTGTCTCTGTTTGTATGTAGGTGGCCCAAGCAAAATTTGTTGGGCACTAGAAAGTCAAAGTGAAGGGTCTTGGGCATTGGGAGATTTTGGCAAAAAAAAAAGGACAGACTGATCCCCCAACACATGATAAAATGCAGTGGAAGTGGAATGATCTGCATGTGGACAGAGAGGTACTGCCCCTCAGTTTTTCTACCATCTGAGAAGCGCAGTGGAAAAAAAGAAGAGTGTTGCCAACCATATCCACACAATTAAATGATCTTTCAGCCAATTCATAGGAAATAATAACTGGTGCTGAGAAATTTCTGATTGCCCTTTATTATGGTAACCACACAACCATGGCATTCAACAAGCTGAGGTATAAGAAACATGTGATATCATCCTACATGGCATCAGCAAACATGGCTTCCATTCCTCCTACTAAAGCTTCCACTCAACAAGATATCTTCAGAGTTTTCCATCAGGTACCACAGTTTACCAGAAACTACTTGGATTGAGACCAGTGGGGTGGAAGTTGACAAAAGTTGGCTCCATTACCACACTGAAGTCTCCAGCTCCCAAGATATTCCTTCAGCTTATGAGGTGCGACAATAAAGTAATGACACTGTTATGAAAAAAAAATGTTGCTTACTGTTTTAGTCAAGTTTAGAGTTGTCTCCTTCAAAGTAGTTCCCTTCTGATTGCACACACTTTTCCAGCACTTCTGCCATTGATGGTAACATTTCTGGAACTCATCTTCTTTAATATCCTTCAAGACCCTCGTCATAGCTTTTTGGGCAGCTTGTGTTGTTTGAAAATGGTGTCCCTTGACTGCCATTTTGACTCTTGGAAATAGAAAAAAACTCACATGAAGCTATATCTGGTGAATAAGGTGCCTCTGGTAGTAGTGAAAGTTGTTTTGAGGTTAAAAAAATGCTGTTCTGACAGCGCAGTATGGTATGGCGCATTATCGTGATGCAGAATCCAATTATCAGTAATGTTCGCATGCCTATGAAGAACTCTTTCATGAAGTCTTTCTCAGATTTCTTTGTAGTACTATTGGTATTCTGTTTGCCCATGAGGCACCCACTCTTTATGAACAATTCCCTTGGAATCAAAGATCTTCTTCTTCAACATTCGTTCTGCCTTCACTAAACATTTTATGCCAAAGAAAAACTTGAGCTTTTGACATAACCTCCTCTCCAAAAGCCTTCTGAAGCATACCGCAAGTTGTCATTACGTTTTCACCCAATTTAATGCAAAAAGATATGGCATACCGTTTCGCAATATTATGCGGTTCCATTTCCCTGACGAGAGATACAAACACGTGTTAACTTATTATAGCACAACTCATGACTGAGCAGTTGCATCAATGTGCAACGTGGACCAGAAGCAGCCTATAGACCAAGATCAAAGATATTTTGCCGATGCAAGCCTTCAGGGTTGACACATCTTGCAAAGAAAATCAGTCTCATTATTTTATTGTCGCACCTCGTAGATCTTGCATATGCAAGAGAGAGTGCCAAGATCAGTATGGGTGTAGGCGAGCAGGACTGTTCTGCATGAAATTGTGGCAGAAATGTGATGGTCCATGCTTTGATATATAAAGCAAAGACCGCCTGAACGAGCTCCTTGCATTGCAATACCACTCACTGAAGCAGCTGAAATGACAGAAGGTATTAATTCATGTAATATTTTGTGGCATTATGCACCTATGCACCTTATTAATTAGCCCCCCCCCCCCCCTCCCATGAACAATGGACCTTGGCATCTTGGCATTGGTGGGGAGGCTTGCGTGCCTCAGCAATACGCATCGTCGTACCAAACTGGCCTTGCTGTGCTGGTACTGCGAACGACTGAAAGCAAGGGGAAGCTACAGCGTAATTTTTCGCGAGGGCATGTAGCTTTACTGTATGGTTAAATGATGATGGCATCCTCTTGAGTAAAATATTCTGGAGGTAAAATAGTCACCCACTCTGATCTCCGGGCAGGGACTACTCAAGAGGACACTGTCATCACGAGAAACAAAACTGGCATTCTAAGGATTGGAGTGTGGAATGTCAGATCCCTTAATCAGGCAGGTAGGTTAGAAAATTTAAAAAGGGAAATGGATAGGTTATATAGTGGGAATTTGTGAAGCTCGGTGGCAGGAGGAACAAGATTTCTGGTCTGGTGAATACAGGGTTATAAATACAAAATCAAGTAACAGTAATGCAGGAGTGTGTTAAATAATTAATAAAAAAAATAGAAATGCAGATAAGCTATGACGAACAGCACAGTGAATGCATTATTGTAGCCAAGATACACATGAAGCCCATGCCTACTACAGTAGCAGAAGTTTATATGCCAAACAGCTCTGCAGATGATGAATAGATTGAAGAGATGTATGATATGATTAAAGAAATTATTCAGAACATTAAGACAGATGAAAATATAAGTAGTCATGGAGGACTGGAATTTGATTGTAGGTAAAGGAAGAGAAGGAAATGATGTAGATGTATATGGACTGGAGGTAAGGAATGAATAGGGAAGCTGCCTGGTAACATTTTGCACGAAGACAACTTAATCACAGCTAAGAATCATAAATGAAGGATGCATACATGGAAGAGGCTTGGAGACGCCAGAAGGTTTCATATAGATTATATAATGGTAAGACAGAGATTTAGGTAAGACTGAAATTTAGGAACCAGGTTTTAAATTGTAAGACATTTCCAAGGGCAGATGCGCACTCTGACCACATTTTATTGGTTATGAACTATAGACTGGAACTGAAGAAACTGCAAAAAAGTAGGAATTTAAGGTGATGGGACCTGAATAAACTGAAAGAACCAGAGGTTAAGGAGAATTTCGGAGAGATATTAGAGAATGATTGACAAGAACAGGGGAAAGAAATACAGTAGAAGAATAATGAGTAGCTTTGAGAGATGAATTGGTGAAGGCAACAAAGGATCAAGTAGGTAGAAAGAAGAGGGCTAGTACAAATCCATGGGTAACAGAAGAGATAGAAAAGAGAAAATATAAAAGTGCAGTAAATGAAGCAGGTGAAAAGGAATACAAATGTCTCAAAAATGAGATCAACAGGAAATGCAAAATGGTTAAGCAGGGATGGCTAGAGGACAAATCAAGGGATGTAGAAGCATGTATCACTAGGGGGTAAGATAGATATTGTCTGCAGGATAATTAAAGACCTGTATGAATATCAAGAGCTCAGATGGAAAACCCGTCCTAAGCAATGAAGGAAAAGCAGAAAGGTGGAAGGAGTATACAGCGGGTTTATGCAAGGGTGATGTACTTGAGAGCAATATTACGGAAATGGAAGAGGACGTAGATGAAGGTGAAAAGGGAGACACACTGCTGCATGCAGAATTTGACAGAGCACTCCGTCTTCAGGCCACGAGTGGCCTACAGGGGCCATCCAACCGCCGTGTCATCCTCAGAGGAGGATCGGATAGGAGGGGCGTGGGGGTCAGCACACTGCTCTCCATTTGACAGAGCACTGAAAGACCTAAGTCGAAACAAGGGCCTGGGAGAAGACAACACTCCATTAGAACTACTGATAGCCTTGAGAGAGCCAATCATGACAAAACTCTACCATCTGGTGAGCAAGGTGTATGAAACAGGCAAAATACCCTCAGACTTCAAGACGAATATAATAATTTCAATCCAAAAGAAAGCAGGTGTTGACAGATGTGAAAATTACCACACTATCAGTTTAATAAGTCATGGTTGCAAAATACTAACACAAACTCTTTACAGATGAATGGAAAAACTGTTAGAAGCTGACCTCAGGGAAGATCGTTTTGGGCCCTGTAGAAATTCTGGAACACGTGAGGCAATACTGACTCTACGACTATCTTCTAAGATCACTTAAGGAAAGCATTGGTAGACTTAGAGAAAGCTTTTGACAATGTTGACTGGAATACTCTCAAATTCTGAAGGTGGCAAGGATGAAACACACGAATCGAAAGGCTATTCACAATTTGTACAGAAACCAGATGGCAGTCATGAGAGTCGAGGGGCATGAAAGAGAAGGGAGTGAGACAGGATTGTAGCCCATCTTCAATGTTATTCAATCCATATATTGGGCAAGCAGTAAAGGAAACAAAAGAAAAATTTGGAGTGGGAATTAAAATCCATGGAGAAGAAATAAAAACTTTGGGGTTTGCTGACAACACTGCAATTCTGTTAGAGACAGCAAAGGACCTGGAAGAGCAGTTGAACAGAATGGGCAGTGTCTTGAAAAGAGGATATAAGATGGACAACAACAAAAGCAAAGCAATGGTAATGGAATGTGGCCGAATTAAATCGGGTGATTCTGAGGGCATTAGATTAAGAAACGAGACACTTAAAGTAGTAAATGAGTTTTGCCATTTGGGAAGTAAAATAACTGATGATGGTCGAAGTAGAGAGGATATAAAATGTACACTGCCTAGGGCAAGGAAAGCGTTTCTGAAGAAGAGAAATTTGTTAACAATGAATAGAGCTTTAAGTGTCAGGAAGTCTTTCCTGAAAGTATTTGTATGGAGAGTAGCCATGTACAGAAGTGAAACATGGATGATAAACAGTGTAGACAAGAAGAGAACAGAAGCTTTTGAAATGTTTTGCTACAGAAGAATGCTGAAGATTTGATGGGTAGATCACAGAACTAATGAGGAGGTATTGAACAGAATTGGGGAGAAGAGGAATTTGTGGCACAACCTGACACAAAGAAAGCATCGGTCAGTAGGACACATTCTGAGGCCTCAAGGGATCACCAATTTAGTAATGGAGGGGAGTGTGGAGGGTAAAAATCATAGAGGGAGACCAAGAGATGAATACTCTAAGCAGATTCAGAAGGATGTAAGTTACAGTAGTTATTTGGAGATGAAGAGGATTGCACAGGATAGAGTAGCATGGAGAGCTGCATCCAACCAGTCTCTGGACTGAAGATAACAACAACAACAACATGCACCTTTAGTGATCAATTTGTCTCTATCATAACATTAAACATTCAATTACAATTTTTTTCAGTTGAAGAACAGCAACAACTTACTGTACCATCCACAGCCGCTGATAGTTCGCCTGGACCTTCCACTGCCAAAGACCCTTCATCTGGTTCACTAGTGCCCAAAAAATGTTGCTAAGTGTTGCCTGGGCGACCAACAATGAACATATTACCTTCTTTACAAGTGAGGCCTAGGAAGGTAACCTCACCAGCAGGGGAGTGAAAGATGCAAACCTCACCCAGGTCATACATAGAAAGAACTGCTACAGTACAGTAAAGTAGGTAACTGAAAGAAATATGCACTGAAATGAACAGAAATAACTTTTTATTCAGAGACAATAATTACAGTGAAGTTGCTATGATGTATGATGATCTCCTGAAAATTAAAAAAAAAAAAAAAAGAAAGGGGGAGGGGCAGCAGCATGGTTCTCAATGGGGTGTGTGATCACTATGGACAGTAATGCATGCTCTGCAACCTCCTTCTATGCTGGTCACTTGATTGGCAAGGATTCTTGTGGTATGTTTCATTCCTCCACCAGCATGGTTGACAATGTCTAGATGGTCATTGGCGCATGTGGACATGCTGCAAAACACCTCCCCAATGCATCCCACATGTGCTCAATGGGCTTTTAGTTGGCTGAATGGGCAGGCCAGTCCATTCGTCAAATATCCTATTGTTCCAAAAACTACTCAGCCTGTGCAGTTTTATGTGGTCACACTTTGCCATCCACAAAAATTCATGGCTGAATGCATGTCTGAAAAGATGCAGTTGGGTAAGGAATACAGTGTCACAATAATGTTGACTGGTGCATGTAATGTGTTCACAGATCTGGAGGTCTGTGTGACCATGCAACATTATGCCTTCCCATACCACAACATCTGGACTGCCAACAAAATAATGTCCAACAACATTCCCGGGTACATTATCTGTCTCTACCTCTCGCCATACGAGGATAAATGAGTACTCAGGAACATTTTGTAGCACAATTGTTTTGGTGGCCCAGGTGTCACAGTATGGGAAAACAATGTTGCATGACCATGCTGACCTCCAAATCTTTGAACACTCTCCAGCCAATATTAATTGTTACAATGTACTACTTCCCTATGCACACCTTTTCAGAGGTGCATTCAGCCCTGACTTAATTTTTATGGACGACGACATGTGACTGCATCAGACTGTGCAGGTGGAGCAGCTGCTGAAACAAGAGAATATTCGGTGAATAGACTGACATGCCCATCCCCATAACTTAAATCCCTTTTGAGCAAGTGTGAAATGAGTTAAAGAGACATAGTTCAGCATGTTCACAATCACTAACAATCATCCAGCAGTTGAAATAGTGCTGGCAGAGGAATGGAATGTCCTACCACAAGAATTCCTTAAACTCGTTTCACACATCTAGTAAGATTCACCTCAAGTTTTTCTAGATGGCAAACATGGCTGCCTCACATGTTGAACTCTCACACATTGTACAATGTGACTCTCAGCATGGAACTCATGCACCATAGAGAAAGACAGAATGAAATATTCACAGAATTTCTTATATCTCGCAAACAGTTTCAGACAGTGAAACAAGATTTTGGAAAATGATAGTACGCAAAGAGAAGAATGTTTCACTATATGATTAATATGCGATACTTCCATATCTACCACAATATTCAAGCGACTATAGATTTTTTCAGTGAAATGATGTAATACTTAAGGAGCATCGGTAACTGGAGAAATGAGAATTACTGTGGATATCTAACAGTATGCGTGAAAAAATTTCAGTTTATTTTTGTACTGAGAATGAGCTTTTTCATAAACTACTGACTTATCCTTTCATCAGTTGCCGTTTTAGGATTCTGTGACAATTTGACCTGCATTAGAATGTTTGCAAAATGAATACTAAATCTGCTGTGTTTTGGAAAAAGAAGCAGATTTGAAAGTGGCAACAACAGAACTTATGTATTCCTCAAAACTTGTCTATAACAGCATCCCTCTGAAGAAAAATAAAGGGAGTAAAAAGTCTGTTGAAAATAAATCACTATTTCTTTTGAAATTTTAATGGAATCCCATAGCTCCGTGTGTTTTTAGTAATGAATAACTGGAACAAACTGGCCAAAGAATTTACTTATGTATCTCAATCATCTGAGAAATATGAAAACATTTAAATCTACGAAAGCCAATAAATTTGTTGCCTAGTTTCAATTCATATCATTCACTATTAAAAATACACTGAGGTAAGGTATTCCACCAAAATTTCAACAGTAGTAGCAATTTATTTTCCCCAAACTTATCAGCACCTTTATTTTTATTCAGGGAAACATTATCAGTGACGAGTTCTGAGTAATACATAAGTCTCTCTGTTGCACATTAATTGGTTTCTTTCTCCAAAATACAGCTGAGTTTGTAAATATTCATCTCAATAATCTTAATGCAGTTGAAATTTTGACAGCATCATAAAAACAGCAAATAATGGAAAGACAAGTCAATAGTTTATGAAAATGTCCACTCTTAGTACAATAGAAAACTGTAATCTCTCACATAAATTGTTCCATACTCACACTGATTCTCATTTCACCAGCTATTGATGGCGCTTAAATATTATGTTAGTTCACTGAATAACTCTGTAGTCACTTGAGTATTGTGCTAGTTATACAAGTTTCGCATATTAATCATATGGTGAAATATTCTCAACAACACGAACTATCATGTCCTAAAATCTTGTTTGAATATCTGAAACCGTTTAAGAGATACGAGGAATTTTGTGAATATTTCATTATGGCTTTCTCGCTGATGCAGCAGTTCTGGACAAATTGCTTTATATACGGCCCATTTTCTTGAAGTTGGTAATAGATAGTAATACCCTTCAAAGTTTAAAGGAATATTCAGTATGTAAGCTACATTTCATATGCAGCAACGTATGACCTAACATGCACCAAACATCAAATTCATAGTGACCTCTATTTCTCATCACAAACTTTCTGATATTCTTGCTGTAGTTTACTTAATCCTGAAATATCATAGTAAATATGACCATAAACGAAATAATAGGCAGTTCAACACGAAGCTCATGAATGAGACTATTAAGATGTGCGAAAATAATTTTTTTTCAGTATAGTTCCTATATAGAGCTGCATCAAACCAGTTTCAGGACTGAAGACCACAACAACAACAACATCAGTTCCTTTATAACAATTTCAGAAAGATCACAGGTTGGCCGGCATGTGTGTGACATACTGTTTGGTCCTAAGAGTTAAATGGCATTGTTTGAGTGTTTCTGCCCTTCAAGCTGTAATGTCAGTTGCCCAACAGGACTCCTGATTGGCCAGTACAGGTAGCATTCAGGGAACGCTACTAGGCCTTCTAATAAAAACAGCATCGGATCTGTCATGGAAAACGTGCACACCTCCCTGCAGGGCAGCCAGCTAACAGAGAAAAGAGCTGTCACATGAGCCAGCAAATAAGCCTGCAGATGATCTTACTCAGTATCAGACGGACTTTACCAACATTGTAGCCAGCATGGGAGCAAGGCACAGAGCATGCACTGTCGTCCATGCTGACCGCACACCCTATTAAGAACCATGTCTCACCATTTGTAATGCCCAGGGGATCATTATAAATTACTGTGACTTCAGTGTAATTATTGTATTTGAATAAAAGTAATATACTGCAGCAATTCTTTCTATGTATGGTCCAAGTTTGATCGAATTACAGGATGTACAACTATGCTTCTGCCGTTTTTTTCCCCAAAATTTGAGGCTTCAATGAAACAAATTTGTTACACATGTATCATTCATTTTCCATCGCTGGCCACTACTTTCTCCCATCTTTTGGGCAGTGTACAAACCTGACATCGAAAATATTGTTCATCTTTTGAAGCAATCCATGAATCGATCCAATTTGACACTTCTTCATGAGATCGGAAGTGTTGGTCAGCCACACCGTGTGCCATTGATCCAAACAGGTGATAGTCAGAGACAGCAATGTCTAGAGAATACGGTGGGTGTGGTAGGACTTCCCATTTTGACATTTCCAAGTATGTTTTGATCTGTTTTGCAATGTGGGGTCAAGCGTTGTCGTGCTGCAAAATCACTTTATCGCTATATTGCGACTGTTTGCTTTTAATGCTCTGCTCAAACACATTAATTGCTTTCGGTAACGAGCACCTGTGATTGTTCCACTTGGTTTTAACACCTCGTAGTACACAACGGAGAGTTGGTCCCATCAAATGCAAAGCTAGATCTAGGAGCCGCGAATATTCAGTATGGCTGTCGACGTGGAAGAATGGCCGAGATATCCATATGATTTTTTGCCTTTAGGGTTATCATAATGAACCCATTTTTCACCCCCAGTCACAATGCAATGCAGAAATCCCTTCCGTTTTTGCCTCTGAAGAAACTGTTCGCAAACACACAAATGCTGTTCAACGTCTCTTAGTTTTAGCTCACACAGAACCCAAATTCCTTCATTCTGAATCATGCCCATAGCCTTGAAATGTTTTGAAATGGCTTGCTGTGTCACTCCCACTAATTGTGCTAATTCTTCTCGAGTTTGACTCTAGTCTTCACTCAGCAATGTCTCCAACTCTGCATCTTCAAAAACATTATCTCTTCCACCACTATGCCGGTCTACATTAAAATCACCATTCTTGAAGTGTTGAAACCACTCACGACACGTTCTTTCACTAATAGCGTCGTTGCCATACATACTTGAGAGCATTCGATGAGACTCAGCCACTCTTTTCTTCATATTGAAACAAAACAGTAACACCTCCTGCAAAATGACGAGAATTAGGCTCGTAAACTGACATTTTCAATCAAGAACAACTTTATGATGCAGACACAAATCGACTTATGTTTGGATGAGGTTACATTCACTGAGGTCCAAGCTAACAGCCTGACATCTGCGATCTGTTTCTTTCGACCGCTACTTACCGTTGTCGCCACCTATCGGCAAACGGCGGAAGCAAAGTTGTACACCTCGTATGTTATTTAGCAGTGATACACCATGTGAAAGTTACTTTTGTCCTTAAGCTTTGAACACCAACATATTACCATGGGGTTTTAAGTGTCATCCCACACTAAGACTGCTGTACAACAAGAACAGTGCATTGTCAGAAGAGAGCACGTTTCGTGTTAGCCGTAGACCATTTAGTATGATTCTTGTGAGCAAAATGTCTAAACTGCACACAGATTCACTGTGAAATTACGGAGGTATGTGGACCAAACGGAGTGTCGTGTCCAGCCACAAGGAAATTGTGCCAACAATTTGGCCAAGGCCGCATAAACATGAGTAATGCTGGTCAGAAAGGAAAGGTATTGACATTGAATATAGATGACAATGTCCAGGCAATCAAGAATTGATTTACAGTAACTGCATATTTCCGGCCAATGAAGTCATTCACACAGCAGGTCTCAAATGGGTCTATGACTAAGAAGTAGATTTTATCATTATGGGACTGAACAGTAAGTGAAACACTCAGACCCAGATTTGCTGACTATGTTGAAAAATAGTGTAATGAATCTGTGTCATTTTGAAGTGTAGTGTAGCACTCAATAAAAGTTACTTGGCCTGCAGTTATAATATGTAACTTACATTTTGAAATCCCTTCATAGATCTAATAAACAACATTACACGAGACTTTCATAATAGTTTACAATTTCAGATCAATCTGACACCAAAATATCATGTCATTTTGATGCTCACACCTATTGAGACATCTAATAATCTTTCCTACAGTGAGATGAAAATTAGACAGAGCAGAAGCTATTTCCCAAATAGATGAGATGAGTCAGTACATTTTTCACATGTCCTGAAGATCCTTAGACCCATTCCCCAAGAAAGAGAAAATGCCATGGGAGCAAGGTAAGTACGTACATACTGTAAGGCTACACATTTGCAGACGAGAAGTGAAAGAAACTCCGAGTTTTGGCTTACATCCACACAGAATAAAGATAATATGCTCTCAGCCAAATCATTGCCCTTGTCTGCTTGCAACAGCGCCCATGTAATTATAAGACAAAGGAAGAACAGTTCATGCTTTAAGAAACTAAACATTTCAGACTTAGAATTCCTACCTCTTGTAACTCAAATGTAATACAAATACTAAAAAGACCATGAAAAAGATTCAAATTACTAGAAACTAAACAAACATTCATGAAATTTATTGTAGAAGATGGTAACAAAAACTTCTTCCATTGTAAGCTTAATGGCATGTTTGCAATGGAATGTAGAACTAACAAATATTTCACAAAGATCATAACTAACATAACTGGTTTCAAAACGTAAGCATCTAATATGAAAGACAATATTGAAGTGTGAGCAGGTTCACACTGCAGGATTAAATGAAAAATGTTGTCAGGGTTCCCTATGACTATCAATTTCCATACTTAATATTGTAATCATTTATTTAATTATTTATTTCATAAATAATATCAACATTTCTGTATCAGCTGAAATTATTCATTCAAAAGTATTTACATCCATCAACATCTATTTAAAAAAAAGTGTACAATTCAACTTGTCAAAACAGAGCAGTTGAACGAATCAGGTAGCAAAAACAAAGCAAAACCTTCTGAACAGGCTTTCATTTATGAGTAAAATGCAGGCGGAAAAAAAGACTTGTAGTTTGAGTGTTACAGAACTTAAACAACCACCACCCTACTGAAGATAATATTCCCCCAGTCTGACAACAGCTCACTAAATAGTCAATAAAAGAAAACATCCCACCCATACACACACACACACACACACACACACACACACACACACACACACACACACACACACACACACAGAGAGAGAGAGAGAGAGAGAGAGAGAGAGAGAGAGAGAGAGAGAGAGAGAGAGAGAGAGACACACACAGACCGAGAGAGAGAGAGAGAGAGAGAGAGAGAGAGAGAGAGAGAGAGAGAGAGAGAGAGAGAGAGTATTTAGTAGGTGAAACAGATGCAGAAGACAACAAATATATGAAGGCCAGCCAAGGATCAAATTTCAAAACTTTGAATTTGTAATGAGGGCTCCAAACAAATGTGTCCCCACAATATGTAAACATGCAACTTAAAGTATGTGTTTAGCAAATACTTGTTTTGTCTTCCTTCCTAGGCAAAAGCATCCCATAACATCATACTTTTCCACCAGGAGCAATTGAGACTGAACAGTAAAATACACGTAATCTATTAGTTGCTATGAAAGTAAATAGCATGCATATAACTTCAGTCTTTCAATTTCATGCTATAAGAGACAGTCAAATGAAAACAAGACAGATGAGGAAAAATAAGTAAACAGTTCATTACATCAAAACTAATCACCATAACTGTTAATACGTTTATCCACTGAGAGACAAGATAGTATCATCAAAAATGTTTGTGGTTGCCTGCGGAGCAATCATTGTACCCAGACATGCACGTCTAAAATATGAAAATTACATGGGAGAATTAGGACTGTACATGAAATGTGTAAGGGCTTTGCAGCGAAACTTCTGCAGTGTTGTTGAAACAGAATTGTTTTGTTGCAGGATGATTCCTGTAAATGTTGCAAGAGTGTTTCGACTATGCTGCACAACTTTGGCTAGGAAGCCCTTCAACATCAGTCACACAGTCCTGATCTCTCCCCATATGATTTCCTTATATCTGGAGCCCTGAAGAATGACATTCATCGCTGTTGATTTGCTTCAAATGAAGAGGTTCACACTGGGTACAATTATGGTTCTGTAGACAACCACTAACATTTTTCCATGTCTCACAGTGAGGTAAATGAATTAACAGTTATGGAGATTACTTTTGAAATAATAAAACAGTTTATTTACTTGTTTTACATTGGTCTCATTTCCATCTGATTGCCCCTTATATTTGATTTTTGAAATAATAATTTACTTTGACCACACACTGAGGCACAGTGATAACATATCAATGACAAAAACTTTCTGCTGCCATTGTTCACAAACCTTAAAAACCATATCTAAGGGCCTTTAAAGTTCATGTTAAAGCTCATTCCATGTCCCACATTTCAAACTGCATGGGAAGAGAAAACAAGAGTTTCTAATATAGAAAATATCACCCATTTATCAGTTGTTTCACCTACTTTTCTAGTATGGCAACAAATTATCACTAAGTGCCACAAAGCAATACCTCATGTGGCACATAAAAGGACCATCTGTTTCCCAGTTGGTGAAACTAGAATGAGCTGAACTGGATAAACAACATAAGAAACAAAAACTGATAAACTCCTGAAACTGGCAGTCCCTTTACCTGAAGAAAAAGACAGTTAGAAAATTGCATAAAATACATGCAAGTCACTCAAAATCTTAGATCAACAAAGAATGAAGTTAGTGGAAATAAATTTCTAAGAACAGCATTGACTAATGCTGCTTTAAACTATAACTAACTCTTTTTGTTAGCCAGGGAACATTTCAGACGTATGGTGATCTGCAGCTTTCATACTCTTCATAAATGACATTTCTTGCCTGGCAAACAATTTTAAGTTGCTCACAAAATACTTATTCTTCAACCAATGGAAGAAAAAAATATTTTATGCATAGTTTAAAGGTATGTGTGCTTGGGAAAAAATTTCGTTTGTGTGTTAGGCAGAGGTCTCGCAGAACTTTTCCTTTCTTGAGGCAAATTCCCAAATTTTTTTTTGCCTTGCCCTTTTGCATTTGACCAAGCAAATGTAATATATGAAACTTATATGTTCAGTGCCTTTACCATGACTGGGATTTTTAAGAATCTGCCTTTGAATATTCCCATTTTGGCAACTCAAAAGCAGGTCTCTCTTTCTGGCCTGTACAGTGTGATATTTCTCTCTCTCTCTCTCTCTCTCTCTCTCTCTCTATCTATCTATCTATCTATCTATCTATCTATCTATCTATCTATCTCTCTATCTCTCTCTCTCTCTCTCTCTAATTTAAATTAAATTACCTTGATTCGCCTTGTTCACAATAATAACTACCAAACTAGCACAGTCATTTTTCAAGCTGTTCCTTCTCCACACAGCAGCAGAACTTTGTGCTCCTTTTCTCTCCTCACTCTTAATTTTTTCTGATTCCTGCAAAGAATAATGAAACAATCTGTCACTTTCAATTCACAACAACAACCTAGCAGTATAAATATCTTCACTGATAATAAATGGCAACTTTACATGAAGTTAAAAAATGTGCAAAATTAATTAAATCTGGATCGCTCATATGCGATGAAAACACACTGAATTTTTCTAACAACATGTAAAAATATCTGAAAAAAGAATTATGTAAAACACGAAAGATTGCCAATGATTATTTTGTCACTGTGAATGTTGTTGTTGTTGTTGTTGTTGTTGTTGAGGTGGTGGTGGTGGTCTTCAGTCCTGAGACTGGTTTGATGCAGCTCTCCATACTACTCTATCCTGTGCAAGCCTCTTCATCTCCCAGTACCCACTGCAACCTACATCCTTCTGAATCTGCATAGTGTAGTCATCTCTTGGTCTCCCTCTACGATTTTTACCCTCCACGCTGCCCTCCAATACTAAATTGGTGATCCCTTGATGCCTCAGAACATGTCCTACCAACCGATCCCTTCTTTTGGTCAAGTTGTGCCACAAACTTCTATTCTCCCCAATCCTATTCAATACTTCCTCATTAATTATGTGATCTACCCATCTAATCTTCAGCATTCTTCTGTAGCACCACATTTCGAAAGCTTCTATTCTCTTCTTGTCGATGTTTCACTTCCATACATGGCTACACTCCATACAAATACCTTCTGAAATGTCTTCCTGACACTTAAATCTATACTCGATGTTAACAAATTTCTCTTCTTTAGAAACACTTTCCTTCCCATTGCCAGTCTACATTTTATATCCTCTCTACTTCAACAATCATCAGTTATTTTGTTCCCCAATAAGCAAAACTCCTTTACTACTTTAAGTCTCTCATTTCCTAATCTAATACCCTCAACATCACCCGACTTAATTCGACTACATTCCATTATCCTTGTTTTGCTTTTGTTGATGTTCATCTTATATCCTCCTTTCAAGACACTGTCCATTCTGTTCAACTGCTCTTCCAAGTCCTTTGCTGTCTCTGACAGAATTACAATGTATTCGGCGAACCTCAAAGTTTTTATTTCTTCTCCATGGATTTTAATACCTACTCCGAATTTTTCTTTTGTTTCCTTTACTGCTTGCTCAATATACAGATTGAATAACATCAGGGATAGACTACAACCCTGTCTCACTCCCTTCCCAACCACTGCTTCCCTTTCATGTCCCTCGACTCTTATTACTGCCATCTGGTTTCTGTACAAATTGTAAATAGCCTTTCGCGACCTGTATTTTACCCCTGCCACCTTCAGAATTTGAAAGAGATGATTCCAGTCAGCATTGTCAAAAGGTTTCTCTAAGTCTACAAATGCTAGAAACGTAGGTTTGCCCTTCCTTAATCTAGCTTCTAAGATAAGTCGTAGGGTCAGTACTGCCTCGCGTGTTCCAACATTTCTACGGAATCCAAACTGAACTTCCCCGAGGTCGGCTTCCACCAATTTTTCCATTCGTCTGTAAAGAATTCGCGTTATTATTTTGCAGCTGTGACTTATTAAACTGATAGTTTGGTAATTTCCACATCTGTCAACACCTGCTTTCTTTGGGATTGGAATTATTATATTCTTCTTGATATCTGAGAGTATTTCGCCTGTTTCATACATCTTGCTCACCAGATGGTAGAGTTTTGTCAGGACTGGCTCTCCCAAGGCCGTCAGTAGTTCCAATGGAATGTTGTCTACTCCGGGGGCCTTGTTTCGACTCAGGTGTTTCAGTGCTCTATCAAACTCTTCACGCAGTATCGTATCTCCCATTTCATCTTCATGTACATCTTCTTCCGTTTCCATAATATTGTCCTCAAGTACATCGGCCTTGTATAGACCCTCTATATACTCCTTCCACCTTTCTGCTTTCCCTTATTTGCTTAGAACTGGGTCTCCATCTGAGCTCTTGATGTTCATACAAGTGGTTCTCTTATCTCCAAAGGTCTCTTCAATTTTCCTGTAGGCAGTATCAATCTTACCCCAAGTGACATAAGCCTCTACATCCTTACATTTGTCCTCTATCCATCCCTGCTTAGGCATTTTGCACTTCCTGTCGATCTCATTTTTGAGACGTTTGTATTCATTTTTGGCTGCTTCATTTATTGCATTTTTATATTTTCTCCTTTCATCAATTAAATTCAATATTTCTTCTGTAACCCAAGGATTTCTACTAGCGCTCGTCTTTTTACCTACTTGATCCTCTGCTGCCTTCACTACTTCATCCCTCAAAGCTACCCATTTTTCTTCTACTGTATTTCTTTCCCCCATTCCTGTCAATTGCTCCCTTATGCTCTCCCTGAAACTCTGTACAACCTCTGGTTCTTTCAGTTTATCCAGGTCCCGTCTCCACCTTTTTGCGGTTTCTTCAGTTTTAATCTACAGGTCATAACCGATAGATTGTGGTCAGAGTCCACATCTGCCCCTGCAAATGTCTTACAATTTAAAACCTGGTTCCTACCTGGTTCCTAAATCTCTGTGTTACCATTATATAATCTATCTGAAACCTGTCAGTATCTCCAGGCTTCTCCCATGTATGCAACCTTCTTTCATGATTCTTAAACCAAGTGTTATCTATGATTAAGTTGTGCTCTGTGCAAAATTCTACCAGGCGGCTTCCTCTTTCATTTCTTAGCCCCAATCCATGTTCACCTGCTACGTTTCCTTCTCTCCCTTTTCCTACTACCGAATTCCACTGAATAATTTCTTTGATTTGATTTGATCATACATTTCATGAAGTTCTTCGTCATCTGCAGAGCTAGTTGGCATATAAACTTGTACTACTGTGGTAGGTGTGGGTTTCGTATCTATCTTGGTCACAATAATGCGTTCACTATGCTGTTTGTAGTAGCTTATCCGCATTCCTATTTTCCTATTCATTATTAAAGCTACTCCTGCATTACCCCTATTTGATTTTGTGTTTATAACCCCGTAGTCACCTGACCAGAAGTCTTGTTCCTCCTGCCACTGAACTTCACTAATTCCCACTGTATCTAACTTTAACCCATCCATTTCCCTTTTTAAATTTTCTAACCTACCTGCCTGATTAAGGGATCCGACATTCCATGCTCCGATCCGAAGAATGCCAGTTTTCTTTCTCCTGATAATGACATCCTCGAGTAGTCCCCGTCCGGAGATCCGAATGAAGGACTATTTTACCTCTGGAATATTTTACCCAAGAGGACGCCATCATCATTTAATCATACAGAAAGCTGCATGCCCTGGGGAAAAATTACGGCCGTAGTTTCCCCTTGCTTTCAGCCGTTCACAGTACCAGCACAGCAAGGCCGTTTTGGTTATTGTTACAAGGCCAGATCAGTCAATCATCCAGACTGTTGCCCCTGCAACTACTGAAAAGGCTGCTGCCCCTCTTCAGGAACCACACGTTTGTCTGGCCTCTCAACAGATACCCCTCCGTTGTGGTTGAACCTACGGTACGGCTATCTGTATCGCTGAGGCACGCAAGCCTCCCCACCAACAGCAAGGTCCATGGTTCATGGGGGGAGAACTGTGAGCGTAAACACCCTTTTAATATTTAAAGTTTTCAAAAGTTTCAAGTACCTAACAACTGACAGCACACAGCATTGATTACGACTTATATGCGAAAAGAGCCATTAAATATTGTAACTGTTTAATTCTATTCACAAATTACACCAGCACGTGTTCTATTGCATTTCATAGTTTATTCCCTCACTTTATAATTTATAAATAAACTGAGGACAAGGGATTTTTCTACAAATAGAGAATATATATTTCTGAGTTACAAATAGATGTTAGTCTATATATAGCCTACTTTCACAGAGGGATTTAGTTAATAAATTATCAGCTTTATAAACATTTTTAAATATACATCACCCCCCTGTCACTGACCACAACTAAGTGTAAACCTCTCAGCAATCTTTCTTTCTCTCTCTCTCTCTCTCTCTCTCTCTCTCTCTCTCTCTCTCTCTCTGTGTGTGTGTGTGTGTGTGTGTGTGTGTGTGTGTGTGTGTGTGTGTGTGTGTGTGTGTAAGATATTACAATGGTGGCACTAAGTTTATTGCAATGGTTATTGCCGTATTATACATACATACTTTTATGAGTAAATTGTGAGCTGAACTAAAAATGTGTGTCCAGTTAACATCACTGGAACTTGATGAATTGTTTAACTCTTGCAGTATTGTTTGATCATTCATCAAATCACGAAGTTGTTTCATGCCATTCTGAAACAGGAACACAGTTTTAATTCCTCGCTCTAATGGACTAAGGTGATTAGAATATATAAGATACATACCTTCCTCTTAGTAGCCTCATTGGAGTTAAGCCAGTCTACACAATTTCTCACACTTCCTAAATGAGCCATTTCTGCTGAAACAGGAACAAATGGATATACTGAAGAGTTATTCTCCAAAGTCACAATATATAGGCTCTGTGAAGCCTACCTGTCATGCATTCATATTTTATTATGTGCACTAATTTCTCCGAATGAAAACATGATTACTCATATCAGTGTGCAATAGCAGGGCAAGTGAAACTGTGTTTGCAAGAAATTTGCCTTAAATGCTTCTTTTTCATGAAAATTTCATGTATAACTAGAGGCTATCTGACAAAGTAAGTTAAATTTCATCAAAGCAGCTACTTGCCTGATAAAATAATCTGCATATACACAACTATTTTTTTATCTTGGAGTTATTAACAAACAGCGTAGCATAAAAAATGTCAACATACAAACAATAATGGTACTCTTTTCAGTAACTTGCAATTCAAATTGTTGCAATGTCTTTTAATCTTTCCATACACTCATTTACACTGCTTTATGCCTAATAGTCTTCTCTTTGCCTTTCCAGATCTTTTGTCATTTAATTCAGTTATCTGACCAGCTGACAGCTTGACTGTTTCGTTAATCTATAATGCCACCATCTTCTTTGAGCTTCCATTATCTTAGCATGGCAAAAAACATTTAAAACGATGTAAGACCATCTTCACATCTCTGTTTTTGAATGGTTGTATTTGGTTAATCCAATTCCTTTCTCCATTCTATCATGCTTCTACAGTGTTTATGAGATAATCCATTTTACAAATACCGACTTTAAGAGAGATTAATACTGATTTCACATAAGGCCCTAAGTTTGTACCCACCAAATAACTGTGTTTCATTGTACACATTCCACTGGCCTCTTCAAGTAGACCGAAACCAACAGCAATGTTTAGTTCAATACCAGATTCATAATACCCTGCATTTATATGGTCCACCATTTCATGCTGCATACTAAACTGACAACACCAATGTCCACTCTGAAGAATGCTTTAGCCGAAGGCACAAATGTTTCAGTCTTTTCACTGTACCTGTCTGCAACTCAATGTGTCATCTTTTCATAATATTGTTGACAACACTATTAACTTTAAATGCAATGCTAGACAATATCTTAAGGCACTGTTGAGCATTGCTGATACTTCCAATGACCAACAGTGTTCCTGAAGAGGAGCAGAAGCCGTTTCAGAAAAGGGCAAAAGTCTGGATGATTGACTGATGTAGCCTTGTAACATCAACCAAAATGGCCTTGCTGAAAGCAAGGTGAAACTACAGTCGTAATTTTTCTCGAGGGCACGCAGCTATACTGTATGGTTAAAGATGATGGTATCCTGTTGGATAAAATATTCCAGAGGTAAATAGCCCCCATTTGGATCTCTAGCCCCCATTCGGATCTCCAGCGGGGATTACTCAGGAGGACTGCGCGATCAGGACAAACAAAATTGGTGTTCTACTGATCGGAGTGTGGAACGTCAGATCCCTTAATTGGGCAAGTATGTTGGAAAACTTAAAAAGGGAAATGTAACAGTATTATGAAAATGAAAGTTGCTACTCACCATACGACTGCAGTCTCAGGCTACTGAAACCACACAGCGAGCACCAGCGCTCGTGCATGATGGGAATGGCAACTGGGTGGAGATAAGCAGGAGGCTGCAGCAGGGAGCGGGAGGGATAGTAGGGTAGGGATGGCAGACAGTGAAGTGCTGGAGGTTAGATGGCAGACATGAGGAGAGGTCCACCACTCTCCCCCAGGAGTGGTGGAAAAGGAGAGAAGTAAGAAGAGTGGGTGTGATGGTGGAATAACGGTTGTACAGTGTTGGAATGGGGACAGGGAAAGGGCTGGATGGGTGAGGACAGTGACTAACGAAGGTTGAAGCCAAGAGGGCTACAGGAACGTAGGATGTATTACAGGGAAAGTTCCCGCTTGCACAATTTAGAAAAACTGGTGTTGGAGGGTACTTCCAAGGGTAACATATGTCTTCACTGAAGTTGTTTCTTACTAATTTCTTTGTTACCATGTTTATTTCTATTGTCTTTGTTGCAATTGCACATGACACAGGCTGTGAAGCAGTCAGTGAAATGAAGGATGTCATGTTTGGCAGCATTCTCAGAAACAGGGTGGTCCACTTGTTGTTGGCCACAGTTTGTTGGTGGCTATTCATGCGGACAGACAGCTTGTTGGCTGTCATGTCCACATAGAACGCAGCATAGTGGTCCAGCTTAGTTTGTAGATCACATGACTGGTTTCACAGGTAGCCTGTCTGGACTGGAGTAGGTGGTGGTGGTGGTGGTGGTGGTGGTGGTGGTGGTGGTGGTGGTGGTGGTGGTGGTAGGATGTATGGGAAAGGTCTTGCATCTAGGTCTATTATAGGGGTATGAGCCATAAGGTAAAGGCTGGGAGCAGGGGGTGTGTAAGGATGGACAAGTCTATTGTGTGGGTTTGGTGGATGGCAGAATACCACTGTGGGAGGGGTGGGAAGGATAGTGGGCAGGATATTTCTCATTTCAGGGCACGACGAGAGGTAGTCAGAACCCTGGCGGAGAGTGTAACTCAGTTACTCCAGTACTGGGTAGTACTGAGCTATGAGGGGAATGCTCCTCTGGGGCCGGACAGAGTGAAGTGTGTCACCAAGTCCCACCGTCCAATCACAGAGTGCAGTGAGACAGGGTTGAAACATATCCCCAATGTTATTCAATCTGTATATTGAGCAAGCAGTAAAGGAAACAAAAGAAAAATTTGGAGTAGGAATTAACGTCCAGCGAGAAAAAAAATAAAAACTTTGAGGTTTGTCAATGACACTGTAATTCTGTCTGAGATAGCAAAGTACTTGGAAGAGCAACTGAATGGAATGGACAGTATCTTGAAAGGAGGATATAAGATGAACATCAACAAAAGCAAAACGAGGATAATGGAATGTAGTCGAATTAAATCACGTGATGCTGAAGAATTAGATTAGGTAATGGGTACCTCTATGAACCTTGGTATTTGACTTCTCTGTTAGAAATAAAAAAAGTGCATGTTTCAGTGTTTTTGGAAACTGAACCCCCTAAGGGGACGAAATATGGGATGAGGTTTTTTTTTTAAAAAAAAATACTTTATTATGAAGGCATTTTTAAAACTAAATCTATGAAAATTTAAATTTCGCATCTCAGTTAGAAATAAAAAAATATGTTTTTCACTGTTTTTGGAAATTCGACCACTATGGGTGTGAAAAGAGGGATGAAAGTTTTTATGGAAATATTTTATTGTGCAACCATTTTTAGGCTAAACCTTTATATTTTGCTCCTCTCTTGGAAATAAAACATACATATGTCACTGTTTTTGGAAATTAAATCAATAATGGGTTGAAATAGGGATAAAACATTTATGAAGACATTTCGTTTTGAAAGCATTTTTAATGCAAATATTTGAAAATTGGTGTTTGCCTTTTCAGTTAGAGATGAAAAAATATGAGTTTCACTTTTTTTGGAAGTTCAACCTCCAAGGGTATGAAATTGGGTCATACTGTATATTAATATTAAGGGAATTTTGAAGCTAGGACTACAGAAACTGGTATTTGGTATCTCGGTAGAAAATAAAAAATACATGTTTCAGCCTTTTTGGAAATTCAGTCACTACGAAGATAAAATATTGAGTGAAGGTTTTAGAATATAAATAATTACTGCCATAATCCGTATTACTTCAGGCAGGGGGGTTACCTTCATAGTCTCGGATGTTATTGAATTTGGATATGGTACAATTCAGGAGTTAGTAAGAAACACTCCTCCCCACCCCACCCCCTCGCCCGCACCTCTCAAGAAAATTCCTGTCCCAAGATACAGGACTCCAAAGATGATACTGCGAACACCATTTTGAAAATGGGAATTTTGGAAAAAAATTTTAAATGCTGTATCTCTGCAACAGTTCTAGATATTTTCTTCGAGTTAGGGTTTTTTTTTCCCTTGAAAGTTAATTGCTTTATGATTACAGCGGTATCCTCAGTTTGGACATATCTGTCAGTTCTTTTATTGTCGCCTTTTAATTTATTTTTCTTCAACAATGACAATCCAGAAAAGTAAAAATTTTTTCTGGTGATTAGTACCATGTAGTACTACATTCTCTGTAAAGGAGAGCTTCCACTTTTAAGTTGGACAGGTTTTATTTTAAAAAATCTTTTTTTTTTTTAACTTCCAAGGGTAATGTATGTTCTTCACTGAAGTTGTTCCTTACTAATTTCTTTGTTATAATGTTTATTTTTATTGTCTTTGTTGCAGTTATTTCTTATCACTTTCTTTGTAGCTGATATTTCTTACACTTTGTTGTAGTTTCTTTGTCGTGGTTGTTCACTGAAGGTTTCTGTACTGTAGTCATTCAGTGCTAATTTGTTTACTGAAAAGGCTTCTAAGAAATCTGAGACCATCCAGTAAGTTCTGCATTTTCGTGAGGAATTTGCCAGTTGACACAGTTGCAGTGTGTTTTGTGAAAAGGACTGTTTGAAATGTTTTGTGACTGGGGCCACAGGAGAGTGAAGTGTGCTGACTATTTGCATATGCATAAAAAGAGTGATATGTAAGACAAGCAAAAAAAACAGTCTTTGTACACGCTGGGAATAAGTGTTCTCATTTGAAGACCTTGTTTCAATGTGAAGATGTTTCCAGTGACGACTATTTGTGTTTCACATGTTTTGACAGAATAACAACAATAATAGTATCTGAACAAGGTGAAGCATCCCATGGTGCAGATTTTGCATCAATAGAGGAAGAATGAAATACAGTGAATCAGTCAACTACAGAGGTTGGTGTTAGTCCTGTTAAGAAACCGTGGTCAGTGAAGTCAAACCATAAGCTCTACGCATCAAGAAAGTGCAGAGAAATTACTAAAGCTATGGATGAATAAACTACAGCAAAACTGACCACATTCTTCAAAGCAGAAATTCCATCTTCAGATGAAAATGAACCAAAGCACTCTTGCACCCCTTGCCAGGAATTTTTCACGACTATCAATTCAGCTGTTGAATACTGTGGATCTTACAGTGAAAATGTGCAAGTTTTAACTATTACTCCAGAGACACTTTCAAAGAAAAGAATGTTGAACCACATTCCATCAATATCAAATTACATGGTAGACAAATCAAGAAATGTGAGGTCTGTAAATGGAGTCTTTGGAAGACCAGACTCCTATTATGGTCATCCTGAAGAAGCAGCTGAAGTTAAAATAGTGCAGTCACTTTATCTGGAAGATAAATGGGACTGCTCTTACTAGAGCGTCAATGAAAAATACACTATAACGGTAACAGTTGAAGGTCAAAAAAGTTGTGAAAGTGAAGAGGTACGTGACTTGCAGTATTAAAGAAACTTTGGCAATTTGTAATAACAACTACACAACTTCATATATTGGAAAATCAAAACTTTATGCACTATGACCTACATTGGTAGCTCCACACTCACCTAGAGATGTCTGTTTATGTGTGTACTGTGCAGATTTTGAACTTGGTAAATGGTCAGTGAAAGCAGTAACACACCAGCATGTGAAGAAATTGCAACAACAACAACAACAACACAGTGCCGAACTGAAAGGGTGTGTAAAGGCTGAAGAACTATGTTTTGTGCTTCACTGTGACTTTGCTGAGAACTGATGTGTAATTCTCCATCAAGAAGTACAAATGTATTATTGGAGTAATGACCAGGTTTCAATTTTTACAGGAGTGGCATATTTTCAAAACAAGACCACAAGTGTCGCAGATATAAGTGATGACACAGGACATGACTCAAGCACATGCTTTGCTAGCAATTCACAAAATTCTTCAACGGCAAACAGGGGCAGAGAAGATTATCATTGTTTCTGATGGTGCACTTAATCATTTTAAAAATCATTAACAGGTAATGTGCCAACTGACAGGGTATACAGTGCTACTGGTCATGGGAAGGGGGGCTTGTGATGGTGTAGGAAGCCTGCTGAAGCACCATGCCACAAAACATAATCTTTCCAGTCCAAATACAGCTAAATACAGCTGCAATTCAGAATGCTGAGGATTTTACGAGAGTCGGGAAATCTTACACATCCACAGCCCTCATTCTTTCGTCCAAAGAGGAAACCTAAGAATTCCGTGAGCAGAAAAAAGAAGAATGGTCCAAACAAACTACTCCTGTGAAAGGAATTCAAAAAGACACATTTTTGGGCTCAAAGTGATGGGCGAACTCATATTGCAAGCACTTTAAAAAGCAAGAAAGAAGAAATTTCGTTTGTTCGGACAACACCTCAGAAACAGCATGATAATATTCAGATTCACAACCTGAGAAGGGGGATGTTTGTGGTGTATGTGTATGACTGTGACTGGTGGATTGCAGCAATTATAGACACCAGTTACGAGTTAAATGAAAATGTGGTGAAC
The DNA here is from genome assembly GCF_023897955.1 of Schistocerca gregaria. Classification (NCBI taxonomy): domain Eukaryota; kingdom Metazoa; phylum Arthropoda; class Insecta; order Orthoptera; family Acrididae; genus Schistocerca; species Schistocerca gregaria. The sequence goes on from NC_064921.1 coordinate 507,248,311, forward strand.
TTTATGCTACCACATGGACCAGCTCCTGGATACAGGTTTTCAGCTGAACGACAGTAGCAACACCATCAGTACTTACTTCCTGTTCACAATGTTTTGAAGACTATAAGTACTCCAGTTCCTATTGGTTCAACAGGAAGGCTTCACCCTATACCAAACGACAATACTGAAGCAGTGGAACACAGTTTTAGTTCATTGACTGGCTAATTTAAGTACAAGACAGAGTGCATGGAAGTTGTATAAATTGAAACCTTTAAGTCTTTGGACCTTTCACATACATATTGGACCCATTTAAAATGCTTGAAAAATGAGTCTCTTACTCATCTTTCAAAACTAAAATCATGTTAAACAAGGCTAGGTTTTGACTTTTATGAGCCTGTTATGTGACAATGTAGTAATAAAACAGGTTTTATGTATGGCAAAAATTTCAATTGTTTATAAAATCTGTTCAACCTAGAAGTGGAAGCTCTCCTTTTCAGGGAGTGTACAACTATATGGTAATAACCAACAGAAAAAAAGAAATCAAAATTTTATGGATTGGGTTTCTGAAAATAAAAATCCATAAATTACAAAAAAAAGTTAAGAATGTTATGGTAAAAGAACACTGACAGATAGATCCAAATGGAGAATTTCTTTGTAATCATAAAGCAATTATCTTTCAAATAAAGAAAACCCCAACTAAATACCCACAACTGTTCTAGAGAAACAGCATTTTAAAATTTTTTCCAAAATTCGCATGTTCAAAATGGTATGCACAGTGTCATCTTTGGAGGGCTGTATATCAGAGCAGAAATTTTTTTGGAGGGGAAAAAAAAACTTTTTCCTTACTTCGTCCATCATTTTAACATATATGCTAAATTCAATAACATCCTAGACTATGAAGGTAAGATTTTTTCCTAGCCCGCCTGAATTGATATGGACTATGCCTTATGCCCACTAAAGAAATACTAAAGGATTTTTTAAGGCTACATCTATTGCAATTGGTATTTGACTTCTTCTTCTTCTTTCATTACATTAAAAACAATTAAAGCTAAATTTACGAAAATAGATATTTTACTTCTCGGTTAGATGTTGTTGTTGTTGTTGTTGTTGTGGTCTTCAGTCCTGTGACTGGTTTGATGCAGCTCTCCATGCTACTCTATCCTGTGCAAGCTTCTTCATCTCCCAGTACCTACTGCAACCTGCATCCTTTTGAATCTGCTTAGTGTATTCATCTCTTGGACCCCCTCTACGATTTTTAACTTCCACGCTGCCCTCCAATACTAAATTGGTGATCCCTTGATGCCTCAGAACATGTCCTACCAACCGATCCCTTCTTCTGGTCAAGTTGTGCCACAAACTTCTCTTCTCCCCAATCCTATTCAATACCTCCTCATTAGTTATGTGATCACCCATCTATCCGCATTCTTCTGTAGCATCACATTTCGAAAACTTCTATTCTCTTCTTGTCCAAACTATTTAGCGTCCATGTTTCACTTCCACACATGGCCACACTCCATACGAATGCTTTCAGAAAGGACTTCCTGACACTTAAATCTATTCAATTTTAACAAATTTCTCTTCTTCAGAAACACTTTCCTTGCCATTGCCAGTCTACATTTTATATCCTCCCTACTTCAACCCTCATCAGTTATTTTGCTCCCCAAATAGCAAAACTCCTTTACTACTTTAAGTCTCCCATTTCCTAATCTAATACCCTCAACATCACCCGACTTAATTCGACTACATTCCATTATCCTCGTTTTGCTTTTGTTGATGTTCATCTTATATCCTCCTTTCAAGACACTAACCATTCCGTTCAGCTGCTCTTCCAAGTCCTTTGCTGTCTCTGACAGAATTACAATGTCATCGGCAAACCTCAAAGTTTTTATTACTTCTCCATGGACTTTAATACCAACTCCGAATTTTTCTTTCTTTTCCTTCACTGCTTGCTCAATATACAGATTGAATAACATCAGGGATAGGCTACAACCCTGTCTCACTCCCTTCCCAACCACTGCTTCCCTTTCATGTCCCTCGACTCGTATAATTGCCATCTGGTTTCTATACAAATTGTAAATAGCCATTCGCTCCCTGTATTTTACCCCTGCCACCTTCAGAATTTGAAAGAGAGTATTCCAGTCGACAGTGTCAAATGCTTTCTCTAAGTCTATAAATGCTATAAACGCAGGTTTGCCTTTCCTTAATCTAGCTTCTAAGATAAGTCCTAGGGTCAGTATTGCTTCATATGTTCCAATATTTCTACGGAATCCAAACTGATCTTCCCCGAGGTCGGCTTCTATCAGCTTTTCCATTCGTCTAAAGAATTCGCGTTAGTATTTTGAAGCTGTGACTTATTAAACTGATAGTGTGGTAATTTTCACATCTGGCAACACCTGCTTTCTTTGGGATTGGAATTATTATATTCTTCTTCAAATCTGAGGGTATTTCGCATCTCTCATACATCTTGCTCCCCAGATGGTAGAGTTTCATCAGGACTGGCTCTCCCAAGGCCATCAGTAGTTCTAATGGAATGTTGTCTACTCCTGGGGTCTTGTTTCAACTCAGATCTTTCAGTGCTCTATCAAACTCTTCACGCAGTATCATATCTCACATTTCATCTTTATCCTCTTCCATTTCCATAATATTGTCCTCAAGTACATCGCCCTTGTATAGACCCTCTATACACTCCTTCCACCTTTCTGCTTTCCCTTCTTTCCATCTGGGCTCTTGATATTCATACAAGTGGTTCTCTTTTCTCCAAAGGTATCTTTCATTTTCCGATAGGCAGTATCTATCTTGCCCCTAGTGAGATAAGCCTCTACATTCCTACATTTGTCCTCTAGCCATCCCTGCTTACCCATTTTGCACTTCCTGTCAATCTCAAGATGTCACAATTTGTGAACAACATAAAAATTCAAGTAAACAAAAACAAAAAAGATCTCTGCAGGCTATAGAGGCTATGCGAGTGAAGCAGCAGGTGTTAAGCTAGTACCATATGTAAGTATTGGTTCTACATGCCCTATCCTCCACATATATTTACACTTTCCAACCAATTTGCAAACGACTCACTCGACCACCATTAACCCTGTGCATGCTGCATGTCAGTGAGTCCTTTATGTTGAAATGTATCTAAGACATCAATTTGTGAACATTAATATGAGCTCTGCCCACTCTTCACCTTTACAACAGCTTGAACTCTGCTACTGACACTTTCAGTGAAGTGCCTTAGTATCTGTGGAGGAATCGTAGCCCATTCTTCCTTAATAGATGAAACCAGACAATGTTGGATGCTGGAGTTTGGAGCAAATTCAATGTACCTGCTTACCCCAGAGATGTTCCAATCGGTTCAGGTCAGGACTCTGAGCAGACTAGTCCATTTCAGGAATGTTACCATTTACAAACCATTGTCTCACATTTGCTATTTTCCGACAGTGTGCATTGTCATGATAGTACAATCTTTGTCTCTGAACCATATCTCTACTGTAGGCAGTACATAATCCTGTAAAATGTGTTCATATCCTTCCACATTGTGTGTTTTCTCAAGTACAATAAGAGGACTACACCCTAACCATGAAAAACACCCCCATACCATAACGTCACAAACTACGTACTTCAATGTGGATGCTACACACAACGGCAAGTAACACTATCCAGGCATATGCCAAACCCAATCCCTTCCATTGGATTGTCACAGGTTATAGCACAATTCATCACTCCAAATGGCATGTTTCCAGTCAGGCACTGTCCAGTGACATCGCTCTCTCAACCATCTCAAGCATTGCTCTCCCTACCCATCCTTTCTGCTTCTCTACTGATAACACAACAGCTCCAACCACCGTTACTGGTGGGTCCATCTCTTTTGATGTGGTGAATTGTGCATTACATAGGGATCTGCAGATACTTTTGAACAGACAGTATGAGGAGGGTGGGGGACAGATAGATAAAAGCAGTAGAAACTTATTTATTGCCTACTATGGCAATGTTTTCTAAAGATTTTCCTATATTGACACACTCAGATTCTAGCTAAAACCCATATTTGGAATGCTAGTACAATGGTGTCCAAGTGTGTTGAACAGAAAATACAATTATGAATCTTCAGTATTATGATAAGGACAAGCCACTTGCACAGCTGCAGGTCATATTAATGACTACAACACAGTAACAAAACTAATTAAAGAATGGTGGAACATGGGCTATTCATACTACCTGTTCTGCATAGAGATATTAAAGACCATCGCTCAATATTCAGTTTCAGAAAAAGCGTTCCACAGTGTTGGCAGAGGATAAGCAAATTGATAATCTCAATATAGTACACATTGAACAACAAGAAGTTAAATTCCAATACTTTTATAAATCTGATCTTGTTAATTCTATTATTACATTGCCAATTTCCCTCTTGCCCTACTCTCTCTCTCTCTCTCTCTCTCTCTCTCTCTCTCTCTCTCTCTCTCTCTCTCTCTCTCTCTCATTGATTTTCTTTTGTTTCCCAAAGGTCACTTTAATTCACACTTCTTAAATTATACCGTTTCCTAATGTGTCACATTTGTCTGTGCCATGGCGTGAGTATACTATACTTACAATGGTAACTACCTATCTTTAACTCTTTTTTTCAGTTACTCACAGTTTTATCATTTGTCTGAGAACTGTTAGCAACCACTGTGTTGGAGTTGGTTGGTTGGTTGGTTGGTTGGTTGGTTGTTTGGGGGAAGAGACCAAACTGCGAGGTCATTGGTCTCAGCGGATTACGGAAGGACGGGGAAGGAAGTCAGCCGTGCCCTTTCGAAGGAACCATCTCGGCATTTGCCTGGAGAGATTTAGGGAAATCATGGAAAACCTAAATCAGGATGGCCGGACGCGGGATTGAACCGTCGTCCTCCCGAATGTGAGTCCCGTGTGCTAACCACTGCGCCACCTCGCTCGGTTGTGTTGGAGTTCATTATGACATCTGTACTGGGAATGTGCAGGAGAGTCTTGTGTCTAGAGTAGCAGCGGCATTCTACAAATAGGACCTCCATTAGGATTCAGTATAGCACAGTAGAATTGCTATGTTACAGAATATCACACATATTTAGGTATTTCACTCTGTGTCAGTAATATTCTAAAATGGCATTTACCTGTTCAACAACACTACATGATGAAGCCAAAGCATACCTGGTTATAACAACAAAGTTTAGGCTGATACTTTCACTCTCACCCTTTTCTCCCAACACCCCTCATCCCACCTTCAACCCTGGAAAGAAGTTGAAAAAGTGTAACTTCTTTCTGATTAAATGCTTCAGTTCAACTGCTGTCACTTCCATGTAGATACTCGTATATGCCCCACTTGTTTGCTATTTAACATTATTTCTTGTTATTTTAATTCCTTATTTTTGAGTATGGTTACTATAATTCTGGCTAACTCCAAGACTCCTACTTTATTATGCTACAATATATTTTAGCTTTATCTAACGTTATTAAGCAGTTGCCTCTCAGAAAAATTCACATAAAGATGGCCAAGTGTGGTCATTCCATTTCACATCCCTACAAAGTGTTACATTCAGGTATTTGTAAGAGTTAGTTGACTGGCTATGACTTGTTGACATTATAGCCACAGGATACTATGTATTTTTCATTTTGTGAAGTGCACAATTTTACACTTCTGAATGTTTAAAACAAGTTGTCAAACTCTGCGCCACTTTGAAATCTTATTGAGATATGATTGAATGTTTATGCAGCTTTTTTCAGTAAGTACTTCATTATAGATAACTGCATCATCAGCAAAAGTCTGCAGTTACTATTAATACTGTCTGTGAGGTCATTAATATACAAAATGAACAGCAAGGGTCCCAATACACTTCCCTGTGGCATCCTTGAATTTACTTCTATATCTGACCACGACTCTCCATCCGAGGTAACAAACTGTGTCCCCTCTATCAAAAAGTCTTCAATCCAATCACAAATTTCTTTTGATACCACATATGATCATACTTGAGACAGAAAGAGTAGGTGTGGTACTGAGTCAAATGCTTTACAGAAATGCAACTGCCTTGATCCAGAGCTTTCAGTACGTCTTGTGAGAAAACAGATTTGGGTTTCACATGATCAATTTCCGGAATCCATGCTGGCTGGCATGGAGGAGATCATTCTGTTCAAGATATCTCATTATGTTTCATCTCAGAATATGTTCTAAGATTCTACAACAAATCAGTGTCAAAGGTATTGAATAGTAGCTTTAGTGGACCACTTCCACTACCTTTCTTGAAGATGGGTGTGATCTGTGGTTTTTCCAACTACTGGGCACAATTTTTTTGTTTGAAGGATATTTGACAGATTACAGTTGGAAGAGGAGCTAACTCAGCAGCAAATTCAGTATAAAATTTGACAGTGGTTCTACTGGGCTCTACAGTTTTGTTCAATTTTAAAGATTTCAGCTGTTTCTCAACACCACTGACACTAATACTGATTTCACTCATCTTTTTGGTGTTACACAGATTAAATTGGGGCAATCTTCCAGAGTTTAGGTTTGTAATGGAATGTTTGACAACAGAGTTAAGCTTTTGCTTTTGCTTTCCTATCCTCAATTTCAGTTCCTGTCTCATTTGCTAAGTCCTGGACATTAACAGCCTTTACACATGGCCAAAATTTCATTGGGTTTTGTGAAAGATCACTTGACAATATTTTGCTACAGTAGTCATTGAGGGCTTCATGCATTGCCATCTTGTCAGACAAACATATTTCATTCAGCATCTATCTAGAGTTCTAGGCTTTGTTTTACACTTATTATGCAGTAGTTTCTGTTCCTTTAAAGTGGTTTTATACATAGAGGGTCCCCTCCCATTGTGAACTGTTGTACCGGTACAGTCAACTATTCTTTTAAACTTGAGCTGTAGTTCCTCTGCACACTCCTACCCTATGCTGAAAGTTTCTAGTTCCTCACTTGAGATAAAAAAAAAAGTGTTGTATCTAGGTTACGGAACATATATATCTTTCTGGTTGTTTTAGTGGCCATTTGTACTTTGGTTATCATTGTTGTCACAACCATGACACGATCACCGATACCAGTTTCATTGTGGACATCCTCAAAGATATCAGGTCTATTTGCTGCCTTCAGACCCAACATATTTCCACTATGGGAGGGGTTCCAAACCATTTGTTCTACGTAGTTTTCAGCAAAGGCATTTAGTACTGTTCCACAAGAGCTCTTATCACACCCACCAATAACAAAACTGTAATTTTCACGATTGATTGCTGGATGATTAAGGTCTCCGCTCATGATTACAGTATGATGGGGGAACTTACGAACAAGCAACCCGAGGTTTGCTCTGAAGTTTTCATTTACATCAGGAGATGTATCAAGTGGGCAACAGAAGGCTCCAGTTACCATTTCATGCACATCCCTGATACTGAATGTTGCCCAAACAATCTCACATGCAGCTTCAATTTCTATCTCAGTGGTTCTGAGTTTATTGCAACAAATACAGCACCTCCCTTTCCCACAAGTCTATCCCTTCAATATACACTTATATTTTCTGCAAAAAATCTCACTGCTGCTGATTTCAGGTTTCATCCAGCTTTCTGAACCTTTCTGTGTCATACAGCTTACAGTATAATCACCCCGAATAACAAAAAGAAGAGAAAAGGCTATTCATTTCTCCTACATCAGTCACCTAGAAACTGGAGAACTGCCAAGTAAATGAGCTTCAGGAAATCATGCTCACTGTGATATAAATACAGCTAGTGCAATGAGTCAGTAATTTACAGCCTGTGGCACTGAAAGGACAAAAATGAGTGGTTAGCACACAGCAAAAGTTAAGTGCAACATTGGGCATTCACGATGATAATACAATATCTTCAATGTATTGCACAAGTGCTCAAAATGTGCTCCCCATCTTGAATCAAATAGATATGATTAACAGAGTAAATAGGCCACATCAGCTAAGCCAGTAGCCTAAAAATACTGTTTCCGGCAGTATATATTTTTAAAAAATATCAAAGTGAATTAAGAGTTTAATTTTTAAAATATTATACAGTTTGTTTGATGTAACTATTTGGCTAGTTTATTTTCTTTAGCAGTTATGCACTGTATAAATGAGGACAATTTCAAAACAGTTATCTGAAACACTAAAGATTATAGTTACAGCTGTCCTCTACCCAAAGGTAGGTTTGAACATAACAATGCTTTACTATACAGAGTCCTATAGAATGTGTTATGTCTCCCTCTCACCTCCCAACTAATTTGTCAGCCATCAATAAATCATTTCCACAGGTGAAAAAGTGATAAGTTGTCACAAAGCAATCCCTGTACCAACTGCTGCAGATGAAACCCCCGACATTTAGGTTAACATCCTGGCACTAACCCACTTGGTCAAAGAGTCACTTCAAAGTATGTTATATTTGTTGTGGTTTTCCCTTGATCACTCAAATCAGTCAACATTGCCAAGCACATAGCATAAAACTACTGGGTGCCCAGAAATCGCCACAGAAGGAGTTGCACACCAGTTACTACATTCTCTTACCAGGCAGTTACAGGAATATTATTGTAACCAGTATTCCATGAAGTCTGATTGCCTAGCAAATTATTAGGCCCTATTGCAAACACTCAGCCTAATGACTATAGAACTATGGATTCTACATATATCCTATTTTTCATTATTTTCATGCTGCTTCACTTTAGCTTAATAAGATTTTTATGGGTAAGAGCCTTCTAGCAATTCCTCCAATCTAGATTAGCAAACATACAAAATATAACTATCTTTTAAATGTAACTACTACTCAACTTAGCACAACTGAGATGAAATAACATCAAGATATTTAACTGGGTACTCATCAGGCCATCCTTATTTCTGGTTTATTCCCCTTTCAGTCAATTAAATTAGGCTTTTCCTTTCACACTAGGAAATTTCAGGATTTCTTGTTCTCACACTGCTCCAAATCCATCCACCTCAACCCTGTAGTATGGCAGGCCCCCACCACTGAACCTTTTGGATGACAATTACCACAATTGCATACCTAAATGTACACTTTTAATATCTGTTTCTATTTTGTCAAATAAAAAGGTAATGTGCTTTATTTTATATTGATAAAGTGGAAATGAACCTCTTGCTTGAGAATGTAACTACCATTATCGAATCCTGAACAGACAGAATAATATCCAAAACAATCACTAAAATTTTGACGACTCAAGTGTCCAAAAGACTGCTTATTTTGCATACTATTGATGGGCATTGTTTACTTACTGTTCACCTGTTTAGTTTCAACTATGTAGAAACTGTTTTAAATACAGCAACACAATGGGATTTATTTTGGAATTAAATCAGTTATAATTCCTTTCCTGGAATACTGGTATGAAATTAAGACTTGTTTCAGTAATATAGCATAGCAAATTATTATTACTGATTATGATAACATGAAATCTTTCAGGTTTGGGAGTGCTCCAGTGACATAAACAAACTGCCATCAGCCGGATGTGACCATCTGCTTAATTTTTTCTGAGATTAGTACAATCTGGTACTAAATACCAATGAAGTCAATAAATTGCTTTAATGATAAATTATTGATGGTCTGTAGCAATCTTTGACCAACAACATATATTACCAACATCACCACAAGCTGCTCAACAAAGGATGACAGCTGAGAACATTTCATGCTCTGAAACTGACACTATACAGGGTTTCATTAAAGGTAAAGACACAAGAGTCTGAAGTAGTCCTTGTCAAGGATACACTGAGATGAGAAAGGCTTCCTTTGATGTGATGGTCACAAGCACCTAGTCATATTGTGTGAACTGACAATAATGGTAACAATATTTTTAGCGTTAAGATTTTATTCTGTTTTTACACCATGGACAAATACATAGAGTACTGTAGCTAGTTATCTGGTAAGGCCATTCATAATTTTAACATTTTATTGAGAAATCATTCTACTGTATAACATTTCCATTGTATATAGTGAATTTGCTAAAAATACTGCTCAGCAGACTCTTAAATATAAGCAGAGTACAATAGATAAATTGTGAAATTTCTGGAGCCCTAATGAATTATATGCCTCGACATCTCAGCACAAAATAATTACAACTGTAACTAAGTAACTTCTTTAAGGCACTCAACATGTTCCACATCAATTAAAAGAACATTACTAAATGTTTACATGTGTCACCATCACAAATTGTAGTTCATTTTCAAAATTTGTGTAATACACACTGATCCATACCAATAAATGAGAGTAGTTTGTTTTACAAATTTTAAAGCTTAACTGGATCTCACTATCAAAAACCTCTGAATTTATATTTGTAAGTCTATCTTCACTACCAATGTAGCCATAATATTGAGCAGATTACCAGTCTGGGATAAAAAACCTGTATTACAACCAATAAACGGTTTCCAGCAGGTATAAAAACAGTACTCTTAGGAAACATGTAACGAAAATATTTCGCAAATGCTTTCTCTAGCTATTCTAAATTCGTTTCCTTCTACCTACAAAAATGATAAAATTGTATTGCACATTTTAGTTACTCGTGGTTATTATCAAACAAAGCTGTTCACATAGTGATGTACCATGGTATGTCATAGTCTTGTTTCGTCGTGTTACAAACAACTGAACATAAAATGTCAGTTTTAACAGCGTAAAAAATATATTAATGTGATAAATTATTTTATGCATATTTTTACATGATCTACTCATTATCAAATTATTTTGGTTTATAAAATGACAAATAAGACGGTACAAGGTACCTCAATCAGTAATCATAAGTTGTAATTCAGTTTTCGTTCCGCATAGACAAAAATGAGATGATTCTCGTGGGTGTGGAACGCGTCCAAGTATACAATAAAACCATAGATTAAAACACAGATGAAAAAAGGAAACATCAGTCAGTGAATTAAACTTTATTTTAACCTTACGATTTGTTAGTGCCGAAAAGATATGGCACTGATTCACGTTACTCTAACAACACAATAACTTAAAGACGCATATAACAATTCCCGAGATGACTTTGAAAATTCAAGTGTTTCGCTTTGACAGTTTTTTTGTACGACGTATTTTCGTTCACGGGTGGGCAATGTAGCTCATTCGTGCATGAATAACTTAACAACTACGGTACAAAGAATTAACCGGGTTTACGTTTTGAATGGAATGGGTAAAACGTATCACTGCAGTTGCTACTCGTTAATAACATGTTTCAATGTTAATTCATTATGCACAAAACAAAATCAAGAGACTGCGTAAAACACTTACTGATACACAATTTGAACTAAAAACACTGCAATACAGCTAAAAACGTAGCACGCAACCGACACCGCATCATTCATCAAACCGCCACTCACAAAGATACTACCCCGAAGACGTCGCATGCGATGAGGGTAAGGACTGTCAAAACACAAGCCACTCGCAGCAGCTAGGTATCGGGGCTTCTGATTGGCTAAAGTTGTTGATGTCAAAAGCTGCTTTAATACGAAATATAGCGGTAACATTTAAAATGGATTTTGTACCGAGGTTTCTCAACTTTTCAAATACACGTGTCACATCTTCAACGGATCCACGAAACGTCTCTTTGCCACGAGGGAATTGTTTGTCGTACATCAGTGATCCATTTGATTTGAACAGTCATGTTTTTTTCGGTTCGTGATAAAGAAAACGCCTATTCCAGAATGAGTTGGATAGCTCATATTCAAACCCTCGTCAGTACGCGTGAAAAAGCATTGAGCTTTATCAGATGAGTGTCAAGAGTATGGTGGGGGCTCACCCCAACACTCTTCTCACCCTCTACCGCATGTTGATACGTTCTGGTATAGACTACGGATGCACGGTCTATCACACTGCTTCTAACAAGTACCTAGCACTACTGGATACACTGCAGTACAGAAACTTACGCATCTGTCTCGCAGCTACGCATTCCTCTCCCACCAACGCCCTTCTCCTAGAATCATCAGAAATACCTCTACATATCAATGAACAATGATGTGTGATCGTTATATCTTACAGCGGATGGCAGATACTAAACACCCACTGATAAAAAAAGTGCGAAACGCTCTCTCAAATTAAGGATAACTGAAATGTAAGGAAACAGCAGTTTTATATCTACAAGCGTTACGAAGACTGGAAATATCTCCAAAAGAAAGTATTCGAAGTGAGGTTCTTCCAATGTTCCTATATGACTAGCACAGCTCTTATCACAATATTCCTGTAACATACGTCGACTATCCCAGCAAAGGAAAATGATATGGGCAGTTTTCACTTACATCGCACCTGGCAGAAAAATGGGCAAGCTATCTTAAACTGTATACAGATGGCTCAAAAATGGGGACGGAAAATCATACCAGACGTGCTTTCTTCTGTCCAGAATCTGCAGAAGAAAGGAAGTTTCAACTATAAGGTGATGCTTCCATATTTCTTGCTGAGACTTTCGCTATTATAGAGGCAATCAACTATGCAAGATCTCTCAAAATCCCCAAAGCAGTAATAATCTCTGACTCTCAAAGCGTTCTAAAATCCATTAGTTACAGGAATTGGGACATTAGAACTAGCAAATACACTCTCGACATACTGGGTCAATACCACAAACCTAAGAAGACTGGCCAAATTATAAAATTTGTATGAGTCAAATCACATTCCGGCATTCTATACAATGACAAAGCAGATCAAATAGCGAGAAACGCGATTAACAGTGGAAGACCTATGGACATTAAACTCCCATACACAGAATCCCTCCTAAAAGTAAAACAACAAGCGATTCTCTCATGGCAGGAAGAATGGAATGAAAGCCAACAAACAAGAGGTAAAAGCTATGCACATATACAGACATTGATGCCAAAACAGACATGGTCTGCGAACTTCAAACATTCAAGGAAAATTATAACGTCCATTGTGAGAATGCGTCTGAATCATGGATCTTTCACTACCCACTTACATAGAATCGGCGTATCGGAAACAACCCACTATCAACATGAACAGGAAACAATTGGTGACGTAAATCACATCTTATTTCAGTGTAGACGATATGAGAAAGGCGGAGAACTTATTAATGGAGCTCTTAAGACTTGATCACTGCCAGCCGCTTTGCACGATCCCAATTCTCGGAGACACAACTAGGAGTACATACGATGCCATATCCCGGTTTCTAGCGGAAGAGGACATAAAAATCTAAAATGAATTGAACTAAAGAACTTATATAACAAATGAATTTTTAGCAGTCAACTGTGTTTTGTAATTTGACTACAATAATTTTGATCTGAAAACATATGGATGTATGCCCTAAACAGTATTTATGACGTAGAAAAAAAATGTTACCTTGTTATGAGTGTCAGAACATTTATTTGCAATGGCGTAGCGTGAGGGGAGACTTGAGTCTTAGTCTTCCCTGTATCATCATGATCATCATTTAAGACTGATTATGCCTTTCAGCGTTCAGTCTGGAGCATAGCCCCCCTTATAAAATTCCTCCACGATCCCCTATTCAGTGCTAACATTGGTGCCTCTTCTGATGTTAAACCTATTACTTCAAAATCATTCTTAACCGAATCTAGGTACCTTCTCCTTGGTCTGCCCCGACTCCTCCTACCCTCTACTGCTGAACCCATGAGTCTCTTGGGTAACCTTGCTTCTCCCATGCGTGTAACATGACCCCACCATCTAAGCCTGTTCGCCCTGACTGCTTCAGAATGCGGACGATTTTCCCGAGAGTGCGCCTGTGTATGGAATAAATGCAGTGCCTACCTCCTCCCTCGTGATTTCATCCATCTCAACAGGTTGTGCTGCAGTGGTTGGGCGGAGAGCACGTTGGATCTGCCACTCTGAGTTCTGAAGGAACACCGGGTCGGAACTATGTTTTGTCCTCCGAATAAAACTCGTGCACTGGTGGGGAGCGCCAAAGATGACCTCGGTTTGAGGAAGGCCGGCGTGTACCAGATTCCGTGTCAATGTGGCAAGTCGTATATTGGTCAGACGATGCGTACCGTCGAGGATCGATGCCGTGAACACCAGAGGCACACTCGACTGATGTATCCGAGCAAGTCGGCGGTCGCTGAACATTGTTTGTCGGAAAATCACGCTATGGAGTATGACCGCACGAGGATTCTGGTACAGACGTCGAGATACTGGGACAGCGTTGTTAGAGAGGCCATCGAAATTCGCACCAATGACGACCTCATAAATCGTGACTGTGGCTATAATCTTAGCAAGGCTTGGGTACCAGCGATTGGGTTAATCAACAGTAAATCGAGCAAACGCATAGTTGCGGCGGACAGAGCCATCACACCGACGTCATCTCAGACGCCGTCGCAATCTGTTCCACCGCGCTACCGTGGCGCGGGGCGCGGACGGCGGAGGGAGCGCGCCGCGGGCGGAGGGTATTTAAATCGGCCGCCGCCGCGACCGAACCCAGTTCCCCCTGAGCAGGCATAGCGTACGGATCTCCGTGCCGGCACGTTCACAGGAGCTCAGTCCGTCAGTTCACCTGATGATGGCGACATGTTTGATCTTCGAAATATAGTGCCCGTTGGACACTATAGACCGGCAGTACACCCGTGGATATTTTGATTATCAAATACGCCGGGAGAAACTCAAGAATCACAACCTCTAAGAGGCCTAAACCCACACTGATTTTCATCCAATTGGTCCTCAACTAATACTCGCACTTTCCTTTCAACAATACCTGAGAAGATTTTACTCACAACGCTGATTAAAGAGATACCTCTGTAGTTGTTACAATCTTTTCTGTTTCCATGTTTAAAGATTGGTGTGATTACTGCTTTTGTCCAGTCTGATGGAACCTGTCCCGACTCCCAGGCCATTTCAATTATCCTGTGTAGCCATTTAAGACCTGACATTCCACTGTATTTGATGAGTTCCGACTTAATTTCATCCACCCCAGCTGCTTTATTGCACTGCAATCTACTGGCCATTTTCTCCACTTCCTCAAATGTGATCCTATTTCCGTCATCATTCCTATCCCATTCTACCTCGAAATCTGAAACATTACTGATTGTATTTTCACCTACATTAAGCAACTCTTCAAAATATTCCCTCCATCTGCCCAAGGCATCCACAGGATTCACCAGCACTTTTCCTGACCTGCCCAAAATACTTGTCATTTCCTTCTTACCTCCCCTTCGAAGACTGCTAATTACACTCCAGAATGGTTTTCCAGCAGCTTGACCCATAGTCTTCAACCTGTTTTCAAAGTCTTCCCAATATTTCTTCTTGGATGCTGCAATTATCTGTTTGGCTTTGTTTCTTTCTTCAACATAACTTTCTCTGTCTACCTGAGTTCTAGTATGTAGCCATTTTTGATATGCCTTTTACAAGCTGCCTTGACTGTGTCATTCCACAAAGCTGTTTGCTTCTTACTGCTTTTACACACTACTGTTCAAAGACATTCTTTAGCCACTTCTAGTACTGTGTCCCTGTACCTTGTCCATTCCTTTTCCAATGACTGTAATTGACTACATTCAACTACCTGGTACCTTTCTGAGATTGCTGTTATGTACTTGTCCCGATTTCCTTATCCTGAAGTTTCTCCACTCTTATCCTCCTATATATGGACCTGACCTCCTGCACTTTCGGCCTCACAATCCCAATTTCACTGCAGATTAAATAATGATCAGTGTCATCAAAGAATACCCTGAATACACGTGTGTCCCTCACAGCCTTCCTCAATTCCTGATCTGTTATTATATAGTCAATGACAGATCTGGTTCCCCTGCCTTCCCAAGTATACTGGTGAATGTTCTTATGTTTAAAAAAGTAGTTTGTGATTACTAAGCCCATACTGGCACAGAAATCCAAGAGTTGTTTCCCATTCCTGTTGGCCTCCATATCCCCTCCAAATTTACCCATAACCTTTTCATACCCTTCTGTTGAATTTCCAATCCTGGCATTAAAATCACCCATGAGCAGAACACTGTCCTTGTCCTTTACTCTAACAACTACATCACTGAGTGCCTCATATAAACTATCCATCTTATCTTGATTTGTCCCTTCACAATGCGAATATACTGACACAATCCTAATTTTCTTGCTAGACACTGTCAAATCTATCCACATCAGTCGTTCATTTACATACTTTACTACGCTGGGTTCCATTTCTTTCCTGATGTAAAGCCCTATACCCCATTATGCTATTCCTGCTTTGACTCCTGACAGGTAGACCTTGTATTCTCCCACTTCCTCTTCTTTCTCATCCCCTTACCCGAATGTCACTAACAGCTAAAACGTCCAGCCCCATCTTACTTGCAGCCTCTGCCAGCTCTACCTTCTTCCCAGAGCAGCCCCGATTGATATTAATAGCTCTCCATCTCATTACCATTTGTTTGCCAACTCGTATCTTAGGAGTCCCTGATTTGTCAGTTAGAGGTGGGACTCCGTCACCTCCAAAGGTCCGAGGCATTTTGCTCTGATTGTTGCCAGCATCATATTTAAAGTACCAGGGAAGCAGGTTGCTAGCCTTACTTGCCCTGAGTCCCATTGGGTATTACCCCTAACGGTTGAGGGACTAACCGGTGGATTTGGTAGTCTTCGCCGTATGAGCACAAAGGTGACCACAATTCAGAATTCTCCCCTGTATTTGCATTTAAAAAAGATGCAATAATAATTCATAACAAAAATGTAAACAACTTTCTACTAAGGGCTCTAAATGTGCGAAAGACATCAGTTTTGTAGCCCGCGCCGCACCCCGAGTGTTCGTGTATTTGCCTGCTTGAGACTCCTCTGCTCCCAGTCTCTGCCTCCCTTCCCTTATCTGGCTGTGTGCGCCTGCACGCTGTAGTGGCTTTCTCGGCTCCCCTCCACTTTCCCTCTTCCACGAAGGCCGGTGTGCTGCACTTGCTAGCAGGTATCGAGACTAGTCTCTGCCGCCTCTATGCTGTCTTTTAACAAGGGTGTGAACAGTCGCGCGGTTTGTGTTCATAGTCATTTTTGTGTGATTTTAGTGCATATTTTCGATGTGTCGCCAACATGAGTGAGCCAGCAACTGAACACCTTCCAGAATTATTTTTTTTTTTTATTAAAAACGCCTTTTTCTACATTAACGTACGAAAAAAGTGCGAATTGAAAGACAAACTTTTCAGACTGCCTGGTGCGAAACGTGCACTCGGTTGACTGCGAATGCAGTTAATATCAGCTTATATTGTTATATATGTCTTCTGTTTAGTGGTGAAAATGAATGGTGCAATGGGGGCATTTGTACAATAAAGAACTTTGACAGGAAAGCACAAAAGCGTCAGATACCAAAACGTCACCTGCAGAACAAAGATTCATTTCAGTTATTGGGCAAATGTGGGCTTGAGAACGCCCTTTCTTAAGCCGCTCGTCTGACAGCAATAAAATACAACGAACAAGTTGCATCCAACAGGAGAGTATTGGCTCGTCTTATTCAGGCAATTGTATTTCTTTGTAAACAAGAACTAGCCTTTCGCGGCCATCGAGAAGATGAATCCTACAGCAACAAAGGTAACTATCTGGACTTGTTGGATCTACTAGCTCAAGGAGAGCAGTTAATTCGAGACCATCTGTCATGCTCTTCAACCATTAAAGGAACTTCTCCAGATATACAGAATGATGTAACAGAAATGATAACTCTGGCCGTTAATGAGAAAACAAAATCTGAAATTCATAACTGCAATTTAATTTCGATTCAGGTTGATGAAACAATAGATGAGTCATGCAAGACTCAAATGAGTATAACATTCAGCTACTGTTGTTGTTGTTGTTGTCTTCAGTCCTGAGACTGGTTTGATGCAGCTCTCCATGCTACTCTATCCTGTGCAAGCTGCTTCATCTTCCAGTACCTACTGCAACCTACATCCTTCTGAATCTGCTTAGTGTACTCATCTCTCGGTCTCCCTCTACGATTTTTACCCTCCACGCTGCCCTCCAATGCTAAATTTGTGATCCCTTGATGCCTCAAAACATGTCCTACCAACCGATCCCTTCTTCTAGTCAAGTTGTGCCACAAACTTCTCTTCTCCCCAATCCTATTCAATACCTCCTCATTAGTTACGTGATCTATCCACCTTATCTTCAGTATTCTTCTGTAGCACCACATTTCGAAAGCTTCTATTCTCTTCTTGTCCAAACTAGTAATCGTCCATGTTTCACTTCCATACATGGCTACACTCCAAACAAATACTTTCAGAAATGACTTCCTGATACATAAATCTATATTCGATGTTAACAAATTTCTCTTCTTCAGAAACGCTTTCCTTGCCATTGCCAGTCTACATTTTATATCCTCTCTACTTCGACCATCATCAGTTATTTTACTTCCTAAATAGCAAAACTCCTTTACTACTTTAAGTGTCTCATTTCCTAATCTAATTCCCTCAGCATCACCCGATTTAATTTGACTACATTCCATTATCCTCGTTTTGCTTTTGTTAATGTTCATCTTATATCCTCCTTTCAAGACACTGTCCATTCCGTTCAACTGCTCTTCCAAGTCCTTTGCCGTCTCTGACAGAATTACAATGTCACCGGCGAACCTCAAAGTTTTTACTTCGTCTCCATGAATTTTAATACCTTCTCCAAATTTTTCTTTTGTTTCCTTTACTGCTTGCTCAATATACAGATTGAATAACATCGGGGAGAGGCTACAACCCTGTCTCACTCCTTTCCCAACCACTGCTTCCCTTTCATGCCCCTCGACTCTTATTACTGCCATCTGGTTTCTGTACAAATTATAAATAGCCTTTCGCTCCCTGTATTTTACCCCTGCCACCTTTAGAATTTGAAAAAGAGTATTCCAGTCAACATTGTCAAAAGCTTTCTCTAAGTCTACAAATGCTAGAAACGTAGGTTTGCCTTTTCTTAATCTTTCTTCTAAGATAAGTCGTAAGGTCAGTATCGCCTCACGTGTTCCAACATTTCGACGGAATCCAAACTGATCCTCCCTGAGGTCTGCATCTACCAGTTTTTCCATTCTTCTGTAAAGAATTCGCGTTAGTATTTTGCAGCCGTGGCTTATTAAACTGATAGTTCGGTAATTTTCACATCTGTCAGCACCTGCTTTCTTTGGGATTGGAATTATTATATTCTTCCGGAAGTCTGAGGGTATTTCGCCTGTCTCATACATCTTGCTCACCAGCTGGTAGAGTTTTGTCATGACTGGCTCTCCCAAGGCCGTCAGTAGCTCTAATGGAATGTTGTCTACTCCGGGGGCCTTGTTTCGACTCAGGTCTTTCAGTGCTCTGTCAAACTCTTCACGCAGAATCGTATCTCCCATTTCGTCTTCATCTACATCCTCTTCTATTTCCATAATATTGTCCTCAAGTACATCGCCCTTGTATAAACCTTCTATATACTCCTTCCACCTTTCTGCCTTCCCTTCTTTGCTTAGAACTGGGCTGCCATCTGAGCTCTTGATATTCATACACGTGTTTCTCTTCTCTCCAAAGGTCTCTTTAATTTTCCTGTAGGCAGTATCTATCTTACCCCTAGTGAGATAAGCTTCTACATCCTTACATTTGTCCTCTAGCCATCCCTGTTTAGCCATTTTGCACTTCCTGTCGATCTCATTTTTGAGACGTCTGTATTCCTTTTTGCCTGCTTCATTTACTGCATTTTTATATTTTCTCCTTTCATCAATTAAATTCAATATTTCTTCTGTTACCCAAGGATTTCTAGCAGCCCTCGTCTTTGTACCTACTTTATCCTCTGCTGCCTTCACTACTACATCCCTCAGAGCTACCCATTCTTCTTCTACTGTATTTCTTTCCCCTATTCCTGTCAATTGTTCCCTTATGCTCTCTCTGAAACTCTGTACAACCTCTGGTTCTTTCAGTTTATCCAGGTCCCATCTCCTTAATTTCTCACATTTTTGCAGTTTCTTCAGTTTTAATCTACAGGTCATAACCAATAGATTGTGGTCAGAGTCCACATCTGCCCCTGGAAATGTCTTACAACTTAAAACCTGGTTCCTAAATCTCTGTCTTACCCTTATATAATCTAACTGATACCTTTTAGTATCTCCAGGGTTCTTCCACGTATACAACCTTCTTTCATGATTCTTAAACCAAGTGTTAGCTATGATTAAGTTGTGCTCAGCTACTGTATTGCAGATAAAATTGAGGAAAGATTCGTTGGATTTTACGATGTTTCTGAAGATAAAACTGTTGAAGGTTTGTCAAACATTATTCATGCTGTATTGAAAGAATGGAATGTGGAATTAAAAGTGGTTAGTCAAACATATGGTGGCGCTTCAGTAATGGCGGGCAGAGAAAGAGGACTACAGCAATTGGTGAAGTAGTTCTGTCCCTATGCGCTGTTTATTCATTGTTACACACACCAACTTAATTAGCTACTGTTACATGCCTCCAAAATCATATGACAAGTAAGCCTGTTTGTAAGTGATCTTACTGCATTCCATTCGTTTTTCTGCAAATCATCAAAACGAACTGTATTACTAACTGAGAAAGGTTTAAACTGTCACATGGAAGCAACACTCGCTGGAACTTTCGTTCCAGAGCAGTTTCAACAATACCTAAGTCATTTCTCAGAGCTATATCGTGTTTTTAATTATATATGATGATACAGACTCACAGTGGGACCCAGAATCTTTGAGCTGTACTGTGGAAATGAAACGACAGATGGACGATCCTACGTTTGTCTACATGCTTTGCTTCTATCGAGGGTGCTTTGCTATGTTGATCATCTCTTTAATGTTCTTCAGTCAAAATCAGTCAGTATAACTGCTTCCATTACGAAATAAGAACTGTTTTGAGAAACTTACGACAATTAAGAACGGAAACAATCGTTGATGAATGCATTAAATGCAGCTTGTGTTTGAATGGCAACTTATCGTTCTGTGACAGTCAAAAGACATCTCTCAGGGCACTAACTTACGAGATATTGGATTTGCAAATTGTTCAGATGGAAAAAAGATTTCAAGACTTTCCCCAAATTCAGTTTGTTGAACTTTTGAACGAAAAGTGTTTCCCAAACTGTCAAAAAGAATTCCCAAAGTTGACACTGCTTCAGTTATTAGAACAGAAACCTTTTTTCAAACAAGAACAACTTGAAAATGAACAGTGTAACAAATACGCTGATGAAAAAGAACACTCATCTCCAAGAATCCTCTTAAAGTACAATCTCAACAATGATTTAGACTCTGTTTATGAAGAAACAACGAAGATCCTGCTTTTGGTTTTGACCCTGCCCGCAACTACAGCACACAGTAAACAAAGCATGAGTACTCTTAAATGAGTGAAGAATTATTTAAGGAATTCAATGTCCAACACCCGGTTGTCGTGTTTGAGCACGTTAGCAATAGAAAAGACACTACTTGGAGAGCTATCCAGTGATCAGATCTTTGTAGACCGAGTTATAGACTTATTCGTGGAAAGAAATGGCGGTTGTTGTTTTATTTGATGCAATTTGTTTAAATTATTGTTTATTGTACTATTTTGTCTCCGTATAATAACTATAGTGTCTCCCCAACCTTTACAACCACGCTACGCTACTGTTTATTTGTGATGGTTATAAAGTTTGTATGCTAGAAGCCAATAAAAATTAAAAGAATAAAACGAAAACGTCTGTGAAACAATTAACGTGTCTAGTTTACAGATGAAAATTACAATGGAAAACGCACTATAAACGGCACCAGTGGCGTAGCATTGCTATGGAGAACCACGAACGAATTTCTCAGATCAGACAGTGAAACATTCGAAACTTAAAAGTAAAGTATTCCAGCTTTGTAAATCGGTCTTGCAGAAATTAATAAGCCACATATAATGATCACTTCTTATTCAGAAACTCGCTAAGAACGTAAAGCGAGACGAACAACAAATTAGACAAATGTAGGATTTGGGTATCGAACACGACGTTCATGATGTATAATGACTGTCAACGATACCCATTCACATACACAAAATTTATTTATACACATTTTACGGACTGATACAACATACATACTTGGTGTCTCAGAACGCACTGCCCAAGGACCAGAGAGACTGTTTTTGCAGCGATATTCTTGGGGACGGAAGTCCACAGAGTTTGTTTAAGGGGGGGGGGGGCTTAAAAAAAAAGGCATGGAGTGCTGAAGTTATGTTGCGGTATGGTACAGGTCGTCTCTGGAAATGTCTAGCTCGTTCTTGTCTAGATGTCTTGGTCGGCGCAGCAGTCTGCCTGCTCATGACGTTGGTACTGTCTGAGTAGATGGTGCTGGGTGCTATCGTTAGGTCGGTCGCCGCTGGTTGTACATGATACTGTGTGTGGGGGAGTGGGGGTGGGTGGGTAGGCTGATCCTATGTCCAGTTATCCATGTTGTGGTCTGGGGATAGTGCAGATAACAGTGCAGCCGTATCAACTGACTATAGTATCATTATGGAGTGGTACAATGATCACGACACCATGCTGTTGCCAACCTGCCGGTTTTCGTATGTGGCAGATACCACAATCGTTGTGTTATATAGACTGTGATGGAAAAGAGGGCCGTGTCATGGTCAAAGGGACAGCATTGTACCCTGGCATCACCGACAAAGCCCACACTGGTTTCAGTCTATTGACAGGCACAGTAGTGGGTTTGCGGGCTAGCATGATATTGAATGTGGTGTGTCCCCTCCTTAATACTTTTTATAGTCCATTGTATACTGGTTGCAGCGCTGGCTTGTAGTGTCCATGCGTAGCATTACATGAATGCAAATCTGTAGGTTTTTGTGCACAAGTATAGTAGGTGGTGTGTGGTGCAACGGTGGTGGGACTCTGATGCTGCATATCTGTTCTCTGACCTGTTGTATGAGGCCGGGAAGTCCTCATTGCCTTCATCCATTGTCTGTTGAACAAATTCTGATGGGAGGCTAATCACTTCACAGTACAGGATCTCTGCTAGTGAAGTGTCAACATCCTCTTTGTGGGCCATTCTGGTACCCAGGAGCGTCCAGTGTAGGACCTCTTATCATTCATTATCGTGGCACACCAGTGGCGATTTCAGCGTGCAGTGCCACTGTGCCACAAAGCTATTTGACAGTATCTCTCGTAGGCTGTGGTATGGAATAGGTGGCAGCCACAGAGGCAGAACATTTCCATAAACAGGGTCTATTCGAATTGTCTGCCCTGATTGGTTGTTAGTGATTCAGGGCAGCCAAATGTCGCTATTCATAGGTTGATGAATGATCTCACCACTGTCTCCACTGATGTGTCACTGAGCAGGGCGGCCTCCACCCACTGAGTCGTTCAGTCAATGGCCGATAGGGTATAATGAAATCCGTTAGATTCAAGTAGTGGCCCCACTAAAAACTATATGTGCTTGGCAAAAATGGCCCTTTGGGACAGGGAAGCTCCCTAATGTTGGCTAGTTCTGTCATCCTGTCTTCGCCCTCTTGCAAAGAATGCATACTCGTGGCCAAGTGGCACAATACCTCTTCATATTAGGCCACACATAACGCTCTGAAACTAGTTTCATCATGTGACGCACTCCGGTGTGAGCTGAGTTATGGAGCAAGTCCAATATTGTTTGTTCCTGTTGCCCTGTGTGTCCGTGAGGTTGTCGAAATCCAGTTGAGTGGTCACGGCCGTTAGGCGGAACAGGTAGTCTGCAACCATATTGTCCACTCCATACATGTGACAAACATCTGTTGTGAACTGTGAGCTGTACCAGAACCTGCATGGTGTGCCATTGGCAGATGGATTCTTTACTGCATCAGCTAATGGTCAATGGTCTGTCTCACTTAAATATCGCTGTTTTGTACGTGGCCAGTAGTTCGCAGTCAAAGGTCAACCACTTCCTTTGAGAGTCTGTCAGTTTCCTTGAGAAAAAAACAGAGAGGTAGTGTCATAATGGCACTTCCTGCTGTACTACAGCATCTATCGCTTGGTCACTCTCGTCTGATTTAATGATAAGATGAGCATCGGAGTGTGACGGTGTGGCTAGTTGAGCTTTAATGTTGTCAAATGCAGATTGCATCTCAGCAGTTCATGTTAGCTTACATTTCTCCAATGTATTTTCCCCCCATAGAGCTTCTGTGATGGGGAGTAGAGTTTCAGCTGCATGAGATAGGTGTTGTCAGTAGAAACTGACAACATCGAGAAAGTTACATAGTTCTTGGTAGTTTGTGGGAGGGGACCAGTTAGTAATCTGCTCAGTTTTGTCGTGTGTGGGCCGTATGCGTGTTGCATTGACTAGGTAGCTGACGAATGTGAAGCAAGGCTGTCGCAGTTGGCATCTGTCAGTATCAATTTCCACCACATGTTGTGACAGCTTGTCATATACTCCTTGCAGGTGTCATTCATGTTCCTCTGTGGATTTTGGAAAGATAATTAAATCACCTAGATAGCAATAACAGTGTGGCACATTGAAAAACAAACTATCAGCGACTCTGTGCAGGGTTTTTCAACACAAACGGCATTAATGAATGGAGTGATAACGGTCATTTTGTGAAAATCCTCTGAGGTCATACGTATTTGGTAGTACACTTTTTTACAGTCCAGTATGCTGAAGATGGTTCCCCCTGCCAACTCATGTGCAAAATCTTGGATATTGGGGACCAGGTAGCCATCCATAATCGTTCTGGCATTGACGTGTGGGTAGTCACTGCAGAGGCGCCATATGCTTTGGAATAAGCCCATGATTTGACACTACTAATACAGTGTACAAAATCTGTTTGCATTCAAAAAAGCTTTCAGTCATCTCTGAATGGATAAATACAAGTCTTGTAAGGTTTTCAAGGGAATCCTTCCCACAAAAAATTGGCAAGTTAAGGTAACGAAGATGGAGGTGGATAGTGATCACACATAATTCCATTCAAAGTAGACTGAAAAGGCTCAATAATATAATTATATTGAGAACTGAAGACTGTGGTGGACAGGGGAGATGCAACAATTCATCTTAATGCTCACAAAACCAGTCTTGGAAGATGCAACCTGTGTGAAAAGGGCCCTGTTGCCTTGGAACACAGTATCACCATTTTGGAACAAACATTACGTCTTGGGATGGACCTGATTAGCCAAAATCGTCACATAATCTCGGTCTATAATGTGACCTTGCAGAGTAAAGACGGGGGCCTTTCAATGGCTCCCCAAATCATCACCGCACCTCCACCATGCTTGATTCTTGGGGTGTAAACACAGCTAGAAGTTGGAAATAGTGTGAAACTAGACTCATCTGACCAAATTACTTTCTTCCATTGTTCCACAGTCTAGGCGTTATGGTTTTGGCACCACATTTTCCTGTTATGGGTATTTGTATCATTGATGTGTGGTTTTGGAATTCCAGCTCACCCTGTGATTCCCTGATTCTGGAGCTCCCTTTGTGTTGTTTTGGTGCCACAAGGTTTTGTGAGTGTGACATGATCACTCAACAAACTCTTTTGTGGTGTTTCCAAATTTTCGTCCAACCCTGTTATTAGAGCTTGTAAACTTGGTGATATGTTATCACTACAGAATAGGGTGAAAGTATAAAAATATTTATCATTTGCACTACATATCTGTAAATTATGCTACTCATTATAGTGTGAGCAAGTTCCTATTATTACCATATTCCATAAAGGATCTGTGATGCAATTGCTCTGAATAGATCTACCAATACAATGGGATTTGCAACACTGCTACTAGCATCTGGCATTAGCTGCAGCACCCAGTTTAGGAAATCCCACTACTTATCACAATAAAGACCAAATCCAACTACATATTATAGTAAATAATTAGATCCAATGCTCTAAACCACACACAGCCAGTTCACTACAATATGCTCAGCTTTGCAGTATGGGAAGGTTAACGTTTCTACTACACTGATTGGCACAAGAATTTGTATGAATATGATTCTAATTGAAGGATCCACTTTGTATGCCTTTGGAACAGAGGATAGGTAGTTACTGACTTATAACATTAGAATATAAGTGAATACACCAGTAAAAACACTTTTTAACTTCATGTATAGTGGATAATATTTACTCTACGAAAAAAAATGAACAGAACAAAATAACATTTCAGACAGCAAAATTACAGATTAATATAGGAGCAGCATGTATCAGCACTCAGCTGAGTCCTGCTCAACTGCAGTTTTAAAGTACAATGTAATATCAGACAGCACAGTAAAAAAAATAGGGCATTATTCTTTACAAATGCTAAAAAAAGCAGCAGTAGTTGCTGAAATGTGTTCACACATTGTTAACAGATACTACAAACTGTACACTTTAGTACAGATCAATGCTTCTCCTCACTACTCTCGTGTTTTAATCATTGGATGTACTAGTGAAATCAGTTTATGTAGACTTTATTAAATAGCATTCAGTGCAGTGGAAATCTGTTCACAACATGCTGTACGATCTCATGCACAAATCTGCATTTCAAAGTAGAATATTTGTGCTGTGTAAAAGTACCTGGTACCAGATCTACTTATTCTGTTATTACACTGTTGTTGTTGTTGTTGTTGTTATTGTGTTCTTCCATCCAGAGACTGGTTTGATGCAGCTCTCCATGCTACTCTATCCTGTGCAAGCCTCTTCATCTCTGAGTAACTACTGCAGCCTACGTCCTTCTGAATCTGCTTACATGTCCTACCAACAGATCCCTTCTTCTAGTCAAGTTGTGCCACAAATTCCTCTTCTCCGCAATCCTATTCAGTACTTCCTCATTAGTTACATGAGCTACCTATCTTATCTTCTGCATTCTTCTGTAGCACCACATTTTGAAAACTTCTACTCTCTTTTTGACTAAACTATTTATCATCTGTGTTTCACTTCCATACAAGGCTACACTCCACACAAATACTTTCTGAAAAGACTTCCTGACACTTAATTTTATACTTGATGTTAACAAATTTTTCTTTTTCAGAAATGTTTTTCTTGCCACAGCCAGTCTACAGTTTATATCCTCTCTACTTCCACCATCATCAGTTATTTTGCTCCCCAAATAGTAAGACTCATTTAGTATTTCAAGCGTCTCATTTCCTAATCTAATTCTCTCAGAATCTCCTGATTTAATTCAACTACATTCCATTATCCTTGTTTTGCTTTTGTTGATGTTCATCTTATATCCTCCTTACAAGAAACTGCCCATTCCGCTCAACTGCTCTTCCAGGACCTTGCTGTCTCTGACAGAATTACAATTTCATTGGCTAACCTCAAAGTTTTTATTTCTTCTCCGTGGATTTTAATCCCTACACCAAATTTTTCTTTTGTTTCCTTTACTGCTTGCTCAATATACAGATTGAATAACATCGGCGATAGGCTAAACCCTGTCTCTCTACCTTCCCAACCACTGCTTCCCTTTTGTTCCCCTTGATTCTTATAACTGCCATCGGGTTTCCGTACAAATTGTAAACAGCTTTTTGCTCTCTGTATTTGACCCCCACCACCTTCACAATTTGAAAGAGAGTATTCCAACCAACATTGTTAGAAGCTTACTCTAAGTCTACAATTGCCATAAGTATAGGTTTAGCTTTCCTTAATCTGTCTTCTAAGGTAAGTTGGAATCCAAACATCTTCTTAGAGGTCAGCTTCTACCAATTTTTCCATTCGTCTGTAAAAAATTCATGTAAGCATTTTGCAGGCATGACTTATTAGACTGATAGTTCGGTAATTTTCACACCTATCAACATCTCCTTCTTTGGGATTGGGATTATTATATTCTTCTTGAAGACTGAGGGAATTTTGCATGTCTCATACATCTTGCTCACCAGATGGTTGAGTTTTGTCAGGGATGGTTCTCTCAAGGCTATCAGTAGTTCTAATGAAATGTTGTCTACTCCGGGGGCATTGTTTCGACTTAGGTCTTTCAGTACTCTGTCAAATTCTTCACACAGTACCATATCTCCCATTTCATCTCCATCTACATCCTCTTCCATTTCCATAATATTGCTCTCAAGTACATCGCCCTTGGATAGACCCTCTATATACTCCTTCCACCTTTCTGCTTTCCTCCTTCGTTTTGAATTTGTTTTCCATCTGAGCACAGTACCATATCTCCCATTTCATCTTCATCTATGTCTTCTTCCATTTCCATAATATTGCTCTCAAATACATCGCCCTTGGATAGACCCTCTATATAACCCTTCCACCTTTCTGCTTTCCCTCCTTTGCTTAGAATTGGTTTTTCATCTGAGCTCTTGATATTCATGCAAATGGTTCTCTTTTCTCCAAAGGTCTCTCTAATTTTCCTGTAGGCAGTATCTATCTAACCCCTAGTGATATACTCCTCTACATTCTTACATTTGTCCTCTAGCCACCCCTGCTTAGGCATTTTGCACTTCCTATCGATCTCATTTTTGAGATGTTTCTATTCCTTTTTGCCTGCTTCATTTACTGCATTTTTATATTTTCTCCTTTCATCAGTTAAATTCAATATCTTTTGTTACCCAAGAATTTCTACTAACCCTCATCTTTTTACCTACTTGACCATCTGCTGCCGTCACTATTTCATCTCTCAAAGCTACCCATCCTCCTTCTACTGGATTTCTTCCCCATTCTCGTCAATCGTTCCCTAATGCTCTTTCTGAAACTCTCTTCAACCTCTTGTTCTTACAGTTTAGCCAGATCCCATCTCCTTAAATTCCCACCTTTTTGCAGTTTCTTCAGTTTTAATCTACAGTTCATAACCAATAGATTATGGTCAGGGTCCACATCTGCCCCTAGAAATGTCTTATAGTTTAAAACCTGATTCCTAAATACCTGTCTTACCGTTATGTAAACTATCTGAAACCTCCCAGTGTCTCCAGGCCTCTTCCACGTATACAACCTTCTTTCATGATTCTTAAACCAAGTGTTATCTGTGATTAAGTTATACTCATGCAAAATCCTACCAGCCGGCTTCCTCTTCCATTCTTTCCCCCCATTCCATATTCACCTACTACTTTTCCTTGTCTTCCTTTTCCTGCTATTGAATTCCAGTCCCCCCTGACTATTAAATCTTCATCTCCCTTCTTCTCTTTCTTCTTCCATTGGCACTACATCCCCGGGTGGAACTTGGCCTCCTCTATAATTTTCTGCCATTCCTTTCTGGACTTCGCCATGGAACTCCATTTACGGCAACTGACTCGGGCGGCGTCCTCTCCGACCTCGTCATTCCACCTCAACCTAGGTCATCCTCTTGCTCTTCTTCCTCCAGGTTCACTGCAGCAGGCTTTCCTTGTGGGATCCGTCTCATAGAGTCAAATTACAAGGCCAGCCCATCTCAGTCTACACAGCTTTATGAACTTGGCCACATCATCCTCCTTATAGCAATAATACACTCCTGGAAATTGAAATAAGAACACCGTGAATTCATTGTCCCAGGAAGGGGAAACTTTATTGACACATTCCTGGGGTCAGATACATCACATGATCACACTGACAGAACCACAGGCACATAGACACAGGCAACAGAGCATGCACAATGTCGGCACTAGTACAGTGTATATCCACCTTTTGCAGCAATGCAGGCTGCTGTTCTCCCATGGAGACGATCGTAGAGATGCTGGATGTAGTCCTGTGGAACGGCTTGCCATGCCATTTCCACCTGATGCCTCAGTTGGACCAGCGTTCGTGCTGGACGTGCAGACCACGTGAGACGTCGCCTCATCCAGTCCCAAACATGCTCAATGGGGGACAGATCCGGAGATCTTGCTGGCCAGGGTAGTTGACTTACACCTTCTAGAGCACGTTGGGTGGCACGGGATACATGCGGACGTGCATTGTCCTGTTGGAACAGCAAGTTCCCTTGCCGGTCTAGGAATGGTAGAACGATGGGTTCGATGACGGTTTGGATGTACCGTGCACTATTCAGTGTCCCCTCGACGATCACCAGAGGTGTACGGCCAGTGTAGGAGATCGCTCCCCACACCATGATGCCGGGTGTTGGCCCTGTGTGCCTCGGTCGTATGCAGTCCTGATTGTGGCGCTCACCTGCACGGCGCCAAACACGCATACGACCATCATTGGCACCAAGGCAGAAGCGACTCTCATCGCTGAAGACGACACGTCTCTATTCGTCCCTCCATTCACGCCTGTCGCGACACCACTGGAGGCGGGCTGCACGATGTTGGGGCGTGAGCAGAAGACGGCCTAACGGTGTGCGGGACCGTAGCCCAGCTTCATGGAGACGGTGCGAATGGTCCTCGCTGATACCCCAGGAGCAACAGTGTCCCTAATTTGCTGGGAAGTGGCGGTGCGGTCCACTACGGTACTGCATAGGATCCTACGGTCTTGGCGTACATCCGTGCGTCGCTGCGGTCAGGTCCCAGGTCGACTTGCACGTGCACCTTCCGCCGACCGCTGGCGACAACATCGATGTACTGTGGAGACCTCACGCCCCACGTGTTGAGCAATTCGGCGGTACGTCCACCCGGCCTCCCGCATGCCCACTATACGCCCTCGCTCAAAGTCCGTCAACTGCACATACGGTTCACGTCCACGCTGTCGCGGCATGCTACCAGTGTTAAAGACTGCGATGGAGCTCCGTATGCCACGGCAAACTGGCTGACACTGACGGCGGCGGTGCACAAATGCTGCGCAGCTAGCGCCATTCGACGGCCAACACCGCGGTTCCTGGTGTGTCCGCTGTGCCGTGCGTGTGATCATTGCCTGTACAGCCCTCTCGCAGTGTCCGGAGCAAGTATGGTGGGTCTGACACACCGATGTCAATGTGTTCTTTTTTCCATTTCCAGGAGTGTAATCTTCATCATTCCTTCACCTTCTCCAGGTCCCATTTTCATATACAGGTCCAAAAATCTTCCTCGATATACCTCCTTGTGTGAACCCAGTTTGTTTTCACCCTGCTTTGTAACTGTCCATGTTTCTGAGCCATAAGTAAGTACTGGGTGTATCAGCATTTTGTAAAGTCAGCACTTAGTTCCTTGTGATAGAAGCTTGGATTTAAAATGCCACAACATTCCAAAGTAGCATTGGTTAGAAGCCCTTATGCAAGCCTAAATTTCAAGTGTTATTGTAGGTTGTAAGGGTTGGTTAGTACAATTATACATATACTTTGTCTTTTCTTCATTAATTCTCAGGCCCATCTTCTCTGCACTCTGAAAATGCACTTTGTAGATCTCTAAGTGTTCTGTTCATTAAATCCAAGCCATCTGCATATCCCAGCGATGGTACAGACTTATAGCAGATAATACCTCTTGTATGAATACCCAATTTGTGTACCACTTTTTCAAGAGCCAGGTCGAAAAGCAGGCAGGAAAGCCCATCTCCTTTCCTTGGGAACTGAGGTGATATCCTGAACTGCACTTGCATGGTACACTGAGAGTACTTTAAGGTGACCTCCATCAAATGCACCAATTTTACAGGCACTCAAAATTCCCACATTGCCTCGTAAAATTTGGCCCAGTTTACTGTGTCATGTGCAGATTTAAAGTATATAAAAAGATGATGCACTCCAACATTGAATTCATTGGTCTTCTCTACCATTGGTCAGAGAGTAAATATCTGCTTTACAGTTGAATTTCCTGGTCTGAATTTGCATTGTCTACTAAACAGGATATTTGACAGTACTTTATATATAATATTCAAGAGTGTTATGCCTCTGTAGTTGCTGCATTCAAATAGATCTCCTTTCTTATGCACCAGACACACTATCCCTACCTTCCATTCTTCTGCCAACTCTTCCTTTTCCCAGATGAGGCACACAATCTTGTAGATCCTATGATTTAGCTCAACTCCTCCAGCTTTCAATAATTCAGATGTTATACTGTCAGTCCCTGAGGCTTTATTGTTCTTCAATCAGACAATTGCTTTGTTCACTTCTCCTTGGGAAGGGGGAAGTACCATGGCATCATCTTCTGGAGGGACTGGGATATCTTCAATATGGGACTCTGAAGTATCCAACAGTTCACTGAAATGCTCTGCCCAGTGCTTCAATACCTCTTGTTCATCAGTTAGTAGTGCCAAATTTTAACTTTTACACAGGTTGACCAGCTTAAATGCTCACTGAAATGCTCTGCCCAGTGCTTCAATATCTCTTGTTCATCAGTTAGTAGTGCCCCATTTTAACTTTTGCACAGGTTGATGCGCAGCTTAAATGCTCTTCTTTCACTATTAATATTCTCATAAAATTTTCTAACACAACTTGTTTTTCCATTTTGCTCCAGTTCTTCAATCTGCTTTCTTTCCCATTCCCTTTTCTTACTCCAATGCAGTTTCTTCTCTTCTTTCCTTTTATCTTGATCATTTCTTACTGCTAGATGAGTATAAGATTTCTCAAGCATTTTTGTGCATGCCAGATTTTTCTCCTGACTGACTCTATTACATTCTCCAACAAACCAGGAATTTCTCAGTTGTTTTCCTTGTTTCCCTACTTCTTCAGCTGCCTTAATGACTGCATGCCTGCAAGCATTCCATTCCTGACTTACACTATAGATGTATAATATAATGCAAGATTCTCAGCAACCTTTTAGAGATGTCTTCATTCTTTATCTTTAATACCATATACTTAGTTTGAGGTGTTCCTTTGACTCTTCTTGCTTTGTTGCTTTATAAGTCCTTTTGTGTGGGAACATAGTGCTGCCTACAGCCGTGTTATGTGGCAGTGCAAACTGAATGACTCTGTGGCCATTGTCATTTGTGCATTCATGGAGGCTGTGCTTTCCTATTGCTAGGAGGTAATGGTCTCCAATAATTATTTTAATGTCATACGCAGGGCATCTGTCGTAAGTTCTCTCGAGGTTCTCAAAGAACGTGTCTTTACCCTGGTCATCGATGCTTCTGTGGGTGCATGTACATTGATCAATGAATAGTTTCAGAATCAGGT